>NW_027256883.1:10197619-11517619 GCF_029215685.1 Pituophis catenifer annectens
TGGACACCCTTTGAATGGTGTGGGAGTAGGAATGGATTTCCAGAGGAAAAAAACTGCAGACTACAGGAAGCATTTGCACGACTCAGGTGGCCCTGAGGCCCTGAGATAAACATCCGAGTTCTTCCTTGGAAACATTTCGCTTCTTATCCAAAAAGATTCTTGAGTTCTGAAGAAGCTTATTGGATCAGAAGGGAAATGTTTTTTTTTGGGGGGGGGAACCAAGAAAGTCCCGATTGCCTTTTGGAAAAGCACCTTTGGGACAACCATGACTTGGATGATTGAGAATCTCCATAGACATGCTATTGCAAGAAGTAATTATGCAATTTCCCCTCCCAGAGAAGTGAAAGATTTTGGGGAACATCAAAGAGGCAGAATATTATATTTTCCCAAAGGAGAAATGGAGAAACATGCTCTTAAAGGCAGAAAGCAACCCTAGTCTTTCTTAGTAGCCTCCAGCAGATGCCTGAAGTCTTTAGAGATGGATTTTTTGAAAAAAAAATGATTTATATGCCGCCCTTCTCCGGAGACTCAGGGCGGCTTACAGTGCGTTAAGCAATAGCCTTCATCCTTTTGTATATTTTATACAAAGTCAGCTTATTGCCCCCACAAACTGGGTCCTCAGTTTACCTACCTTAGAAAGGATGGAAGGCTGAGTCAACCTTGAGCCTTGGCGAGATTCGAATTTACAGTAATTGCAGACAGCTGGTGTTAAATTACAGTTCCTTGTCTGCAGAGCTATCCAGGCTCCGGATAGATTTTGTGCCCATTAAGAAAGACTATTCACAAACAAAACACCTTCAGCTCCAGGTGACAGGATTAAGAATTTGCATTCCTCCACCCAAATTCTGAGGACAGGATGTGATCCTTTAGGACAAAATAGGATTAACCCACCACCATTGAAATAGAAAAAACATAAGCCCTTTCATTGCACAATTCCAGAACAGTCCAAACCTCAAAGTCACAAAAACCCATAAAGAATCATCCACTCATTCAACCATTTTGTCAGCTGTCCCAGAACTGCTGTTGGTTCTGCTCACAAATACATGGAATCCTCCCTTCCAATCAGCCTCCATTTTATTTCCAGTGTCTCTCTCTCTCTTTCTCTCTCTCTCTCCCGGCTTGGAACTGAACCTTGGAACTTTCTTCCAACACTACCTTTTGTAACTCTTCCAGTGTCTGCTTACTCAACAGTAAGCATGTCAGAGTGCACATAGTGTGACTATGTGAGACAACCCAGGAGCAAATACAGTAAACAGACGTTTGTATTTAAATAGTGGTTTTACCTACAAAGAATATATACATACACATACTTTAGTCAGACCTCAAACAAATAGCAATCAGCAATTACAGCACAGAAGCACACACGGAGAGAGAGATACGCCCCAATAGAGCCTCTTCTTATTACAGGTTCTTAAAGTGATATCAGCCAAAAAACCTTGCTGACTCATTCCCAGCATTTTATCGTCGTAGCAGCTGGTCAGGTCTTAAATCATTAGCCTGACAAAACAGTCTTTAGTCAGACACAAGCAACCAGAAGCTGTCAGGACCATCTCGTCCTTGCCATCAGCAGCTACTCAAGACCCGAGCTCTGAATGTAGATCAGAAATTCTAAAGAACCCCGAGGATGAGGCAAGTTGTTTCTTTCATGGAGGAAGAAAATATTCATGGCAGTGGAGATCAGAGTCAAAATATACGCATATACAGGATTGTATTTCACACTAACATTTAAGGAGCTTCCTTTCTGGCACTATCGGCTACAGATGTGGTTTGAAAGGAAACGAAACAGAAGGAGTGATAATGCTTTGAGCTCTGCTTTCATTTTAGTTCATCAGGGCAATTTGTGTTACTGTTAAAGAAAGAGCAACACTCACAAAATAGCACTATTCAAGCTGTGTGCCTTCTTCCAGCAAAACGTCTGCTCCGTTCACACTTTGTGTCTACTCTTACCAAAAGTACATTTCAGGCTTTTAAGATGGATTGCGGGATCAGTTCCTTTTGATTACAAAGGAAGCGCTGATCCAGAAAAAGAAGAAAAAGAAAGAAAGAAAAGAGAATAATGACTTAGAAAACATGGCAATTATATTCCTTCTTTCCTTCCTTTGAAGTTGTCAGGATCACTATAGACACCTAATTGTATACCACCATTAGCAACTATAGATCAATTGATGAAGGGCTGGAACATGTGTTTCAGCTTCTGAAATTCTATATCTTGATCTGACTCAGATAATACGAGATGAAAAAGTTCGGAAAGAAAAGAAGGTGAGAAGGTGAACTTTTAATGTTGAGACTTTGGAAAAAATGCTGAGAAGAGCAACTAAGATGTTCAAAAAGACTGGAGGCTAAACCATAGGAAGAACAGCTGCAGTTTTTGGGTCTGGCTACTCTAAAGAAAAGAAGAATTAGGGGGTGACATGATAGCAGTATTCTAGTATTTGAGGGGCTGCCACAAAGAAGAGGGGGTCAGCTTATTTTCCAAAGCACCAGAAGGCAAGGCAAGGCAAGGAAGAGCCTTGGTAGCACAGTGGTCTAAGGCACCCTGTTATTAAGCTGGTTATTAAGACCAGATGCCTGCAATTACTGCAGGTTCGAATCTCGCCAAGGCTCAAGATTGACTCAGCCTTCCATCCTTTCTAAGGTAGGTAAATTGAGGACCCAGTTTGTGGGGGCAATAAGCTGACTTTGTATAAATATACAAAAGAATGAAGGCTATTGCTTAGTGCATTGTAAGCTGCCCTGAGTCTCCGGAGAAGGGCGGCATATAAATCAAATTAAAAAAAAAAAAAAAAACAATGGATGGAAACGAATCAAGGGGAGAAGCAACCCGGAATTAAGGAGGAACTTCCGAACAGTGAGGACAATTAATCAGTGGAACATCTTGCCTTCAGAAGTTATGGGTGCTCCATTACTGGAGGTTTTTACTGAACCTTCACTACTCCATTACTGAAATGATATAGGGCCGTGATGGCGAACCTATGGCACACGTGCCACCAGTGGCACGTGGAGCCATATCTGTGGGCACGCGAGCGTTGCCCTAGCTCAGCTCCAGCGCACATGCACGCGGTGGCAAGCTGATTTTTGGCCCTTCCAGGCCCACCGAAAGTCGGGAAATGTGCCATTTCCTGCCTCCAGAGGGTCTCCAGGGGGGTGGGGGGGGAGGCGTTTACGCCCTCCTGAGGCTCCAAGAAAGTCTCTGGAGCCTGGGGAGGGTGAAAAATGGGCCTACTGGGCTTCCGGTAACCTTTTTGCTGTCATGTGCCAAAAGTGGGGGGAGCACGGATTTTTTTTTTTTTTTTTTAAATTTGATTTATATGCTGCCCTTCTCCGGAGACTCAGGGCGGCTTACAATGCGTTAAGCAATAGCCTTCATACTTTTGTATATTTATATAAAGTCAGCTTATTGCCCCCACAAACTGGGTCCTCATTTCACCTACCTTAGAAAGGATGGAAGGCTGAGTCAACCTTGAGCCTTGGAGAGATTCGAACCAGCAGAAATTGCAGGCAGCTGTGTTAATAACAGGGTGCTTAAACCACTGTACTATCAAAGCTCTTGTGCGTGCATGTGCGGGGGGGGGTCATTGAATTATGGGTGTGGGCACATGCGCGCACGAACCCCCCCCACACACACTCCCCACATTTTTGGCACACGACAGCAAAAAGGTTAGCCATCATTGATATAGGATTTCCTGTTTGAGCAGGGGGGTTGGACTAGAAGACCTCCAAGGTCCCCACCAGTTCTATTCTGATTGAATTAATGCAGCAGCACTTGGCTTTTGATTGAAAGATTTGCCACGCGGACACTTCCTGGTGATTTGTTTTCCAGCCCTACAGGTGGTCCTCAATTTACAACCAGCAATTGAGCCCATAATCTCAGTTGTAAGAACGGTCATAAAACGTGTAACCAGGCAACGCTGCCTGATTTTATGACCTTTTTTTTTTTGGCAGCAATCATTAAACAAGCTGTTATTATTAAGCAAATGCTACGCTCATTTAAATGAACACCACAGTTGTTAAGCAAATCCATTGTTCACTATGGAACCTTCTTTGCCAAAAACGGCAAGTCAATGCAGTTTTCCAGCAAAGACATCACAAATCACAGTTATGTGACTTCAGGGCACAGCAAACAGCCATAACTGTGGGCCCATTGCTGAATATCCAAAATTCACTCACATGACTGGAGATGTCAGAACTTTAAATCTGGATCATAAGTTCCATTTTCAGGATCCAGTGTAACTTTGAATATTCACCAAGTGACCAGTTGTAAGTCAAGAACTACGGGTACTCACCAGGCTCAAGGTTGACTCAGCCTTCCATCCTTCCGAGGTAGGTAAATGAGGACCCGGATTGTGGGGGGAATAAGCTGACTTTGTATAAAAAAGAACACTGCTTGGGGGTGGGGGGGGGGCAAAAGCTCTACTAAGCAGGTATATACAAAAGTATGGAGGCTATTGCTTAATGCATTGTAAGCCACCCTGAGTCTCCGGAGAAGGGCGGCATATAAATCGAACCAATCAATCAATCAATCAATCAATCAATCAATCAATCAATAAACAAGCAAGCACTTCAAAGTTTCCCAGAAAGACACAGTGGTGGGATTCAAGTAATTTAACAACCGGTTCTCTGCCCTAATGATTTCTTCCAATAACCAGTTTTCCAAATTGCTCAGAAAGTTAACAACCGGTTCTCCCAAAGTGGTGCGAACTGGCCGAATCCCACCACTGGAAAGACCCCATTGGTAATTATAGAAAAGGGGATGTTGGTTTAAGCAGGATTTAGGTTTGGCTAGTCTAAAGAATATGGAAATAGAAAATGGAAAAATGGAGGTAGTGACAGGTTTTATTTTCCTGGGCTTCAAGATCACCGCAGATGGGGACTGCAGCCAAGAAATTAAAAGATGCTTGCTCCTGGGGAGGAAAGCTATGGCAAATCTAGACAGCATACTAAAAAGCAGAGACATCACCTTGCCAACAAAAGTGCGTATAGTCAAGGCTATGGTTTCCCCAGTTGCAGTGTATGGCTGTGGAAGTTGGACCATAAGAATGGCTGAGTGCCAAAGAATTGGGGCCTTTGAACTCTGGTGCCGGAGAAGACTCCTGCGAGTCCCTTGGACTGCAAGGCCATCAAACTGGTCAGCCCTAGAGGAGATCAACCCTGACTGCTCTTTAGGAGGCCAGATCTTGAAGATGAAACTCAAATACTTTGGCCACCTAATGAGAAGAAAGGACTCCCTGGAGAAGAGCCTAATGCTGGGAAAGATTGAGGGCAAAATACAAAGGGGACGACAGAGAATGAGGTGGCTGGATGGATGGAATCACTGAAGCAGTAGGCGTGAGCTTAAATGGACTCCAGAGGACGGTAGAGGACAGGAAGACCTGGAGGAATGTTGTCCATGGGGTCACGATGGGTAACAACAACAGGACTAAAGAAAAGAAGAATTAGGGGTGATATGATAGCAGTATTCCAGTATTTGAGGGGCTGCCACAAAGAAGTCACATGATTGCATTTTAGGCACTCAGCAACCAGCTTGAATTGATGACCGTTTGCAGCATCCTATAGTCACGTGACTGTGATTTACAATGCTTTTTGCCAGAAGCTGGTTTTTGCTTCCAATTTCCTGTGAAAAAACACCTCACAGCGAACAATGCATTTGCTTAATGACCATGGCATCTGCTTAACAATCACCAAGAAAAAGGTTATAAAATCAGATCTGGTTATGTGATGAACCACTTCATGATGATCAGGACTTACGTCTATAATTTCCAGGCTCAACTATGGTCGTAAGTCGAGGTAGTCCTCATCTTGCGACCGCCATTGGGCCAAAAATTTATGTCACTAAATGAGATGTTTGTTAAGGGAACGTCGCCCCAATTTACAATCTCCAACCTCCGCTTTGTGATGAAGGTTGTTGAGAGTGTGGTGGTGTGACAGCTTCCCCAGTACCTGGATAAAACAGTGTATCTAGATCTGTTCCAGTCAGGTTTCAGACCTGGGCACAGCACGGAAACGGTATTGGTCGCATTGGTTGATGATCTCTGGAGGGCTCGGGACAGGGGTTGTTCCTCTGTCCTGGTCCTATTAGACCTCTCAGCGGCTTTTGATACCATCGACCATGGTATCATGCTGCGCCGGTTGGAAGAGTTGGGGGTGGGGGGCACCATGCTGCGGTGGTTCTCCTCCTTTCTCTCTGACCGGTCGCAGTCTGTGTTGGCAGGGGGGCAGAGGTTGACCCTGAGGCGCCTTGTGTGCAGGGTGCCACAAGGGTCGGTCCTCTCGCCTCTTCTGTTCAACATTTATGTGAAGCCGCTGGGTGAGATCATCCATGGTTTCAGGGTGAAGTACCAACAGTACGCTGATGACACTCAGCTGTACATCTCCACCCCGGGCCACCCCAATGATGCCCTTGAAGTGATGTCCCGGTGCCTGGAGGCCATGCAGATCTGGATGGGGAGAAACAGACTCAGGCTCAACCCGTCCAAGACTGAGTGGCTGTGGTTCCCGGCGTCCCAATATAGCCAGTTGGTGCCATCACTGACTATTGGGGGCGAGTCGTTGGCCCCCACGGAGAGGGCTCACAACTTGGTTGTCCTCCTGGATACATGGCTGTCTTTAGAAGAACATCTGACGGCTGTGGCCAGGAGGACTTTCTATCAGGTTCGCCTGATTCGCCAGTTGTGTCCCTTTCTGGATCGGGACTCCTTATGCATGGTCACTCATGCCCTCGTCACTTCCCGCCTGGACTACTGTAATGCTCTCTACATGGGGCTCCCCTTGAGGAGCACCCGGAGGCTCCAACTGGTCCAGAATGTGGCCGCGTGGGTGGTTATGGGAGCGACATGGCGCTCCTATGTAACACCTCTCCTGCATGAGCTGCACTGGCTCCTGGTGGGCTTCTGGGTGCGCTTCAAGGTATTGGTTACCACCTTTAGAGCACTCCATGGCTTAGGACCTGGGTACCTACGAGACCGCCTTCTGCCACCGGTAGCCTCTCACCGTCCAGTATGCTCCCACAGAGGGGGGCTCCTCAGGGTGCCATCGGTCAAACAATGTTGACTGGCGGCCCCCAGGGGGAGAGCCTTTTCTGTGAGGGCACCTTCCCTTTGGAACGAGCTCCCCCCGGAGATACGGAGGATCCCGGATTTATGCACTTTCCGCCGTGCCCTCAAGACTTTTTTATTCCAACATGCTGGGCTGGCCTAACTCTTTTTAATTGCTTAATTTTAATTTGCTTTTTAAAAAAGGGGTGTTTTAATTAGTATGGGCCAAATTTGTTTAATATGTTTTAAATTGTTTTTTTTTAAAAAAAAAAAACTTTATATTGTATGTGTTTTATCTTTACCTCCAAGGTCCTTTCCAACTCTGCTATTTTGTATTTTGCTTTCTGTAATCACTACGTTTAATTGCAAAGCTTACACAATTTCCTGCCAATCTCAAATACGCGTTTGTTATCCAAACAAGTAAATGACCCAGAGCTTCATGTATGCAAACCCCTACCTGATGGTCTGAGTTTGACAAGCAAATCGTGTTGATGCTTCCTTTATCTTGTTTTCTACAACACCTACCTTATTATTCCTTTACATTTTCCCTTTATCTCTCTGCCGGTTGCCAACAGAGATAACAGGGAGTGCTGTAAAGAGGCCTTGAATTATTATATAAAAAGCAGTGAATGATTGCATTGCATTCAGATGTGATAGCTCCTGTTCCTCATTCAACTTCCTGTTGGAAGAAAAATCCAGATCCAGTTCCAAGCCGGGAATAAAATGGAGGCTGATTGGAAAGAAAGATTCTGTTGATTGATGAGCCTATGGTTCTGGGCAGCTGAAAGTGGAGTTTAGAATGGGTGGGTTTTTATACCTTCTTGATTCCTATGGGGTCATCTAGGGGTCATGGCTGGCTCTATAGGCAAAAGGGGAAATGCAAATCTTATGTGTTTGTCTCAGCTAATCTTGTCAATCTTTGGCTTATTGCTTATCTGGAGTTTCTGTCTGACCCAGTCTTTCTGAATCGATTACCAAACCTGCATTTCTAAAAGCTGGCCTCCTCAGCTTCTGCTTAGGGCAGGGAGACTGGGCCTGGTTTCTGACTCCCTTAAGATTTTTTCCCCCTATAGACTAACGTTAAAATTGAAAGATAAGGAAGACTCTCAGTATTTTAAGATATGGGACAGTTGGTATGAGTGGATAAACCAATGGAAAAGAAGGTAAAGTCAAAACTTAGTAAGAAATTTAAAGTAATAATTATACACCATCATTAAGGGAAAAAAAAGGGAAAATAAGTTTTTGTATATATGTGTACTTATATACATTATATATACTTTATTTGTTGTTTGTTGATATTGTTGATTGTATTTTAAGGTTGTGAATGTTTTATACAATTTTATGGTTTTTTTTTGTAAATCTAATAAAGTTTGTTTTTAAAATGAAAAAAAAAAGTTTTTTCCCCCCCATTTCTCCTTTAGGGGAAATATTTTATCCTGCCTTTTTAATATTTCACAAAACATTTCATTCTCTAGGAGGGTGGGCGAGTGCTGATTTTCTACACTTCTAAACATTGAGTCCCATCTAATGTTGGAGCCACCGGCCAAAGTCCTGCACCAGCTGAGTTTCTCTCCAGAAACACAAAGACCTTAATTTCCTGTTTCAAGCTTCCAGCACTGGATTGCTTCTAGAGAAGTCAGTTTTCCGGTATGGAAGATAGAGTAGAGTAGAGTAGAGTAGAGTGGAGTGGAGTGGAGTGGAGTGGAATGGAATGCAATGGAATGGAGTAGAGTAGAGTAGAGTAGAGTAGAGTAGAGTAGAGTAGAGTAGAGTAGAGTAGAGTAGAGTAGAGTAGAATAGAATAGAATAGAATAGAATAGAATAGAATAGAATAGAATAGAATAGAATAGAATAGAATAGAATAGAATAGAATAGAATAGATAACATAAATAATAATAAATTGGAGGTCTACTAGTCCAACCCCCTACTCAGGCAGGAAACCCTATACCATTTCAGACAAGTGATTGCCCAATGTCTTCTTAACAACTTCCAGTGTTGAAGAATTCACAACTTCTGGAGGCAAGTTGTTCCACTGGTTAATTGTTCTAACTGTCAGGAAATGTCTTCTTTGACCTTAGCTAGTGGGTTTGAAGGGCTGGGATCAGTGGTGGGATTCAAATCCCGGCACTACCGGTTTGCTATCGGTAGCGCGCGAGTGCGCAGCACTTCTGCACATGCGCAGAAGCTTCTGCACATGTGCAGAGCGTCTGGGCAGATGGGTGGAGCCTCCTGCCACCACCACTACCGGTTTGCCCACCACTGGCTGGGATGTTTCAGACAGCGACTGAGGTTCCCTCAATGTCAATACTTCTGCCTAGTTGTGTCTTTAACAATTCCATCGTTGTTTCCAGTTTTTAGCACATCTGTTTATATTGTATAAACAGCTATTTTCCAGGAGGGAAAAGAATGAGCTTTCTGACTTTGTGTAACTTTCAGGTTTTGTACTCGGGAAAGATTCACATGCGAGAGCCATCTTTCAGCTTCTCCCTTGCATTGCTGAGAGGAAATAATTAAATTCTCCGCAAAGCAGATGGACAATTTGGGCCCTCAAATAGAGGTATTTATGTAAATATCACTAAGCTAATGGATGTTTAGCTCCTTCCAAAGGAAGCACATGAAATGCTTTCTTTGTGTCAACAATTGTGAACATGGATTAATGCATTAATAAATGCCCACAGAGACCCATCATCCTTAGTTAAAAGACTTGAGCTGAAGGGAAGGGTGTGTGTGTGTGGGGGGGGAGATTGTAAATCCTGCAACATGCTGAGTTGAAGGCGCCGCATAAAAACAGCCATCATGGTAGCAATCGCATAGTAAAACAACAGGCCCTTAGCAATAACCCTCAGCAGCTCCGCGGATTGTTCACTTAACTTCCGTCATTTTATTTTGAACCTAGAAGTAGGAAGATCATACTCATTTCTGGCTTCCTAGCTGGAACATGGAAGACACATCTGGTTGTCTGTGATAAAAGAATGCTGGATTAGAAGGGGCTGGCCTGACTCCCTAGGACTCCTCTGATATTCTTAACCAAGTTTTAGGAAGACAATTTGGAACATAATTCTCCATAAACTTCTAACTAATGTTAAAAGGTTCAACGTTTCTTGGAATCTTTTCCCCTTCTTTCATCTTAATAGCATGTGGACTTCCTTCCTTCCTTCCTTCCTTCCTTCCTTCCTTCCTTCCTTCCTTCCTTCCTCCCTCCCTCCCTCCCTCCCTCCCTCCTTCCTTCCTCCCTCCGTCCTTCCTTCCTTCCTTCCTTCCTTCCTTCCTTCCTTCCTTCCTTCCTTCCTTCCTTCCTTCCTTCCTTCCTGGAACAGTGGTGGGTTGTTTAACACATAAGCATTAAGATCAGGGGTGAAATTCAGCAGGTTCTGGAGAACCGGTAGCGGAAATTTTGAGTAGTTCGGAGAACCGGCAAATACCACCTCTGGCTGGTCCCAAAGTGGGGTGGGAATGGAGATTTTGCAATATCCTTCCCCCAGTAGTGCGGAGGGAATGGGGACTTTGTAATATCCTTCCCCTGGAGTGGGGAGGGAATGGGGACTTCGCAGTATCCTTCCCCTGGAATGGGGGTGGGAATGGAGATTTTGCAATATTCTTCCCCCAGGAGTGAGGAGGGAATGGGGATTTTGCAATATCCTTACACTGCCATGCCCACCAAGCCACACCCATCAACCTAGCCGTTCGAAAGCACGTAAAAAATGCAAGTAGAAAAACAGGGACCACCTTTGGTGGGAAGGTAACAGCGTTCTGTGTGCCTTTGGCATTTAGTCATGCCGGCCACATGACCACGGAGATGTCTTCGGACAGCGCTGGCTCTTCGGCTTTGAAACAGAGATAAGCACCGCCCCCTAGAGTCGGGAACGACTAGCACATATGTGCGAGGGGAACCTTTACCTTATTAGGCAAAGGTCAAACAATCAACCAGCAATTTACAGCAGGGAAGCACACATGGAGAGAGAGAAAAGCCCTCACAGGGCCTCTCTTATAATACAGCCCCTTAAAGTGGTAACAGTCAAATAACCTTGCTGACTCATTCCTCATCATTGCATCATTTCAGTATTACAGCATTCAGCATTACAGCATTAAATCATCATTACCAGGGGGTGAATTTCACTTACCTTTCCCTACCGGCTCACAAATGTGAGCGTGCACGTGTCTCCACCATGCATGCGCAGAGCCTTCAAAAATGGGACGTGATGACGTCCGGGTGGGTGGGGAGAACCTCCCGCTCGCCGGCGCTACCGGATTGTACGATCCGGATAGATCTGGCTAAATTTCACCACTGATCATTACCCTGACAACTTTCTGCTGATTTAAGGAATGGACATTAACTTTGCCATAAGGAAGACTAGACTAGACTAGACTAGACTAGACTAGACTGGACTGGACTGGACTGGACTGGACTGGACTGGACTGGACTGGACTGGACTGGAATGGACTGGAATGGACTAGAGTAGAATGGACTAGAGTAGAATGGACTAGACTAGACTAGAATGGACTAGACTAGACTAGACTGGACTAGATTAGAATAGACTAGACTAGATTAGAATGGACTAGATTAGACTAGGCTAGGCTAGACTAGACTAGACTAGACTAGACTAGAATAACAGAGTTGGAAGGGACCATGGAGGTCCTCTAGTCCAACCCCCTGCTCAAGGAGGAAACCCTAGACCATTTCAGACAAAGGATTGTCCAGTCTCTTCTTAAAAATTCCCAGTGATGAAGCACCCACAACTTTTGGAGGCAAGCTGTTCCACTGATCAATACCATGTCAGAACATTTATTCTTAGTTCTAGGTTGCTTCTCTCCTTGATTAGTTTCCATCCATTGCTTCTTGCCTTGCCTTCAGATGCTTTGGAGAATAGGTTGACCCTCCCTCTTCTTTGTGGAAGTATCTTAGGCATCACAAAAACAATGAAAAAAGGAAAGAAAACATTGGAAGAGTTGTGCTTTTCTACTATTTCTGCCTCTCTGTTCCATGCCTGGAGTCCAGAACTGCTTCTCCAGTGTCAGTTTAGGGGCACGATGCCTGGATCTGTTTCTGATCTTTTGACTGCCTTAGCTACAATCTTGGCCCGGGATTCTAACATCATGCTAAGTCTCCCTTTTTTTTTTTTTTTTGTATTGCTGTATGTTTTGCGCCCAAGGAATCAACAGACCATCAGATGTTGCCGTTCCTGAAGGCAGCTCTATGTATTCTCGAGCTCTCCAAAACTACATCTATTTGCACTCAAGTGGGGTTGCTCTAAGTCGCTGCCTTTTTTTCCTTTCCTTTCTTTTTTCTTTTTTGCTGATGCCTTGTAAAGAATTTATAATGTTCCACATTTCATTGCACTTTGGGGAACATTAAACCTCTGAATCTGCCACCGGTGCTAACAATGTCAAAAATGTATCAATGGCTGCAGCGCTTTCTCTCTGCCGCAGAATAAAAGAGAATGAAAGTTGCACACCCCAGTTTTCCTCTTCCCCATGCAGGGATGTCCACACTGGGGTGGAGGGGGGGAAGGGGTCAGAAAAGTCAAGATGGCAGCCACAAATAAGAGGGAGGAGATAATACGGGATCAAATTTTGCTCCTCTTTTACATGCGTCACTCTCCCTGCAGATGCTCCTGTCCTCATGAATGGGGTGAGTTTGTGCAAATATCCAGCGTGTGTTTCCATTCTGAACTTCATTCTGGCAAGTCAAGTCCTAAAGACCTGGGGTGTTTTTTCAAGCCATGTGTACTTATGGGCTAATCCAGATAAGATGTACCCTGTTTTCCCCAAAATAAGACATCCCCTGATAATAAACCCAATCAAGCTTTTAAGCGCAAGGCAATAAGGCCAAGTGGTTATTTCAGGGTTCAAAAAAATAAATAAAAATAAGACAGGGTCTTATTTTCGGGGAAACACGGTATACCCAGTAGTGCCTCTATCTTTTTTTGTAAGGTAAAGGTAAAGGTTCCCTTCGCACATATGTGCTAGCTGTTCCCGACTCTAGGGGGCTGTACTCATCCCCGTTTCAAAGCCGAAGAGCCAGTGCTGTCCGAAGACATCTCCGTGGTCATGTGGCTGGCATGACTAAATGCTAAAGGCATACAGAACGCTGTTACCTTCCCACCAAAGGTGGTTCCTATTTTTCTACTTGCATTTTTTACTTGCTTTCGAACTGCTAGGTTGGCAGAAGCTGGGACAAGTAACGGGAGCTCACCCCATTACGCGACACTAGGGATTCGAACCACTGAACTGCTGACCTTTCGATCGACAAGCTCAGCGTCTTAGCTACTGAGCCAACACTTCCCTATTCATTAGAATAGACATACCCAATTCCTGCAACCATTCTTTATATATATTAGAGAGGAAAGAGAAGCATCTGAGAAGGGTCAGAGGAGAAAAGAGCAGAAGCCTCAGCTGGTTTGGAGGCTTTTATGAAAAGAATGGAAGCTGTGCCACTGAAATGCAAGCGTAACCCTGTTGTGTGTGCTTGAAACATCACAGTGCATATAGGAAAGGGTTGGGATTTGCAACAGAAGGGCATCATTTGCCTCCTTGTTGTCTCCCTGCAGACAGCTTGGAGTGGAGAGAAACGAACTAGGATTTTCCATGTTATGCCGAACGTCATTCTGGTGTAGGAAGTTAGCACCCACCCCTCTCCTAGAAGAATGAAATATTTTAGGATATATTAAAAAGGCAGAATATTTCCCCTAAAAGAGAAATGGAAATCTTAAAACAGAAACTCAGCCCCGGCTCCCTGTCCCCAGCAGATATTTTGGTTATCTACAAGACAAAAGACTGGGCCAGCTTATCTACAAAACAAAAGACCTTCACCCTCAGGATATAATAGGATTAGCCCTCTCTCATCTAGCATCAGAACTCACCACATGGCACCTGGGGAGATTGCATCACCCAGCAAGATTCAACCAAGCCTGGGACTCAAGACAGCCTACAAAGTTACCCCTGCATGGCCCCCTGGGAGTCTGACCACCAATCGGATAATAAGGGCAAGGCCCAAGAGAGGGTATAAATCTCTCTCTCTCTCTCTCTCTTCCATGTGGTCAGCTACCCAGAATCACCCTTGTGCTTGGTGGTTCTGCTTCACCATTAAAACCATCTTTCCAATCAGCCTCCATATTTCCAGTGTCTTTCTTCCCACTTGGAATTGAACCCAGATGGGCATTTCTTCCAACACTGGAAACCTCAAAATGGTTACTAGTTCACCTCTTTAATCTTTTCCAAATAAACTGAAGCTGACTTGCAGTTGCCTTCCCTGAGAATTACAGCCATATTTTTTCCCCTCAGCTGTATAAGAGGAAAGTGCAACTAAATATAGGTCAGTGCCCCATGCAAATTACCTGTGCAATGGATTTGAGAGGAAGCTGCACAGGCACATCACCTTTTTAAGACTTGCAAAATGTTGGTGTGATACTAACACAACAGGAGGAGGAGGAGGAGGGGGGAGGAGGAGGGGGAGGAGGAGGAGGAGGAAAGTCTGGCTTTTATTCAGGGATCAGGAGATATGGGAAGGCAAGAATGCTCATTGGTGGAAAAATGCCGACTTCTGAGTCTGTAAAATTTTGGAATTCCCAGTAGGGGAATATATGTAAGTGTACTTTCCAAAATGCCACAGTTGAGCTGGCAATCGATAGCCTGAAGCTGCTGAACCCAAATGATGTATGGGATTACACTGATGCAGAACTCATTCTGGAGAAGGAAGGAAGGAAGGAAGGAAGGGAGGGAGGGAGGGAGGGAGGGAGGGTGAGTGGGAGGAAGAGAAGGAAGGAGAAAGGGCTAGGTGGAGGGAGGGAGGTGGAAGAAGGGGAGGAAGGAAGGACTGGGAGGATGGAGGGAGGGAGAAAAGAAGGAAGGAAGGAATGAGAAGGAAGGAAGGGCGAGGAGAAGGGAGGAAGGGAGAAAAGAAGGAAGGAAGGAGAAGAAAGGAAGGAAGGGCTATGAGGAGGAAGGGAGGTGGAGGAAGGGGAGGAAGGAAGGACTAGGAGGAGGGAGGGAGAAAAGAAGGAAGGAAGGGCTAGGAGGAGGAAGGGAGGTGGAGGAAGGGAAGGAAGGAAGAACTAGGAGGAGGGAGGGAGGAAGAAAAGAAGGAAGGAACGAAGGAAGGAACGAAGGACTAGGAGGTGGGAGGGAGGAAAGGAGGAAGAGAGGGAGGGAGGATTGTTTCTTTTCATGACTTTCAACATTTTCGTATTTATGGTTGTGTGTAGAGCTGTTTATTTTGATGCCTCTCCATTAGTCCCCTTCCACAAGATTGGTGCTTCAGGGAAAGGACATACATCTAAGAAGTAGAAAGCAGATCATCATGATCAGGCTTGATCAGGAAGAGTTGAAACCAGAGCTCATTTAATGGAGCTCAAGAATGTTCAACAGTATCCCCTCATCTTTGGTTCCGTGGCTGTGTCTGTCCCTCTCTTCACTGTTGATCAAAATCATGCTCCTGTTGTGGTCCGCCAGCAGCCTGAGGAGCTGGCAGCAGAATCAGACAGTGAGGAGGCTGGGAAGGAACACAGGCCAGTCCTGGAGTCTGAGGAAGGCTCAGACGAGGGCTCTGCGTCAGAGGCAGAGATGGGGCCAGGCCATCCGGGAGTTATGTGCTGACTCTGGAGCCTCCAGAGTCTGACATCAGCGAGGCAGAGGAACAGGAGGAGCCTGTTCCCAGTGCATGCATGTGCAGAGCTGCCTGAAGGCAAGAACAGTTAAGACAAAAGGGGCAACTCGGGAGTAAGGCTTGAAGATGATTGGCCCCTCCCATAAGACATAAAGGAGGAGCAAAGGGACATGAGCCTTTGTAGGAAGCAACTTTGTTTGTTCTGGTCAGTTTAAATTCTGAAGTTCCATTTTGACTCTGTGCTCCATGTGGCCTTGCAAAGCTAATTGCCAATTAGGTCTTTGGCAGCGTGTCAAGAGAGATAAAAGTGGGTGCTTATCAGCCTTATCCCGAAGGACTGTGGCAGACTTCTGTCGGACTGTTTACAAACTATTTGTGACTCGTTACGGGCTGTGAATGAACAGAATTCACAGCCGTTGAAATAAAAAGAGGGTTTTGGGGACTAACCGTGTGCTTTTTACTGTCTCAGGGAGCCTAGGTCACAACAGTTCCTTCCTCCTTTGCATCCAGCAAGAAAAGGCTTCCTTGAAGCTACAGAAGGTTGGAGCCTCTCTCTCAGTGAAGCAGATGGACAATTAGACTCGACAAATTAAGTTATTAACACAAATATCATCCAAATTAATTGAGGTTTCATCTGTGCCCAACTAAAACAGACAAGATACTTTCCTGTTGTTAGGAGTGGTGGGTATAATTTACCACCACGGCTGCTTTCTCCCGCTGAATTACTGCCCTGAGTGCAAAGATTCTTGGATTTTAATTTATTTTCTTGATCAGTGGCACTGAATTCTAAAATGACACACCATGCTTGTTCTGTAATAAATCTCCCAGCTGAGTAATAAAAAAAAATCTGGGCTTCTTTAATATACGACTTGCTTTTCCTCTTCTCCGTTTTCTCCCCTAGGAAAAGATAGTGTCAGGGTTTTTAAATTCCTGCGCTGCTCTTTAGAGAGCTGGAAAAAAAAAGAGACTTTTGGCTTCTCTTCAGCTCAATTTCAAGACAAGGATCTCTTCGGCCTTGGGAAAAGACTCGGCCTTTGATGAACTATGGATGGGATCCGTGTCAGTGTATAAGGGTTCATGAATTGGAATAGACATGGTTACATTTAGGTAAGAAAAACCAAAAGTACATATATAAACTGGGTGAAAGCAGGTTTAATAACAGTAACTGTGAGAGGGATCTTGGAGTCTTAGTGGACAACCAGCAAAATATGAGCCAGCAGTATGCAGCAGAAGCCAAAATAGCCAATGTAATCCTAAATTGCATTAACAGAGAGATACAATCAAGATCAAGTGAGGTACTAATACCACTCTATAAAGCCTTAGTAAGACCACACCAAAAGTACTGCATCCAGTTTTGGTCACCACACTATAAAAAAGATGTTGACACTCTAGAAAGAGTTCAGAGAAGAGCAACAAAGATGATTAGGGGACTGGAGACTAAAACATATGAAGAACGGTTACATGAACTGGGCATGGCTAGTCTAGTGAAGAGAAGAACCAGGGGAGACATGATAGCCATCTTCCAATACTTGAGGGGCTGCCACAGAGAGAAAGGGTCAAGCTATTTTCCAAAGCACCTGAAGGCCAGTCAAGGAATAATGGATGAAAACTGATCAAGGAGAGATTCAACCTGGAAATAAGGAGGAACTTTCTGACAGTGAGAACAATCAACCAATGGAACAGCTGCTTCATCACTTGAGACTTTCAAGAAAAGATTGGACTGCCATTTGTCAGAAATGGTGTAGGGTCTCCTGCTTAGACAGGGGGTTGGACTAGATGACCTATAAGGTCCCTTCCAACTCTGTTAATCTGTTATCTGTTATAGTAACAGGTCAGCCAATGGGGACTGTTTGGTGACCCAGATGGCTCGGAGCCTGGGCATGGCTTAGGTTCACTGATCTATCCATCTATCTATCTATCTATCTATCTATCTATCTATCTATCTATCTATCTATCTATCTATCTATCTATCTATCTATCAGTGCTTCTGTGATTCTATAGCCTCTGTATTATATAGCTTCTGTGTTTCTCTATTCTGAGTTCTGGTTCTGGCTTCTGCTGCATGGGTATTGTATATAAAGAAGTTTCTTATATAAATGAATTCTGCTGAATTATTTACTTGTGTGCTATGGGGATGCACAACCTGAAGCAACATCAAAAAAAGGAGAAAGAACCCCAGAATTGTCCTCAGAGGCATCTGCAGGATTGAAAGCTTTCATCCAAATGATAAAAACAACATCAGGATCTTACAGAATTACACAACAACAGAGTTGTTGGAAGGGACCTCGGAGGTCTTCTAGCCCAACCCCCTGCTCAAGCAGGAGACCCTATACCATGTCCAGTCTCTTAAAAACTGTTAGTTTTGGAGCACCCACAACTTCTGGAGACAAGCCGTTCCACTGGTTAATTGTTCTAACTGTCGGGAAGTTTCTCCTTAGTTCTAAGTTGCTTCTCTCCTTGATTAGTTTCCACCCATTGCTTCTTGTCCTGCCTTCAGGGGCTTTGGAGAATAGCTTGACTCCCTCTTCTTTGTGGCAGCCCCTGAGATATTGGAACACTGCTATCATGTCTCCCCTAGTCCTTCTTTTCATCAAACTAGACAGATCAGAAGAAGAATGAAATAACAGAGTTGGAAGGGACCTTGGAAGTCTTCTAGTCCAACTCCCTGCTCAGGCAGGAAACCCTATACCAGTGACGGCTAACCTTTTTTTGGACCGAGTGCCCAAAGTAAGCACCTGAACCCCCCAAATGGAATGCGCGTGTGCCCCCCACGCATGCCTCTGTTCCCCATGCGTGTGTGCACATCCCCGCACATGTGTGCATGGGCCCCCATGTGTGCCCCACCCACCACACATGCATACGCAGCCCCCACACACATGTCCCATCCCCCGAGCATGCGTGTGCACCGTGCGTCCTGCCCCCTGCACATGTGCGGCAGGGACCCGATGACCAGCTGGCTGGTGGAAAGTAGGTGCGCATGCGCGGCAGAGCTGAATGGGGGCGACGATCTATCATCTATCATCTAGCTAGCTATCTATCATCTATCTATCTATCATCTATCACCTATCTATCATATATCTATCATCTATCATCTGTCTATCTATTATCTATTTATCATCTATCTATCTATCTATCTATCATCTATCATCTCATCTATCATCTATCTATTTATCTATCTATCATGTATCTATCTATCTATCTATCTATCTATCTATCTATCTATCTATCTTTCATCTCATCTATCATCTCATCTATTTATTTATTTATCATCTATCTATCTATCTATCTATCTATCTATCTATCTATCTATCTATCTATCTATGTCTGTTTATCTATCTATGTCTGTTTATCTATCTATCTATCTATCTATCTATCTATCTATCTATCTATCTATCTATCTATCTAATCTATCTACACATATTCATTCCCATGGAAATAGAAGGGGAGGGCAAGAAAGGGGAGGCAATCCCATGAGAGAGGGGCATAAAATTGCTAGTGGCTGCAGGAAAAACATGAAGAGATTAAGTCCCTGTTTTGATAGATCAGCCATGCTACTGAATGGCACTTTTCACCCTGTGGATGCAAGGAACATCTGAGCATCCTGTTTTTCCATCCACCAGCCTGCTGTTTCTATAGTTCCCAGCGCCACCGCTTTGTCATCTTTTCATTGTGGTTGTTGTCATTCTGCTTTAATCTCTTAAATCACTTCTGGTGTGCGCTTTTATGAAAAGAAAGTAAGAGCTTTTCGGACATTTGGAAGGAATTGTTATACACGACCTTCCATTCCTACTCCTGTCAGAAGATATAGGCAGGCTAGTAAATGCAAGCTGATATGATTTAACCTCTACAATTTACTATTGATTTAAGTTTCATGGCGATTATATATAACGCGAGCAGGCAGATTTCAGCTTCATTTCTCTTTTTCTTGAAAACCCTCTAGTCTATCTATCAACGTTGGGTGCAAAGCAGTGGCCCTGTTCTTATAAAACATAGTTGCAGATGATTAACCATGTTCTATGGACTTAACCCAATCTTCTGAGTTCCCGTGACCCTCCGAACCATCATCTGACAACAAAGGTTGGATTTGTGCAACCGGCTAAATTAAAATGGAAGGAATGGGGTAGGAAAGGAAAGGAGATAGGGTAGGTAGGAAGGGAAATAGAAAGGGGGAGGGGAAGGGAGGGGAAGGGAGAAGTGGAGAGGGAAGGGAAGGGAAGTGGAGAGGGAAGGGAGAAGTGGAGGGGGAAAGGAAGGGGGAGGAGAGAGAAATGGAGAGGGAAGGGAGAAGTGGAGAGGGAAGATAAGGGAAAGGAGGGAGGGAGAAAGGGGAGAGAAGGCAAAGGAAAAGTGGAGAGGGAAGGGAAGGGAATGGGAAAAGTGGAGGGGGAAGGGAGGAGAGGGAAAGGAAGGGGGCAGGAGAGGAGAGGAGAAGTGGAAAGGGAAGGGAGAAGTGAAGAGGGAAAGGAAGGGAAAGGAAGGGAAGAAGTGGAGAGGGAAGGGAAGGGAAGGGAAAGGAAAAGTGGAAAGGGAAGGGAAGGGAAGGGAGGGAGGGAAGGGAGAAATGGAGAGGGAAGGGAAGAGAAGGAGAAGGGAAAAGAGAAGTGGAGAGGGAAGGGAGCAGTGGTGGGTTGCAAGAACTGGTAGTAAAACTGGCAGGAGAGTGTGCAATCCCGTTGCGATCCCGATCCCGTTGCGAAGCGGTAGTAAAGGTAAGTAGAACTCACCCCTGGAAGGGAGGGAACAGAGAAGAGGAGAGGGAAGGGAAGGGCAAAGGGAAAGGAAAGGAAGTTTGTGTTTGAGGAGAGTATAGGAAGGCATTCTTGTGTGAAAACATCTGGGAAAACAAAGGAAAAAGAAAGGGGACTAGTGAGAAGTGACCAATTCCTAGAAGGAAAAGGCAGTCACTGAGAGTCTTGCCTTCCCTACATGGAAGGAAAGGGCAGGAAACAGGGGAACAACAGCTAAGGCTCCTGGTCACTGTAGTCCAGCCTGAACAGCCACCTGTTCACATTACTATACCCCTGCAGTCCAGATGGGCATCTTCAACATCAGCTTTGTCAACAATCGGGAGCACCGCAGGAGCCCAACAGCTTAGACTGCAGTGCAGAATCGCCTGCAATTACATCCAGCAGTGATTTATTTCTCTCCCCCCCCCACCACCCCCAGGTTTTGTGGCTGGCTGCATCAAAGGAGAGTGGAGAGATGCTGTGCTCACACATACAAGACCCAAAATGTTTCTTCCAAGTCATTGTTGAACCACACAGCCTCACAGTTTAGTTGATGCAACAGAGTAGTTGGAAACACTGGACATTTTAGCCTGGAAAGATAGTGAAGGTTACTCTTGGTAACAAAAATTAAATTAAATTAAATTAAAATTAAAAATGTCCCAGGAGTTTCATTTGCTGTACATGCCAAAGGGACGGTTGACAACCTGGGTATTATTTTCGAACGATTGAGAAGCAGAGTAAGTATTCACCGTGTGTAAGTGATAGGGAAAATATCCTAATAACTCAAGCTGTCTGAAAGTCTCTGAAACTTTAGAATTGCATCTGTGCTGGGCAATGATAACCTCAAGGGCACTTACCAACTACAATACATTGTAAGCCTGATTCCAGGGCAGAACTATAATTTGAGAGAGCATTTCGTACAAGATCTTCCCTACTTCTCCTGGGGAGGGAGGTGGGAAGCACATTCAGACAAATCTTACAAGATTTATTTCTTGTAACCGTATAATAAAAAATAATGTTTGGTTTTTTTTAAACTTAATTTTACTTAACACCGACTAGCAGTCGGAAGACATGATGGAAACTTGTTAATGTCACAACACAAAGACAGACTCAATCATAGTTTCAACTGAGCATCCTGGACCAAGCCAAGCTAGAGAATTCCTGGAAGCCATCAACAGGCACATAGAGATAAATCAGCCATCAACAGGCCCACAGAGATAAACAATGACCAAAATGCCTCCTGGCCAACAATCAACACCCAGATAAAATGAAATTAACACTGAGATTAACACTAAATCAACAAACAAGAAGTAAACAATATCCCAGTCAGGGAGCTACCAATTCAGACAAACAATAAGTTAATAAATAACAACCTAATCAAGGAACCACCAAGAACACTCCACTCCAACCAACACTGACAGGGAAGGCCAATAGCAGTGATGGCTAACCTTTTTTTCCTCAGGTGCCAAAAGCGTGCATGCATGCGCGATAGCGCATGTGCATGCCCACACCCATAATGCAATGCCCTCCATGCATGCCCTGTCCCCTGCGAATGCGCACGCAACCCTCCCCCATGCTCCTCCACCCCCCCTTTGCACAGGCATGTGTGACCCCCCCACAGACATGTGCGACCCCCCTGTGCTCCTCCGGAAGCCTCCGGAGACCAGAAATGGCCTGTTTCTGGACTTCCAGTGGGCCCATTTTTCGCCCTCCAGAGGGTCCGGAGGCTTTCCTGGAGCCTCTGGGAGGGCAAAAACAGCCTCCCCTGACCCTTCAGAGGCCTTTCAGAGCAGGGGTGGGTTCTAATTGGCTTTACTATCGGTTCTCTTTGTGCGCGCGCTTTGCATGCGATCGCCTCTTCGGTCGCGCACTTTGCACGCGATTGCCACACGAATGCTTGCTTCGCTCACATGCGTGCCAAACTTGCAGTTTGCGCAAGCGCATTGAGAATCTGCCCAGCTGAGGTGTGGCAATCCGCTCTGCTGCAACTCTCAGTTGGGCGAAAAAAGAAGAAATATAAGGTCAGAATAATGCGGGGGTGGGCGGGAGGGCCCAGCTCCCAAAGAAAGAGAACCGGGCTGAACCAGGAGCATCCCACCACTGTTCCAGAGGCCGGAAACAGTCTGTTTCTAGACTTCCAGTAGGCCTGTTTTTCACCTTCCCAGAGCCTCCGCGTGGGCCTTGTACTTACCTGGCATCAAAAACGGGCCACGTGGAGTGGAGGGGCGGCATGTGCATGCATGCGCATCTCCCACATGTGCTGCAGAGACCCGAAAATGAGCTGGCTGTCGGGAGGCGCATGCGCATGCGTGGTGGAGCTGACCTAGGGCGACGGCTTGCATGCCTACAGAAATGGCTCTGCGTGCCACCTGTGGCACATGTGCCATAGGTTCGCCATCGCGGGCCAATAGTATATAATAGTATATAAAAAAAGAACAAACCCCATTCCTGATCTGTCCCTGTCCACACACCCACACAAATACAGTCAGCCGAGGGTTAAGAAAGTACTTGGCACGCACACAGGTCGTTATCTCAAACTTGGCAGCAATATAATCACCGTCTGCCAAGAGCTTTTACTGCAACAGATAACATAAAATTACATACGCATTGCAAATAGTCCAGCAAAACAATATCCCTTTCGGCAGCTTCAGACGTTGTTCAAGTGACTAGCCAAAGTTAGTTTTTGTTCGTCACGGAGTTTTACCAGCCACCACCCTCTCTTATATAGTCTCTGGGGTGTGGTCCAGTGACTCAGTTCTAATCCCTAGCACGCCTCCTTAACTGCTGCAACCGTTTATCACGCCTTCGTTGGTGTGCATCCAGGAATGATGGCTCTCCTTCGCTCTCATCCGAGACACCTGGCTCCTGGCTAATCTCCTCTCCCTTGGCCGGCACCTGAGACAGTGCCAGAGGGGAGGGGCCTGGAGAGGGAGGTCTGGCTGACTCCTCTCCCTCATGTTCGGAGCTTTCTTCCTCCGATGAGATAGGCTCAGAGGGCGGGGCCACAACAATTCCCTCCTAGCTGTGATGAAGTTATCCAGTTGAGTAATAATACTAGGAGATGACCAAGATGAGCCCGGGGGGAGGGGGTGTCAAACACATCATCAGACTCGAGTCCTTTCATACCCACAAGAGATCTCAGTCCATCCCACCTCAAATTCCATCAAGGAGAGGAATTGTAGCAAACAGAGGTTTTGTCTGCAGCTTTGCTTATATACTTATTTCTCCGGGCTTTTTTGCTAACTTTTCTTGCCTGTGTGACTCATCTATTTTCCTCTCTATAGAAAGCCACAAGAACTCAGGGCTGAAAGCCTATCATTTGGCTTTTCTCACGGTCTTAATTTCTCTAGTTCTCGCTTTCTTCTTCGAAAGAGAAGCGATAGGGTGTATTGATGTCAGCCGTCTAATAAACTAAGGTCTCTGCTCCTTGCACTGTAATATATTTGTTGACATCTTATCCATGATTCCATCAGACTTTAATAAGATTCTCAGTTTGATATGGTAGGGATAATGAAGCATTAATTCTAATTCAAGGAGCTAATTAAAAGGCTTGTGTTAGCTTGGGGGAGGCACCTCGATGGCTTAATTATAGTTGTAACATTTCACAAACCTTCCTTTTCATTTTCCTAAGGCCTGTCTCAGGGTATTCACTTTCTCATTTTTTTTTTCTGCAAGAGTATAAATTGCCAGGGAGAAGAAATATATAAGCAAAATATTTCATACTAGCTGAGAAGTAAAACAAAGTGCTTCGGTTTTTCATTTTGAAGACTCACTTTGCTTCACGGATCCGATTTGGAAAGTTGCAGCTGCCTTGTGTTCTCTACCCATGATAAATAGAACACATGTATTATAAATGATAAATAATCTCACACATCTATTCCCCCAGAAGAACTACAAGTGAAATATACATACGTCTATAAGGAATCGTGTAATTAAGATACTGTATATGTGCACAATTTTTATTTATGTTGGATGCATTCTTCTAGAATACTTACTTTTTGAGCTGTTCCTCAAGTTACATATAGAAGGACACGGTGGGACATAACATAAAAGTTATTGCATTATGTTCTTGATTAAATTATCTTTCCATTGATATATAATTTTATGGTACTGCTCCAAAAAAAAAAGTGGTGTTATTAGCTAGTTTTAGAAAATACACTTTTCCCAAAAGGATTCCACAATTTTGGCCACTACTGTAATTCTTAAATTTAAAATCTTATAATACCAGGTTTAGCTGTTGAGATTACTATGTGTGATCTGAAAACGCCATAGCATAGCCTGTGAATTTCTCCAGCCACTTTTTATGACCCCCCCCACACACACACCCCTTCCAACGGGATAATTTTTAGCCTAAACGATAATATGCTGGCTGGAGAATTCTGGGAGTTGAAATTCACACGTCTTAAAGTTGTCTTAAAGCTGTCAAGTTGGGAAAATCCTGATCTAGACTGTGAAACAAGGTGCTTTTTAAATCCAAAAGTAAAGCCACCATTGAAGGACTTGGTTCCAGCCACCCTGAGTAGATTAGAATTCTATTCCTGATATATGAGTAACTATAATTTTATATCTACTGTGAACTAATTATAAGACACCACTTCACTTTGATTATAATTGACAATAATCAGCCCTATTAACTTTGAATGAATATATAAACATGTTGAGGCGAGAGTATATAAACAGAACAAAACTCAGCTTTCATTTATTCAAGAAAAAAAATAGGATTTTAGGGAGACAGAGAGAGGCAGAGAAAAGGGTGGTGGGGGGAGGGGAATGAAATTAGGAGTGTATCTCATTATTCCATACCAATAAAAATGAAGTTTTGGAATCGCGATGCTCGTCCTCTTTGGTTTATAAGGAATCTCAAACTTTTGTTTCCAAGATAGAAACGAATGGAATGGATGGAAACTAATCAAGGAAAGAAACAGCCTAGAACCGTGATGGCAAACCTATGGCATGCGTGCCACAGGTGGCATACGGAGTCATTTCTGCGGGCATACAAGCCATCGCCCTAGGTCACCTCCACCACACATGTACATGCACTTCCCGCTGGCCAGCTGATTTTCGGGTCTCTGCGGTGCATGTGGGAGATGCATGTGCATGCCCCCCCCCATGTGAATGAAAGGGTTCTGTAAAAGAATGGACCGTGGCCTGATACGCACACAAACACACTAGCATGGAAGTTGACAGAGGAGTCTGTTCTGTCCCCATACCATGCACACACCCAACCAGCCAGCCTAGGGTTAAATAAACTCTTTCAACACTCAACGTCAGTGATAAGAAACTTGGCAGCAACTCCGTGACTGCCTGCCAAAAACTTTTACTCCGATAACACAGACAAAACTACACACAGTTTGAATAGCCCAGTTTGTAATTAAATCCACAGCAAATAGGTGTTGTGTCCGAAGGTGCAAAGTGCCTCACCAGAGATTAGCTTTGTCTGTCACAGAGTCTGAATGGCCACCACACTCCCTTTTGTGGGGAGTGGTCCAGTGACTCAGCTAATCTCTGGCACGCCTTCCCCTCTGCTGCGCACGCTTCTCCCTGCGCCTCTGGCGAGGGTCCAGCCAGCACTTATTTTCTTCGTCGCTGTCCACCTGTGGCTGCGGGGACGTGCTTGGCTCTGAGCCTATCGTTTGGCCTTCGGTGTCCTCCGGAGGCATTGCCAGAGAGGAGGGTCCTGGAGAGGGAGGCCTTGCCAACTCCTCCCCCTCACTCTCAGAGTCTGCATCTGTCGATAGCCCAGGCTCAGGCAATGGAGCCACAACAGAGTCTTGAGAAACTACCGTATTTATTGGCGTATAACGCGCACTTTTTCATCTTGAAAATAATGTGGAAATCGCATGTGCGCGTTATACGCCGATATGTATTAAAAAAATACTGTAAAAAGAACGAATGGTCCGGCTTCCTTACCTTAGTTGCTGATTGCATGATGATCACAATCCATGCATCAGTAATCAACTGAATATCCCTGGCTGCAATCAAGCTCATCGGTGAGCAGCTCTTTCTGCCTGCCTGCCTTGACTTAGGAATTCTGGGAGTTGAAGTCCACAAGTCTTAAAGTTGCCAAGATTGGAGACCCCTGTTCTGTTGGGTAAGTTTTTTTCCCCTTTGGGAGCTTTAAAAAAAAAAGTTAATTGGGGGTTTTTTTAGTTGTCTTTTTTTAGACTTAGACATTTAAAGTTTAGGAAGTTTTAAATTTAGTTTTCATATAAAAATAAAAATAAAATAATATTTGTGCAGCTTTCTGAGATTTGGTGTGTTTCTGTAGTGTTTCACTCTAACTACACAAACACACAAAATCTCACAAAGCTGTATGTGGAATTTTGTGTGTGTAAAGTGTGAAAGTTGGTTTTTTGGGCTTTTTGTGGCTGTGTGAGGTTCCTGCTTGTTGCAGGGGCCATTTTGGGTCTAGCACAGCTGCTTTTACATTGTGGGTGAGCCAGTTGTGTGCAGTGCATTGTGACTGTGGCTGTGATTCAGGTGCCCTAATCACCTGAATCACAGTAATATCAAAGTTTATTCGGTAAAACAGTAGTTTTTACTTCCATGTTACGTTCTTTATCTTTATATGTGCTTAAATATTAATTAAAAAAGTTTTGAACTACCTTTGTTATGCTTCAAAGTTCTTTATTTAAAATTTACTTTTTTTCCTGAAACTTCCCTCTTAAAATTAAGGTGCGTGTTATACGCCAGTGCGCGTTATACGCCGATAAATACGGTACTTTAATAAAAACACATAAAAACAAAACCTACAAGAAGGCATCAACAGTCCAAAAGATTCTCCTCTCAGCAAAGTCCATTTGCTCTAGTCTTCTTCCCAAGCATGGGAGGTTTTCTTTGTCAGTCTTCTCAAGAGCAAGGCAGTGACTCAGCTCTTTGTAGTGACTTCAGCTTTGGAGGTTCTTTCTGAGAGTCTCATGGTGAGAGTCTGCGTGAGAGGCTCTGAAGTGGCTGTAATTCTGCTGCTACTTATATACGGACCAACTGACCGTTGGAAAGTGCGGGAAACTCAGAGCCAGGAAGCTGTGCTCTGATTGGCTCATTCAAAATGTTCAAAACAATCAATCAATTAATTGCAGCAACATGCTGAGAGGTTTTTCCTCTCACACCCCGCAACTCAGTTTTGGTCCCAGGAGGCTTCAGGGAGGCCTGCTAGGCCCAAAAGAGGACGTGGGGGATGCTCCTCCCCCTTTAGCCCATTTTTGGTCCCAGGAGGCTTCAGGGAGGCCTGCTAGTCCCAAAATGGGGCGCGCGGGGGGGGGGGTTGCATGCGCATGCGCAGGGGTGGAGAGTGGGCGGGTCACGCACAGGGGTGGAAAACATTGCATTATGGGAATGGGCATGCACACGCTTTCGGCACCCAAGGAAAAAGAAGGTTAGCCATCACTGACCTAGAACTAAGGAGGAATTTCTTGACATTAGAACAATTAATCAGTGGGAGGACTTGCCTCCAGAAATTGTGGGTGCTCCAACCCTGGAGGTTTTAAGAACAGATTGGACATCCATTAGTCTGAAATGATATAGGTTTTCCTGTTTGAGCAGGTGGCTGGATTAGAAGACCTCTAAGGTCCCTTCCAACTCTGTTAATTCTAAAAAGATTTTGATGTACTTTCCTGCCTCTGAGGTGAATTGCTAACTGTGTTGCCATACAGAAAGTTCTGACATCAAAGTGGAATTTAGCAAATGGCTGGCGATGTCACATGCAAGAAATAAGAACCAACCTTCTTGGAAAGCAACTCCAATACTTTAGAGATATTATGTTTGATGGGCATCTCTCACTGATTCCTCTGGAATGTAAATCATACTTTCCTTGTTACTCTTGAGGTATGCATGGCATGTATGTATGAATGAAATACTAAATTCAGACAGTGATAAACTAAAGCAGCAAGTAACAGCGTGTTCTGTCCCCGTACCCCACATGCACCCCCACAGACAGCCCGGAGTTAATAAGCCACACGACAAAACTCTTTGAAGATAAAGCTGGCAGCAACCCAGTGGCTAGCTGCCAATTCAGACTTTACTCACACAAAACAAAGATTAGATTGCCAGCATTCCGATAAAACAGGCAGAGTGTCAACAATACAAGGATTAATCCAAATGCAGTCCTATAAAGCAGGCAAAGTCCAGTAACACAGAGATCATGGAGTATTTCCAGTTTTTGCTCGTCACAAACGAACTGGCCACCACACCCACATTTATACCCTGTGGGGTGTGGGCCAGTGACTCAGCTAATCTCTGGCACGCCTTCCCTTCTGCTGCGCATGCTTCTCCCTGCGCCTCTGTCGCGGGTCCAGCCAGCACTTATCTTCTTCATCGCTGTCCACCTGTGGCTGCGGGGACGTGCTTGGCTCTGAGCCTATCGTTTGGCCTTCGGTGTCCTCTGGAGGCATTGCCAGAGAGGAGGGTCCTGGAGAGGGAGGCCTTGCCAACTCCTCTCCCTCACTCTCAGAGTCTGCAACTGTCGATAGCCCAGGCTCAGGCAATGGAGCCACAACACAGCGTCCCAGTATTTGAGGAGCTGCCACAAAGAAGAGGGGATTGATTTATTTTCCAAAGCACCTGAAGGCAGGATAAGAAAAAGTGAATGGAAACTAATCGAGGAGAGAAGCAACCTAGAACTAAGGAGAAACTTCCTTAGAGCAGTTAGCCAGCGAAAAAGCTTGCCTTCAGAAGTTGTGGGTGCTCCATCATTGGAGGTTTTTAAGAAGAGACTGGACAGCCACTTGTCTGAAATGGGGGTTGGACTAGAAGACCTTCAAAGTCCCTTCCAGCTCTATTCTGAATTTGTAATTTGTAAAGTATCTCTGTTATAAAAATCATTTTCACGACTCTCCATGTTGTGAGAGAATAGAAAAAAAAAAAAAACTTGGGAAAAAGCAAAGTTTGGAAGAGATTAAGACATCTACGGGAATATTTCCGAGATATTGTGGTGTTTGATTCCAGACCACCACCATAAAGCAAGTATCTCAATTAAGCAAGTCACACAAATGTTTGGGTTTCTCGGTGCATATAAAATTTATGTTTACACTACGCTGTAGTCCATTAAGTATGCAGTAGCATTGTCTTAAAAAAAAAGCAATGTGCACAGCTTAATTAAAAAAATATTTTATTGCTAAAAAATGCTAATCCTTACCTGAGCCTTTAGCGAGTCATAATCCCTTTGTTGGCACAGGGTCTTGTAAAAAAAACCGTACAATATCTTCGAAGTGCAATAAAACACAGCACAATAAAACAAGGTATCTGAAATGTGAGACTCCTGTTACAGTCTGTTCCTGAAGGCATCGTGTGCTCACCGGGTTGTCTATGAGATCTTCATCTTGTCCCTCTGAAGAAATCTTTGGACATTGTCTCTGGAGATCCTCCATCATCCAGCTCCCCAAAGGTGCTTTTTCCAAAGGCAACTGGATTTTCTTGGTTTTATCTTTAAAAAAGTTTCAGTTCTCATCCAAGAAGCTTCTCCAAGTTCCAAGAAAGATCAGTTGCCTTTTGGAAAAAGCACCTTTGGGCAGTGGTGGGATTTAAATAATTTAACAACTGGTTCTCTGCCCTAATGACCAGCTGGGTAGGCGTGGCTCGGTGGTCATGTGACGGTGTGGGCGTAGCCATCTCAACATCACTCACGTTGATGGGCACTTCACCTTAGCTGTTACAATGTAGTAACGGTTAACCAGAGAGGCAGTTTCTGTAAGCAGGGCAATAAAGATTTGGCTGGAAATAACAGCAGAATGTTTCCTTCCTGCCTTCCTTACAGGATTAGCCTTGTAAAGTGGGAGAAAAACAAAATAAGATTTCTTCCAACAACCGGTTCTCCAAACTGCTTAGAAAGTTAACAACCGGTTCTCCCGAATAGGTGTGAACTGGCTGAATCCCACCACTGCCTTTGGGTCTCTAGACATTGGTTACCTCAGAACATAGAACATAGAATAACAGAGTTGGAAGGTGCCTTGGAGGTCATCTAGTCATATAGCTCTGCCTTTAACACTATTCTACCCAACAGGTTGTTTCTTAAAATATCCAATTTGGGTATATATCAGAGGATTTGTTTGTGGATAAAGGATTTTCTGACAGATAGGCCACAGTCAGTAAGGATGGGATCTCATCATTCTTCTACTCTGATACTAAGCAGAGGAGCCCCCCAGGGTTGTGTGCTAAGCCCCTTCCTTTATCCCTTGTACACACATGACTTCACCCCATTGCATAACATCAACACAATCATTAAATTTGTGGATGACACGATAGTGGTGGGGCTCATTAATAAGAACAATGAGTCTGCTTATAGAAAGGAAGTACAAGGGCTGACATTGTGGTGTAAAGAAAATAATCTTACACTTAACACCAAAAAAGCTAAAGAACTTATAATTGACTTCAGGAAGAAGAGAGATGTACATCTACCATTGTACATAAATGGTGAGGAAGTGGAGAGGGTGGGTAGTTTTAAATTTCTGGGTATTTATATCTTGGAGAACCTCTCATGGACTATGAATGCTAATATGCTTGTGAAGAAGGCACAGAAGAGATTGTACTTCCTGAGAATGCTCAGGAAGATAAATCTATCTCAGCATCTACTTCTGTCCTACTATCGCAGCACCATTGAGAGTGTCCTCACATACGACATTCTTGCATGGTATGGGAGCAGCTCTGCAGCGGACATAAAAGCTCTACAGAGAATCATTAAAACTGCCCAGAATATCATCGGACTCCAGCTACCAGCCCTGGATGACATCTTTGCATCTCGCTGTTTGAGGAAGTTGCACAACACTCTCATCCTACTTACAATCTTTTTGGACTGTTTCCTTCTGGCAGAAGATACAGAACAATTAAAACTCGGACCACACGTTTTCTGAATAGTTTTTACCCAGAGCTATAATTGCACTCAACAATGAGCTAAAGGGCCACCATCAGTGAGCTGTTGGACAGCATTACTTGTTCTGTTGTGTGGATGTTTCAGTGGTTGAGGGGTGGGGAATTTTTGGTGGGTGGGGGTGTGTCTGGGGATTGTCCTGTGTGTTGGGCTGGTCTCTGGAATTTGAATGTGAATTTCGTTGTATGGGTATACTGTATATATACATCCAATGACAATAAACATTGTTGTTGTTGTTGTTGTTGTTGTTGTTGTTGTTATTGTTGTTGTTGTCCATTCACCTGCTCAAGCAGGAGAGTCTGTACCATTTCAGACAAATGGCTGTCCAGTCTCTTCTTGAAAGCCTCCAGTGATGGGGAACCCACAACTTCTGGAGGCAAGCTATTCCACTGATTCATTGTTCTCATGGTCAGGAAATTTCTCCTTAGTTCTAGGTTGCGTCTCTCCTTGATTAGTTTCCATCCATTATTTCTTGTATTGCTTTCTGGTGCTTTGGAAAATAGCTTGACCCCCTCTTCTTTGTGTTAGCCCCTCAAATACTGGAATATTGCTATTGTGTCCCACACAGTCCTTCTTTTCCCTAGTCTAGACATACCCAGTTCCCGCAATGTTTTATCCTCCAGTTCCCTAATCATCTTTGTTGCTCTTCTTCTCTGCACTCTTTCTAGAGTCTCAACATCTCTTTTTATATTGTGGTGACCAAAACTTGATGCAGTATTCCAAGTGTGGCCTTACCAAGGCTTTGTAAAGCAGTAGCTATATCTCACGTGATCTTGATTTTATCCAGAGGTGGGATTCAGCCAGTTTGGACCAGTTTGGGTGAACCAGATGCTAATTTTATATCTGGTTCGCTGAACCGGTAGTTGAAAGGACTGACTGGCCTCTTCCACCCTGCCCCTCCCCTCCCAGGAGTCTCCACGTGGCCCATTTTGGATGCCAGATAATGCAGCACCCGTGCGGAGGCTCTGAGAGGGAGAAAAATGGTCCTCCTGGAAGTTCTGGAAGTCTGGAAATGGGCCCATTTCTGGCCTCACAGGGCTTCCGGAGCCTAGGGGAGGCCATTTTCGCCCTCCTGGAGGCTTGAGGAAAGCCTCCGGAGCCTGGGGAGGGAAAAAGAATGGACCTCCTGGAAGTTCCAGAAATTCAGAAACGGGCCCGTTTCTGGCCTCCGGAGGGACTCCAGAGCCTGGAGGAGACTGTTTTTGCCCTCCCGGAGGCTCGAGGAAAGCCTCCGGAGCTTGGGGAGAGTAAAAACGTCCCCCCCACTGTGGTGCAGGAGGCTGAGTAGGCCACACCCACCCAGCAACCGGGCAGAGAACTGGTTGCTAACATTTTTGAATCCCACCCCTGATTCTATCCCTTTCTTAACACAGCCTAGTATTGCATTAAGAAGGATCTTAATCTCTGGAGAAGTTGGTTATTCATAGAACTGGATCCATGGGAGTGGATCTCCACATGGGGGCTTTAGATGCTAGCTAGGCCTTGTCATGTAATTTTAATAACTAGGGGAAACAAACTTCTTCACCCACACTGGGAAAACAGAAAACTCTTGCAGAGCTCCTATCTATACCCCTGAGAAGTATTCAGTTTTATATTGGGAGGAGAATACGTCTGTTCTTTACCTCTCCTGAAGCTGGGATGGCAATGTAAGGTCATCTGGGACTTGTCAACAGTGCCAAAAGGAATTGTGTAACAGATTGCACCACAGATGTGTTTGTGGGTTGCTTATTTTTTTTTTAAAAAAAAATATTGTTTTAATAGATGCTGTGCCTAGGGACAAAGAATGCAAATGGACGATCATATTTATTGTCAGAATTATTTCTGGAAGCATAGGTTCTGTTCACGATTGGGGATGGTGGGAAAAGCAACGTGTGAAGCGTGGATTGGTGTGATTTTCTTTTTCTTTTTGAAGCAATTAAACGTGAAGCGATTTGAATTGTCCAAACTCTTTAAATAATTGTGATTTAAACTCTCCTGAAGAGTACTAGCAGGTTCTGACAGGTTCTGGAGAACTGGTAGCGGAAATTTTGAGTAGTTTGGAGAACCGGCAAATGCCACCTCTGGCTGGCCCCAGAGTGGGCTGGGAATGGAGATTTTGCAGTATCCTTCCCCTGCCACGCCCATCAAGCCACACCACACCCACCAAGCCACGCCCACAGAACCCGTAGTAAAAAAATTTGGATTTCACCACTAAGTACTAGTGATAATAATAGAATCAGGAACTTTGGACAGCTCACGTCATGGCTATTCTCAGACACTGATATAATGCAAATGACAACAATAATAAAAAAGACGTATTGACTAACAAAGCTATCACATCAGATTCTCCCAGCACTATTTCTGAAAATTGGCTCCTATCACCCATCTTGTCGATGACCTTGAGGGAGGGACACGGATTGGGATGGGATAGTGCATTTTTCCAGACCCTCCTTGATCCCTTAACAGATAATTTAACAGATTAACAGAGTTGGAAGGGGCCTTATAGGTCATCTAGTCCACCCCAGTTCAAGCAAGAGACCCTACACCATTTCTGACAGATGGCAGCCCAATCTTTTCTTGAAAGTCTCAAGTGATGAAGCTCCCACAACTTCCGAAGGCAACTTCTGTTCCATTGGCTGATTGTTCTCACTGTCAGAAAGTTCCTCCTCATTTCTAGGTTGTATCTCTCCTTGGTCAGTTTCCATCCATTATTCCTTGTCTGGCCTTCAGGTGCTTTGGAAAACAGCTTGACCCCTTCCTCTCTGTGGCAGCCCCTCAGATATTGGAAGACTGCTATCATGTCTCCCCTGGTTCTTCTCTTCACTAGACTAGCCATGTCCAGTTCCTGCAACCATTCATCGTATGTTTTAGCCTCCAGTCCCCTAATCATTCTGGTTGCTCTTTTCTGCACTTTTTCCAGAGTCTCAACATCTTTTTTTATAGTGTAGTGACCAAAATTGGATGCAGTACATCCAATTACTGCTTAAGCAGGAGATCTCTGAGGTTCCTTCCAACTCTATGTTCTATGAGATCATATCTAGGAAAGAGAAAAGGGGCAGGAAGAGAAAGAGGAGAAGAAAAGGTGTAAATAAAAACAGAACGAAGAGATAAATGACTTCCTTGTACTCCAGTTTAGTCTCTCATCAATCAGCATGCTGTTCCTGACAGAGAATGGAGGCAAATAAAATTCTTCCTATGTTTTGCATTTTTGTATTTTTTAAAAAACTCTATATTCAAACACACCGAATGGGAGAAGATGGCAAGGAAGCGATGGGCAATGGGGAGAAAGCAGAACTGCTTAATTCATTCTTTGCATCTGTCTTCATTCAAAAGGAAAAAAAAATAATAGCTCAAGCTACCAAAAGAAGAATCATAAAAGACAGACCAGTTATATTAACAATACAAGAACCATTATTCTTCTGCCCTTGTGTTGATTTGCACACAGTTTGGATGGCTGGGTGGGCACTGTAATATCTTTCCATATTTAGGATCATTATGTATTAAGTTCCAAGGAGCTGCTGATTGTTGTTAGAGAAAATGAAAGTCATCAACGTACAAGACATGCAACCTTGATGAATAATCTCAGGTTATAACAGAATAACAGAGTTGGAAGGAATAGAATAGAATAGAATAGAATAGAATAGAATAGAATAGAATAGAATAGAATAGAATAGAATAGAATAGAATAGAATAGAATAGAATAACAGAGTTGGAAGGAACTTTGGAGGTCTTCTAGTCCAACCCCCTGCTTAGGCAAGAAACCCTACACCACTTCAGACAAATGGTTATCCAACATCTTCTTAAAAACTTCCAGTGTTGGAGCATTCACAACATCTGGAGGCAAGTTGTTCCAATTGTTCTGTCAGGAAATTCTCCTTAGTTCTAGGTTGCTTCTCTCCTTGACTAGTTTCCACCCATTGCTTCTTGTCCTGCCCTCAGGTGCTCTGGAGAATAGCTTGACTCCCTCTTCTTTGGGGCAGCCCCTGAGATATTGGATAACAGCTATCATGTCTCCCCTAGTCCTTCTTTTCATTAAACTAGACATACCCAGTTCCTGCAACCGTTCTTCATATGTTTTAGCCTCCAGTCCCCTAATCATCTTTGTTGCTCCTCTCTGCACTCTTTCTAGAGTCTCCACATCTTTTTTACATTGTGGCGACCAAAACTGGATGCAATATTCCAAGTGTGGCCTTATTAAGGCATTATAAAGTGGTGTTAACACTTGATGTGATCTTGATTCTATCCCTCTGTCTATGCAGCCTAGAACTGTGTTGGCTTTTTTGGCAGCTGCTGCACACGGCTGGCTCATATTTAAATGGTTGCCCACTAGGACTCCAAGATCCCTCTCACAGTTACTACTACTGAGCAAGGTACCACATATACTGTACCTATGCAGGGATCTTGGCAGCCCTTGAAGTTCAACCCCATGCTCAGGCAGGAGACCTATATCTTTTCAGACAAATGGTTGTCCAACCACTTCTTAAAAACTCCCAGTGTTGGAGCATTCACAACTTCTGGAGGCAAGTAGTTCCACTGATTAATTGTTCTGTCTGTCTATAACTGTCTCACTTATATCTGGGAGTCCATTGATTTGCAGTTTCCTGCTTAGGTTTCCTACAGAACCTTCTTTTTTTTTTTCTTACACTGAAGGTTGTGATCTTGAAGTCTAAGTAAGCCTCGTGGAGTTTGATGGGACATTGAAAAGTAAAGGAAGGGTCGCTCCCAGTGGTGGGTGGGATTCAAGTAATTTAACAACCGGTTCTCTGCCCTAATGATTTCTTCCAACAACCAGTTTGCCAAACTGCTCAGAAAATTAACAACCGCTTCTCCTGAAGTGGTGCGAACTGGCTGAATCCCACCACTGGTCGCTCCTCATTTTCATTCAGTGATGGGACTCAGCTGGTTCGGGCCAGTTCAGATGAATTGGTAGTAAATTGCTGGCTGGCTCTGTCCCACCCCACCCCTTCCAGGAGTCCCTACAAGCCCCATTTTGGCTCCCAGGTAAGTGCATGGAGGCCTCATAGGCCCAAAATGGGATGCGTACGGGGGAGTGTGACCCCCCCGTGACCCGTTTTCACTCCCAGAAGGCTTCAGGGAGGCCTCCTAGGCCCAAAATGCTTCCATGGGGGTGCAGGAGGCCAAGTGCTGCCTGTCGCACCCCCTGGCCACGCTCACCATGGCCACGCCCACCCAGCCAGTCATTAGGGCAGAGAACCGGTTGTTAAATTATTTGAATCCCACCACTGTTTTCATTCATTTCCCCCCGAATAAGCATGGCCAAACTCAATTCAAAGAGCCAAGAAACAAAACTTGGCCGGATGAAGTTTGTTATGTGATCGTTTCTGTTTCCTTTGTGGGTTTTGGAACTAGATGGAAGAAACAAGCAGACAAAGGCACAGATACGGGCAATCTGCAGGGGGTTTATAATGGGAGACCAACTGCTGTGTACATAAATAATATTCCAACCTTTTGCAGATGAAAGTAAAAAATGCAAAAGGTTCCTGCCTGTGTGAATGGTTTCGTGTGCATATAGTTGCAAAGTCAGAGATGCTCTTTTCAACAGATTTTTTAAAATATTTTTTTAAATATGCATGTAGATTTTCTGACACTGACAGCATTCAACAGCATTCAACTGGAACAGGAGTTGCTTTCGGAAGTTGTGGGAGCTTCATCACTGGAAGCTTTCAAGAAGAGACTGGACTGCCATCTGTCAGAAATGGTGTAGGGTCAGTCTCCTGCTTGGGTGAGGGGGTTGGACTAGATGACCTACATGGTCCCTTCCAACTCGCGACTTGCTAAGGGAGACGTTTTGCCCCATTTTCTGACCTTCCTTGCCACAGTCCCTTCCAGTTCTGCTATTTTGTTCCTTTTTGTATCTTGGATCTTACAGGCAATTTACATCACTGTCAAACTGCTAGAGGTTCAGGTTGTAAGGTCATCACCAGGGGTGATAATCACCTTCGCTATCAGTTCGCAAATGTGAGCGCGCACGCATGCGCAGGGACTTCCGGGCATGCTCAGAGCATCAAACATGTGGATAAATGGGATGTGATTACATCCGGGCGGGTGGGCGAAGCCACCCGCAGCCGTCGCTACCAGTTCGCCCAAACTGGATAGAACCTGCTGAATACCAACACTGGTCATCACTTATATTTCAGCTGTTTGTCTAAAGTGGTATAAGGCTTTCTGCTTGAATAGGGGGGTGGACTAAATGACCTCCGGGGTCCCTTCCAAGCATTCCATCTGAGAGACACGTGGCAGAAAAAAAAGGAAGAAGTTGCAAACACATGTGAGAGATTGTGTATCCACTGTGAAAGGTATTACACCGGTTGGGCAGACCTCAGGCTAATTGTTCCAAAAGAAGCTACTTGAAGGGGAAGAGGATAGCTGATGTTGTCCTTTTGTTCCTTTCCAAAGAAATCTTCCCCATATAATTACTTTCAACTACCACAGAACAGAGAAGGAAAGAGGGACCATTCCACACATGAAAAATAAGAAAAGAAAAATTGTGTCATTGTAATAAAAGAGAATACTTGTTTCTCAAGCTTGAAACAAGAGCCTTGGTACTACAGAGCCTTGGTACTATAAGAGCCTTGGTACTACAGTGGTTTAAAGCACCCTGTTATTAACACAGCTGCCTGCAATTTACTGCTGGTTCGAATCTCTCCAAGGCTCAAGGTTGACTCAGCCTTCCATCCTTTCTAAGGTAGGTTAAATGAGGACCCAGTTTGTGGGGGCAATAAGCTGACTTTGTATAAAATATACAAAAGTATGAAGGCTATTGCTGAGCACATTGTAAGCCGCCCTGAGTCTCCGGAGAAGGGCGGCATATAAATCAAATTAAAAAAAAAACAAAACAAAAAAAAAAAACAAGAGATCCTTGGAGGTCTCTGAGCTTGGTTATTGTTTTTTCTTGAAGACATTTCTTGAAGACAATGAAGTAATTCTCAGCTGTTCTAATAAAATATGTTTGTTTAGGACTGATTGTGTCTGGTAATAACTACTTGGGCCTAGGTCACAACAGGGCTGCAGGAGGCCATCCAGGCCGAAAACAGGGCATGGGAGGCCTCCACGTGCCCCCGCCACCCCAAGCTCCATTTTCACCAGCAGAGGGCTAGCAAAACAAACTAAAAACAAAAGGAGAAATGTTTCCCCTTTTGCATTTGAGCATGCAAGAGGGGACAGGAAAGGAGAAAGGGCAAGAGGAAAGACAGAGAAAAAGAAGGGAAGATGGGAAGAGAGCAAGGAAGGAAAAATAAGAAAAGAGGGGAAGGAAGAAGAAAGGAGAATGAAGAGGGAAGGAAAAAGAAAAGGAAGGAAGGAAGGAAGGAAGGAAGGAAGGAAGGAAGGAAGGAAGGAAGGAAGGAAATAATAATGAGAGTGAGAAAGGGTCTCAGGGAAGTCCTGCCTTAGCACTTGGCCACCATAGATGCCCCCAACATGAGTCCGGTGTCACACCTACCACGGCCACGCCCATGCCTGGCCACACACACCACGGCCACACACTTCTGGCCAAACCTCCCTCCGGCCCTCTGAGGTCAAACACAACCCTGATGCGGCCCTCAATGAAGTCGAGTTTGACACCCTGATGCTTTAGATGCTTTAGAACATCTTTCCCTCTAAGGTCCAATCCCCTATCCTTCTGCAAGAGCCTGAAGAGCTGGCTCTGCCAGTTGGCCTGGGGTCCAAATGAGGGGATTCTACACTGTAAGTGGCTGTTGGATTAATGTCAGACTCCATCTCCCCCCTCCCTTTTCTCTCTGCTCTCCACCCGTCCATCATTTTGGTTATCATATTGATATGTTTACCTTCACGCTGTTCCTTTGCCATTGTTTATTTTAAGGTACTATTACTTTGCTTCTGTTTACATTCCTTTCATTTCTTCCTTTTTATTATCGTAAGCCACCTAGAGTAGCCCCACAGGGAGATAGGCAGCGAAGAAATTTAACAAACCAATCAATCATGGATAAAATGTATTTCATGCATTCGTAAAAGGACACGGGAGAGGTATTTAAATATTAAATCAAATGCCTTGTCAGTGCAGGAATCTACAATTAAAGCATCACACCTAGCTTTCATTTAAACCTATCCAACTCATGGGCTGGGCTTCAAAAATTTCTAGCAAGGGGTTCTCTGCTCGGTTGATGGGTGGGCGTGGCCATGGTGGGCGTGGCCTAGACAGTCTCCTGCATCATGGCAAGGGGAGCTTTTTGCCCTCCCCGGGCTCTGGAGGCTTTCATCGCGCCTCCAGGAGGGCGAAAACGGCCTCCCCAGGCTCTGGAGGCCCTCTGGAGGCTGGAAACAGACCCATTTCCGACCTTCCTGAACTTCCGGTAGACTCATTTTTCTCCCTCCCCGAGCCTCCACGTGTGCCCTGCACTTACCTGCTTCCAAAACGGGCTGTGTGGGGGCTCCTGGGAGGGGTTTGGTGGGGTGGGCGGGGCCAGCCAGGAAGGAGTTCTCCAAACTGCACAGAATCTTAGCTAGAGGTTCTCCCGAACCCCTGCGACCCCCAGCAGCCCACTCCTGATCCAACTACTCTGAACAACGGTTCCACTATCAGACTGCTCTTGAATTGTTTTGGGTAACCTTAATTAGAATTTGCCTTTCGGTATTTTTCTTTTTTCTTTTTACCTATTTCCCAAACTGTTTACAGAAAACAGACAATGAACCCCTGACCAACTTATTCTCTCTGTTTTCTTGCACGCCTGGCAGAATGACGATCGCTTTAAACAAAAAAACAGAAGTGAAAAGCACCCGGTGACTTTCATGTGTCGGTACATCCTGCTGAGCTGTTATTTCAATTGCTCCAAGAAAGCTGATAAACGCACAATCAATGTATTTGGGAGACCGCCATTGTTCACACACTGAATGCAACACTTCAAGCGACAAAAGAGAGATTCACCACTCTGGATTCACTGCTGAGTTACAGGTAGAAGGATAAATCTGTGACCTACCTTGCTGATGTCTCTCACATTGTCAAAAATTAGATTAGGATTTCATTAGGACGGGTGTAGGACGTTAGCACCCATCCTTCTCCTAGGAAAATGAGATATTTTAGGAAATATTAAAAGGGCAGAATATTTCCCCTAAAAGGGAGGCAGAAACTCAGACCCCCCCCTTTGTCAATGGGCCATTAAGGCCTGGGCCAATCTATTCTACATTGTTATGATCTACCTTCTTCAGGCAGAACCATAGTAGGAATTGCTCAAAGCCCCTTCATTACATCATCACCCAGTAAGAATCAACCAAAGCCTAGGACTCAAAAGACAACCTACAAAGTTGCCCCTGCATGGCCCCATGGGAGTCTGACAACCAATCAGAATACAAGCTCAAATTCAAAAGCCCAGAGAGGGTATAAAACTTAGGCACTCTCAGCATCTCTTCCCTTTTTCTTCTTCACCAAACATCATCAAGGCATGTGATCCTGTCCACCATGTTTCCAGTGTCTTTCTTCCCACTTGGAACTGAACCCAGATGGACATTTCATCCAACACAGGAATACTGTTAGATCGGGTGATGGAAGAGACAGGACTCAGTGCTAACAGTAACAACAGCTCTAAACCAGGAGCCTGGTTTAGCTCAACAGACAGAAGCACTGTAATTTAACACCAGCTGTCTGCAATTAAAGTAAGATCGAATCTCGCCAGGCTCAAGGTTGACTCAGCCTTCCATCCTTTCTAAGGTAGGTAAATTGAGGACCCAGTTTGTGAGGGCAATAAGCTGACTTTGTATAAATATACAAAAGTATGAAGGCTATTGCTTAACGCACTGTAAGCCGCCCTGAGTCTCCGGAGAAGGGCGGCATATAAATCAAATTTAAAAAAAAATAAAATTGTAGATTGGTGCAACCCAGCAGCCAGCTCATCTGATTGCTTGCCCTTTTATAGGGAGCTGTCAGACAGGTCGGCCAATGGGGTTTGAGTCTTTTCCCGCCGGATTGGCGGACCAGAGTGAAGCCTATGCTCTCTCTAATTCAATATGCAATAAATACATTCTTCTTTTGCTTACCTTTTTCTGTATAAACAACAGAGAAGTCTATGGAGATTCTCAATCATCCAGGTCAAGGTTGTCCTAAAGATGTTTTTCCAAAAGGCAATTGGTCTTTCTTTTCTTTTTTTTCCCTTGAAAACACTTCACTTCTCATTCAAGAAGCAAACTGATGAACCTTCTTGGATGAGAAGCGAAACGTTTTCAAGGAAGAAACCAAAAAAATCCAGTTGCCCTTTGGAAAAGCACCTTTGGAACAAACAAAAGAGAACCATTATGGATGGAAGAAGCCTATTACAAGATTCCAAACAGGGGAAAAATGAAAAGATTCTCTTTTACTTAGATCTTCGACTTAGCAAACTGGGGAATATTTCCGATTGGCAGAGTTTAATCTGTAAAACAGCAGCACCAAGAAAGCATCCTCAGTTGGGATGATTGAAGGGTTTGCAAATAGGACCAGAGGTGGTATTCAGCCAGTTCAGATCAGTTCTGGTGAACCGGTACCTCCGATGATCAGTTGGCCCCACCCACCTGCCCCCACTCTATCCTGTCCTTTATTTCCTGCTTTGTAGCTCATCTCAATCACACGGTATACCTGATTTCCCCCCTCCCTCGCTGTTCTACTTACCGTTGCTGACTTGGAAGGTAAGCAGCTGAGCTTCTAAATGCTCCATTTTCAGCACTGCTGTTGTGGCCCGTGCAGCTAGTAGCTGATTCAGACAGCGAGGAGGCTGGAGAAGATGTGGTGCCAGAGGCGGGGATTCAGCCAGGGCCTTCAGAACCTCCAGAAGCTCCCTTAAGTGAAGAGGATGAAGAGGAGGAGTCTCTTCTCAATGCACGGGCGCGCAGAGCTGCCAAAAGGCAGGAGTGGCTCCTCAGGAGGAAGTCTCCTCGAGAGTAAGGCTTGGGGCTAATTGGCCACTCCCTTAGCCTATTTAAGGAGGAACACCGACTGAAGCAATTTGCAGGGAACAACTTAGTTCACATATCTTCCCGTCTTGTCTTGCTTATCTTATCAGCTTCCTGCAAATTGCTTCTGGGCATTCTGCCAACCATAGTAAGCTTTCAGTTATTATTCTTTGAATTCTTGGTGGCTGTTAATGCAATTAATTAACAGCCATTGTTGTAAAAGACTGGTTTATTTAGTAAACTAAGGTTTGAAGAGACTTTGTGTGTGCTGCATTCTTTGGGGTCTGTAGCTGGGGCAGAACAATTGCATGCAAGTGCCTTAGGCGCGTGTGCGGTGGAAGCGTGCGCTCACCGAACTGGTTGTTAAACCAGCAGCATCCCACCATTGAATAGGACAGAAATGCCATTTATCAGCAGGAAAAGAACTGCTTTATGGTACAATATCTTTATATCGCCTCCAGAAAGCTCCATCAATAGAGCAGTACCATTGTTATGATTTCTGCTAGGAATACATCATGGTGGAGAACTTTTCTAGATATGTCCCAAAGGTGCTTGCTTTCCCAAAAGGCAACTGGACTTTCTTGGTTTTCTTTCTCTTTGAACTTTCTTCAAAGAAAAAAAAACAAACCAAGACAGTTTGGTTGCCTTTTGGGAAAAAAAGCACATTTGGGACAACCATGACCTGGATGATTGACAATCTCCATAGACATCTTTTCAGATATGTCTATGGAGATTCTCAGTCATCCAGGTTGTGGTTGTCCCAAAGGTGTTTTTTTTAAAAGAGGCAACTGGACTTTCCAATTTTCTATGAAGATGTTTTGCTTCTCATCCAAGAAGCTTCTTCAGCTCTTCAAAGAAAAACCAGAAGGTCCAGTTGCCTCTTGAAAAAGCACCTTTGGAACATTTCAGATATGGCTTTCCAGATATATTAAAATTAAAGGTTCCCCTTGCACATGTGTGCTAGTTGTTCCTGACTCTAGGGGGCGGTGCTCATCTCCGTTTCAAAGCCGAAGAGCCAGCGCTGTCCGAAGACGTCTCCCTGGTCATGTGGCCCACATGACTCAATGCCAAAGGCACACGGAACGCTGTTACCTTCCCACCAAAGGTGGTCCCTATTTTTCTACTTGCATTTTATAATATATAAGCTCACCCCATTATGCAGCACTAGGGATTCGAACCGCTGAACTGCCGACCTTTCAATCGACAAGCTCAGCGTCTTAGCCACTGAGCCATTGCATCCCAGATATTATTGAAGTACAATTCTCAGCTAGCATTGCCAATGATGGAGACATCTTGGAAGGTCTGGTCCAGCAGCATTTGGAGAAACACAGGTTGTGAATTCCTCTAGCAGGATTTAAAATGAAGTGTATCATGGGTAGGTTGATTGGCAGTAAGCATAGAGATATTACATTTATGTTATTCCTGCAGAGCTCAAGATGGGGGTCTCTTAATTACACATGTGTACAGCAGGGGTGGGATCCTACTGGTTTAACAGCTGGTTCGCTGAGCACATGCTTTGTGTTGTGTGCTGTGTGCACGTGCACACTTTGCAGAAAATTGAAATTTCGCATTGCTGAGAGCAAGGAAAACAGGTGAGGAGTGGCAATCCACTCTGCCGCCCCAATCAGCTGGGCTTCGGAAACAGAAATATAGGTGAGTATAACACAGGGGCTCTCAAAGAATGAGACAACCGGTTCGCTCACGGCTAAAAGTCGGAGCTAACTGTTTGCACGAACCGGTTCGAACCGGTAGAAACCCACTACTGTTGTACAGGTAGTGCTTGACTTACAACAGCTCATTTAGAGACCGTTTGATGTTACAATGCCACTGAAAAAAGTGAGTTATGACCATTTTCACACTTACATGGTCAGGTGATCAAAATTTAGACACTTGACAACTGACTCATATTTATGACCGTTGCAATGTCCAGGGGTCATGTCATCTATTTTTGTGTGACCTTCTGACAAGCTAAGTCAATGGGGTAGCCAGGTTTACTTAACAACCGTGTTATTGACTTAACAATTGCAGTGATTTCCTTAACAACAGTGGCAAGAAAGGACTTAAAATGGAGCAAAACTCACTTAACAAATGAGCATAAGATATTGTGGGCTCAATTGTGGTCGTAAGTCGAGGATACTGTAATTAATTTCCCTCCCCTCCACTTCAATGGGAGATTAAACAAAAATAGACCCAGGAGTATAAAAAGCAAGAAAATCAAGTGTGGGACTAATACCACTCTATCAAGCCTTAGTAAGACCACACCTAGAGTACTGCATCCAGTTTTGGTCACCACGCTATAAAAATGATGTTGAGACTCTAGAAAGAGTGCAGAAAAGAGCAACCAAGATGATTAGGGGACTGGAGACTAAAACATATGAAGAAGGGTTACAGGAACTGGGTATGGCTAGTCTAGTGAAGAGAAGGACCAGGGGAGAGATGATAGCAGTGTTCCAATATTTGAGGAGCTGCCACAGAGAGGAAAGGGTCAAGCCATTTTCCAAGGCACCTGAAGGCCAGACAAGGATTAATGGATGGAAACTGACCAAGGAGAGATTCAACCTAGAAATAAGGAGAAATTTCCTGACAGTAAGAACAATCAACCCATGGAACAGAAGTTGCCTTCAGAAGTTGTGGGAGCTTCATCACTGGAAGCTTTCAAGAAGAGACTGGACTGCCATCTGTCAGAAATGGTGTAGGGTCTCCTGTTTGGGTGGGTGGGGGTTGGACTAGATGACCTACAAGGTCCCTTCCAACTCTGCTAATCTGTAATCTGTAAAATAACGTTCCATCTCATCTGATAAAGCTTATGAGATGATGGCCTCTTTCCCTATAATTCCAGCTTCATGCACATTCAGATGCTTTTTCTTTCTTTGAATTAATGTGGGGTTCTTTGCATCAGTGAAAAGACAATCGATCCATTCATTTATATGTGTCTTTTCTGTTGCTTCTCTAAAGAGGCCATTAAAGTGTTGTGAACAGATAGATGCATGAAGAACACACATACAAAAAAAACCATTATATACCTGATTTATTTCCCTTTTGAAGGTCATCCTTACCTCTGGCATATTCTAACTTTTCATTCCCATAGACATTTTTCCCTTTCTTTTTGCCCCATGGAATAATAACAACAAAACACAGCATTTATACAACCGAACGTTTTCTCTCTGTGCTTCAAGGGTATGAACCAATCAATCCTCCCAGCATCCTTATGTATCAAGCAATTTTTATTAGGCGCAATTGGGGATAGACAAACACCGTCGAAAGACTGATGAGAACCTAAGGACATAATTACTTCCCAAGGGATGACTTTGTTTGCAGCCCGTTTTCTGAATTCCAAGAAGAGTAATGAAGCATCATCTGCAGAGACAATATTAGAAAAAAAACCACCACAACAACTAGGAACTCCCTCTTCCATGCATGCAAAAGGACGATCCATCCTGCGGTTTGAAAACTGTAATTCTGGGGCGTTTGAAATGATCTTTGCAATGCTGCAATCTTACCAATCTATCCACCTCCCTGCCCGCCCCCATAAAACTGTGTCTTTCCATGCTTGGGAGAGGCAAAGACATTTTTCGAAACCTCAGGAGCAATTTGTCTTCAAAAACCAATGTTTGAGGGGTTGTGATGTCATAGGAAATTCCTCCTATGTTGCTAAGGAGTTAATCTGCCAGCCTAAAATGCTAAGGAAAAAAAAAAACAGCCAGAAAAAAAAATCACAGGCATATATTTTGTGGCACTGGGCCAATGCTTTTCAAACTTGGCAATTGTAAGATGTGTTAGAAATTCTGTTTATTTATAGCATCACAGAGCAAACAAAGTCACTCTTTGTTGTCACCATGTGCTTTACTGCTCAACTGTTTTAACTGTAACCATGTGCTTTACTGCTCAACTGTTTTAACTGTTAACAAGATTTCAGAAACTCTACTTAGAACAAAAGAGCATAGAGAATAAACCATAGACCAGTGGTGGCAAACCTTTTACTCATCGAGTGCCAAACAGGAACATGCTTTGTGTGCTTTCTGCACGCATGTGCCATCCATGCTAATGCATGGCTCCTCCCCCATGTGCTGCATGCGCAACTGCACCATCTGAGCGTGAGCACAGCTTTTGTGTGTGCCCCCCACTGTGTGCTGTGTGCGCAATCGCACCATCTGCACATGCACATGGTTTTCGTGAGCAAATGCTGTCTGCGCCTGCATGTGCTGTGACCAGTACTCTTGTGTGCATGTGCAAACACGTGTGCATGCACAGGAGAGCTCTGAAGACCAGCTGGGTCCCCTGAATTGCATGCATACGCACTAGAGGCCCGAACATGAGCTGGGGCATGCGCACATGCACAGTTGCAGGTGAGATGGGCGACAGCTAGCGTGCCCGGAAAAACGGCTCTGCATGCCACTTCCGGCACGCATACCATAGGTTCGCCATCACGGCCATAGACCCAAACTTGTAAACACTGCCATCTACTGGCTGAATACTACTGTGGTTGTTGCATAAAAATACATTCCAGGAATGAATTCCAACAAGATGTCTGGATGACAATTCCCAGAATTGTCCAACCAGCTAGCTGGGACATTCTGGAAGCTGACATTCACACAACACAAAGTCACCAGGTTTGAAAAAAGATTCAATAGGCAAACTCACAATTGTTGGTTATCAAATGAAGTCTCCTTGATGTTGCCAATTTGGGTTGCTTTTAAACTTAACATGCTCTCTAGTGTCTTAACCTTCAGTGAGCTGATCACTGTTTGGTCCACTCTTCCTCCTTTTAATCTCAACTTTTAACTTATGAATACAAGTTAGTCCTCAACTTACAACAGTTTGTTTGGTGACCGAAGTTACAACAGTAAAAGTTATAAGCGACTTATAAAATGTACCCAAATCTAAGCCCCAAGTGCTGGAAATGCAACCAACACCAAGGTACTTTCTTTCATGCTTGGTGGTTATGCCCCGAAACGAAAAAGTATTGGATCAAAATACGAGATTGGCTACAAGATTTAACAAATTGCCAAATTGAGTTAAATCTGGAAACATTTCTCTTGGGAATATTAAAAACCAAATTTTATTTAAAAAAATAAGATATCTGATCCTGCATATACTAACAGCAGCAAGAATTGCGTTTGCGCAATATTGGAAAGAACATAACTTACCACCAGAGGGATTGATTATTCAAAAAATATTTGAATGTGCCAAAATGAATAAATTAATTTTAGAATTAAAAGAAAAAGAGGATTCGGAATATTATGTGGTTTGGGAAAAATGGTATAGGTGGATAGACAACAGAAATAAAAATAGGTAATATTTATAAGGAAGCTGAGGATATATATATGTATATAATATAGATTTTATGTGAATTGTTAATCCAAAGTATATAAAAATGACATTGTCTGTTTGAATATGTATTAGAGTTTTGGAAAAGAAAAACTACAATAAAAATTATTTACAAAAAAAAAAGAAAAAGAAAAAGAAAAAAACAATTTATGATTGTGTTTCACACTTCTGACCAGCACAGCATCCCCATGATCATGTGATTAAAACTCAGATGCTTGGGAACTGACTCATATTTATGATGGTTGCAGTGTTCCGGGGTCACGTGATCCCCTTTTGCGACCTTCTGATAAGCAAGGTCCATGGGGAAGCCAGGTTCATTTAACAACCATGTTACTAACTCAACAACTGCAGTGATTCACTTAACAACGGTGGCAAGGAAGGTCGTAAAATGGGGCAAAAATCATTTAACAAATGTTTCACTTAGCAACAGAAATTTTGGACTCCATTGTGGTCCTAGGTTGAGGACTACCCGTATGCAGGGAATGAGCCTTTGGCAACCAAAATGACAGTGTTTGGAGTTCCTTTTGGAGGTCAAGTGATTGAAGAATTACTTTATTTTTTTTAAAAAAAGGACATCCCAATAACATTGGAAGAAGACCATTTTCTGCTGATGCCTGAGGTAATTTGTAAGGGAATGGATAATTCATCAGCCCTGATGGAGATGATGATAAAACCAAGGGGGAACTGCAAAGGCTTATGGGAAGTCTAACATATATTGAAGAAATGCAATTTTTTCTTGGCACGCTGGTATTTCTCACAGGCTCATGTATACCACATATTGCAAACTGAATAAGTGGCAAAACTAGTTCAAATACATTTTGTGCTTGGGCAGATAGGTAGCCTTTACCTCACAACCATTCATTTAGCAACTGTTTCAAAGCTACGCTGGCATTGAAAAACGTGATTTCTGACCAGTCCTCGCACTTATGACCATTATAGTGTCAAAACTTGAGCCCTTGGAAACCTTGGGCCAGTCACTTTCTCTCAGACCAACTTAATTTACAGGGTTGTTGTTGTTGTGGGGAAAAATAGGAGGAGAAAGGGTGTCGAATATGTTCACTGCCTTGGTATGTTCATAAAAAATAATAAAAGGGAGATATAAATAAATAAATATTTGTTGGAGGGATCGATGGGTGACATAGACAGAGAGATGATTAAAGTAATGCATCCGGATGATACATATAAGAAAGGTCTCAATTATCTGGTTCGTCCCCCCTGAATGTTCTTTGATTTTTGAGGTAAAAGGTAAAGGTAAAGGTTCCCCTTGCACATATGTGCTAGTCGTTCCCAACTCTAGGGGGCAGCGCTCATCTCCGTTTCTAAGCTGAAGAGACAGCGCTTGCCTGATGACGTCTCCGTGGTCATGTGGCTGGCATGACTAAACACCAAAGGCGCACGGAACGCTGTTACCTTCCCACCAAAGGTGGTCCCTATTTTCCTACTTGCATTTTTTACGTGCTTTCGAACTGCTAGGTTGGCAGAAGCCGGGACAAGGAACGGGAGCTCACCCCGTTACGCGGCACTAGGGATTCAAACCGCCGAACTGCCGACCTTTCTGATCGACAAGCTCAGCATCTTAGCCACTGAGTCACTGTGTCCCCTTTGATTTTTAAAGCACATTAAAGCTGGTTCAGGACTTGGAAGTCTTTCCTACCTGACAAAGAGAAGAATCTGAAGGATACACAAAATGGAGGCTTCCCCATTGGGTGGGAGGGAGCTTCTATTGTCTTAAGAACCCATCTTCCTATCTAGAAGTCGGGAACTGAAGGAGGTACAGCTGGAATTGAGCATGAAAGTTTTATTTATGCAAATTTGTGTGCTTTCCCGCTGAGCTTCAGACTGTAAGGAAAGTTGCCGTGATAAAAAAAAAAAAGCTGTTCTCAATAGCTTTCATCCATAACGCATAGTTTTGTTAAGACTGGAAAACCTACCAAGTGGGGTGAATAGGAAGACGGCTTCATGGTAGATTAAGTAGGTGGCAGGGGGCTGGATTTAATGTTTAAAGATGGGTTAAGAGCTGTAGCAAAAAGAGTGAGGATGAAGAGTGGGCCAGGTGATGTAGCAAAGTTAGCCAGGTTGGATCAAGGGTGGGTTCTACTTACCTTTACTACCGGTTTGCAATGGGAGTGCACGCTTCTGCGCATGCACAGATCACCAAATGTGATGTCAGGGAGGGTGGACGGCCTCCCGCCATTTTTACTACCGGTTCTCAAGAACCGGACAGAACCGGGAGCAACCCACCACTGGGTTGGACCACTTACCTGTGCAGTGTATAAGGCAGGGGTTGGCAACTTTAAACACTCAAAGAGCCACAAAGATCCTAACCGGAAGCCCCCATTCAATTCTGGAGCCAATCGGAAGTCCAGTTCCTCCATCATAGTCTCCTCCTAGCGCCCTTTTTCCTCTGCTGACCGGAAGTCCGGTTCTCCCACCATAGAGTCTCCTCCTAGCATGGCATCCTTTTTCCTCTGCTGACCAGAAGTCTGGTTCCGCCACCATAGAGTCTCCTCCTAGCATGGTGTCCTGTTTCCTCTGCTGACCGGAAGCCACCATAGAGTCTTCTCCTAGCGTGGCATCCTTTTTCCTCTACCTGTCCTAACCGAAAGCCCTATCGATTGTGGAGCCAACCAGCAAACAGGGAGCCACAGCAGAGGGATGAAAGAGCCACATGCGGCTCCAGAGCCGCAGGTTGCAGACCCCTGGTATAAGGGAAGAGCACGTGTGTGGGTGTAGGAGAAGAGGGTTGTGTGTATAGGAGAAGAGGAGGCAGAACTGGGAGTGGAGTTAAACATGTCACTAGCTTAGAGTCCTTACCATGACCCAAATCCAGCCTCCTTTGAATCCTCTTGATTTTATCTATGCCAACTTAGTGCTGACCATTAGTTGACTAGATTCTGGTGCATAGGCTTGAATAAATCTTCTGTGTTGCAGCGGTTCCTGGTCTTTTGTGCGTAAGAGGAGCAAGTTCCCCACTCTGGGGAAGCTTTTATATCTTTATTTATTGCAACACTTTACTGGCTGAATGATTCCTTGTTATAAGTAGTATTGTTATTATTTTTGAAACAGATTAAATCTCGACTAGAGCTTACACAGCCGTTTTTAATGCAGCTTCTATCTACCCATTGCAGGAAACTGTCCAGAGGCATTAAAAGGGACTGATCGTGTATTTGTAGACAGCCAGCTGATTCCCCTGAAGCTGTCGATTATTTTTGCAAATTGCAGAAGGGAATTTGATGGTGTAGTTTTAGGAGGTTGCCAGAAATGGAGCCTTGAAGATTGTGCATGTTGTTCCATCCATAGAGTAGAGTAGAGTAGAGTAGAGTAGAGTAGAATAGAATAGAATAGAATAGAATAGAATAGAATAGAATAGAATAGAATAGAATAGAATAGAATAGAATAGAATAGAATAGAATAGAATAGGATTGAGCGGTGTGGTGGCCTAGAGGTGAAGAGTCTTACCTCCCACTTGGAAGGTTGAGGGATCAATCCTAGCCAGCAACAGAGATTTCTCTATCAGGGCGCAAATAGAAAATACCTGCTGTGAACACCACATAGGTATCAGGAAGGGTATTTGGCCAGAGTAGAGTAGAGTAGAGTAGAGTAGAGTAGAGTAGAGTAGAGTAGAGTAGAGTAGAGTAGAGTAGAGCAGAACAGAACAGAACAGAACAGAACAGAACAGAATAGAATAGCTTTATTTGGCCAAGTGTTATTAGATATTCAAGGAATTTGTCTCCAGTGCATAAACTCTCAGTGCACATGCAGTAGTACACAAAGTAGTAATAATAACAACAGCACTTAGACTTATATTCCATTCCACAGTGTTTTACAGCCCTCTCTAAGTGGTTTGCAGAGTCTGACATATTGCCCCCAACAATCTGGATCCTCATTTTACTGACCTCGGAAGGATGGAAGGCTGAGGCAACCTTGAGCCCATGAGAATCGAACTTCTGGCAGTTGGCAGAATTAGCCTGCCATACTGCATTCTAACCACTGCGCCACCAAGGGTCTATCAAAGGATAATAATCATAGTAATGATACCAATAGAGAAGTTAGTGGAACAGATGAGAGGGATAAAAGTAATATAGCCCTACTCCATGGGTAAATATCCTTAGACATAACATAGTGCTATGGAAATTAGGTGTTCTGCAGAGTGATGGCATGGGGGTGGGGGGGAAACTGTCTTTGTGTCTTGTTGCTTTGGCATGTAATGCCCTATAGTGGCATCTTGAGGGGAGGAGTTGAAACAGTTTATGTCCAGGATGTGAGGGGGTCTGCAGATCTTTTCTCAGCCCACTTTCTGACCCGTGCTGCATTCAGTATACTGTACTGCAGTATATACTATAGTGCAGTATATAAGAGCCTTGATAGTACAGTGGTCTAAGCACCCTGTTATTAACACAGCTGCCTGCAATTACTGCAGGGTTCGAATCTCGCCAAGGCTCAAGGTTGACTCAGCCTTCCATCCTTTCTAAGGTAGGTGAAATGAGGACCCAGTTTGTGGGGGCAATAAGCTGACTTTGTATAAATATACAAAAGAATGAAGGCTATTGCTTAACACACTGTAAGCCGCCCTGAGTCTCCGGAGAAGGGCGGCATATAAATCAAATAACACTAAATAAAGTTGGCTTGGTTATTGTTATGCTCTGTTTTTCAATTGCTAACCTTGGTTCCTTGAGCTGTAAAATGTGACGTCTAGAGGGGTTACTTTGATTATGCTTTCTGATTTGAGGGTTAGATCCAGTGGTGGGCTGCTGTGTTGTGGTCTGCCAGCAGCCTGCGGAGCTGGCAGCGGAGTTGGACAGCCATGAGGCTGAGAAGAACATGGGCCAGTCCTGGAGGCTGGGGAAGGCCCGGATGAGGGCTCTGCATCAGAGGCAGAGATGGGGCCACGGCCATCGGGGAGTGATGCGCGGACTTCGGAGCCTCCAGAGGCTGACAGTAGAGAGGCAGAGAAACAGGAGGGGCCTGTTTCTAGTGCATGTATGAGAAGAGCTACCAGAAGGCAAGAGCAGCTAAAGCAAAGAGGACGACTCAGGAGTAGGGCCAAGAGATGATTGGCCCCTCCCATAAGGCTTAAAAGACCAGCAATGGCTCTTAGGCTCTTTGTTGGAAAACAACGTTGATAGTCTTGCTGCACTTATCTCTTGTCGGCGTCTTCTGCTTCTGAACTTTTGCCAAGAGAAGCCTTTGGCAGTTTGCCTAATTATACCAAGGTTGGTGATTAGACTGAAGAATTTGTGTTATGAAGAATTTGTTTGAACTAGTTTGGACTATGCTGAGAATGAGTTAATTCTGTTCTAATAAAGTCTGTTTGTTTTGGAACTGTTTGTATCGACTACTACCTACTTGGGCCTGGGTCACAACATGCTGCCGATTCAGACCAGTTCAGATGAACTGGTAGTTGTGACCTGTGGGTCGGTCTGCCCACACATCTGGGTGCAATCCCATCCTACATCACTGTGTTTTTGACGCCGCACGCATGTATGGAAGGCGCGTGCGAGCAAATTGCCATGTTTTGTGATGCCGGACGCATGCACGGATGGCACACGTGCACATTTCTGGTTGCTGGGCGAACCGATTGTTACAGTATGTGATGGCCACTTCTGGTTAGATCTTAAATCTCTTAAATCTCCCTGATTCTGATCTCTTAAATCTCCCTGATTCTGCTTTATTTTATTTTATTTTATTTTATTTTATTTTATTTTATTTTATTTTATTTTATTTTATTTTATTTTATTTTATTTTATTTTATTTTATTTTATTATTTTATTTTATTTTATTTTATTTTATTTTATTTTATTTTATTTTTATTTTATTTTATTTTATTTTATTTTTAAAAATCTACATTTATTCCTGTACACAGTTGCCCTGGGCTTACAATATATTTACATCTTTTTTTAATTTTTTTTTATTTTAAATTTGATATATATGCCGTCCTTCTCCCGAGACTCAGGGTGGCTTACAATGCTTTAAGCAATAGCCTTCATACTTTTGTATATTTATACAAAATCAGCTTATTGCCCCCACAAACTGGGTCCTCAATTTACCTACCTTAGAAAGGATGGAAGGCTGAGTCAACCTTGAGCCTGGGGAGATTCGAACTTGCAGTAATTGCAGGCAGCTGAATGTTAATAACAGGCTATTAATCTGCTGCACCACCAGGCTCTTTGCATCTTGACCAAAGAATATACACATGTTTGTATGTCGTTCTCTCAAATAAAAAAGCTCGTTGCAAGTCATTTCCGCAGCCAAAACCCATTTTTTGCAAAACTTGAGAAATGTTTAATTCAGCGGATAATTTGAAGCGGCCAACACATTCATCCCGAATGCATGAAAGAGACCAGTTTCTCTTTTAAATGGAAAAGAGATGAACATTTTTGGCAACACATGTTCCCCATAGTCATTTCTTCAAAGGTGTTTCTTTGGAAAGAGAAGATGGATAGAATTCTTTGAAAGAAAAAGGGGGGGGAGTACAACTGGGGAAAAAGAGATGAAAGAAAGGGAATAATTCCTGAACAGATCGGTGTCCATTAAAGGAATGTGAAATCTTTAGAAATGTGAAGTATAAATAAATAAATAAACATGCCGAGAAAATAGGACACTAAGTAGTTGGAACCTGAGCGGAAAGGAATTTAATACGGTATTCAACTGGAAACTATCAACAACATTGTTTCCAGGACACAATATGGATTTTGGCTGGGCTCCACCTTACCAACTGTGGCTCTCTTCTTTTTTTTCCCATTGAGTCCTCCCATTGAGTTCCTGTTGAATATGCATGGTTCATTTGATATCAAAACAGTGGCGAGCAACAATTAATCTCCCACGGTCTCAGACACCTGCAAAGTGCCACCTGCAAAAATAAAATAAATAAAGTATGCAGCACACAGAGCAGATAAACAGTGCGAGAAAATAGTTGATCTGATGTAAGAGTATTGATTTCCCCACACGTTTACACTGGGGAGCTGGCCTTTGAACACAACTGAGAATCATCGCCTTTAAGGCTGGAAAAATGAAGCTGGAGACAGGCACGGATTTTCCGTCACTCCATGTCTGTATGTCTCTTTCTCCCTTTCTTTCTCTTCCGCCAAAAAAGAAAGAAGAAAGAAAAGTTTCTTTGCATTTCTTGAAATCCTGTCCGTTTAAAGAACACAAAGACACAAAAAAATGCCAGGAAAAAAATATGGTTTCCCAGAAGAGATTCAGAAGCAAAGCTTAACGCTACCAGGACCAGAGGTGGGTTTCAGCAGGTTCTGACCAGTTCTGGAGAACCGGTAGTGGAAATTTTGAGTAGTTCGGAGAACCGGTAGTAAAAATTCTGACTGGCCCCGCCTCCATCTATTCTCTGCCTCCCAAGTCCCGGCTGATTGGGAGGAAATGGGGATTTTGCAGTATCCTTCCCCTGGAGTGGGGAGGGAATGGAGATTTTACAGTATCCTTCCCCTGCCACGCCCACCAAGCCATGCCCACAGAACCGGTAATAAAAATGTTTGAATACCACCACTGGATGGGAAGGCTTTTCTTTCCAAGTGCAACCAAGAGATTGGCATATATTTTTGGAGTTCCTTCTTTGACTGGATAGACAAGATTGATTTTGTTTAAAATTGCATATGTATTAAAGCAAGCAAGATGGCTCTGACATAAATTACTTTGATGTATTAAATGAAGAGGCAAATACAATTTTCTCTCTTCATTCTCGGTTGTGGTGCTCGGCAGACAGGCAGTGATTTATCTTTTTCCTTCTTAATTCTGACATGGAATCCTATGCAAAGATTTAACTGTGTAGCTTTCGTAGCAGAATGCACAGTGTCAATATGTCGCTGTTTCCACATCTAACTTTCTTTGAAATGGAGCCATCTTCGTTCATTTAAGGCCAAGCTAGCTGTGTTGTTGAAATGATGAGGTTGTCCTTGATTCTATTTTAGTCCACTAGAATAACGTGGCCCCGCTAAATGGGGACAGAAAGAGCAACGTTGTCTTCACTCAGAATCTAGGACGTGCCACTCCCAAGGTCTGCTTCTAACTCCGAGGGACGAGATGTCAAACTTCTTCAATGAAGAGAAAAACCGAGTGAGAAGTTTTCACAGCCAAGCTGAGCTCTGGCGAGATGGAAACCCCCGGATTGTAAATCACGGGGACACTCATGGGTGTAAATTGCTTGTCAAGCTGTAAATTGAGCGCCAGTACTTTGTCCAAGTTGCAAGGGGCAGCGCTGTGATTTAAACCAAGAGTCAGAACACTAGCATGTGGTCGACAGGTTCAAGGAGAAAGACATTTGCAGAGATTGGGTCTTGGATGTGGGTCAGGAAGTGGAAGATGCGGGCATGGCACAAGGTTTAGGGCTATAATGGAAGGCATTCTACATTTCTGAAGAGCCATTAAAAACCAGGATTTGCCCCAGGCACAGCTAATGCAAATTAGCCCTGATTTGCTGAGGTCAGGTTCCATAAAAAAAAAACTCCTCTTATATTAGGAGTAGCCGCAAGGAATCATCTTGAAACCTTTTGGCTTTCTACACAGGACTGATGATGTCTTCAGGGGCAAGACGACCCTAAAATCCAAATTACCCGTAGCTGCATCATACTTAGATTCATTTTTCCTTACTAATATGTAATGTAAGATGTTTAGTTGCTGGGTTGATTTTTTTTTACCCCCTGGTTTGCTCATCTCTAGGGGAAGATGTTGTTGTTGAGTTACTATGTTGTATCTGACTCTGAGACCCTACAGACCACAGCATGCCAGCCTCCCTGTCTTCCAATGTCTCCTGGAGTTTGCCCAAATTCAAATTCATTGTGTCAATGACACTATCTAACCATTTCATTCTCTGCCATCTCTTTGTCCTTTTGCCTTCAATCTTTCCCAACATCAGGGTCTTTTCCAATGAGTGAAGATGATGTATTCTGGCTGAATATTTACCACTGGAAGTTCACCTCCAAGGGGTGTCATTTCTACAGCCAGATACAGAACTTCAAAGATGGAGTTTCCAGAGAGAAACTTTCCACAGTTTCTACAGCGTTGGCTATAAAAGTCTGCTAGTGGCACAGAGCTTTGGTGGGAACAACCTCTCTCTCAAGATTGCTCTCCATGGTGCTGAACTCCAAGTAGTGAACTTGCCCTGACATTGCTCCAACTGATTGCCTCTTGGCATATATCTCCACCATTCCTCATAGCAGTGTTTACAAGCTGAGCACCAGATGTGTGGATTCAACTCCCAAAATCGTTCACTGCCCAAAGACAATTGGATTGAGAGGGGCAGGGTGGGGTGGGGAGGGGAGGCACTACAGAAGTCAAACAGTAAAGCAATGAAAAAATAAAATTCCCTAACTAGCACAGCTACTGCCAAGAATGATGGGAACTGAAATCCATACATCTGCGAGGAGACTGATCCCCAAGGAACTTTTTGCTGCACTCTGATGTTTCTGCGTCTCTCAGTCGGGATGTTTAGTACACTTCAGAAAAAAAGTAAGGTTATAAAAGTAGGGTTTCCTATTTTAGACCAGTCATTCTCAGCCCAATTCATCTCACCGGGTTAATGTTGTTGTTCCCTGAGAGTGATTGGTCCAAGGTCACCCAGCCAGCTTTCATGCCTAATTCCTAATGTCCTCATTTCTAGCCTGGCATCTTAACTGCTAGACTAAAGTGGCTTATTTTTCTGGATCCTGGTTTCCCAGATTATATTCCTGGATCCTGGCCTTTATACATCAAAGATTTCTAAGTTTTTCTTGGTCTCAAAGGTGCTTTTTAGGAGGCAACTGGACTTTCTTATTTTTTCTTTGGAGACATTTCACTTCACATCTTCAGGTGTGACAGGATAGTGGGAGAATGAAAGGATTTATATTCATTGCAGACAGCTGGTCATTTGCATCCTTTTAGAGAGTCATTGAGGCCACTTGGAGGTTTATCTATGTCCTCAGGGTCACCTGAGTAGTATAAATAGGTGTGGAGCCTTCTTGGCTGGAGGATGTTTTCTGCCCTATGTCCCTTCACTGTTGAACACAGAGGCAGGCTGTTGGGGATGAGTGTCAGCACTTCAACCTACATTTACTCTAGTGCTGACATAAGAAGGAGAAGCAAAGGCATCTGGAAAGGGACGGCTGACTTTTCACCTACTTAATTTCCCTGGAGATAATGTTTCCAAGGAGATGAGATGGGAGGGGGGAATTCCTTTGAGTTGGAGTAGATTAGGGGTAGAATGACTTGGAAGATGGCCAATGAGTGCAGGGGAGTGGGGAACGGAAAGGGAGGGTTTTGGGGCTGGATGTCAGTGTTGGCTTCGTTTGGAGTCAGGTTAGGATGTCGCGCTCAATAAAAAGGAGTTTTTTCTTCAAAGATTTTGTTTGAAATGCATTTTATTCGAGACGACCACGAAACTTGACAATGAGTCTGTGTTGAGTCTGTGTTGTCTACATCTCAAGCCAAAGTGCAAACGGTTCCCGTAGTCTGCAATTTTTTTCCTGGAAATACATTCATACTGCCATACCATTTGAGGAGTGTTCATCCCAAAATACATAGCTAAAAGTCTATGGAGATTCTCAGTCATTCAAGTCATGGTTGTCCCAAAGGTGCTTTTTCAGGAGGCAACTGGACTTTTTTGTTTTTTCTTTCTTCAAAAGAAAAACCAAGGAAGTCCAGTTGCCTCCTGAAAAAGCACCTTTGGGACAACCATGACTTGAATGACTGAGAATCTCCGTAGACAGCAAGTTTTTCTTGGCTTCTCCCATTCTCTGAGGATAAGTTAACTCATGATGACCTTGATGGAATCTATCGAGTGTTCAACCTAGCTCTTTGTGGGAAGTGGCCAATGTCTCTAAAGCAGGGGTCTCCAACCTTGGCAACTTTAAGACTTGTGGACTTCAACTCCCAGAATTGAAGCAAAGCTGGCTGAGGAATTCTGGGAGTTGAAGTCCACAAGTCTTAAAGTTGCCAAGGTTGGAGACCCCTGCTCTAAAGAACACACATCACTCTCAGATATATCCAGTGGGGACCAAAACCATTCCCAGAATTACCTCCCTTCATTTACATTAAAAATCTGTCTTTACTGATTCAATTACAGTGTTAAATAAATCCTATTTATCTTCATTGAACTTTATAGTAAATGAACTTATGATGATTATCCAAGGCAAATTAGTCATAGAAGAGCAAAGAAAAGGCAAAGCCAGTGACTCGGAGAGATTGATTAAGACGGGTGTTAGTGGCGTCTGCACTTTGAGCATTAGTGTTTTGCTCCAACTATGTTATTCAAGAACTATGTCAATAGTAAAACTATCAGAATCCTCAAATAAATTAATGTGCATAGCTGTTGAATGTGGTGCTGAAATTACTGGGGCTGACTTGATGAGTGAAGAAGATCTGCTGTCCTTATTTTTACTTTCTAAAAACAAAGAATGTAAGTCTCTTTGTGTCCTTAAAGAGCTGCTGTACTCCAACAATGTACAATGAGAACAATTTATGACCAGATTTGTACGGAGAAATCAATTATATTATACTTGGAGGACCTCATAGCTAGCTAAGTTACATAATGTAAGGAAGGCATCGACAGTATTTCAAATTTCCTTCTTTCTTGGAATCAAGGGGTTAGAAGGCATGACATCAGTGGTGAAATCTAAAATTTGTTACTACCGGTTCTGTGGGCGTGGCTTGGTGTGGTGGGGTAATGTGATTGGGTGGGCATGGCCAATTTTTTTTTTTAATTTTTAAAACCATTTTTTCTACAATCTCTTTGGCGAAGAGGTTGTAAAAAAATGCTTTCAAAAGGCTCTGACAATCCCAGCTGAGTTGCCTGATCGGCAGAGGCTTTTTTTCTTTTAAATGCCTCTGATGATCAGGCAACTCAGCTGGGATCGTCAGAGGCATTTAAAAGAAAAAAAGGGGTTTTTTTTCTTTTAAAAGCCTTTGACAATCCCAGCTGAGCCGTGCGATCATCAGAGGCTTTTTTTTTTACTTTTAAAAGCATTTTTTCATCCGAAGAGGTTGTAGAAAAAATGCTTTTAAAAGTAAAAAAAAAAGCCTCTGATGATTGTGCGGCTCAGCTGGGCATGGGGGGTGGGGGGCAGGGATTTTTGCTACTGGTTCTCCGAACCATCCACCTCCATTGCTACCGGATCAGGCGATCTGGTCCGAACCGGCAGCATTTCACCCCTGCATGACATGATAGCAGTGTTTCAATATCTGAGGGGCTGCCACAAAGAAGAGGGGGGACAAGCTATTCTCCAAAGGACCTGAAGGCAGGACAAGAAGCAATGGATGGAAACTGATCAAGCAACCTAGAACTAAGGAGGAATTTCCTGGCAGTGAGAACAATTAACCAGTGGAATGACTTGCCTTCAGAGGTTTGGGTGCTCCATCACGGGAGGCTTTTAGGAGGAGACTAGACATCCACTTGTCTGAACTGGTATAGGGTCTCCTGGCTGAGCAGGAGGTTCAACTGGAAGACCTCCAAGGTCCCTTCCAACTTTGTTCTTCTGTAAGGCATTATAATGTCCCAATATTAATGGGGAAATGTTGGAATTGTTCAGGGGAGGATTCAGTGAGGGACAAGTGACAAAAGCAGCATTGCACACACTTTTATGCGTGCAACGTGATTTCACAGGCACATTTACGGTACAATGGCCCAGTTCTGCTTTTGTTATTTTTATGACAACTTTCAATCCTGCAGATGCCTCTGAGATTAATTATGCCTTCTCTGTCCATAACTTTCAAGTCCCTCTTCACCATGCTACTCTCACGGTGTTAGTATCTTGCTAGTAATAGTTCCGTCATAAACCAGCCAGGCAAATTTTCATATTTATTTTCCTTTTGAATAATTGTCACATGACCATCAAGCCATGCCCACAAAATAAGCCACGCCCACAGAATCGGTAGTAAAAAAGTTTAGAACCCACCCCTGGATAAAACATATAAAGAACGGTTGCAGGAACTGGATATGTCTAGTCTTATGAAAAGAAGGACTAGGGGTGACATGATAGCAGTGTTCCAATATCTCAGGGTTGCCACAAAGAAGAGGGAGTCAAACTATTCTCCAAAAGCACCTGAGGGTAGAAAAAGAAGCAATGGGTGGAAACTAATCAAGGAGAGAAGCAACTTAGAACTAAGGAGAAATTTCCTGACAGAACAATTAATCAGTGGAACAACTTGCCTGCAGAAGTTGTGGATGATCCAACAATGGAAGTTTTTAAGAAGATGTTGGATAACCATTTGTCTGAAGTGGTGTTGGGTTTCCTGCCTAAGCAGGAGTTTGGACTAGAAGGTTGGACTCCAAGGTCCCTTCCAACTCTGTTATTCTATTCTATTTATATTCTGCCTTTATTATTTTTACAAGTAATATCCAACACAACTTCTTCCTCCTATTTTCCTCACAATAACAACAACCCTGTTGTGGAATTCAGAAAGAGTGACTTTGGGCTGAAAATCACCCAAATGGCTTTCATGACATAATATTTAATAAGAATTTTTACAGTCACCTTCTGGTTTCCATATGACCACTTGAAGGATCTCAGCCCAACATTTGAGAGTCCTGGACTTCAAAGACCATCTCCAAAGGAAGAAATAGAAATAGAATAACAGAGTTGGAAGGGACCTTGGAGGTCTTCTAATCCAACCCCCTGCCCAGGCAGGAAACCCTACACCACTTCAGACAAATGGTCATCCAACAACAAAGCAGAGCTTTGATTTGTAGTTGTCACTTCCCTATTGATCTTTTGGACCTTCCCTTGCAGATCCCATTGAGCTTTCTGGTGGTCCTTGTGGACTCATCTGGCCCACAGGAGAGCGACCGAGAGAATGTTCTCCCAGGAAAATGCAGCTAGTTCTCAGCCTGTCTTCTCTTTGGTGACTCTTGAAGCCTGTCTTGCATTTCAGGTGTATCTGTAGAACAAGAGCTGCTCCGGGATCCAGATTTCAGATTGCATTTTCAAGAGCTTCCCTTTTGAATAAAACGAATTCTGCTTTCATTTTTGGGATTTTAGTGGCCTTGGGTGGCTTAGTTCTATTGCAAAGCTCTCTGGGCTTTCCTGGGAGAGAGAAGAAAGGTAAAAAATAAAGTAAGATATAAAGCAAAATCTAAAATAAAACAGAATAAAATAGAATAAAGTAAGAAATAAAATAAAGAATGGAATGAGCAGGGCAGAACAGAACAGAACAGGGTAGGGTGGAATGGGATGGGATGGGATGGGATAAGATAGGATAGGATAAGATAGGAGAGGAGAGGAGAGGAGAACAGAACAGAACAGAACAGAACAGAACAGAACAGAATAATAGAACGGAACAGAACAGGATAATAGAACAGAACAGGGTAGGGTAGGGTAGGATAGAATAATGAAGAAATAATGGGATGGGATGGGATGGGATGGGATGGGATGGGATGGGATGGGATGGGATGGGATGGGATGGGATGGAATAGAATAGAATAGAATAGAATAGAATAGAATAGAATAGAATAGAATAGAATAGAATAGAATAGAATAGAACAAAACAGAACAGAACAAGGTAGGGTAGGGTAGAGTAGGGTAGGGTAGGGTAGGGTAGGGTAGGGTAGGATAGAATAATGAAGAAATAATGGAATGGAATGGAATGGAATGGAATGGAATGGAATGGAATGGAATGGGATGGGATGGGATGGAATAGAATAGAATAGAATAGAATAGAATAGAATGGAATGGAATGGAATGGAATGGAATGGAATGGAATGGAATGGAATAGAATAGAATAGAATAGAATAGAATAGAATAGAATAGAATAGAACAAAACAGAACAGAACAAGGTAGGGTAGGGTAGAGTAGGGTAGGGTAGGGTAGGGTAGGATAGAATAATGAAGAAATAATGGAATGGAATGGGATGGGATGGGATGGGATGGGATGGAATAGAATAGAATAGAATAGAATAGAATAGAATAGAATAGAATAGAATAGAATAGAATAGAATAGAATAGAATAGAATAGAATAGAATAGAATAGAATAGAATAGAACAGAACAAGGTAGGGTAGGGTAGAGTAGGGTAGGGTAGGGTAGGGTAGGGTAGGGTAGGGTAGGATAGAATAATGAAGAAATAATGGAATGGAATGGAATGGGATGGGATGGGATGGGATGGGATGGAATAGAATAGAATAGAATAGAATAGAATAGAATAGAATAGAATAGAATAGAATAGAATAGAATAGAATAGAATAGAATAGAATAGAACAGGGTAGGGTAGGGTAGGGTTTGATAGAATAATGAAGAAATAATGGAATGGAATGGAATGGAATGGAATGGAATAGAATAGAATAGAATAGAATAGAATAGAATAGAATAGAATAGAATAGAATAGAATAGAATAGAATGATACAAAACAAAACAAAATAAATAAAACAAAATGGCAGCAATGCAAAGGGTCTGTCTCCCTTCCAGGGTGCAGTTGAGCTTCACTTCACTTCACTTCATTTCTACAGTCCCACTCCCTTTCTGCGCTGCAGCCACCCTGCAGGAAATGAATGGAAAGCCACATGTTGGAAAGAAGACAGCAAACAGGCAAGGGGGGGGGGCATGTGTTCAATTCTCTGGTGTGCAGATTCTGACTGGTGGCTATTTACTTTTCCACGGTTTCCTCATTTCGTTCCCAGCTTTGCTATTTACTCTGAACTTGAATTATTTAACCATGTAGAAGACATTTTCTTCCCACCTTGAGGGGATATAAGAGCCGCAATGCGCACAAGATGTGATTGAAAAGCTATCATACGCACCCAAACACACACACACATAATCAAACAAAGGAATATAATCACCTTGAAACAAAATCATATCAATTATTTCCTTTCCTTTCTTTTTCTTTTTCTTTTTCTTTTTCTTTTTCTTTTTCTTTTTCTTTTTCTTTTTCTTTTTCTTTTTCTTTTTCTTTTTCTTTTTCTTTTTCTTTTTCTTTTTCTTTTTCTTTGAAGCTTATCAATTTTATGGATGCAAATCCAATGGGGCTCCATGCTCAGGGCCACTCCTACTCAGCAGTTCTGATAAATAAAACTATTATTCTGCAAAACTACAAGCAGCAAAGTGGAAATCCTTCCTAGCATGCCTCAGGTCAAGGGCTGCTGGAAAAGCAAGCTCACACAACCGTTAAAACTTTCTCGGAAATTAAAACAGGGGAGCTGAATGCTTCTTCACATTTGGTATTTTTAACTTTGTTTCCAAGTTCTAGCACTTTTGGTCAACCTTGGATTTGAGAATTATGGATATTTATGGTCATAAATCGAGGACCACCTACCCTGTTTCCCCCAAAATAAGACATCCCCTTGTAAGGTCCCAAAATATACCTGAGTCACCAGAATGCCAAAGAGAGAGACTCAAGATGAGACTTGCAAAAAAACCAGATTTTATTTATGGCCAAAAACAAAATATTGGGTGGGACTATATCCAGAACATACAGATACAATGCATGCGAGGAGATAGCCACACCTAGGGGAAGGTATGGCATCCTTTTATACCCTCAGAGACGTCAGCTTAGTACCCAATTCTGGCCTCCTAATTTAGGCTTGTGTATTCCTTGTTGCCCTGCAAAGGAATAGAAACTTCCCAATTAGTCTTATCTCGTCCTTGAGCATTCCTTTGTTTTCTCAATTGCTCATTTGGCCCCCGGTTCTGCAAGGAACGAGCTTATACAGATCAAAGGTATAAATTAGGGCTGAGGTGTAAATTATCCCTTGGATGATGTCTGCAGTTCCAACTGAGATATTTACCATGCTCTTAGATGGCACAAGAAAAACAGGAAGAAGATTGATATGGGTTCAGGTCAAATAGCAGGGACATATGTTTGACAAATACCAGATACATTACAGAGGCCTAATAACAGAATATGTTTGTTATAGGAGATACAAACATAAAGGCATAATATATGTGATACAAATACAAAGGCATATATGTATCACAGGAACCTAATGGTTACAGAATCTAGTATACCAGTATATCATATTCTAGTATTATTTATTATATCCTTATTATTGTTTCCCTTCATCCTGATAATAAGCCCAATTGAGCTTTTGAGCGCATGGCAATAAGGCCAGGCACTTATTTCAGGGTTCAAAAAAAATATAAGACAGGGTCTTATTTTCGGGGAAACATGATATCAATATCATGTTAGATAGATAGATAGATAGATAGATAGATAGATAGATAGATAGATAGATAGATGAGAGAGAGAGATGAGAGAGAGATGAGAGACAGAGACAGAGAAAGGGGGAGTCTTGATGAGGTATTGAAGTTCCATCTGAGATAGATGCTACCATGCAGCTTATTATTTATTATTTACCATATAGCATAGGCCAGAGAGTCTACAATGAGCCTTGGTAGTACAGTGGTCTAAGGCACCCTGTTATTAAGCTGGTTATTAAGACCAGCTGCCTGCAATTACTGCAGGTTCGAATCTCGCCAAGGCTCAAGGTTGACTCAGCCTTCCATCCTTTCAAAGGTAGGTGAAATGAGGACCCAGTTGTGGGGCCAATAAGCTGACTTTGTATAAATATACAAAAGGATGAAGGCTATTGCTTAGCGCATTGTAAGCCACCCTGAGTCTCCGGAGAAAAGCGGCATATAAATCAATTTTTTTTAAAAAAAATATCAAATCAGTAAACAAACTAAAATCAGGAAGATCAGAAATCTATGTATTGAGAAAGGCTTAAATGGCAGAGTTAAAGTTATTCAAACCAGGCAAACTTGTGAATTTCTTTTCAAATATTGCCAATATTTGAGAGGCTCCTACCAAGATGGGGGTGGGGGGGTGGGGTCAAACTGTTTTCCAAAGTACCAGAAGGCAAGACAAGAAACAACGGTTGGAAACTAACCAAGGAGAACTACGGGGAAATTTCCTGGCAGTGAGAACAATTAACTAATGGAAGGACTTGCCTTGTGGATTCTCCATCACTGGAGGCTTTCAAGAAGAGACTGGACAGCCACTTGTCAGAAATGGTATGAGGTCTTCTGCTCAAGCAGAGAGTTTATTTATTTATTTATTTATTTATTGGTTCAATTTATATGCCGCCCTTCTCTGGAGACTCAGGGCGGCTTACAATGCGGCCCCCTCCTAAGCGGTGTTCTTTTTTATACAAAGTCAGCTTATTGCCCCCACAATCCGGGTCCTCATTTTACCTACCTCGAAAGGATGGAAGGCTGAGTCAACCTTGAGCCTGGTGAGATTCGAACTTGCAGTAATTGCAGGCAGCTGGTGCTAGTTAACAGCACCTTAGTCTGCTGCGCCACCAAGGCTCTTCAGAGAGTTGGACTATAAGATCTCCAAGGTCCCTTCCAACTCTTATTATTCTACATTCTACGTTCTTAAATTACAAAATAAAAGGAGGCGGAGATAGTGAACAGAGCAGCATATATGATATTGGTGAGGGAATGGTGGTCTTTATTTGAGACAACCATGACCCAGACGACTGAAAATTTCCATAGACAAGTTTTCAGATACTTTTCAGGGGTAGCCTACATAGAGCAGGGCTGTCAAACATAAGGCCTGACCATGATATGGTCAGATTGGGCCCGTGGGGCCAGCCTGAAAAATGTTAAGGGGCCGGCCTGCATCACTTCGGCCAGGTCTACCCAGTGCGAAGAAAAAACATGCCAGCAGTTTGGGAAGTGGCATCAAGCTGGCCATGCCCACCCAGTCGACCACACCCAGTGAGTGGCATCAAGCTGGCCACGCCCACCCAGTCGACCACACCCAGTGAGTGGCATCAAGATGCCCATGCCCACCCAGTTGGCCACACCCACCCACCCAGCCCCTGGAGATCAACCACAGCCCTGATGCGGACTGTTGTGACCCAGGCCCAAGTAATTAGTATTAAATACAAACAGTTCAAAAACAAACAGACTTTATTAGAACAGCTGAGAATTAACTCATTCTCAGCGTAGTCCAAACTAAATTAAAGCAAATTCTTCAAAATACCATTTCTCAGTTTATCACTGACCTTGAGATAATTAGGCAAACTGCCAAAGGCTTTTCTCGGCAAAAGTTCAGAAGCAGAAGACGCCAACAAGAAATGAATACAGTGAAACAAGAAGCAAATTCTCTCAACGTTGTTTTCCGGCAAAGAGGCCAAGAGCCGTTGCTGGCCTTTTAAGCCTTATGGGAGGAGCCAAACATCTCTTGGCCCTACTCCTGAGTCGTCCTCTCTGCTTTAACTGCTCCTGCCTTCTGGCAGCTCTTCTCAGATGTGCACTAGGAACAGGCTCCTCCTGTTCCTCTGCCTCTCTACTGTCAGCCTCTGGAGGCTCCAAAGTCCATGCATCACTCTCCAAATGGCCCCATCTTTGCCTCCGACACAGAGCCCTCATCTGGGCCTTCTCCAGCCTCCAGGACTGGCCCCTGTTCTTCCTCAGCCTCATCGCTGTCCGACTCCACTGCCAGCTCCGCAGGCTGCTGGCAGACCACAACACAAACGAAATTGAGTTTGACACCCCTGACTTAGAGCATATTGTGATTGTCCAAATTAGAGCTGACCAGGGAATGGGAGATCAAGTAGATCACATAGACAGGCTCCCTATCCAGGAAAGAGCACAACTGGTGGAGAAAACATTTTGATGACTCCTTTGGATTACAAAGTTTTAGTGGGAACTCAGCAAAGAGCTTAGTGGGTCTCCCTTTAGAAGCCTCTTAATCCAACAGCATTTCGAGAGTTGGTATAGACGAGCTGAGTGAGGTACAGAAAAGTGAGCTTTGGAGCTGACAAAATCCTGCAGGTAAATCCATGATTTACAACAGTTCATTTAGTGACCATTAAAGTTAAAACGGCACTGAAAAAAGTGACTTACGACCGTTTTTCACACTTAACAACGGTTGCAGCATCCCCATGGTCACGTGATCAAAATCCAAATGCTTAGCAACAAACTCATGTTTATGTGGTTGCAACTATCCCAGAGTGAGTCACATGATCACTTTTTGCAATCTTCTGACAAGCAAAGTCAGTGGGGAAGTTAGATTCACTTAACAACTGTGTTCCCAACTGCAGTGATTCGCTTAACAACTGTGGCAAGAAAGGTCGTAAAATGGGGCAAAGTTCCCTTAACGACGGTCTCGCTTAGCAACAGAAATTTTAGGCTCAATTGTGGTCGTACGTTGAGGACTACCCGTACTGAGAATTCTTCCAATAGTGTAACATTGCTGTAACTCTTCCTGACCCTTTTTCCCAGAACATAAAAAGTGATGTAACTCAAGCAAATAATTCAGCGTTTGTTGTTCAGCTGCCAGATTTACTATAGCAAAACACTTGAAAACTAAAGTAAATCTTTCTCTGGATCGATGGCATTTGTAAGTGTGGGAAATAGCATCGGCTATGGAAAATTAATGCAGCAATGAAAAGTTCTATAGAATCCCTTAATTAAAGATGGGTTTAATCACCCCGGGCTTCCTATTTTGTTACTGTACTTATCAACACACAATTTGCTAGTGGGATATTTTTTCTCTGTAGAGTCTTTGAGTCAGAAATAACTATGAATATTTAAAATACCCTTTACTTACTGTATAGAAAATCTCAGTTTCTTTTTCTTTGTGGACTTTTGTAATACATACATACAGTATATACACATATACATGTACACATACTTACAGTGTGTGTGTATATGTGTGTGTGTGTGTGTATATATGTAAACGTGTGTGGGTGTGTATCAGTGGTGGGTTCCTCCCACTTCGGTCCGGTTCGGCCGAGCCGGTAGCGGTGATGATATGATGTCACCGAACCGGTTCTCCCCCTCCCGCCCTCCCACCCCCCCACCCCCCCACCCACATTATTCTTACCTTTTATTTGGTCCCACCCCCAATCTATTGCTGCCTCCTGAGTCCCAGCTGATGACTAGAGGGGAAAAAACTGTTTAAACTCTTGCCGCGGAGCTTCAAAGGGCCGTCCTACAGCTGATCAGTGTTAAAAGCAAACAAATGAGTTGGGTCGTAAGTGCGCGGACTGGTCGTAAATGCGAGGACCTTCCAGAAATGACTCTGACCAGCTAGCCACGCCCACCTAGTCACATGACCTCCAAGCCACACCTACAAAATAAGCCACTCCCACAGAACCGGTAGTAAAAAAATTTAGAACCCACCCCTGGTGTGTATATATAATCATAATCTTTTAACAACCCCATAATCCCTTGAGGATTGGAGTCTGGGCAACTGAATGAAACTAACAGAGTGTTTAATGGCCAGATGCCCTTCCTATCACCAATAAGAAGTTTTGTTCAGCAAATATATTCTCATTGTGGCCAGAGAGAGAAATATCTGCCTCTACCTAGGATTGAACTATATATATCAATGTCTTGATAATCATATAAAATAGCATTTTCAAACTACTAATCCCATAATTGCCAGCACGCACATAAAATTTGTGGTCCTCTAAATCAGGAATGCCCAACCTTGGCAACTTTAAAGACTTGTAGACATCAACTCCCAGCATGGCTGGCTGGGGAATTCTGGGAGTTGAAGTCTATAGGTGGACACCCCTGCTCTAGATCAATGTTTCTCAACCATGGCAGCTTTAAGATGTGCAGGCTTCAATACCATTTTGAAAATATATTGAATTGAAAATGAAAGCAACAATGAAGTGGGAATGGAAAGCGGAGTAGAGGGACAGATAGGAGAGGAGAAGAGAAGAGAGAAAGAAAGAAAGGAGAGAGAGGGATAGAAGAAAGGGAAAAGGAGAGGAAGAAAGGAAGGGGAAATAAGTGTAGGAGAGAGGGTTAGAAAGGGAAGAAGAGGAGAGGAGTAGGGGAAGTGGAAGGGGAAGGAGAGGAGGGGAAGGAGAGGAGGAAAGAAGAAAGTAGAAAGAGGTAGAAAAAGGAAGGGAAGGGAAGAAGGAGAGGAAAGGTTGTTGTAAAATAAGGGAGAAGGAATGGTAGAAGAGCAACCCTGCATATATCCTAATTTTTTAGGATGAAGATCAAAAGATGAATATGTATGTTTTAAAATGGATAAGAGATTGTACATTTAAGTATGTTTATGAGAAATAAAAATAAAAAAACTTAAAAAAATACTGAGGAATTCTGTTAGTGACATGGAAAAGAAAAAAACTGGACAGTCTCATTTAATATTTATTTTAATATCTCCACAACTTCTGACTCCCTAACATGTGAGGAAAAATTGTGCCTCCCAACATAATCCCTTGAAACCCATCAAGACCCATGCTGCCATTAGTTTTATTTGCCTAGATTTTTTAAAAATGGAAAAAATACAAGCTAGCATGGTGTAAAAGCAAAGCATCAAAGCCTAATCTCTATTTCCAACAAATATTAAAGCCTTCAAAGTAGAGGCGTTCTCAGAAAATAAAATGGAGGGTGGCGAACAGGGGAAAAAAAAAAGAACGTCTAATTTAGATGATTAGAAGAAACCCAGAACACAGAATAAAGAGAGATTTTCTTCATGGAGCCATAGAGTGAGATAATTTTGTAATCATACTTTTATTTGCTGCAAAGAAAATTGGAAGCTTCTTTCTATTTCTTCTTTTCTTTTTGCACCTCTATTTTCTCTTTTCTTTCTTTCAGATGAGTTGTGTTAGCTTTTATCTTCTTTCTAAAACTTGCAATAACAAGAGAGAGAGAGGAGAGGGGAGGGAGAAAGGGAGGGAGGGAGAGAGAGAGGGAGGGAGAGGGAGGGAGGGAGAGAGAGGGAGGGGAGGGAGGGGAGAGAGAGGGTGGGAGAGAGAGGGGGGAAGAGAAAGGGGGAGGGGAGAGAGGGGGAGGGAGGGAGGCGGGAGAGAGAGAGGGAGGGAGAGAGGAGGGAGGGAGGGAGAGAGAGAATTAAATGGAGGATGGCCACAGTCAAGTGACTGATCTCCTGTTCCTAGCTACCGAAAATTTCAAATTTTTCCAACAGGCCCCAAAGCTTGGAAATATATCTCCTGAAGGGGGGAAAAAACCCCTTCCACAAAGCATGAGGTCCCACATGAATGCTCTAGTGAAGAAATGAAAAGTAACATTGGAGAAGGGGGGAATGTTGACCTCCTTCCACTCCTTCCAGGTGGAAGCAATCTCTTGTTCTCCAGATGTTCTTGGATTCTCACATGTTGCCAACAAGACTTGGCTGCGAGGAGAGCATTTTCTGAAGCTGGAGAATGCTATTCTGCTGACAAAGATAAAGCAACAAGCTACCCAGAAGAAGTAAAGAAGTAAAAATATTATAACAATAAATTATCTTTTGCTGCTTTTTCGTAGATTCAAAGTGTCCATCTTGCATTGCAGGGGATGCAATGGCACAGCACCTTAATGATGCTGGATTTGAGAAGTCGTAGTGGTGCAGTGGTTAGAATGCAGTATTGCAGGCTAACTCTGCCCACTGACAGAAGTTTGATTCTCACATGCTCAAGATTGATTCAGCCATCCATCCTTCCAAGGTCGGTAAAATGAGGACCCAGATAGTTTGGGACGATATGCTGACTCTCTAAACTGCTTAGAGAAGGCTGTAAATCATTGTGAAGCGGTATCAGGGGTGAAATCCAGCAGGTTCTGACAGGTTCTGGAGAACCGGTAGTGGAAATTTTGAGTAATTTGGAAAATCAGCAAATACCACCTCTGGCTGGCCCCAGAGTGGGGAGGGAATGGAGATTTTGCAATATCCTTTCCCCAGGAATGGGGAGGGAATGGAGATCTTGTAATATCCTTCCCCTGCCATGCCCACCAAGCCACACCATGCCCACCAAGCCATGCCCACAGAACCGCTAGTAAAAAAATTTGGATTTCACCACTGAGTGGTATATAAGTCTAAGTGCTATTGCTGTCAGCCAGAAATTGTTGGCCCTCCAGTGTTTGAGCCCAGTACCGTGGGACAGAGCAAGTTCCCAAGACTCATCCCAAGCTCCTGCCCACCTAATAGTTCAAAAACATACCATCTGCGAGTAGATAAATATGTACCACCATTCCGGTGGTAGGAAATACTAGTTCTGCGCGGGGAGCAGGAGCTGGTGCTGGATCTGCCTAGACACATCAGTGGAAGACCAGGGGAGGAAAGCGCCTGATGATCTAAATCCCTCAAGCACATTGCTGGCCAGCTGGTGTGGAGGTAGTTCACCGCCCCTCCCCTCCCCACTCCTCCTCTCCCCCCCTCCCCCATGGAGCACCAGTGCAAGAAAGGGACTAGTATGGGTTTACTCTTCTACTATGGGTAAACATTGTAGACTCTCTGGCCTATGCTATATGGTAAATAATAAATAATAAGTTGCATGGTAGCATCTATCTCAGATGGAGCTTCATCAAGACTCCTCCTTTCTCTGTCTCTGTCTCTCATCTCTCTCTCATCTCTCTCTCTCTCTCTATCATCTATATATCTATCCAGTGATGGGATTCAGCCAGTTCGCACCACTTCGGGAGAACCGGTTGTTAACTTTCTGAACAGTTTGGCAAACTGGTTGTTGGAAGAAATAATTAGGGCAGAGAACCGGTTGTTAAATTACTTAAATCCCACCACTCTATCTATCTATCTATCTATCTATCTATCTATCTATCTATCTATCTATCTATCTATCTATCTATCTATCTATCTATATCTATCATCTCTCTCTCTCTTATCTAGCTATGTATCTATGTGTCTGTCTGTCTTATCTATATCTATATCTATCTATCTATCTATCTATCTATCTATCTATCTATCTATCTATCTATCATCCGTCTATCTAGCTATCTTCCATATATTTCATTCTTAAGAATTTGTCCCAACCCCCTGGCCGCAGCCCACTACCAGGCCATGGCCCCTTCGGAACTGGGCCATGCAAATGGCAGGTTAGCATGCGCAGCTCCACTCACACAAGTAGTGGGCGCTTGTGCTTGCGCTCGTGCGCCAACCTCCACTCACATGGGCGATGGGAGCTTGCTCTTGGGCAAATGGAGCTATGCACGCACGCACCTGCCACTCACACAGAATTATTCCCCCTCCCTCCCTCCCGTGTTCAGCCACAAAGTCGAAAGGGTTAGGGACCACTGCATTATGTCATCTACATAAGCATGGCATGTGAATGTCACAGTCAGTGTTCAGTAGGCAACATACTTAAACCTACTACACATACCTTGTAACCAAAAGTAGGGTTTTTTTTAATGCTAGTGTTCTTTCTGTTGGCCAGGTGGGAAATCTTTTGCACGGCTTGATTTGTAAATGACAGGTCAGGTAATGCCTTTGCAAGGCAATCGTGCAATGCCAGCTCACCTCCATCCCTTAATTTCATCGGCCAAATTGGGACAGTCACAAGGGAGGAAAGATGGTTTCTGCTGCCTTTTTTTTCCCAGCTAGCATGTTTTCCAGAAGCAAAATACATTTTGCTATCGGAGGAAGGAGGGAGGGAGGGAGGGAGGGAGGGAGGGAGGAAGGAAGGAAGGAAGGAAGGAAGGAAGGAAGGAAGGAAGGAAGGAAGGAAGGAAGGAGGTGGAATAAGGGAGATAAGAAGAAAAGTGAGAGGGAGGGAAGGAAGGAAAGGAGAAAGAAAGGAAGGAAATGGAAATGGAAATGGGAGAGAGGGAGGGAGGGAGGGAAGGAGGAAGGAAGGAAGGAAGGAAGGAAGGAAGGAGATGGAATAACAGATGTAAGAAGAAAAGTGAGAGGGAGGGAAGGAGAGAAGAGAAAGGAAGGAAATGGAAATGGAAATGGAAATGGAAATGGGAGGGAGGGAGGGAAGGAAGGAAGGAAATGGAACAAGGGAGGGAGAGAGATAAGGGAGGAGGAAGGGAAGAGGGAGGAAAGAAAGGAAGGAAGGAAAGAAGGAAAGGAGAAAGGGGGAGAGAAGGAAATGGAAGAAGGAAGGAAGGAAGGAAGGAAAGAAAGAAAGAAAGAAAGAAAGAAAGAAAGAAAGAAAGAAAGAAAGAAAGAAAGAAAGAAAGAAAGAAAGAAAGAAAGAAATATAGCAAGGAATGGAGGAAGGAAAGAGGGAAGGAGGAAGGGAGGGAGGAAAAAAAGAACTAATTAAATATTTAGATATGGAAAGTTATAATTGGGGGGTGGGGCAATCTGTCCTTCTTTTACCATGCTCCTTCCCCCAAAGATCCATCCCTCCATTTCATGAAGCAAATAAACTTGGACAGATGTTTACTTTACAAGAGGGAGGGAAAGTATTATATTTTCCCCTGGTTGGTTCAGCATCCCCCCTCCCCTTCCCCCAAATCCTTCTCCCTGCCCTCCAAGCCAGCCTTCAGCCCAGAAGTAAAAACCTTCGGTATGGAGCAAATTCTGATTTGCATGCCTCAGGGAATAATAAAAGGAACCTATTATGGGATGAAATGGACTGTAATCACATTGAGAGGAGGGGGAAAGATCCACTGCTCCAGGAAAGGGAGCTTGTCAACTCACAAATGGCCCATTGCAGAAGAAAATACAGGATGAAAGACAAGCCAGCATTCTGCGAGCCACCATTCAGAGAGGTTCCTTTTCTAAAAACTGAGTAGCCATTTCAAACCTGCTTTATAAGCAGTGGTGGAATTCAGCCGGTTAGGGCCAGTTTGGGCAAACCAGTAGTTAAATTGCTGGCTGGCCCCGTCCCGCCCCTTCCAGGAGTCTCCACGCGCCCCATTTTGTCTCCCAGGTAAGTGCAGGGAGGCCTACTACCCAAAATGGGGCATGCGTGTGTGTGTCTGAGGCACGCCTCCCTTGTGGCTCGTTTTTGCTCCCCAGAGGCTGCAGGGAGGCCTCCTAGGCCCAAAACAGGGCATTGGGGTGTGTGGGTGTGCATTGTCCGTCTCCCCCGCAGCCTATTTTTGCTCCCAGGAGACTGCAGGGAGGCGTCCTGAGGGGCTCTTTGGTTTTAAGTACAGTATGATGTAAATTAAGTTAACTTATTAGTTAAATTAACCCTAACCCTAATTTACATCACACAGACAGTCCTTAAAACCAAAGACCACGTCTTGGTAACAACAGCCATCCAATCAAACAGTCCGAAATCAGACCATGACTCAGTAGTAGCTAAACAAACAACACCCACACTAATTTGCATCACATAAAAAGGTATTTAAAGGCCAGTGTCCGGACAGACGAGCACAACTCAAAGAGTACTGATGACGTCTCCTCGAATGGTGACGAAACGTTGGCAACCAAATTGCCAAGCTCGGAGCTCAGACCAACGGCCCAATTCTCTAGTGTGTTTAGACCAGGAGTGTCAAACTCAAGGTGCTTAGATCTGGCCCGCAGGGCCGCCCTGGAAATGGGAGCCCCACCCCTCCCAGCTCCATTTTCGCTATCAGAGGGCTGTAGATGGTCGTTGTGATCGAAAACAGAGCCTGGGAGGGCTGTGCAGGTGCCCCCGAGCTCCATTTTTGCTAGCAGAGGGCTGCAGGAGTCTGTCGCGGCCAAAAACATACATCAAGCTGCCCCCCCACCCGAGGTCAAACACAACCCTGATGTGGCCCTCAATGAAATTGAGTTTGACACCCCTGGTTTAGAGACAGGATGGTCTAGGATGCTCACAGTTTCCCAGCTGAATTCAACTCCCGGTGGATTCAATTATGTCTTACAAGTGGAATTTGCTACAGGTTGAGAAGGGGGTTTCACGTTGTTGTATTTACTTCTGGTTTGTTTATTTGGGGAGGGGCAGCAATGATACCCTTTTATCTCCTCCAACACACTTTTGCATCCTACTAGGTGACCACGAGCATATTCTAACCATACAAGAGACTTCAAACCTTGTTAATGAAAACCTAGTCCCGGTTACCAGTTTGGGAAAGTCTTCTGCCTACATGCCACCACATCCTTTATTTCTTTATTTCTCTTTTGCCAGTTTTGTCTGGTTGCAGCCACTTTATCTTTGTCCTTCCACTCCTGTCGGGTGATTTATTATCTCAGGAGTATCAAAGCCCAGACACAGGTAGAGTGTTACTGCTCTCCGTGAGCCCAATTATAATGATGAATATGGACTTCTCCAATGTAAATGAATGGGGCTTATGAAAAACATTTGCAAAGTCACCATTTTAAAAAAATGCACCCAAAGAGCAAAACTTAATCTAGAGAAGAATCCTTCTTGATTTACTAGATATTATTATTATTATTATTATTATTATTATTATTATTATTATTTAATCTTTAGTGAGATTCACAGCCTTTGAGGCTGGTTGATAGCTCAGCAGCTCGAGTCTTATTATTATTATTATTATTATTATTATTATTATTATTATTATTATTATTATTTACTTTATTCATTAAACATGAAACTCAGTCAACTGAACATTCAAAAATGCATCACAAATACCATTGACTGGTACTGATGGTTTATACGGGTTGCTGCCAGCATCCTAGGTATCAACCAAGTACCTTCTTAAGATGTACGATGTTCTGAATAGCACAGTTTTTTGCAGTTCTGCCGGTGTTATTGCAGGAAGCTTCAATTTGTTGATGTATTTTATTAGGAAATGGCTATTGTCTAACTAGTTGGTCAGGCAATATATAAAATATCAATACATGTTTGTCAAAAGGTATTATATTGCTTTATTTTTATTTATTTATTTTTATTTCTGTACCGCCCTTCTCCCGAAGGACTCCCGAAGGCTTTAAGACTGTATTGCATCATCCTGTATTCTGATTGGCTAAGCTCTGTAGCCAATGTACTTAAGGGGAAGCCTGAATCATGGCTTATGGACACTACATCATTTTATCTGCTTATTTGCTGTTACTCTTTACCTGTTCCCTCTGTATGATCACTGTTTGATCATTGCTACTTGTTGCTTTCTATTATTTATTGAATGTTTTAATACTGAACTTGTTCCTGTTTGAAACTCAAGAAGAACTGTTTTATTGTGTAATGACAACAACTGGTAAGAAGACTTTGTACTTGAAATATCCCTGAACTGATATTTTAACTATCGCCTTATCTGTGTATGACTTGGATTGTTATTGGACTTTGCTTTACTTTTTTTCTAAAATGTAAAAGACTACCACAACTCAGCGTGTCAGTATATTAACTGTGGTTATTCACTCTCAGCCGCTTTCATGTGCATACTCAAGGGGTACTCTGCTCAATAACCCATAACATCGGTTATGAGCCAAGAATATCCTTAACATATTTTATAAAATTCTTGGACATGGTACCAAGTGCCCCGATGACAATGGGTATCACTGTTACATGTTTCATCCATAGCCATGTAGTTCCGATGGCCAGGTTGCGATATTTAATTATTTTTTCCCAGTTCTTTTTCTTTGACTCTGGCATCTCCTGGTACCGCGATGTCAATAAATTGTACGTTTTGGTTTTTGACAACTGTGATATCTGTGTTCCAAGTGACGATCCGTCTGTATTCGAAAGTCCCACAAGGTCTTCACCTTCTCATCATCATCATCATCATCATCATCATTATTAAAGGATACATTTCCTTAAATTCCTTACAGGTTTCCCAATGGAGCCTGTTGTCCTTCGCCTCTTTTTGTACAAAGGGATTGAAAATTTAGCAGCCTCTCAAGTTTCAGTTCATTTAATAGGTTACCATTTATGCAAGCTGAAGTTCGGATTTTTGTTTTGATTAGAAGTCCAGGTTTATTCTTGCATGAAATAAACTCAATTTTTGTGAGGTGTGGGAAGAGGGGAAAAAGTTGATTGCTTTGAAAAGCTGGAAGGACTATAAATAAATTGGAGTTAGCTGCTAAAAAAAAGGGGGTTCAGAGGTGACTTAGACTTACTTTTTTTTCTTTTTCTCCTTCTCTTTAAACAGATTAACAGAATAACAGAGTTGGATGGGACCTTGTAGGTCATCTAGTCCAACCTCCCATCCAAGCAGGAGGCCCTACACCATTTCTGTCAAATGGCAGTTCCATCTCTTCTTGAAAGCCTCCAGTGATGAAGCTCCCACAACTTCCAAAGGCAACTTCTGTTCCATTGGTTGATGGATTTTGGGAAGGTGGTCCGTGAAAGCTCAGGCCTTTTCCTAAACCTAAAAAAAAAAGGGGGGGGGAAAGAGGGACAAATTCCTGTCTTTTTAATCCAAGTCAGTTTCATTTCCAACTACTGTTTATTCTGTGCTGTTTTTGTTTCTTAATTAAGTTATCTTTAAAAAACAATCTGTATTAAAATAGTCTGGAAGTCTGGAACATTTGCAAAAATGGCCTCTGTATATGTATGTGTGTACATGTGCTACCAGTATGTACACACACACACACACACACACACACACCCCTATAGAGTTGCGGTGGAGCAGTAGTTAGAATGCAGTACTGCAGGCTACTTCTGTGACTGCCGACTGACTGAAATTTGGCAGTTCAAATCTCCCCAGGCTCAAGATTGACCCATCCTTCCATCCTTCCAATGGAAGGTAGAATGAGGACCCAGATAGTTGGGGACAATATACTGACTCTGTAAACTGCTTAGAGAGGGCTGTAAAGCACTGTGAAGCGGTATATAAATCTAAGTGTTTGTGCTATTCCTATTGCTACAATTAATCAATGGAATGGCTTGCCTTCAAAAATTGTGGGTGCTCCATCACTGGAGGCTTTTAAGAAGAGATTGGACAATCATTTATCAGAAGTAGTATAGGTCTTCTGCAAAAACTGGAGATTGGACTCCAAGGTCTCTCCCAACTCTGTTACTGTTATTAAATGCATGCATAAATTTGATTAGTTTAAATCTTTTATTGGCTCTACTCCTGACATACATGTTAGCCCTATCAGATTCTACAATCTGTAGCTGATTGTGAGTTGCTGTGAGCTGACTACTCCCACAACTTGAACTTTGAATATGAATAGAATAGAATAGAATAGAATAGAATAGAATAGAATAGAATAGAATAGAATAGAATAGAATAGAATTTTTTATTGGCCAAGTGTGATTGAACACACAAGGAATTTGTCTTGATGCATATGCTCTCAGTGTACATAAAAGAAAAGATACGTTCATCAAGAATCATAATCCTTTTAAATGATTTTAAATTCGTTTGTCTTTTTAAATTTTGGGCCAAATTGAGATATTTCCTTTTAATCTGTTCTTAATTTATGTATTATGTGTTTTTACTTGGCTGTACATCGCCCTGAGTCCCTAGGGAGAAGGGCGGTATATAAATTTGAAGTAAAAAAATAAATAAAAATAAGGTACAACACTTAATGATAGTTGTAGGGTGCAAATGATACAAGCAACAAAATTACAGTCATACTGTTATAAGTGGAAGGAGATGGGTGGTGGGAACGATGAGAAGATTAATAGTAGTGCAGACTTATTAAATAGTTTGACAGTGTTGAGGGAATTATTTGTTTAGCAGAGAAACGGCATTTGGGAAAAAACTGTTCTTGTGTCTAGTTGTTCTGGTGTGCAGTGTTCTATAGTGTCGTTTTGAGGGTAGGAGTTGAAACAGTTTATGTCCAGGATGTGAGGGGTCTGTAAATATTTTCACAGCCCTCTTTGAAAGAGCTATATGAAAGAGCTACTTTCATGAACCAATGGAAGATGATGTCCTGAATTCAGCTGTTGTGTCCAGTTTTGGAGACCACACAGAAGACACGGAACAAGTGCAGAAATGGGCAAGTGAAGACAACTGGAAACTAAGCCCATGTTGAAGCTATTGGCGTATCTTGGAGAAGACATACTGAAAGGAAATAGATATGTTGGATGCATCAAGTATAGGTAGTCCTTGGCTTATAACCATTTGCTTATTGACTGTTGCTTACTGTCGCTTAGTGACTTAGTTACAAGGGCACTGAAAAAAGTGATTTCTGACCTTTCCCCACTCTTACGACCATGGCAACATCTCCATGGTCACGAGATCAATGTTTGTGATCACTTCTTGCGACCTTCTGACAAAGCAAAGTCAATGGGGAAGCTAGATTCACTTGACAAACATGTCACTAACATAATAACCACAGCGATTCACTTAACAACGGTGGCAAAAAAGTTGTAAAATGGGACAATACTCACTTAACAGCTGTCTCGCTTAACAGTGGAAATTTTGGGCTCAGTTATGGTTGTACATTGAGGACAACCTGTGCCTAAAAGGATGTTACACAGAAGAAGGGCAATAGACCTATTCTTTAGCATCTCAGACACAGGTTACAAACATTCAGTTACCAGAATATAGAATTTCATATTATTGTCCAAACATTCTTTTCAGTGGTGAAAGCAACAGTAAAGTGGAAGTAACTATACAAAGAAATGGGGAAGTCTCTTTCACTGCAGATGTTGAAGCAGCAGCTGGACAGCCATCTGTCTGGGATGCTTTAATCAGAATTCTCCGAAACCAAGTGTGAAGTTGGGCTAATTCTATGATTCATTGATTCTAGATATCCCCTTCAGTGACCAAGGATATCTTTTGAACAGCCTTAGTGGACCCATCATGTCTCTGAGCCATCAGAATATGAAAGCATCTCCGTGTTAAAACTGGCTAGTGGCAGCTTATTTTTTAGCCTAGAAATTTTTTAAGCGTGGCAAAAAAGACTAGAAGTGAAGTTTTAATCCAATCCCATAATTGCTTCAGCAACTTCTCTTCATGAGAATATCCTCTCTCCTGATAGGTCCCGGTGGAAGGATGAAGCAATTAGAAAATTTCAAGATTGCTGAGAGCTAAATGATCTGTAATGATGACTTCAAAGCAAGCCTAACTTTAATTTATTTCCTCCTGACTCTGTCTAAGCCGGATGAAACATACCCTGCATTTTTTAAAAAATAAAACTTCATAAAGTTTATTTAGGAGAATCTCCCAATAGGTTTGCTACAATAAAATTCAGATCTGTCCTTGACCATTTAAAAGGAAATACCTATCTGTGGAGAAAGAGAAAGAAAGAAAGAAAGAGAGAGAGAGAGAGAGAGAGAGAGAGAGGGAGGGAGGGAGGGAGGGAGGGAGGGAGGGAGGGAGGGAGAGAGAGAGAGAGAGAGAGAGAGAAAGAAGGGAGGGAGGGAGGGAGGGAGGGAGGGAGGGAAAGAGGATGGATTGATTGAAGGAAAGAAGGAAGGAAGGAAGGAAAGAAGGAAGGAAGGAGGGAGGGAGGGGGAGGGGGAAGAAAGAAAGAAAGGAAAGGAAGGAAGGAAGAAAAGAAAGGAAAGAAAGAGAGAGAGAGAAAGAAAGAAAGAAGGGAAGGAGGGAGGGAGGGGGAAGAAGGAAGGGAAGGAGGATGGAAGGAAGGAAGGAAAAAGAAAGAAAGGAAGGAAGGAAGGAAAGAAAGGGAGGGAGGGAAGGAAAGAAGGCAAGAGAAAGAAAGAGAGAGAGAGAGAGAGAGAGAGAGAGAGAGAGAGAGAGTTCTAAATAGCTTTTTAAAATACATTTTTTGAGGAAGGGAAGAAGTCAACAAGTAAATGGCAGAGTGTTTAGACTCATTATAGGCCACAGGGCAAATCTATTTTTAAATCATCAGAATAATGCTTAAATGTGCATCCATGCCCTAAATTAAGAAAAGTGAAATGAAATTAACAACCGGAGAAACCCTAGCCTGAATTTCTTGCAAAACCTGCTGGCACTCATATATCAATTGTGACTCCATCTGTTTTACAGTGTTCCAATTTGCAAAAAAAATGTTTGATGTGGCTTTTAACCTCAGCACGGCCCATTCTTAATCTTCAAATCTTTGATGTTACCTTTTCAGTTGCCTCCTAAACATCTCTCGCCTGGAACAGATATCTGAACACCATCGCATAATCTCCATCACAGAGATCTCATATACTATCTTCCCTCTAAGCATCTATGCCTAAAGAACTAAATCTATGATGAATAGAAAAAAGCATGTGTCTGCCACTAATATACCTCACTAGGTAACTTTTGAAGACTGCACAAATTTTCACTTTAGAATCCTCCACTATCCCACACTCTGTTTTCTCTTTTGTAAAAGATTAGATGGAATGCCCCATTTCTATTGTTTTTCTATTTCTATATTCTATTTATAAATATTTTATGCTTCTCTTCTTGGAACAGAGGAGTTTTCTATAGCTTTCTTCAAGCTGGTGTTGTCAGATTCCATAATTCATAAAATCAGGAAAGCACCTGATTTATTGTTTGTTTCCAAAGAACGTGCTACCTTTTAATCCATTGCCAACTAAAGCAGACAACAGTGAGTGAAAACATTGGCAATTTATCACTTCAAAACTTCAGGGAGTTTGAAATTCACTTGGGTTTATGTTCAACGAAGCAACAGAGATAATTTGGGGTCTGGAAATAAACCTTATAATGAATGTTTGAGGGAACCGCGTATGTCTATTTTTTATATTGCCGTGATATAAAAAAGATGTTGAGACTCTAGAAAGACTGCAGAGACGAGCAACAAAGATGATTAGGGGACTGGAGGCTTAATATATACAAAGAATGATTGCAGGAACTGAGTATGTCTAGTCTGATGAAAAGAAGGACTAGAGGGTGACATGATAGCAGTGTTCCAATATTTGAGGGGCTGCCACAAAGAAGAGGGAGTCAACCTATTCTCCAAAGCACCTGAGGGCAGGACAAGAAGCAATGGGGGGAAACTAATCAAGGAGAGAAGCAACCTAGAACTAAAGAGAAATTTCCTGACAGTTAGAACAATTAATCACTGGAATGATTTGTCTCCAGAAGTTGTGGGTGTCCCAACACTGAAGGTTTTTAAGAAGAAATTGAACAATCATTTTCTGAAATAATATAGGTTTCCTTCTTCAGCAGGAGGTTGGATTAGAAGACCTCTAAGGTGTCTTCCAACTCTATAATTCTGTAGTCTAAGGAATAGCAGGTTTAGGGGTGGTAGGAGAGCAGTCTTCCACTATTTGAGGCACTGTCACAGAGAAGAGAATTAACTTACTCTCCAAAGTACCTGAGGATAGGACAAAGAGTAACATCATTAAAGGAAGATATATAGTTGGAATAACAGAAACTTGCTGGGATGAAGCCCGTGACTGGACCATATTGATAGAAGGATACAAACTCTTCAAAAAAACTCAGACCCCATAAAAGAGAAGGTGGAGTTGCACTGTATGTAAAGGACCACTATATTGCTACAGAAATGCATGAAACCAAAGACAAAAACCTCCTAGAATGCATAAAAAAGGTAAAGGTTCCCCTCGCACATATGTGCTAGTCGTTCCAGACTCTAGGGGGCGGTGCTCATCTCCGTTTCAAAGCTGAAGAGCCAGCGCTGTCCGAAGACGTTTCCGTGGTCATGTGGCCGGCATGACTCAACGCCAAAGGTGCACGGAACGCTGTTCCCTTCCCACCAAAGGTGGTCCCTATTTTTCTACTTGCATTTTTTACGTGCTTTCGAAACTGCTAGTTTGGCAGAAGCTGAGACAAGTAACGGGAGCTCACTCCATTAGGTGGCACTACGGATTCGAACCGCTGAACTGCTGACTTTTCGATTGACAAGCTCAGCCTCTTAGCCACTGAGCCACTGCGTCCCTCTCCTAGAACGCATATGGGTCATTATGAAAGGGAAAAAAAAGAATGACATAGCCATAGGTGTATATTATAGGCCATCCAATCAAGCAGAAAAAAATAGATGTCCTTTTTGCCAACCAACTAACAAATATATGTAGGAAACATATTACAATAGTAATGGGGGACTTCAATTACTCTGATTATCAACTGGAAAACTAATTCTGCACCAAGTGAGAAATCAGATAGGTTCCTAACCAACCTAGCTGACAACTTTGTTGTCCAAAAGGTAGAGGAGGGAATTAGAGGGACTGCAATACTGGATTTAAGAGATTAAGTCCAGCCATACTGGACTTTCAAGAAGAGATTGGACTGCCATTTGTCAGAAATGGTGTAGGGTCTCCTGCTTGGGTGGGGGGTTGGACTATATTTATTTATTTATTTATTTATTTATTTATTTATTTATTTATTTATTTATTTATTTATTTATTTATTTATTTATTGGTTCGATTTATATGCCGCCCTTCTTCGGAGACTCAGGGTGGCTTACAATGCGTTAAGCAATAGCCGTCATACTTTTGTATATACCTGCTTAGTTGGGCTTTTGATTTGAACTCGCAGTAATTGCAGGCAGCTGGCAGCTACCTGCTACTTAACAGCACTTTAGTCTGCTGCACCACCAAGGCTCCTAGATGACCTACAAGGTCCCTTCCAACTCTTAATCTGTAAAAAGAGTCAATTTAAAATTAAGGAGAAATTTCCTGCCTGTGAGAACAATCAACCAGTGGAACTTCTTGCCTTCATCAAACCTCCATCACTGGAAGTTTTCAAGAAGAGATTGGACAGCTATTTGTCCAGAATGGTATAGGGAGTCTCTCCTTGATTGGAAGGTTGGACTAGAAGACCTCCAAGGTCCCTTCGAATCCCATTATTCTATGTTTTTATAGAATGTCTTTATTTCCCATTTCTCTCCTCTTCATTTCACTTTTCACTGTCCTTTGTAATTCTCTTAACTCTCCTGCTGTATGAATCACTTCCCTGAAACGTTCTTTGAAATAGGCTTCCCACGATTAGCGCAAACTGAGTTACAGAACCTGCTTCCCTCAAACTGCTAAACCAGCCTAAAGCAACAGAACTTTACCTCATTATCACAAAATCACTATGGATACAGAAAGGCCTTGGCAAATCCGGCTATTATATTCTGAAATCTGACAATTTTTTTTTTATTACCCTTCAGAAAACAAGGTTCATAAAATTTGATTATTTTATTAGTGCCGGCTAATTTAAAAAGGAGGAAGATAATGAAACAGAAGACACTTCTCAAGGCGTAATTCACACTCTTCAGGCCTATCATGTTGTAAGATGGCAGTGAGTGGCAGAGAACAGATTATTCATTCCCACTCCTGTTGAAGAACTCCGTGATCAGTTCCCAATATGGCTTTGTAAAAAGATAACTGGGTTAATTAGAGCCAGGACTGTAATGAAAAGATTGATGATGATTAATGTCATTTCGTCTCCCAAATGAGGTTATAAAAAGTGCCCGGTGTCGGTGGTCTGAAAAAGAGAGATAAAATGTCTCCATTCTGAATAAGGGCAGGACATCCCGTCCTCATTCCCAGTTGGCATTTTGTTATTGCTTTGTAAATCACACAGGGACACTGAACATATATATATTAATTTGATTTGTATGCCACCCTTCTCCGGAGACTCAGGGCGGCTTACAATGCGTTAAGCAATAGCCTTCATACTTTTGTATATTTATACAAAGTCAGCTTATTGCCCCCACAAACTGGGTCCTCATTTCACCTACCTTAGAAAGGATGGAAGGCTGAGTCAACCTTGAGCCTTGGAGAGATTCGAACCAGCAGAAATTGCAGGCAGCTGTGTTAATAACAGGGTGCACTAAACCACTGCATTATCAAGGCTCATATTCATATGACCGGCATGAAAAATACTTTTTTAAAACTTATATCCCATCTTTACTACTGTTATAAATAACTCAAGGTGGTGAACATTATCTAACGTCTTTGAAATATTTGAAATATCTTTAAAATAATGATGTACTGAAAAGTCACGTTATGGCCATATAAGGAGTACTTGACTTACTACCCTAATGGAACCTGACTATTATGGTTATAAAGCACATGGCCAATCTGATATTTTACTATGTTTTTCTGTAACGGTTGTTAAGTGAACCTATTGTCTTCAATGTTTTGGGGTTTTTTTTGCTGAAAACCAGAATGAAATACAGAATAACAGAGTTGGAAGGGACTTTGGAGGTCTTCTAGTCCAACTTCTTGCTCAATGGTATAGGACAGTGATGGTGAACCTTTTTGGCACCGAGTGCCGAAAAGGTCTCGTGGAAACATCGCGCGTGCCCTTGTCGGCACGGCACTCCAAAAAAGGCAAACTTCCAGGTTCTAGTGCTCATGCGCACCCAACAATCAGCTGGCCGGCGCGCATGCACACACCGGTTTTCAACACTGCTGCGTGCACGGACAGCTGATTGTCGTGCACGCATGCACACCAGAAACCCAGAAGACAAACAGGCAAGGCTGCACCTGCCGGGCGACATGGCATTGGGTGCCACTTTGGGCACACGTGCCATAGGTTCGCCATCACAGATATAGGAGATCCTATACCATTCCAGACAAATGATTGTTGAATCTCTTCTTGAAAACGTCCAGTGATGGAGCACCCACAATTTGGAAATAAGTGGGTTCCTTGATTGATTGTTTTCTCTGTCAGGAAATTTCTCCTTGAATTTGAATCTCTCTTTAATGATCTTCCACCTGTTACCGTACTTCTAGTTTTGCCCGCTGGAGCTTTGGAAAATAAGCTGCCTCCCTCTCTCTAGAATAGCATAGGACCGTGATGGCGAACCTATAGCATGCGTGCCACAGGTGGCACGCGGAGCCATATCAGTGGGCATGTGAGCTCAGCTCCGGCGTGCATACACACACCAGCCAGCTGATTTTTGGGCCTTTTGAGCCCACCGGAAGTCAGGACAAAGGCTGTTTCCGGCCTCCGGAGGGCCTCTGGGGAAGTAGGGAAGGCCATTTTTGCCCTCCCCAGACTCCTAGAAAGGCTCTGGAGTCTGGGGAGAGCGAAAAACAGACCTACCTTGCCATCACGTGCCAAAAGTGGGGGGAGCATGGGGGGGTTGCACATGCATGCGGTGGGGGGGCAGGGCGCATAGAATTATGGGTGTGGGCCCACACACGAGTGACCCCCCCCACCCACTCCCCCCACTTTTGGCACGCGATGGCAAAAAGATAAGCCATCACTGGCATAAGGTCTCCTGCTTGAGTAAGGGGTTGGGCTAGAAGACTCCAAGGTCCCTTCCAACCTGTCATTCTGTACTCTGTATTCTTTTATCAAACATCATTTTCCTTTTTAAATACTAAACACTTTCATAATTGTTTACACCTGTCTTAAAAATCAGATGGCCTCCAGATGTGTTGGAGGCAACAAAGTGAAAATAAGGTGACAAGAGAAGGCAGATGATGGGGTTGGTTCCTCAGCCCTCCCAAAAAAGTATTCTCTGATAAAGAAATCTTTAAAAGCCCAATTCCCCACTACAACAGTCAGTGTCAAGGCAACAGGCAACTTCAAGAGCTGTTTAGCCTTTGCAAACAACGTCAATATAAACTCAATTATTTTAATCAACCCAAGGGGATCTCCAGTTTATAGCCTAGTGCAGAGGTCTTCAAACTTGGCAGCTTTAAGACTTGTGGACTTCAACTCCCAGAATTCATAGTTGGCTGGAGAATTCTGGGAGTTGAAGTCCACAAGTCTTAAAGCTGCCAAGTTTGAAGACCTCTGACCTAGTGCCTATGGAATGCTGGGAATTGAAGTCCACACGTCTTAAAGTTTCTCAGGTTGAGGGATACTGGTTTGTAGGAAGTGCTGAGTCCCCTCTTGTTAAGGATCATCCTGGTTTCCCAATTTTTTATTTTTTTGCTAGATTACAATGCCTTTCAGAAATGTCAGGGAGAGTTATGGAGACAAAGTCAAATTTCAGAGACTTATCTCCCCCACCCCGAGAAGTAATTAGAAGTGTCAGAAAGAGTTTGCCTCTTCTGTAACTATGACAGCTTCTCCAGTAGAGGTAGGTGGGTGAAACTGGCAGCTCATCTTCCCTTCGTAATACCGAGCAAGTCTCACAATGCCATTTTGGGCTTTCTTGCTTGAAACCTCATTTTCCACCTGCCAAGATCGCTTTGTAAGATCAGGCTGAGAGAATGAGGTGGGATGTTAAAAAGCACGTTGGGAGGGGAACGAAGTCAGAAGATGCTGTCAGCTGATTCCTGTACTGTTTAGCTGAGTCTTAAATGGTAGGATAGACCTCTCATAAAGATGAACTTAGTTGGGACTTTCTTTGCCTTGTTAGAAAAAATATCCTTCTGGGTTCAGTTCCAAATGGGGAAAAAGACACTGGAAACGTGGAGACTGCTTGGAAAGATGGTTTAATGGTGGACAGGATCACATGGTTTGAGTTCCTGAACAGAAAAGGGCAGAGATGCTGAGCGTGCCTTGGTTTTATGCCCTCTCTGGCTTTGAACTCCCTGGGGCCCAGGAAGAGTATCCTGATTGGTTGTCAGACTCCCAGGGGGTGGGGGTCTTAGCTAGCCTTGCTGGCTGATGTAATCTTCCCAGGTGCCATGTGATGAGTTTCTGTTGCTAGATGGGTCCTATTGTGTTAGTTTCTGTTGCTAGATGGGTCCTATTGTGTTGCAGATGATGGTCCATTGACAAAGAGGGGGGGCAGGAAAGTGGGAGCTGCTTTATCTTTAAAACACGTTTCTCTATTTCTCAACCAGGGAAATATAATATTCTGCCTTTTTTAATATTTCCTGAAATATTTCATTCGTCTAGGGAAGGGGTGGGTGCTAACTTCCTACAGCCTCAAGCAGACTCCTCTGATTGATCAAGAGTGGAAGGAACATAGAATAACAAGCTTGGAAGGGAGCTTGGAGATCCTCTAGTCCAGGGGTCACCAACCTTTTGGACCTCAGGGACCACTAAATTCATAATTTTAAATTCCGTGGACCACTAATATGATCTGCCTAATGACCAGCTTGGTGGGCATGGTCAACTCGATGTCACTCACATTGAGGGGCATCTCGACGGCCTCTACTTGCCCCTCCCTTCCCAGCCACTCTTCTCCCGCCCGCCCGGGTTCCTTAGAGCCCAACAGGAAGCAGTAGTTGGAGCTAAGCAGCCACCATGAGAAAGAATTGGCAAAACAGCTGGCTCAGCTCAAATTGGATCTGACCGAGAAGGAGGCTCAACAGAAGCACCTCACTGAGGATTACGAGCATAGGCTTTTCAAACAGAGGGGAGACCTGTGGGAGTTCAAGACCAGGTACCAGCGCCTGGAGGCTCAGCGGGCTGAGATGGTCAGCCAGTTCCAGGCCATGAGGCAGTCCCACTGGAACAAGGCCCTCCGGCTCTTCGCCACCAGTGGCACTTCACTCCAGCCTTCGCCCAAAGCCCCACAGCAGGAGGCTGAAGCAGACCACAAGTCGGAATTTCTGCCCCCCTCTGACCCACACAAAAAGACCCCAAAGGGGAAGACTTTCTGCAGCAACACAAACGTTCATTGCACGTATCTGTCCCAGGGGCTGTAGTTTGAAGACCCCTGATTTAGTGCAATATAAAAAAATGTAAATAATTTTTCTGCGGACCACCAAAATTTTCTCACGGACCACCAATGATCCACAGACCACCAGTTGGTGACCACTGCTCTATTCCAACCCCCTGACTGAACAGGAGACCATCCTTTGGTTGCCCAAATTCTTAGAAGCCTCTGGTGATGGAGAATCCACAACTTCTGGAGGCAAGCCATTCCACGGATTAATTATTTTCACTCTCAAGAAATGTCTCCTTAGTTCTAGGTTGGATGATCTTCCACCTGTTTACAAACAATAATTAGATTAGGATATATAAATTTCACATGTTTACATTCTAGCCCAGTGATGGCTAACCTTTTTGCCATCGCGTGCCAGGAGAGGGGGGCGGCGGGGGAGGGTCACATGCACACGTGCCCACGCGCATGTGTGCGCAACCCCCTCACCCCCCCACTGCTCCTGGCACAGGATGGCCTGGTAGGCCCATTTTTCTTTCTTACCTGGTTCCAGATCCTCTCTGTGTATCTGGGAACGGCGAAAACAGCCTTTCCCACTCCCTTGGAGGCCCTACGGAGGCTGAAAGGGCCGATTTCCCAACTCCCGGTGGGATAGGAAGTGACATTTTTTGCTGTCCCCAGCCTCCAGAACCTCTCTAGGAGTCTCTAGGAGCCTCTCTAGGAGTCTCTAGGAGCCTCTCTAGGAGTCTCTGGAGGCAGGGGACAGGAAAAAACGTCACTTCCTGTCCCACCGGGAGTGGGGAAATGGGCCCTTTCAGCCTCCGTAGGACCTCCAAGGGAGTGGGAAAGGCTGTTTTCGCCGTTCCCAGATACACAGAGAGGATCTGGACCCAGGTAAGAAAGAAAAACGGGCCTTCCCCCCCCCCCAGGCCCTCCAGAGGCAGGAAACAGCCTGTTTCCCTACTTCTGGTGGGCCCAGAAGGCCCGAAAATCAGCTGGCTGGCGCGCACATGCACCCCAGAGCTGAGCTGGCGTGCCACTAATATGGCTCCGCGTGCCACCTGTGGCACGCATGCCATAGGTTCGCCATCATGGTTCTAGCCTTTATCCCAAACTTGCTTTTTCAGGAGGCAACTGGACTTTCTTGTTTTTATTTTTGAAGACATTCCGCTTCTCATCCAAGAAGCTTCTTCAGCTCTGACAGGATGGTGGGAAATAGAAGGTCTTATATTCCTTGCAGACAGCTGGTCATTTGCATCCTTTGGGACTACCATGACCTGGATGATGACTGAGAATCTCCACAGACACTTAGCTATACAATTTGGAGTGAACACCCTTTGAATGGTATGGGAGTAGGAACGGATTTCCAGAGAAAAAATTGCAGACTACAGGAACAAGAAGCACCACTCAGGTGACCCTGAGGACACAGATAAACCTCCAAGTGGCCTCAATGACCCTTTAAAAGGATGCAAATGACCAGCTCTCTGCAAGGAATATAATGTTGTGGCTCCGACCCCTGAGCCCATCTTATCGGAGGAAGAAGACTCTGAACATGAAGGAGAGGAGCCGGCCAGGCCTCCCTCTCCAGGCCCCTCCTCTCTGGCAATGCCTCAGGTGTCTGCCGAGGGAGAGGAGATTGACCAGGAGCCAGGTGTCTCTGATGACAGTGATGACGGGGATAAGTTGTTCCTGGATCCACGCCAACGAAGGCGAGATAAACGTTTGCAGCAGATGAGGAGGCGTGCCAGGGATTAAGCTGAGTCACCGGACCACACCCCACAGGCTATATAAGAGAGTGTGGTGGCCATTTAGACTCTGTGACGGACAAAGCTAACTTCTGGCTAGTCACTTTGTACAACGCCGAATCTGCTGAAGGTTTCATGTTTGAGCTGGACCGTTTTGAAAACTGTGTGTATTCGTTGGTGTTATCTGGTGGAGGGACACTCCCTCTTCTTGTAGTAAAGCACTTGGCAGACGGTTATCGTATTGCTGCCAAGTTCCTGATAACGAACCTTGTGTGTGCCGAGTACTTCTTTAACCCCCGGCTGGCTGTTTGTGTGTGTGTGTGGACAGGGACAGAACATATAAATCCTTCCATTCCCCACAGAAGCTGAAGAAGCTTCTTGGATGAGAAGCGAAACGTCTTCAAAAGAAAAAACAAGGAAGTCTAGTTGCCTCCTGAAAAAAGCACCTTTGGGACAACCATGATCTGAATGACCAAAAATCTCTAATTCTAGCCTTTATTATATCTGGTCCCTTTTACTTTAATAAATATAAAGAATAATATTAAAATTCAAATGTTCTTCAGGACTAAGGGCATATAGATGTTGTGAAAGATTAAATTCAATAAATCCATGTTTGATATGTATATACACACATACACATAAATGCCATTAAATTAAAATTAAATGCCATTAAAAGGAGCCTTGGTAGTACAGTGGTTTAATGCACCCTGTTATTAACACAGCTGCCTGCAATTTCTGCAGGTTCGAATCTTACCAGGCTCAAGGTCGACTCAGCCTTCCATCCTTTCTAAGGTAGGTGAAATGAGGACCCAGTTTGTGGGGGCAATAAGCTGACTTTGTATAAATATACAAAAGGATTAAGGCTATTGCTTAACGCATTGTAAGCCGCCCTAAGTCTCCGGAGAAGGGCGGCATATAAATCAAATTAAAAAAAAAATAAAAAAATGATAAAAGCTAGGCTGATAGGGAAAAAAAATTAAATTACAGCACCAGAAGCATTGTATGGTTGCTAAGAATATGTACTGTTACCGTATGAACATGTATATTGAATCATCGGGAATCAGAAGTTGAGAAAAACGATTGATATATAGATATAAACATGAGTGAAAGTTAGTTTGAAATTAAAATTGTATTGATATAATGGATTTGTTTAGGTGAAGATGCTAGACTTTATGTTAAAATCTGTTTTTTTTATGTTTTGAATTTCTATCCGTAAAAGATGTAATGGGAAATTGAATGGAGCTTGTTAAAGGAATGTAAGCGTGGTAACCATCTATGACCGGATCGAGACTCTGTTCTTGAAAGTTATATTTTATGTTTATGTTTGGGGGAAAAAAAAAATTACAAAAAAAAAAAACAAGTTGAGAAAAACGAAAGAATATTTAAAGCTCTGAAAAAGGTAAATCTTGCTTTTATTTAAAAAAAAAATTGTCAACATTATGAATAAACCAGGAGCCTGGTTTAGCTCAACAGACAGAAGCACTGTAATTTAACACCAGCTGTCTGCAATTAAAGTAAGATCGAATCTTGCCAGGCTCAAGGTTGACTCAGCCTTCCATCCCTTCTAAGGTAGGTAAATTGAGGACCCAGTTTGTGGGGGCAATAAGCTGACTTTGTATAAATATACAAAAGTATGAAGGCTATTGCTTAACGCATTGTAAGCCGCCCTGAGTCTACGGAGAAGGGTGGCATATAAATCAAATTAATAATAAAAATAATTAATAATAATAAATTTGGGTGCTTTATTAGATTTAGTTAATGGCACGTGTATCAATTTAGCAAAAGGAATGCAATCCAAAGACGAAACAGAATCTCTTTTGGCTCATAACTGTTAACTCTGTTTTGCTCTCTTGGTCCCAAAGATGCTAGTTTAGATTTGTTTAACATTTCTTTATCCAATTGTTTATGAGGTTCATTTCTAACTCCTTCAGAAAATTGCTCTCAGGAATGCAGTTTGAGTTTTAAAAAAAAATGCTTGTGCGAGGCATGAATATGGGAGATAGGACCAAGAAACAATTCTGAATGGAAAGGGGTAGACAGGCTAAATAAAATAAAGTCAGATACAATAAGTAACTCTCCTTATTGCATCTGAATAGTTATTTCTCAACTTGGCGCTAAGGCAACTTTGGCTTCCGGAAGCATGCACCGTGAGAGATTCCAGACTTCAAGCTTAAAAAAATAGCTTCTCTTTCTTTCAACTGTTGGAAGAAATGTCCATCTGGTTGAGTTCCAAGCCAGGAAAAAGGCACTGGAGACAAAACAAAGGCTGGAGGCTGATTGGAAAGATGGTTTAATGATGAAGCAAAACCACCAAGCATATGGTTCTGGTGCAGCGGATCACATGGAGTTGAGACTGGGTGGCTTTTATACCTTCTCTTGGGCTTTGCAGTTGAGCTTCCTGTTCCTGTGCAAGAACATGTATTCTATTGGCAGTTGTCAGACTCCCATGGAGCCATGTAGGGCAGGGGTAGGTTCTACTTACCTTTACTACCGGTTCACAACAGGATCGTGTGCACTCACTCACTTTGCTTGCATGCGCAGATCGCCAATGACAACATCCGTGGCGGTGGACGGGGCCTCCTGCCGGTTTTACCTACCGGTTCTTGCAAACCGGTCCAAACCAGGGGCAATCCACCACTGATGTAGGGGTTATGTAGGGGTCATAGCTGGCTCTGTAGGTTGTCTGAGCTCCCAGGTTTGGTTGAAGTTTCTGAGGGTGATGCAATGTCCTTAAGAGATTGTACAATGAGCTCTGTGTTTTAGTGGGTTAATCCTATTATGTCTTGAAGGGTCATGTCTTAATCCCTTCACCCTGGAGCTGAAGGTCTTTTGTTTTGTAGATAGGCTGGCCCAGTCTTTCTCAATGGGCACAAGATATCTGTTGGGGGCAAGGAGCTGGGGCTCTGAGTTTCTGTCTCCCTTAAGATTTTTTAAATTTCTCTTTTAGGGGAAATATTTCTGAACAGAAATATTATACTGAACAGAATTAGATGTGGTGCTGGAAGAAGTACCTCTGCCCTGTATCAGTGGGGCTAAAACAATACCCCTTGTTGCGACTGTGGTTGTGTAAACTATTAAATATATTGTGCAAGATTGCTTATGACATGCATTCTCTGGTTCCTTAGAGCAGGGGTCCCAAACCCCTGGGCTGCAGGTTGGCATCAGTCTAAAGCCCACCAGGAACCAGGACATATATTGTGGCCTGTCGGCTGCCGGCCCTTCCAGCAGCCGAATCAGATGAGGAGGAGGCGTGTGAGTCAGGATCAGCATCAAGACACCCTGAAAGCTCTGAGAGGGAAGAGGGAATGGAGTTGTCAGAGAGAGAGAGAGAGAGAGAGACAGAGCCTGGGCCATCCATCAATCCTCAGATGGAGAGTCAACAGCCCCCAGGTCTGGAGGTGGCTGATGAGGAAGCGGAGGAACAGCTGGGTCCAGTGCCTGACGCACAGATGTGCAGAAGGCAGAGGAGAGGAGAGCAGTGGAAATCTATGGGCTGATCATTGGGACGGAAGAGCCACCACTGCTAGCAAAGCCCCACCTTAGCTCTGGGGATAAAAAGCAGGGGGCGGAGATGAATAGATGTGGCAGACAACTATTCATCATCCTTCCAGACAGACTTGCCAGCCTGCTGTGAGGGAGAGACATTTTGCCGGGGCTGCTGGCGCTCCTAATAAAGGAATCGGTGATTACGTACAGAGGGCTTGTCGTGTTTGGGGAGCTGGGTCAGAACACCATGCAAGTGAGCGAAGCCCCATCCGCAGATGCACGAGATCCAAGCGGGATGCAAAGCCACGCCCTTTCGGTCCACGGAAAAAAACGCCCTTGACAGAACCAGTCCCTGACTCCCAAAAGGTTGTTAAGTGAGGCAATCCCACAAGCATCTCGCATAAAAGCCATCACAACTTGCAACCAAAATTGACGGGTCCAATTATGGTCATAAGTTAAATCCCACACTGAGTACAGTGTGGATTTATTGGCCTGTGACTTACCACAGGTCAATAAGTGACCATTCAAAGTTATAACTGCACTGAAAAAAGCAACTTATGATCATTTTCACACTTATGACCGTTTCGGCATTCCCATGTTCACATGGTCAGAATTTTGATGTGTGGCAACTGACTCCTATTTATGATGGTTGCAGTGTCCCAAGATCATATCATCACTTTTTGTAACCATTGAAGAACAAAGTCAATGGGGAAACCAGATTCACTTAACAACCATGTTACTAGACTAGACTAGACTAGACTAGACTAGACTAGACTAGACTAGACTAGACTAGACTAGACTAGACTAGACTGGACTGGACTAGATTAAAATAGAATAGAATTCTTTATTGGCCAAGTGTGATTGGACACACAAGGAATTTGTCTTGGTGCATATGGTCTCAGTGTACATAAAAGAAAGATACGTTCATCAAGAATCATAAGGTACAACACTCAATGATAGTTATAGGGAACAAATAAGCAATCATGTTAGGAAACAGTCCATATAAATCGTAAGGATACCAGCAAAAAAGTTACAGTCATACAGTCATAAGTGGGAGGAGATGGGTGATAGGAACGATGAGAAGATTAATAGTAGTGCAGATTTAAATAGTAAATAGTTTGACAGTGTTGAGGGAATTATTTGTTTAGCAGAGTGATGGCGTTCGGGAAAAAACTGTTCTTGTGTCTAGTTGTTCTGGTGTGCAGTGCCCTATGGCGTCATTTTGAGGATAGGAGTTGAAATAGTTTAGGTCCAGGATTTGAGGGGTCTGTAAATATTTTCACAGCCTTCTTTTTGACTCGTGCAGTATACAAGTCCTCAATGGAAGGCAGGTTAGTAGACATTGTTTTTTCTGCAGTTCTAATTATCCTCTGATGTCTGTGTCTGTCTTGTTGGGTTGCAGAACCAAACCAGACAGTTATAGAGGTGTAGATGACAGACTCAATAATACTAACTTAACAACTGCAGTGATTTACTTAACAACTGTGGCAAGGAAGGTTGTAAAATGGGGCAAAACTCACTAACAAATGTCTCAGTTAGCAACAAAAAAATGGGCCTCAACTGTGGTCGTAAATTGAGGACTACCTGTATTATTGATTGGGCAGCCTGCAAATCAAAGCAATTTTAGTAGTTTCTCCCTACTATATTTTGCACTGTTTTGCTACAATAAACCTTTCCGTATCCTTGAGCTGCGATGCCTACTAAATTCTAGGCTTGTGGGAGCCATTTTGCACCCCAGTAAGCAAATAAGGGAGATATATATCTTTAAAAAAAAAAAACACTTTTCAACCAGGCAGATATAAAAATCCCCAACCTTATTTGCAAACTGAGAAAGTGAGTCTCTGGCCTTGAGCTAGCATACATATCTTATTTAAAGCTCATATTTCAGAGTGTACATAAAGACGTGGAAAGAGAAAAATCAAGGATATTTTTAAACAATAGAAATATGAGCCTGGTTCCTAACCATTCTGCCATCTATGATATTTTAGTGTAAATTTATGGTCCAGAAGAAGGACGACAGTAAATAAATCGAGAAAGTGACTATGATCATACAGTATGTAATGGGCTGTGAGAATAACCTTGGGAGACAGGAGGAAGAGCTATAGCCTAGGCCACGGGTGTCAAACTTGCTGCATCACGTTGCCGTCATGTGATGTCTCACAACATTTTTCCCATTCACGGAGCTGGGCTCGGTCTAGCCTGCATATGAGACATCCGGCCCATGGGCTGCCAGTTTGACACCCCTGGCCTAGGCAATGCCTGATCACAGAAATCTGAGCTCAAAGCGGAAATGGAGGAAGAGCCATGGTGGTGCAGTGGTTAGAGTGCAGCACTGCAGGCTACTTCTGCTGACAGTCGGCTGCCAGCAGTTTGGCAGATCAAATCTTACCAGGCTCAAGGTTGACTCAACCTTCCATCTTTCTGAGCAGGGGTGAAATCCAGCAGGTTCTGACAGATTCTGGAGAACCGGTAGCGGAAATTTTGAGCAGTTCAGAGAACCGGCAAATACCACTTCTGGCTGACCCCAGAGTGGGGTGGGAATGGAAATTTTGCAATATCTTTCCCCAGGAATGGGGAGGGAATGGGGATTTTGGAGTATTCTTCCCCTGCCATGCCCACCAAGCCACACCACGCCCACCAAGCCACACCCACAGAACCGGTAGTAAAAAAAATTGGATTTCATCACTGCTTCTGAGGTCAGTAAAATGAGGACCCAGATTGTTGGGGGTAAATAGGCTGACTCTGTAAACTGCTTAGAGAGGGCTGTAAAGCACTGTGAAGTGGTATATAAATCTAAGTCTGCTATTGCTAAGAGAGAGTCCTCGATTTACAACATTTCATTTAGTGACTGCTCGAAGTTACAACGGTGTTGAAAAAAAGGGACTTTTTAAAATGTGCAGAAATGGATAGACTAATACTTACGATTAAGGATAAAGGATAAAGAAGAAACTGAATATTTTTTGATATGGGACATATTTGGCTCGCTTTGCTCACATGTGCCTGCGCTGTTCTGTGCATGCACAGAAGCTTCTGTGCATGCACAGATCTACTTTGATGACGTCCGGGTCAGTGGGCAGAGCCTCCCGCCGGTTTTACTACCGGTTCTTGCGAACCGGTCCAAACCGGGGACAACCCACCACTGAGTCCAGCCCCTATCCCATTCTGGACAAATGGTTGTTCAATCTCTTCTTAAAAACTTCCAGTGATAGAGTACCCACAACTTCTGGAGGAAAGTCATTCCACTGACTTATGACCACTTTTCACAATACTGTTGCAGTATTTCCAAAGGTCATATGATCAAAATTCAAGCGCTTGGCAACTGGCATGTACTTATGACAGTTTGTTCTGCCCCAGCTATGGACCCAAAGAATGCAGCGCACACAAAGTCTGTACAAACCTTAGTTTACTAAATTAAATCAGTCTTTTTCAAACAAAGGCTGTTAATTAACTTTCTTAACAGCCTACAAGAATCCAAAGAATAAATAATTGTAATCTTACTATGGTTGGCAGAAAGCCCAGAAGCAATTTGCAGGACACTGATAAAAGAACTAAGATCCAGATGCGAAGGAGAGTGAACGAAGTTGTTCCCTGCAAATTGCCTCAGTTATCGTCCTTCCTTAAATAGGCTAAGGGAGTGGCCAATTAGCCCCAAGCCTTACTCTCGAGGAGACATCCTCCTGAGGAGCCACTCCTGCCTTTTGGCAGCTCTGCGCGCCCGTGCATCGAGAAAAGGATCCTCCACTTCTTCCTCTTCACCCATGGAAGCTTCTGGAGGTTCTGAAGGCCCTGTCTGAATCCTCACCTCTGGCACCACATCTTCTCCAGCCTCCTCATTGTCTGACTCGAGTGCCAGCTGCACAGGCTGCTGGTGCAGCACCACACCAGCCTCCTCACTGTTGGAATCAGCTACTAGCTGCACAGGCCACTGACGGAGCACAACACAATTGCACTTCTTGGGGTCATGGGATCACTATTTGTAACTTTCCCAGCTGTCTTCTGACAAGCAAAATCAATGAGGGAAGCCCAATATGCTTAACTATCGTATGATTCACTTAACAGTTTCAGCAATTTGGTTAACAATTGTGATGAAAAGGTCATAAAACGGGGCACACAACTCACTTATCTTGCTTAACAATGGAAATGTTGGGCTCAGTTGTGGTTGTAAGTCAAGGACTACCTGAAATAGTTTCTCTTTTGTTCAGTGGGTGGTGTGTGTGTGTGTGTGTGTGTGTGTGTGTGTGTTTGTGTGTGTGTGTGACACACCAACCAAGTCAAATTAGGCATTTTCAAATTTCTCACATAGCAAGTCCAAAAGTTTTGCCTTCACTGTCATAGCTGAATATATAAAATATATTAATATCAACTAGCTGGACGCCCTTGCTTTGCTACGAAACTATGTGCTTGGGCTTGATAAATTGACACTTACAGCCTGAAACTTAATGTAGAATGTGTAGCTCCGTAGCATCAGAGTGTCTTAATATAATGCAACTGGCAGTTGGAACAGAGGGGGAGGGGGAGTAGAATGTCCCAGCCCGCAGCATCCATTGGTATTCATCTGGCTAGCATCCTGTCAGTGTGTGAGAGAGTTGAGGGGTGTTTGGAAACTCAAACAGTATTTGCTGTGTGAGCAAGAAGGAGACAGGAAGGAGGCTGGGCGTGGCTTAGCTCGATTGTTCTATAATAAAGCTGCTTGCTGCTGTGAAAGTAAAACTGAAAGTGAAACTCCTCTCCTCTGCTTGTGTTTTGCATTTGGAACAGATTTCTTTTGAGGTGGGGAGGGGGAATAGAACTCCTTAGCATCAGAGCCTGTTAATAATAATATAGGAAATACTAATGCTCTGATGGTCATTTCAAAAAATCCTTTCTTAGTGAGCATCTAGAAGCCAAGAGGAACATACGTGGCAAATTTCAAGTTTGTAGGCTTTACGGTTCTGGAGATTTTGCGATTACGGCGTGAGTGGTTTTCGCTTTTATAGGTACAGATATATAGTAATATATAAAATTAATATAAAATGTTTCAAAGTCTTCTTTTGTCCTAAGATCTTGCTACTCTGCTATTACAAAGCGATTAAAGTTTGTTTCAAGGTCCATCTTTGCTCACAGAAAGGAAGAAATTCAATGGCCTGTTCTTGAACTGATCTCTTTTTTACCTATAAACTTCTGTTTGAAAAACTCTAACTTCATCTCTTTGTAGTGTATCACTCATTTTGAGAGGGTTAAATAGTAAATGTTCCATCAGGTTTCACCCATCCTCTTTGATATAATGATCAGAAATAGATGTTTCTTGTCTTGACTTCTCCTGTTAGATTTAAAACTATTGTGGTAGGAAATATAATATCCACCCAGGGGAAAATTATTGATGACCTTCTCTTCATAAATTAAGAAAAAAGAAAAGTCTTTGAGAAGTTGCAACACAAAGATTTATTTAAACTTGGAACCTTTCTTCCACTCAACATTTTTTTTTTAAAAAAAATGTGAGGGTAGTTTTAAGTTTCTAGAAGCCTTTCTCCTGTTACATCTAATTCTTTATCTGTATTATTAGAAGATTTAATAATAAAATTACAACAAGACAAAGTTTAAAAAGGAAAAGAAAGAAAAAAAGGAAAAAGAAATACAGAAAAAGAGAATAAATCTATAAAGAAAGGAGTTTCCTCTTTATCATGTCAAATGTAAACAATTTTAGTAATTTATCACCTTTTTTAAAAGCAAAATAGTTCTAACTAACTGACCGATTTCAAAAAGTATAAATCCTTTCCATTCCCAAAGGACAAAGGAGAAGATCTAGATGGATTTTAAATAATACAGTATTAAAAGAAAAGGATTTTGTACAGAAAATGGAGAAAGAATTGGCTTTCTTTTTTAAAGAAAATAGAAAAGAAGACACATCAATGCAAAATCTTTGGGATATAATGAAAGCTTATGCTAGAGGTCTGATAATAGACTATACAAGGAAAAGAAATATTAAGAAAAGACAAGCTTATAAAATATTAGAGGATGACTACAAGAAACTTGAAAAAGAATTACAGAAATTTCCACAAAATAAGGACATTATTATAAAAATGGACACAACCAAACATAAAATGGGACTAATAGAAAAAGAGGATTTAGCACAAAAAATTAGAAGTGCCAAACAGAATTATTTAGAAGACTGGTTGGAAAAAATGACAAAAAAAAAAAAACACAGACTTTAAACCAGAGATTTTTTTATTGGGGATTATACCTGAAATATATAATAAAGAATTGAGATATTTGATTGTGAATGTATTAACAGTGGCTAGGGTTGTGTTTGCTAAAAATTGGAAAAATGAGAAAATACCAAAGTTATTAAACTTCGTAGGACGAAGTTATTAAAAAAATAATGAAATGTGCTGAAATGAGTAAATTGAGATTTGAAATTAGAGAACAAGAAGATAAAGAATACTATAAGATATGGGACCTATTTTATCAATGGTTAGATAAAAAAATATGGAAATGAAATATGATAGAGACTTTTACAATACAAGAATTGCAGAACTATGTGAAATATAACATATAGATGTATTATTATTGGATAGATACAGGAGGATGAAATGAATGTTATAATAAAAATTAACTCAAATCTTAGAATACTTTATTTATTTATTTTATTTATTTAATTTATATACCGCCCTTCTCCTGAAGGACTCAGGGCGGTGAACAGCCAAACAGTAAAAATACATAGATACAAAATTTAAAAAACAAAGTAAAATCAAATTAAACAAATTTGGCCCAAACATATTAATCATTTAAAAAACCAATTAAAATTTGCGTAATTTAAAAAGAGGGAAAAGATTAGGCCAGGCCCGCCTGGTGAAATAAAAAGATCTTAAGAGCGCAGCGGAAGGTGCGCAGATCCGGGATCCTCCGTATCTCCGGGGGGAGCTCGTTCCAGGTAGTAGGTGCCCCCACAGAGAAGGCTCTCCCCTACTTTGAATGATAACGAGGGAAGAAATAGTCATAATCAAATAAATGATCAATGAGGATAACAAGATAAAGATATATATTAAGTTGATGATATGAAAATCTAGGTAAATTGTAAATTGTAAGCTATGAATTTGGTGAATGATGCACAAAAGACTTGTAACCAACCGATACACTTTGCAATTGAAGATGGTTTTATTTTTGTTTGTTTAAAAATAAAAAAAATCTTTTCAAAAAAAAAAATCCTTTCTATTCCCCATCAGTTAGTTAGAATTGAAGAAGCTTCTTGGATAAGAAGTGAAACATCTTCAAGAAAAACTAAGACAGTTCACTTGCCATTTGAACAAATGCACCTTGGGGACAACTATGACAACTATGAGATTCACGGATAGCTGTGAATCTCTATAGATTCTTATGAATTTTTTTTTAAAAAAATCTGTCTTTAGATCTAATATACTCATTTCTGTCTGTGTATAAAACAACGGAGTGATCTATGAAAAATAAGTATTGTTTTTCTTTGCTTCAGGCATAGCAAAGAAATCCGTCCTCTATTTGCTTTTTCAACATCTATATAAAATGTGCATCGTAGCCATCTGGGGTTTTGAATTGCCAGTATTGGGTGGAGGGGGGGAGAGATGGTTTTAAACTATGCAGTCAACAATTTGCAGTCAAATATCAATCAATAAATCAGAATAGATCTGGAAGGGACCTAAGAAGTCTTCTAGTCTAACCCTCTGCTCAAGCAGGAGACCCTATACCAGTGATTGCAGTGGTGGGTTTCAAATTTTTTTTCTATCGGTTCTGTGTCTTGGTGGGCGTGGCAGGGGAAGGATACTGTAAAATCTCCATTCCCACCCCACTCCAGGGGAAGGCTACTGCAAAATCCCCATTTCCTCCTGATCAGCTGGGACTTGAGAGGCAGAGAATAGATGGGGGCGGGGCCAGTCAGAATTTTCACTACCAGTTCTCCGAACTACTCAAAATTTCCGCTACTGGTTCTCCAGAACTGGTCAGAACTGGTCATTAACCAGTGGAGCAACTTACCTCCAGAAGTTGTAAACGCTCCAACACTGGAAGTTTTTAAGAAGATGTTGGATAACCATTTGTCTGAAGTGGTGTAGGGTTTCCTACCTAAGCAGGGGGTTGGACTAGAAGACCTCCAAGGTCCCTTCCAACTCTGTTATTCTAGTCCAATCCCCTGCTCATGCAGGAGGCTCTATAATTTGAGGCAAGTGGCTGTCCAGTCTCGTCTTAAAAACCTGCATTGATGAAGCATCCACAACTTCTGGAGGCAAGCAGTTCCACTGGTTAATTGTTCTCACTGTTAGGAAGTTTCTCCTTAATTCCAAGTTGCTTCTCTCCTTGATTAGTTTCCATCCATTGCTTCTTGTCCTGCCTTCTAGTGCTTTGGAGAATAGCTTGGCTCCCTCTTCTTTGTGGCAGCCCCTCAAATACTGGAATACTGCTATCATCTCCCACCTAGTCCTTCTTTTCTCTAGACTGGCCATACCCAGTTCCTGCAACCGTTCTTCATATCTTTTAGTCTCCAGGCCTTTAATTATCTTCATATAAATATATAGTTATGGTGGAATAGGTAGTTAAGAAAGTTGCATCCCATCCCCAACTCTGGTATTCAAATATCAGCAGGATAAATACATTTCCCCCCCCCCCCCCTTTGCTCTTTATTTTAAATTTTAATCACCCGTCTCTTAAATTCACCTCTGGTATACTGGAGATATTACCTTCATTTCTACAGTTTTCTGTTACTCTGTGTTTTTTTTAAAATGACCTTTTCAGATGCTTCCGTCACAATCTCATATATCTCATCCCCTTGAATATTAAGTGAGGTGCCAAAAATATCCTTTTCACCCCATCTTACCTTGCAATATCATGGCTCTTCCAGCAGGAGGAGGTGTTGCATCAGGACCTTGGTGGCAAGGTGGCTTGCTGGAGGTGCCAGGTGGTGGTGATTCTTCTCTAGAGCTTCTTAAAACAGTTGGAAGCTATATATGCTGTAGTAACTAAAGTCTCCCTCCAGGCAAAAATTCAGCTCCCTGGATGATTTCATGGAAAAAGACATTGAATCACAAAGAAGGTTTCCAGACATTTGCAGAACTCGAGGTACCATCAGCAAATTATTTAACTCTTTCTTGCTTTGGGTCAATTTTTTTTGTAGAGGCTCAGCCATGCCCTGCTCTTCTAATTTGTGGGAGATTAACTGATAGGCTGAAAGCTCATTACAAGCTATGAAACAACATTCTAATTCGGAGACAACAGCATGCAATAGCAAAGTGATAATTCTGTTTATACTCCAAAATGCATATTTTCAGTTGTTTAAAAAAATGCATTAGTGACATCCTTGTCCTCCTTTCCTTCTATCTGTGTCTTTTTGTCTTCCTTCCTTCCTTCCTTCCTCCTTCCTTCCTTCCTTCTGTAGGAAGTTAGCACCCACCCCTTTCCTGGAAGAGTGAAATATTTTAGGAAATATGAAAAAGGCAGAATATTATATTTCCCTGGATGAGAAATGGAGAAGCATATTTTACAGACAAAGCAACTCCCACCTTTCTGCCCCCCACCCTTTGTCAATGGGCCATTAAGGCCTGGGCCAGTCTATTCTACATAACAAAGATCTGCCTCCTTCAGGCAGAGCCATAGTAGGAATTGCCAAAGATCCAAGAAAGATAGGATTAGCCCTCTACACAATAGCAGCAGAGACTCATCACATGTGACCTGGGAAGCACATGTGACCATCAGCCAGCAAGGCCCCCACCCCCTGGGAGTCTGACAACCAATCGGGATACTCTTTTGGGGCCCCAAGAAATGCAGAGCCAGAGAGAGCATAAAAACCCAAGGATTTACTGTATCTGCCCTTTTTCTGTTCAGGAACTCAAGCCATGTGATCCTGTCCACCATTAAACCATCTTTCCAAGCAGTCTCCATGTTTCCAGTGTCTGTTTCCCCACTTGGAGCAGAACCTAGAAGGATGTTTCTTCCAACACTTCTTTCTTTCTGTGTCTTTTTTCTTCTTTCTTTCTTCTTTCTTTCTGTGTCTTTTTGTTTTCTTTTTTCTTTCTTTCTTTCTTTCTTTCTTTCTTTCTTTCTTTCTTTCTTTCTTTCTTTCTTTCTTTCTTTCTGGCATTCAGCTTTTTATTAGCATCAACATATAAAATGCAAAGAAAAATGAAAATAATGGGAAAGAGAAAGAAAAAGGAAAGAGGTAAAAGTGTAGGGTAAAAGAGAAAAGAAAAAAAAAGGATTAACTTCCAATTTTTAGCACAATAGAATAGGGGTAATAGCATACAGCTCTAGGTTTTGCATGATACTACATACTAGCGGGACGCGGTGGCTCAGTGGCTAAGATGCTGAGCTTGTCGATCGAAAAGTTGGCAGTTCAGCGGTTTGAATCCCTAATGCCGCATAACTGGGTGAGCTCCCGTTACTTGTCCCAGCTTCTGCCAACCTAGCAGTTCGAAAGCACATAAAAAATGCAAGTAGCAAAATAGGGACCACCTTGATGGGAAGGTAACAGCGTTCTGTGCGCCTTTGGCGTTTAGTCATGCCGGCCACATGACCACGGAGACGTCTTCGGACAGCGCTGGCTCTTCTGCTTTGAAACAGAGATGAGCACCGCCCCCTAGAGTCGGGAACGACTAGCACATATGTGCGAGGGGAACCTTTACCTTTACCTTATGCATACTAGCCTTTTTCTAACAACAAAGCTATGTAATCAGCAAAATCCAAAATCAAAGTTTCATTTTCCCCGCCACCTCAAGCACAAAGTCCAGAAGTGGTTTCCAAGTAGAAACAAAGTTGGTTGCATTCTTTTCTTTAATTAGAGCAATCAATTTAACCATCTCTGCTAACTCCATCAGCTTTTGCACCCAATCATCCATCATGGGAATTAAGGTAGCTTTCCATTTTTGTACGTGGAGCTTTCTTGCTGCTGTCAGCGAATATAACATCAAAGTTCCACATTTCTTTTCAAGTTCTTTGTCCATTAAGTCTAAAAGAAAAGTCTCCAGTTTTAACTTTATATTCATTTTATGAATATAGAAGCAGACTCACTCTTAATAGCCCCCATCCTCCTCAATAGCCCACAGCAGATGTCAGCACTGAAGAGATAAAGAGATAGCTAGGTCTATTCATAAGCAAATGCCCTCACCCAAGATCAAACAAAGGTAGGATTAGTCCTCTACCCATCTAGCAACAGAACTCACCACATGGCACCTGGGGAGATTGCATCACCCAGCAAGATTCAACCAAGCCTGGGATTCAAAGCCCAACAGAGGGTATAAATCAATCTCTCTCTGTCTCTCCCTCTCCCCACTCTCCCTCTCTCCTTCCCTCCCCCCTCTCCCTCTCGCTCTCTCTCCCTCTCTCTCTCTTTTGCTTTTTTTGCCCAGGACCTCAAAACCATGTGATCCTGTCCACCATTAAACCATCTTTTCAAGCAGTCTCCATGTTTCCAGGGTCTTTTCCCCCACTTGGAACTGAACCAGGGGTGAAATCCAACAGGTTCTGACGGGTTCTAGAGAACTGGTAGCGGAAATTTTGAGTAGTTTGGAGAACCAGCAAATACCACCTCTGGCTGGCCCCAGAGTGGGGAGGCAATGGAGATTTTGCAATATCCTTTCCCCTGGAGTGGGGTGGGAATGGAGATTTTGCAGTATCCTTCCTCTGCCATGCCCACCAAGCCATGTCCACAGAACCAGTAGTAACATAATTTGGATTTCACCACTGAACTGAACCCAGAAAGATATTTCTCCCAACAGTACAATATCCTTTTTCGGAATTCAGAGCTCTGATGGGTTAACCTCTACGATTCTATATAAAGCTACATCTGATAGGCTGCAGGACTAATTTAAAATGTTATGTTAGAAGGAAGATTTATTATTATTATTATTATTATTGCAGCTACTGTTAAATCGGGTGTCCACAAGAATATCTTGTTCATTTATGCAAATCTTGGATCTATTTTCTATTCCGCCTTGATCTAAAGAAAAACTAAGCAAGCAACACGGAAGACCAAATCTTCAGAGAGTTTGCATGAGAAGATTTGGCAGATTTCCTGACTTAAACAAGGGATTAACTGGTTTTACCCTAGCAAGATTTCCTTTGTGATTATGAAACAATTTGGTGTCATCAATCTGCCAGTTCTAATCTACATTTGATTCACTTTTTGATTAGACAGATTTATAGGGAAGAGGACAAATGAGGTGTGGAAGGCTTGGCACGAATAAACGAATTTCTATTGTATCCAAAAATTCAAATATATTAAATAGCCCTGGTAACTAGGGAAGGAGGGAGATGTAGGGTTCAAAAATGTGAAATGAAAACAAACAAATACATAAATCTGTGTTTTCTGAACTGCTCTTCATTTAGCTGTCACAAAAATAGGCTGGCAATTCTTATCTTATCTTCTGTTCCCATGACAAACCAGTCCGGTCTTGTCCCCAGAACATGAAGGACTCAATCATATTTTGCTGCTCTTTGTACTGCCAAATAATTCATTTTTTTTTCTTTGTTTAAGCCAATATGGTTCTACCAGAGACCAGAATGCAGTGAACTGCATTCACTATATGCAGTGGTGGGATTCAAGTAATTTAACAACCGGTTCTCTGCCCTAATGATTTCTTCCAACAACTAGTTTGCCAAACTGCCCAGAAAGTTAATAACCGGTTCTCTCGAAGTGGTGCGAACCGGCTAAATCCCACCACTGACTGTATGTCTTTGGAGATTCTCAGTCATCCAGGTCATGGTTGTCCCAAAGGTGCTTTTTCAAAAGGCGGTTGGACTTTGTTTTTCCTTGAAGACGTTTTGCTTCTCATCCACTGCTTACATAGAATAACAGAGTTGGAAGGGACTTTGGAGGTTTTCTAGTCCAACCCCCTGCTTAGGCAGGAAACCTTATACCATTTCAGACAAATGGTTGTCTAATCTCTTCTTAAAAACTTCCAGTGTTGGAGCATTCACAGCTTCTGGAGGCAAGTTGTTCTACTGATTCATTTTTCTGTCAATAAATCTCTTCTTAGTTCTAGAATGCTTCTCTCTTTGATTCGTTTCCATCCATTGCTTCTTGTCCTGCCTTCAGATACTTGGAGAATAGCGTGACTCCCTCTTCTTCGTGGCAACCCCTGAAATAACAGAACACTGCTATCATGTCACCCCTAGTCCTTCTTTTCATTAAAATACACATACCCAGTTCCTGCAACTGTTCTTAGCTTCCGGTCCCCTAATCATCTTTGTTGCTCTTCTTTTCACTCTTTCTAGAGTCTCAACATCCTTTTTATATTGTGGCGACCAAAACTGGATGCAGTATTCCAAGTGTGGCCTTACCAAGGAATGATAAAGTGGTATTAACACTTCACATGATCTTGATTCTATCCCTCTGAAGAAGTTTTGAAAAAGCTTCTTGGATGAGAAGTGAAATATCTTCAAGGAAGAACAAAGCCCAGTTGCCTTTTGAAAAAGCACCTGTCAATTCTCAAAGCATCTGTGGCCTGCTCTCGAGTTGACATAGGCAAGGGAGATGGGAAACCGATGAAGCAGCACGACAGCCAAAAAATGAAAGCACATTCCAGACATATCTCTTTCAAAGCTGTCTCCCAAGGTTACCCACAGCGGCCGGAGGGGAGTGATTTCTACAACCCGAGAAATTGCTCTGTTGGTGAATGTGATTGATGACACACCCTGGGGGGAGGGGAGAAACAGAGTCATGATTGGGGCATAAATTACGTAGGGTCAGAGTTGGCTTCACTTGGATACATGCCGACATGAAGCTCCTAATAAATAACTGGATTTCTTTTGAAGCTTGGCTTGAGGCTCATGATTTAATTAGGGCATCCATCGGAACCCTGACAGCACTTTTGGGACATTCACTGTCCACTTCCTATTTGAGGCCAGAGTCTTGTGAACAATTGGTACAGTTGCACATCAAGATGAGATTGGTAGAAGGACGGCGTCATTGTCTTAGGAGGAAAGAAATGAAGTTGGCTAGTAGACGAGCAATTATCGCTCTCAGATGATTCACCCACTCATCCATATGAACAACTCATTTCTTTAGCCAGTCCCAAAACTTACACAACAGAGACTAAGGGTAATATCTTGTTACACTAGTAGTATCATTTTGCTGCATCAAGGGGCAGTTTCTGTTAAGAGCCATATGTCAAGTTTTACAGTGTACCCATGTTGCTTTCACTTTTGCTGCTTCTCAGGTTGGCAACGAACTATGGGGGGAGGTAGCGGTGGGTTTCACAAATTCTTACCACCGGTTCGCTGCGCATGCACACACACAATTGCTTCGTGTACATGTGTGCCTTCTGCACATGCAGCCGGCCTTTCGTGCATGTGCTTTGCTCACGTGCATGCCATCTGCGCATATGCCTGGCCTCAAAAATGTGTCTAAATAGGACGGCATTATGCTAGGGCGGGGTGGGCGGGGTGAGCCCACCTGCAGTCGCTGCTACCAGTTCGCCGAAACTGGTACAAACCAGCTCAATACCACCTATGGCGGGAAGGAAAGGGGGAATTGGAATGTAAGTTTTAAACATCAAGCAGTCAATCAGTCTGTGAGAACCAAGGTCACTGCAGCAGGGGTTGGCCAGCCTTTCAAGACATCTCACAACAATATTGTGACACTTAGTTGGACAATGTTGACCTGCACTAATAGGAGGGAGGGGAGGATTCTATACTTTAATCATATTGAACTGTGCGGGAATTAGCCAGAGCTGGTTTTGCTTTCATTCTGTGCCGAATGATGTACTCAATAAAGTTTTGCATTAAGAGATTGAATCGTCTCGACAGTGCTTGTTGGGTTGGGTTCGTCAGTCGGAACCTTGACATGATAAGTGTGAAAATGTTCAATTCTCTTTGCTCATGAGAACATGTCCTAAAACTGTTCAAGATCATCTGTCTAGCAAAGCAGCTAGATATCATCTTTACCCTTCCAGGGATCTCCAAACCTAGCAAACTTGTGGCAGTGGTGAAATTCAATTTTTTTTTTACTACCGGTTCTGTGGGCGTGGCTTGATAGGCATGGTGTGGCTGGTGGGTGTGGCTTGGTGGGCATGGCAGGGGAAGGATACTGTAAAATCTCCATTCCCACTCCACTCCAGGGGAAGGATACTGCAAAATCTCCATTCCCTCCACACTCTGTGGCCAGCCAGAGGTGGCATTTGCCAGTTCTCCAAACTACTCAAAATTTCCGCTACCGGTTCTCCAAACTAGTCAAAATTTCTGCTACCAGTTCTCCAAACTACTCAAAATTTCTGTTGCTGGTTTTCCAGAACCTGTCAGAACCTGCTGGATTTCACCCCTGCCTTGTGGACTTCAATACCAGAATTCTTCAGCCAGCCATGCCATCTGGGGAATTCTAGAAATTAAAGTCCAGAAGTCTTAAGAGTTGCCAAGTTTGGAGACCCCTACTTAAGCCATCAAAACTACCCCAGCCAATAGATTATGCAATTTATCTATAAATATGGAGGGAGGAATCCACAGAGGTCCTGATCTTCTCAAGAATTACCTCTCCCACCATCAGCCTTGTCACGAGTGATCTACCACTTGCTTCTTCCCAGTGAATGAATTTCTTTCATTAGCCAAAAGAACAAGGCAGCTGCTTCAGACATCTGCAATCCGAGTTATTGATTTCCTGGCAAGGTGTTTGCCCACCCACAGATTATTTCCCTTCTAGGAAACCATGCTGAGGCGGAAAGAGCTTTTCAGAAGAAATATGTGAGGTCGCAATGCTGAGATTTATTATCTCGGTGGCTGAAACACCCACCGACAGAATCCATTAAGGAAAGGTACAAGACAGGGATGATAGGCTGTTGTCTTCTGATACTGAAACACAACAAAAAAGCAAACCTGACAATCCCAACTTTCTCCTTGCCACCAAACAGAGAAACATTGTGTGCGTGGTAGTGTATATGCGTGTGTCTGTACTTACACCCAACGTGTTTTCTCCCATGCTGTTTTTTTCCTCTAGATTCAAATTAGAGAAACCACTGGAGACCTATCACTAGATCTACTAATTTCTCTCTTTCCCCCTTGGTTAAAAAGTAATCAGTGGTAGCACTTGATTGACTTAATTTTGGCTCAGAAGTTAAGCATGGTCAGGCTTGATTAGTAACGGGATGGGAAACCAAGACAAAGCCAACAGCTGTAGACAAGATGCAGAGAACTTTGGGGAAATGTCTCCTGAAAGGAAATCAATAGCAGACAAGCCAATGTGGTTGTCCATAAAATTGTGTCGACATATCCAAGAAACCACCAGATGTTGAAATAAACTTGAAGGTTACTTGACTTTAATGCTCGTTATCCCTCAATCTTGACAATGTTTCCTAGCACTTCTAGCAAAGTCCACATTCTGGGCAGAGAGGGCTGCTGGTTTGAAAGAAGAGTCAAAGAGGCCGTCTACATTAAAATTCAACAGCCCTCTCTCAATAGAAGGGGAGGGATACGACACCACCTATCTCTTGTTTACAACACAATCCTTTCAGCGGGTCCAAGGAGGTTCCACATCCATTTGTACGATTCAGCTGAAGCAGGGATGAAATCCAGCAGGTTCTGACAGGTTCTGGAGAACCGGTAGCGGAGATTTTGAGTAGTTCGAAGAACCGGCAAATACCACCTCTGGCTGGCCCCGGAGTGGGGTGGGAATGGAAATTTTGCAATATCCTTCCCCCAGGAGTGGGGTGGGAATGGGGATCTTGCAATATCCTTCCCCCAGGAGTGGGGTGGGCATGGGGATTTTGCAATATCCTTCCCCCAGGAGTGGGGTGGGCATGGGGATTTTGCAATATCCTTCCCCAGGAGTTGGGTGGGAATGTGAATTTTGCAATATCCTTCCCTCAGGAGTGGGGTGGGAATGGGGATTTTGTAATATCCTTCCCCTGAAGTGGGGTGGGAATGGAGATTTTGCAGTATCCTTCCCCTGCCATGCCCACAAAGCCACACCATGCCCACCAAGCCACACACACAGAACCGATAGTAAAATAAAAAATGATTTCACCACTGCCTTGAAGTTACAGATAAACCTCCAAGTGGCCTCAATGACTCTCAGAGAGAGTGCTAATGAGCTGACTGGAAGGATCCTTCCATTCTCCACCATTCAGTCCGAACTGAAGAAGCTTCTTGGATGGGAAGCGAAAGGTCTTCAAGGAAAAACAAAGAAAGTCTGGTTGCCTCTTGAAAAAGCACCTTTGGGATAGCACTCCTGAAATTCAACAATATCTAGATTGTCAGTGATGACCCTGGATATGATCTCCCTCTCCTGTGGTTCCATTGGTTTAGAAGAAACTCTATTTCAAAACTATGTTTAGATACTTCCAAAATGACGTTCATATACACCAACTATGAAATCATTACTAATTCCGTATGCTTATTAATTGAATTTGTAACCAACCTGGCATTTCTAGAAAACCCATGGATTTAAACAATCTATAGGTAGTAGTCAATATATGACTGTAATGGAGCCTGCTCCTTACCGTCCTAGATCATAATGGTCATAAAGCAGATCAGTCATGAGACTGACCCAATTTTCTGAGCTTTGTTGCAGTAGTCATTCAGTTAATGCCATGGTCATTAAATGAACACCGCTGTTGCTAAGTGAATCCATGGTTTGCTATGGGGCACAATTTTGCTGAAAACCAAAAGTGCCGATTTTTTGGGAAAAATCACCGTAAAACACCATGATGTGACTATGGGATGCTGCCAACAGCCATAAAGGCAGCTGTGTTTCTGAACATCTGGATTTCAGTCACATGACACAAATTATATAAATTCAAATCCAGGGCCATAAGTTCCCTTTTTTTGTGTTGCTCGTAAAATCGACCGGTCCTTCAGCATAACCAGTCATAACTCAAGGATTACCTGTGGTCCATTCCAAGATCCTGAAGAAGAGGGACAGATCATTGTCCAGAAAGGTGGAGATAGTGCAAATGTTATTAAGAAGTGCAAAGTGTGTCTTCATTCCATTTTTTTTTTATTAATGACTTGGAAAATAACGTGGGGTGAAACTTGATTGAATGTGCAGAGGAAGTAAAATCTCAGGATCAAAACCTAAAATGATCTTGATAGGTTAGAGCAGGGGTCTGCAACAGGGATGGGTTCTAAATTTTTTTACTACCGGTTCTGTGGGCGTGGCTTATTTTGTGGGTGTGGCTTGGAGGTCATGTGACTAGGTGGGCGTGGTTAGCTGGTCAGAGTCATTTCTAGAAGGTCCTCGCACTTATGACCAGTCCTCGCACTTACGACCCGACTCATTTGTTTGCTTTGAACACTGATCAGCTGTAGGGCGGCCCTTTGAAGCCCCGCGGCAAGAGTTTAAACAGGTTTTTTCCCTCTAGTCATCAGCTGGGACTCAGGAGGCAGCAATAGATTGGGGGTTGGACCAAATAAAAGGTAATCGTCATATCATCACCGCTACCGGCTCGGCCGAACTGGACCAAACCGGGAGGAACCCACCACTGGTCTGCAACCTTAAGCATTCAAAGAACCATTTGGACCCGTTTCCCACAGAAAACACTGGGAGCCACAAAACCTGTGTGTGTGTGGCCAACTCGACGTCACTCACTCCCACCTAGTCACATGACAACCCCCAGCCATGCCTATCCAGGTTTTGTGGCTCCCAGTGTTTTCTGTGGGAATCAGGTATCTCTCTCTCTGTGTCTCTGTCTCTGTCTGTCTCTGTCTCTGTCTCTGTCTCTGTCTCTGTCTCTGTCTCTGTCTCTGTCTCTGTCTCTGTCTCTCTCTGTCTCTCTCTCTCATCTCTCATCTCTCATCTCTATCAGGCCAGGCAAGGAGTAACTAGAAAGGGAGGGTGAGGGGTGGGGCCAGCCAGTGGTGGGTTCAGCCAATAGGGAGCCATAGCAGGGGGACAAAAGAGCCACATGCAGCTCCAGAGCTGCGGGTTGCTGACACCCGGGTTAGAGAAATAGGCTGGAAATAAAAATTCAACTTACCGCCAACAAATGTAAAATCAGACCCTTAGAAAATATTGCACAATGGTGGGATCAGATACTGAAATTCACCTGACTCTCATCGGCAGGTGATCAAAAGGTAAAATCTCTTGCAAGTTCAGCTGTATTTCTGATGGGCTTATGAACAGGTCCATGTTGGGTTCTTCCTTTATACGTAGATATATCTTCATCAGTGGTGGAATTCAAATTTTTTTACTACCGGCTCTGTGGGCGTAGCTTGGTGGGCATGGGGTGGCTTGGTGGGCATGGCAGTGGAAGGATACTGCAAAATCTCCATTCCCACCCCACTCCAGGGGAAGGATACTGCAAAATCTCCATTCCCACCCCACTCTGGGGCCAGCCAGAGGTGATATTTGCCGGTTCTCCGAACTACTCCAAATTTCTGCTACTGGTTCTCCAGAACCTGTCAGAACCTGCTGAATAGCACCCCTGATCTTCATAATATACAGGTGAAACTCGAAAAATTAGAATATCATGCAAAAGTTCAGTTATTTCAGTAATGCAACTTAAAAGGTGAAACTAATATATGAGCTAGACTCATTACATGCAAAGCGAGATAGTTCAAGCCTTGATTTGTCATAATTTTGATGATTATGGCTTACAGCTCATGAAAACCCCAAATTCACAATCTCAGAAAATTAGAATATTACATGAAATCAATAAAACAAGGATTGTACATAGAACAATATCGGACCTCTGAAAAGTATAAGCATACATATGTACTCAGTACTTGGTTTGTGCCCCTTTTGCATCAATTACTGCCTCAATGCAGCGTGGCATGGATGCTATCAGCCTGTGGCACTGCTGAGGTGTTATGGTAGACCAGGATGCTTCAACAGCGGCCTTCAGCTCTTCTGCATTGTTCGGTCTCATGTCTCTCATCTTTCTCTTGGCAATCCCCATAGATTCTCTATGGGGTTCAGGTCAGGCGAGTTTGCTGGCCAATCAAGCACAGTAATCCCATGGTCATTGAACCAGGTTTTGGTACTTTTGGCAGTGTGGGCAGGTGCCAAGTCCTGTTGGAAAATGAAGTCAGCATCCCCATAAAGCTCGTCTGCGGAAGGAAGCATGAAGTGCTCCAAAATCTCCTGGTAGACGGCTGCATGGACCCTGGACTTAATGAAGCACAGTGGACCAACACCAGCAGATGACATGGCTCCCCAAATCAACACAGACTGTGGAAACTTCATACTGGACTTCAAGCATCTTGCAGTGTGTGCCTCTCCATTCTTCCTCCAGACTCTGGGTTCTTGGTTTCCAAATGAGATGCAAAAGTTACTCTCATTAGAAAAGAGGACTTTGGACCACTGAGCAACAGACCAGTTCTTTTTTTCTTTAGCCCAGGTAAGACGCTTCTGATGTTGTTTGTTGTTCAGGAGCTGCTTGACAAGAGGAATATGACATTTGAAGCCCATGTCCAGGATCCGTCTGTGTGGTGGCTCTTGATGCATTGACTCCAGCCTCAGTCCATTCCTTGTGAAAGTCCCCAACACTTTTGAATGGCCTTTTCCTGACAATCCTCTCCAGGCTGCGGTCATCCCTGCTGCTTGTGCACCTTTTTCTTCCACACTTTTCCCTTCCACATAACTTTCTATTAATGTGCTTTGATACAGTGCTTTGGGAACATCCAACTTCTTTTGCAATTACCTTTTGAGGCTTTCCCTCCTTATGGAGGGTGTCAACGATGGTTTTCTGCACAACTGTCAGAGCAGCAGTCTTTCCCATGGTTGTGATTCCTACTGAAGCAGACTGAGAGACGATTTAAAGGCTCAGGAACCCTTTGCAGGTGTTATGGCTTAATTAGCTGATTAGAGTGGGATACTTTGAGCCTAGAATATTGAACCTTTTCACAATATTCTAATTTTCTGAGATTGTGAATTTGGGGTTTTCATGAGCTGTAAGCCATAATCATCAAAATTATGACAAATCAAGGCTTGAACTATCTCGTTTTGCATGTAATGAGTCTATCTCATATATTAGTTTCACCTTTTAAGTTGCATTACTGAAATAAATGAACTTTTGCACGATATTCTAATTTTTCGAGTTTCACCTGTATTAGCTGGAGTAAGTTTTATGGCTTAAAATGCAAATCTACAGGTCCATGAACAAGTCTATAATTAGCAACTATAAGTAGCCTCTCTTGCTGGTCATGGTTCTCAGACAGATTCCGACCAGATGTGATAACACAACCTAAAACATATTTGCTCTTTAAGGAAAGGGTATGAGTGCTTTTTTTAAAAAAAAAAAAAGTAGCAATGAATGTCATTGTAAAACGTGCACAAGTACCACATTAGTTCTACATCAAGAGAAGTAGAATCTCCAAAATAATGAAAGTCATAGTGTTACTCTGCTCTCCATCTTGTATACTAGATCTGTAAGGTGGAAAGAATGAGGAACATTTGTTGCAGCATAGAAGATTTATTCAAACCTATACACAAGAATAGGGATGGGCAACTATTTATGACCTGTAGACTTCAAGTCCCAGAATTCATGAGCCAGTCATGTGGGCTCAGGAATTCTGGGAATTGAAGTCCACTCAAGACAATCATAATGGCCCACTCCTGCACAAGAATCTAGTCAACTAAAATTCAACACCAAATTGTTCAACTAAGGATCAATGGAATTCAGGAGGGGTTGGACTTGAACTGTTTGTGGGACCATAATCAGCAGTGAAATCCACTTATCTTTGCTACCGATTTGGAAATGTGAGCGTGTGTGCCTCTTCTGTGCATATGCAGAGCCTTCTGCGCATGTGCAGAGGGTCAAAAATGGGACATAATGATGTCCATGCAGGTGGGAAGAGCCTCCCGCCGCCGGTCCTACCGATTCGCACAATCCGGATAGATCCAGCTGGATTTCACTGCTGAACATAATGATTCTAAGCTGATGACATGCTTAACTCTGCCCCCAGCTGTGCCTACTCTTCTCCTACCATATCCCATGTTGAATGCTACTCTGCTAGAAGGATTCAAATGATGATCAGCAGAGTTGAGTGGGGGAATTAGCCAGCTTTGGCCTTCAGAAGAGAAGCCGGGGGTGGGATTTGGGGGTATGATATCATTCTTTAAGTACCTGAAGAGCTGTCTGATAGATGAAGGTGAAGAATAATTGTCTTGTTATCTGAACATCTGATGGTGAGAAGAGTTTGCTGATGGAACTAATTATCCAGGGAGATGGAACTAATTAGCTGAGGAGGTGTTGTAATAGTTCAAGCAAAATGAACCTCCTGTTATGGAGATTTCATTCTGCATTCTCTTGCATTGAGCAGCAAGTTGGACATGATAGCTCTCTCCTATTTTATGATTCCGGATGGGCCTCTGAAATAATTAGCAGCTCTAAGAAGCCTCTCTTGCTGGTGGCAGTTCTTAAAAAGGTTTGCTTGTTTATTTATATCCCACCTTGATTATTTCTACAAATAACTCAAGGCAGCGGGCATACCTACCGTAATACTCCTCCTCCTCTTTATAACCATAACAACAATAGCAATAGCACTTAGACTTATATATCCCTTTACAGTGCTTTACAGCCCTCTCTAAGTGGTTTACAGAGTCAGCCTATGACCCCCAACAATCTGGGTCCTCATTTTACCCACCTCGGAAGGATGGAAGGCTGAGTTAACCTTGAGCCTGGTGAGATTCGAACTGACAAATTGCAGTCAGCCGGCAGTCAGCAGAAGTATCCAGCTGTACTGCGTTCTAACCACTGTGCCACTGTGGCTCACAATCAGAGGTGGTATTCAGCCAGTTTGGACCAGTTCACCCGAACCAGTAGCGGAAATCATGTTTGGGCCCGCCCCCGTCCACCTGCCCCGACTCTATGCCATCCTATTTAGGCATGTTTTTGAGGCTGGGCACATCCGCGGAAGGCACGTGTGTGAGCAAAGCACATGCATGGAAGGATGGGGACATGCATGGTGGCAGGCACGCACGCAAACTGGGCGCATGCGCACACGATGTGACTGTAAGAAGTTAGCACCCACCCCTTTCCTAGAGGAATGAAATATTTTGGGAAATATTAAAAAGGCAGAATATTATGTTTCCCTAGATGAGAAACAGAGAAGCATGTTTTAAGGACAAAGCAGCTCCCATCTTCCTGCCCCCCCACCCTTTGTCAATGGGCCAGAGGCAGAAACTCAATTCCTTCCCATCTTTGTCAATGGACCATCATCTGCAACACAATAGGACCCATCTAGCAACAGAAACTAACACAATAGGACCCATCTAGCAACAGAAACTCACCACATGGCACCTGGGAAGATTACATCAGCCAGCAAGGCTAGTTAAGACCCCCACCCCCTGGGAGTCTGACAACCAATCAGGATACTCTTTCTGGGCCCCAGGGAGTTCAAAGCCAGAGAGCGCATAAAACCTGGGGACTCGCTGCATCTCGCTCCTTTTCTGTTCAGGAACTCAAACCATGTGATCTTGTCCACCATTAAACCATCTTTCCAAGCAGTCTCCATGTTTCCAGTGTCTTTTCCCCATTTGGAGCTGAACCCAGAAGGATATTTCTTCTTACACGATCACACACATGCATGGCGAACCCGTAGTAACATAATATGAAACCCACTGCTGCTCACAATCCTATGAGATCAGTTGGGCTGAGAAAGTGACTGGCCCAAGATAACTTAACTGGCTTTTATGGATAAAGTAGCACTAGAACTCACAGTGTCCCAGTTTCTGTACAAAAAAGATTCCTACGAAAAGAAGGAATCCCTTAAATCAGGTACTCCTAGTCTTACAACCTTACAAATGGTTGTTTAGCACTGAGAAAACTGACTCACACTTACAGCCATTACAGCATTTCCACGGACATGGGATCAACATTTGGGCTCTGTCTGTATTTGCAACACTTGCAGCTGAAGAAGCTCCTTGGATGAGAAGCAAATCATCTTCAAAGAAAAACCAGAAAGTCCAGTTGCCTCTTGAAAAAAGTACCTTTGGGACAACCACGATCTGGATGACTGAGAAGCTCCGTAGACATCCCACTCATCTCCATTTGCAACCTTCCCAGCCAGCGTCTGCTAAGCAAACTGAATGAGGGAAACTGGAATTGCTTAAGGACTGTATGATTCACTCAACAATTGCAGTGATTTGCTTAACAACCATGGCAAAAAAAATCCTGTGGGTTGTAAAATAAGGTGCAACCACCACCTTAGTAATGGAAATTCTGATCCCAACTGTGGATGGAAGTCAAGGGCCACCTATAGTCCAGCTTGAAGCTACCTAGGCTCTTGTAAGTTCAAACCAAACTCTTGAACTGTATCTGAAGAGCAACTAGAAACTAGAGCAGATTCTTTCAGTGTATTAGGAGGCCAATATTGCCCACAAGTTAGATAACAATCTTGCCATAATTTGGATTGGCTGACTCTTAGGAATATTCCTCCGGGGTAACCTCACATAAAATGTCCTGCAGTGCTCTAACTATGATGGTGGCAAGCATGGATAATCAACATGCTGGGGTAGCCTGAATTCAATAGTAAATGTTCCATTATTAGTCCAAAGATGGTTTTTCAGGAGGCAACTGGACTTTCTGGATTTTTTCTTTGAAGATACTTCACTTCTCATCCAAGAAGCTTCTTCAGCTCTGACTGGATGGTGGGGAATGGAAGGATTTATACTCCTTGCAGATAGCTGGTCATTTGCATCCTTTTAGAGAGTCGTTGAGGCCACCTGGAGGTTTATCTGTGACACCAGGGTCACCTGAGTGGTGCAAATGGGTGTGGAGCCTTCTTGGAACTGCTGAAAGGACTGTGTTGTAGACTGGAGATAGATGATGTCGTATCCCTCCCCCTTCTGTTGAGAGAGGGATGTTCAATTTTGACATAGATGGCCTCTTTGACCCCTCATTCAAACCAGGGGTCCTGTCTGTCTAAAATGCGGACTGGGCTGTCTTCAAAAGAGCGGCCTTTGTCTTTTAAATGCAGATGGGCTGCTGAATCTCGTCTTGAGGGTTTTGTTCTCCTGTGTTGTGCCATGCGTTTGTGAAGTGGTTGTTTTGTTTCCCCAGTGTACAGATCTGCACATGGTTCACTTCACTGTACTGCATACACCACATTGCTCAGTTTGTGTCTGGGTGTTTTATCCTTGGGGTGGACAAGCTTCTGCCTTAGTGTATTCTTGGGTTTGAAGTGTGCATGTATGTTGTGTTGGCTGAAGATCCTCCTGAGCTTTTCTGATATTCCTGCAATGTATTATTAACATTCCATTATTAACATTATAAGGAACATATTTTTGTGCAGTAGGGGAAATATTCTGCTGTTCCTCTGACTATTGCACTGCAAAAGACATACATGGTTAATCACTCATTGGTCCTGCAATTTAAAGCAAATACCAGATGCAATAGTACTTGACTTACGACTGGTCACTTAAAGGCTGTTTGAACTTACAATAGAAAGCTATTTACAACCCATTTTTAAAGTTATGGCTACTGGAAGCCCCCCCACAATCATTTACCCTTGGCCATCAGTGCTAGTGAGTGTGGGGTTTGGTCCACTAGCTCTCTCTACTCATGTTAGTAGATCACAAGCAGAGAAGTGTTAACAACAGATTGTTTGTCTGATGTTTGCCTGGTAAAAGGGGCCTGGTGGCGCAGCAGACTAATAGCCTGTTATTAACATTCAGCTGCCTGCAATTACTGCAAGTTCGAATCTCGCCAGCCTCAAGGTTGACTCAGCCTTCCATCCTTTCTAAGGTAGGTAAATTGAGGACCCAGTTTGTGGGGGCAATAAGCTGACTTTGTATAAATATACAAAAGTATGAAGGCTATTGCTTAACTCATTGTAAGCCGCCCTGAGTCTCCGGAGAAGGGTGGCATATAAATCAAATAAAAAAAAAAAAAGTAGATTATCTGGTGTTTGGTAAAAAGCACATTGTTTGCTTGGTATTTATCTGGTAACAGCAGATGGTTTGTCTGGTGTTTATCTGGTAACAGATGACTGTTAGTCTGGTGTTTATATGGTAATAGCAGATGGTTTGTTTGGTGTTAGCACCTGCCAATAATCAAATAGAAAACAATACCCTAATTAAAGATCACAAGGAGAAAAATCACACCCCCACCAATACGGACAGGCCAAGCTACTATATATAACCAATATATAACCAAGGATAGTCGGATTCCGAAAGATCTCCTGTATGGAGAATTAGTGCAGGGAAAGCGCCTCAGAGGGAGACCACAGCTGCGATATAAGGATATCTGCAAGAGGGACCTAAAGGCCCTGGGAATGGACATTAACAACTGGGAAACTTTAGCTTGGAGGCTAAAGACGCAGCATGGCCTTCTCCAATTCGAAGAGACACTTGTTCGGCAGGCTGAGGCAAAGAGGCAATCCCGGAAACAGCAAAATCTGGGGGCTGGGCAGGGGACAGAATGTATCTGCCCTCAGTGTGGAAGGGATGGCCACTCTCGAATTGGCCTTTTTAGTCACACTAGATGCTGTTTTAGGACCTCTTTCCAGAGCACGATACCATAGTCTCTTGAGACTGAAGGTTGCCAATGGAACCAAGGAACCAAGGAACATAGCACTGATAATGTTACTTAATTTGGTAATGAAACGTCTGCAAGGGAACCACCAAGCTCAGAGAGCACCAAGGACCCTACAGTTTTCATTTCATTTCATTTTATTTAATTTGTATACCAGCCTACTCCTGAAGGACTCAGGGTGGTGAACAGGCACAGAATAAAACACATAGAATACAAAAACTAAGAGCAAAAGTAAAATCGAATTAAATCAATTTAGCCCAAGACAAATTTAAAACCCCAGGTTAAGAACAAATTAAAATTTACATTAAAATTTACATTAAAAAAAGAATGGGAAAGGTTAGGCCAGACCAGACCAGTTCAACTCTAGATGTTCTCTTCTATTGAAATAGGACTCTTTTGAACAGTCGTTCTTCAAATCTGGTTAAGAATAGAACTTTAAAGAACCGCACACTTTGTGTAACACAGCGGTAGGAAAAAATCAGTCTTTAAATTATGGCTTATTTGTTATTTTCCCGATCTCCCAGACATGGTTATTATTTTAGAGTATAATAATATAATTTATGATTGTACAATTGATAATTATATGTACTCAAATAGGCTCATGACAGTTTACTGAATAATTAAATCATAAATGTATAACATAATGTATAAGCTTCCACGCTGAGACTTAATGGAGAAACAATAGAACAGGGGTGTCAAACTCGATTTCATTGTGGGCCTGCATCAGGGTTGTGTTTGACCTCGGTGGGGGGAGCATGGCCAGGGGGCACGACCAGCTTGACGTCACTCATCAACGCTCTGTTTTCAGTCATGACAGCCTATTGTAGCCATCTGCCAGAGAAAATGGAGCTCAGGGAGGCTGTGTGCGGCCTTCTCAGGCTCCGTTTTTGGCTGCAATGGCTTCCTGTAGCCCTCTGCCAGTGAAAATGGAGCGCCCGAGCTTCGTTTTTGCTGGCAGAGAGCTGCAGGAGGCCGTCATGGCCTAAAACAGATTTTTATTTCTCTTTTAGGAGAAATATAATATTCTGCCTTCTTAATATTTCTCAAAATACTTCATTTTTCTAGGAGAGCTAACTTTCTACAATGGATTTTCTTTCATTAAGCAGTGCAGTCACATGATATCTCATTATACAACCAAATTGTATCGTAGTGGACGTACCTGTAATAGAGTAGTTTATTTTATTTGTTCATCTTGTTGTCCCCAATTCAGGTGTGAGCCTGGTGCCGAAGCCAATGATGGGTGCCAGACAAGAGGTGCAGCTTTTCTAATTGCTTTTTATTGGAGTACTCCAAGGAAAAGGGCTCCTGGCCAAAATGCTAAGAACCAAGAGCAAAGGATTAAGAAAGCTTTATTCATTTTCACTAAAGAAGAAGGCGGGATAATAAGAAATATCATCTAATAAACTTTTTAGTAATAATTCTACAATTTGTTCTATTGGTCTCTAGCTGTCCCTATTCCTAAGCCTTGGCTAATGAATGTCCCAAGAGTTATCTAATACACATTTTATTGGCTGCAGTCCATCTGTATTCCTAATTGTTAGCTGAGATCTGCAAGTTGTCTAACTCTTGTTACTTTTATCAGCTTTCTAACTACCCAGAATTGTTACAAGATTTACACATGCATATTTCCTGTAGATAAGCATTCTTTGTTCTTGCCAGACATACTCCCCAATTACAGGCTTCCTGATTTACTTTCAAATGTGTGTCATGACCTGGCTTTATTTTAGCATACAGCCCACCAGTCTGTATCCTGCTTTTATTATTTTTACAAATAACTCAAGGTAGTAAACATATCAAAGAACTTCCTCTTCCTATTTTCTCCACAACAACAACCCTGTGAGGGCGGATTGGATCAGGGGTGAAATCCAGCAGGGTCTGACAGGTTCTGGAGAACTGGTAGCGGAAATTTTGAGTAGTTCACAGAACTGGCAAAAACCACCTCTGGCTGACCCCAAAGTGGGGTGGGAATGGAAATTTTGCAATATCCTTCCCCCAGGAGTGGGAGGGAATGGGGATTTTGCAGTCTCCTTCCCCTGGAGTGGGGTGGGAATGGAGATTCTGCAGTATCCTTCCCCTGCCACGCCCACCAAGCCACACCATGCTCACCAAGCCACGCCCACAGAACTGGTAGTAAAAAAATTGGATTTCACCACTGGATTGGATTGAGAAAGTGATTGTCTCAAAGTCACCCAGCTGTCTTTCATGCCTAAGGCGGGACTAGAATTCACAGTCTCCTGGTGACTGGGCCAAAGTCACCCAGCTGTCTTTCATGCCTAAGGCGGGACTAGAATTCACAGTCTCCTGGTGACTAGGCCAAAGTCACCCAGCTGTCTTTCATGCCTAAGGCGGGACTAGAATTCACAGTCTCCTGGTGACTGGGCCAAAGTCACCCAGCTGTCTTTCATGCCTAAGGCGGGACTAGAATTCACAGTCTCCTGGTGACTGGGCCAAAGTCACCCAGCTGTCTTTCATGCCTAAGGCGGGACTAGAATTCACAGTCTCCTGGTGACTGGGCCAAAGTCACCCAGCTGTCTTTCATGCCTAAGGCGGGACTAGAATTCACAGTCTCCTGGTGACTGGGCCAAAGACACCCAGCTGTCTTTTATGCCTAAGGCGGGACTAGAATTCACAGTCTCCTGGTGACTGGGCCAAAGTCACCCAGCTGTCTTTCATGCCTAAGGCGGGACTATAATTCACAGTCTCCTGGTGACTGGGCCAAAGTCACCCAGCTGGCTTTCATGCCTAAGGCAGGACTTGAATTCACAGTCTCCTGGTGACTAGGCCAAAGTCACCTAGCTGGTTTTCATGACTCAAGGAGTACTAACACTCACAGTCTCCAGGTTTCTAGGCCAGCACCTTCATCCCTACACCAGACTAGCTCCCTTTTCTTGTCTTGAGTTGCCAGAGCTAAAACCCTGTTCCACTGAGAGAGTTTTTGAAACCAATTTCTGATTTGGGCTCTGTTTATATCCACAGATTAATAAATAGGCGATTCCATCACCTCCAGTAGAAAATATGCTGGTGAGGAATGAGACACAGCTTGTTAAACATCCCAATTATTGTGACATGCTGCAACTTGGAAGCATAATCATTTAATTCATTTGAGGGCCCTGAATGAAAGGGAAATCAAGGCTTTGGCACTTTAGAAGACTTGTGGTCCTACAGTCCTTCTGAGGGAGATCCATAAATCCAAGCATGCATGGAGAATTTTATTTGAGAAAAGTGCAGGAAAACTACAAGCTGTGGCTTCATCTGGACCATAAAGAATGGCTAACTTGGGGAAGAAGTAACAGAGAAAATATATTTCTCAATTTGGGTTATTCTGGCAATTTATCTAGAAAGTCTCCTTGCATCCTTAAGCAGCCTCAAGCTAAATTAAGCGTTGCAGATTTCAGAAGGGAGTAAAAAGTCAACCATTAAGACCAGGAAGAAAATAAATTTGATCCTCTGCTTCAGCTCAAGGCTTCTCTTTTCTTAATGCTGAACTATAGCAGATCCCTTTTGTACTCTTTATTTGGAAATGGGGATAGATGTATCTCAGTTTAATTTCAAAAGCACTTTCCTAGACTTCATGTTAAATCTTTGATCAAGATTCAAGCATTTCTCTTTCTTTATGAGGGAGGGAGGGAGGGAGGAAGGATGGATGGAAAGAAGGAGAAAGACAGATAGAAAGAGATGGAAAGAAAAAGAAAGGAAGGGAGGAAGGGAGGGAGGGAGGGAGGGAGGGAGAGAGGGGAGGGAGGGAGGATGGAAGATGGAAGGAGAAAGACAGATGGAGAGAGAGGGAAAGAAAGAAAGAAACGGGAAGGAAGGAATGGAGAGGAGGGAGGGAAGGAAGAACACCAGAAAGAAAGAAAAAGAGAGAGAGAGAGAGAAAGGAAAGACGGAGGAAGGAAGGGAGGAAGGACAAGAATGAATGAAAGAAAGAGAGAGAGAGAAAGAAAGAAAAAGAAAGAAAGAAAGAAAGGGGGAGGAAGAAAGGAAGGGAGGGAGAGGGGAGGGAGGATGGAAGGATGGAAGGATGGAAGGAAGGAAGGAAGGAGAAAGACAGATGGAAAGAGATGGAAAGAAAGAAAGAAAAAGGAAGGAAGGAAGGAAGGAAGGAAGGAAGAGGGGGGAGGGAGGGATGGAAGGAAGAAAGAACACCAGAAAGAAAGAAAGAAGAAAGAGAGAGAGAGAGAAAGGAAAGAGGGAGGAAGGAAGGGAAGGAGGAGAAAAATGAAAGAAAGAAAGAGAGAGACAGAAAGAAAGAAAAAGAAAGAAAGAAAGAAAGAAAGAAAGAAAGAAAGAAAGAAAGAAAGAAAGAGGGGGACGAAGAAAGGAAGGGAGGGAGGGAGGAAGGGAGGAAGGAGAAAAATAAAAGAAAGAGAGAGAGAAAGAAAGAGAGGGGGGAGGAGGGAGGGAGGAAGGGAGGAACAAGGAGAAAAATGAATGAAAGGAAGATAGAAAGAAAGAGAGAGAGAGAGAGAAAGAAAGAGGGGGGAGGAGGGAGGGAAGGAGGAAGGAAGGAACAAGGAGAAAAATGAATGAATGGAAGAAAGAAAGAGAGAGAGAGAGGGAGAGAGAGGAAGAAGGTCATTCTCACATACCATTACATATATATATATATATATATATATATATATATATATATATATATATATATATATATGTATGTATGTATGTATGTATGTATGTATGTATGTATGTATATGTGTATGAATATATATATATATATTCTAAGGCCAAGCTGCACAATCTCTTCTCGGCCTTGTTTGAACAGGATCTGCCCCAAGCCATACTTGGCAAATCGAGTGGATGGAATCAGGATACAAATTGAATTACTTTTCATTTCCTTTGCCTTCTCCTTTAATTTAATCAAATTTATATGAGTTATTACGTACCCAAATCTGTGGAGAGTTGCAGTTAAAAAACACACGTGAAATCAATTGAAATTGAAAGAACCAGGAAAAGCAAGCCAAAGCAACACAGGGCATCGGAATCAAGAGCTGAAATGGTTAAGTTTTTTATAAAATATAGATCATCTATATTTTTAGCTTCCCGTCGTTCACTTCTCCTGCTGCTGCATTTTGGTTCTCTGAGGTCTGGATTCAGGCTTTTTTTTTACAATTTCGGCCAGACCCAGGTGTATTTTCCAATAGCCAAGTTTTAGTATCTTTCAACTCTACGTGTCTCTGTATGCGGTGGGGGGGATGTTATCGGGGACAAAACGTAATTTTCTACAAGAATGATGGATAATATTTTAAAAATACAGCAGTGTGGGTGGGTTCTAAATTTTTTTACTATCAGTTCTGTGGGCATGGCTTATTTTGTGGGTGTGGCTTGGAGGTCATGTGACTAGGTGGGCGTGGCTAGCTGGTCAGTCATTTCTGGAAGGTCCTCGCACTTACGACCAGTCCTCACACTTACGACCCGACTCATTTGTTTGCTTTTAACACTGATCAGCTGTAGGACGGCCCTTTGAAGCCCCGCAGCAAGAGTTTAAACAGTTTTTTTCCCTCTAGTCATCAGCTGGGACTCAGGAGGCAGCAATAGATTGGGGGTGGGACCAAATAAAAGGTAAGAATAACATGGGGGGTGGGGGGGGAGGGCCGGGGGGGGGAGAACCGGTTTGGTGATGTCATATCGTCACTGCTACCGGCTCGGCCGAACCGGACCGAACCGGGAGGAACCCACCACTAGTGTGGTCCCATTTGTCTTAGGGACTGAGAGCATTACCAGATATTGGTTTCGATTCCTTGACAAAACGAATGGAGCCCCTTGCCAATCAGTTGACATTCCCACTAATCCCTTGGAACCAGCCCTCTTTCCTCTTGTGGTCCAGGACTTGAAGGACTTGAAAACTGTGTAGGGACATCAGCAGTTCCTGGGGCATCCTTCATCGAGCAGCTGACGTAGCCGCTGGAGAAGGCACTTAAAACATTCTTCATCTTCCCAGCTCCTGCATTTCGAGCAGGAGGAAGGAGCCCAAATAGGGGAAGTAAAGCAATGAGTTATCCTGCACTAGAGGACTTCAGACAGAAGCTGGAAGGTCATCTTGTCAGAGATTTCTGGGTGGAACCTGCACCAGATATAGGGAGTTGAAATAAAAGACACCTAAGGAACTTTCCGATGGTATGATTCTATGAACATGCATGTTAGGAGATACTCTGTCTGTCTGTCTGTCTGTCTGTCTGTCTGTCTCCATCTCTCTCTCTCATCTATCTATCTATCTATCTATCTATCTATCTATCTATCTATCCATCTATCCATCTATCATCTATCTATCTTTCCATCTATCATCTATCTGTCTGTCTGTCTGTCTGTCTATCCATCTATCATCTATCTATCTATCTATCTATCTATCTATCTATCTATCTATCTATCGATCTATCGATCTATCTATCATCTATCCATCTATCCATCTATCCATCTATCCATCTATCCATCTATCCATCTATCCATCTATCCATCTATCTTTCCAGCTCTCTCTCTCTTATCTATCTATATCTATCTATCTATCTATCTATCTATCATCTGATTATCTATCTGTCCTTCTGTCCATCCATTCAGCATGTAATATGGCTGCCCGTGTATCCAGGAAATTCTGGACGGTGAACAAAATAAAAAGTAATAATAATTCAAGCAAAATACCAGGGGTGAAATGCTCCCGGTTCGGACCGGATCACCCGGTTTGGTAGTGATGGCGGCAGATGGTTCGGAGAACCAGTAGCAAAAATCCCTGCGCCCCCCTCCCCCACCATGCCCAGCTGAGCCACACGATCATCAGAGGCTTTTTTTTTTTTTTTACTTTTAAAAGCATTTTTTCTACAACCTCTTCCGATGAAAAAATGCTTTTAAAAGTAAAAAAAAAAGCCTCTGATGATCACGCGGCTCAGCTGGGATCGTCAGAGGCTTTTCAAAGCATTTTTTTCTGCAACCTCTTGGCTGAAGAGGCGGTTAAAAAAAATGCTTTGAAAAGTCTCTGACGATCCCAGCTGAGTTGCCTGATCGGCAGAGAGGCTTTTCAAAGCATTAGAAAAAATGCTTTGAAAAGTTAAAAAAAAAAAAGTTGGCCATGCCCACCCAGTCACATTACCCCCCCACCAAGCCACGCCCACAGAACCAGCCCACAGAACAAATTTTACATTTCACCCTTGCAAAATACCAACTAAATTTTTTATTGAGACTCAATAGAGCCTGGATAGCTCACAGACAGAGCACTGTAATTTAACACCAGCTGTCTGCAATTAAAGTAAGATCGAATCTTGCCAGGCTCAAGGTTGACTCAGCCTTCCATCCTTTCTAAGGTAGGTAAATTGAGGACCCAGTTTGTGGGGGTAATAAGCTGACTTTGTATAAAATATACAAAAGTATGAAAGCTATTGCTTAATGCATTGTAAGCTGCCCTGAGTCTTCGGAGAAGGGCGGCATATAAATCAAATTTAAAAAAAAAAAAATAGAACTGCATCTATGCCAGAGCTCCCACACTAACAGTCTTACCCCAGGACCAGGGAAAAAGCTAATAGAGCAGAGCCTGTCTATATTTCACGGGGAGGTTCTTCCATAATTCAGCTGCCATAACAGAGAACTGGAAGTATTAGTAGATGCTTACAAGCTAGCTAGCCGTTACATCGGTTTTCAGGTGGGAAAAGAAAGGGATTTCTTTTCCAGCAGGAAATTTGGGGTCAGGATAAGGCACTTGATTGCTATTGATCAACTAAGCACAGAATTGCCAAGACATAATTACTGGCCAGAAGCAATAAGCGTTGAATGGCAATTGGTTGTCTGCAGCTACCGTTCATTTCACTTTCAAAAAAGCAAAAGTGACTGTTTGCAAATTTGGAAAACTGAGGCTAAACTTCTGCTTTGCTTCCATTGTGTAATGCACTCTTTTTTTTTTATTGAAAAGTTTTACAGAAAAAGAATTTTTCCCCCAATATTCCCCCCACCCTTTTTCCCTCCCCCCCCACCACCCCCACACCCCTTCCCCCCAGACTTCCCAGAGCAAAACACAGGGTATTTCAGTAACAATCATAAGCTAAATTAACCTATCTATCCTTAAACTACTAAATCCCACCCGAAACCTTAACTCCACTATAGATAACATAATACTTCTAAACTTTAACATTCATTCATAAGCTATTTGATATTTTCTTGTCTGATACTTATTTTGAATATAATCAATCCATCTTCTCCATTCCGATACGTATCTTTCTTGTGTATAGTCCTTCAAGTACGCTGAAATTTTCGCCATTTCCGCTAGGTTCGCTACTTTCTTTTTATATATATGTATGTATGTATGTATGTATGTATGTATGTATGTATGTATATATATATATATATATTATTTATAAGTATAAACTAAACAGAACAATGAAACGTATAAAACATAAAAACATATAAACATCCATTTCAATACATGTCCAGTTTGTCGCAACTATAATATACATTATATTATATTATATTATATTATATTATATTATATTATATTATATTATATTATATTATATTATATTATATTATATTAGATTAGATTAGATTAGATTAGATTAGATTAGATTATAGGTTCGCTACTTTCAATGTCCACTCTTCAATAGTAGGCAAAAAGTCCTTCTTCCAATATTGCGCTACCAACAGCCTAGCTGCTGATATCAAGTTTAAAATCAATTTAGTCTCTAATGCTGTACAATCCGTAGTTATACCCAGTAAAAACAGTTGCGGAGTAAATTTCAGACTGATGAAAGTGAGTTGTGTAAATGCACTCTTGATGTTACTTAGTTGGATAATGAAACCTCTGCAAGACAACACCAAGGATCCCACAGATTAACCCTGAGCTACAATGGTTCCCTTCTATTGAAACATCTAATGAATCAAAGATTTGAAAGTGAATGCAGATTGAAATACTGAAAAAAGTATTTCAGATTCTTTCCTTTGCTTGACGTCTTGTAGGCATCTGTGAGATAAGGGGCTGTGAGATAAGAGACAAGCTCTGACAAAGCTGCTGTCAGGTTTCGATGCTGTCTCAAAATAAATGAACTTCCAAACTGCCAATCTTTAAGGAAATTTTCTCTTTATTCAAGCACAGCAACCGGATCCTGGCTCTTCGCGGTCAATACTGATCTTTGCTCCCCCAATCCCTCCCTTTCCGATCCCCAATTCTCTGCTTCTCATTGGCTATCTTCCAAGTCACTCTCCTGATTCCTTTTCCCGTCAGTTCACAGGAATGTTTCCCTCCTCCTCATCTCCAAGGAGACCGAATCTTCAAAGGGATTTAGCAGGCAAAAGTTCAGGCTTCATCCTCCCTTTTCTATGTCAGCGCTGAGACGCTGACAGCTGCTTTCACTACCAGCTGAACCTAAAATTTTGAGCTAAACAAAGAAAAAAAAAGCCAATCGGACTCTGTGCGTTTGCAAAACTAGGCTATTTTTCCTTGCTTCAGTTTGGGGGCTGTTGGCAAGTAAATTGTGGGTTTCATAGAAGATAGAATAAAAAAGTGGTGCTGTGGACCAGATGTGGAGCTCTCGCCTCACAATCAGAAGGCTGTGAGTTCGATCCTAGGTTAGAGACAGATATTTCTCTCTCTAGGCATGATGAGAATATATCTGCTGAATATAGCTCTGCATTGGCAACAGGAAGGGCATCCGGCCAGTAAACACTCAACTCCATTCAGTTGCCCAGACCAAGGGATTATGGAGTCATTAAAAGATGGTGATGATAGAACATAGAATAATAGAGTTGGAAGCTCTTCATGTTTCAGACAAATGGTTGTCCAGTCCAGGGGTGAAATGTAAAATTTGTTACTACTGGTTCTGTGGGCGTGGCTTGGTGGGGGGGAGTTAATGTGACTGGGTGGGTGTGGCCAACTTTTTTTTTTTTAACTTTTCAACGCATTTTTTCTAATGCTTTGAAAAGCCTCTGCCAATCAGGCAACTCAGCTGGGATCGTCAGAGAGGCATTTTAAAAAATGCCTCTCTGCCGATCAGGCAACTCAGCTGGGAGTTGCCAGAGACTTTTCAAAGCATTTTTTTTACCACCTCTTCGGCCAAGAGGTTGCAGAAAAAAATGCTTTGAAAAGCCTCTGATGATCCCAGCTGAGCCGGGCAATCATCAGAGGCTTTTTTTTAACTTTTAAAAGCATTTTTTTTTTTTTGGAAGAGGTTGTAGAAAAAATGCTTTCAAAAGTAAAAAAAAAAAAGCCTCTGATGATCGTGCGGCTCAGCTTGGCATGGTGGCAGGGGGCAGGGATTTTTGCTACCGGTTCTCCTAACCACCCGCCACCATCGCTACCGGATCAGGCGATCTGGTCCGAACTGGGAGCATTTCACCCCTGGTCCAGTCTCTTTTTGAAAGGCTCCAGTGATGGAGCACCCACAACTTCTGAAGGCAAGTCGTTCCACTGGTTAATTGTTTTAGCCATTAGGAAATGTCTCCTTATTTCTAAGTTGGATTTCTCCTGGGTTAGTCTCCATCCATTGCTTTTTTGTCCAGCCATATGGCAGTCGCCTTTTATTTTGTATATAAAAAGAACAGTTTGGGGTTTTTTAAAATATAAAACAAGTGTGCTTCTTCCGGGATTCCAATTTGTGATGTGAATTCCTTTTCAGTAATTAGCGGAAAGGAATACAAGGTAGTCCTTGACTGACAACTGTTCATTTAGTGACCGTTCGAAGCTACAACTGGATTGAATAAAGTGACTTATGACCAGTTTTCACACTTACAGCATCCTCATGGTCATGTGATCAAAGATTCAGATGCCTGGCAACTGACTCATATTTATAACTATTGCTGTGTCCCAGGGTCTCGTGATCTCCTTTTGCGACCTTCGGACAAGCAAAGTCAGTGATGGCTAACCTTTTTGCCATCGTGTGCCAGGAGCGGGGGGGGGGGGTTGCGCATGTGCCACACCCATAATTCTATGCGCCCTGCTCCCACGCATGCGTGCAACCCCCCCTGTGCTCCCCCCGCTCCTGACACACAATGGCATGGTAGGCCCGTTTTTTACTCTCCAGAGCCTTTCTAGGAATCTGGGGAGGGCGAAAACAGTCTTCCCCACCCTGCCGGAGGCCTCCAGGGGAGTTGGGGAAGGCCGTTTTCGCCCTCCCCAGACTCCTAGAAAAGCTCTGGAGGCTGGGGAGAGCAAAAAATGGGCCTTCCTCACCACCCCCTGAGGTCCTCCGGAGGCAGGAAACAGCCTGTTTCCCTACTTCTGGTGGGCCCAGAAGGCCCGAAAATGGAGCTGAGCTCGCGTGCGCACCGATATGGCTATGCGTACCACCTGTGGCACGCGTGCCATAGGTTCGCCATCACGGAGCAAAGTCAATGGGGAAGCCAGATTTGCTTAACAACCGGGTTACCAACTTATCAACTTCAGTGATTCACTCTCAGTGAGACTCTGACAAGAAAAGTGACTCCCCTCCTCGCAAGCTGCACTGGCTCCCGGTGGTCTTCCGGGTGCGCTTCAAGGTTTTGATTACCACCTTTAGAGCTCTCCATGGCTTAGGACCGAGGTATCTACGAGACCGCCATCTGCCACCAGTAGCCTCTCACCGACCAGTACGCTCCCATAGAGAGGGTCTTCTCAGGTTGCTGTCAGTCAAACAATGTTGACTGGCGGCCCCCAGGGGGAGAGCCTTCTCTGTGTGGGCACCTGCCATCTGGAACGAGCTCCCCCCCGGAGATACAGAGGATCTTGGATTTACGCACTTTCCGCCGTGCCTTCAAAACATTCTTATTCCAGCAGGCTGGTCTGGCCTAACCTCCCTTTTAATTGCTTTTAAATTTGTTTTATAAATTGGGGTGTTTTAAATTTGTTTTGGGCCAAAGTATTTAATGTATTTTAAATGGTTTTTTTAACAATTGTACTATGTGTATTTTATCTTTTGGCTGTTCACTGCCCTGTGTCCTTCGGGAGTAGGGCGGTATATAAATTTAATAAATAAATAAATAAATAAATAAATAAATAAATAAATAAATAAATGTCATAAAATGGGGCAAGATTCACTTAACAAATGTTTCACTTAACAACAGATGTGTTGGGCTCAATTGCGGTCGTAAGCAGAGGGCTACCTGTAATCTAATGGGGAGATGAAGAATGGTTAGTTGCTGGAGGAGATACGTGTAGGAATCTGTTAGAAGAGTAGTGTGGGAAGCTACCCCTCTCCTAGAAGAATGAAATGTTTTGAGGAATATTAAAAAGGTAGAATATTATATCTCCCTGTATGAGAAATGAAGAAACATGTTTTTTTAGAGGGAGAAAGCAGCCCCTACCTTTCTTAATAGCCCTCAGCAGATATCAGCACTTAAGAGAAGAGATAGATAGCTCTATTCATAAGCAAACACCATCACACAAGATCCAAAACAGGAGGAAAGCCATTAAGACACAACACCCTTTCAGAACACAAGCCTCTTCATTGCATCATCTCACAGCAGCCCAAACTTTAACCAAACTTAGCTCAGACAAACACGACCCCTACATGACCCCATGGGTGTCTGATAGCAGCCAACAGAATATATTTTCTTGCACAGGAACAGGAAGATCAAGTTCAAAGCCCAAGGGAAGGTATAAAAAAACCCCAGTCTCAACTCCATGTGGTCAGCTGCCCAGAATCACAAACCCATGTGCTTCTGCGTCATCATTAAACCATCTTTCCAATTAGCCTCCAGCCTCCATTTTATCTCCAGTGCCTTTCTCCCAGCTTGGAACTGAACCAGGTAGTGAGCTGGGAAGGTGCATTACAGCAACTTCAGGTTGTACAGGCACCGCTTAAAGAAGGTGAAGAGAGAAAGGCATTACCTAAAGGAGGGGAAAAGGTAAAGGTTCCCCTCGCACATATGTGCTAGTCGGTCCGGACTCTAGGGGACAGTGCTCATTTCCATTTCTAAGCCGAAGATGTCTCCGTGGTCATGTGGCTGGCATGACTCAATGCCAAAGATGCACAGAATGCTGTTCCCTCCCCACCAAAGGTGGTCCCTATTTTTCTACTTGCATTTTTTACGTGCTTTCAAATGGCTAGGTTGGCAGAAGCTGGGACAAGTAACGGGAGCTCACCCCGTTACGCGGCACTAGGGATTCAAACCGCTGAACTGCCGACCTTTCAATGGATAAGCTCAGTGTCTTAGCTGCTGAGCCATCGTGTCCCTCTCTAAAGGAGGGGAAACAGGTAGCCAAAGCAACATCAATGAGACTTGCTTACATATGAGCTCATCTGGAAAAAAAAAAAACAGGTCTCAATGAAATCTGTTTTGTACTTGCAATCACCATGATTCTTCTGCATTTAATTTTTCTCCAGCCACATTTGAACTTGATTTTAATAGCCTGTTTCAAAAGAAAGAAGCATTTTTTTTCCTGGCTCTCCTGGCAAGGCTTTCTGACCCAGCTGGATGCCAAAAAATTTTGAAGCTTTTTCAAGCTCCCCCCTGGCCTCTTGGAGCCCATAACCAAGCTCCGCAAAAAAAAAAAGAAAAAAGAAAAAAACCACCTGAGATGTTGATGGATTCAGCCAAAGTTGAGATCACCAGGGAGAATTACTCACTGGAAATTTAGGTCTGTTTCAGTCCAAGTGCAGTTAATGTGAGATGTAGAAATTGCATTATGGTAATTCCATGCTGGGAGGAACCGTATCAATTGGCAATTCTGCTGTGCTGGAGCTAATGAAAGCACTGAGCTTTTAAACAAGGTGGAGATCCAAAAAAACAACAACACCGCTCGAGTGGTTTAGTCTTTGAGAACTTCCATGCAACTTCACTCTGTTCTGCAGCTTGGAGGCTTAGTGGGGGTCTTCCTACGACTATTCCCAGATTTGAATTGTGAGGCAGGTCCGATGTATTAATATTTTTTTTTTTGATTTAGTGACTAATTCAACCTTCATCGGACCCCCTGGGAATGGTGCAAGTGGCAAAACTCACTAGATGTCCTAGATCCGTGATGGCAAACCTATGGCATGCGTGCCACAGGTGGCATGCAGAGCCATATCTGTGGGCACGCGAGCATTGCTCTAGCTCAACTCCAGTGCGCATGCGTGCACAGGCCAGCTGATTTTTGGGCCCTCCAGGCCCACCGGAAGTCGGGAAATGGGCTGTTTCTGGACTCTGGAGGACCTCTGGGGGTTGGGAAAGGCTGTTTTCACCCTCCCCCAGGGGTGGGTTCTAAATTGTTTTACTACTGGTTCTGCGGGCATGGCTTATTTTGTGGGTGTGGCTTGGAGGTCATGTGACTAAGTGGGCGTGGCTAGTTGGTCAGAGTCATTTCTGGAAGGTCCTCGCACTTACGACCTGACTCATTTGTTTGCTTTTAACATTGATCAGCTGTAGGACGGCCCTTTGAAGCCCCGCGGCAAGAGTTTAAACAGTTTTTTTCCCTCTAGTCATCAGCTGGGACTCAGGAGGCAGCAATAGATTGGGAGTGGGACCAAATAAAAGGTAAGAATAACGTGGGTGGAGGGGGTGGACGGGAGGGTGGGGGGGGGAGAACCGGTTCGGTGACATCATATCGTCACCGCTACCAGCTCGGCCGAACCGGACCGAACCGGGAGGAACCCACCACTGCCCTCCCCAGGCTCCAAGAAAGCCTCTGGAGGCTGGGGAGGGCAAAAAAAACAGGCCTTCCAGGCCCACTGGTAACCTTTTTGCCATCGTGTGCCAAAAGTGGGGGAAGCCCGGTGTGCATGTGGGTGTCACATACACATGTGCGGGGGGGGGGGGGGGCGGGAGGCGGGGAGGCATTGAATTGTGGGTGTGGACATGTGGGTGCACGACCACGCTGTGGTCCCCCCCCCCCCGCTTTTGGCACCCGAGGGCAAAAAGGTTAGCCATCACTGCGTCACTACGTCACCATGGTGCAAAAATTGGGTACTGCAAAGTCCTTATTTTTGACGTGCTGTCACAAAGATGAGGGGGGGCAAAGGATGTTCCAAAATACCAGAAGGCAAGACAAGAAACAATGGATGGAAACTAATCAAGAAGAGAAGCAGCCTAGACATAAAGAGAAATTTCCTGGCAGGGAGAACGATTACTCAGTGGGATGGATAGATTGCCTTCAGAGTTGTGGGTACTCCGTCTCTGGAGGTTTTAAAGAAGAGATTGGACAACCCTTTGTCAGGAATGGTATTGGGTCTCCCGCATGAGCAGTGGGTAGGATTAGAAGACCTTCCAGGTCTCTTGCAGCTCTGTTATTCTATTACAGTTACACCAAGAGATTTAAAGGACAAGTTGCTGCAGATGGATGAGCCATGAATGAAAACCAGACTTTGGGCCAATCACCAAAAGACTGGGAGTTCTAGTCCCGCCTTAGAGACAAAAAACCAATTGGGTGACTTTGGGCCAATCACCAAAAGTCTGGGAGTTCTAGTCCCGCCTTAGACACAAAAAAACCAATTGGGTGACTTTGGGCCAATCACCAAAAGTCTGGGAGTTCTAGTCCCGCCTTAGACACAAAAAAACAATTGGGTGACTTTGGGCCAATCACCAAAAGTCTGGGAGTTCTAGTCCCGCCTTAGACACGAAAAACCAATTGGGTGACTTTGGGCCAATCACCAAAAGTCTGGGAGTTCTAGTCCCGCCTTAGACACAAAAAAACCAATTGGGTGACTTTGGGCCAATCATCAAAAGACTGGGAGTTCTAGTCCCGCCTTAGACACGAAAAACCAATTGGGTGAATTTGGGCCAATCACCAAAAAGTGGGAGTTCTAGCCCCACCTTAGACACGAAAAACCAATTGGGTGAATTTGGGCCAATCACCAAAAGACTGGGAGTTTTAGTCCCACCTTAGACACGAAAAACCAATTGGGTGACTTTGGGCCAATCACCAAAAGTCTGGGAGTTCTAGCCCCACCTTAGGCATGTAAGCTTGCTGGGTTACTTTGGGCCAATCCACTCTCTCTCTCAACTCACCTCCAAGGTTGTTGTTTTGGGGAAAATAGGGAGAAGAATGAGTACTAAGTACGTTTGCCACCTTGAGTTATTCATAAAAACAATAAAGGCTGGAAGTAAATCAATAACTGAACGAGAACAAGTCCGAAAAAAGCAGGAGGATTTTGTCTGCATGCTTCCAACTGCATTCCACTAACACTAGTGCAGCGTTAGGATAGGCACCTGAAATATTAGCAGCCAGCTGTTTTCCATGGAGATACGCAGCATCTGGCCAGTTGTCCTTAATAGATTCCAGTCTTCAATCTTCCTGAGATCAGCCTTGCCTTATTGGTCCTGGCCTTTTCTCCGTGCTCTTCGCCCAATGATCTCTCTGTCTCTTTCTTTTAAACCCCCGGAGAGCTTGTAATTCATGTCTGCCTCTTGCTAGCATGCAAACCTTGTCTTCCTTTGCTTTGAGCTAAATCCAATAACCAATTAAGCCTCTTAGAAAGCCTTATTTGACTTGAGCTTTCATTTCCCGTCTCACAAAGATGGCTGCGTGAATTACAGTCGTTTCATAAGAAGAGTTTCATGGCTTAAAAAGTGAATTGGGAAACAACCTGGTGGTGCATTCCCCACACATTCCCAGCACGGTGTTAATTTCAGGATTCATATTTATAGGTGGAGGTTTCCACCTGTTCGATCTGTGCCTTGCCCAGGTTCCTGGTAATGGCAAAGAAAGGAAGGAATAGGTTCAACAAAGGAGAAAGGCAACTTTACGGTCCAAGTGTTAATACCATTTTATAATGCCTTGGTAAGGCCACACTTGGAATATTGCATCCAGTTTTGGTCGCCACATTATAAAAAAGATGTTGAGACTCTAGAAAGGGTGCAGAGAAGAGCAACAAAGAGGATTAGGGGACTGGAGGCTAAAACATATGAAGAATGGTTGCAGGAACTGGGTATGTCTAGTTTGATGAAAAGAAGGACTCGGGGAGACATGATAGCAGTCTTCCAATATCTCAGGGGCTGCCACAAAGAAGAAGGAGTCAAGCTATTTTCCAAAGCACTTGAGGGTAGGACAAGAAGCAGTGGGTGGAAACTAATCAAGGAGAAACTAATCAATTGAGCCTGGTGGCGCAGCAGACTAATAGCCTGTTATTAACATTCAGCTGCCTGCAAGTTCGAATCTCGCCAGGCTCAAGGTTGACTCAGCCTTTCATCCTTTCTAAGGTAGGTAAATTGAGGACCCAGTTTGTGGTGGCAATAAGCTGACTTTTTATAAATATACAAAAGTATGAAGGCTATTGCTTAACGCATTGTAAGCCGCCCTGAGTTTCCGAAGAAGGGCGGCATATAAATCAAATTAAAAAAAAAAAAAAGGAGAGAAGCAACTTAGAACTAAGGAGAAATTTCCTGACAGTTAGAACAATTAATCAGCAGAACAGCTTATCTCCAGAAGTTGTGAATGCTCCAACCCTGGAAGTTTTTAAGATGATGTTGGATAACCATTTGTCTGAAGTGGTGTTGGGTTTCCTGCCTAAGCAGGGGGTTGGACTAGAAGACCTCCAATGTCCCTTCCAACTCTGTCATTCTGTTCTATTCTAAGAATAATTTACAGCATCCTTTTGCTTATAAGAGAAATCAGGGTAATTGTGAGCCCAGAATTATGCCACTTGCATTCTGATGCCCTCGACAATGAAGTCTAGGCTCACAATCAACCCCTCCTGAAATTCAAGGATTCTTCGATTAACTGCCATTCAGAGGCAAACTCTACGATGCAAGAAGCCGTCCTTCTTTCTTCTTAATTTGACAGTAAGCAAATAATCTGATGTCTCCTGCAGTCATTATTTATTTCTTGGCTCTCATGTTTGTGGAGTTGTAAAATTCAGTTTCCTGCCTCGGAGTCACTTTTTTTTTTTTTTTTTTAAAGATGTCTCCACTGGTGCCAAAGGAGGGTTTTATTTTATTTTATTAGAAAAAGATGTCTGTGTTGGGATTTTATGAGAAAGATTAAACTTCCTTCCAACTCTAAGCCTAGTAGTGCTGATGAATAATAATAATATTTTTTAAAAAAAAAGAAAGAAAGAAAATGGCAACTTCGCCGTGTGTAAATATTGATGTGGAAAGTAAAGATTCCAGTGATGGTGGGATCACTTGGGCTGTGATTCCTAAGCTAGGAGATCCAACAGATCCCAGGAGCAACATAGAGCTCTCTTTTCAGAAGAGGCTGTCTTCTCTTAGTGGCAGGGTGTAAGATTCAGGCAGGAACATCATGGACTGTATAGCCATGATGAGCAATGGTGGCGCAGTGCTTAGAATGCAGGATTGCAGGCTAATTCTGCTGACTGCCAGCAGTTCGATCCTGATTGGCTCAAGGTTGACTCGGCCTTCCATCCTTCCGAGGTGGGTAAAATGAGAACCCAAATTGTTAGGGAAAATATGCTGACCCTGTCAACCATTTAGAGAGGGCTGTAAAGCACTATGAAGCGGTATATAAATCTAAGTGCTGTTGCTATTACTATAGCACAACCACATAGCTGTCATTGTGTATAGGAACATCTGGACTATGGACAAGATCCTCCAAAGTCCAGAAGGGAGATTCTATACACGTTCATGGAGAATAACAGAGTTGATTAATGAGCCACGGTGGCGCAGTGGTTAGAGTGCAGTACTGCAGGCTACTTCTGCTGACTGCCAGCTGCCTGCAATTTGGCAGTTCGAATCTCACCAGGTTCAAGGTTGACTCAGCCTTCCATCCTTCCAAGGTGGGTAAAATGAGGACCCAAATTGTTGGGGAGCAATAGGCTGACTCTGTAAACCACTTAGAGCGGGCTGTAAAGCACTGTAAAGTGGTGTATAAGTCTAAGAGCTATTGCTATTGTTGGAAGAAATATCCTTCTAGGTTCTGCTCCAAGTGGGGAAAAAGACACTGGAGATGTGGAGACTGCTTGGAAAGATGGTTTAATGGTGGACAGGATCACATGGCTTGAGTTCCTGAACAGAAAAGGGAAGATACAGTAAATCCTCGGGTTTTTATGCTCTTTCTGGCTTTGCATTTCTTGGGGCCCCGAAAGAGTATCCTGATTGGTTGTCAGACTCCCAGGGGGTGGGGGTCTTAGCTAGCCTTGCTGGCTGATGGTCACATGTGCTTCTCAGGTCACATGTGGTGAGTTTTGGTTGCTAGATGGGGCCCATTGTGTTAGTTTCTGTTGCTATTGTGTTGCAAATGTCCTTTGACAAAGGATTGGGTTTCTGCCTCTGTCCCATTAACAAAGGGTGGGGGGCAGGAAGGTGGGAGCTGCTTTGTCTGTAAAATATGCTTCTCCACTTCTCATCCAGGGAAATATAATATTCTGCCTTTTTTTCATATTTCCTAAAATATTTCACTCTTCCAGGAAAGGGGCGGGTGCTAACTTCCTACACTATTAAGATGCTGTGGGACTTCCAGATCCAGTGGACAGGCAGGTACTGGCCAATCAATCAATTAGATGTTGCGGTAGCAGACGAGGCTCAGAAGACAATGGATAGATTGTCATCACTATATCAGAAGATATTGTGATGCCTAGTGAGAGCAATATCAATATCAGGAAGGAGTATGAGAAGCTGCAGAAGGACCTGGGTATGAAGGAGGAAATTAATTAATTAATTAATTAATTAATTTATTTATTTATTTATTTATTTATTTATTTATTTATTCATTAGTTTGATTTATATGTCGCCCTTCTCCGGAGACTCAGGGCGGCTTACAATGCTTTTAAGCAATAGCCTTCATACTTTTGTATATACCTGCTTAGTAGGGCTTTTTGGCCCCTCCAAGCAGTGTTCTATTTTATACAAAGTCAGCTTATTGCCCCCACAAACCGGGTCCTCATTTTACCTACCTCGGAAGGATGGAAGGCTGAGTCAACTTTGAGCCTGGTGAGAATTGAACTCGCAGTAATTGCAGGCAGCTGGCAGCTAAATACTACTTTAACAGTAGTTTAGTCCACTGCGCCACCAGGCTCTTATAGAAATAAAGAGGAGGTGGAAAGTCAAGGCCAAAATGATCCCAGTGGTGGGGCTGAGACCTCTAAGCTGGAAGAGTGGCTCCAGCAGATCCCAGAAACAACATCAGATCTCTCTGTCCAAGAGTGCAGTGCCAGGAATAGCTAAGATTCTGTGAAGAACCCTCAAACTCTCAGGTCACTGGAGAAGACCCATGTTTGAGGAGACCCATAATGTCCATAGGAACTACTTTAGGTTTTTCTTTTCACATCCTCTCTAGCTCTTCCTTCAGGCCCTGGTACTTCCTTCAGCTTCTCACACACCTTCTTAATGTTGCTTTCATTTGGCACCACTATATCTATTACCATCCCTGTTTTATAGCCCTTATCTAATAGCAAGAGATCTGGTTGGCTGGCTAGTAGCAATAGCAATAGCACTTAGACTTATATACCGCTTTGCGGTGCTTTACAGAGCTCTCTAAGCAGTTTACAGAGTCAGCATATCGCCCCCCCCCCCCACACACACACAATTTGGATCCTCATTTTACCGACCTTGGAAGGATGGACGGTAGGATGAGTCAATCTTGAGCCGGGGAGATTTGTACCTGCTTGTCTGCCTCCCCTTAAATTAGTGTTTCTCAACCTTGGTATCCCCCAGCGCTGCTGGCTGGGGGATTCTGGGAGTTTATTTATTTATTTTTAAATTTGTATACCGCCCTTCTCCCTGAGGACTCAGGGCGGTGAACAGCCAAATAAAAACATAAACTACAAACATTAAAATACAATTAAATATATATATATATAAATTTGGCCCCATGATTAAAAACAATAACAAACAATTAAAAACATTTAAAAAAGTGTTAGGCCAGCCCGGCTTGTTGGAAAAGGAAGGTTTTAAGGGCAAGGCGGAAGGCACCGAGGTCTTGGATTCTCCTTATCTCTGGGGGCAGCTGATTCCAGAGGGTGGGTGCCCCCACAGAGAAGGCCCTCCCCCTGCGGGTCGCCAGCCTACATTGTTTGGCTGATGGCACCCCGAGGAGGCCCTCTCTGTGGGAGCGCACAGGTCGATGGGAGGCTGTCGGTAGCAGCAGGCGGTCTCGAAGATAACTAGGTCCTATGCCATGGAGTGCTTTAAAGGTGATAACCAACACCTTGAAGCGCACCCGGAAGACTACTGGGAGCCAGTGCAGCTCACGCAGGAGAGGTGTTATATGGGAGCGCCATGCAGCTCCCGTGACTACCCGCGCAGCTGCATTCTGGACCAGTTGGAGCCTCCGGGTGCTCTTCAAGGGGAGCCCCATGTAGAGAGCGTTGCAGTAGTCCAGGCGAGAGGTGATGAGGGCATGAGTTGAAGTCCACCCATCTTCAAGCTTCCAAGGTTGAGAAACACTGCCTTAAATGCTCTCTTGGGAAAAAAAATACTGCGTTGTTAATAGTTACTGCTCTGTAATTCATTGAGAAAATAATATTATACGGTAGTTCTTGTCATTGCAATAGTAACATGATATCATTCTAACATTGGAGGAAAACAACAAGTACAAATGACCATAATTTTATCTCATTTTCATCGCCTTTACTCAGGTTACTTAACCTGATTACTGAATTAACCTATTTTCTGAGTACACACAATATACTGACTGATTGGGGAAGCTGTTGCTAAGCTACAAGACAACAAACAAACAATCTCCGAACCAAGAGGGAAGAGCAAAGGTGTGATCTGGAGATTCAGCAAGGAGGCCTCTCCATCAACGATTGAAATTTATTTCACTTTTATTTATTTATCAACATTTGTATCGTACGGAACTCATACCATTCTGGGTGGTTTGCCATAATGAAAATCAATCATTTAAAGCATGAGAAGGATATCAAAATAACCAGGCAAAATCGAACATGGTCAGTTGGTCACTGTGAACTCCTCAACAGCAATAATAAACTTATGTTGCTATGGAATTATGTACCACGGAGATCATAAGGGAGCCAATTTGGTCTAGTGCAGTGGTGAAATTCAATTTTTTTTTTTACTACCAGTTCTGTGGGTGTGGCTTGGTGGGTGTGATGTGGCTTGGTGGGCGTGGCAGGGGAAGGATGCTGCAAAATCCCCATTCCCACCCCACTCCTGGGGGAAGGATATTGCAAAATCTCCATTCCCACCCCACACCTGTGGAAAGAATATTGCAAAATCCCCATTCCCACCCCACTCTGGGGTCAGACAGAGGTGGTATTTGCCAGTTCTCCAAACTACTTAAAAGTTCCGCTACCGGTTCTCCAGAACCTGTCAGAACCTGCTGGATTTCACCCCTGGTTTGATCCATGAAGGCCCATGTGTAATGGAATGTGCCCCTAGAGAAGCAACGGGGGGGGGGAGTCTTGGCAACACCGAGCTTTCCCAGAGACGAGCCCAGATTAGGAGCCTGGATAGCTCAGCAGACTAAGCACTGTAATTTAACACCAGCTGTCTGCAATTAAAGTAAGATCGAATCTCACCAGGCTCAAGGTTGACTCAGCCTTCCATCCTTTCTAAGGTAGGTTAAATGAGGACCCAGTTTGTGGGGGCAATAAGCTGTCTTTGTATAAAAATATACAAAAGTATGAAGGCTATTGCTTAACACACTGTAAGCCGCCCTGAGTCTCCGGAGAAGGGTGGCATATAAATCAAATTAAAAAAAAAAAAAAGAGGCTGCACAATCCCAAGATGGATGGGGGACAGGGAAGAGCTACGCCCCAGCCTAGAATCTCTCAGGATATCTAGTAAGTTAGAAAGTTATATAGCTTTAGTTTGGCGAGATTCTGTCTATTGGATGTAAGCAAAGAAACCATTGAACTTGATTGGATTTTGCTGTGAGGCTCTGGGTTTGGGCCTGACATCTTACGTGGGGGCCTGTGGAGCAGCACCAAACCCATTGTGCCAGGCCAACTAAAATTCATTCATTCATTCATTCATTCATTCATTCATTCATTCATTCATTCATTCATTCAATTTCTATATCTCCCATCTCACCTATGTGACTTTGGGCAGTTTCAAGGTTAGCTTGGAACTTCATCACTCTTATGGACACTCCATTTTCGTTCCCCAAAAACTGCCTTTAGTAAAACATGCAATGTTGTGACTAAGATGGGGTGTCAAGTCACAACAAGATAAATAAGAATAAGGAAACTGAAGGTGATTTTTCTTCTTCTTCCAAAATCCCATCGAGGTTTTGTGCAGTTCTTTCTGCAGAGAAAAACACTACCCATTAATTTTGGGGGAAGAGATATTTTGGGTTGTGGAAGATCTTTGTAGAGCATTTATTTTATGCCTTTTAAAAGCGTCTCCTTTTTAGCTTTACAGCGAAGTGTATTAATTAGCAGGAGACCTATGTAAAAGCATGAGATAAATAAAACACTAGCTATGGAAATTTATTTATCATCCTAGCAAGATGAAATAACTCTGAGGCAAAAAGTAGGAAATAGCCAAAATCAGACTATAAGGCTGAATTTAAATTTTTTTTACGACTGGTTCTGTGGGTGTGGCTTGGTGGGCATTGCAGGGGAAGGATACTGCAAAATCCCCATTCCCATCCCACTCTGGGGCCAGCCAGAGGTCGTATTTGCTCATTCTCCGAACTATTCAAAATTTCCACTAACGGTTCTCCAGAACCTTTCAGAACCTGCTGATAGCACCCATGTGTAGGATCCTTTTCTTTGGGGTCACCTGTATCGGATGCTATGAATCCATTTTAGCTCGCAGGCACATCTCATCATTGTCAACCATTGAGTCATGTCCGATCCTCGGCCACTCTATGTATCAGCACTCTCCATGCCCTCTGTCTTATACTGCCTCCTTCAGAACTACCATGGTCATCCCGGTGTCATCCTTCATAGTGTCCAGCCAACGGGTAGTAGAGTTCCCCTTCTCCTTTTTCTGCTGATCACTTCCACCATGATTGACTTTTTTGAATTAATCAAGTCTCATGTCATGACCAAAGTATGACAGCCTCTGTTTGGCAGAACCTGCTGATAGCACCCATGTGTAGGATCCTTTTCTTTGGGGTTACCTGTATCGGATGCTATGAATCCATTTTAGCTCGCAGGAACATCTCATCATTGTCAACCATTGAGTCATGTCCGATCCTCGGCCACTCTATGTATCAGCACTCTCCATGCCCCTCTGTCTTATACTGCCTCCTTCAGAACTACCATGGTCATCCCGGTGTCATCCTTCATAGTGTCCAGCCAACGGGTAGTAGAGTTCCCCTTCTCCTTTTTCTGCTGATCACTTCCACCATGATTGGCTTTTTGAATTAATCAACTCTCATGTCATGACCAAAGTATGACAGCCTCTCTTTGGCAGTCTTGCTTCAACTGATATGTTTGGTGAGGTCCAGTCTAGGACTCCTTTGTTTGTGATTTTTGCAGTCCATGGGATGCGTAATAGTCACTTCCAGCAGCATCTTTACCTTATGTCAGTGTTTCTCAATCTTGGTAGCTTGAAGATGGGTGGACTTCAACTCCCAGAATCCCCCAGCCAGCAGCGCTGGCTGGGGGATTCTGGGAGTTGAAGTCCACCCATCTTCAAGCTTCCAAGGTTGAGAAACACTGCCTTATGTGGTCTTAAACCATTCAGGAGATTGACCAATACTTTGAACAGGAGTCAGAAAAACACCTGGAGGTTGAGAATCGGTAGCATTTCAGTATTTTATTAACCAAACCTACTTTGAAACTTCACTTGTAGACTGGTAGAAGACTCATAATTAGAATTTCTGGGTCATTATACGAATTGCTGAAATGGCTTTCATTATTATTACATTGTTTTTCTATACATACTATGGTGGTATATCTCAACTTTAGCAATTTTCAGGTGGGTAGACTTCAAACTCCCAGCCCAGCAAACTGCTAAGGCTGAGAAAAACTATATTATAGCAATTTTTATTAGCATTTTTGAGTGCTGTATTTTGTTTATCTGATCTCATGTAACCTGCCTGAAGTTTGTTTTTCCTCTTTGGCAGAGTAATAAGGAGAAGAAAAAAAAAATCAAACCAGGAAATAATTGAAATTATTCCATTTTACAAAGAAGGATTTAATATCTATGAGAGCCAATCAACCAAGGTCCAAAGTTTTAGCAGGATGTACAAATTATATCAGGGTATTTCATTTCCAGAGTTGTGTTTCCTGAACAATTTGCACGTTGGCTGTTAGAAGATGCAATATCCAATTCTTCCAAAATATTTTTCTATGTTTACATGTATAGAATCCCATTTTTCAAATATATAACTAGTGATAGAACATGTGATATCTAAGAGGCATCCATGGTGGGAAAGTTTTTTTTTTTAAAAAAAACCAAGATGGTAGTCACAATCATGCAATTAAATCTCCACTCCTTTTTTTACATGTGGCACATCTAAAAAGATCAGGACTTCAACCAAACAGTTGCAGGCATCATTTTTAATCAACACACCCCAAAAGATGCATCTGTCCCAAGAATAGAATAGAATAGAATAGAATAGAATAGAATAGAATAGAATAGAATAGAATAGAATAGAATAGAATAGAATAGTTCTCACTTCTCTATCAAGGACAATGTACTCTTACACACAGTAGAACAAAGAACCTCTACTTCCTGCCTTTTTCTGAGATCATTTCAATCTGCAAAACGTTTTTTGAGGTTTGAAATCAATATAATTAATGGATGATGATGGACATTTGGTATTTTTCTTTACACAATACCCCTGTTCGTTGTAGCTGAAGGACTTAAAGGGAATATAACAGAAAGCCCCTGAAAGTCCATTAAGGTGGAGAAGAAGATATATTTGAACACCACAGACCAAGGGTATTAAAATTATTACAGATGAGTCATACTAGTTTGATGGGCACTGCCTTAGTTGCCAGTAGTTTATGAGTGTCATTCATAAAATGCTGATGTTTGACTGACAAAACTTTTCATTGCTTGGTTCCTAGTTACTTTGGAGCAAGTAGAAACCACCTATCTCATGTCATCATCACTAGAAGGGGAGGCACAGTGGCTCAGTGGCTTAATGATGCTAGAGATGGTCTCAGCTCCAGCACTTCAAGCCCTAGCAAGGTGTGGCAGGGTGAGGTTATGTCACTCACCTCATCATCTGTCCATCCTAACAATTCAAAAGCTTGTTCTATGCGAATAGGTAGATAGGTACCACTTCGGTGGGGAGACAAGCTGGTGCTCTGTGCAGGCAGTCAAATTCCTGACAGCTGTGAACCTACCCGGGTTGTGGTGCCTGTTGGTGAGGCAACTCCAGGAAGGGAACGTTGGGAGACCCTGCTGTTTTTTCTTTCTGGTGCGAAGCTAGTTTACCCTCTAGTGATGCTCTTTGTGAAGCGTGCCAACATTTCCTATAACAGAGGTAGTACCTTTGGCAAGCCAAACTACTACTCTGTAATAGCATTGTGGTCTCCTGGCTGCTGTAATAAGACCAAAGGTGGTATTCTGCTGGTTTTGACCGATTCACCTGAACCGGTAGCAGAAGTTGCGGGTGGGCCATTCCATTTAGTCACATTTGTGAGGCTGGGCACATGCACGGAAGGTGCGCACACCAGCAAAGCACATGCATGGAAGGCTGGGCGCATGCGTGGACATTTGCAAACCGGTAGGAAAGGTACTCAGTGGCTAAGATTCTAAGATGCGGTGGCTCAGTGGCTAAGACGTTAAGTTTGTCGATCGAAAGGTCGGCAGTTCAGCGGTTCGAATCCCAAGTGCCACATAATGGAGTGAGCTCCCATTACTTGTCCCAGCTTCTGCCAACTTAGCAGTTCGAAAGCATGTAAAAAATGCAAAGAGAAAAATAGGGACCACCTTTGGTGGGAAAGTAACAGCGTTCCGTGCACCTTTGGCATTTAGTCATGCCAGCCACATGACCACGGAGACGTCTTCAGACAGCGCTGGCTCTTCGGCTTTGAAATGGAGATGAGCACTGCCCCCTACAGTCGGGAATGACTAGCACATATGTGCAAGGGAACCTTTACCTTTACCTTTAGGGAAGATAAGTGAATACCACCCCTGAAAAAGACCATATTTTAATAATAATAATCAGTGGAGGATGCTACTCTGCATTTGATTAGAGGGGTGCGGGCCCAAGACAGATCTCCTTGGCCGTGATCACAAAGAATCTAAGACAGAGATTTTCTGGACTATCAATTCCCAAAATGGCGGTGGGAGGTGGGAGAACATTTTATAACCATCCAGAGTCAGTCCATCTCAGCCTGCTTTGATTCATGATTTGCAATTCAGTCAGATCTGATGCAGTCAGATCTATTTGATGGCATTGCAGTGGCTCTTTTCATCACCGAGAAGAGGCAACCTTCTCTTGCCTCGAACCCAGGGGATTAGTTAATCTGTCTTGCATGCCCTCAACATTTTTTTTCATCCAACCATTGCAAATAAAATTAGGCTTCTGTGCTAACAGAGACGTCAATATACCCAGTATCACTGAGGCTAGGTTTCTTCTGGTTCAGGTTTGTTTACATGTGGCCAGACAGAGAACTGATGAATTGCCACAAAGAATGCAGCCTCTAACATCCTGTTCTCTCCAACTCTACAGCTGGGAGAAGCCGTAATGTCCCCTTCCCCCTCTATTGCATGCCAACAGACTGATTAACACAGCATACTGTTTACTGTAGCCCCAAAGCCTGCTAAGCCCTTTTTGAGTCAGTAATCCACAAGATGAGATTTCTCCGTTACTCTTGTTTTCTAACCTTTTTGATTGTTACTGTAATGAGCTTCATGGTGGACTTCTTTCAAAAGTGATGAGAAACTAATTTTATTTCATTTATATAGCACAGAATAGAATTCTTTATTGGCCAAGGGTGATTGGACACACAAGGAATTTGTCTTTGGTGCATACGCTCTCAGTGTACACCAAGAAAAATAAAATGTATTCATCAAGAATCATAAGATGCAACACTTAGTGACGGTCGTAGATTACTAATAAGCAATCAAATCATACTAGGAAACAAATAAAGAAAATGTAAATTGCAAAGATACAAGCACCATGGTTATAGTCATAAGTGGGAAGAGATAGGTACTAGGAAGGATGAGAAGAAGAATAATAATACAGTCTTAGTAAATAATTTGACAGTATTGTGGGAATTAGTTGTTTAGCTATGGCATTTGGGAAAAACTGTCCTTGTGTCTAGTTGTTCTGGTGTGCAGTGCTCTATAGTGTCATTTTGAGGGTAGGAGTTGAAACAGTTTATGTCCAGGATGTGAGGGGTCTGTAGATATTGTCACAGCCCTCTTTTTGACTTGTGCAGTATACAGGTCCTCAATGGAAGGCAGGTTGGCAGCCATTGTTTTTTCTGTAGTACTAATTATCCTCTGAAGTCTGTGTCTGTCTTGTTGGGTTGCAGAGTCAAACCAGACAGTTATAGAGGTGCAGATGACAGACTCAATAATTCCTCTGTAGAACTGAATCCCAACTTTATTATTTTTTTTTATTGTTGCCTTTATTGGCAAATGTGTCTAATGCTCCTTCCTTCTCCTATTTTCCTCACAACAACCCTGTGAGGTGAGTTGGGGAGAGAGGAGAGGAGGGGGGAGGGAGGGAGAGAAAGTTGGTTTTCAGGCTTAAGGCAGGACTAGAGCTTACAGTCTCCTAGTAATTGGCTCAAAGTCACCCAGTCAGTGACTTTCATGCTAAGAGGGGGACTAGAACTCAGAGACGCCTGGTGATTGACCCAAATTCAACCGGCCAGGTTTCATGCATAAGGCAGGACTAGAACTCACTATCTCCTGGTAACTGGCTCAAAGTCATTCAGCCGGTGACTCTCATGCTAAAGGGGGACTAGAACTCAGAGTCTCCTGGTGATTGGCCCAAAGACACCCAGATGTCTTTCATGCCTAAAGTGGAACTAGAACTCACTCTTTCCTGATGATTGGCCCAAAGACACCCAGATGTCTTTCATGCCTAAGGCAGAACTAGAGCTCACAGTCTTTTGGTGATTGGCCCAAAGTCATCCAGCTAGCTTTTGTCCCTAAGGAGGGACTAGAACTCACGGTCTCCTGGTTTCTAGCCTAGTGCCTTAACCACTAGACCAAACTGGCTCTGGGTGGTAGCTACATCCCTTTTTGTTATGGAAACAAAGAAAAAAAAAAGGGAACAAAGAAGTTGATAAGAATACAGATGGGTGAACATCTTCTCAAACTTCTTAGGGAGCTGAAATACCTTCCCTCACAGGAAGTCGTAACATTTAGGATGCCTTTTAGCTTGGAAAAAGATGAATAGAAGAGATGCAACACTTAGTAATCAGGGGTGGGCTTCAAACATTTTAGCAAGGGGTTCTCTGCCAGGTTGCTGGGTGGGCATGACCATGGTGGGTGTGGCCTAGCCAGCCTCCTGCACCACAATGGGGGGCTTTTTTGCCCTCCCCAGGCTCCGGAGGCTTTCCTCAAGCCTCCGGGAGGGCAAAAACGGCCTCCCCAGGCTCCAGAGGCCCAGTGGAGGCCAGAAACAGGCCCATTTCTGGCCTTCCCGAACTTCCGGTAGGCCCGTTTTTCGCCCTCCCCAAGCCTTCACACTCACTCTGCACTTACCTGCATCCAAAATGGGCCGCGTGGGGACTCCTGGGAGGGGCAGGGCAGGGCAGGGTGGGCGGGGCCAGCCAGGAGTGGGATTTGGGGGTTCTCCAAAGTGCACAGATTCTTAGCTAGAGGTTCTCCCGAACCCCTATGAATCCCCAGCAGACCACCCCTGGACTTAATTGAAGTTTATACATACTACACCCGGCAAAGAGAAAGTGCTTTGGGAGAAAAAAAAATTCTCATTTTCTTAGAATGCCAGGACTGTTAGTCATTCCATAAAACTGATTTGGAAGTTTTAGAAGAGACAAATGAAACATCATATGCCCTTTATTGGTAATGATGGCCGCTAACTTGGACAGCTATAAAGAGGGATTAGATAAATTCATGGAGGGCAGGTTTATGGAAGGCTATTAGTCTGAAAGACTTAATATCATCTCCAGGTAAAGAACATAAAATACTCTCGGATTTTAGGTCCATCCAGTCCAGCAGTCTGTGTCAAACAATGGCCAATTTGCTACATTGCCCCGTTTTTTATCGTGTCGTTATTAATCTTGATATTGTGGGAAGGAAATCAAATCCTCCCTGCCATTCATTCTTCCTTCTATTTCTCTCATTCTAATCTCTCTGCCATTCCCAGTAGAAAAAGTTAGGAATTCCATTGGCAATGAAGACAAATAACTTGACCAAGAGGTTGAAATTGGCCAAAGGTGGAAGCCCAGTCAGGTAAAGATTCCTTTCAAGACGCCAAGATGATCTTTTATGTATTAATTTCACCCATTAATACATAAAAGATCCTTTACTCCAGGGGTCTCCAAACTTTGCAACTTTTAAGACTTATTTATTTATTTATTTATTTGTTTGTTTGTTTGTTTGTTTGTTTGTTTGTTTGTTTAATTAATTAAATTTATATGCCGCCCCTCTCTGGAGATTCAGGGCGGCTCACAATACATTAAAAAAAAACATTCTAAAAACATTTAAAAGACTAAAAAACATTAAAAACAATTAAAACCCATTCACACCATTCATGGCCGGATCTTGCCAGATTGCAAAGTGAGATCAACGGTCCCAAGCCTGCCAGAAAAGCCAGGTCTTCACAGCTTTTCAGAAGGCCAATAGGGTGGGGATGGTCCGGACCTCAGGAGGTAACTGGTTCCAGAGAACTGGGGCAGCCACAGAGAAGGCCCTCCCCCGTGGGCCCGCCAGCCGGCATTGTTTAGCTGACGGAATCCGGAGGAGACCAATTCTGTGGGATCTTACCAGTCTCTGGGAGCTATGCGGTAGAAGGCGGTCTAGAAGATAACCTGGCCCTGAGCCATGTAGGGCTTTAAAGGTAATAACCAACACCTTGAATTGTGCCCGGAGACCAATAGGGAGCCAGTGCAGCTCGCGGAGAATTGATGTAATGTGGGTGTATCTAGGTGCACCCAGAACAGCTCACGTGGCTGCGTTCTGGACCAACTTGTGGATGTCAATGCCTAAAATTCCCCAGCCAGTATAGCTGGCTGAGGAATTCTAGGAGTTGACGTTCACAAGTCTTAAAGTTGCGAAGTTTGGAGACTGTTGCTTTACTCCACAAGACCACCGCTTCTATTTTTAATGCTAATTGAACAAGAAATAAATGGGGAAACTACAGCTTAGCAGGCTACCTAACCCTAGAGTGCCCCCTTTTGGAGAATCAATCAATTGCACTTTCTAAGGCAGGCAAAAGTAAGGTTTCCTTACAGAAGTGGCTTGTGAGGAGGAACTCAACATAGTCACCTCCAATACCTGGTTTGGATTCTCCCAGTATTTGTGCTCTGAGAAATGAACTCCTGTGCTTCAAGCAATCGACTATATTTTACTTTCTTTAACTTCAGCTTCCCAAAGCTGCTTTTTCAAGAGGCAACTGGACTGTCTGGTTTTTCTTTGAAGACATTTCGCTTCTCATCCCAGAAGCTTCTTCAGTGCTGAATGATGATTCTTGGATGAGAAGCAAAACGTCTTCAAACGGAAAGTCCAGTTGTTTTCATCAGGGTAATGACCTGATAATGGAGGTTTAAAGCTGACCAGTGGTTGTAAGGCTGTAGATGATGAATTGAGGATGAGTCAGCAGGGTTACTGCCACTTTAAGAAGCTGTCTATATAAGGGAGGCCATGAGAGGGCGTCTCTCCTCGTGTATCATTCTCCTCGTTGTGTTCTATTTGCATTGTAGTTCTCTGTGTAGAGTTGAAGAGTGATTGCTTGCCTGGTATGTGCCTACCACGTGTATGTATGTATATAAAAGTCTTGGATATAAACCACTGTTTGTAAGACAAACCTCTGTGTCCTGTATTTTGCTCCTGGGTTGTCCCAAAATAGTAGTCACACTGTAAACACTCTGACACTTCTTAAAAAAGCACCTTTGGGACAACCATGACCTGGATGACTGAGAATCTCCATAGACATTACCTTCAGCTTGGAAACAAACCCGGTTCTCCTTCTGACAATTACATCATGTCATTTCAATACAACGATATTTATATACACTAATTACAAATCCTTGGCACTGTATTACTTAGATTAATTTGGAAACATTTGGGAAGATCACAAGTCTGGACCTGAATGCAATATAACCTATTTCCATTGATATGTCAGGCACAAAGGATCAGGATCATATGTTCAGTTGGAGTTGAAAGATTTATTGCTCAAGCCCATACACAAGAATGTAGTCAGCTAAAGTCCAGTATTCAACTGGCACCAGATCAGAGTCAGCAGAATTCAAGAGGGGTTGGAATTGGACCATTTGCAGCAATGTAAGGATTCTAAGCTAATGGCATGCTTCACTCCACCCCTCAGCTCTTCCTCTCTTCTCCTACTGATGCTTCTCAACATCCAACATCAGGGTTGTCAAACTCGCAGCCCACAGGCCAGATGCGTCACGTGCTATTCCTGCCCCCACCTGATTTATCAACGGGGGAAAAAAGTCCCGATACATCACATGATGATGCTACGACGACACAAGTTTGATACCCCTGTCCAACATTGAGGTGGAGTTGCCAGAATCTCTCCCCAGTTCTACATACTTGACCTAATAGATCCATCAAGAGAGACAGGCTCTGGATCCCATTTATTAGGGAATACCACTAGCAGATCCAGGAATATAGTCTTTTTTATTGTGATACTCACTCTCTGGACTACCACTCCCGCAGAAGTTGGATATACCTTAACCTTGCTGTTCTCAAAAGGTCTGAGCTCTGGACTTACTCCAGTAGTAACCATCCCAGATGTGTGGGCGGGTGATAACTGGGTTTATTAAGACGGACTCAGAAACACAAATGAGCTCCAAAAAGCACTGGTCATGATACAGATGCAATCCGGAATTAAAGTCAGCGCTGGGAGCATTGCACTCCCAGCACGATTATATAGACAAACCAGGCAAACCCTCCACCGGCGCAGGCCTTGCCCGGAAATCGCTCGCCCAGCTCTGCGGGTCTGCACAGCTGATAGTCGGGCATCCTGGTTGCACAGCTGATCGTCGGGCATCCCAGTTGCCTTGCACTGACCACCACCCAGGCACACAGCTGATTGGCACTCCAATGAGGTTCCTCCAGCATGTGGTTTTAGCCACCGGCATCACAAACTTCCCACCGCTACCAGGACCTTCCCTCTCCCCCCCCCCCGTAAGGAAAACCTCGAGGTTTGACAGCTGCCCTTTCATAAGACTTTGAGGACCTGGTTTTGTTTCTGTTGTGGCCCGTACACGGCCTGTGCAGCTAGTAGCTGATTCAGACAGCAAGGAGGCTGGTGTCGTGCTGTGCCAGCAGCCTGTGCAGCTGGCACTCGAGTCGGACAATGAGGAGGCTGGAGAAGATGTGGTGCCAGAGGTGGGGATTCAGCCAGGGCCTTCAGAACCTCCAGAAGCTCCCTTAAGTGAAGAGGACAAAGAGGAGGAGCCTCTTCTTGATGCACGGGCACGCAGAGCTGCCAAAAGGCAGGAGTGGCTCCTCAGGAGGAGGTCTCCTCGAGAGTAAGGCTTGGGGCTAATTGGCCACTCCTATTAAGCCTATTTAAGAAGGAACGCCAACTGAAGCAATTTGCAAGGAACAACTTAGTTCACATACCTTCATGTCTTGTCTTGCTTATCTTATCAGCTTCCTGCAAATTGCTTCTGGGCATTCTGCCAACCATAGTAAACTTTCAGTTATTATTCTAATGCAATTAATTAACAACCATTGTTGTAAAAGACTGGTTTATTCAGTAAACTAAGGTTTGAATGGACTTTGTGTGTGCTGCGTTCTTTGGGGTCCGTAGCTGGGTCAGAACAGTTCCTGAAGCTGTGCAGTTGAACCTGTATCGTATTTGTGTTGATAGTGGTGTTGGTCGGTCTTTTACTGCTGGTTGCTGTATATCATTATTTGTTAGTTTGTTGGGCTAGAAGGCCTCCAAGGTCCCTTCCAACTCTGTTATAATCTTTTAATCTTGCTCTTAATCATTGTTAGCCATCCAGAATCAGGCATTTGATATGGGCATCTGTGTAAATTAAATAAAGACACTTTTAAGCCTTACTGTCCATGTTTCATCGTTGTGGAAAAATCTATCTGTCTGCTTGCTAGGAGTTGACACCAACTGGATGGCACATAATCAATGACCTGTGCCTCTGGAGGTAGTAAACAGTCATCAATATCAATAGCTTTTAATAATCTGATCTCCTATGAGCCTCCCCAGTCCAGTTTTCATTTAAAACCATCCAGACTGGCTGTTTTTTGTTTTGTTTTTTATCACAACTGCAGGCAACACACCTCCAAATACCAGGGAAACAACAGCAGGGAGGGATACATGACTCGTGTTTATCAGTACCTCAAAGGCTCTGGTTGATTACTGTGAAAACGAAAATCTATACAAAAGTGGATCTTGGTCTGAATCACTTGGATTACCATATTTTTCGGAGTATAAGACGCACTTCCCCCCAAAAAAAGAGGGTGGAAATGTTGGTGCGTCTTATATATACTGGATATAGCCATTTTTGGCCTCCAAAGGCCCCACCCCACTTGTCCCATTTTTGTGAAAAATGGGCCCATTTTTCACAAAAATGGGGTGTGCGGAGGGTTTGGGAGGCCTGCAGAGTGCTCCTGGGGCCTGGGGAGGGCAAAAACTTTTTTTTTTCTTACTTACCTCTTCGAAATCTTGGTGCGTCTTATACGCCGGTGGATCTTATAGTCCGAAAAATACGATACATGATTTTTGTGTCTTGCTGTTAACCTTTTAAATTCAACAAGATCTAGATCTGAGATGAGGAAGCACCTTTCTCCTTTCCGGCTCCTTTAACTGAAGGAGAAAGATTGACTCCTTTAGATGCCACCATATATTTTTTTTTGAAAATATATTTTTATTTTTAAACAAACATACATAAAACCATCTTCAATTGTAAACAGTGTGTCGGTTGGTTACAAGTCTTTTGTGCATCATTCATCAAATTCATAGCTTACAATTTACAGTTTACCTAGATTCTCATATCATCGACCTAATATATATCTATATATTGTTATCCTCATTAATCATTTATTTGACTATGACTATTTCTTCCCTCATTATATTGCTTTATTGCTTTAATTTATATGCCGCCCTTCTCCGGAGACTCAGGGCGGCTTACAATGCGTTAAGCAATAGCCTTCATACTTTTGTATATTATCATTCAAAAATATTCTAAGATTTGAGTTAATTTTTATTATAACATTCATCCTCCTGAATCTATCCAATAATAATACATCTATATGTTATATTTCACATAATTCTACAATTCTTCTATTGTGGAAGTCTCTACCATATTTCATTTCCATATTTTTTTATCTAACTATTGATATTTGCCACCATATTTTTATCTTAATTCTTGGTCGTGAAATGGACTGCTGTATTTATTCATTCATTCATTCATTCATTCATTCAATCATTCATTCATAATAATTTTTATTAAACAGTTTGTCTTTAAAAACACCACAAAAAACAATCACACATATATAAAAACAAAACATGTCAAAACATAACATATTGAACATTACGTAACATTAATGGTAATTTTACAGCATTTCATATCGACTTGCGTATTTTGCTTTTATAGTACTCTATTCTATCATTTCTATTTACTACTCAATAGTAGGATAATCGCATTACTCCAACATATATATATATATACACATTATAATATTCATTGTTCTTATCTACACATTTATATTTGTTTATATTTACATCTCTTTATTTAATATTGTTCAGTTACTTTAATTTAAGTTTCATCAATATTAAGTTAAACATTTCTTGTTCTGATTCCTATTTTCGAGCCAACTGTACATTTTATTCCATATTTCATAATATTCTAAATCCTCTCTCTCTTTCAACTCCATAGTCCTTTTTGCCGCCACGTTCCAAAAGTGGGGGTTGTGTGGGGGGTCGCACTTGTGCATGCCCACACCCAAAATACAATGCGCCCTGCCCCCACCACAGCTCCCCCCATGCTCCCACGCTTTTGGCACGTGATGGCAGGGTGGGCCCAGTAGGCCCGTTTTTTCGCCCTCCAGAGGTTTTTTTGTAGCCTGGGGAGGGTGAAAATGGCCTCCCCTACCCAGAGGCCCTCCAGAGGCCAGAAACAGCCAATTTCCTGACTTCCGGTGGGCCCAGAAGGCCCGAAAATCAGGTGGCTGGCGTGCGCATGCATGCAGGAGCTGAGCTAGGGCAATACTCGTGTGTCCACAGATATGGCTCCGCGTGCCACCTGTGGCACGCGTGCCATAGATTCGCCATCACGGCCATAGTCATTTTATCCGTCTGGACTGCTGTATTTAAACAATGCTTTCTGGTTACAGATAGTCCTTGACTTATGACCACCGCGGAGCCCAAAGTTTCTGTTGCTAAGTGAGACCATTGTTGTGAGGTTTGCCCCATTTTATGATCTTTCTTGCCACAGTTGTTAAGTGAACCACTGCTTTGTTAAGTTAGGAACACGGCTGTTAAGTGAATTTGGCTTCCCCATTGACCTTGCTTGTCAGAAGGTTGTAAAAGATGATCACATGACTGCAGGACACTGCAACTATCTTAATAGGACAATTGCCAAGCATCCAAATTTTGAACATGTGATCATGGGGATGCTGCAACTGTCATGAGTGCGAAAATTATCATAAATGATGGCCATTGTAAGTTCAAACGGTCACTAAACGTCAATACAGATAGTCAAGGACTGTCTGTATTGATGAATAGAATAGAATAGAATAGAATAGAATAGAATAGAATAGAATAGAATAGAATAGAATAGAATAGAATAGAATAGAATAGAATAACAGAGTTGGAAGGGACCTTGGAGGTCTTCTAGTCCAACCCCCTCCTTAGGCAGGAAACCCTACACCACTTCAGATAAATGGTTATCCAATATCTTCTTAAAGATCTTCCGGGTGCGCTTCAAGGTATGTGGTCTTCCGGGTGCGCTTCAAGGTATTGGTTACCACCTTCAGAGAGCTCCATGGCTTAGGACCTGGGTACCTACGAGACCGCCTTCTGCCACCGGTAGCCTCTCACCAGCCAGTACGCTCCCACAGAGAGGGGCTCCTCAGGGTGCTGTCGGTCAAACAGTGTCGACTGGCGGCCCCCAGGGGGAGAGCCTTCTCTGTGAGGGCACCTGCCCTTTGGAACGAGCTCCCCCTGGAGATACGGAGGATCCCGGATTTACGCACTTTCCGCCGTGCCCTCAAGACTTTTTTATTCCAACAAGCTGGGCTGGCCTAACTCTTTTTAATTGCTTAATTTTAATTTGCTTTTAAAAAAGGGGTGTTTTAATTAGTATGGGCCAAATTTGTTTAATATGTTTTAAATTGTTTTTAAATTTTATATTGTATGTGTTCTATCTTTGCTTGTTCACCACCCTGAGTCCTTCGGGAGTAGGACGGTATATAAATCCAAATAAACCTTAAAAACATCCAGTGTTGGAGCATTCACAACTTCTGGAGGCCAGTTGTTCCACTGGTTAATTGTTCTAACTGTCAGGAATTTCTCCTTAGTTCTAAGTTGCTTCTCTCCTTGATTAGTTTCCATCCATTGCTTCTTGTCCTGCCTTCAGATGCTTTGGAGAATAGCTTGACTCCCTCTTCTTTGTGGGAACCTCTGAGAAGGGGGGTGGGGCAGGGATTTTTGCTACCGGTTCTCCGAACCACCCACCTTCATCGCTACTAGATCGGGCGATCCGGTCTGAACCAGGAGCATGTCACCCCTGCTTGACTCCCTCTTCTTTGTGGCAGCCCCTGAGATATCGGAACACTGCATGTTACTTTATTATCAGGGCTTGATCAGCCTGCTATGAAGATCTAAAAAGTGAATCAAAACACTCGAGTAATAAAGGTTAACACAGACTATTCAGATTAGCTGGAAATCCTGGTCTAGTTTTACATTCAATCTGACTGACTCAATCAGTTCACAAAAGTTGATGAAAAGGAAGAATGAGCTCAGAATGACATTTGTTTGTACAAGGGCTTTTGGTCCGGCACATTGTGCTGAGATAAAATGTAGAGCGGATATAAATGGATGCATCAGATTAGATTAACACATGCAAAGCTCACAATTCAGAGTAATGAGCTGGAAGAGTAAATGAGAAAAGAAGCACCAAGAAATGTTTTGTCATAAATTAGATTGTGCACAGTACGGAAGAATTTTTTTTCTGAAATAAACAACATTTTATATTGGTTTTTAAAATTGATACTGATTTTAATTGAAATGTTTTAAATTATGGGCCAAACTTTATTTAATTATTTTAAAACTATTTTAACTTTTGTGTACAAATGTTTTATTATTGGCTGTTCACCGCTCTGAGTCCAAAAGGAGAAGGGCGGTATAGAAATTTAAATAATAAAAAATAAAAAATAAACATATTTGTTTCCAAATCTACCAATCCAACTGGCTTAACGTACAGTAGTGGCCAAAATTGTGGAAACCTTTTGGGGAAAGTGTATTTTTGAGATTTGATGGCTAATAACACCACTTTTCTTTCTTTCTTTCTTTCTTTCTTTCTTTTTTTTGGAGTTTCAAGATAATCCTATTCCACTGCTGGAATGGCCTGGGAATAGCCCAGACCTTAAACCCAATTGAAAATCTAGGGAGCCATCTAAAGAAACTTGTTAGTCAGAAGCAACCCAGCAATAAAACCCAGTTAATAGAAGCAATCATTCAATCTTGGTTTCACATGATAACAGCTGCAGAACTCAAAGACTTGGTTCACTCCATGGGAAGACGTTGTAAGGCCGTCATTCATGCTAAAGATTACCCAACTAAGGATTAACTGACACGGTGATGATTTTTTTATATCTCGTTTTTTCTATGGTGATAATTTTTGTATATCGTTTTTTTTCCCTTTTCTTCTTTATACTGTAACTGCTATTCTAATAGCAAAAAGTTATTGCATACATTCTTGATTAAATTATCTTTCCACTGATATATACTTTTATGGTACTACTCCCCCCAAAAAGTGGTGTTATTAGCTAGTTTTAGAAAATACACTTTTCCCAAAAGGTTTTTACAATTTTGGCCACTACTGTAGGTGAAATCACTTTTTTTTTTTTAATTTGATTTATATGCCGCCCTTCTCCGGAGACTCAGGGCGGCTTACAATGCGTTAAGCAATAGCCTTCATACTTTTGTATATTTATACAAAGTCAGCTTATTGCCCCCACAATCTGGGTCCTCAATTTACCTACCTTAGAAAGGTAGATGAAAGGTAGATGGAAGGCTGAGTCAACCTTGAGCCTTGAAGAGATTCGAACCAGCAGTAATTGCAGGCAGCTGGTCTTAATAACCAGCTTAATAACAGGGTGCCTTAGACCACTGTACTATCAAGGCTCTAAAATTGTTCTATACTAAAGATCATATGGATGATTTAAATCAAGCTAAATGGTTGATTCTCTTGGGGTATCCATTGGCAACTTGGGTCCTATGAATTTCATTTTTTATTCCTCTAACACAGCAGATGGTTGTTCACAAGAGATTTAGGCTGCTACCTGATCAGCTTGCTTGAACATTAATTCATTCCTCTCAAAAGCCAAGCCCTCTCCTCTGGTCTCCATAAAGTTTGTTCCAAATCTTTACGGAGAATTTTGAAAGTCATTTTCACTCAACTATACTGAAATGGAGTATGGAGAATTAACGTATCGTCACTCGAAGGAGCAACTCAACACTGATTGAGACCTGGGGGAATGGGGAGGTACCGTAAGATTTATCCAAAGCAAAAAGATATTGGTGACTAGGGATGAGAAAGACTAAAGGAATCTCTTGTTAAAAATAAAAGTGCATAGTTGGTCTTGGTTTACAGTTGGAATGTGTTCCTTGTTAGAAAAACCTGGATTAAATTAACAGGCAAACAGGTGAACTCAATATAACTAGCCAGAATTGTTGCAGAATTTACAGACTTCATCTGGCAAAAATTCCGATGAATAATTCTGACAACTCAATCATAATGCTGCTTGTGGTCAGTTTGTGAAATTTTGTTGCAACCGTTGATCAAAAATTCAGTTGTTTCATCTTTTTTCACTAAAAATGCCTTTTTACTATTGCTCGTTACGTGATGAATTTCTGCCTTCATGCAATTAGTTAGCAAGCTTGTTCTTAAGCCACTAAAATAAAGCCTTCTCTTTTTCTTTCTTTCTTTCTTGCTTTCAGATTTTTTTATTTTTATTTTATTTTTATTTTATTTTGATTTATATGCCGCCCTTCTCCGGAGACTCAGGGCGGCTTATAGTGCGTTAAGCAATAGCCTTCATACTTTTGTATATTTATACAAAGTCAGCTTATTGCCCCTACAAACTGGGCCCTCAATTTACCTACCTTAGAAAGGATGGAAGGCTGAGTCGACCTTGAGCCTGGGGAGAATTGAACTCGCAGTAATTGCAGGCAGCTGGATGGTAAATGCTGCTTTAATAGGAGGCATTAGCCTCCTACGCCACTCAGGCTCTTTTTATTGGCTTTTCCTTCTATATCCTTCAAGTACTGTAGTACTTGCAATTAACAAATAAATTTTTGAATGTTTCTATCCTATATATAGAATAGAATAGAATAGAATAGAATAGAATAGAATAGAATAGAATAGAATAGAATAGAATAACAGAGTTGGAAGGGACCTTGGAGGTCTTCTAGTCCAACCCCCTGCCCAGGCAGGAAAGCCTCCACCACTTCAAACACCACTTCAGACAATATATAAAGTGACGTGGTGGCTCAGTGGCTAAGACGCTGAGCTTGTTGATCAGAAAGGTTGGCAGTTTGGCGGTTCGAATCTCTAGCGCTGCATAACAGAGTGAGCTCCCGTTACTTGTCCCAGCTTCTGCCAACCTAGCAGTTCGAAAGCATGTAAAAAATGCAAGTAGAAAAATAGGGACCACCTTTGGTGGGAAGGTAACAGCGTTCCGTGCACCTTTGGCATTTAGTCATGCCGGCCACATGATCACGGTGACATCTTCGGACAGCGCTGGCTCTTTGGCTTTGAAATGGAGATGAGCACCGCCCCCTAGAGTCGGGAATGACTAGCACATATCTGTGAGGGGAACCTTTACCTTTGCTTTTACTCTATATATAGTTTTTACCTTTATTTTGTTATGTGTGGTGGGCGTAGCAGGGGAAGGATACTGCAAAATCTCCATTCCCTCCCCACTCCAGGGGAAGGATACTGCAAAATCCCCATTCCCTCCCCACTCCAGGGGAAGGATACTGCAAAATCCCCATTCCCACCCCACTCCAGGGGAAGGATACTGCAAAATCCCCATTCCCTCCCCACTCCAGGGGAAGGATACTGCAAAATCCCCATTCCCCACTCCAGGGGAAGGTTACTGCAAAATCTCCATTTCCTCCCCACTCCAGGGGGAAGGATACTGCAAAATCTCCATTCCCACCCCACTCCAGGGGAAGGATACTATAAAATCCCCATTCCCTCCCCACTCCAGGGGAAGGATACTGCAAAATCCCCATTGCCTCCCCACTCCTGGGGGAAGGATAATGCAAAATCTCCATTCTCACCCCACTCTATGGCCAGCCAGAGGTGGTATTTCCAGTTCTCCGAACTACTCAAAATTTCCGCTACCGGTTCTCCAGAACCTGTCAGTATCTGCTGAATAGCATCCCTGCTTCACAACAATGTGAAGTCACAGCTGCCAGTTCTTTAGCTGGTGTTGGCCTTCAGACACACTAAGTTCTTCCCAGGAACCTGGAATGTCATAATATATCGACATTGTACGTGTGCAGACCAAATAGTGCGGCCTTTTGCAAAAGACAGATTTTTTGGGGGGGGGGGGGAGTGATAATCTGCAGGTTTCCAAAGTGCCACCCAACCTTTATTTTTATTTAGAAACCAATTGGACCAGTCCCTTGTATCCAGAAATCTTCCTACCAGAGGCTTATGTTCTACTTAATCAAAGAAATTTTGCTTTTACTGGATATGTAAATTCATAGTTATGATCGCAATAGAAATTCAGCCTTCTCCAATGAAGAACGCTGCGAACACAAAGTTTACGTCGAACATATGAGGCATCGTACAAAGTTTCTTCAATTATTTTGGAGAGTGTTAAAATATTTTTAAGCTTAATGCCGTTTTATCTGCAGGGACTATGCCAATATTTCAGCCTGTTTCTCGTACAATTGAGCATCAAAGCCTGCTATATAATGAAGAATAATATCAGCTGTCTTGCAAACACTAATGAATTCCACTGGGCAGTTTTAGAGAAAGGTAGATACTATCATTTTGCCAGAGTTGTATTCTAGACGATGCCTGGCTTTTAAAGTCATTAAATTTAATTATGGTTTGTGTGCATTGTCATCCATCCCTTTTTCTGGATCATTAAAAAGTCAGAGGAAACTTTAACATGGATGTAGAAGCTCTCCTATTTCCAAAGTCTGTTTAAAATATTCCCAAATGCTATCTGACATATGGGTCTTGAAAACTAAAAGGACACTCTTCTAAAACAGTGTTTGGGGAATTTTAGGAGCTGAAATCCATACAATTTAAAGTTGCTAAGGTTGAGAAATTCTACCCTAAGGGATTTTGGAGACCAATAGCTACCCACATCTTAGTCACTTCCTGTCCTGACTATTGTTGTTGTTGTTAGTTGCGAAGTCATGTCCAACCCATCGCGACCCCATGGACAATGTTCTTCCAGGCCTTCCTGTCCTCTACCATCCTCTGGAGTCCATTTAAGCTCACGCCGACTGCTTCAGTGACTCTATCCAGCCACCTCATTCTCTGCCATCCCCTTCTTCTTTTGCCCTCAATCCTTCCCAGCATTAGGCTCTTCTCCAGTGAGTCCTTCCTTCTCATTAGGCGGCCAAAGTATTTGAGTTTCATGTCTTGATTATATGGGGCTCTATATGGGGCTGCCTTGAAAAGTAGCTGGAAGCTTCAATTGTGTTCTGTCCCCAACCCCACACACACACACCAACAGACGTTCAGGAGTTAAAGACCAAACCAGCCGGCAAAATCCTTTTCCTTATGATAACGGAACTTGGCAACAACCTAGTGGCTGCCTGCCAAGAGTTTATTATTTACAAAGAGGAGAAATAACTTCTCCCCACTTCTGATACATCAAAGGAAAGCAGCTCAATAATTACAATCAAGTCCAGAGATAATCCAGTCTTAAAGCAAAAGTCCGGCAATGCAGAATGCCGTGGAAGCTTTCAGTTTTGTTCGTCACAAGGTTTGACTGGCCACCACGCTCCCTTTTTATATCCTGTGGGGTGTGGTCCAGTGATTTAGCCTAATCTCGGGCACGCCCTTTCTTCTGTTGTGCGCGCTTATCTCTGCGACGCTGGTGTGGGTCCAGCCAAGACTCATTACCCTCATCACTGTCCATCTGTGGCTGCGTGGACGTGCTTGGCCCTGGCCCTATCTCTTGCCCTTCGGCGAACACCGAAGGCATTGCCAGAGAGGAGGGTCCTAGAGAGGGAGGCTTTGCCAACTCCTCCCCTTCACTCTCGGAATCCTCTCCTGACGATGATACAGGCTCCGGTAATGGAGCCACAACAAATTGGTTCAAAATACAGTGACCTGTATGGTTTTATGCAAATCTTGAGATGCACAGGTGTCCCCTCTCTTGTGGGACTACACTGGCTGGTGATTTGCTTCCAGTTCCAATTCGAAGTGCTGGTTGTCAGCTTCAAAACCTTACATGGCTTGGGACCAGGTTATTTGATGGAACATCTTTTCCCAGTCATATCTACCCCACCCACCTGAGCTGGAGGCAGGGGAAGTTATAGATCCCTTCCTCTAAGGAGAGCCATCTAGAGCAGGGGTGTCAAACTCAATGCCCAGGCCCCGGATCTGGCCTGCGGGATGCTTAGATTTGGCCCACAGGGCTGCCCTGGAAATAGCAAACGACTGGCCCGCGGTGCCTCTGCCAGCAAAAACTGAGCTATTGCTGGCAGTGCAAAAGCCAAGGAGGCCAACGCAGCTGAAAACGGAGCATGTGAGAGCTACAGGCAGCCCTCCTGAGTTCCGTTTTTGCTGGCAGAGGGTTTCAGGAAGCATCACAGTGAAAAACAGAGCTTGGGAGCCTGTTTTCACTGGCAGAGTGCTCGGGCCACCACAGGCGCCACCAACAGTGAGGTGGCCACGCCCACCCTGGCCACGCCCACCTGGCCCCCAGAGGTCAAACACAACCCTGATGCGGCCCTCAATGAAATCGAGTTTGACACCCGTAATCTAGAGAGACCAAGAAGAAGGATCTTCTCCATGTGACTCCTCCTGTGGAACATCATCCCCAAGGAGATAAGACTGATCCCCAGTTTGATACTCATTTGCAAAGCCCTGATGACCTGGTTTTGTCAATGGGCCTGAAGCCCCCAGAGTGGGATGGAGACCATCAAATGGCTCATTTGATTGTTGTTGTAGTGTGGGGCGGGGGGGGGGGGGTTAGTGCTTGTTCGTTGTTCTTATATTTTATCCTTGTAAGCCACCTGGAGTCACCAGGGCTGTCTTAACAAATGGGCCTGATGGGCACTTGCCCATGGGCCCCACAACCATAGGGGCCCCATACTAATCTGTGTATGTTAACCCTTCAATGCACCTTGTATCATATAAATAAGGTAAAGGTTCCCCTCGCACATATGTGCTAGGCGTTCCTGACTCTAGGGGGCGGTGCTCATCTCTGTTACAAAGCCAAAGAGCCAGCACTGTTGGAAAACATCTCTGTGGTCATGTGGCCGGCATGACTAAACACCAAAGGCGCATGGAGCGCCGTAACCTTCCTAACAAAGGTGGTCCCTATTTTTCTACTTGCATTTTTTATGTGCTTTCGAACTGCTAGGTTGGCAAACACAGCACTAGGGATTCAAACCACTGAACTGCCGACCTTTCTGATCGACAAGCTCAGCATCTTAGCCACTGAGCCACCGCGTCCCACTATCATATAAAAGCAGCAACATATTTATTACATTTTACTGCATTTTTTTTATTAATACTAACATGCATTAATAGAAATTAACACTGATAACTGATAAATATATGCTTAATTTTATCAACCATTTACATTTTTATTCCTGTGAGTAGTTGTCGCAGGGGCCCCAGTACACTGCTGTGCTTGGGGCCCATAATGCTGTTAAGACGGCCCTGGGTGTCACTGAAAGTAAATTGGGTGGCCATATTCAAGGTGTTAGTTATCACCTTTAAAGCGCTCCATGGCTTAGGACCTGGGTACCTACGAGACCGTCTTTTGCCACCAATAGCCTCCCACCGACCAGTTTGTTCTCACAGGGAGGGACTACTCAGGGTACCGTCAGTCAAATTATGCCGACTGGCGACTCCCAGGGGGAGGGCCTTCTCTGTGAGGGCTCCAACCCTTTGGAATGAACTGCCCCCGGAGATACGGAATATCCCTGATCTCCGTGCTTTCCGCCGTGCCCTCAAGACCCTGATGTTCCAACAGGCGGGGCTAAACATATGAACATATGAATGATTTTTAAATGTTATCTAATTCTGGGTTTTTATTTAATTGACCAAACTAAGTAACAATTTTAATTAGCAATTTTATGATGTTTGTGTGTCTTTATTTTTCTTGACTGTACACCGCCTTGAGTCCTACGGGAGAAAGGCGGTATAGAAATATAATAAATAAATAAATAAATAATAAATAAATATAAAATTTCCTATATAAATAAATAGAAGCATGGTAAACATATTGAAATCATGTACCACAATCTCCCTTGACAATTGAAATCCCTTGCAGAATGCCACAGCTTGTCTTTATTTAGCTATCTGAAGCATATGCAAAAAGACAAACACACACAACTTTTTAGGAAGAGATGTACTCTACGTAACCCGGAAGTCCACACATGTCAGGTGCAAAAAAAATCTGGACCCTAGCAGGTTTACGCCACAAACTATTTATTAAAGTCTATACTCAAGAATCTGGTCAACTAACGATCAGCACTAAATTGGCATTAAATAAGGGCCAACCAAATTTAGGAGAGGTTAGACTTGGGTTTCTTGTGGCAACATAAAGACTCTAAACTAATGACATATTTAACTCCACCTTCCAGCTCTGCCTGCTCTTTTTCTACAACACTACGAACAATAGTGGAAAGTTGGAAATGCAACCTCCCAATTTTTCTGAAAAAAATGTTGCCGTCAAATTGTATTTTTTTAATATAGAGGAAAGCTTGCCACACAGAAGGAAAGTCATCACTGCAAATTAGTTTATTTTTTAATTACATTTAAATCAAAACAATTAAAAAATTAATTGGATTCAATTTGTAATTGTTAATGTGGACAGAAGGAAATAAAATCCTGCAAACTCCCAGGGATTATTCATATTAACAGTTCTTCATTAGTTTAATTTGATTTTAATTATATTTTAATGTAAATCATTTGTATCCTGGCTCCATATATTGCTTTGTCTGTGTTCTGCCTGCCTTTGGTATAAAAGCCCCGGTGAGCTTCTAAAACAAGTGAATTCCATTCCTCCCCCACCTTTAAAAAAAGTGTCTATTTGAACAGGTAGAATTTTTCAAACAATATAAAATTAAAGGGGCTAATACAGTTTTGAAGGATTAAATAATAAACTGTTCATGTATTTATTAAAAAAAATAATATAAAAAAATTTCTGGGATTAGGAGAGGAAGAGGATTAACTATTAATGAGAGGCAGCCCTCGTATTTTTCTACAGTGAAAAAACAAAATTAAAATCAGGGAGAGGGAAAGAGGGTGAGAGGAAGCAGGGGAGAAGGAGAAGGGGTTAAGGAGAGGGAGAGGAGGGAGTGGGAGATGGAGACAGGGTGAGGGGAGAAGTAGAGGGAAGAGAGGGAAAGGAAGAGGGGGAGAGAGAGGGAGAATGAGAAGGAGAGGGAGAGGGGGAGGGAGACAGGGTGAGGGGAGAAGTAGAGGGAAGAGAGGGAAAGGAAGAGGGGGAGAGAGAGGGAGAATGAGAAGGAGAGGGAGAGGGGGATGGAGACATGGTGAGGGGAGAAGTAGAGGGAAGAGAGGGAAAGGAAGAGGGGGAGAGAGAGGGAGAATGAGAGGGAGAGGGGGATGGAGACAGGGTGAGGGGAGAAGTAGAGGGAAGAGGGGGAAAGGAAGAGGGGAGAGAGGGAGAATGAGAGGGAGAGGGGGATGGAGACAGGGTGAGGGGAGAAGTAGAGGGAAGAGGGGGAAAGGAAGAGGGGAGAGAGGAAGAAGGAGAGGGAGAGGGGGAGGGAGACAGGGTGAGGGGAGAAGTAGAGGGAAGAGAGGGAAAGGAAGAGGGGGAGAGAGAGGGAGAATGAGAAGGAGAGGGAGAGGGGGATGGAGACATGGTGAGGGGAGAAGTAGAGGGGAGAGAGGGAAAGGAAGAGGGGGAGAGAGAGGGAGAATGAGAGGGAGAGGGGGATGGAGACAGGGTGAGGGGAGAAGTAGAGGGAAGAGAGGGAAAGGAAGAGGGGGAGAGAGAGGGAGAATGAGAGGGAGAGGGGGATGGAGACAGGGTGAGGGGAGAAGTAGAGGGAAGAGGGGGTAAGGAAGAGGGGGAGAGAGAGGGAGAATGAGAGGGAGAGGGAGAGGGAGAGGGGGATGGAGACAGGGTGAGGGGAGAAGTAGAGGGAAGAGAGGGAAAAGAAGAGGGGGAGAGAGAGGGAGAATGAGAAGGAGAGGGAGAGGGGGAGGGAGACAGGGTGAGGGGAGAAGTAGAGGGAATAGAGGGAAAGGAAGAGGGGGAGAGAGAGGGAGAATGAGAAGGAGAGGGAGAGGGGGATGGAGACATGGTGAGGGGAGAAGTAGAGGGAAGAGAGGGAAAGGAAGAGGGGGAGAGAGAGGGAGAATGAGAGGGAGAGGGGGATGGAGACAGGGTGAGGGGAGAAGTAGAGGGAAGAGGGGGAAAGGAAGAGGGGGAGAGAGGGAGAATGAGAGTGAGAGGGGATGGAGACAGGGTGAGGGGAGAAGTAGAGGGAAGAGGGGGAAAGGAAGAGGGGGAGAGAGAGGGAGAATGAGAGGGAGAGGGAGAGGGAGAGGGGGATGGAGACAGGGTGAGGGGAGAAGTAGAGGGAAGAGGGGGTAAGGAAGAGGGGGAGAGAGAGGGAGAATGAGAGGGAGAGGGAGAGGGAGAGGGGGATGGAGACAGGGTGAGGGGAGAAGTAGAGGGAAGAGAGGGAAAGGAAGAGGGGGAGAGAGAGGGAGAATGAGAGGGAGAGGGGGATGGAGACAGTGTGGGTAGAAGAAGAGGAGAGGGGAGGATAAGGGGAGTAGGAATGGGAGTGGGGGACAGAGGTAAGGGGAGGGGAGAAAAAGAGGGAAGAGGGGAAAGGGTGAGGGGAAGATAGAGAGAGGGAGAGAGGGAAAATGGAGAGCAAGAGGGAGAGGGGGATGGCGACAGGGTGGGGAGGGGAAGAAGGAGAGGAGAGGGGGAAGAAGGGGAATCGGAGGGAGTGGGGGATGGAGAAAGGGTGAGGGGAGAAAGAGAGGGAAGGGGGAAAGGGAGAGGGGGAGATAGACTGAAGGAGAGAGAATGGAGATGATGGAGAGCAAGAGGGAGAGGGAGAGGGGGATGGAGACAGGGTGGGGAGGGAAAGAAGGAGAGGGGGAGAAGGAAAGGAGGAGGGAAATGGGTGGGATAGGGGGACAAGGGAGGGGAAAGAGGGAAGGGAGAGGGAGGTGAGAGGGGGGCAGAGGGGCAGGTGCAAGGGAAAGGGGAGGGAAAGGGAGAAACCAATCAGTTGTACTTTGAAGACTAACCAATTGGACTTCATATCACCTAAGCTGGTGTTTCTCAGTCTTGGTGACTTTAAGATGTGTGGACCTCCACTCCCACAAATTCCCATGCTGGTTGAGGAATTCTGGGAATTGAAGTCCATCTTAAAGTTGCCAAGGTTGAGAAACATCACCTAAGCTTAGGACAGGCACAAACTACCTCAAAGTATTTTGGAAAGGTATGCATTGAATACACCTTTCCTAGAACTAAGCAGATGCTTGTCAGTCCAGCTTTGATGAAGGCTTGAGCACAACAGCCCCTTGGAAATGCCTCATCGAAAGGCCACCCTTTCACTCCACTAACTGGTGGATGGGAGTGATCATTTTACTATCCTGCTGAAGCGTCTTTTATGATACGCAGAAGTTGGTTCTTCTGAAGTGAAGGCAGGGGTGGGCTGCTGGGGTTCACAGAGGTTCGGGAGAACCTCTAGCTAAGATTCTGTGCAGTTTGGAGAACCCCCAAATCCCACTCCTGGCTGGCCCCACCCAGCCCTCCCCACCCAGGAGTCCCCACCCAGCCTTTTTTGGATGCAGGTAAGTACAAGGCACACGTGGAGACTTGGGGAGGGCAAAAAATGGGCCTTCCGGGAGTTCAGGAAGGCCAGAAGCACGTCCGTTTCCAGCCTCCAGAGGGCCTCCAGAACCTGGGGAGGCCGTTTTCGTCCTCCCGGAGGCTCTCAAGAAAAGCCTCCAGAGCCTGGGGAGGGCAAAAAAAGCCCCCCCCCCGCCATGGTGCAGGAGGCTGACTAGGCCACGCCCACCATGGCCACACCCACCCAGCAACCAGGCAGAGAACCCCTTGCTAAAATTTTTGAGGCCCACCCCTGAGCGAAGGGATATACTGAAAATCATGAATCACATCAAGGTAGAGTGATGGGGCCTCTTCTCAAGCATTTTTTTGCTGACTGAGTCCAGTTCAGATGTCAAATATTTTCATAGTTTCACAATTCCATACAGAAAACATTCCAGCCCCTTTTGAATAGATGACTAAGGTCATCCTCTGTTGATTCTAAAAAGAAACAGTTCTTTTGTGCAGGAAGATTTTTGTCTCATTGCCTGAAGATGGGATTTGGATTTCCATCACCTTTTCATTTGGTTGTTTTTTTAACTATTTTCTGAGGCAATAGTGGTGGTCCTAATAGATTATTTGCTGCTCAGCATCGCAATATGGGCAGCTATATTAATTCCACAAATAAATAAATACACCCTCCCCTCCCCCACTCCAGGAGTATCTTGCCGCATTTCTTCCGTGACAACAAAGTTTGGGGAAAAAGAAAGAAAAGAGTACGATGTTGACAGCATCATTAGATTATTATATATGGTATTTGTGGGGCCTGGGAAGAATATATCCATATTGATTATTTCACATTTTACATGATATTCAGCAATATGCAAAGTGATATATTTGCTGCACACACACAAATCAGAAGCCCAAGTTCCCATACTTTCCTGTCAAAATATAGAGACATTTTTAAAACAAGTCTCATTTTTGCAAGATGGCTCCATAATTCCTCAATATGCTATCTTTCTTCTTTGAATGAAAGCATCATTTCCCCTGGAGCTCTATTCGTTGTTCACCACTATTGTCAACATTTGACTGATTAAGGCAGTGGTCCCCAACCTTTTTATCGCCGCGGCCCGCTGAGCGCGCGCAGGGGTGGGGGCACGGCCCAGGAGCTTTTGCGCACGGCCCATTGCACACGGCCCAGGAGCCTTTGCGCTGCAGCGTTCATGTCCCACGGCCGCTGCGCGGCCCGGTGCCAGGTACTCCACGGCCCGGCACCGGTCCGCGGACCGGGGGTTGGGGACCACTGGATTAAGGCATCAAAGATCTACCGTATGAAGAGAGCCTTCTTGTAAAAATCACAGCTGGAGTGCCACCCTAAGGGGTGAAATTTTGGGAAAATTGAAAACAAATATAACGCATATAACTTTACTATCTTGGAGCGTCAAAATCCTTCCTTCTTATTCTGCTAGAGGACATACTTGGGGCAATATTTTTCATCAGTAAGAACTGCTAACCATGTTGCAATCACTTATATATATGCCAGCAATGTGCTGCAGCTGCCCAAAAAGCCAATACAGTCATAGAAGGATTAGAATAATATCACATGAAGTGTTAGTAATAATGCCTTGGTAACGCCACACTTGGAATATTGCATCCAGTTTTGATCACCACAATATAAAAAAGAGGTTGAGACTCTAGAAAGAGTGCAGAGAAGAGCAACAAAGATGATTAGGGGACTGGAGGCTAAAACATATGAAGAATGGTTGCTGGAATTGGTATGTCTAATTTAATGAAAAATAAGAGCAGGGGTGACATGACAGCAGTCTTCTAATACTTAAGGGGCCGCCACAAAGAAAAGAGGGACAACCTATCCTCCAAAGCATCTGAAGGCAAGACAACAAGCAATGGAGGTAAAGTAATCAAGGTCAAAACCAATCTAGAAATAAGGAGAAATTTTCTAACAATTAGTATAATTATCTAGTGGAGCCACTTGCCTTCAGAAGTTGTGCGTGCTCCATCACTGGAGATTTTTAAAAAGAGATTTGACAACAATTTGCCTGAAATGGTATAGTGCAGTGATGGCTAACCTTTTTGCCATCGCGTGCCAAAAGTGGGGGTCGCATGGGGGGGTCGCATGCATATCCACATCCATAATTCTTTGCACCCCACCCCCCTGCCCATACATGCATGACACCCCCATGTTCCCCCTGCTTTTGGCACGTGATAGCATGGTGGGCACGGTAGGCCTGTTTTTCGTACTCTCCAGGCTCCAGAGTCTTTCTAGGAGCCTGGGGAGGGCAAAAACAGCCTTCCCCACCCCCTCGGAGGCCCTCCAGAGGCTGGAAACAGCCTGTTTCCCGATTTCCGGTGGGCCCAGAAGGCTCAAAAAGCTCGAAAATCAGCTGGCTGGCTCGCACATGCATGCCGGAGCTGAGCTCGCGTGCCCACCATTATGGCATTACGGGTATAGGGTCTCCTGCTTGAGGAAGGGGTTGAACTGGAAGACCTCCAAGGTCCCTTCCAAGTCTGTTATTCTGTTAAGTGATCCTCCAAATTAAGGTAATCTTCTAGTCCAACCTCCTGCCTGTGGCAGGAGATCCTATACTAGTCTAGACTTTCTTTGAGCTTGATTTTTCTGACCTAACTAGCACTGTGATGACCCAGGGCATGACACAAAGGTAAGACAGCCACAGAACCGATATGAGTCCCTTTATTATCACCAACTCTCTGGCCTGGAAAGAGCTCTTCCACCAACCTGTAACAGTCTTTGGCTGACAATACTTCAGTCCCAAACATTGTAAGCAGAAAACTTCCAACTAAAAATCGAACAAGACAAGATCAGGTAATTAGTCCAGCAGGGCAGCAAGATAAGGAGTTCCAGAAGTGAAGTGGCATGGCAGTAAATCAAACCAATTGGGAGGATGCCAGGAACTCAGATAAACAGCAGATGAACTCGGAGTTTGTTCCCGACAACCGCCCTACCCATTTGCCTCTCCTTTTAAACTCCAGCTCCAGGTGTATCTTGTGAAGGGGATCGGAGCCAGGGGTGAAATGCTACTGGTTTGGCCCGGTTCGGCCAAATCGGTAGCGATGGTGGCAGGTGGTTTGGAGAACCGGTAGGGACGGCAGCACGAGGCTCTGCCCACCCATCCGGTTGTCGTTACTTCCTGCTTTTAACCAGGAAGTAACCTGTTTTTTACCCTCTGTGCATGCGCAGAGAGTCCATGCGCAGGGTGCATGCACTTCCCAACTGGTAGGGAAGGTAAGTAGATTTCACCTTTTATCGGAGCCCTTTCCTCCCTCGTAAGCCACACAAATCATGTTTGCTCTCTTCTTCATTCTTCCCTGCGTGCCCTAGGATGAGGAGGGGGTGGGCTTTGGTCTTCATCAGAACCCCCTCTCCCTTGTTCTAACTCTCCCCTGCTCTGTCCAGCCTGACTTTGCCCTTCCCCAGTTTCCTCCACAGCCAAGGGAGCCACTCTCTCGCTCTCTGTCAGCTGTTCCTCTTCCATTGCAGAGTCAGATTCCGACAAGGGCATGACAAGCACTCTCCCCAACTGACCAGTGGGAAGACACAAAAATTGGCATCCAACTAATATGTCTGTTTCACACATAAACTATGTCACCTCATGGTGTTTGATTCACAGTGATGGACAAAACAGTCTCTCTGTTTGAAAAGCCCAATGAAATGATGCCAAAATGCCACGCACTGTGACTTCACGTGGGAGGAAAAATTGTTGACAGCCGGGAAGAAAGATTAGTGATAATGTTTGCCAGTGGGAAGTCAGCTACTGTATTCACAATGCTGTCTCCTGTAGATCTCTGCATTGAAAATCCAAAGAAATGGTGGCATGATGCTCAAAGACAGGGTGCATACAGGATTTTTTTTCTTTTCCTTATTTGGGTTCTCTTCTTTAAAGTCTCTTTAAAAAACTATGCACCATCTCTAATTAATCCAAGTATGTTGGTCCATCTATATTTGAGAAGGAGAGTTTTTTTTTTTTTTAAATAGATGTTCCTATATAAGAATCCAATAGCAAAACACTAAGATCTTCAAGAAAACTATTTCAAGAAGATGAGTCGATGGGATGATAATAGGATATCATTTCTTCTCTCTCTCCTTTTCTTCCTCTTTCTCTTTCCACCTTTTCCTCCCCTTTCTTTCTTTCTTTCTTTCTTTCTTTCTTCCTTCCTTCCTTCCTTCCTTCCTTCCTTCCTTCCTTCCTTCCTTCCTTCTTTCCTCCTTCCTTCCTTCCTTCCCTCCCTCTCTACCCAGTTTCTTCTTTCTTTCTTTCTTTTTTCTTTTTTCATTCATTCTTTCTTACTTTTTCTTTCCTTCCTTCCTTCTTTCTTTCTTTCCTTTCTTTCTTCCTTCTTCACTTCCATCCTTCCTTCCATCCCCCACCCTTCCCCTTCCTTCCTTCCCTCCTTTCCTTCCTTCCTTCCTTCCTTCCTTCCTTCCTTCCTTCCTTCCTTCCTTCCTCCCTCCCTCCCTCCTTCCTTCCCTCTCTTCTCCTTCCTTCCTCCCTCCTTCCCCTTCCTTCCTTTCTTCCTCCCTCCCTCCCTCCCTCCCTCCTCCCCTCCCCTCCCCTCCCCTCCCCTCCCCTTCTTTCCCTGGCCTCATATCCTGAATCTTACTAAGAGCCTTTCTTTTAAAAAGACATTTTTCCCCCAAAGGTCACCTGTAAAAAGGCAGAGAAATCCGTCCCCCTTTTGGAAAATCATTTGGCAGAGAGAAAGTAAAAATGGCAAGTGCTGTTTAAAAGCAGCTCTAATGAGCAGAAAAGAAGAGATGGCCGTTTTTATCAGAGGCTCGCAGCGTCCCCTGAAAAGTCACACGTCAGCTCGGGTGCCGCTATTTCAATTTCCCCTGAAATCTTTTACCTTTAATTTGGGAGGAAAAAAAATGCTACAATGGATCAGGTTTTGGAACAGCTCAGCAGTACAAATTCGCAGGGAGCCTCTTTCAGTTCATGGAATTAATGGCATAAAGCTAACAGCTTTCCGGGAAAATAAAGCAAAGCTACGTCTGATTAAATAAGTATTTTACTATTTTATATAAATAGCACGAATTCCGGGCCAGCCTTGTAAGATCAGTGATAAGGCACATAGCACATGCCAACTTTTTCATCAACATTTAGGGCATCGCTGGAACTTAAATTCACAAGCACCGGGGAATTTTCTTTATTTGAAAGCACTTGTTTATTTCTCTGGTCTATTTAATTCTGAGTTGGAGGCTCATCTTGGATGTGACCTGCCTGGAAGATAATTGATTCGGCAGTGAAACTGCCTCTTGCTGGGCGCCCTAATAGAGATGGAAGATATAAAAAAAAAAAATAGTTTGGTTGAGATTTCAAGGGAAAGTTAACTAATTTTCATGTGTTTGAAACAGTATGTGCACTCCGGACTCAACCGTCCTTGGAAAGTCCCACTTTTCAACATTTTGAAATGCAGCTTGCTGGTCCTGCTTTTTTCCCTTTTCCCTGGATAAAGGGGAAAGTGCACAAAACTACACTAAACTGGAAAAAACAACTTGCTTAACATGTGTGTTAAGAAATGCTACACACTAAAGGCACAAAGGCATATCAGGATCTTAACGTGTTTTTGTTGTTGTTGTTTTAAAATATCAAAATAAAATAGAAGTGGACTAATTCCACTAAAGAAGTGGACATAGAAGCCTTGGTAATACAGTGGTCTAAAACACCCTGTTATTAAGACCAGCTGCCTGCAATTACTGCAGGTTCGAATCTCGCCAGGCTAAGGTTGACTCAGCCTTCCATCCTTTCTAAGGTAGGTAAATTGAGGACACAGTTGTGGGGGAAATAAGCTGACTTTGTATAAAATATACAAAAGGATGAAGGCTATTGCTTAGCACATTGTAAGCCGCCCTGAGTCTCCGGAGAAGGGCGGCATATAAATCAAATTAAAAAAATAATAATTCACAAACATGAGGAAATGTGTCAGGGAATTGTGCAGCAGGTGTCCAGATGGAGTCAGACAAACATGTAGTTTTATTTAAATAAATATATTTTACTTCTATATACATAGAAAACAAGATAGGCAGGCAAACAGGAGCATCATGAGGTAAATCACGGAGCACATGCAGCACACAGAAGAAAAAGGCGGGAAAACAAGGAAACTCCCCCTTATGCCCATAGCAACCAATTACAGTGAAGATTGTCTCACGCAGGAGCCAGCACTCACCAATCAATCAACTCCCAAAGGTGCTTATTCATGTGGCAACTGGACTTTCTTGTTTTTTCTTTGAAGAGATTTCGCTTCTCATCCAAGAAGCTTCTTCAGCTCTGAATGAATGGTGGTGAATGGAAGGATTTATATTCCTTGCAGACAGTTGGTCATTTGCATTCTTTTAGAGAGTTGTTGAACTTTTGGGACAACCATGACCTGGATGTTTGAGAAACTCCATAGACTTTCAACCAATCAACCACAACTGTGTGTTCTGGCTCACAGCACAACCCTGCTACTAAACTTAAATATCTAAACAAACTGGGAAATCCAATTAATGGATTTTCTATGCCGAGATCTTGGGAAGATTATTTCTTAAGGAATCTTCTGCAGAACATTAGAATTTCCCTAAAAATATCATTGAACAGACTCCAGAAGCTTTTTCCAAGATGTAAAGAAGAAGAATATATATATATTTTGCAGGCTTTTGAGCCATTTCATGTCACTATTAAAAGATGTCGCCGAACAGAAATTTGCCAGAAACTTCTCTTCAAAATGTCACATTGAATCAATTAAAAAAAAACCATTGGAAGATTTTTTGGGGGGGTGAACATTTGCAGTGTTTAAGTGAGAAGGCGCTGACACTCTTACCACCCGTTTTCAACCTGTCTCTGTGGAACTGGCTTTGCAGGGCTCATTATAACCAAGACCAACTATGGAAATAGGATGGATGCTGTGCCAACTTTCTTTCTTGAACAAATCTTACTCCAGATAATAATAGGATAAGCTGTCAGAGGCAGGCTCACACATCCCATTACAAAGTATAATCAATTTGTGGAATGACAAAGGGGGAAAAAAAGTATCAACTGGGTTGAATTCATATATTTTCATTTTTTTTTTTAAAAAAGAAAAAGTTGTGGGTGCTTCATAAATTTATCTACCATGGATGCTTGTGTTTATTTAATTTTATTAACTGTTAGGAATTTTCAGAAGGCGAAGGAATATTTTAGCTCCATCTCAAAAAAAACGCTAAGAAATAGTCAGATGTTTTTGATGGATCACCACTTTTAATAACACAGTGCAGAGACCTCACTTACTTTGCTTATTTGATATTTCTCCTGCCTTTATTATTTTATAAGTAACTCAAGGCAGAACAATACCTAATATTCCTTCCTATCCCCACAACAACAATCCTGTAAGGGTTTGGCTGAGTGAGAGGGACTGGCCCAAAGTCACCCAGCTGGCTTTCATGCCTAAAGTGGGACTAGAACTCACAGTTTCTTGGTGATTGTCCCAAAGGCACCCAGCTGGCTTTCATTCCTAAGGCAGAACTAGAACTCAGTTTCTTGGTGATTGGCCCAAAGTCACCCAGCTGGTTTTCATTCCTAAAGCAGGATTAGAACTCACAGTCTCCTGGCTTCTATACCAGCATCTTAATCTTAATCTTAATTTTAACCAGTAATTTAACCTTATTCAGCATCTTATCCGCTTTAACTTGTAGGAAGTTAGAGCACCCACCCCTCTCCTAGGAAAATGAGAAATATTGTTAGGAAGTATTAAAAGGGCAGAATATTTCCCCTAAAAGGGAGGCAGAAACTCAGCCCTCCCTCCCCCCCCCCCCGTCAATGGGCCATTAAGGCCTGGGCCAGCCTATTATACATAACAAAGATCTACCTCCTTCAGGCAGAGCCATAGTAGGAATTGCCCAAAGCCCTTTCATTACATCATCACCCAGCAAGGCTCAACCAAGCCTGGAACACAGACAACCTACAAAGTTGCCCCTGCATGGCCCCGTGGGAGTCTGACAACCAATCAGAATACAAGCTCAAATTCAAAAGCCCAGAGAGGGTATAAAACTCAGGCACTCTCAGCATCTCTTCTCTTTTTTTCGTTTCACCCAAGATTGTGATCCTGTCCACCATTAAGACCATCTTCCCAAGCAGCCACCATGTTTCCAGTGTCTTTTTTCCCACTTGGAACTGAACCCAGAAGGACATTTCTCCCAACAATCCCAATCTAAGCTCTAAGAGTTTTCATTTCTCCTGCTATATAAGGGTAACAGCATAACATCAGTGGAGTGAGGTGTTACCAAGTGTTCAAAGGAAAATCTTGGTTCAGTTCCAAGCTGGGAGAAAGACGCTGGAAACAACATGGAGGCTGATTGGAAAGAAAGTTGTTCTGGCCCAGCTACGGACACCAAAGAATACAACACATACACAGTTTGTACAAAACTTAATTTACTAAAATAACTCAGTCTTTTTCAAAACAAAGGCTGTTAATAAACTTTCTTAACAGCCTACAAGAAACCAAAGATAAAGTAATCACAATCTTACTAAGGTTGGCAGAAAGCCCAGGAGCAATTTTTCAGAGAATCCAGACGCGAAGTAGAGTGAACTAAAGTTGTTCCCTACAACTTGCTTCAGTCAGCCTTCCTCCTTAAATAGGCTAAGGGAGTGGCCAATTAGCCCCAAGCCTTACTCTTGAGGAGACCTCCTCCTGAGGAGCCACTCCTGCCTTTTGGCAGCTCTGCGCGCCCGTGCATCGAGAAGAGGCTCCTCCTCTTCGTCCTCTTCACTTAAAGGAGCTTCTGTAATATGGAAGACCAAAACCTAATGGAATAATATAGAATAACGAAATTAGATATAAAAGTGATATAATACTTGGGTCAGTCTAGAGGATCTCTGGAGGGCCCCCTTTCTTTGGCATTAGGTTCAAAAAGTGGAACCACAGAGTTAACGAAATCCTCCTCAGCTGGAAAGTTCAGGAAACACCATCACGAGCAAAATATTATACCTAGCCAAGCAAAGGTAACCACAGATATAACGGCAGGAAACTTAGATAGGTTTGCAAGAACACCTGTGACCCACTTAAGAGGGGAAACACATTAGTAAGCTTGTAGGGTATAGCAGCAAAGGGGGGGGGATTGCCGCTATGGGCTGTCAGAAATGTAACCAATCCTAAGATGTCAAAAGTATGTATAAATGTAACTGAATTAGAATATTTTTTTCGTTCAGTCTTTGCTTCTTGTGTTGCACTGAACCTTGCACAATAAACCTCTCTGATCACCCATGGAAATCTTGTGAGTCTTAATTTCTATAACATCTGGAGGTTCTGAAGGCCCTGGCTGAATCCCTGCCTCTGGCACCACATCTTCTTCAGCCTCCACACTGTCTGGCTCGAATGCCAGCTGCACAGGCTGCTGGTGCAGCACCACACCAGCCTCCTCGCTGTCAGAATCAGCTACAATTCGCACAGGCCGCTGACGGGCCACAACAAAAGTTTAATGATGAAGCAAAACCACCAGGGTTTGTGGTTCTGGTGCAGCTGACCAAATGGTTGAATGAGTGGATGGATCTTCTGTGACTTTGAATGTTGAGCTGTTCTGGGGGTCGTGCAATGAACGGACTTGTGTTCTGAAAGGATATTGGGCAGTTCCCTGTTGTGGCTAATGGTTTTCGTCCTGTGTTGGATTTTGGGGGAGGGGCTGCTTTCTAATCCTACCATTCTGCCAAGGAGTTTCGAAATATCCTGTCTTGAATGGATTACCAAATCTGCATGGCTGGTCTAGTGAAGAGAAGGACTAGGGGAGATATGATAGCAGTGTTCCAATATTTGAGGGGTGGCCCAGAGAGGAAGGGGTCAAGCTGTTTTCCAAAGCACCTAAAGGGCAGACAAGGAATAATGGATGGAACCTGACCAAGGAGAGATTCAACCTAGAAATGAGGAGCAACTTTCTGACAGTGAGAACAATCAACCCATGGAACAGAAATTGCCTTCGGACATTATGGAAGCTTCATCACTTGAGACTTTCAAGAAAAGATTGGACTGTCATTTGTCAGAAATAGTATAGGGTCTCCTGCTTGAGCGGGGGGTTGGACTAGATGACCTATAAGGTCCCTTCTAACTCCGTTAATCTGTCTGTTAAGATCTGCATTTCTAAAAGCTGGCCTCCTCAGTTTCTGCTTGGGGGCAGGGAGACTGGGGCTAGTTTCTGCCTCTCATAAGCTTTTTTCCCATTTCTCCTTTAGGGAAATTATTCTATCCTGCCTTTTTTAATATTTCTCAAAATATTTCATTCTTCAGAATTGGGGAGGGGGGGCTTCCCACACAAGTAAAAATGGATGAGTAAGAACTTGATCCTGAGGATGTAATAATCCATCATCCCCACATACCATTATTTTTATCCTAAGTACTTAGGAAAACTGCCAGTATTCTTTAAAAGTTTAGATCATCTTATGTTAATTGAACAATTAAGAAGCAAGATGTTGCTGCTCAGGATTTCACTAACTGGTGTCACCAATGCAGTGAGATGGGGAGACCCCTTTAGGGGTCCAAAGGTAACCCTGTTGTAAGGGGTATGTACAGAAAGCAAGGGATAAGTTGGTCCAAGTTTTCCAATGACTATAAAAAAAACCTCAAACATAGACAAACCACAAAAAAAAGTACAATTCATAAAAATAAGGTATCCTGTAACTTCCTAAGATGAAAGCATTTATTGCAATATAATCACATATGGTTTAAAGTGCACTAAATCAGATGAGTATAGACTCATACAATCTATGGTTCCACCAATTCTGAGGGACAGCAAGGCAGATGGTGATAGTTCAAAGCAAACATTTCACATTGCAAATTAGGTGATTTTAAGATAAATCCCAAGTAGCTTAGCCAGTGGTAGGATCCTCCCAGTTTAACAACCGGTTTGGTGATCGTGCACTTTGCGCGCGCCCACACCAGACGCATGGTATGTGCGTGTGCGCAATTGAATGAAAAATCACCTTCTGCGTTAGTGCTAGGGAATTAAAACAGCTGAGTCATGGCAATCCGCTCTACCTTGCTAATCAGCTGCAAAGATATAGGTAAGTAAAGCACAGGGGCAGGTGGGTGGACCCAGCTGATCGTTGGAGCAAACTGGTTCTCTCCCAGCTGATCGTCGGAGCTACCGGTTCTCTCCCAGCTGATCATTGGAGCTACCGGTTCGTCCAAACTGGTCCGAACAGGTAGAATCCCATCCCTGAGCTTAGCCTATAATTATTTAACTCCTGGCCTAAGGCAGGGGTTGAAAATGTAATAATGTGATTGTTTAAAATGGCTTGTTAATACAAACATACATCTCCATTTTCAGCAAGGGTTCTCACTGCAATTTTCAGACTGAATATTGTGGTTGCTTTAATTTTTTTTCCCACCCTCTTTCTAGCTTTTTCACAGATGGTTACAACTAAGTGGGAGTCTGCATAATAGCTCTGTAACACAAAAATGTGACTGTCTGATGCAAATCTGGAGCCGTTTCTTATTTGGAAATATAGCAATGAGCTTTTAATAGGGTTCCACATGTTATTGGTTTTGTTTTCCAAAGCCATGTTTTTAAAAACACAATCCCACAATCAAAATTGTCAGCAACTATTCTGTAAAGTTTTACTAAATGTCCAGAGAGATACTGAAGAATCCCAAGAAGGACACAACACAACAACAAAGATGCCAGGTTCTACCATGTCACAATTAGGAGAACCTAACCACACAATTTTAACTAACATCCTGAACCAATGTTTCTTGACAATTTTAAACTGGGTGGATTTCAACTCCCAGAATCCCCCAGCCAGCATGCTTGCTGGGGAATTCTGGGAGGTTTTTTTTTTTTTTTTTGCTTTAATTTATATGCCGCCCTTCTCTGGAGACTCAGGGCGGCTTACAATGCGTTACTGCTACAATGAGTTGTAATCCACCCAGCTTAAAATTATCTAGGGTTGGGAAACTGTGCCCTGAACAAAGAGAAAAAAGAAAAAAGAAAGCTCTGTGTTTGAAGAGATTATTTCTGTAGTACCTTTCTTGTTTTTGTGACCTTCTCTTTCAGGTCATCAGTAGAACTTCCATTGACATCTACAGCCAAGTTTTACATTTTCCTTAAGTGTCTTCCATTTTAAATTTCCAAGAACGCTACCAAATATTTGAAACAATTGACTTCTCAGAAAGAATGATCAAATGAGCCCAGTCTAGATCCTATTATTACCACCCACTGAAGAAAAAGAAAGTTTAGTGAATCATAAGAAGAACTGCAAAACAGCCAATGAGCCATTTTGTCTCTAAGCACTGTTGTTAAGAAATTCCAGCATCCAAGTCAGAATTCAATCCTTGCAAAAGCAAGCTTTTGCCATCATCCTAAGTCATACCCCCAAAGGACACAATCATTTTTTCACTTCACAAATATCACGCCATCCCGTTCCATCCCTTCTAATGCTGAAGAGTCTTTCCTAATGCCAGAAGACTCAATGACTCAACAAGGTGAACTTATTTTGCCCAGCCTTGGCATTCAAAGCCCTGAAAATCAATCAAATCAAGACAAAAGGAATCAACTGTCCTGCCAGTATGTCCACATCCCATTAACAGTGCCCGTTCATTTCTGATCGCTCTCGTTTAAGGCTGCATTTGATCTCTAAAGAAGATAAATGTAGAAGATTGGTTCCCAGATACCGGAGGTGATTGAAAATGGTAGCTCACTTCTTTAGCCCACAGGATGGGTGTCTAACTGGATGGAAGGATGGAGGGAGAGATGGGGATGGATCAGGGGTGAAATCCAGCAGGTTCTGACAGGTTCTGCAGAACCAGTAGCGGAAATTTTGAATAGTTCAGAGAACCGGCAAATACCACCTCTGGCTGGCCCCAGAGTAGGAATGGAGATTTTGCAATATCCTTCCCCCAGGAGTGGGGATTTTGCAGTATCCTTCCCCAGGAGTGAGGTGGGAATGGAGATTTTGCAGTATCCTTCCCCAGGAGTGAGGTGGGAATGGGGATTTTGCAGTATCCTTCCTCTGGAGTGGGGTGGGAAAGGAGATTTTGCAGTATCCTTCCCCTGGAGTGGGATGGGAAAGGAGATTTTGCAGTATCCTTCCCCCAGGAGTGGGGAGGGAATGGGGATTTTGCAGTATCCTTCCCCTGCCACGCCCACCAAGCCACACCACGCCCACCAAGCCATGTCCACAGAACCGGTAGTAAAAAAAATTGAATTTCATCACTTGGATGGATGAATAGATGATGGATCGATGAAGGGATGGATGGAGGGAAGGGGATGGATTGAAGGAGAGATAAATGAATGGAAGGCTGGATGGGTGAGGGATGGAGGGATAGAGGGATAGAGTAACTGATCAACTCTGAAGAGGACATTGGTCTTGGAAGTGTTGGAGAACGCACTGAGGTTGATTCCACCAGTAGAAAGGAAGCAGTCACAAGGAAGATAGGAGGTAGCCTATCTTTTATTTTTATTGTATTTGACCTCACTTTATAATTATGGAAACCACCTTGAGGTCTGCAAAGTGGAGGCAGTGTAGAAATGCCACAGCGAATAAATAAAGCAATGAAGTTTCTTCTGCTACTATTGGAGATGATTGGAGTATTTTCCCTTGCCCAAACTTTCTGGAATCAAATCAAAACATTCTGATAAACACATTACTGCACACAGAAATATGAGCTTATCTTTGCAAGTTTAAGTTACAACTGCAGCCCTTTCGCTGCTCATGTTGTCTTCATCCCTACAATAGATTTATTCTGAAAAGACATACAACCCCCAAATGAATTCTGCATGGATATTTTAGCATAGAACAATAATATTAATAAAGGAGAATATTTGAAAATTCAGTTGAAATATGGTGCTCTCTGAGCCTCGTTGTTTTCTTGCAGATGTTTTGTGAGCTAAACTGGGTAGCATCATCAGTGCCTCTCAATAATAATAGTGGCATACAAAGGGAAATCTGTTGGAATGGATTGGGATGGATTGGGATGGGATGGGATGGGATGGGATGGAATGGAATGGAATGGAATAGAATAGAATAGAATAGAATAGAATAGAATAGAATAGAATAGAATAGAATAGAATAGAATAGAATAGAATAGAATAACAGAATTGGAAGGGACCTTGGAAGTCTTCTAGTCCAACCCCCTGTTTAGGCAGGAAACCCTACACCACTTTAGACAAATGGTTATCCAATCTTTTTTTAAAAAAACTCTCCAGTGTTGGAGCCTTTATAACTTCTAGAGGCAAGTTGTTCCACTGATTAATTATTCTAACTGTCAGTAAATTTCTCCTTAGTTCTAAGTTGCTTCTCTCCTTGATTAGTTTCCATCCATTGCTTCTTGTCCTGCCCTCAGGTGCTTTGGAGATTAGCTTGACTTCTTTGTGGCAGCCCCTGAGATATTGGAAGACTGCTATCATGTCGCCCCTAGTCCTTTTTTTCATCAAACTAGACATGCCCAATTCCAGCAATCATTCTTTATATGTTTTAGCCTCCAGTCCCAGAATAGAATTAGAATAGAATAGAAAATAGAATAGAATAGAATAGAATAGAATAGAATAGAATAGAATAGAATAGAATGGAATGGAATGGAATGGAATGGAATGGAATGGAATGGAATGGAATGGAATGGAACGGAACAGAATAGAATAGTAGAATGGAATGGAATGGAATGGAATGGAATGGAATGGAACGGAACGGAACGGAACGGAACGGGACGGAACGGGACGGAACGGAACGAAATGGAATGGAATGGAATGGAATAGAATAGAATAGAATAGAATAGAATGGAATGGAATGGAATAGAATTCTTTATTGGCCAAGTGTGACTGGACACACAAGGAATTTGTTTTTGGTGCATATGCTCTCAATGTACATAAAAGAAACAAAATAAATGCATCAAGAATCATCATCTTTGTTGCTCTTCTCTACACTCTTTCTAGAGTCTCCATGTCTTTTTTTTACATCATGGTGACCAAAACTGGATGCAGGATTCCAAGTGTGGGCTTACCAAGGCATTATAAAGTGGCATTAACACTTCATGTGATCTTGATTCTATCCCTCTGTTTATGTTTATTGGAGATAGAGGAAGAGATGGATACATCATGTGATCTTGATTCTATCCCTCTGTTTATGTTTATTGGAGATAGAGGAAGAGATGGATACATTCTTTGCACCATGCCAAGAGTGCCCTTTGCTTCTGGAAACAGGACAACTCCGAAAACCTATTCGATTTTACCCTTCCCCATATATAAAGATCTAAGCTTCCCTCTGATCTTGACAAGCAGAGGAAAGACTGACTGCAGAATGCAAAGAAGGAAAGTGTTTGCAAATCAGCTGAGCTGCAGTAGAATCTCAATGAACCCAGTCCGGTTATCCAACACCCCTGTGGCGGGAAGCTTCTGGTGCAACCTAAGCACACACCCCTGGAATGTTGTGACGTGAATCCATATGATGCTGAAAAGGGAGCAATTGCAGGAGCCGCGGAGGTCTGACCTTTAGCATGAAGGAAAGCATGGGAGAAGTCTAATTGCAAGCATTGGTTTGATCAAGCAGCTAGGTAGTGCAGCTACACAAATACTATTTCCCCAGCTAAATTGTGGTTCTTGTTATGTTTGCCTCCCTCCCTTTTCTTTCTTTCTTTCTTTCTTTCTTTCTTTCTTTCTTTCTTTCTTTCTTTCTTTCTTTCTTTCTTTTCCTCCCTCCCTCCCTCCCTCCCTCCCTCCCTCCCTCCCTCCCTCCCTCCCTCCCTCCCTCCCTCCTTTCTTTCTTTCTTTCTTTCTTTCTTTCTTTCTTTCTTTCTTTCTTTCTTTCTTTCTTTCTTTCTTTCTTTCCAGCTCAGGGCATAGCACCTCATGCAAACAGTTGACCTTCTGATCTAAAATCTTCAGCTCTCCAATTAGATGGCCCAAAAATATAGCCGTGGCTACAGTTCACTGCTTCTAGCTTTGGAATGCTTTTCTTTTCATAAATCAATATAATAAATCCATAGTACTTTTTTTTGGCCTTCCGTTGAATCGGACACGATTGAACAGACGGAGGGGAAAAAGCGCATATGGATTTATTCTAAAGCTGAGCAGCGTCTCTCGAAATCACTGCGAGCTACTTCAGCTTTTAAACTAAGTTTGATCATAAAAGTAAAGATCCTCTCCAACCTACTAGGATTTTTGTTTGACGGCCCAGCCTAGCCTCTAGCGCTGGCATTTCTTGACAATTTCATATCCAGGTACAAAGTTAGATACAGCTGTGCTTGGCTTTTTTTTAGGGTGTCACCCAGGGGTGAAATCCAGCAGGTTCTGACAGGTTCTGGAGAACTGGTAGTGGAAATTTTGAGCAGTTCGGAGAACCAGCAAATATCACCCCTGGCTGGCCCCAGAGTGGGGAGGGAATGGGGATTTTGCTGTATCCTTCCCCTGGAGTGGGGTGGGAATGGAGATTTTGCAGTATCTTTCCCTTGCCATGCCCACCAAGCCATGCCCACCAAGTGTTGTGACACAGGCCCAAGTAAGTAGTAGGAAAATCAGTCAGTGAAAAAACAAACAAACTTTATTCGAACACCTGAGAATTACTTCATTCCCAGCGTCGTTCAACTAAATTAAAACAAATTCCTCCCAACACAAATTCCTCAGTCCTATCGCAAACCTTGGTCCAATTAGGCAAACTGCCAAAGGCTTTTCTTGGCAAATATTCAGAAGTCACAGATACAAAAATAAATACAAGATTGTACTTCTTTTTTCGAAATAATGCCCTCATTGATAAACTCATGTAAAAATCACATCAGTTCTTGATCATAAGAGTACAAATCACAAATATAGTCAAGTATATCCTGTAAGCTTCTGGGGAATGATTCAGAATTTATCGGAGAACAAAATGAGTTTGAAGTGATTTTTCTCAGCTGAACTCTGGAAGCAACTCTTGGAATATTGTGGAAGAAATTCTTGGAATTTGGCGATTATTGGCCTGTGTCCAAAATTAAAAGGAAACTAATTTGGGGAATAAAGCATCAATGTGTCTGTTTTGGGTGTATATTTAAATATAAATCTGGCCCTTTTCGCCAATTTTTTAATTTTCGTTTTGAAAATGCCCAAGTCCTTAATGACAGAACAATTAATCAGTGGAACAAATTGCCTCCAGAAGTTGTAAATGCTCCAACACTGGAAGTGTTTAAGAAGAGATTGGACAACCATTTGTCTGAAATAGCATAGGGCTTTCTGGCTGAGCAGAGGTTGGAGAAGACCTCCAAGGATGGGGTGAAATTTAACAGGTTCTGACAGATTCTGGAGAACCAGTAGTGGAAATTTTGAGTAGTTTGTAGAACCGGCAAATACCACCTCTGGCTGGCCCCAGACTGGGGAGGGAATGGGGATTTTGCACTATCCTTCTCTTGGAATGGGGAGGGAATGGAGATTTTGCAGTATCCTTCCCCTGGAGTGGGGAGGGAATGGAGATTTTGCAGCATCCTTCCCCTGCCACCCCCACCAAGCCACCCCCACCAAGCCACACCATGCCCACCAAGCCACATCCACAGAACCGGTAGTAAAAAAAATTGATTTTTTTCAAATTCCACCACTGCTCCAAGGTCCCTTCCATCTCTATCATTCAATTATTCTGTTATGACATTCCAGATAACCTAGTCCGGATCCCCCCTGCCCTTTCTCACTATGCCAAAGCTTTCCTAACACAGCATACAAGTAAAGACCAATCAAATTCCTCCTTTACCTACAGACAGGTGATGTAAAGGCAAAATAAAGGCACCTAAATTTGTTGAGCATGCCTTCTACATTATGACACCTGCTCTCTGGGACAGCATCCCCCCACCCCAAGATCTGAATGTCTTCCATTCTGATGATCTTAAGAAAGTTATTAAAAACTGGCCTGTCTTTTGCTAGCTTAACTAAGGTAAAGGTAAAGGTTCCCCTCACACATATGTGCTGGTCGTTCCCGACTCTAGGGAGCGGTGCTTATCTCCGTTTCAAAGTCGAAGAGCCAGCGCTGTCCAAAGACGTCTCCGTGGTCATGTGGCCGGCATGACTCAATGCTGAAGGAGCACGGAACGCTGTTACCTTCTGTTCTGTCCCCGTCCCCCCACACACACACAAACAGCCAGCCGGGGGTAAAAGAATTACTTGGCACATACCAGGTTCGTTATCAGGAACTTGGCAGCAATACGATAACCGTCTACCAAGTGCTTTACTTCAAGAAGAGGGAGTTTTCCTCCACCAGATAAACACCGACAAATACACACAGTTTTCAAAAACAGTCCAGCTCAAACAGAAACCTTCAGCAGATTCAGGCATTGTACAAAGTGACTAGCCAGAAGTTAGCTTTGTCCGTCACAGAGTCTAAATGGCCACCACACTCTCTTATATAGCCTGTGGGGTGTGGTCCAGTGACTCAGCTTAATCCCTGGCACGCCTCCTCATCTGCTGCAAACGTTTATCTCACCTTCATTGGCATGGATCCAGGAACGACTTATCACCCACATCGCTGTCATTGGAGACACCTGGCTCCTTGTCAATCTCCTCTCCCTCAGCAGACACCTGAGGCATTGCCAGAGAGGAGGGGCCTGGAGAGGGAGGCCTGGCCGGCTCCTCTCCTTCATGTTCGGGGCCTTCTTCCTCTGATAAAATGGGCTCGGGGGTCGGAGCCACAACACCTTCCCACCAAAGGTGGTCCCTATTTTTCTACTTGCATTTTTTACGTGCTTTCGAACTGCTAGGTTGGCAGAAGCTGGGACAAGTCACGGGAGCTCACCCCATCACGCAACACTAGGGATTCGAACCGCTGAACTATCAACCTTTCGATCAACAAGCTCAGCGTCTTAGCCGCTGAACCACCGCGTCTCTATAGCTTAACTACGATGAGCTTTATTCCTGCCTGTCCAGAAGCCATCAAGAAATCTTTCTGTGTGTTTTCCTGCTTCACAGCACCAGACCCACAGCTATGGCGGCGTCCCGCCTCACCTCGGCCAAATGGCCCTAAATCAAATCGCTTGCCACACACTGACATTCACAACAAAACAGCCTCAGTAATTAACTAAAATTTCGCCTCCCTTCTGACAAGGATGAAGGTGGGCTGCCCAATGAACAATAAGGGTTTTTTTTCCCCCCTGATTTTGAATTGAAATGTCAGTTTGATTTGGGGTCACGTCCTGGTGATGCCCTAGACTTTTAATTAAAGCCTTTTATTGAATGTCTAGCAGAAGAACTGAGTGAAATAATGAAGGGAATGTACCCTCTGATTGCCAGGAGCCTTGTCACGTACCAAGTCAATAGTTAGGTCTGAAGAGTTGGGAGAGAGTATTTTTGAGTTCAAAAGGACAAGCTGGCCTGTCTTAGTCACATACACATCTCTCCATAATTATACATAATGGCTCAGGGTTTTTTTTTTTTAAAAAAAAAAATCCTGCAGAAACAAAACATAATTACAGCACTTAGATATAATGGGTGCAGCCACTTAACTTACCAGTAGATAGTATTTATCAAGTATGTATGATAGAAATGGAATGTTCTTTTAAAAAAGGATTGTCGGTGGTAAGAAAGTCAGATATAGAAGAATATTTATAGCTCAGGGTGGAAATGAAAGGTCCTTGGTGCCAGGGGTGAAATGTAAAATTTGTTACTACCGGTTCTGTGGGCGTGGCTTGGTGGGGGGGGATAATGTGACTGGGTGGGCGTGGCCAACTTTTTTTTAAAAAAAAACTTTTCAAAGCATTTTTTCTAATGCTTTGAAAAGCCTCTCTGCTGATCAGGGAACTCAGCTGGGATCGTCAGAGACTTTTCAAAGCACATTTTTTATCACCTTTTCGGTCAAGAGGTTGCAGAAAAAAATGCTTTGAAAAGCCTCTGATGATCCCAGCTAAGCCGTGCAATCATCAGAGGCTTTTTTTTTTTAACTTTGAAAAGAGCCGAAGTGGCGCAGTGGTTAGGGTGCCGTACTGCAGCTACTTCAGCTGACTGCTAGTTCAGCGGATCAGCGGATCAAATCTCACCGGCTCAAGGTGGACTCAGCCTTCCATCCTTCCGAGGTGGGTAAAATGAGGACCCAGATTGTTAGGGGGCAATATGCTATTTGGTATACTGTCTTTGGTGTAAGCCGCCCAGAGTCCTCGGAGAGTGGGCGGCATAGAAATATGACTAATAAAAAATAATAAAAGCATTTTTTCATCGGAAGAGGTTGTAGAAAAAATGCTTTTAAAAGTAAAAAAAAAAAAAAGCCTCTGATGATTGTGCGGCTCAGCTGGGCATGGTGGGTGGGGGAGGGGCCCAGGGATTTTTGCTACTGGTTCTCCGAACCATCCGCCACCATCGCTACCAGATTGGGCGATCCGGTCCGAACCAGGAGCACATTATTTATTAAATTATTATTATTATTATTATTATTATTATTATTATTATTATTATTATTATTATTATTAATTAAATTTATATGCCTCCCCTCTCCGGAGACTCAGGGCGGCTCACAATACATTTAAAATTTCACCCCTGCTTGATGCTCTCTGAGCTTGGTTGGGTTGGAAGAAATGTCCATCTGGGTTCAGTTCCAAGTGGGAAGAAAGACACTGGAAACATGGAGACTGTTTGGAAAGATGGTTTTAATGGTGGACAGGATCACATGCCTTGACGATCTTGGGTGAAGGAAACTGAAGTCAAGAAGTCATCTGATGAGAATGATAGTAGTGGTGTGGTGGCCTAGAGGTGTGACTTTTGCCTCACAATTGGGAGGCTTTGAGTTCGATCATAGGTAGAGGCAGATATTTCTCTCTCTGGGCACAGTGAGAATATATCTGCTGAACAAAACTCCGCATTGGTGACAGGAAGGGCATCTGGCCAGTAAACATTCTGCTAGCTCCATTCAGTTGCTCAAACTCCACCCGGCAAGGGATTATGGGATCATTAAAAGAAGATGATTATCTGATGAGAATGATGCAAATGATTAAAATGCACATCAAGAAAAGAGTTCAGGAACCAACTCAGCTCTCTAGCCCAGAAAAAGACTGTCAAGTGGGGATAAGGTAAAGGTTCCCCCACACATACATGCTAGTCATTTCTGGCTCATCTTCATTGCAAAGCCGAAGAGCCAGCGCTGTCCAAAGACATCTCCATGGTCATGTGGCCGGCATAACTCAACGCCGAAGGCACACGGAGCGCTGTTACCTTCCCACCAAAGTGGTCCCTATTTTTCTACTTGCATTTTTACGTGCTTTCGAACTGCCAGGTTGGCAGAAGCTTGGACAAGTCACGGGAGCTCACCCTGTTACGCGGCACTAGGGATTCGAACCGCTGAATTGCCGACCTTTCTGATCGACAAACTCAGTGTCTTAGCCACTGAGCTACCGCGTCCCCTTAGGAAAACAATTGCTTGCTGTGGAATTCTGGGAGTTGAAGTCCACCTATCTTAAAACTGTTGAGGTTGAAAAACACTGCTGTAGATCATGGAAGGAAATAGACTATATTGAGGCTAGTTGATGTGCCAGAAAATCTAATTAGTCTCTTTAGGAATCATTGATGTGATGCTATTTCAGTAAGAACTGAATATGGAGGAACAGAACAGAAAGAATGGGATAAAGATGTAGAAAAAGATTGCCCCCACATAGTATGTTTAACCCACATAGTAAAAAGAATGGCATAATTAAAGAAAGGGAAATAGCAATCAAAGTTTAACATGAAAGACTGTTTGAGATCTGCAAATATCAACACCTTGTTAGCTAAAATTAAAGAAAAATGTGAGTCCTTGGTACTCTCTAAGCTTGGTTATTTTCTTACAGATGTTTCATTACCAAACTAAGTAACAACATTGTTGTGGATTTAATAAGACAAACACAACTTTTGGGTTAATCAGAGACAAATTTATATATTGCGCAATAGGTTCAAGGCTCTGTACATGAAGCGTTGAACAAAGACAGAAATTAGGTACAATGGTTTTATACCCTTCTAGACAAAGGATTCTGTTAACTCAGCAATTCATATGGTCATATACATTTATCATTTTTAATTGACATTTCCTAATTACAGAGTTTCTTTGCAAAACAGTTATAATTCTTTTTGTAGATTACTGAAGCATAGATTCAAATCATCTTCTGACGATAGACAACTTTTAACTCATGTGGATCCCCTTGACCTAACCAACCTTTAAGCTGTATGTCATTAGAATGTTCCTTTCTTCTGACAACTTAGAGGCCTCCTAGAGGAACCAAAAGGATTTTGGCTGAGTTTGTACTTTTTCCAACCGGATGCATTGCTTTTTAGAATAGAGTGAATAGAAAGTTATCCAGTGGTCATCTATCAGAGCCCGCTTCATTACATTAACATCAGTCTGGTAATGTTACATAGTTTGATAATAAAATGCCTGCAAGAAATCAACCAGGCTCAGAGAGCACTAGCAACTCCACAGTTCAAACCTAAGATGCAAATATTCTCTTTTAACAGGGGAAAAAAACGACTTCATAAAGAAAATAAAACATGGAAATTTTAAAAAATGGGGATGGAATGCCATTGATATTTTCTTTTGTAAGCCATCATGAGGCTGAATGGAGTAGGTGGTTTAATGCATAAATATTAACTACATTCTGCCATATGGTTGTATATTGACTTTTGGGGGTTTGTTCATCTATTTCCCATTGTTTTATTTCATCCAATTGATTGTGCTGTTCAGCTTTCAGGTTAATTTTTGTCTGGCAAATGCTGGCCAAACTTATTCAAATGAGAAAGACTTAAAAATGGGTTTGGAAAGAGGACTTGCTTTCTACCAGTCCAGCTATGCATGAGAGAAATGCTTTTAGAGTCGTAATGTTATGGCCCATTAACCTTTACAAGCAGAAGTAAAATCCAATAAATCAATAAAATATAAATAAGAGACAGAAAGAAATCAATAATAATATGGACTTAGAAAGTCAAAGAATGAGTGAGTAATCAAAAGCACAATGCATTTGGCTTTTCAGCTTTTGAGGTAAGCTGTGTATGCTTTTTGTGTCTCCCATTGCCTTCATCTAAAATGACAGAAGGTAATCTTGACCAGCCAAAGTTAAATTCAATAAATTGATAAAATATAAATAGCAACAGCAATAGTAGTTCGATTTATATACCACCCCATAGTGCTTTACCGCACTGTCTGGGTGCTTTATAATGTCAGCATATTGCCCCCAACAATCTGGGTCCTCATATAACTGATCTCAGAAGAGTGGAAAGCTGAGTCAACCTTGAGACCTATCAGGATTGAACTCCAGGCTGTGGGCAGAATTAGCCTACATTCTGCTGTGGTTTTTTTCAAACGAGCTCCCTCTTTTTTAAAGCTTTCCTCAGATAAAATTTGTCTCTTTTTTTCCCATTTTCCACCCAGAATGATCAAAATCCTGCAGTTCTCTGACACCTCAGGAATTTTTTTCTTCCTTTTTTTTCTTTAATTTTTTTTTTCCAAATCATTTTTTATTTTAAAACAAAAAAAAATAAATAAAAATAAAACATATAAACATCATTCATTCAATCAAATACAGACAGTACATCGGCCAGTTTGCATCCCTAGTGCCCTCTCCTCTCTTCACAATATCACTACATATCCAAAATTTATATATATAAAAAAAGGAATTTTTTTCTTCCTTTGAGCTCACTTTTGCTTAGTGTTTCTCACCCTCAGCAATTTTAAGCTGTGTGGACTCCAACTTCCAGAATTCCCCAGCCAGCAATACTGGAATTCTGGGAGTTGAAGTCCACACAACTTAAAAGTTGCTGAGATAGAGAAAAACTGCTGTAGCCAGCTAACCCCCCATTTTTATTTTCTAGAACAGTCTACAGGGAGCCGGCAGGAGATCTGGATGAAGGCCAACAGACTGCCTGAGTTCATCCTGACAATAATGCTTCTTGATGGAAGCCAAACTCTCAAGCCACAAGATGAAAACAAACATGATATCCAATGACACCTACAAACCAAACTTTTAAACTTTTTACCCACTGCCAAAGAAAACTTTTTTTAGCAATGAAGATTCAAGTCGCTTTAACAGTGAGATGGAAGAGAGAAAGGGAGGGAGGGAAGGAGGGAGGGAGGGAAGGAGGAAGGAAGGAAGGAAGGAAGGAAGGAAGGAAGGAAGGAAGGAAGGAAGGAAGGAAGGAAGGAAGGAAGGAATATCCATCTGGCTCAGTTCCAAGGTGGGAAAAAGACACCGGAAACATAGAGGCGGATTGGAAAGATGGTTTAATGATGAAGCAGAACCATGAAAGATGGTTTAATGATGAAGCAGAACCATGAAGCACATGGTTCTCTGGTGCAGCTGACCACATGGAGTTGAGAGGTGGGGTATTTATACTTTCGCTTGGGCTTTGCACTTGAACTTCCTGTTCCTGTGCAAGAACATGTATTCTATTGGCTGTTGTAGGGGTCATGGCTGGCTCTGTAGGTAGCGCCCAGGTTTGGTTGAAGTTTGGAGGGTATGGTGCAGCTGAAATGATGCAATGGAGCTTGTGCTGTGTAAGGGTGTTGGACAATTCCTGTTGTGTCTTAATGGCTTTGTCCTGATTTGGATCTTGAGTGAGGGCTAATCCCATCATCCCTAGAGGGGTCTTTTGTCTTGCAGATAGGATGGCCCAGTCTTTCTTAAATGGGCACCAAATATCTGTTGCGGGCAGGGAGCTGCTTTCTGTCTTTAAAAAATGTTTCCCCTTTAGGGAAATATAATATTCTGCCTTTTTTTTTTTTAATATTTCTCCAAATATTTCATTCTTCTAGGAGAGAGGGTCTTCCCAAGGAAGGAAGGAAGGAAGGAAGGAAGGAAGGAAGGAAGGAAGGAAGGAAGGAAGGAAGGAAGGTGGGTGAACATAGCAGATAAAGGCAACTACAGAAAAACACACCAAAGTTGAGTCTTTAAAACATGTTTCTCCATGGGCTGAGTTCCCGGAGTGGCACTGGCGGTTGACCGGGTTGATCTGCAAAGAGAGCAGGCAGGTCGCCGGGTGGGAAGCCAGTGGGCTGCTTCAGAGCCCCAAGCCCCGTGGAGCCAGCACGGGGGGCACACGGGCCCGGGTGGAAGGTGGCCTTTTCTGCAGCATCCCCCTCCCCTCTTTGGTTTGCCCTGTGGGGGGGGGGTCTCTGCCTTTGCAGAAATGGGGAGGATTGGTGGGGGAGATGCGCAGCCCTCTGGGATGGAGAGTGAGGTAAGAGAAGACTACAAGTTTTGCTTGGGCAGTCAAGCCAGATGGCAGAGGGAAACTCAAAGCGTTGGGGTCTTCAGAAGGGCAGGATGGGCTTGAGAATGTGCAGCTCCTGGCTCTAACGGTGAGTGACATGAATGACGTCAAGTTGGCCATGCCCACCCAGTCACATGACCACCAAGCCACGCCCACCAAGCCACGCTCACAGAACCAGTAGGGAAAATTTTTGGATTTCACCACTGAAGGAGGGTGAACATGGCAGATAAAGGCAACTACAGAAAAACTGACCAAAGTCGAATGTGGCAATGAAAGAGTTCAGCGCATGAAAGCTAAGGGGTGGGGTGGCTTTATGGCGCTCCCCTTCCTTGGTGCCATAAACACATGATTATTTTGCGTAATGGTTAATCCAGAGCTGACTAGCAGCATTCTTTTAAAGATGGATAATGACCGAAGGGAGTTCTTCGCAGTAAAACAGGGCACATTCCCCTTTTAAACTCACCACCTGTTTTTCGAGCAGAGATGAGAGGTTTCTCCAAATGTCTCCAGAATGAGGAGAAAAAGAAATTACCCCACCATTTCTCTGGATTAAAATTCCTTTGTGTAATCCCTTTCCTGCAGGGGAGAAAAATATCTAAAGCACAGAACATGCATGCGGATGTGTGAAGATACACACACACACACATGCAAAAAAGATCCTTGGCTACCTCCTACCTAGGAATGTAAACGTACCTACAGTCCTTTCCTTTTGCATGAAATAAAAACTAGTTTCTTTTTTCTTTTCTTTTTTTCATTAATTTTTAAACTTTTATTAATTTAAGAAACCACATAATATATTTATAAATGAAAGTAAAACAATTTACAACAAGCATCATCTTAATGACATCTACCTATAATATCTGAATTGTTACAATATCAATATCCTATATTCTTCAGTATACATTATTTCTCTCACCTTATATAATGATATTATTTTATTGATATCTGGTGTCTCTTTCTTAAATTTCATTTGATGTAAAAATTTATTTTACTCTATTGATATCTTTTCTTTTATTTAATTTTTCTTTCTTTCTTCTTCTCTTTTTTTTTCCACTTTCCTCTAACCATTTATACCACTTTTGCCAGACCAGATAATATTCAGATTCTTCCTTTCCTTGGATCTCCTTGGTGAGTCTTTCCATCTCAGCACATTCCATAATTTTGGATATTAATTTCTCTTGAGTCGGGACCTCTTCTTGTTTCCAATTTTGTGCGTATATAATTCTTGCTGCAGTCAAAATGTGTGTTATTAAATATATTATTTCTTTTTCATATTTGCTTGTAGGTATTCCTAATAAGTAAGTTTCTGGTTTTAATGGTACCTTTTGAGTTATTATTTGTTCCAGTTGCATTTTTACATTGTTCCAAAAATTTTTAGCTTTTAGAAAGCTAGTTTCATTTCATCAATCTGAAGAACAGGTAGATATATAATGCAGGTGAATTGCTCTCTTCAGTTCTATTGTGCAAGACACCAGCAAATTCCCCTTTTTGTCTTTAAGAAACAAAATTTAAAGAATTGGAAAGAAAGACGGATGGGACAGATTGCTGACAGCTGCCCAACCAAGGCTGCTTTCATGAATATAGACACAAAATTACAAAAGGCTGGAAGGGATCTTAGAGGTCTTCTAGTTCAATCCCTTGCCCAAAGCAGCAGGCCTTATACAACCTCAGACCAGGGGTGGGCTACTGGGGGTTTGCAGGATTTTGGGAGAACCTCTAGCTAAGATTCTGTGCAGTTCGGAGAACTCCCAAATCCCACTCCTGGCTGGCCCCGCCCCACCCACCCCGCCCCTCCCAAGAGTCCCCACACAGCCCGTTTTGGATGCAGGTAAGTGCAGGGGGCGCACCGAGGCTTGGGGAGGGGAAAAAATGGGCCTACCGGAAGTTTGGGAAGGCCAGAAATGGGCCCATTTTTGGCCTCCAGACGGCCTCCAGAGCCCGGGGAGGGCAAAAACAGCTCCCCGCCAGTGGTGGGTTGCCTCCGGTTCAGACTAGTACACAAAAACCAGTAGTAAAACTGATGGGAGGCTCCGCCCACTGACCCATACATCATCATAAGTGATCTACGCATGCGCAGAAGAGCACGCATGGGCATGAGCGAAGCGAGCGCTCGCGCGCGGGCGCAATGCAAACCGGTAGTAAAGGTAAGTAGAACCCACCTCTGCAACCACCCATGGTGCAGGAGGCCAACTAGGCCACACCAACCATGGCCACGCCCACCCAACAACTGGGCAGAGAACCCCTTGCTAAAATTTTTGAAGCCCATCCCTGTCCCAAACAAATGGTTGTCCAAGCTTTACTTGAAAACTTCCAGCAATGGAATACCCACAATTCTGAGAAGTAAGATGTTCCATTGATGAATTCTTCTTACTGTTAGGAAATGTCTTCTTTCCAGATTCATTCCAGATTGGATCTCCTTCTGATGAGCTTCCACCGGTTGCTTCTTCTCCTGCCCTCAGGTGCTTTGGAGAATAAGGGTTTTTAATTGATTAATTTTAGCACTTGAATTGTTGTGTTGTTTTTTATTTTGTGAGCTGCCCCGAGTCCTACGGGAGAAGGGCGGCATATAAATTTGAAAAATAAATAAATAAATAAATAAATAAATAAATAAATAAATAAATAAATAAATAAATAAAATAAGTCGATCCCCTCTTCTCGGTGACAGCTCCTCAAATATTGGAAGGCTGCCGCCCTAAACTTTCTCGCAGAAAAAACAATTGCTACCAACTTGCCTACCATTGAGGACCTGTATACTGCATGACTTAAAAAGAGGGCTGTGAAAATATTTACAGACCCCTCACATCCTGGACATAAACTGTTTAAATTCCTACCCTCAAAACGACGCTATAGAGTACTGCACACCAGAACAACTAGACACAAGAACAGTTTTTTTCCCAAACGCCATCACTCTGCTAAACAAATAATTCCCTCAACAGTGTCAAACTATTTGCTAAGTCTGCACTACTATTAATCTTCTCATCGTTCCCACTATCCATCTCCTTCCACTTATGACTGTACGACTGTAACTTTGTTGCTTGTATCCTTATGATTGATATTGATTGTTTCCTGATTGCTTATTTGTACCCTGTGGCTGTCATTAAGTGTTGTACCTTATGATTCTTGATGAATGCATCTTTTCTTTTATGTACACTGAGAGCATACGCACCAAGGCAAATTCCTTGTGTGTCCAATCACACTTGGCCAATAAAAATTCTATTCTTTTCTCTTCTCTTCTCTTCTTTTTTTTTTTTAATTTGATTTATATGCCGCCCTTCTCCGGAGACTCAGGGTGGCTTACAATACGTTAAGCAATAGCCTTCATACTTTTGTATATTTATACAAAGTCAGCTTATTGCCCCCACAAACTGGGTCCTCAATTTACCTACCTTAGAAAGGATGGAAGGCTGAGTTAACCTTGAGCCTGGTGAGATTCGAACTTACAGTAATTGCAGACAGCTGGTGTTAATCACAATGCTATCAGTCTGCTGAGCCACCAGGCCCCTCCTCTCCTCTCCTCTCCTCTCCTCTCCTCTCCTCTCCTCTCCTCTCCTCTCCTCTCCTCTCTTCTCTTCTCTTCTCTTCTCTTCTCTTCTCTTCTCTTCTCTTCTCTTCCATTCTATTCATTAAGCTAGGCATATCTAGTTCCCTTAACCATTCATCATACGACTTAGCCTCCAGACCTCTTATTATCTTTGGCATCCATGAAGACTGTGATACTTATTCCTTCATGGATTTAAAGATTGTATGATCTGTGCCTTGCTAGAAGAGCAGCTGAAATAACAGATTTTCCTTTCCCTTTCCTCTTTCCCTGTTATTTTGCTTGAATAATGGAATATAAAACAGCTCTTTCAGATATTGTAGGAGAGAGGTATATTAGCCTACAGTAGCCAAAAATCAGGAGATCGTCTGGTAATAACCTTTTCAGACTAACATATGCTTTTGTAAACAAGTGTTCCAAACTTGGCAACTTTTAAGATGTAGACCCAAAGGTGCTTTTTCAGGAGGCAACTGGACTTCCTTGTTTTTTTTCTTTGAAGACATTTCGCTTCTTGGATGAGACTCTACAGACTTTTAAGAGGTAGAGTTCCCCAGTTAGCATAAGCACTGCTGAGAATTCTGGGAGTTGGAGTTCCCAAGAATTGCTTCCCTTCAGAAGTTACGGGAGCTTCATTGGAAGCTTTCGAGAAGAGACTGAAGTTCTCGAGAAGTTCTGACCTAGGCTCCCTTAAAAAGAAGGAAGCAGAATCTTGGTCCCGGCAAAACCTCTTTTATTTACACTATTGTGAATTCCTTTCATTCACACTCAGGAAGGCCTGTCCAAACAGTTTTTCAAAGGAATATTTATCAACACAGACCTTATCTCGCTTGGAAGGCTGCCAGGTAACTAATTTCCAAAAATAGTACAAGGCAAAACTTGGCACAGAGTCTCTCAGAGTCATGGAATGAATGAATTGTTTCCTGCAAAAGCCCACTCCTCATTCACTCCTCTTTTGTTTCCTATGGGAGGGGCCAATTACCTTCAAGGTGTGGCTTTACTCCCAAGTCAAACTTTACTCCCAAGTTGAGTTGTTCTTGTGTTCTGGCAGCTCTGCACATGCGCAGACTGGGAACAGGCTCCAGCTGTTCCTCTACCTCACTACTGTCTAGCTCCCTCTCTGCCTCCAATGCAGAGCCCTTGTCTGAGCTTTCCCCAGTCCTCAGGACTGGCCCATATTCTTCCCCAACCTCCTCACTGTCTGATTCTGGCGGGCCACAACACCGGACAGCCATCTGTCAAATGGTGTAGGATCTCCTGCTTGGGCGGGGGATTAGACCAACTCTATTATTCTGTTAACATATCTAACAGTTGTCTAGATTGGGAAGCATTGTGCTAAAATGAAAAACAGAGGAATTTCTCTAGTCTTGCTAATCCATTAATTCTGCCTTGCAAAAAAAAATAATAATGACATTTTGAAATAAAAGCGGCCAACTTATCTTACGTGGCTTGAAAATCAGCGAGAAGTGACATTTTTATTTTGTTTTGAGCTTTAAAGTCAGGGCAAAGATAAACGAAGAGTTGGAACTGAAGTCAGATTATAAAATGTCAACTTTTGTGGATGATTTGAAATACTTGGTCAATTGTTCTCATGCGTTTGGGAAAGTTTCCTCCTGAACAAATAGTGGAAGAAGACATGAATTGGCTAAGCGATATATCAGTCGGAAGAATCTCTGTGATGAGGCTTAGCTTCCAGTGAATATGATCTATCAACTTTTTGTTTATAAAAAGTAAGATGCAGCTCTCAGGAGGAAGCTTCAGGCTAAAGATTTGTTATATCTATGGGGTGGGGGGGGGAAGAGACCCTTTAATAGAATCTCTTTTTTTTGAGGCCATTGATAAGTGCAGGTATTGCAGGATCCAATCTGGGTTGGTACCTGAGTCCCAGTAGAATGGTTTACCTTGTCAGTGGTCCATTACTAGATGTTTTCAAGAAGAGGTTGAATAGCCATTTGTCCAGAGTGGGATAGGGTAGGGTAGGATAGGGTAGAAATAGAATAGGACTAGGACTAGGACTAGACTACACTGGACTAGAATAGAATAGAATAGAATAGAATAGAATAGAATAGAATAGAATAGAATAGAATAGAATAGAATAGAATAGAATAGAATAGAATAGAATAGAGCCTGTAGTACAGTGGACTAAAGCACTGATATTAACAACTGCTGCTTACAATTACTGCAAATTCAAATCTCACCAGGCTCAAGGTTGACTCAGCCTTCCATCCTTTCAAAGGTAGGTGAAATGAGGACCCAGATTGTGGGGGCAATAAACTGACTTTGTATAAATATACAAAAGTATGAAGGCTATTGCTTACCGCATTGTAAGCCACCCTGAGTCTCCGGAGAAGGCCGGCATATAAATTAAAGCAAAAAAAAGAAAGAATAGAATAGAATAGAATAGAATAGAATAGAATAGAATAGAATAGAATAGAATAGAATAGAATAGAATAGAATAGAATAGTTGGAAGGGACCTTAGAGGCCTTCTAGTCCAGGGGTCTGCAACCTTCAACACTCAAAGAGCCATTTGGACCCGATTCCCACAGAAAAGAAAACACCGGGAGCCACAAAACCCTTCCCGTGCCTGACTATTTCTTGAGCAGCCACAAAATTAGCACATGTAGTTGAATTAAACGTTCTGTTTTCTTCTGAAACTTTTCTTTTCTTGGATTTATCCATGGTTGGCCTACCGGGGGTTGAAAAGCTCAATAAATCGCGCGCTGGCGGGTGTCTCACATTGGTGGTTGTGACACATATTTTGAGTGACAGGGAGCCGCAGCAGAGGGGTGAAAGAGCCACATGTGGCTCCAGAGCTGTAGGTTGCTGACCCCTGTTCTAGTCCAACACCCTGCTCAGGCAGGAAACCCTATGCCACTTCAGACAAAAATGGTTATCCAATCTCTTCTTAAAATCTTCCAGTGTTGGAGCATTCACAACTTCTGGAGGGAAGTTGTTCCACTGATTAATTGTTCTAACTGTCAGGAAATTTCTCCTTAGTTCTAAGTTTGCTTCTCTCCTTGATTACTTTCCACCCATTGCTTCTTGTCCTGCCCTCAGGATCTTCTGCTTGACCAGAGGGATGGACTAGAAGACCTCCAAGATCCCTTCCAACTCTGTTATTCTGTTCTGTCATGTCACTTGGACTGCAACATGGGCATCCTATCCCTCACCACCTCATTTGAGAGATTAGGTGAAAGAATTTCAGAGAAGTCTTATTGGCTTCTATGCATTTGAACCTTGCAGGTTCAAACGTGCTGCTTCTGTCCTAGAGAGTTTGTCAATCCTCCAAGCATCCTTTCTCAGATGTCTCAGTGTAAGCTGCACACCGACCAGGTTCCAGCTGCCAAACTGATTTCCAGAGGCTGCAGCTCAATTACACCATCGCTTCAGGCCAAGATGAAAAGGCAAAACCCCCGAAGATCTGGGATGCTGTTTTTCTCATTGCTTCATTTGCCGATCTGCTAGCTATTACTAAGAGAAGTTAGCTCTCTGCTCCCTCAACAGTGATGTTTTACGATCGTGTCTTTCTTTGTTTTCTAGAATCCTAGGGGTTTGTCTTGAAAGGTCTCATTTAACTTTTATCTACATATACAGAGGTGTTTCCAAATTGGGGCATTTCAACAGGCTGCATTGCATATGAAGTTCCCTAATTTTCCCCCCATTCATCTCAGCTCTTTAGGCCTCCCCGGAAACAATGGAAGAGTTCCCATCAAACATACCTTTGTATCAAATCCAAGGCTTTGTTGGCTGCTGACAGCAGCTCCGGTGTGATCTGCCTCTGATTGCCACCATCAGCTCCGATTCATCACACAACACGTACAACAACTACTTCCTCTCAAAGGAGCTGTCAAGCCATAGTTCAGATCTGGGAGAGAAAAAAACCAGAGGTTGATCAAAGGAGATCTTCATTGCTTTCAGGCATTTTGAAAGCAAATGAAACCCACCTTCTCGGCCTCTTCTTTTACTGGTAGTAAAAATTCTGACTGGCCCTCCCCGCATCTATTCTCTGCCTCCTGAGTCCCAGCTATTTGGGAGGAAATGGGGATTTTGCAGTAACCTTCTCCTGGATTGGGAAGGGAATGGAGATTTTACAGTATCCTTCCCCTGGAGTGGGGTAGGAATGGAGATTTTACAGTATCCTTCCCCTGCCACGCCCACCAAGCCATGCCACGCCCACCAAGCCATGCCACGCCCACCAAGCCACACCCACAGAACCGGTGGTAAAAAAATTTGCAACCCACCACTGGTTTGGGTTCCTGTCTTTATAGCCACAGCGACTAAAGCCTGAAGCTCAACCCTGCCTGACAACTCTCATCCATCTCTAGGTGATGTTAAGGAGGCTTGTTTAATAGAAAATCAAGACATGTAAGGCCTGTATCTGCACACCATCTCTGTAGAGATACAGCACATTCTGTCTCCAGACTTGAGATGGCAGTTTAATTAAGTGCCTTTCCTACCTCATTCATTTTTTTTCTGGGCACTATCACTTTCAAGCCTGATCAACCCTTGGAAATGAATTGCTAAGAAGTGACGGATTGCCAGCCAACGCAAACGCTTACAGAGATGAAGTTCACGCAAGAACATTCCGATTTACACATCCAGTCTAAATAACTTTTGATCAGGAACCTGAACCTTTCATTGGTTGTATTGGCTGGGATGAAATATACTGTATATAAATTGAGGAAGAGATTCTTTTTTTTTTTCACTGTATTGACAAAACTGCATATTTGTTGTTGTTAGTTGCGAAGTCGTGTCCGACCCATCGCGACCCCATGGACAACGTTCCTCCAGGCCTTCCTGTCCTCTACCATCCTCTGGTCCACTTAAGCTCACTGGCTTCAGTGACTCCATCCAGCCACCTCGTTCTCTGCCGTCCCCTTCTTCTTTTGCCCTCAATCTTTCCCAGCATTAGGCCCTTCTTCACTGAGTCCTTCCTTCTCATTAGGTGGCCAAAGTACCCTGTTTCCCCAAAAATAAGACATCCCCTGATAATAAGCCCTCCCCAAAAATATTTAACTGCATGCACAGCCAGTCTCTGCCATTTCCCCTGGTTAAGGTTAGGGAGATAGAGCTGGAAATCAGGTATAAGATAGCAAAAGGAGCCCCTTCTTGCCCCAAAATAATAAGGCCTCCCCAAAAATAAGGCCAAGCGCTTATTTCGGGGTTCAAAAAAATATAAGACAGGGTCTTATTTTTGGGAAATATGGAATTTGAGTTTCATCTTCAGGATCTGGCCTTCTAAAGAGCAGTCAGGGTTGATCTCTAAACCCTGGGGCTCCCCTTGAAGAGGCTCCAACTGGTCCAGAATGCAGCCGTGCAGGTGATTATGGGGGCAACACGGCGCACCCATGTAACATCTCTCCTGCGCGAGCTGCACTGGCTCTCGGTGGTCTTCCGGGTGCGATTCAAGGTGCTGGTCACCACCTTTAAAGCGCTCCATGGCTTAGGACCTGGGTATATACGAGATCGCTTGCTGCCGTCGATAGCCTCCCACCGGCCAATACGCTCCCACAGAGAGGGACTCTTCAGGGTGCCGTCGGCCAAACAATGTTGACTGGTGACACCCAAGGGGAGAGCCTTCTCTGTGGGGGCACCTGCCCTCTGGAATGAACTGCCCCTGGAGATTCGCATGATCCCCGACCTACGTACCTTTCGCTGTGCCCTTAAGACTCTTTTGTTCCAACAGGCCGGGCTGGCCTAGAAAATGAATTTTAAATTGGGTGTTTGTAGTTTTTAACTTAAGGGCCAAATTTATATATTTATTTTAAATTGTTTTTAAATTTTGTGAGTACATGTTTGTTTTAATATAGCTGTACACCGCCCTGAGTCCTTCGGGAGAAGGGCGGTATAGAAGTTTAACAAATAAATAAATAAATAAATAAATAAATAAATAAATAAATAAATAAATAAATAAATAAATAAATAAAATCTCCTCTAGGACTGACCAGTTGGATCGCCTTGCAGTCCAAGGGACTCGCAGGAGTCTTCTCCAGCACCAGAGTTCAAAGGCCTCAATTTTTTGGCGCTCAGCCTTCCTTATGGTCCAACTTTCACAGCCATCCATTGCAACTGGGAAAACCATAGCCTTGACTATACACACTTTTGTTGGCAGGGTGATGTCTCTGCTTTTTAGTCAGCTATCTAGATTTGCCATAGCTTTCCTCCCCAGGAGCAAGCGTCTTTTAAAACTGCATATAGCTGGTATAAAATCAGCTAGGGAGTATGGGTAGTGAAAAAACACTTACATAACTCTACCTCCTCTGATTATTTTCCAGTTCAGAATTATACTCTGCCAGCAACTTTTTTTTTTTTAAATAGCAACCAGGTTTGGGCTTGCTAAAATGCATTCCAGTCCTGAGCCAGCATAAAAGTAAATTTCGCTGCTGTAATTGCTAAGCCACATTCTGCCAGGAACTGTTGCTGTCTTTACAGGGCTTAAGTGGGAGAAATAAAAGAAGGTTAGTCATGGCAGACCAACTTTACTTCTTAATAGAGTTACTAGCTTAGTTGATCAGGGAATGTCCTAGATCGGCATTTCTCAATCTCAGCAACTGCAAGATGTGTGTGAGCTTCAGCTCTCAGATTTTCCCAACTTGGGGAACGTGCGCCCAGATCTCAGTAAGGCCTTTGACAATGTGCCTTGTGATATTGACCTTCACAAAATGAGAGAATTCGTGGAAGCTTGCCATTCAGACAAATCAGCCATCAACAGGCACATAGAGATAAAGAACATTTACTATCATTCAAAAGAAACAATAAAAAAAGCTAAAAGATCTCCTGACCTTCAGTCAACACCTAGATAAGCAGAGATTAAGAGCCATGGTGGCACAGTGGTTAGAATGCAGTATTGCACACTCACTGCTCACTGCGAGGAGTTCAATTCTGACTGGCTCAAGGTTGACTCCACCTTCTATCCTTACGAGATAGGTAAAATGAGGACCCTGATTATTGGGGGCAATATGCTGACTCTGTAAACCACTTAGAAAGGGCTATAAAGCACTGTAAAGCGGTATATAAATCTAAGTGCTATTGCTATTAACATTAAGCAGTAAGCAATACCCCAATCAAGGAACTATTAACTCAGTAAAGAACAACGTAATCAAGGAATCATCAAGAACATTTCCACCAACACTGACAAGCCAAGCTACTCATATATAAGCAGAAGGCAAACCTCACTCCCTTCTACCAGTGATGATGTTACCTAGCTGGGTAATGAAATGCCTGCAAGAAAATAACCAAGCTCAGAGATCATCCCACACGTCATGAAGTCTCCTTGATACCATTATTGATAGTCTCACTGTTGGCTGAATTAATACAACCAAAGACCTTGATTGTCTCTTCCAACATGGCATAGGACCTAGTTATCTTCGAGACCGCCGGCTGCTACCGATGACCTCCCACCGACCTGTGCGCTCCCACAGAGAGGGCCTCCTCGGGGTGCCATCAGCCAAACAGTGCAGGCTGGTGACCCCCAGGGGGAGGGCCTTCTCTGTGGGGGCACCTACCCTCTAGAATCAGCTGCCACCAGAGATAAGGAGAATCCAAGACCTCGGTGCCTTCCGCCGTCCCCTTAAAACTTTCTTTTTTCAGCAAGCCCGGCTGGCTTAACATATTTTTTAAATATTTTTAATTGGATTGTTATTTTAAATTGGGGCCAAATTAATGTATATCTTTTTAATTGTTTTTAATGTTTGTATTGTATGTTTTTATCTGGCTGTACACCGCCCTGAGTCCCTCGGGAGAAGGTACGGTATATAAATTCGAAATAAAATAAATAAATAAAATAAATAAACCTTTCTCCTATGATTTAATGAATCTTAAGTTCTGCTGGAAAAAAAAAAGAGATGGTCGGGAAGAGAAGTCTGACAGATGGCAGTCCAGTCTCTCCTTGAAAGCTCCCAGTGATGAAGCTCCCACAACTTCTGAAGGCAACTTCTGTTCCATGGATTGACTGTTCTCACTGTCAGAAAATTTCTCCTTATTTCCAGGTTGAATCTCTCCTTGTTCAGTTTCCATCCATTATTCCTTGTCTGGCCTTCAGGTGCTTTGGAAAATAGCTTGACCCCCTTCTCTCTGTGGCAGTCCTTCAAATATTGGAAGACTGCTATCATGTCTCCCCTGCTCCTTTTCTTCACTAGACTAGCCATGCCCAGTTCCTGCAACCGTTCATTGTATGTTTTAGTCTCTAGTCCCCTAATCATCCTGGTTGCTCTTCTCTGCACTTTTACTAGAGTCTCAACATCTTTTTTTTTATAGGGTTATAGTTTATAGGTTTTATAGGGTGACCAAAACTGGATGCAGTATTCTAGGTGTGGTTTTACTAAGGCTTTATAGAGTGGTATTAGTACCTCATGTGATCTTGATTGTATCCCTCTGTTAATGCAATTTAGGATTGCATTGGCTTTTTTGGCTGCCGCTGCACACTGTTGCCTCATATTTAATTGGTTATCCACTAAAATGCCAAGATTCCTCTCACAGTTACTGCTATTAAGCCTGGTTTCACCTAGTCTATATGTGTACTTTTGGTTTTTCTTGCCAAGTGTAAGACTTTACTTTTCTCTACATTGAAATTCACTTTGTTAGATAGTTTGAGGGGTACGTGCGTATGGAGAGAGATTTAGGTGTCTTTACTGTCAGCAACTTTGAAGCAGTTGGAAATCTTTTTCATCCATGCAATAGGTTTAAGCTACGCCCATCACATTCCTAACTCTGTCCAGTTTCCCTTTTGCTTCCATCTGCAGATTTTGCTTTTCCCTGCCTTGGCATAAAAATCGGGTAGTGCTTGATGATTAATAAGTCAAACAGGAAAGAAACTGTCTTTCTGTTCCTCCCAGCCTGGAAAATCTGATGGAAGTTTTTGCCGCACCTGCTTTCTCATCTCAGTCATGGGTTTTATTTGTCTCTATAGAAAGGCTCTGAGCAATTATATCTTCTCCGGGCTTCTCTTGTGTTGCTTGAGCCATCAGTAGAGGGACTGAAGCTAGTTTATTGCACCCAGAAGCATCCAGGCAGAATTCAGTGGCTTGATGCTCATGGAAAAGTAGTTTTCTTTAAAAAAAAAAAAAGTTACATTATTTTTTAAAAGGAAAAATCACATTGGAATCAAAAACAGATAGTTTTTGACTTACAATAGTTCATTTAGTGACTGTTCAAAGTTACCGTATTTTTTGGAGTGTAAGACGCACCTTCCCCCCCTCCCTCCAAAAGAGGGTGAAAATTTGGGTGTGTCTTATATACCGAATGTAGCCAAAAATGCGAGGCGATGGTCTGTGGCAATCCCTGCAGCCTGGAACAGCTGATTGGGGGTATTCTGGGAATCCAATCCACCCACCAATCAGCTGTTCATGCTGAATCAGGCTGCAATAATGTGCTGAAGCTGACCTGGCTGTTTGCTCTTTGCTGCAAGGACGTGTCAGAGTTTGCAGCAGTAATCACATCCAGAAAGCACACACAAGTAACTGATTCAGCAGGATTCAGTAACTTCTCTTTATATATAATATAGCACATGAAGTAACTATAGAACACCAAAAGCAGGTTTTCCAACGTGGTAGTAAATACAAGCAAAACACAAGCAGAGGAGAGGAGTTTCAGTTTTAGTTTCAGAGATCAGCACAGCATGCAGCTTTAGTACAGAACAGTTGAGTTAAGCCACGCCCAGGCTCCTTGCTGTCTCCTTCCTTGTTGTTCACACAGCAAATACTGTTTCAGTTTCCAAATAGCCCTCAACTCTCTCACACACTGACAGGACGCTAGCCAGATGAATACCAATGAATGCTGATAGGCAGAGGCAGGGTTTTTTTTTTCTTATTTTCGTCCCCAAAAACTAAGGTGCATCTTATACTCCGGAGCGTCTTATACTCCGAAAAATAAGGGTATAACGTCACTGAAAAAAGTGACTTATGACCATTTTTCACAATTACAACCATTGCAGCATCTTCATGCTCACATGATCAAAATGCAGATGCTTGGCAACTGACTCATATTGAGGAGGTTTGCAGGATCACGGGATCCCCTTTTGCGACCTTCTGACAAGCAAAGTCAATGGGAAGGCCAGATTCACTTAACAACTCTGTTAACTAATTTAAGAATTGCAGTGAATCACTTAACAACTGTAGCAAGAAAGCAGTGGTGAAATCCAAATTTTTTTACTACCGGTTCTGTGGGCGTGGCTTGGTGGGCGTGGCTTGGTGGGCGTGGCAGGGGAAGGATACTGCAAAATCCCCATTCTCTCCCCACTCCTGGGGGAAAGATATTGCAAAATCTCCATTCCCACCCCACTTTGGGGCCAGCCAGAGATGGTATTTGCTGGTTCTCCAAACTACTCAAAATTTCCGCTACTGGTTCTCCAGAACCTTTCAGAACCTGCTGGATTTCACCCTTGCAAGAAAGGTTGTAAAAAGGGGAGAAAACTTGCTTAACAAATGTCTGACCTAGCAACAGAATTGTTGGGGTCAATTGTGGTTATAAGTCGAGGACTAGCCATATACCATCTTGTCTCTAAGACAGTGTTTCTCAACCTCAGAGAATGTGGACTTCAACTCCCAAAATTCCCCAACCAGTTATCCTTTATAGGTCTGTGAAGGTTGTAAATGTGAGGTTGGATTGTCAACTTACTTTTCCATCACTATCATAATTGCCAATTGTTGCTGAACAAGGACCACCTGTAATGATTGCCTCGTACAGTGTTTTCAGCACTCGGGGGGGTCAGTGACAATGAAGTCACTTGCAGGTTGGCTTCAAAATGCTTTTGAGAGATTGGACAATGGAGATTTCTATGCGCCCATAGAAATATTCCACATTATGTTTTATTTTAAACACAGCCAATTATTTCTGACTTCTCTGTCCTAGTTTCTTTAATAAGGCTCAAAATGGAAACTGGAAGTGATGCAGTCTTTATCAGCCTGGAAAGTTTCCTTCCTCCTGTCTATACATGCTTACCTGGTTCTTGAGATTTTAAGATTGGGATTCTAAGAAGTTGGAAGAGAATTCTGTCCTCTAGAGCTGATGCTTGACTTTCATGGGCTTGGATTGGATTGAGCTGCTTTAATTGCTGTAAATCACATGAGTCGTGATGGCCCATCTATGAAGATATGATGAAGGTGTCTAGGTGACAGCCTTGGCTGTCAAATCCCACTTCATTCTTTTTCTGAGAAGAGAAATTGCTTACTATCATGTCATCATTTGTACTGCAATTCAGTTTTCCCAATCAGGCCTTCTAGAAACGTTCAGTAGTTTTCATATAAACACCGTTGATACCTTCTGAGATCTGGACTTCAGCGGAGAGGGACTGCTATTGATCCCTAAACCTGAATGAAAAGAAGGACTAGGGGAGACATGATAGCAGTGTTCCAATATCTCAGGAGTTGCCACAAAGAAGAGGTGGTCAAGCAGGGGTAAAATCCAGCAGGTTCTGACAGGATCTGGAGAACTGGTAGCGGAAATTTTGAGCAGTTCAGAGAACTGGTAGCGGAAATTTTGAGTAGTTCAGAGAACTGGCAAATACCACCTCTGGCTGGCCCCAGAGTGGGGTTGGAATGGAGATTTCACAGTATCCTTCCCCTGGAGTGGGGTGGGAATGGGGATTTTGCAGTATCCTTCCCCTACCATGCCCACCAAACCTTGCCCACCAAGCCACACCACACCCACCAAGCCACGCCCACAGAACCGGTAGTAAAAAAAAATTTGGATTTCACCACTGAGGTCAAGCTGTTCTCCAAAGCACCTGAGGGCAGGACAAGAAGCAATGGATGGAAACTAATCAAGGAGAGAAGCAACCTAGAACTAAGGAGAAATTTTCTGACAGTTAGAACAATTAAACAGTGGAACATCTTGTGAATGCTCCAACACTGGAGGTTTTTAAGAAGAGATTAGACGGGGACTTCCTGTTTGCTGCTGGCCGCCGCCAGACGTTCCTTTGGGATCGTCAGCTTCCACTGCCTGTCAGAGCCGCCTTCACAACGGAACGGCGGCTCGAAAAAACTCCGTTTCCATGAGGAAACGGAGATAGAGCCGGCAGGGGTGGGTAGAACTCTCTGCAGAGTCCCAAAAGTTTTTCTTTTTCTTTTGGGACAGAGCGGATGAGATGCCCCATATCCCCAGCCGTCGCTCCGGGCTTTGGGAGACCTCTGCTAATGCAGAGCCAGGCGTCAAGAGCAAGCCTGTGAATCTAACAGATTACTTAAAGAAAATGTGAGCTGGATCTGTAATACTGAACCGCAAGTATTTTACTTATCTTTTAAAAATAAAAAATAACTTAAGAGAAAAGAGGAAAGGAAAGGAGGGGAAAAAAGTTTTTTAAAATGGCGCTTGCAGCAGCTGGAGAAGAGGCAGAAAGGAAAAGTCTTTCCGTTTTCTATTATTACAATGTAGCGGAATAAATACCACTGGCTACATTTGTAGATAAAACCTCGCTCCTGTGTTTTTCTTTCTTTTTTTTTTCTGGAGACTTGATATTGTTGTTGACTGGAAAGAAGTCTTTTTTCTTGTTTTCTTTTTTTTCTTTTTTTTTCTTTTTAACAAAGCCTGCCTGGGCGGAAACATGGCACTGAGACTTACAAAGTCAGATAAACAAGAAGGGGGGGGAATTCCCTCACCCACAATTTAAAGGAACAAGTTTTAACTCTTCAGTCTCAGAGACCTGATTTTAATATAATAGAATTTCTCTTAGAGGAGATTGAAAGAAGGGATGAGATTGTGAATCAGCATCTTGAAGAATTTAAGCAGGAAATTAAAGAACTGGTAAAATCTAAGTTTGACTTTTTGGAGCAAAAAATTTTAAAAGTGGTTAATGGTTTTTCAGAATTTATGATACAGTTGGATACAAATACTAATTTACTAGAGTCTAAAATGGATGAAATTCAAGATAAATTGGACAATAGAATTCAAAAAATTGAAAATGATTTGATAAACATTCAGGATAATAGCTCAGAAGAAAAACCTAAAATGGATGCTGACCAAAAGTCTGGTAATGTAGAAAATCTGCAACAGAGGATTGAAAAAGAGGTTCTAATGGTTCAACATAATTTTACAGAATATGCGATAAGACTGAGAGGTTTGCAGGAAAATAATAGAGATGATTTAAGGAAAATATCTTCTGAAATTCTAGCTGGGATTTTAAAGGTTCAACCTGACGAAGTGTTTTGTAGGATTGACAGAGTTTTCAGAATAAATTCCTGGATTGCTAAGCAAAGGCAACTGCCTAGAGATGTGGTGATTTATTTTACGGACAAGGAAATTAGGAATAATATTGTGCAAAATTCCTTTAATTCTAATTTGCAATTGTATGGAAGAAAAATATGGATCTACAAGGAACTCCCACCTAAGATATTAGCAGAAAGGAAGAAATTTGGTTTTCTGGTGTCTGAGTTAAAAAAGAGAAATATCTCATATAGGTGGAATGCCCCAGTTGGTATTATACTGAGACATCAAGGAGAAAGATATCAGTTAGATACTATTGAAAGAGCGGAAGAATTTTATCAAAATAGGTTGAACATGAATTTAACATCTTCAGGAATGATACAGGATAAGCAGAAGGAGCTGGAAATAAAGGGAAAATATCGAATTACAGAGACTGTACCAGATAAATTGCCTTTGGATTTACCGGACACCCCAGCTGGATTATCTACAAATTTGAGAGAAGTGCCATCTGATTTTAATGTGATGACTTATCAAGGCAAGCATGGAAACCAATTAGGGGATATACAAGGGATAAAAAAGAAACATGAGACACCAAAACAAAATCAACACGACCAATCTACAAAGCAGAATGAAAACCGACCAGTTGACACACAATCTGTAGAAAGGAAACCAGGATGGAAGTCAAACCCACAAAAAGAAAACAAAAAAAGAAATAGGTTGTATAAAAATAGAAATTTCTAACTCAAGCAACAGTGAAGCCAGTGACTTTAAAATATGAATAATTATGTGAAAACATAGAGGAGGCGACATATTGGTCAATATCATCCTGAGGATAGTGGCAGATCTCTGCATTGCCGTAATTTTGGGACGTGGAAAGAGCCTCAAACTGATGGATTTGAATTATCTACTTTGAAATTTCTTTTTGTGTTGATAAATATATTATAATTATCTTGAATCATAAGGCAAGAGAATCATGCTGGGGCATGCAGAAGATCCGGTTGTTACCCACTACGATGATGGAAATCAATAATCCTGATGAAACCCACAATTATTATTATATGGAATATAATTATAATGTCACTCGGGTGGTTGTTTTTACTTTTATACATATAAGAAGATATTTATTACTGATGGGGGCAGATATGATTGAAGATCTTGAATAAACTGTTGCATCAGTAAGCTATGTTACCCTATTATGGATGTTGGTTTTAACAATCCAGCGGAAAGACCTCAAAGAAGATATTATATGGACTATAAATTTAAAGTTATTGTCTTTTCTTTTTTTTTATTTAGATATAATGGAATATATATATATATATATTTAAGTAGTGTGGGCAGTGAATTAAAGATATTACGAATTGTTGTGTATGGTAAATTTGCAGGACAGTGGGTGAATAAGCTAACTACAGACTGATTAGTTTAAGAAAAGGGATTTTTAAGTGATATATTTAGGGGAGTGGAGGAAATGGATAGAGTGGAATAAATGTTAAATTAGATTTTAAGGGGAGGCCGCTTTGAAATGTTATAGTAATATATATAGAAGATTAAATATTAAAGTAGGATTTATCGTATAGTTTTAAAGTGGAAGGTGGTCTTGAATTGTTGTAATAATATATAGATATAAAACACTATTATGTTAAATTAGAAGTTATTTTATAATAGTTATAGTATAATGTTTTTGTTTTTTTTTTGTTCTCTTCTTTTCTGAAACGTATGGATAAAGGGGGATGTTATGATATTTATAATATTTTTAGTAAGTAAAGGTCAGTATTTTGAGGAGGGAGTAAGTAATCTGTTATGAATTAGGGGTTTTTTTGTTACGAAGAAGTCACAGGGGGGGATGGGTGGGGAGGGGGGGTTAGGGAGGGGGAGGGAGAGGGGGGGAAAAAGGGGGAAAAAATTTGTATTTGAAAACTTTTTCAATAAAAAAAAAAAAGAGATTAGACAACCATTTGTCTGAAGTGGTATAGGGTTTCCTGTCTGAGCAGGGGGTTGGACTAGAAGACCTCCAAGGTCCCTTCCAACTCTGTTGTTCTGTTATACTTCATAACTATGTCTCCCTCCTCAGTCTCAAGTATTTCTCATGCATTCCTCCTCCTCCTCCTCCTCCTTGCCTGTTCACCTATTATGGACAAGCAGGAGAAAATGATAATTTATCACACACATACAAGTAGTTGTTAGCTCCTCCTGCCTCCTGTCTGTTTACCTGGTGGACAACCAGAATGCAAGTAGTGAACCACTTCCATAGGATTGTTAGAAAGACTATTCAGCACCTGCTACAGATAAGAGCGCTCCAGTGGAGTTCTTTTCTTTATAGGTTTCTCCAGGAATCATGAGCTGGAAAACACAGAGAGATTTATTTTCCAGGAGGGACAAATATGGATTTGTTTTGAGTGGCAGCTAAGTCAAGGATGAGACTTTGGGCCTGGAGCCATAAGGTGATCTATCCTGTGAGTTGGGGAAAGCTTGGAGAGCTGGCTGGTCTCCTTTCACCCCTGTGATTTATTTTATTTTATTTTATTTTATTTTATTTTATTTTATTTTATTTTATTTTATTATTTTATTTTATTTTATTTTATTTTATTTTATTTTATTTTATTTTATTTTATTTTATTTTATTTTATTTTATTTTATTTTATTTTATTTATTGAAAAGTAAGTTATGCTTTCAGAGAGCTGTTGCTTTGTGGAAAATCTTTACCCTTTAAGATGTCTCAAAGATGCTTTTTCAAGAAGCAACTGGACTTTCTGGTTTTTCTTTGAAGACTTTTCGCTTCTCATCCAAGAAGCTTCCTGCCTTCAAAGAAAAACCAGAAAGTCCAGTTGCCTCTTCAAAAAACACCTTTGGGACAACCATGATGTGGATCAGGGATGGGATTCAGCTGGTTTGGATTGGTTCAATTAGCTCCGACGATCAGCTGAGAGCAAACCGGTTCGCTCCAACAATCAACTGGGCCTGCCCACCCACCCGCCCCTGTGCTATACCAACCTATATTTCCTTTGTTTGGGGCCCAGCTGATCAGCGCGGTAGAACGGATTGCTGCGCCTCAGCTGTTTTACTCACAGGGGCTGCAGTAGAAGGTAAATTTTAGAGCTGTTTTCAAATGCTCAGCGAACCGGTTGTTACACCCGTTGAATCCCACCACTGACGAGGATGACTTAGAATCTCCATAGACATTTACCCCTTCAGATGTTTTTGGGTTCCAGTTTTCATCAGTTCCAATATGGCCAATGGCAAAAGGAAACATAGTCCAATAATAGATGGAGAACCACAGATTCTTACTCAACGAGTACCTGAATAAATCCGCAGTTGATACTGAACTATAATCCTCCACATCTTTGCAATCATAGTTAACAGTCAGAGATACAATCAGGCATTATAGTGTAATACACTACATAGATCCTCCAAAGATCCTCCACCCTTTTCTTTACAGATTACTACCTCATGTTCCTTGCCTCTCTGTGTGCTAAAAGCATGAAGGCAGCTTTTATAGGGAACCTCCCCTGAACCTTTTCCAATTTGTCTGAGTTCTTTTTAACGTACAGTGGCCAGAACTGGACACAGTACAGAAGATGAGGATTCGACTAGTACAGAATACTGAAGAAATGTTACTTGGCAAAATTTGGTGATGAGGTCCATTGATTCAGACCATAACTGTCTGTGGGGAACATCTGAAGGACCAGCAGTGGAAAATTTTAGTTCAAAAGAAAAGAATCTCTCCATTTCTATCTCCAACATAGTACCAAATTCAAAAGAGACCTGTCAAAGAGAATATTCGTAGCTCAGAGTTGAACTATGGACTCCTTAGTGCTCTCTGACATTGGTTGTTTTCTTGCAGATGTTTTATTACCAAATTAAGTAACACCTTCAGTGCCAGTTAGAGTCCAGGTTATACCCAGTGGTTTGCAAGGGAGTTGAAAATCTTAGCATAGTACACAAAATTATCTGCTACAACGTCTTACCTGTCAATAATTTTCTTCAGCTTCAACCACAATAATACATGGGCAAACAATCGATACAAACTCAAGGTCAACCGCTTCAAACTCGATTGCAGAAAATACGACTTTAACAATAGAGTGGTTAACGCCTGGAATGCTCTACCTGACTCTGTTGTTACAGCCTCAAACCCTCACAGCTTCAACCTCAAACTGTCTACCGTGGACCTCACCCCATTCCTAAGAGGTCCGTAAAAGGGGGTGTGCACAGAGGTGGGTTTCAGCAGGTTCTGACCAGTTCTGGCAAACCGGTAGTGGAAATTTTGAATAGTTCGGCGAACCGGTAGCGGAAATTTTGAGTAGTTCGGAGAACTGGTAAATACCACCTCTGACTGGCCCTGCCCCCATCTATTCTCTGTCTCCCGAGTCCCAGCTGATTGGGAGGAAATGGGGATTTTGCAGTAACCTTCCCCTGGAGTGGGGAGGGAATGGAGATTTTACAGTATCCTTCCCCTGCCATGCCCACCAAGCCACACCCACCAAGCCATGCCACACCCACCAAGCCACACCCACAGAACCGGTGGTAAAAAATTTTGAAACCCACCACTAGGCGTGCATAAGCACACCAGCATATCTACCATCCCTATCCTACTGTCCCCATTTATCTGTACTTACTTCCTTTGTTTATGTTTATATTTAGACCTATACCTGCTATCTTGTACATGTTTGACAAATAAATAAATAAAATGACGTTAAAGATGTGAATTCTAACATGCAAGAACGACTAAGAGGGGTATGTAGGTAGGAAATGCCATTTTGAGGAAGAGATCAGATGAGCTTTTCAGATGTAGGTAGCCCAACTGCAGTTGCAAACATCCAACCTGGTGGTGACTAGGGCATGAGTAACCATGAGTAGAGCCTCTTGATTAGGAACAGGTGTAACTGGTGCATACTATGAAGCTATGCAAAGACCCTCCTCGCCACATCTGCCATTTGTCCTAGTCCAGGGGTCATGAGTCCAGGAGAACCCTCACATTGTGCATGGGGGTCTATTTGGGGCAGTGTAGCCCCACCCAGAACCAAAGATGGCATTGTTGTGACCCAGACCCAAGTAGGTAGTATTATATACAAACAGTTCAAAAACGAACAGACTTTATTAGAACAGCTGAGAATTAACTCATTCTCAGCATAGTCCAAACTAAATCAAAACAAACTCTTCATAACACAAATTCTTCAGTCTAATCACCAACCTTGGTATAATTAGGCAACCTGCCAAAGGCTTCCCTTGGCAAAAGTTCAGAAGTAGAAGACGCCGACAAGAGATAAGTGCAGCAAGACAAGAACAAGTCTATCAATGTTGTTTTCCGACAAAGAGCCCAAGAGCCGTTGCTGGTCTTTTAAGCCTTATGGGAGGGGCCAATCATCTCTTGGCCCTACTCCCGAGTCGTCCTCTTTGCTGTAGCTGCTCTAGCCTTCTGGCAGCTCTTCTCATACGTGCACTAGGAACAGGCTCCTCCTGCTCCTCTGCCTCTCTGCTGTCAGCCTCTGGAGGCTCTGGAGTCCCCGATGGCCCTGGCCCCATCTCTGCCTCCAATGCAGAGCCCTCATCCGAGCTTTCCTCAGCCTCCAGGACTGGCCCATGTTCTTCCTCAGCCTCATCACTGTCTGACTCCGCTGCCAGCTCCACAGGCTGCTGGCAGACCACACCAGGCATAGTCCCAGAACCGGAGGATCCCAAAACCCAAAGCCATTCGGCCTTGCCATGGTTCAGTTGCTGTTGCATCTGTTATTCATTCCGGTTGCTCCACAGAGAATTTTACAATATGGATATCACAGATCACTTGTGAGATGCCTGTGTTGGCGAGCCAGCACAGGACAGAGACTAAACAAAGAGAAATAACATCAGAATATAGCATCCAACTTCAGAATGCTCCAGAGTAAAACCACATAGAAGAGTTTTTTTTTTTTTAAAAAATGAAAAATGACAAAATAATGAAAGAACCAGACTGCAGTTCAGATTTTATGGACGTGAACCGATTTCCAGATTTGATCTCTGTGTCAGATGTGTCTGTTGTTTTCCCAGGGGGCTTCTAATGGAGCTAGTCAGTTGTCTATGTTTCATCAATGATGACACTATGTTTTCCAAATAGATCTGGTTATAATCCCTTTTCTCAGAACGTACTTTGTTTAAATAAAATGTCAGTTATTTGCATTTACAGCCACATTAACGCTATGGGCTCATTGGATGGATTTTGTCAGAAACCTGATCCATAACAACAGGAGAATGGGACAATGGGATTGATTGCCCTCACTTGGTCTATAGATGGAGTAAACCATAGTTTAGTGCGATGTATAAATCCCGTTGCATAAGCAAGTAGTTTGTTTGTTTTTTAAATTAGTGTTATAATTTTGTATTTTGTATTTTATTGAATTTATATACCGCCCTACTCCCGAAGGACTCAGGGTGGTGAACAGCCATAGAATAAAACATATAAATACAAAATTTAAAATAAAATAAAACGAATTAAATAATTTGGCTGAACAAATTTAAAACCCCAATAAAATAAAATAAAATAAAAAGGGGAAAGACTTAGGTCAGGCCAGCTTGATGAAATAAGAAAGTCTTGAGCCCGCGATGGAAGGTACGCAGATCTGGGATCCTCTGTATGTCCGGGGGGAGCTCGTTCCAGATAGTAGGTGCCCCCACAGAGAAGGCTCTCCCCCTGGGGGCCGCCAGTTGACATTGTTTGGCTGACGGCACCCGGAGGAGCCCCTCTCTATGAGAGCGTACTGGTCAGTGGGAGGCTATTGGTGGTAGCAGGCGGTCCCGTAGATAACCAGGTCCTAAGCCATGGAGCGCTCTAAAGGTGATAACCAAAACCTGGAAGCGCACTCTGAAGACCACCGGGAGCCAGTGCAGCTCGCGCAGGAGAGGTGTTACATGGGATGTAATTTTAACTGTAATAATTGATGTAATTATAACTGAGCCCTGGTGGCAAACTCTTGGATTTCTTGCAAGACGGTCTCGATGCTGGCTTGTCACGAAACACTCTTTGGAGACAGGTAGTAGCTCTTTCTTCAGTCTTAACTTGTGGTTCCAGGGACCCCCTTTCTCAACAACCGGTGATTAGACAGTTCTTCAGGGGTGCCACCAACCTTCATCCCCCTGTAGTTCACTGTTATCCCACTTAGAGTCTCACTAAAGTCCTAAATTCCCTTACCCGGGGCCCGTTCGAACCCCTGAGGGAAGCCAGCCTCCGATTCCTATCTTATAAGGTGGCATTTCTAGTGGCAGTAACCTTGGCCAGGCAAATTTCTGAGATGGCGAATTTTCTTTGTTGATTAGGAACGACCTTTGTGTCTTCCTTTCCGACAGGGTTGTCTTACGTCTGGACCCTGTATTCATTCCCAAGGTTAACACTATGTTTCACCGGTCGCAGGAACTGATATTGCCCAATTTCTATCCCGACCTAGTTCATCACCTGGAATGTACGTGGCATACCTTGGATGTATGGAGGGCTCTCCATATATATATACAGAAAGAACCTCTATCCTCCGGAGAATGGAATCTCTTTTCATCTCCTTTCAACTTGCTACCCTTGGTCATAGGATTATGTCCTCGACCTTGGGGAGGTGGATTTGGGCTTGTATTACTACAGCCTATGGGGCCCAGGCCTTGCCTGTTCCTAGACACATCACTGCCCACTCCACCATAAGTGCGGCCACCACAGCCGCGTGGGCCACGCAAGCATTCTTAGAGGAGGTTTGTCAGGCCGCTACCTGGTTGTCACATTCGCCATTTATCTGCCATTACAAGCTTGGCAGAGGATGCTTTTGGCTGGCAAATGCTCCAATGGGTTCATAGGGAGAAGGGGACACCGGACCAGTCAGCTCCCTCACACTAGGACAGATGGCTTTGGTATGTCCCATTTCTGGCTGCTGATCCCATCTTTATGGATAAGGTGCGTTAGTCTTACCTGAACATCCTTTCTTGGGATGGTGGGACCAGCTATTCTGCCCCAGCTACGGACCCCAAAGAACGCAGCACACCCAAAGTCTGTACAAACCTTAGTTTACTAAATTAAATCAGTCTTTTTCAAGCAAAGGCTGTTAATTAACTTTCTTAACAGCCTACAAGAATCCAAAGAATAAATAATCGTAATCTTACTATGGTTGGCAGAAAGCCCAGAAGCAATTTGCAGAGAACTAAGATCAAGACACGAAGGAGAGTGAACGAAGTTGTTCCCTGCAAATTGCCTCAGTCATCATCCTTCCTTAAACAGGCTAAGGGAGTGGCCAATTAGCCCCGAGCCTTACTCTCAAGGAGACCTCCTCCTGAGGAGCCACTCCTGCCTTTTGGCAGCTCTGCGCGCCCGTGCATCGAGAAAAGGCTCCTCCTCTTCTTCCTCTTCACTTATGGGAGCTTCTGGAGGTTCTGAAGGCCCTGTCTGAATCCTCGCCTCTGGCACCACATCTTCTCCAGTCTCCTCATTGTCTGACTCGAGTGCCAGCTGCACAGGCTGCTAGCGCAGCACCACACCAGCCTCCTCGCTGTCGGAATCAGCTACTAGCTGCACAGGCAGCTGACGGGCCACAACACCAGCAGGCAGCCCCACCCTGTGCATCTTATGGTCCCGGGATCTGGGGAGGCGACTAACCTGTTTTTCTTAAGCTCAGCACGTCAGTCTGCAGTGTCGTCCTCATCAAAAGCTGGCAAGCAAGAGGAAGGGGCGGAGCTTAACAGTTTGCAGACTCAATCCTATCACATAACAGACAGAGTTAACAGACAGGCAAACTCTGCCCACAGCCAGGAGTTTGATTCTAACCAGCTCCAGATTGACTCAGATTTCCATCCATCTGAGGTCAGTAAAATCAGGATCTAGATTGTTGGATGCAATATGCAAAACAATGCTTCTACCTTGTCAACTGCCCAGAGTGTGCTGTAAAGCACTATGGGACAGTATATAAGCCTAAATGCTATTTGGTATTGCTATAAAGTATAATTTATGCTTTAGTGTGTGATTGGAAGGCCACAATTGCAGTTCTTCAAGTTGCACCAAGTCAGGAAATGGATTCCAAATAAATTTTATTTTTTAGATCTGGGTTATAATAACATCTTGAAAGCCTGATCATGTTTACCTTCCCTTCCTCTTACACTCAAGAGAGTCAAGTTGGAGTTACTTCAGGCTTCATTCTAATGCCTTCTTTCCTTCCTGAGCTTCATGTTTCATAGTGGTCTCCATGGTCATCTCTGTGTTACTTTACATGTGACCACTTATTCATAGTCATACAATCGTGGTTAAAAAAAACAAACATGTTTTAGCTTGAATCCTGGGAAGAATGGACATTTTTTAACCATGCTCCTCAAACCTCAACTCCGTTCTCAGAAGAAGTGGAGATAGAATGGTATGCATTTGTTTTGGACTTTAACCAGCCAAATAACAGAATAACAATGACAACAGAATAACAGAATGAGTTGACAGGAGCGTTGAAAGTAGGAGATCTTCAATGAGTTGAAAGTTGGAGTCTGCTCAAGCAAGAAACCCTATACCATTTCAGACAAATGGTTGTCCAATCTCTTTTTGTTGGGGCATTCACAACTTCTGAAGGCAAGTCATTCCACTGATTAATTGTTCTAACTGTCAGGAAATTTCTTCTTAGCTCTATGTTAGTTCTCTCCTTGATTAGTTTCCATCCATTGCTTCTTGTTCTTCCTTCAGGTGCTTTGGAGAATAGCTTGACTCCCTCTTCTTTGGGGCAGCCCCTGAGATATTGGAACACTGTTATCATGTCACCCCCTAGTCCTTCTTTTCTATTAAACTAGACATACCCAATTCTTTCATATCCAAATGATAAGAAGATAAGAAGTTCATGACATCACTTGGAACCACAACAAAGAAAAACTCAATAGAATAGAATAGAATAGAATAGAATAGAATAGAATAGAATAGAATAGAATAGAATAGAATAGAATAGAATAGAATAGAATAGAAATTGCAATGGAATGGAATGAAATGGAATAGAATAGAATAGAATAGAATAGAATAGAATAGAATAGAATAGAATAGAATAGAATAGAATAGAATAGAATAGAATAGAAATTGCAATGGAATGGAATGGAATGGAATAGAATAGAATAGAATAGAATAGAATAGAATAGAATAGAATAGAATAGAATAGAATAGAATAGAATAGAATGGAAATTGGAATGGAATGGAATGGAATGGAATAGAATAGAATAGAATAGAATAGAATAGAATAGAATAGAATAGAATAGAATAGAAATTGCAATGGAATGGAATGGAATGGAATGGAATGGAATAGAATAGAATAGAATAGAATAGAATAGAATAGAATAGAATAGAATAGAATAGAATAGAATAGAACAGAATAGAAATTGTAATGGAATGGAATGGAATGGAATGGAATGGAATAGAATAGAATAGAATAGAATAGAATAGAATAGAATAGAATAGAATAGAATAGAATAGAATGGAAATTGCAATGGAATGGAATGGAATAGAATAGAATAGAATAGAATAGAATAGAATAGAATAGAATAGAATAGAATAGAATAGAATAGAATTCTTTATTGGCCAAGTGTGATTGGACGCACAAGGAATTTGTCTTTGGTGCATATGTTCTCAGTGTACATAAAAAGACAAGATACATTCTTTACATATATACATTATCCGAAAATACCATTCATTATCACAGTACTTAGTACACAGTCAATAGTACTTAGTTAAGTACATCATCTCCACAAGAATTATGTTTTATATAAAGGTCAGATGCTAATAATATTGCCGACTTTGCACACTATATAAAGATGTTACATCACACACACACACACACACACACACACACACACACACACACACACACACCCCGGCTAAATGAAACCCAAGCAAATCAGATTACAACTTCGGCTAAAAATCTGGAAGCAAGTCCCCCCCCCCCATAAGCCATAATGTGCCTTGTTTTCTTTCAGGATAGACTATAAATACAGCTATGGTCATTTGTTAACCTTGTTTGATGCATCCTGTGTTATCACAAACCGATTAAATACCGTCTGTCTGTTCTTTTTCAACTGCTTTCTTGCTGTTATGCTGAAGCTTAAAGATCCATTTGCAGGCAGGAGAAATTTTGGCTTGCTTCGACTTCAAAGATCAATTAAGTTTTGGTTTGCTTCCTCTTCGATAATCAATTAACATATCCTGCACAGTTACTGATTCTTTCCTACCACAGAGGTCTGACTTCTACAAGGCTGGCTGGTTTCGTTTCTAGGATGTTTAATTAATAGCAAAAGTAATTGTCACACAGTAATTCTAGCACTCTAGCAGTCTTGGCAACTTTAAGATATGTTGGCCAACTCCTCAAATTTCCCAGTTAGCATAGGGAAATATGCTAGGGCCATGGCTTGCTGGGGAATTCTGGGCGTTGAACTCCACACATCTTACAGTTGCTAAGGTTATGTTTTATAGATGGCATTTACCACCGACAAGAATCGCAAAGATGTTCCCAAATAATGACCTAACATGTTGGAAGTGTAAGAAAACCCATGGAACCTATTACCATCTATGGTGGACACGCCCAACGGCGAAAAAATTCTGGACAAATATAAAGAAATGGTTAGAAAAAATAACAGATCAACCAATAGAAAGAATAACCTATGCACAAAAATGGAAACAGGAAGAAACACCAACAGATGAAGACGTGATAAAAAAAAAGTTTTAGAATGTGCTGAGATGGACAAGTTAAGAAAAGAAATTAAAGAAAAAGAAGAGACAGATTACTATACAATCTGGAACAAATGGTATGAATGGCTCGAGAGCAGAAATAAAGAGCAACACAAATAGGGAAGATAAAATGTAAAATATGTATGTAACAAATATATATTTATATATAATGAAATATATACATTTTAGCTAATGGTTTTAAGGGGAAAATAGTTAAGCATTAATGGGTTTTTCAGGCAACTGAAACAAATATATAGAAATTTATAAAATTAAGGCTATTAGGATTAGAAAATACATTGTAATCAATCAAAAAGGGGACAATGAAGAAAATGAAACAATATGAGAGACATGAGGGCTGGGGGGGAAAGTCACAGTGGAAAGCAGACCACGAAGAAACAGTTGTTAAAAAGAGGATATATTTATATGTTGTATGTTATGTGTTTGTCATAATGTGTAGTAATAAAACAATAAAACTTAAAAAAAAAATAAAGTTGCTAAGGTTGAGAAACTCCGTGCTATAGTAGTGGTAGCTTTGTTGAACCTTTCCAGCAGGACAACACCTAACAGGCGATACCAAATAGTAATATTTTGTCTATTTCTATGTTACAGTGATCCCCAGAATTTTTGGAACCCAATGTAGAAAGTTAACACCCACCCCACTCCTAGAAGAATGAAGTATTCTGGGAAATATTAAAAAGGTAGAATATTTCCCCTAAAAGAGAAATAGAAATCTTAAGGGAGACAGAAACTCAGCCCCAGCTCCCTGCCCCCAGCAGATATTTTGGTGCCAGTCTATCTACAAGACAAGAGACCGTCAGCTCCAGGATGATGGGATTATCCTTCAGGGCAAAACCATTCACCCAATAGGAAATGCATTGCATCAGCCCAAGTTTCAACCAAGCTTGATTCAGAAAACCTACAAAGTTAGCCATGATCCCTACATGGCCCCATGGGTTTCTGACAGCAACCAATAGAATACATGCCCTTGCCACAGGAACAGGAAGCTCAAGGGCAAGACCCAAGAGAGGGTATAAATAACACTCACTCTCCACTTCATGCCTTCAGCTGCCCAGGACCAAAAACCCATGTGGTCCTGTCCCTCAGTAAACCATCTTTCCAATCAGCCTCCATGTTTCCAGTGTCTTTCTCCCCACTTGGAACTGAACCCAGATGGATATTTCTTCCAACACCAACTTAAGTAGCACAAAGCATGACCAACATATTGTTTTATGCATCTGCAGAAGCTCTCAGTTCGACTTGTTAACCTCCAGCTTCTTTCAGAAATTTTATATTTCTGAAAATCATTAAGGGCTTGGGTATACAATGATCAGGATGCTGCAATTACAACGGAAACCTGATGACATGATAGCAGTGCAGTGGTGAAATTCAATTTTTTTACCTACCTGTTCTGTGGGCGTTGCTTGGTGGGTGTGGCTTCATGGGCGTGGCAGGGGAAGGATACTGCAAAGTCTCCATTTCCACCCCACTCCAGGGGAAGGATACTGCAAAATCTCCATTCCCACCCCACTCCTGGGGGAAGGAGATTGCAAAATCTCCATTCCCACCCCACTCTGGGGCCAGCCAGAGGTGGCATTTGCCAGTTCTCCAAACTACTCAAAATTTCTGCTACCGGTTCTCCGGAACCTGCTGGATTTCACCCCTGTAGCAGTGTTCCAATATTTGATGGCCTGCTACAAAGTACCAGAAAGCAAGACAAGAAACAATGGAATGAAACTAATCAAGGAGAGAAGCAACCTAGAACTAAGGAGAAATTTCCTGACAGTGAGAACAATTAATCAGTGGAACGACTTGCCTCCAGAAGTTGTGAATGTTCCAACACTGGAAGTTTTTAAGAAGAGGTTGGACAACCATTTGTCCAGAATAGTATAGGATCTCCTGCTTGAGCAGGAAGTTGGACTAGAAGACCTCTAAAGTCCCTTCCAACTTTGTTATTCTGTTCTAATGTGTCGTGTCTGTTCTGTTCTGTTCTGTTCCGCTCTGTTCTATTGTGTACCTACCAAAATTTTAAAAATAAGAATGTAATTTATTCAGTCCATGCTTCTTTTTCTCCAGCATATACTCTCTCTCTCAAGCCTGAAAGGAATATTAAGAACCAGGTAAGAAAGAAAAATGGGCCTACCAGGCCATCATGTGCCAGGAGTGGGGGGGGAGGGGGTTGCGCATGCATGCGCGTGGGCACATGCGTGCATGACCCTCCCCCACCCCCCCCTCTCCTGGCATGCAATGGCGAAAAGGTTAGCCATCACTGCCCTATACCATTTCAGGCAAATGGTTGTCCAGTCTCTTCTTTTTCTTTTCTTTTTTTCAATAATTTTTATTAAACAGTTTAAAAAAAACCAAAACAGATATTTACATCTTCTTCTTTTCGACATCTTCGCATCAGTAATCCATATTTATACATTTTCTCTTTCTTATCTTAATATATCTTTAATCAGTGGTGGGTTGCCCCCAGTTCGCACCAGTTCTATAGAACCGGTAGTAAAACCGGCGGGAGGCTCCACCCACTGACCCTGACGTCATCAAAATGCTTCTGCGCATGCGCAGAAGAGCGCGCGTGCGTGTGAGTGAAGGAAGCGCGCGCAAGCGGCCCCGTTGCAAACCGGTAGTAAAGGTAAGTAGAACCCACCCCTGTCTTTTATACATATATTTCTAGCATATCATATATATACCATTATAATATAGTCTCTTAATCTAAATATTTTATTTATATTTAACATAAACAGGTACCTAATTTCCTTTCCACAATTTTTATATCTTCCCATTTGTTTCCATATTCCTCCACCTAATTTAACCAATGTTTAGTTTTCTTTTGTACCCCTTTTTCCCCTCCCTCCTTTCTCCTCCAACCATTTATACCATTTCTCCCAGACTAAGTAATATTCTGTTTATTTATTTATTTATTTATTTATTATTCGAATTTCTATACCGCCCTTCTCCTTTCGGACTCAGGGTGGTGAACAGCCAAAATAAAAAAAACATTTATACATAAGTACGATTAAAAATAGATTTAAAATAATTAAATTTGGCCCATAGTTTAAAATTTATCAATTTAAAATCCATATCAAAATTTAAAAGCAACCATAAAATCATAAAATCAAGAGAGACAGGCTAACTGAAAGAGATGAGTTTTTAGGGCCCGATGAAAGGTCCGGAGGTCGGAGATCACTCGTATCTCTGGGGGTAGATTGTTCCAAAGGGTAGGTGCCACCACAGAGAAGGCTGTCCTCCTGGGGGTCGCCAGCCGGCATTGTCTAGCCGACGGCACCCTGAAGAGGCCCTCTCTGTGGGAGCGAACCGGCCGGTGGGAGGCTATTGGTGGCAGAAGGCGGTCCCGTAAGTACCCTGGCCCTAAGCCATGGAGCGCTTTAAAGGTGATCACCAACACCTTGAAGCGCACCCGGAAGTCCACCAGAAGCCAATGCAGCTCGCGCAGGAGAGGAGTCACATGGGAGCGCCCAGTCGCTCCCATAATCCCCCACTTGGGGGGGATTCATCTTTTTCTTGTATCTCTTTTGTGAGCTTATCCATTTCCGCACACTCCATAATTTTTCTAATCACCTTGTCTTCTGATGGTATGTCATTGTTTTTCCATTTTTGGGCAAAAACTATTCGTGCTGCTGGTTGTCCAGTCTCTTCTTGAAAGCCTCCACCCATGACTTCTGAAGGCCAGCTGTTCCACTGATTGATTGTCCTCACTGTTAGGAATTTTCTCCTTAGTTCTAGGTTGGTTCTCTCCTTGGTTAGTTTCCATCCAGGGCTTCTTTTATTTATTTTATTATTCATATTTCTATGCCGCCCACTCTCCGAGGACTCTGGGAGGCTTACACCAAAGACAGTCCTCCCGCGCTCCCTGATGTAGGAGGGAGCGGGTTACTCTAAACAAGGCGGCTGGGTGATTATCTGCCGATGCAATAAGAGCGGAAAAGTAATTACACTTTGCCGCTTTTATCACCACTAAATAGGTCTTAATGTGAGACCTAACTAGTGTTCGGTCAGATTCGGAACGACTGGTCCTCCAACCACTCTCTAGGCGTCTTTTCCAGCGCTTCATCTCCCTCAGCTCCTCGGAGAACCGAGGAGCTGGGCAGGTTCAGCGCCGGGTCAGAGGCCGCAAAGGACGACTTGAGCCAAAGCCCCGGCGGCCGTCCTATTAGAGGAGAACGATGTAATTCCTCTTAGCCAAGGCTTCTGGTAGCCAACTGCTTATGATGTTACTTTCCCCACGTCCTTTTGCAATTATTTTTGTATTTTGGTCTGTGACTGCAAATAAAAGTTATTATTAATTAATGACTAAACACCGAAGGCACATGGAACGCTGTTACCTTCCCATCAAAGGTGGTCCCTATTTTTCTACTTGCATTTTTTATGTGCTTTCAAACTGCTAGGTTGGCAGAAGCTGGAGCAAGTAACGGGAGCTCACTCCGTTATGCGGTACTAGGGATCCGAACCACTGAACTGCCGACGTTTCTGATCGACAAGCTCAGCATCTTAGCCACTGGAGCCAATTTTTACAATTTTTACGGAAACTGGCATTTACATCTGGTTTCCAGCCAAAAAAAAAAAAACAGCTTATAGCAAACAATTGGTTTGCTTGAGGATTGCTACGTTAGCTGAACATCTGCTGCTGCTGCTGCTGCATAAAAAGGATAATAAATATGGGTCCAGTCACACAGTATGATCATCACAACTTAACCACCAAAATTTACATGGCTCATTGCAATCCTAAATTGAGGACTAACAGTTTTGGTCACCCCGATATAAAAAATATGTTGAGACTGTAGAAAGAGTGCAGAGAAGAGCAACAAAGATGATTAGGGGGTTGGAGGCTAAAACATATGAAGAACGGTTGCAGGAACTGGGTATGTCTAGTTTAATGAAAAGAAGGACTAGGGGAGACATGATAGCAGTGTTCCAATATCTCAGGGGCTGCCACAAAGAAGAGGGAGTCAAGCTATTCTCCAAAGCACCTGAGGGCAGGACAAGAAGCAATGGGTGGAAACTAATCAAGGAGAGAAGCAACTTAGAACTAAGGAGAAATTTCTTTACAAAACAATTAATCAATGGAACAACATGCCTCCAGAAGTTGTGAATACTCCAACACTGGAAGTTTTTAAGAAGATGTTGGATAACCTTTTATCTGAAGTGGTGTAGAGTTTTCTGCGTAAATGGGGTTGGACTAGAAGACCTTCAAAGTCCCTTCCAACTTTGTTATTCTGTTATTTTCTTCTAATCTGTCTGTTCTGTTCTGTTCTACCAAAATTTTAAAAATAAGAATGTAATTTATTCAGTCCGTGCTTTTTTTTCTCCAGCATACACACTCTCTCAAGCCTGAAAGGAATATTAAGAACTAGGACTGAAACAATAATTGCCCCCAAAAGTAATATTTATCCAAAGCCAAACCAGGTCAAGGCAAGACAAGAAGTAATGGGTGGAAGCTAATCAAGAAGAGAAGCAACCTAGAACTAAGGAGAAATTTCCGGACAGTGAGGACAATTAACCAGTGGAACAACTTGCCTCCAGAAGTTGTAAATGTTCCAACACTGGTGGTTTTCATGAAGAGATTGGACAACAATTTGCCTATAATGGTATAGAGCAGGGATGTCAAACTTGCGTCATCACGGCGTCGTCATGTGACATATCAGGATTTTTATCCCCTTTGCTAAACTGGGCGTGGCCAGTGCATGATGCCTGAGGGCGTCTCGGCGCCTGAGGGCCTCTGGCCTGAGGGCCGCAAGTTTGACAGCCCTGGTGTAAGGTTTCCTGTTTGAGCAGTGGGTTGGAGTAGAAGACTTCCAAGGTTCCTTCCAATTCTCTTATTCTGTTCTGTTCTGACTGTGTATAAGCTGAATGGCTAAGAACAAAATTATTATTCAAAATTACCAGCCTATTTTACAGAGTTGCACCCACAAGTTATGGAGAAACTTGAGCTTCCTTCCTTCATCTGACTGGCCTCTCATGAGCTGGAGGGGTTCCTAAATGCCTACTTTGAGAACAATACAATCGAGCAATCTCCTTGGTTTCCACATGGACAGCTTTTATCAGCATTAAATTTTCTGGTTTTTGAAATGAATGCCACGGGAATCGGGGGGTGGGGTGGGGGAAAATAAAATCCTCAGTCACACTGGGGAAATACAAAGCGCATACACATTAGACTATAATGGGTCCATAATGCTGTCTTATTAAAACCATCTTGATAATAGAGATTTATTATTGGGTTAATCATCCATAATGAGTCTTTAGCAAGCAGATTTCTGGCTGCAACGTTCACACTCTTCCAAGCAGTCATTTGGTTCACTTTTCATTAGATTGATTCACATTGTTCTGTTAATATTCTTTGCCCTTTTAGGTTCAACCTGAAATTGTTCTAAGAACAATGATAACCGGGTGGCTGGTGAATTAATAGACAAGTAGCGTTGAGACCTCGGCATCGGTCATTTCTCAAGAAGACATAACCAAAGAGCCTTGGTGGTGCAGCGGACTAAGTGCTGTTATGTAGCACTTAGCTGCCAGCTGCCTGCAATTAGTGCGAGTTCAAATCTCACCAGGCTCAAGGTTGACTCAGCCTTCCATCCTTCCGAGGTAGGTAAATTGAGGACCCGGATTGTGGGGGCAATAAGCTGAATTTGTAGAAACACCGCTTATGTGGGGGGGGGGGAAGCCCTAATAAGCAGGTATATACAAATGAATGAAGGTTATTGCTGTGCATTGTAAGCCGCCCTGAGTCTTTGGAGGAGGGTGGCATATAAATTGAACTAATAAATAAATAAATATATGATTGCCTAGAGTCGTGACGGCGAACCTATGGCACACATGCCACAGGTGGCATGGAGAAAACTTTCTGCAGGCACGACAGCCGTTGCCCCAGCCCACCTCCACCACGCATGTGGCTCCTGCTGGCCAGATGGTCTTCAGGTCTCTGCTGTGCATGCACGGTGGGGCGGGGCACATGCGTGGGATTCGTGCATGCATGCACGGGGGCAGAGCATGTGCATGCGGGGTGCAGGTTTGTGCAGGAGGCTTTCCAGGCCCAAAATGAGGTGTGGGAGGGTGGCAATAGTGGGTTGCTCCCTGGTTCGCACCTGTTCTATAGAACAGGTAGTAAAACCGAAGGGAGGCTCCGCCCACTGACCCAACGTCATCAAAACGCTTCTGTGCATGTGCAGAAGAGCGTGCGCGTAGCCGCTGCAAACCTGTAGTAAAGGTAAGTAGAACCCACCCCTGGAGGGTGGAGTGCATGCACGGGGCCCTGGAGCATATGCGTGGGGATGCATGCGCATGCACAGGCAGTGTATGTGTGTGGGGGTGCTCCATTGCATTTTGGGGGTTCGGGCACCCGAACACTTTGGGCACTCGGCACCAAAAAAGTTAACCATCACTGTCCCAGAATCAGTAGGAGTCAGGGGGCATGCAAGGAGCCTGGATAGCTCAGCAGACTAATGCATTGTAATTTAACTCCAACTGTCTGCAATTAGTAAGTTCGAATCTTGCCAGGCTCAAGGTTGATTCAGCCTTCCATCCTTTCTAAGGTAGGTAAATTGAGGACCCAGTTTGTGGGGGCAATAAGCTGACTTTGTAAAACTATACAAAAGTATGAAGGCTATTGCTTAACGCATTGTAAGCCGCCCTGAGTCTCCGGAGAAGGGCGGCATATAAAAATAAATAAAAAATAAAATAAAAAAATACAAAGCCAAAAGTATGGAACTGGCATGTAGATGACACCTTTGTCTAAAAGGAAGGAAGGGAGGGAGGGAGGGAGGGAGGGAGGGAGGGAGGGAGGGAGGAAGGAAGGAAGGAAGGAAGGAAGGAAGGAAGGAAGGAAGGAAGGAAGGAAGGAAGGAAGGACTAGAGAAGACACATGGGAAAAAAATCAACAACAACAACTTCAGAGGAATAACATCCACAAGGGAAGAAGGAAGCAAAAATTTACTACCCTTCCTGTATAGCCTCATCTGCAAAGGAAACAAGAGCAAATTAGAAACACAAGACTATCAAAAAACAACCCACACTAAGTACTTAGTACTCCATTATTAAAATAATAACCTCCCACAAAAGAAGCTGTTTAAGAACATTATTCAGATAAGCACAGACACACTGTGGCAACCCAGAACACCAGAAAAAGGAAAACAGAGCGTTTACACATCTTTCACAATATATATGTGTGTATGTATGTATGTATGTATGTATGTATGTATGTATGTATGTATGCATGCATGTATGTATGTATGTATACTCCTGTGTCTTGTTGTTTTTCTTCCTTTTCTGCCATTATTTTAACTCTCTCTCTCTGTCTCTCTCTGTCTCTCTCTCTCTCTCTGTGTGTGTGTGTGATCTAACACAATGAATACCCATACAACTTATCAAAATGCACCTGACTTCTCAACCAACCACACCACAACCAACACAAGCTATGAAAAGGATAACACTACCATATATCAAAACATCTCAGAAACAATGAACACACTTTTATAATTATGCAGCGACTAAAGCACCCCAAAATATCTTAAGTAAACCACAAGTCCCAGCAGCCCAAGAAGAAGAAAAAACAGGAGTCATCTACAATATACAGTGTATGGACTGTAACACAGGGGTGAAATCCAGCAGCTTCTGACAGGTTCTGGAGAACCGGTAGTGGAAATTTTGAGCAGTTCGGAGAACCAGTAGCGGAAATTTTGAGTAGTTTGGAGAACTGGCAAATACCACCTCTGGCTGGCCCCAGAATGGGGTGGGAATGGAGATTTTGCAATATTCTTCCCCTAGGAGTGGGGAGGGAATGGGGATTTTGCAATATCCTTCTCCCAAGAGTGGAGAGGGAATGGGGATTTTGCAATATCCTTCCACCAGGAGTGGGGAGGGAATGGGGATTTTGCAGTATCCTTCCCCTGCCACGCCCACCAAGCCACACCATGCCCACAGAACCGGTAGTAAAAAAAAATTGGATTTCACCACTGCTGTAACAGCCACAGTGCAGGACAAACAGGCAGAAGATTAGCAGAGCATATCCATGCACACCAACTAGCAGCCAGAAGACACAATGAAAATTCCTTAATCTCACAACACACGGACAGTGTCAACCACGGTTCCAACTGGGAAAATGTGAGCATCTTAGACCCATCCCAATCCAAAATGCTAAGGGATTTCTGGAGCCTTGGCATTCATACAAAACATCCATCAGTAGACTCCTAGAGATAAATCACATTTGCACACCATTCAAAAAAATACAAATAAAAAAACTAGGAAGGAAATTAAAGACCAAAACGCATGATCTCCAGCAGCCAACACCCAGATAAGCAGGGATTGATACCAGACAAATCACTTGCTCTGATGATTTATTAATTTATTATTTATTATTTCAATTTATATGCCGCCCCTCTCCAAAGACTCAAGGCGGCTCACAATGCATTTAAAATCATTATAAAAACCATTTAAAAATTAAAAACATTAAAAACATTAAAACTCATTCACACCATTCATGGCCAGATCTCGCCGGATCGCAAGTATGAGATCAACTGCCCCAGGCCTGCCGGAAAAGCCAGGTCTTCACCGTTTTTCAGAAGGCCAATAGGGTGGGGATGGTCCGGACCTCAGGAGGTAACTGGTTCCAGAGAGCTGGGCAGCCACAGAGAAGGCCCTCCCCCGTGGGCCCGCCAGCTGGCATTGTTGAGCTGACAGGACCCAGAGGAGACCAACTTTGTGGGATCTTACCGGTCATTGGGAGTTATGCGATAGAAGGCGGTCTCGAAGATAGCCTGGCCCTGAGCCATGTAGGGCTTTAAAGGTAATAACCAACACCTTGAATTGTGACCGGAGACCAATAGGGAGCCAGTGCAGCTCGCGGAGAATTGGTGTAATGTGGGTGTACCTAGGTGCACCCATGACAGCTCGCGTGGCTGCGTTCTGGACCAACTGTAGTCTCCGAACACTTTTCAAGGATAGCCCCATGTAGAGCGCGTTGCAATAATCTAACCGTGAGGTGACTAGTTGGGTAATGAAATGTCTGCAAGCAATGAAATCAGTGAGCACCAAGGACTCCAATATGTTCAGTGTCATGGAGACCGACATATACACATAGGGATGTGAGATTGATAGCAAGTTGTGTCATTTTTTAAGATTGTCTTTGCGCCATACAGTCCATGAGCTAGTTAAAAAAATAGATTTGGCATGGAAAGCAATAAAGAACACTGTTCTGAGAAAAATAATAAGTGAAATAGCAGAACTAAGAAGAGACAATGAAGAAAAGCTAGACATGTGGTAATCACACTTGTATGTGATCGTACAGACAGAAACAATCATTTTGGGATTCAAGGCTACATCCAATCCTGTTTGGTATTCAATTTTATATAGCATTTCAAAAGTTGCAAAAGTAATAAGGGACAGAACAATAGGAATAGCAATAGCACTTAGACTTACATCCCACTTCACAATGCTTTACCGCCCTCTCTAAGCAGTTCACAGAGTTCAGCATATTGCCCCCAACAGTCTGAGTCCTCCTAATACATAATACAAAATATATAATACACAATACAAAAGGCGAGAGAGAAAATAAAATAGACAAATACGATTTTAAAGAGTGAGAAAGTCAAACAAACCTTAACAAACGCAAACACGTACACACTTTGCAATCATTGGGCAGCAGTGTTGATTTTGGAAATAGTCGTTGCAACCTGCTTATTTGCTGTTGCTAGCTGGGGAGGAGAGAAAATGAAAAGGCGTTATTTAAAAAATCAAACAGACCATTGCAACAACATTTAATGTAACAGACAACACACATGTAAGTCATTCGTTTAGACCAACCTGACTATTCATTTCTCTTCTAGATACAAAAACGTAAGACATTAGCGTGAGTGTGGGTGTACGCAATTGCTTTGCTGCAAACATTCAGTTGCAAGTCACATTTCTTCTGATTTTGTTGTGGTTTTTTTGACAAGTTTTATTGGTTCCCACCCCCTCCCTAATACACACCCACATATTTTTTGAAATAGAGTATTGATCATATCATATCATATCATAATATAATTCATCATATCTAAATATATTTTACTTAGTTACAGTTTCTGCCAAAGTGTTCTTTTTCCATATTTGTTAATCAAACCTTAATTTTTCTATTCTTATTTTTCTAAACAGTATCTTCTTTCACCCTCAAATTCTATTTTTTCTATTCTTAATCATATACATTCTCCTTAATTTTATTTTTTTATTAATTCAATCTTTATCTTAATATATTTAAACGTGTTTGGGGAGGCCTTTCTTCCATTTCATCTTTTCTTTTTTGTTTTACTGCAATCTTTTTTGTCTTTCTCTTCCTCTCCCTCCCTTCTTTTGTCCTTCCTACCTTCTTCTTCCCTCCTCTCCTATTCCTTCTCTACTTCCCCTTCCTTTCTCCCCCTCCTCCTTTCCTCCTCCCTATCTAACCTTCCCTCCTACTCTTATTCCCCTTTCCTTTCTTCCTCTCCTCTTCCCTTCCTCTCTCTCTTTCTCCCTTCCTTCAATACTCCTACTCCTGCTCCTACTCCCTACTCCTTCTTCTATCTCTCTCTATTGCTGTATTCATTTTCAATGAGTGATTGGCCAACTCATAGGTAAGAAGAATTTTTTTTTAAAGAAAAAACTGATTTTGGATGATAAATGAGGAAGATGCTCTCAGAAACGTAGCAAACTCTGAGGTGCGGATAAGGATGAGCTATTAATGCGAAATCTTTTGTTTCAGCCCAGGTGGAAGTCAATTATTCTTAAATGCCATACAGAGGATTATAATTATATCCAAGAAGGTGAGTCTGCAACAATTCGCATCCCCAATTAGCATCACCTCTGGATAGATTTCCAGTGCTGTTGACAGCCACATGATGCTGCAAGCAAGAAGGAAAGGTTTGATGTTGGAAATGTGTGTTTTGAGGGGCCCTTGGTCCCTTCTGAGCTTGTTTGTTTTCTTGCAGAATATTTCATTACCCAAAGTAGGTAACAGTGGTAGTGATGACTAGCATTGACTATCATCTGTCATTGACTGGCACTGATGACTCCCAAAGGTGCCTTTTCAAGAGGCAACAGGACTTTCTGGTTTTCTTTTGAAAAATGTTTCACTTCTCATCTAAGAAGCTTCTTCAGCTCTGACTGGATGGTGGGGAATGGAAGGATTTATACTCCTTGCAGACAGCTGGACATGAGCCTCGGTGGTGCAGCGGACTAAAGTGCTGTTAAGTGCTAGCACTTAGCTGCCAGCTGCCTGCAATTAATGCAAGTTCGAATCTCACCAGGCTCAAGGTTGACTCAGCCTTCCATCCTTTCGAGGTAGGTAAATTGAGGACCCGGATTGTGGGGGCAATAAGCCAACTTTGTATAGAACAACACCACTTAGGGGGGCCTGAAAGACCTAATAAGCAGGTATATACAAATAAAGTATGCAAGCTATTGCTATAATGCATTGTAAGCCGCCCTGAGTCTATGGGGAAGGGCGGCATATAAATTGGACTAATAAATAAAAAATAAATAAATAAATTTGCATTCTTTTAGTGGGTTGTTAAGGTCACCTGGAGGTTTACCTGTGTCCTCAGGGTCACCTGAGTGGGGCAAATGGATGTGGAGCCTTCTTGGAACTGTTGAAAGGACTGTGTTGTAGACTGGAGATAGATAATGTTGTATCCTTCCCCCTCTGTTGACAGACAGCTGTTCAATTTTGACATAGATATCCATAGATATGCTCAAGCTCAGAGAGCACCACGGACCCCTCATTTCAACCCTGAGCTACTCTTCTTTAGCTATTCTGAGCTACTCTTCTGAGCTATTCTTCTTTATTAATGTGTGTTAGGCTTAGGGCAAACAAGAGAGAATGGTGGTACTTATACATAGGTAGGTAAGTGCATGTAAATCCATGCTTCATAAATTCAAATATTGATTGAATATTCTTTTGGTCTACTTATATCCTGTCTTTTTTTATCCAGCTGCATAAAAGGTAAAGGTAAAGGTTCCCCTCGCACATATGTGCTAGTTGTTCCCGACTCTAGGGGGTGGTGCTCATCTTTGTTTCAAAGCTGAAGAGCCAGCGCTGTGTGAAGACATCTCCATGGTCATGTGGCCGGCATGACTAAATGCCAGAGGCACATGAAACGCTGTTACCTTCCCACCAAAGGTGGTCCCTATTTGACATTTTGACGAGGTCCCATTCATCATCTTCAGGCTGGTGTCTTCAGCTTTGTGCTTGTGCGAGGAAAGCGTGATCGGAGCTGCCGTCTCTCTATGGTGGAGAGGTGTGGGGTGCTGGCTTTGTGGCTGTGAGCGGGTTGGTTGCCTGTGTTGTTACATCTTGATTGGTTGATGGAATTGATGTATGCAGATTAGTCGATTGTTTCATAACATCCTGTGTGGGCGAGGTCTTATTTTGTTATTATTCTGTTGTTAACTATCGGCAAAACTGAACTATCGCCAAAACTGAACACTTTAACAACAGAATAATCAGAGAAGCCATCGAGATAGAAAAATGCCCACACAGCATGAATAAACGAGATGATACCTCCCGCTTACCAGCCATTTGGAAACCCGCCCTTATTGACAAACAAGTCCCTAACACATGACACCAGACCCACACTCACGAAAACCACACAGGATGTCACCACCACACATCCCAAAAAAAGCAAAGCCAAACCCACACTGATGAGGCACGACCACAAACCAGAAGCCAGACCACAGCTGCATCATTAGCCACTTTAAACCCCTCCAATCCATACATGAAGCAAACTGACACCCACCATGAAGATGTGGCACGACCACGAACGTGAAGCCAAACAACAGCAACGCAGCTCACCAGCTCAAATTCCCCTGCAACTCAGACTAACCCAAGCACAACCAAACCCCCACCCAAACAGAACACACCCCCAGCCAATCAGAGCACAACCAACCCTCCATCCAATCAGAGCACAGCCAAGCCCCCAACCAATCAGAATACATCTCCACTCAATCAGAACACTGCCAAGCTCCCACCCAATCAGTTCACACCCCCATTGGCAGTTAAAAGGAAGAAACAGCTGCGATCACACACATTGCTCCTAGAAGCACGAAGCCGAAGACACCAGCCTGAAGATGACGAATGAGACTTCGTCAAAACGTTGCCAAGACACCTCCAATTTTACGCGGGAGAAAACCCGAATAACCAAAGACCTACACACACACACACACACATACACACACACACACACACACACACACACAGACATGTGTGTGTGTGTGTGTGTGTGTGTGTGTTTTCTTTTCTTTTCATAGGTCTTTATGTGTATTTCTCTTTAGCCAGGTTCTTCCTACATAAACCAAGATTTTTTTGCAGCCCTAGTTCAGTGAAATCCCAATCCACTAGTTTCTAGGCTTTTTTTCCAGCAGCCAGCAAGCCAGCAAGCTCCCTGGGCAGCAGGAAAAAAAAGCCTAGAAACTAGTGGATTGGGATTTCACCGAACTAGGGCTGCAGAAAAAAATCACTTTAAGCTCATTTTGTTCTCTGATAAATTCTGAATCATTCCCCAGAAGCTTGACTATACTTGTGACTACTCTGATGATCAAGAACTGCTGTGATTTTACATTAGAGGGAGGCTGAAAATCATGAGTTTATCAATGAAGGCATTCTTACAAAAAAAAAGTACAATCATTCTTCTTTTGGAATAGTGGACTGCCAACCCAATTGTCCTTCTTTGAATTCACAAACAATTCTGGATTTTTAAAACCTTGGTAACTATCAAACCACTTTTTCACAAAACAGCCTGTAAATTGATATTTAGCTAAATCAGAACCATCACTTCAGGATTTTCTTCTCTGGGTGACACTGTGACTTCAACATTTTTTTTACAGTCCCTGTAGAGGCTTATAGCTAATGATACTATGGTTTACATTGGAGGCCTTATATACCATATTTCACTGGTGAAATCCAATTTATTTTACTACTGGTTCTGTGGCTTGGTGGGCATGGCAGGGGAAGGATACTTCAAAATCTCCATTCCCACCTCACTCCTGGGGGAAGGATATTGCAAAATCTCCATTCCCACCCTACTCTGGGGCCAGCCAGAGGTGGTATTTGCTGGTTCTCCGAACTGCTCAAAATTTCCGCTACCAGTTCTCCAAAACCTGTCAGAACCTGCTGGATTTCACCCCTGCCGTATTTTTCAGACTATAAGACGCACCGGAGTATAAGACGTACCAAGATTTCGAGGAGGTAAACAAGAAAAAAAAAGTTTTTGCCCTCCCCAGTCCCCAAGAGCACTCTGCAGGCCTCCCAAACCCTCTGTGCACCCCATTTTTGCAAAAAAAAAAACAAAAACCCAGGCCTGGTTTTGGCAAAAACGGGACACGCGGGGTGGGGCTTTGGGAGGCCAAACATGGCTGTATTTGGTGTATAAGATGCACCAACATTTCCACCCTCTTTTTTTGGGGGGGGGCGGAGTATGTCTTATATATTCCAAAAAGTACAATACCTACAGATTGTGGTCTGCTAATTATGATCCTCCCTGCTGCATGATTATGAACTCAAGAGTTTGTAAGATAATCAGACCTTCACAGCAACCATCCATTTTTCTTTCAGAGATGAGGACACCATGGGGAGTGAGAGATAAGCATGAATTATTAGGGAGTTTTCCCATCCAGATAGAAACCACAGCTGTGCGGAATATATAATATCCACTGGAAGTAAAACCTGGATACGGTCATGAACTCAGGAGCGTATAAGATAAGCAGAAGTTCATAGCAACCATCCATTTTTCTTCTACAGATGAGGATACCATGAGAAGTAAGGGATAAGTATGAATTATTGATACAGGAGATAACCAGGCAGAGCCTGAGGGTGGAGTCAAGCACATCATCAGTCTTGGGTCCTTTTATGCTCGCGATAGATCTAAATTCTATTGAATCCTTTTGATTCGTATCTACCCCCAATTTGTTATGACCATTAGTAGTTCAGATTCTTGTAGAGAGCATTAGCATAGAATAAACCTATATTCATTGGAACTGCCTGGACTCCTGATTTCATGCGCTTGACATTAGGGAAGTCTTCTGTTCCAGATAAAAACCTTTATCTGGAAGAGATAGCTTTATGGAGCTTTATGGATATATCGTATCCACAGGATATATAGTATCCACTGGAAGTATGGATTTATGGATATATAGCCATGAAGGCGAACCTATGGCATGTGTGTCACAGGTAGCAGGCGGAGCCACATCTGCGGCCATGTTGCCCTAGCTCAGCTCCAGCACACATGTGCGTGCTGGCCAGCTGATTTTCGGGCCTTCTGGGCCCACCAGAAATCAGGAAATGGGCTGTTTCCAACCTCAGGAGGGCCTCCAGGGAGGTGGGAAAGGCCATTTTTGCTCTCCCCAGGCTCCAAGAAAGCCTCTGGAGCCTCGGGGGGGGGCAAAAAATGGGCCTACCGGGCCCACCAGTAACATTTTTGCCATCATGTGCCAAAAGTGGGGGGAGCATGAAAGGGTCACATGTGCAGGCGCAGGGGGCGGGGCATCGGGGACATTGAATTATGGGTGTGGGCACGTGCACGCGTGACCCCCTGTGCTCCCCCCACTTTTGGCATGTGACAGCAAAAAGGTTAGCCATCACTGATATATAGTATCCACTGGAAGTAAAAACTGGACCACCATGTTCAATGGAAGAGAAATCAGGAAAAAAGATGCTAGAAAGGTCAGAACCTCTAAATGCCATGTTTTTTTCAACTATATATCTACTAAGAGTCTAAATGGAGAGAATCAGAGTGGGGTCTCTAGGCCAGGGCTGTCAAACTCGCGGCCCGTGGGTCAGGTGCGTTACACGCTGGCCATGCCCACGCCCGGTTTAGCAAAGGGGAAAAAAGTCCCGATACATCATGTGACATCACCGCAATGACGTGAGTTTGACATCCCTTCTCTAGGCAAACCACTAGGGCAAAAAGACCATGAAATAAATTCTGTCAGTGTAGATATATTCATGAATTGGAATAGGCATAGCAACAGGTCAGCCAATGTGGGCTGTTTGGTGACTGAAACAGTTTGGAGCCTGGGTGTGGCTTAGCTTAACTGTTATATATATAGGAGAAGTCTTGTCTCTGCTGTCCCCGGCCTCTGTTTGTACCTACTTACAATCTCTTCTCTCTACCACATTGGAAAACCCAATGTATATTTGCATTGTATATTGTATATTTGCCTTCTGTATTATTATATATATAAAGAAGTTTTGAATCCTGCTCAATTGTCTGATTGTGTGTGCTGCAACAAACTCTGACAAACTCTACAGGATGAGTACAATTTTTATTTATTTATTTTTTTATTTTTTGAGATTAGTTATTGAAACAGAATCCTGCAAGTCAGGTTGTGTTGTATGTCCTCCTCCTCTTTACAGTTCAGTGAATCAGGAAAGTGTGTAAATTTCTTCTGAACATTATATAGACATTCAAGGAAGCCTGCATACCTTCCTCAAATAGACTGTAGTTTCACAGATCCTCCAATTCTGGGAGTTTACCAGTTTATGTTCTGGATGAAGTTGCACTTACGGTACCTAGATGGAACCAGCACATAATTTGGGTTTTGTTTTGTTTGGACCCACAGCTCCTGCTCAAAGATCAGATGGCAGCTATAGCCATGAAATCCTTGACCCCAGATCCATCTGGTGCACCAATTGCACCAGGGGTGGGTTCTAAATTTTTTTTACTACCGGTTCTGTGGGCGTGGCTTATTTTGTGGGCGTGACCTCTGCGAAATCCTAAATAATGTGACAATTATTTAGGATTTAGCAGAGGTACTGGTCTACCGGACTTTTAACTGCTTGCAGAGCTGTACTGGTCTACCGATTTATTTTTGCAGGCACCGGTCTACTCATTTGTTTTTGGAGGCACTGGTCTACCACCACACTGCCTTTTAACACTAATCAGCTGTAGGGCGGCCCTTTGAAGCCCCACGACAAGAGTTTAAACAGTTTTTTTCCTTCTAGCCATCAGCTGGGACTCAGGAGGCAGCAATAGATTGGGGGTGGGGCCAAATAAAAGGTAAGAATAACACGGGGGGTGGGGGGGCAGAACCAGTACGGTGATGTCATATCGTCACTGCTACCGGCTCGGCAGAACCGGGCAGAACCGGGAGGAACCCACCACTGAATTGCACCCTTTCCTGAGTTAGGATACCTTGCTGATGGTCACTCATAGTTCACGTGGGTTATTGCAATGCAGGCTACATGGAACTGCCTTTGAAGACTCTAGCTCAGGGGCGGGTTTCAAAACCCGTCGCTACCAGTTCACTCATGGGTGTGCGCTCGTCTGTGTGACGCTTCTCCGCATGCACAGAAACTTCTGCAAATGCACAGAAGCGTCCGGGCGGGTGGGCGGAACTTCCCGCTGCTGCTACCAGTTCGCCCAACCTGGCTCGAACCAGTAGCAACCCACCACTGCAATAGTTGGTCCAAAGTCCAGCAGTAATAGCTGATTGCCATGGGTGTGCCTCAGCAAAACCATATAACATCTCTGCTACATGAGTCACACTTGTGATCACTAGACTTCTGGGTACAATTTAAGGTGTAGGTTGATATCTACTGTATAAATCCCTACATGGGATAAGACCTGGATATTTCTGGGGCTACTTATCTTCAGTTGTGTCTTCCTGCCTGGTAGTCAGGTCTGTCTTAACGCATGGGCTTGATGGGCACTTGCCCGTAGGCCAGGGGTGAAATCCAGCAGGTTCTAACAGGTTCTGGAGAACCGGTAGTGGAAATTTTGAGTAGTTCAGAGAACTGGCAAATACCACCTCTGGCTGGCCCCAGAGTAGGGTGGGAATGGAAATTTTGCAATATCCTTCCCCTAGGAGGGGAGGGAATGGAGATTTTCCAGTATCCTTCCCCTGGAGTGGGGTGGGAATGGAGATTTTGCAATATCCTTCCCCTGCCACAGCCACCAAGCCACGCCTACAGAACCGGTAGGGAAAAATTTTGGATTTCACCCCTGCCGTGGGCCCCACGAGCATAGGAGCCCCATACTAATCTGTTTATGTTAACCCTTCAATGCATCTTGTATCATATAAATACAGCAACATATTTATTACATTTTACTGCATTTTTAAATTAATACTAACATGCAAATATATGTTTAATTTTATCGACCATTTACATTTTTATTCCTGTAAGTAGTTGTTGTAGGGGGCCCCAGTACACTGTTTTGCTGGGGCCCATAATGCTGTTAAGACAGCCCTGGGTAGGTTCCGACAGGACTGACATGCTTCAGGCCCTCTAAACAATCTCATCTTGGAGGTATGTCTCAATGAACATGCTAAGAACATGCCCATTGAATCACCAGAATTTGAACCTGATTCAAAGGAGATTTCCAATAGAAGAGAATAGATTCAGGATTTATTTTTTTTTAATTTTGATTTATATGCTACCCTTCTCCGGAGACTCAGGGCGGCTTACAATGCGTTACAATGGTATAGCCTTCATACTTTTGTATATTTTATACAAAGTCAGCTTATTGGGTCCTCAATTTACCTACCTTAGAAAGGATGGAAGGCTGAGTCAACCTTGAGCCTGGTGAGAATTGAACTCACAGTAATTGCAGGCAGCTGGAAGCTAAATACTACCTTTTAACAGTAGCATTAGTCTGCTGCGCCACTCAGGCTCATCAGGATTGAACTGTGCTGCTCCCTGTTTATATATAGTAGCTTGCCCCACCAGTTTTGGTGAGAGTGTGGTTTTCTCCTTGATGGTACCTTGATCCCTGCCTACCTGGGCGTTGGCTGATGAGGGAATGTGTTCCAGTTGATCAGACAACCGATCAAGCAGAAAGCAATGCCCTAATGAAAGAAATATCAAGAAGAAAATCATAATCCTACAACATGGGCTGGACAAGCTACTATAGGACTCCATTTGAGCACAGTTCAACCTCTTCTGTCGGAAGTTTTCTATGAATGAAGTACAAATTCTAGTAATTCAATAGGCATGTTCTTAGCAGCACCACAAAATAATTGGCAATTTCCTTCTTCTGGTCTAGTTTACAGCGCTGGTATTTCTTCATAATCTCCTGCGCAAACAATAGGAACATGTTTGCCTTCCTCCTCATCTTCTAACTATGAACTCTTTTCCCGATCGTAAAGCCATTTTTATTGTTTTAGAAATAGTTACATTTTGTAGCTTTTAATGTTGTAAGCCACTGACAGTTGCTGTGAGGCAAGATGGGCTGCAAACACATTAAACAAACAAACAAAAAATAAAATATATTCTCACAGCTTATGCTTGGGACATTGCCATGCAGAGGTGTGAATTTGCTTTACTGTTCCTCTGGAAAACTTAACCAACTTATCCAGCTGCCATTTATTCCTTAAATCTGCATTCAATTTTTCATTTGGTTAAATTTGGAGTAAAGTCTCAAAAAATGTTACTGGGAACCCAAGTGGGATGCTAATTAGAGGTTTCCAGATGGCAATTGATTGACTCCTCTGGGAATAGATGCTAGGGGCAGGGGTGAAATGCTCCCGGTTCGGACTGGATCACCCGATCCAGTAGCAATGGCGGCCGGTGGTTCGGAGAACCGGTAGCAAAAATCCCTATTCCCCCACATGCCTAGCTAAGCCACGTGATCATCAGAGGCTTTTTTTTTTACTTTTAAAAGCATTTTTTCTTCGGCCAAAAAAATGCTTTTAAAAGTTTTTTAAAAAAAGCCGGCTCAGCTGGGATCGTCAGAGCCTTTTAAAAACATTTTTTCTACAACTTCTTCGGCCAAAGAGGTTTTAGAAAAAATGCTTTTAAAAGGCTCTGATGATCCCAGCTGAGTTGCCTAATCGTCAGAGGCTTTTAAAAGCATTTTTTCAGCCGGTTGTAGAAAAAATTGTTTTAAAAGTTAAAAAAAAAGTTGGCCATGCCCACCCAGTCACATTACCCCCCACACACACACCAAGCCACGCCCAGTTACCGGTAGTAACAAATTTGACATTTCACCACTGGGGACAACCTATTCTCTAAAGCAGTGGTCCCCAACCTTTTTATCGCCGCGGCACGCTGAGCGTGCGCAGGGGTGGGGGCACGGCCCAGGAGCTTTTGCGCACGGCCCATTGCGCACGGCTCAGGAGCCTTTGCGCTGCAGCGTTCATGTCCCCCGGCCGCTGCGCGGCCCGGTGCCAGGTACTCCACGGCCCGGCACCGGTCCGCGGACCGGGGGTTGGGGACCACTGCTCTAAAGCACCAGAAGGCAAGACAAGAAGCAATGGGTGAAAACTAACCCAGGAGAGAACCAGCCTAGAACTAAGGAGAAATTTCCTGACAGTGAGAACCATTAATCAGTGGAACAACTTGCCTACAGAAGTTGTGAATGCTCCAACACTGGAAATTTTTAAGAAGAGATTGTCTTTGTCTTTGTCTTTGTCTTTTATTCGATTTATATACCGCCCTACTCCTGAAGTACTCAGGGCGGTGAACAGGCACAAAATAAAATACATAAATACAAAAGTTAAAAGATATAATTAAAACCAGATTAAATAATTTAGCCCAAAACAATTAAAAAATCCCAATAATTTAAAACAAATTAAAATTTCGATGTAAAAGAATTTTAAAACAGGGGAGAAAATTAGGCCAGGCCGGCTTGCTGGAATAGAAGAATCTTAAGAGCACAGCGGAAAGTGCATAGATCCGGGATCCTCCGTATCTCCGGGGGAAGCTCATTCCAGATAGTGAGTGCCCCCACAGAGAAGGCCCTCCCTCTGGGGGCCGCCAGTTGACATTGTTTAGCCCCTCTCTATGAGAGCGTACCGGCCAGTGGGAGGCTGCTTGTGGTAGTAGGCGGTCCCGTAAATAACCAGATTGGACAACCATTTGAAATTTTATTTATTTATTGTCATATTTATATGCCGCCCTTTTCCTGAGGGACTCGGGGTGGCTCACAGAATAAAACAACCCAACAATAAATAGAATTAAAATCCAATCTAAAAACCCCAAATCCCCCAAATTAAAATGCATGGCAGATCAGGGAATTTGCTGAAAGAGCCATGTCTTTAGGTCGGCGTGGAAGGTGCGGAGGTCGGGGGCCATCCAGAGCCCAATGGGTAAACCATTCCAGAGAGTCGGTGCGACCACAGAGAACGCCTTCATCCTGGGGGGCCGCCAGCCGACACTGTCTGGCTGATGGGACCCGGAGGAGGGCAGTCCTATGTGAGCGCACTGGGCGGTGGGAGGCCGGTAGGAGGCCGGTAGGAGGTAGTCCTGCAAGTACCCTGGGCCCATGCCATGAAATGTTATAGGGTCTCCTGTTTGAGCAAGGGGTGGACTAAAAGACCTCCAAGAACCCTTCCAACTGTTATTCTGCTATTAGAGTTTGCATATAACACTGGATTTTCTATAAGTATAGTTCAACAAATTAGAATCTAAGGTGGAGAAGTCCTCTTCTTGAAGTCAAAGGAATTGCACACATCCATCAACGTGACCACTTTAATTATGCCCAAGATATGAAACACATAAGATTAGATCAGGAAACAACTCTTAATTATTCTTTCTTGAGCTCCTTATTATAATCCTATTTTGATTCACTGGAGGGTCTTCAGTCAACGGGAATTCCTTCTTTTCTAAAGAAAATTCTTCAGATGTGCCAAACGACACACTCCACATTGTGTCCATGTTCCAGTACCAGGTCACATTTATTAACCAGACCCATCATATTGCTTCATCTTTTTCTGGCTATAACTACGACGTGCTCCTGTTTTTGCATTTTGTGTTTCTTCATTCGTTATTCTGCATTCATTATTTTATATGAATACCATCTGCTGGCTCTTTTTTTCCTTTCCAAAAGAGATTTTTTAAAAAAAACACTTCTTCTTTTTTTTTTTAAATCCCAAAGAACCCTTTCAATAATGGAAGCCAAATGATTTGCATCCTGGTGAGGAAAACATTATTCTGCTACTGGAAAAATGAAAAAGATTTGTCCTATGTTTTCTCCCCAGAGGCAGATTTTGTAACCATGTGGGTGATATTGATAATTATCATCTGCAAATATTCAACGTTCTACAGATGTAAGTCCTTATGGATAAACTGTGGGATACATGTATCTTAGCACCCTCCAGAAATGATCACCTAATAATTCCAGGCACCCCTTAAAAATAGAGCAAAGAAGAAATAGCATATTTTTGCTTTTTATAGAACATAGAATCATAGGGCTGGAAGAGACTTCAAAGGTCTTCAAATCCAACCCCCTATTCATAGCAGGAACCTCATTCCATCCCAGTCAAATGGTATCTGTTAAGGATATTCTTGGCTCATAACCAACGTTATGGGTTATTGAGCAGAGTACCCCTTGAGTATGCACATGAAAGTGGCTGAGAGTGAATAACCACAGTTAATATACTGACACACTGAGTTGTGGTAGTCTTTTACTTTTTAGAAAAAAGTAAACCAAAGTCCAATAACAATCCAAGTCATACACAGATAAGGCGATAGTTAAAATATCAATTCAGGGATATTCCAAGTACAAAGTCTTCTTACCGGTTGTTGTCATTACACAATAAAACAGTTCTTCTTGAGTTTCAAACAGGAACAAGTTCAGTATTAAAACATTCAATAAATAGTAAAAAGCAACAAGTAGCAATGATCAAACAGTGATCATGCAGAGAGAACAGGTAGAGAGTAACAGCAAATAAGCAGATAAAATGATGTAGTGTTCACAAGCCATGATTCAGGCTTCCCCTTAACTACATTGGCTACAGAGCTTAGCCAATCAGGATACAGAATGATGCAATACAGTCTTAAAGCAAAATAATACCTTTTGACAAACATGTATTGATAGTTTATATATTGCCTGACCAACTAGTTAGACAATAGCCATTTCCTAACAGTATCCAATCTAATTTTGAAAACCTCCAATGATGGAGCACCCATAACTCCAGGAGACAAGCTATTCCATTAATGAATTGTTCTCACGATTGAAAAAAAATTATCCTTACTTCTAGGTTGGATCTCTCTTTTAACAAGACTCCACCGCTGACTGCTTGTCCTGCCCTCTGGTGCTTTGGAGAATAAGTCAATCCCCTCTTCTCTGGGACAGCCCCTCAAGTACTGGAAGACAGTTATCATGTCGTCTCTAATCCTTATCTTTGATAGGCTGAACATACCATGTTTTCCCCAAAAATAAAACCCGTTCTTATCTTTTGGGGGGGCTTCAAAATAAGAACTAGGGCTTATTTTCAGGGAAACATGATTTCAGGGTGATCAGCCCAGCTGGGCGCCCGCCCCCCGGCATGCGCACAAGAGGTGGCAAGCGCCTGGGGACCAGCAGTATGTGGCAGCAGCTGCGTCCCTTGGTCGGCGCACTCTGTGCAGCCCACTGTTGTGGTCCACCAGCAGCCTGCGGAGCTGGCAGTGGAGTCGGACAGTGAGGAGGCTGGTGAGGACTGGAATCTGGGGAAGGCCCGGATGAGGGCTCTGCGTCGGAGGCAGAGATGGGGCCAGGTCCATCTGGGAGTGATGCGTGGACTCCAGAGCCTCCAGAGTTGGACAGCAGAGAGGCAGAGGAACAGGAGGAGCCTGTTCCTAGTGCACACATGCGCAGAGCTGCCAGAAGGCAAGAGCAGCTAAAGCAAAAGGGACGACTCGGGAGTAAGGCCAGGATATCATTGGCCCCTCCCATAAGGCTTAAAAGAGCAGCAAAGGCTTTTGGGCTCTTTGTAGGAAAGCAACGTTGCTAAATCTGTTTCCAGTTGGCGTCTCTTGTTTCTGAACTTTGTGGGGCTTTGCTAAGAAAGGCCTTTGGCAGGGTGCCAAAGAAGATAAAGGTTTGTGATAAGCCCGAAGGACTTTTTCTGAAGGACTTGGTTTGGAATTAATTTGGACTAAACTGGGAATGAAGTAATTCTCAGCTGTTATAATAAAATAGCTTTGTTTGGGACTAATTGTGTCTTGTAATGACTAAGTGAGCCTAGGTCACAACACCCACACAGCACAGGTGAGTTGATTCCCTGTCCAAGCAGCAGATGAAGGCAAAGGCAGGGGGGGCAGGAAGACAATCTGGACATGCCACGCAGGCTATGGGAAAGCTGAGTGTCAGTGGGCCTGAGTAGCGGGTGGCCATGAGAGGTTGTCTTTGCACAGCAACACGGCAGCAGATGGAGGCAGAGGCATGAAGTGGAATGTTGTGGCTACCGTTGCCTGAGCCTGGGCTATCGACAGATGCAGACTCTGAGAGTGAGGGAGAGGAGTTGGCAAGGCCTCCCTCTCCAGGACCCTCCTCTCTGGCAATGCCTCCGGAGGACACTGAAGGCCAAGAGATAGGCCCAGAGCCAAGCACGTCCCCGCAGCCACAGGTGGACAGCGACTAAGGAGATAAGTGCTGGCTGGACCCTCGGCAGAAGCACAGAGAGAAGCATGCGCAGCAGAGGGGAAGGCGTGCCAGAGATTAGCTGAGTCACTGGACCACACCCCACAGGGTATAAATGTGGGTGTAGTGGCCGGTTATTATTATTATTATTATTATTATTTATTAGATTTCTATACCGCCCTACTCCCGAAGGACTCAGGGCGGTGCACAGCCAGACAATAAAAACACATACAATACAAAATTTAAAAAATGGAATAAAATCAAATTAAATAATTTTGGCCCCGACAAATTTAAAACCCCAAACTTTTAAAACCAATTTAAAATTGAATATATAAATACTAAAAGATATTTAAAATTTTAAAAATCTTTTATAAAAGAGGGGGAAAATTAGGCCAGGCCGGCCTGGTGAAATAGTAAGGTCTTTAAGGCGCGGCAGAAGGTGCGCAGATCCGGGATCCTCCGTATCTCTGGGGGGAGCTCGTTCCAGATAGTAGGTGCCCCCACAGAGAAGGCTCTCCCCCTGGGGGCCGCCAGTCGGCATTGTTTGGCTGACGGCACCCGGAGGAGCTCCTCTCTATGGGAGCGTACCGGCCGGTGGGAGGCTATTGGTGGTAGTAGGCGGTCCCGCAAGTACCCGGGTCCTAAGCCATGGAGCGCTTTAAAGGTGGTAACCAAAACCTTGAAGCGCACCCGGAAGACCACCGGGAGCCAGTGCAGCTCGCGCAGGAGAGGTGTTACATGGGAACGCCATGTCGCTCCCATTACCACCCGCGCGGCCGCACTCTGCGCCAGTTGGAGCCTCCGGGTGCTCCTCAAGGGGAGCCCCATGTAGAGAGCGTTGCAATAGTCCAGGCGGGAGGTGACAAGGGCATGAGTGACCGTGCGTAAAGAGTCCCGATCCAGAAAGGGATGCAACTGGCGAATCAGGCGAACCTGATGAAAAATCCTCCCGGTCACGGCCGTCAAGTGCTCTTCTAAAGACAGCCGTGAATCCAGGAGGACGCCCAAGTTGCGAGCCCTCTCCGTGGGGGCCAATGATTCGCCCCCAATAGTCAGTGATGGCGTCAACTGACTATATCGGGACGTCGGAAACCACAGCCACTTAGTCTTGGATGGGTTGAGCCTGAGCCTGTTCCTCCCCATCCAGATCCGTACAGCCTCCAGGCACCGGGACATCACTTCAAGGGCATCGTTGGGGTGATCCGGGGTGGAGATGTACAGCTGGGTGTCGTCAGCGTACTGATGGTACTCCACCCCGAAACCACGGATGATCTCGCCCAGCGGCTTCACATAAATGTTGAACAGGAGAGGCGAGAGGACCGACCCTTGCGGCACCCCACATATGAGGGGCCTCGGGGTCGACCTCTGTCCCCCTGTCAACACAGACTGCGACCGGTCAGAGAGAAAGGAGGAGAGCCACCGCAACTGAACACCGGTTCAGTTTGTGACGAGCAAAAACTAGAAATAATCCATGATCTCTGCGTTACTGGACTTCTGCCGGCCTTGTTGGACTGCATTTGGTCTAATCCTTGTATTGCGGAAATTTTGCCTGCTTTATCGGAATGCTTGCAGTCTAATCTTTGTTTTGTGTGAGTAAAGTCTGAATTGGCAGCTAGCCACTGGGTTGCTGCCAGCTTTATCTTCAAAGATTTTGTCGTGTGGCTTATTAACTCCAGGCCGTCTGTGGGGGTGCGTGTGTGGGACGGGGACAGAACATGGAAGGCAGGTGACCCTGATGTCCCACACAGGCCGCAGTCAAACAGAGCGACATGAAGATGAGCCTCCCACAGCAACCCGTCTACTCCAACCCACCAACTCTCAGCTTTCCCACAGCCCACGCAGCACATTCAGATCACCTGCCTTCCCACCCACCCACCCCCATCCCCACGCCTCTGCCTCCATCTGCTGTTAGTGCCGCCATGCGAAGATGAGCCTCCCGTGGTCTTCTGCCTCCCTGGCCCACCAACTCTTGGTTTTCTGGCAGCCTGCATGGCATGTCTAGATTGCATGCCTTCCCCCTCACCTCTGCCTGCTGCTTGGACAGGGAATCAACTCACCTGCATTGCGTGGGCTGTGCCTGCTGCCACACACCATCGGCCGGTGCACGCTCACTGCCTTCGGTGCTGGCTATGCCCACCCCCTTCACTAGGGCTTTTTAGGGGGGGTGTAGGGCTTATTTTCAGGAAAAGGCAGTACTTATGTCCCATGTGACCCCCTACTGCGCGAGCTGCACTGGCTCCCGGTGGTCTTCTGGGTGCGCTTCAAGGTTTTGGTTACCACCTTTAGAGCGCTCCATGGCATCGGACCGGGGTATTTACGAGACTGCCTTCTGCTACCAATAGCCTCTCACCAACCAGTACGCTCCCATAGAGAGGGGCTTCTCAGGGTGCCGTCGGCCAAACAGTGTCGACTGGCGGCCCCCAGGGGGAGAGCCTTCCCTGTGGGGGCACCTACCATCTGGAACGAGCTCCCCCCAGAGATACGGAGGATCCCGGATCTGCGTATGTTTCGTCATGCTCTCAAAACTTTTTTATTTCAGCAGGCTGGCCTGGCCTAACTCTCCCTTTTAAATTTTAATTTGTTTGATTTGTTTTATAAATTGGGTGTTTTTAATCTGTGTTTTGGCCAAAATATTTAATAATTTTAAGGGACTTTTAATATTTGTATTATCTGTACTTTATCTTGGCTGTTCACTGCCCTGAGTTCTCCGGGAGTAGGGCGGTATAGAAATTTGATAAATAAATAAATAAATAAATAAATAAATAAATAAATAAATAAATAAATAAATAAATAAATAAATTTAATTTAATTTAATTTAATTTAATTTAATTTAATTTAATTTCGAATTTATATACCGCCCTTCTCCCTGAGGACTCAGGGCGGTGTACAGCCAAGATAAAAAACATAGAATACAAATATTAAAACATTTAAAAATATATATAAAATTTGGCCCAAAAAATTAAAAATCGCAGACTAATTAAAAGGATTTAAAAATTTTAAAAATTTCTTCTTAAGCCAACCCGGCTTGCTGAAAAAGATAGGTTTTCAGGGAACGACGGAAGGCATTGAGGTCCTGGATTCTTCTTATCTCTGGGGGCAACTGATTCCAGAGGGTGGGAGCCCCCACAGAGAAACCCCTCCCCCTGGGGGCCACCAGCCTACATTGTTTGGCTGATGGCACCCTGAGGAGGCCCTCTCTGTGGGAGCGCACGGGTCGATGGGAGGTCATCGGTAGCAGCAGGCGGTCTCGGAGATAGCTAGGCCCTATGCCATGGAGCGCTTTAAAGGTGATAACCAACACCTTGAAGCGCACCCGGAAGACCACCGGGAGCCAGTGCAGCTCGCGCAGGAGTGGTGTTACATGGGAGCGCCATGTTTATTTATTTATTTATTTATTTAATTAAATTTTTATACCGCCCTTCTCCAAAATAGGACTCAGGGCGGTGCACAGCCAAGGTAAAAACAAGACATATATACAAACATGGTGAATCTAAAAAAACTATTTAAAATAATTAAATGTTTTGGCCGAATTAAAACCATTTCCAATTTAAAATCAATTTAAAAATTAAAAAATTTGGTCAAGCCAGCCCAGCTTGTTGGAATAAATAGGTTTTTAGGGCCCGACGAAAAATCCGGAGGTCTGTTATTATGCGTAATTCTGGGGGGAGGGTGTTCCAGAGGGTAGGCGCCACCACAGAGAAGGCTCTCCCCCTGGGGGTCGCCAGCCGACATTGCCTGGCGGACGGCACCCTGAGGAGGCCCACTCTGTGTGAGCGTACTGGCCGGTGGGAGGCTATTGGTGGCAGAAGGCGGTCTCGTAAGTACCCCCGGCCCTAAGCCATGGAGCGCTTTAAAGGTGGTCACCAACACCTTGAAGCGCACCCGGAAGACCACCGGGAGCCAGTGCAGCTCGCGCAGGAGAGGTGTCACGTGGGAGCGCCTCGTCGCCCCCATGATCCCCCGCGCGGGCCGCGTTCTGGACCAGCTGGAGCCTCCGGGTGCACCCCAGGGGGAGCCCCATGTAGAGAGCGTTGCAGTAGTCCAGGCGGGAGGTGACGAGGGCCTGAGTGACTGTGCGTAGGGAGTCCCGATCTAGAAAGGGACGCAACTGGCGTATCAGGCGAACCTGATAAAAAGCCCCCCTGGCCACGGCCGTCAAATGATCTTCCAAGGACAGCCGTGCGTCCAGGAGGACGCCCAAGTTGCGAGCCCTCTCCGTGGGGGCGAGTGATTCACCCCCAATAGTCAGCGATGGCGTCAGCTGGCTATATCGGGACGCCGGAAGCCACAGCCACTCGGTCTTGGAGGGGTTGAGTTGGAGCCTGTTTCTCCCCATCCAGGCCCGCACGGCCTCCAGGCACTGGGACAACACTTCAAGGGCATCATTGGGGTGGCCTGGGGTGGAGATATACAGCTGGGTGTCATCAGCGTATTGATGGAACTCCACCCCGAAGCCACGGATGATCTCACCCAGCGGCTTTACATAAATGTTGAACAGAAGGGGCGAGAGTACCGACCCTTGTGGCACCCCACAAGCAAGGTGCCTCGGGGTCGACCGCTGTTGCTCCCATCACTACCCGCGCTGCTGCATTCTGGACCAGCTGGAGCCTCCGGGTGCTCTTCAAGGGGAGCCCCATGTAGAGAGCGTTACAGTAGTCAAGGCGAGAGGTGACGAGGGCGTGAGTGACTGTGCACAGGGAATCCCGATCAAGAAAGGGCCGCAACTGGCGAATCAGGCGAACCTGATAAAAGGTCCCCCTGGTAACAGCCGTCAGATGTTCCTCCAAAGACAGCTGCCTATCCAGGAGGACTCCCAGATTGCGAGCCCTTTCAGTGGGGGCCAAAGACTCGCCCCCAATAGTTAGTGATGGAGTCAACTGACTATATCGGGATGCCGGGAGCCACAGCCACTCAGTCTTGGAAGGGTTGAGCCTGAGCCTGTTCCTCCCCATCCAGATCCGCACAGCCTCCAGGCACTGGGACATCACTTCAAGGGCATCGTTGGGGTGGCCTGGGGTGGAGATGTACAGCTGGGTGTCATCAGCGTACTGGTGGTATCTCACCCCAAAGCCACGGATGATCTCGCCCAGTGGCTTCACATAAATGTTGAACAGAAGGGGCGAGAGGACCGATCCCTGCGGCACTCCACAAATGAGAGGCCTCGAGGTCGACCTCTGCCCCCCTGCCAACACAAACTGCGACCGGTCGGAGAGAAAGGAGGAGAACCACCGTAACATGGTGCCTCCCACCCCCAACTCTTCCAGCCGGTGCAGCATGATACCATGGTCGATGGTATCAAAAGCCGCTGAGAGATCTAATAGGACCAGAACAGAGGAATAACCCCTGTCCCGAGCCCTCCAGAGATCATCAACCAGCGCGACCAATGCCGTTTCCGTGCTGTGCCCAGACCTGAAACCTGACTATAAACTAACTAACTAACTAACTAACTAACTAACTAACTAACTTAGCCCCTTCAAAAATAAAATATTAAGACAGTGCTTCAAGTGTGGAAGCAATGGGTGGGAATTGTAGAGAAACAGATTGCAGCTAAAAATAAATAAATAATATGGATGGATTTCCCCTGGACACCCTTCCATCTGCTAGGCATCTTTCTGATGGGAGCTTTCCAAAATCCAGCAGCTGTTTAGTCCAAACAGTTCAAGCCCATTGCTGCTTTTAGAACACAAGCAGGAAGCTCACATCTTGTAAGCAGAAATAGTAAGCGCCGGCTGACCCCCCCTTCGTCGCAAGTTTAGGCTCTGTTTGCTATCTCAATTTAGCTTTTGGTCGAAGTTTCTCTCTGCAATCGTGCACAGGTTCCTAGAACACAGAACAGAGAATAACAGAGTTGGAAGGGACCTTAGAGGTCTTCTAGTCCAACCCCCTGCTCGAGGTTGAAATCAGTATGTGTTCATAACTGAAAAAAGAGTACCAAGAGAAGAGAATATTTGTAGGTCAGGTTTGAACTGTGGGGTCCTTCGTGTTCTCTGAGCTTGACGGTTTACTTACTTACTTACTTATTTATTTATTTATTTATTTATTTATTTATTTATTTATTTATTTATGAGATTTATATCCCGCCCTATCTCCAGCCGGACTCAGGGCAGCTCACAACTTTTTACTTTTTTTACTTTTACTTTTATTTGATTTATATACCGCCCTACTGCCGAAGGACTCGGGACAGTGAACAGCCAACAATAAAATACATACATACAAAATTTAAAATCGAATTAAATAGTTTGGCCCAGACAGATTAAAAAACCCCAATCAATTTAAAACAAATTAAACTTTGAATATTAAAAATATTAAAAAATTATTTAAAAAGAGGGAGAAAGTTAGGCCAGGCCAGCCTGGTGGAATAAAAAGGTCTTAAGAGCACGGTGGAAGGTGCACAGATCCGGGATCCTCCGTATCTCCGGGGGGAGCTCGTTCCAGATAGTAGGTGCCCCCACAGAGAAGGCTCTCCCCCTGGGGGCCGCCAGTCGACATTGTTTGGCCGACGGCACCCGGAGGAGTCCCTCTCTGTGAGAGCGTACCGGCCGGTGGGAGGCTATTGGTGGTAGTAGGCGGTCCCGCAAGTACCCAGGTCCTAAGCCATGGAGCGCTTTAAAGGTGGTGACCAAAACCTTAGCGCACCCGGAAGACCACCGGGAGCCAGTGCTGCTTGCGCAGGAGGGGTGTTACATGGGAACGCCATGTCGCTCCCATTACCACCCGCGCGGCCGCACTCTTAAACAGTTAGGAAACATCTAATAAAAAGTTAAAAAATTAAATCCAAATCTCATAATTTAACAGTTAAAAGTACAATTAAGACTAACAAGTTAAAATTAAATTAGAATTAAAACCCCATCAGTCCACGCCGGCCAAACGAAACAGCCACGTTTTCAGGTCGCGGCGGAAAGAGCGGAGGTCGGGGGCCACCCAGAGCTCCAGGGGCAGTTGATTCCAAAGGGTAGGTGCGCCCACGGAGAAAGCCCTCCCCCTGGGGGTCACCAGCCAACACTGTCTGGCCGACGGCACCCTGAGGAGGCCCTCTCTGTGGGAATGCACAGACGTTTTATTACCAACTTAGGTAACATCATCAGTGCTGAGTGGAAACAAGAGTCGATTTTCCACCCTCCCCCAGCTTCTAATCCCTTGAGATAGAAAAATGTCCCAGGTGTCTTTTCCCCTTAAGATTCCTCTGCAGGTAGTCCTCGGATTCCCACAATTCCCCAGCCAGCCATGCTGTTAATTCCAGTAATTCTGGAAGTTGAAGTCCACAGGACTTAAAGTTGCCAAGATTGGACACACACGCCTGCTCTAGATTAATGTTTCTCAACAGTGGCAACTTTAAGATGTGCAGACTTCAATTCTCATAATTCCCCAGCCAGAATCTTGAAATTGCCAAGGCTGAGAAACAGTGATCCAGAATAGGCATCCAATAATTAGAGTGTCTACGGAGATCTCCAGTCTACAACACAGTCCTTTCAACAGTTCCAAGAAGGCTCCACACCCATTTTCACTACTCAGGTGACCCTGAGGACACAAATAAACCTCCAGGTGACCTCAACAACTCTATAAAAGGATGCAAATGACCAGCTGTCTGCAAGGAGTATAAATCCTTCCATTCCCCACCATCCAGCCAGAGCTGAAGAAGCTTCTGGGATGAGAAGTGAAACCTCTTCAAAGAAAAAAACAAGAAAGTCCAGTTGCCTCTTGAGAAAACACCTTTGTGACAGCCAATAAAGAGCCTTGGTGGCGCAGCGGACTAAAGTGCTGTTAAGTAGCACTTAGCTGCCAGCTGCCTGCAATCACTGCAAGTTCAAATCTCACCAGGCTCAAGGTTGACTCAGCCTTCCATCCTTTTCGGGGTAGGTAAAATGAGGACCCGGATTGTGGGGGGAATAAGCTGACTTTGTATAAAAAAGAACACCGCTTGGGGGGGGGGGGCGAAAGCCCTACTAAGCAGGTCTATACAAAAGTATGAAGGCTATTGCTTAACGCATTGTAAGCCGCCCTGAGTCTCCGGAGAAGGGCGGCATATAAATCGAACCAATAAATAAATAAATAAATAAATAAATGAATAAATAAATAAATAAATAAATAAATAAATGAATGAATGAATGAATGAATGAATGAATGAATGAATGAGTAAATAAATAAATAAATAAATAAATAAATAAATAAATAAATAAATAAATAAATAAATAAATAAATAAATAGAGAGAAACTCACCTTTTATATGTGGGTACATGCATAATTCTGTATTTATTTATTTATTTTGTCGTGTTTATGTAGTGAATATTGGAGGTGGAGACCCTTTGAGAGCTGTATGCAACGAAATTTCATTTTAATGTAGGCCGATTAGTGTACATTCAAAGTGACAACAAAGTTATTCTAAGTCTAAATCTACACACAGTTGGTCCACAAATTTTAGATTTTGCACTGCCCAGTCAGGGAACGGACTGTGTTGGGAGACGGTGCCCATGTCCTCTGCTTGGCATGTTTCAGCAGAGTTCCATTAGGGATGTTTTGGTTTCAAGATCCCTTCCAGCTCTACCCTTGAATGATGTCAGTTCATAAGCTTTTAAAGTCTTCCAAGCTGACGGTCATCATTGCATCCTGGGGTAGAAAAATTCCCTGTTATGTCTATTCTGTGAATGAATCCTTTATTCCTGTCTATTCTTAACTTGATCCCAGAGGCAGTTTCTGGACATTTTCTGCTGTTTTTGTGGACGGAGAAATCCGCAAGGGAGGAGCGTCGTGTTATATTATCGAGCATTTCTAGCAGGGCTGCCGGATTCTGGAACAGCTTTGTTCCCTAGGCCATCCCGCTGGTAAACTCGCAAGATTCATTTCTCTTGCCATGTACATGTAACAGTAACCGAGTTTACAATGCATTATAGCAATAGCCTGCATACTTTTTTGTATATACCTGCTTATTAGGGCTTTCGAGCCCCCCTAAGCAGTGTTGTTCTATACAAAGTCAGCTTATTGCCCCCACAATCTGGGTCCTCAATTTACCTACCTCGAAAGGATGGAAGGCTGAGTCAACCTTGAGCCTGGTGAGATTCGAACTTGCACTAATTGCAGGCAGCTGGCAACTAAGTGCTAGCACTTAACAGGACTTTAGTCCGCTGCACCACTGAGGCTCTTATGTGGGTATATGGGTATGTGGGTATATGCATATTTTTTTACTTGTTTGTTCATTTCTTTCTTTGTTTGTTTGTTTACATGAGCCGCGGTGGTACAGTGGTTAGAGTGTAGTACTGCAGGCTCCTTCTGCTGATCACCGGCTCCCAGCAGTTTGGCAGATCAAATCTCACCAGGCTCAAGGTTGACTCAGCCTTCCATCCTTCCAAGGTGGGTAAAATGAGGACCCAGACTGTTGGGGGCAATAGGCTGACTCTGTAAACCGCTTAGAGAGGGCTGTAAAAGCACTGTGAAGTGGTATATAAGTCTAAGTGCTATTGCTATTATTTATTTATTTATTTATTTATTTATTTATTTGTTTGTTTGTTTGTTATATTTATGTAGTGCATATTGGAGGTGGAGACCCTTTGAGAGCTGTATGCAACGAAATTTCATTTTAATGTATGTCATTAATATACATTCAAAGTGACAATAAAGTTATTTTAAGTTTAAGTCATATGGTTCTCCCTCACACACTTTATTTTATTTTATTTTATTTTATTTTATTTTATTTTATTTTATTTTATTTTATTTTATTTTATTTTATTTTATTTTATTTTATTTTATTTTATTTTATTTTATTTTATTATTTTATTTTATTCTCTCTCTCTCTCTCTCTCTCTCTCTCTCTCTCTGCCTTCCTTTCCTCCTCCTCTTTTTCCTCCTCCTTTTCCAACTTTCCCTTCTCTTCCCTTTCTCTCCATTTTCTCTTCCTCCCTTCCTTTCTTCAATGTATTTAGTTCAGTTTCTTTCACTTAGACACTACGTACATTATATCCTTCACTGTGCCTTAAATTCAGGTATGAAGAGAATTGCATGTGGAGTATGGAGGAAAAGTAATGGGGAAGGCAGGAAGGAAGGCAGGAAGGCAGGAAGGCAGGAAGGCAGGAAGGAAGGAAGGAAGGAAGGAAGGAAGGAAGGAAAGTCAATTTCTGTAGAGAGAATTTTTAATAAAGTTTAAATAAAATGACGAGAATAGGGAGATCCATTCTCAGACAGCTCTTTCTGGGTATATAATTGGCCCTCCTACTTCTGCCAAGGGTTTATCGTAGGATCTGTCATGAGGACTAAAAACATTCCTGAATTACATTCCAAAACCCAAGGTAGTGTAGGATTTCTGCTATGAACAGTCTCCTTCTTCTCTATCTCAGCGAGACAAAATAAGCTAAACGTCTCATACATTGTTGCAACTACTCTAGACATCTCGACTTGTACTATCAAGACTACAAGAGCAAAGAGTTGGGAAGTAATGTTGATTTTCTTTCATTTGCCTTGAGCATGAGTTGGAAGGAACGAAAGAAGACGCTTGCGTTTTCTCTCAGATGATTGCTCTTTCTTGCATTCAAAAACCGACTTTAAGGAAGAGATTGATGAGTAGATACCGTAGATGATGGGTGGATGGGTGATACATCACTTTGCTTATTGCACACTGTGCATCCCTAAACAGGACAGCATCATTCAGCTATAAGTGAGGTGAGAAACAATAGAGGCAGGATGCCAATTGGTTATGCAGAGAACAAATTTCATACTAGAATAATTTTCCACCATACACGATACACGAATAACAGAATAACAAATTTGGAAGGGACTTTAGAGTCTTCTAGTGCAACCCAATCTTAAGCAGGAAGCCCTATGCTATTTCAGATAAATCATTGTCCAACATCTTCTTAAAAATCTCCAGTGTTGGAGCACCCAAAACTTCTGGAGACAAGTTGTTCTACTGATTAATTGTTCCAACTGTCAGGAAATTTCTCCTTAGTTCTAGGCTGGTTCTGTCCTTGGTTAGTTTCCATCCATAGCTTCTTGTCCAGCCTTCTCTCAAAGGCCCAAGCTCTGGACCTAGGCAAAACAGAAGCTCAATTGCTCTGGAACCTGTAAACAGAAACAAGGTTCATTCAGGCTGGAGTCTTGGCACTCAATGGAGTGGATCAAAGTTCATTGCAAAGTCAGCTCTGGGAGCTTCTGCCTTCCTCCTGGACATGCCTCTGGCTGCTCAACCACCAGCCAGCAATCAACCAACCGGCCCCAGTCAGCAGACGTCAAAAAACCTGGCTAGGTGGCTCAGTGGCTAAGACACTGAGCTTCTCGATCAGAAAGGTCGGCAGTTTGGTGGTTCGAATCCCTAGTATAGGTCTCCTGCTTGAGCAGGGGGTTGGACTAGATGGCCTCTAAGGTACCTTCCAACTTTGTTACTGTTAAACCCCCACCCAACAATTACATGGACACATGCTCCACCCATCCAACCAGCTGGGGATCGACTCCGTGGGTCCCCGCCAATCATCTGTGGGTCAGACCGGGAAGCGCCAGTCAGCTATTCGACAGCCGGATCTCGGCCTCCTGGTGCACCAATCAGCTGTTCTGGGTGGCCAGGAGTGCTGCCGTCGCTTGCCGCTGCTGCTCACTGCCACTGCGGTCCACCACCATCCTCTACCACCGAGGTATGGCAAACCCCAGCTGGGGTTTCACACCTTCAGGACAAGCCCATGGACAGCATTCAACACAACAATAGCAGAGGACAATGGGTTTAGATTTGAAAACTCATTCTGATCAATAGTTCTATCATTAAACAACTATATTCTCTATTTATTATGGGCAAAGCTTTCCAAGTATCTATTCTCTAGAAACATTACAAACAGTTCAGTGCAGTTAGCATGCCAACTATACATAAAGATTCTTGGCCTTGTAACTTTTTGGTGCTCAAATGCTCAGCACAGATTATTGGCTCTACCCCAAGACAACAGAAACTGGAGATTGGTTACAAACTGGTCAGGAGCAGAAGAGCAATAGCTCGAGTCAAGAAATGTTGGCTTGTTGCACCAGCCAAGGGGCAAAAAATATTGGCTGGTTTCACCAACCAGATGAAAACCATATTCTGATATAGGCATCTGGGTTAGTGGTGCGAATCAGGCAGATGAGAATATATATGTCAACCCTGAAGCTGGCCTGACTGAGGCCATTCTGAGACTTCAGCTGGAGAAGAGGGACAGGGAGGGGAGGGAATAGAGATAGTTGGGATCTTGTAGCCAAAACAAAATGCTTTCTCTTGGGAACCAAGGACATTCCTGCAGGTGCTCGGAAGGAGGAGACTGGAGTCACCTACCATGTTTCCCTGAAAATAAGACCCTATCTTATATTTTTTTTGAACCCCGAAATAAGCGCTTGGCCTTATTTTCAGGGAGGTCTTATTATTTTGGGGTGTGTGTGGAGCAAGATGGGGCTTTTCTTGCCATCTTACCTGATTTCCAGCTCTGCGTTTAAATGTTTTCAGGGAGGGCTTATTTTTTGGGGGAGGCTTATTTTAGCACATGCGCTCAAAAGCCCGATTGGGCTTATTATCAGGGGATGTCTTATTTTCGGGAAAACAGGGTAGCAACTGGACAGTATCCTGATTGGGCCATGTGACTGATTGTTTTGATAAAGTGAAAAGCTTTTACTTTTAATTAGGTGAAAACCGCAGGAATAGTCAGAGTCGGTTTTCACCAGCCTGTGCCAATATGACATATCCAGTGAAATTATTCTTTGAGGAAACTACCTGCCTCAGAGTTTGGTTTGCTATGGGTATGTTAGTTGGAACCCTGACAATATGTTTGTGATGCTACAATGCAGACTATATGACTAACGTACTTGGAGCTGGTGCTGGCATACCAAAAAAAGCCAAGTTTTGTGTTGTGATGCACATTTTGACACTGTGATTAGTGTGAGGGTTCTGGGTGCTCTCTGACTTTGGTTGTTTTCTTGCAGGTGTTTTATTACCCAACTTGGTAACATCATCAGGTTGAGGTTATCTAGTTGAGTAATAAAATGTCTGCAAGAAAACAACCAAGCTCAGAAAGTAACCAAACTCAAACAAACATCACCCTGAGCTACAAATATTCTCTTCTGCTGATGACGTGATTATTGTTGGGTACTCTGAGATAATTCATCAATTCTAATGGCCCATCCTATCTGAAACGAACTGTGTCCATTTACCCTGATGTAAATTATGACGATTTTACACAAGGAATGTGTTTTTCAGGCTAGGAATCATCTGCTCTACAGAACTAAAACGAATATTTATTTTTTAATTACAAACTCAACACTAGAAATTCTGTTCTGTATAACAGGCTGCTATTTGTATGATAAACATAGGACCACAAAGTTTACCTCAGAGTCAAAATTGCTTCGGTAACATAGCTCATCTCTGGGTAATTTGCACCCAGAGATTGCAGAAATTTAGAATAGAATAGAGCTGGAAGGGACCTTTGAGGTCTTCTAGTCCAACCCCATGCTCTAGCAGTATACCATTTCAGACAAGTGGCTATCCAGTCTCTTCTTGAAGACCTCCAGTGATGGAGCACCCATAACTTCTGAAGGCAAGCTATTCCACTGGTTAATTGTCCTCACTGTTAGGAAACTTCTCCTTAATTCTAGGTTGCTTCTCTCCTTGATTACTTTCCATCCATTGTTTCTTGTCCAGCCCTCTGGTGCTTTGGAAAATATTTCTGAATTGAATGCTTAAGGCAACCAACATCTATAAAAACTTCCCTCCTGAGGTAGAAAATGAAAGAAGAGGTAATTTCCTCAAGCCTGTAGGTAATACACCCTAAATATATTTTAAAGCTCTGAAATGGACCTTTTTCAGTTACTATTCCAAACATCTATCCACTTTGACTCCAACACAATGTCCCGAGTTCCTAGCTGAAGCAGAGACCAGTGTCCAAAAGTATCAATGGAGGAGAATATTTGTAGCTCAGGGATGAGCTTGGGGTTCTTGGTGCTCTCTGAACTTGGTAGTTTTCTTGCAGACATTTCATTACCCAACTAGGTAACATCATCAGTACTAGAAATTAATGGGGTTTACCCTCTGTTTATAACCAGTGGCTTTTTCCTGTCAGTATTGGAAGGAATGTTCTGAGTGATTCCTTTATTTGGCTGTTATTGACTGTTTGTCTGTCTGAGTTGGTAGCTCTTTGAGTGGGTTATTGTTTACTTCTTGATTGTTGGCCCAGTATTAACTTGGATTTAATCTCTGCTTATCCAGGTGTTGATTGAGGTGTTTATGTTACACCTATATACCATTCAAAAGAGACAATCAAAAAGCCAAAAAAAGCAAACAAAAAGACCACAGGCCAGAAGCCTCTAAGGCAGTGATGGCTAATCTTTTTGCCATCACGTGCCAAAAGCGGGGGGAGCACGGGCGGGGGGGACGTGGGCATGCCCGCCCACACCCCTAATTCTATGCGCCCCACTCCACCCCCCACACATGCGCACGCGACTCCCCGTGCTCCCCCTGCTTTTGGCACGTGATGGCATGGTGGGCCCAGTAGGCCCGTTTTTTGCCCTTCCCAGGCTCCAGAGGCTTTCTAGGAAGTTGGCAAACAGGCCTCTGGAGGGCCTCTAGGTGGGTGGGGATGGCCATTTTTGTCCTTCCCAGGCTCCTAGAAAACCTCTGGAGACTGGGGAGAGAGAAAAACGGGCCTTCCCCACACACACACCCAGGCCCTCCGGAAGCAGGAAACAGCCTGTTTCTCTACTTCCGGTGTGCCCAGAAGGCCCGAAAATCAGCTGGCCAGTTCATGCATGCACGCCAGAGCTGAGCTCGCGTGCCCACTGGTGTGGCTCTGTGTGCCACCTGTGGCACGTGTGCCATAGGTTCGCCATCACGGCTTTAAGGGATGAGGTCACCTCCATACCCATCAATTTCTGATTTCCCAATTTTATTGACAGGGAAATCAAATGGATGCCACATTAATCTGATCATTGTTTTATTTTTTTCCCCCATTGACAGGGTTCCATAAAAATGTCAGCCTTCCCAGGGCCTCTGAAATACAGACAACCATTCAAGCTGTCTCAGGACCATTTGCAAAGTCAAGATAAAGTCTCGAGAAGACAGGCGGTCTTCAATGAACAATTGTCTGCCCTGGCCTGTCTTGTTCCATTCCGTGGAGCATTTATTGACAAATACAAATGCAACGGGGCTGTATTTATCTCTCAGGTTAATGGAATTGCCCTGCATGATCTATGAGGACTCTGTATAATGGCTACCTGCGATATTGGCTGTCAGTGTTAATGAGGCCGAATAATACTTCCCCCAGATGGATGGTCTGCTCTTTAGTGGTCTTTGTGATGACAGTGGATGAACTTGTACATGTAAGGAGGGAAAATGGAAAGAAATACGCTACACGTCTCATGAACAAGGTTATGGAAAACAACAGACTGGAAAATGTGACCAGAAAATAGATGAAGAGAATGAAATCTTCATTGTTGCGTTCAATGTCCTCAGTACAAGCCAGCTTGAAGACCACACGTATGTAATGACACAAAGGACACTGCCCGCTTCCATTGCACACACCCATGGCTGGTGTACAAAGCCTTTACAAAGTCTTCGTAAGACCACACTTGGAATTCTGCATTCAGTTCTGGTCAACACAATATAAAAAAGATGTTCAGGGCAGAGGTGGGTTTCAGCAGGTTCTGACCAGTTCTGGAGAACCGGTAGCAGAAATTTTGAGTAGTTCGGAGAACCGGTAGTAAAAATTCTGACTGGCCAAGCCCCCATCTATTCTCTGCCTCCCGAGTCCCAGTGTCAACTTGCAAAGCTTTCAAGTTGATCAGCTTGGCCCAGCTGATCAGGAGGAAATGGGGATTTTGCAGTAACCTTCCCCTGGAGTGTGGTGGGAATGGAGATTTTACAGTATCCTTCCCTTGCCATGCCCACCAAGCCACACCCACAGAACCGGTAGTAAAAATATTTGAAAGGCACCACTGTATTGAAAGTAACCCCAAATCCCTCCCCCCAAGGACCCAGGCTGAATGTCCAAACTCAAACCCATATGGTGTCATGTGGGATGCATCTTCAGGTGTTTTCGCCCATCTGGTATTCCGGGACGGTTGACCTTGATTGGGTATAAACAAGTCCATTCAGCTGCGCAGTAGATCATGAGAGCATCCCTCCCTTTTGGTTCAAACACAGGCCGTCTTCACTCCAGCTCTCTTCCCCACCCAATCTTCCCCCCTCCCCATTACTATGGCAGCCGATAGCCAGCAAGCATCCTAGAGGCTGACAGCAATTGTGTTTGGAAAAGTTAGCGGTAAAAAGAACATGGTGGCTGAACACCATCAAAGATGACACCAGCCAGAGCATAGAACATCTCAAAGAAGTAGTGCAAGATCGTAAGATGTGGACAGACCTGGTCCACAGAATCGCCAAGAATCCGACATGACTGAATGGATAACATCATTATCAATGAAGGGCTAATCCACTCTCGGGAGTCACCCTGACCCACAAATGGATTCCGAGAGTTCACCCTAATTCTTTCCTTTGTATTGATAGTCCTCTGCTTACCACAGTTCATTCAGTGACCATTCAAAGTTACAACGGCTCTGAAAAAGCAACCGACAACCATTTTTTCACACTTACGACCATTGCAGTATCCCCATGGTCACATGATCAAAATTCTAGATGCTTGGCAACTGACTCACGTTTATGATGGTTATAAATCATCATTATGATTTGGGAGGTGGGCGGCATAGAAATATGATTAATTAAATGGTTGCAATATCCTGGGGACACGTGATCCTCTTTTGTGACCTTATAACAAGCAAAGACAATAGGGAAGCCAGGTTTGCTTTGTTAAGTGAGTTTAATTCCGTTTCATGACCTTTCTTGGCACAGTTATTGAGCGAATCAATGCAGTGGTTAAGTTGCTAACACAACTGTGTTACCAACTTAACCGCTGCACTGATTCGCTCAATAACTGTGGCAAGAAAGGTCATGAAACGGAGCTAAACTCACTTAACAAATGTCTCGCTTAGCAACAGAGAGTTTGGGCTCAATTGTGGTCACAAGTCGTGGACTAACGGTAATGAATATTCAGCTCTTTGTCTTCTGAGATCCAGCTGCAAATCTCTCTTATGTAAATGTAGGAAGTTGGCACCCACCCCTCTCCTAGAAAAATGAAATATTCTAGGAAATATTAAAAAGGCAGAATATTTCCCCTAAAAGAGAATAGAAATCTTAAGACAGAAATTCAGCCCCAGCTCCCTACCCCCAGCAGATACTTTGGTTATTTACAAGACAAAAGGCTGGGCCAGTTTATCTACAACACAAAACACCTGGCCCTCAGGACATGATAGGATTAGCCCTCACTCAAGATCCAAACCAGGACAAAGCCATTAAGCCATAATAGGAATTGTCCAAAGCCCATTCATTACATCATCACCCGGCAAGATTCAACCAACTCAGAAAACCTACAAGGTTAGCTATGTCATTTACAGCAGTCAATAGCTTGCCACAGGAACAAGAAGCAAGTTCAAAGTCCAACAGAGGGTATAAATCTCTCTCTCCCCTTCTCACCCATGTGCTCTTTTTGCCCAGGACCTCAAACCATGTGGTCCTGTCCACCATTAAACCATCTTTCCAATCAGCCTCCATGTTTCCAATGTCTTTCTTCCCACTTGGAACTGAACCCAGATGGACATTTCTTCCAACATAAAGCATTGTTTTTCTTAAAGCCCTGAGATCCACGAGCCACAAATTTCTGGACAATTTATATTATGTTGCATTTTCACTTTGTCATAAACTACCTGGAAAATGAATGTCCCTGAAGGTCTTCTTTTGAACATCTGGAAGTAGGATGATCCACTGGGAAGGTTCTGGGATGAGAAAATGCTCAGGTTGATAGAGCTGTCTAGGCAACCATTTCTCCAAGCAGCTGATCAACATCTTGGTATGCACATTTGAGATTCTTGCTGGAATTATTTCAAGCCCTTAGCCTGGATTTTACTCTGGTGAATTGTCTCACCTTTTAGAATTTGGTTTAGCTTTCCTTTCCTTCTTTTTATACATCTGTGAATTGCACAGTTCAATCCTGCTTTTGTTCATCCTAGAACTAAAGGCCCTTTGTGTAGCCTTCCCGGAAGATGTATTATGTCAACAGCCAAATTACTTTGTGATAGTCGCACTGGTAACAAAACTCTTCCTTTGATACTGTTACATTTTGTGGGGATTATTTGCATTGCATAAGATTATCATCACACAAATTCAGAAATGTAAGCATTATTTTTGCTTCATACTTTGTGTTTCTTTGAAGGCTGGTTCTCTGTAGGTAACCCCGCTGCTTCTTTTTATAATTGTTTATTTTATAATCTATATACAGTATATAAAAATGAAAATCACTCACACCATAATCCTGAAAACTCCAGAACCGTAAAGCCTACAAACTTGAAATTTGCCACATATGTTCCTTTTGGCTTCTAGGTACTCACTAAGAAAGGATTTTTCAAAATGACCATCAGAGCATTAGTATTTCCTATATTATTATTAACATACTCTGATGCTAAGGGGTTCTACTCCTTCTCTCCACCTGAAAAGAAATCTGTTCCCAATGCAAGACACAAGCAGAGGAGAGGAGTTTCACTTTCAGTTTTACTTTCACAGCAGGAAGCAGCTTTAATACATAACAGTTGAGCTAAGCCATACCCAGCCTCCTTCCTTCTCCTTCTTGCTCACACAGCAAATACCGTTTGAGTTTCCAAACACCCCTCAACTCTCTCACACACTGACAGGATGTTAGCCAGATGAATACCGATGGATGCTGCGGACTGGGACATTCTACTCCCCCTCCCCCTCTGTTCCAACTGCCAGTTGCATTATATTAACACACACTGATGCTACGGAGTTACTCATTCTACATTAAGTTTCAGGCTGTAAGTGTCAATTTATCAAGCCTGAGCACATAGTTTTGTAGTGAAGCACAGGTGACCAGCTAGTATAAAATATAAAATACAAAAAAAGAAAAGAAAAAAGAAAAGAAAAGAAAAGAAAAGAAAAGAAAAGAAAAGAAAAGAAAAGAAAAGAAAAGAAAAGAAAAGAAAAGATAGCCTCCCACCGTCCAGTATGCTCCCACAGAGAGGGACTCCTCAGGGTGCCGTCGGCCAGGCAATGTAGGCTGGCAACCCCCAGGGGGAGGGCCTTCTCTGTGGCAGCCCCCGCCCTCTGGAACGATTTGCCCCCGGAGATAAGAAGGATATCGGATCTTCGGGTCTTTCGCCGAGCCCTGAAAACTCTTCTTTTCCAGCAAGCAGGGCTGGCGTGAACCCCACCCCACTTTTTTAGTTTTTAGTTTTTAATGGTTATTAATTGTTTAGTTTTAATTTGTTAATGGGTTTTAATTCGCACTGTTTTAATTCGGGCCAAAGTATATAATTCTTTTAATTAATTTTAAATTTTGTATTGTTATGTATTTTAGTTTTGGCTGTGCACCGCCCTGAGTCCACTAGGAGAAGGGCGGTATATAAATTGAATAAATAATAATAATAAAAGAAAAGAAAAGAAAAGAAAAGAAAAGAAAAGAAAAGAAAAGAAAAGAAAAGAAAAGAAAAGAAAAGAAAAGAAAAGAAAAAATTAAGGGTGGGAAAGGGAATGGGGAAAGGAGGATGTGAAATACAAGGGGGAAGAGAAAAAGAGAGAAAAGGGAGCATTTACTTCCAACTCTTCCAAACTCAGTACAAAATAAACACACTCCAGCCTCAACTTTTTGCTTTTACACATTAATATATAACTAGCCATTTCTATAACCCCAAATCCTTCTAATCAACAAAACCAAGGTCAAAATTTCATTTTTTTTCTTCACAAGCACAAATTCCAGAAAGTAAGAACATATTTTCCTCTTTAAATAAAGTAATCAAGTTAACCATTCCTGCTTTATCTTCCTCGCTATGGAAATAATGTATATTTCTATTTGTAACCCTGCTGCTTGTGACGTGATCTAAACCAATGTTGTTGTTTTTAAAATCAAACTTGGCAAGTTTGAAAATGTGGATTTCAATTCTCAGAATTCCCCACTGTGGATTTGTGGATTTCGACGCTTGGCAACTGATTCATATTTGTGACGGTTGCAGTGTCCTGGGGTCACGTGGTCACCTTCTGACAAGCAAACTCAATGGGGAAGCCAGATTCATTTAACAACCATGTTTCTAACCGAACAACTGCAGTGATTCACTTAACAACTGTGGCAAGAAAGGTCGTAAAATTGGGCATGACTCACTTAACAACCCCATTGCTTAGTAATGGAAATTCTAACCCCAAGTGTGTGGTTTTTTTTTTTTTATTGAAAAAGTTTTATTAGAGAAAAAAAACACAGTTTTCCCCACAACCCTCCCACTCAACCCCCCTCCCCCTCCCGGACTTCCCAGAGCAGAACACAAGGTATTTCTATTAACTTTTAACAATAAGCTAAATTGCTTAACCAATCATTAAACTAACACCCTCTAAAAAATAATTCTTAACCCCCCATAGATAAAATCCTACTTCTTAGATATAATACTTCTAATATCACTCATGTAACACTTATACAATTAAAGATTCATTCATAAGCTATTTGATATTTTTGAGTCTGATACTTATTTTGAATATAATCAATCCATCTTCTCCAGTCCTGTATATATCTTTCTTGTGTATGGTCCTTCAAGTATGCTGAAATTTTAGCCAAGCTAAGAGCCTTGGTGGTACAGGGGTTTAAGGCACCCTGTTATTAAGCTTATTAAGACCAGCTGCCTGCAATTACTGCAGGGTTCGAATCTCGCCAAGGCTCAAGGTTGACTCAGCCTTCCATCCTTTCTAAGGTAGGTGAAATGAGGACCCAGTTTGTGGGGGCAATAAGCTGACTTTGTATAAATATACAAAAGGATGAAGGCTATTGCTGAGCACATTGTAAGCCGCCCTGAGTCTTCGGAGAAGGGCGGCATATAAATCAAATTAAAAAAAAAAAAAGTTCGTTGCTTTCAATATCCATGCATCAATAGTAGGCAAAAAGTCCTTCTTCCAGTGTTGTGCTATCAACAATCTTGCTGCTGTTATCAAGTTCAAAATCAGTTTAGTTTCAACAAGTGTACAGTCCGTAGTTATACCCAGTAGAAACAAATGCGGAGTAAATTTCAATCTTTTTTTAAAAATATTCTGCATCACCCACCAAATCTTTATCCAAAATGCTTTGATTTTTTTACAAGTCCACCATATATGATAATAGGTTGCATCATCACAGTCACATCTCCAACATTTAGCTTGCACATTAGGATACATATATGATAATTTTTTGGGATCTAAGTGCCATCTATAAAACATTTTATAAAAGTTTTCTCTTAAATTTTGTGCTTGTGTAAGTGTGTGGTTGTAGAGTTGGGGACTTCCTATATTTCAGGTGAAGGCCAGCTTTGATAATCTTCCATTCACATTGTCAGCGTTCCGAGTAACGCATCCACCAAAAGCAGAACTCCAAGGCAGGTAGATTCCTCAAAGAACATGTTTATTGGATACATCGTATCATCACAGCTGGTGAAAACCATCTCTAAAAGTTCCTGCGTTTTCCCCCCTAAGTAAAAGAGCAAATATTTCCCTCCCCAGATGTCACCGGTCACATTGTCCAATGAAAGTAGCTGGCAGGCTGCTTGGTCACTCCTCTCCTCCTTCAACTGCCACCTGTCGGGATGACCTTGGTTCTCACAAGAAAACTTTTTTGTTTTGACTGTTAGCTGGTCTATCTACTTCCGCCTCTCTTCCTCCTCTCATAACTATGAGGCAGCAAAAGGTCGCTTCAGCCAGGTTCACTTCAGAGTTGACACACATATGAAGCAACCCAGTGGTGGGTTTCAAAATTTTTTACTACTGGTTCTGTGGGTGTGGCTTGGTGAGCATGGCGTGGCTTAGTGGGCATGGCAGGGGAAGGATATTATAAAATCTCCATTCCCTCCCCACTCCAGGGGAAGGTTACTGCAAAATCTCCATTTCTTCCCGATCAGCTGGGACTCGGGAGGCAGAGAACAGATGGGGGCGGGGCCAGTCAGAGGTGGTATTTAACAGTTCTTTGAAATACTCAAAATTTCTGCTACCGGTTCTCCAGAACTGGTTAGAACCTGCTGAAACCCACCTTTGAAGCAACCACAGCATTATCTGCAATCTCCTTGCAGAACCCTTTTTGGGAACCTTGCCTTGGACTACCTAGATAAAATAACTATTAGCATCTGGGCATCGCTGAGTTATTTACAGCTTCTCTGAAGACCCTGTGGCTTCTTTCATGATGGGGTCGCCCTCGTTTCCTTAAACTCTGCCAGCTTCATGCTTCAAACTCTCCCCAGATCCATGCTGTTCTGACTAATGATGCAAGGGCCCTGCCGGAACCTGCCATGGAGATTCCAGGTGGGAGCAAGAAGATGTTAAGCGAAAACATTTTGTGCAAATTCTCCAGCAGCGTGGAGCTCGGATGATAGGAGGCCACTCCAATTAGTTCCTCGATGAATCTGCCACCGAATTTTTCAGGTGCTAGCGAGCTTCTAATTAAGCCGTATGTCTTTGCTGCACAAAGGCTGAGCAGATTTGCATCCTTCTTGCAGTCATAATCAGTATCGTTAGCTAAGGGGGTACCGATGCAAACCCGCTGTGTATTAAGCCTCAAGGAGACTGGTGACAAAGTCTTCCATAATTTTAACAGGTTTTATTTGTCCAAGAAATGGTTATTCTCTTGTAGACATGGTACAGGTACCACCACAATCAAATCCAACATTTTTTGTTGCTAAACAAAACAGCTGTTCGGTGAGTTGCACTCCATTTTATAACCTTTCTTACCACAGTTGTTAAGTGAATCACAGCGCTAAAAACATATGAAGAATGGGTGCTGGAATTGGGAATGTCTAGTCTGATGAAAAGAAGGACTAGGGGAGACAGGATAGCAGTGTTTATTTATTTATTTATTGGTTCGATTTATATGCCGCCCTTCTCCGGAGACTCAGGGAAGTTTACAATACATTAAGCAATAGCCTTCATACTTTTGTATGTGTTCCAATATCTCAAGGGCTGCCACAAACAAGGAGTCAAGCTATTCTCCAAAGCACCTGAGGGCAAGAGAAGAAGCAATGGATGGAAACTAATCAAGGAGAGAAGCAACTTAGAACTAAGGAGAAATTTCCTGACAATGAGGACAATCAACCAGTGGAATGGCTTGTCTTCAGAAGTTGTGAATGCTCCAACACTGGAAGATTTTAAGAAGAGATTGGACAGCCATGTGACTGCAATGTTATAGAGTTTCCTGCCTCAGCGTGGGATTGGACTAGAAGACCTATGTAGAGGTAACAACAGTCAAAGAGAATATTTGTAGGTCAGGACTGAACTGTGGAAACCTTGGTGTTCTCTAAGCTTGGTTGTTTGCCTGAAGACATTTCATTACCAGCTAGGTAACATCATCAGCTAGACCCAATTAGGTAACATCATCAAGACTAGCACTGATGGTGTTACCTAATTGGGTAATGAAACGTCTGCAAGAAAAGAACCAAGCTCAGAGAGCACCAAGGACCCTACAGGTATGCCATATGCTGGACCCAGGAAGTGTGCTTTTTGTTGTGGCTCCATTATCTGAGCCTGTGTCATCGGCAGGAGAGGACTCCGAGAGTGAAGGAGAGGAGTTGGCAAGGCCTCCCTCTCCAGGACCCTCCTCTCTGGCAATGCCTTCGGTGTCCACCGAAGGGCAAGAGATAGGGCCGGGGCCAAGCACGTCCACGTAGCCACAGATGGACAGTGATGAGGGTAATGAGTCTTGGCTGGACCCACGCCAGCATCGCAGAGATAAGCACGCACAACAGAAGAAAAGGCGTGCCCAAGATTAGGCTGAGTCACTGGACCACACCCCACAGGATATAAAAGGGAGCGTGGTGGCCAGTCAAACCTTGTAACGAACAAAGTTGAAAGCTTCCACGCCATTCTGCATTGCCGGACTTTTGGCTATAAGACATTACTGGATTATCTCTGGACTTGATTTGACACCGTGATTATTGAGCTGTTTCTTTTGATATATCAGAAGTGGGGGAAAGTTATCTCTCCTCTTTGTAAATAATAAACTCTTGGCAGGCAGCCACTAGGTTGTTGCCAAGTTCCGTTATCATAAGGAAAAGGATTTTGCCGGCTGGTTTGGTCTTTAACTCCTGAACGTCTGTTGGTGTGTGTGCATGGGGTTGGGGACAGAACACTTTTCTCTGTCATAATGCCTGCCCTTTGAATGAATTTATTCCCTGATACACAGACAGTCCAGAATGGGATTCAGCCAGTTCAAACCGGTTTGGGCATACCTGTTTGTTCTGATGGTCAGGTGGGCTCTCCCGCCTGCCCCTGTGCACTTTACTTACCTTTATCCTCTCAGTTGATTCACGCAACAGAGCAGATTGGGGTGCCTCAACTGTGTTAGTCCCCAGAAGTAACGCAGAAGTTTAGTTTTGTCAAAACTACGCCTGCGGCCACAGCGAAACACATGATCACCGAACCAATTGTTAAACCGGGAGGATCCCACCACTGAGACAGTCCGAATTCTTTTTAAGACTTTAAAAGCCTGTTTTTTCCCTGAACGTTGAGGCAGGCCTTGACCAATCTTGGTCCTGGAACGATTGTTAAAACAATGATGGGCCGGTTTTAGTTGTGTTGCATTGTGCGGTGGTTTTGTGGTTTTTGATGTTAATTGGTATTTTTGTCTTGTGGTTATGCCCATGTCAGAGATCTAAGATGCATCAGTTGGGCAGCTATATAAATGGTTTAAATCGATCAATCAGCCAATTGATGCTATCCCTGATCATTCCAGACAGCAGGAAATTTTTTTTTTTTTTAATTTGATTTATATGCCGCCCTTCTCCGAAGACTCAGGGTGGCTTACAATGTGCTCAGCAATAGCCTTCATCCTTTTGTATATTTATACAAAGTCAGCTTATTGCCCCCACAAACTGGGTCCTCATTTCACCTACCTTAGAAAGGATGGAAGGCTGAGTCAACCTTGAGCCTTGGTGAGATTCGAACCCTGCAGTAATTGCAGGCAGCTGGTCTTAATAAGCTTAATAACAGGGTGCTTTAAACCCCTGTACTACCAAGGCTCTTTAATTAACTGCAAAGCAATAGCCCTTCTGAGCTTCTTGTGGTTTGCGCATGGTCACACCCACAGTTGAAAACATTACACTTGGACAGATAATTTGGCTCTTCTTGAATGGAGAGATGTTGTCCAACATCTAGAATATGGAGCAGGTTGAACAGGAAACCTCGGAATAAATATTTAAATGCATGGCTCCAATTTCCCCTTTTTTAAAGCCAGAATTATTTAGCCCCGTTTAGGAGTGCATGTGGCTTGATTATAAACCCAACAACATTGAATCAAGAGAATAGATTTTTTATCTTTAGGAAAGGAAACAATGTTAAGATCTGAAGATAATAGTTTGCTGCCACGATTTACAGAGAAGATTTGTATGTGTGAGTTAATAGCTATCTGTAAACAGTCTAAATAACAGACAAGGAAGTGGGGCAGATACAAAACTATAACAGACAGAATAACAGAGATGGAAGGGAACTTCTGCAACCCAACATGGCAGACAGAGACTTCAGAGGATAATTAGAACTGCAGAAAAAACAATTACTACGAACCTGCCTTCCATGGAGGACCTGTATACTGCAGGAGTCAAAAAGAGGGCTGTGAAAATATCTACAGACTCCTCGCATCCTGGACATAAATTGTTTCAACTCCTACCCTCAAAACGACGCTATAGAGCACTGCACACCAAGACAAATAGACACAAGAACAGTTTTTTCCCTGAATGCCATGACTCTGCTAAACAAATAATTCCCTCGACACTGTCAAACTATTCACTAAGGCTGCATTACTATTACTATCAGTCTTCTCATCATTTCTATCACCCATCTCCTCCCACTTATGACTGCGATTTATATTAATATTGCTTGTATCCTTACGATTTATATTGATATTGCTTCCTAGTATGATTTGATTGCTTATTTGTACCCTACGACTATCACTACGTGTTGTACCTTATGATTCTTAACGAATGTATCTTGTCTTTTTATGTACACTGAGAGCATATGCACCAAAGACAAATTCCTTGTGTGTCCAATTACACTTGACTAATAAAGAATTGTATTGTATTGTATTGTATTGTATTGTATTGTATTGTATTCTATTCTATTCTATTCTATTCTATTCTATTCTATTCTATTCTATTCTATTCTATTCTATTCTATTCTATTCTTCTAGGTCTTCTAGTCTAATCCCCTGCTGAAGCAAGGGAGCTTGACAAGTGGTTGTCCAATCTCTTCTTAAAAACCTCCAGTGATGGAGTACCCACAACTTCTGGAGCTAAGTCATTCCACTGATTTCTGGAAAGTTTTTCTTAGTTCTACATAGGTTATCTCCTTGTTTAGTTTCCATCCATTGCTTCTTCTTCTTCTTTCTCCAGACTCTTTGGAGAATAGGTTGAGCCATCTCAATTGAACAAGCAACAAAATAATCCACCATGAAGAAAAATAAAAAGAATTTCAACTCCCAGAATTTTCCAGCTAAGCATGCTAGCTGGGAAATTCTGGGAGTTGAAGTTCACCCTTCTTAAAATTGCCAAGGTTGGGAAACATTCAAATAAATTATTCTTACCAGAGGTGGTATTCAGCAGGTTCTGACTAGTTCTGGAGAACGGTAGCAGAAATTTTGAGTAGTTCGGAGAACTGGTAACCAACGCTGACTGGCCCCGCCGCCATCTATTCTCTGCCTCCTGAGTCCCAGCTGATTGGGAGGAAATGGGGATTTTGCAGTAACCTTCCCATGGAGTGGAGTGGGAATGGAGATTTTACAATATCCTTCCCCTGCTGCCATGCCCACCAAGCCATGTCCACAGAACCGGTAATAAAAATTTTTGAATCCCACCACTGAGTCTTACAACTAACTAAACATTCCCTGATAACTTTAGTTTACTGGTTCCTGTCTTCCCAGAGTTTTAGGAGTTGAATCTGAATTCTTAAATCCAGATTTATGAAATCTTTCTTCTTCGGGTCCTTCTTCCTGAAGCCAAGCATTCTTCTCCCCGAATCCTACCTCTGTCTCTCCTTGAAAGAGGCTGTGTTTGGAGATATGTTAGGAGCTAGCCAACAAACCACTTCAAATTAAGAGGCCCTGGCACTACCATTATTCAATTGATTATACCAGTGATTGCCAAGGTCTCTCAGAGGTTTACAGAAAGGAATAGTCTCACAAGTGGAGATATCTAAAATTAACCATTTGAACTCTTTTTAAAGGCCAACGAAGGGATGAAGTCAAGCCTCTTGAAGCACCTAGTGATTTCACGGACAGGTCTTTGACGATGGCACAAAAGTGGCTAGCCACAATTCTTCTGTGATTTTTCTTTTGAATTTCTGTCTAGACTTTCCTCCAAGGTCTAACCAAACACTGAGCTTCAGAGTCAAAGCAAGGAAGACCAGATGCTACGTCCTGTGTTATTGTTGTTAGTTTTGAAGTCATGTCTGACCCCATGGACAACGTTCCTCCAGGCTTTCCTGTCCTCTACCATCTTCTGGAGTCCATTTAAGCTCACACCGACTGCTTCAGTGACTCCATCCAGCCACCTCATTCTCTGCCTCCCCTTCTTCTTTTGCCCTCCATCTTTTCCAGCATGAGGCTCTTCTCCAGTGAGTCCTTCCTTCTCATTAGGTGGCCAAAGTATTTGAGTTTCCTCTTCAGGATCTGGCCTTCTAAAGAACAGTCAGGGTTGATCTCCTCTAGGACCTATGTCCTGTAGACACAAACAAATGAATTAGCCTTTTAATTTAGCCATAAGTAGATTTCAAGATACTGGGACAGCCTATGAGAGTTCAGAATAACAAATTTGGAAGATACCTTGGAGATCTTATAGTCCAAACCTTTGTTTGAGCAGGAGACTCTATACCATTCCAAATGGCTGTCCAATCTCTTTTTAGAAACCTCCATTGATGGAGCACCCAGAACTTCTGGAAGCAAGTGATTAACTGTTCTCACTGTAAGGAAATTTCTCCTAAATTCTCTTCTTTGGAGCTTTGGAGAAAAGGCCAATCCCCTCTTCTCTGTGTCAGTTCCTCAAATATTGGAATCCTGAGTCCGGACTTCAACAAGTTCTACCTTGTCAAAAGATCTCAGTGAATATGAAAAAAGATATTTAGAAAAAGACCTTTTGTCATTCAAACTAAACCTAGGTTGTTGGTGCTCCTGTGCATGGAAAGCTGATTTCTGTGGAACATTTAGAATTTCCTCTCATTAGCCCTGTCCTTAAATCAGGGGTGGGATTCAAAAATTGTAGCAACCGGTTGTCTGCCCAGTTGCTGGGTGGGTGTGGCCTACTTGGCCTCCTGCACCAAGGTGGTGGGGTGCATTTTTGCCCTCCCCAGGCTCCAGAGGCTTTCCTCGAGCCTCTGGGAGGGCGAAAATGACCCGTTTCCAGATTTTTGGAACTTCTGGGAGGCCCATTTTTTGCCCTCCCAGAGCTTTTGTGCAGGCACTGCACTTACCTGGCATCCAAAATGGGCCACGTGGAGACTCCTGGGAGGGGAGGGGCAGGGTGGGTGGGGCAGCCAGTCCTTGCCACTATCAGTTCAGCGAACCAGATGTAAAATTAGCATCCGATTCACTCGAACTGATCTGAACCGGCTGAATACCGGTTCAGTATTGAAGGGCATGGTGGCGCAGCAGAGTGATAGCATTGTGATTAACACCAGCTGTCTGCAATTACTGTAAGTTCGAATCTCACCAGGCTCAAGATTGACTCAGCCTTCCATCCTTTCTAAGGTAGGTAAATTGAGGACCCAGTTTGTGGGGGCAATAAGCTGACTTTGTATAAAATATACAAAAGAATGAAGGCTATTGCTTAACGCATTGTAAGCTGCCCTGAGTCTCTGGAGAAGGGCGGCATATAAATCACTTTTTTTAAAAAAAATACCCACCCCTGCCTTAAATATGTTTAAAACAATGGCAAAAATGAGGTTTTGTTTATTTGCTTATTGGTTTGTTTTTAGGCCTCTTACTTGCAGACTCCACTTTAGTAATTTGACTCAAGAAAATCTGACTTGTTTGGGAACATTCTGTAAGCAGAATGTTGTGAGTCAAGTCACCCATAATAAAGTCTCTTTAAATCCCATTAGATTTTTTTTTCCTCCTATAACCTTACCCACAACTATAAAATCCTGACAGATTTCAAATTGGCTATGCCAAACCTTTCAGAAGCAGAGATCAATAAGACACCAGTAAACTTTGTGTTGATGATAAAATCCTGACAGGAAGGATCAGAAATGCCCTTCTAAATATCTGAGCAAATAACAAAGGTGAGGAACTCTTTTACTGCAGTTATGTTTTGCCGAATGAGCTGCAGAACGAATTATGTCCCAATACCAGGCAGTGAATAAATTACAAATAGGAGCAATACAATGATGGACGAAGAGGGTGGCAATCCTTTTATAGCCGGTGGAATTTGATTTGACAGTCCATGTCACCGTCAGCTCCTCTTCTCCATGAATGTGATACAAGATGATGGGTCAGCGAGTCATCTTTTTTTCCTCCTTTTTCTTAGAGTATCTAAGTATCTACAGAGTATCTTAAAGTATCTACAGAGATTCTTAATCATCCAGGTCATGGTTGTCCCAAAGGTGCTTTTTTCAAGAGGTTTTTCTGGTTTTTCTTTGAAGACATTTCACTTCTCACCCAAGAAGCTTCTTCAGCTCTGACTGGATGGTGGGGAATGGAAGGATTTATACTCCTTGCAGACAACTGGTCATTTGCATCCTTTCAGAGAGTCATTGAGGCCACCTGGAGGTTTATGTGTGTCCTCAGGGTCACCTGAGTGGTGCAAACTGATGTGGAGCCTTCTTGGAGCTGTTGAAAGGACTGTGTTATAGACTGGAGATAGATGATGTCGTAGCCCTCTCCCTCTGTTGAGAGAAGGCTGTTCAATTTTGACATAGATGGCCTCTTTGACCCTTCTTTCAAACCAGCGGTCCTTTCTGTCCAAAATGTGGTCTTCAAAAGAGTGGCCTTTATCTTTGGAAGAAAGTTAGCACCCACCCCTCTTAGAAGAATGAAATGTTTTAGGAAATATTAAAAAGGCTGAATCTTATATTTCCCTTGATGAGAAAAGGAGAACCATGTTTTTAAAGACAAAGAGCAGCTCCCTGCCCCCAGCACATATTTTGGTGCCAGCTTATCTACAAGACAAAAGACCTTCATCCTCAGGACATAATAGGATTAGCCCTCTACACATCTAGAAGCAGAGCTCATCACATGGCTCCTCGGGATACTACATCACCCAGCACAGTTCAACCAGACTTATCTCAGACAAATGCCTAGGATTTGCACATGACCTCTACAGCAACCAATAGAATACCTGCCCTTGCCACAGCAACTGGAAGCTCAAGTTCAAAGCCCAAGAGAGGGTATAAATAACACTCACTCTTCACTCCATGTGTTCAACTGCACCAGGACCATGTGCTTAATGGTTCTGCTCCGTTAAATAAGCTTTCCAAGCAGCCTCCATGTTTCCAGTGTCTTTCTCCCCACTTGGAACGGAACCCAGATGGACATTTCTTCCAACACTTTTAAATGCAGATAGGAAAAGGGAGCACCCCACATGCTCTGTTCGTTGGATCGAGCAGGCTACATCTCAGTACTTTACTTATAGAATCATAGGGCTTAAAGGGATTTTGGTGGTCTTACAAAGCAGGAGACCTTACTGCATCCCAGGCAAATGGCTGCCAAACTTTTCTTGAAGATCTCCAGAAATGGAGCACCCACAACTCCAGGATCAAAGTTGTTCTACTGATTGTTCTCGCTGTCAGAAAATTCTTCTTCATTTCCACGTTGGATCGCCCTCTGACAAGCTTCCAACCATTATTTCTTGTCCTGCCCTCTTGGTGCTTTGGGGAATAAGCCAATCCCGTCTTCTCTGGAAGAGACCCTCAAATCCTGAAAGACAGTTCACGTGTCCTCCTATTCCTTCTCTTTGATAGGCTAGACTGGGGTCAGCAACCTGCAGCTCTGGAGCCGCATGTGGCTTTTTCATCCCTCTGCTGCGACTCCCTGTTGCTGGTTCGCTTCACAATTGATAGGGCTTTCGGTTAGGACAGGTAGAAGAAAAAGGATGCCACGCTAGGAGGAGACTCTATGGTGGGAGAACCAACTTCCAGTCGGCAGAGAAAAAAGGATGCCATGCTAGGAGGAGACTCTATGGTGGGGAAACCGGACTTCCGGTTGGCTCCAGAATTGAATGGGGGGCTTCCAGCTAGGACCTTTGTGGCTCTTTGCGTGCTTAAGGTTGCTGATCCCTGGGCTACACATTCCTAATTCCCTCAATCATTCATTGTATGGTTTAGCCTCCAGTCCAGGGGTGAAATCCAGCAGATTCTGACAGGTTCTGGAGAACCGGTATCAAAAATTTTGAGCAGTTCGGAGAACCGGTAGCAGAAATTTTGAGTAGTTCGGAGAACCGGCAAATACCAGAGTGGGGTGGGAATGGAGATTTTGTAATATCCTTCCCCCAGGAATGGGGAGAGAATGGGGATTTTGCAGTATCCTTCCCCTGCCCCGCCCACCAAGCCACACCATGCCCACCAAGCCACGCCCACAGAACCGGTAGTAAAAAAAATTGGATTTCACTACTGCTTCAGTCATCTTTGTTGCTCTTTTCTGCACTCTTTCTAGAGTTTTTGTATTGTGGTGACCAGAGCTAGATGCCGTATTCCATACTAGTGTAGCATAGAGCACTGACTGACTTGATTCAATAAAGACTTTTCTTGACATTCTGAATAATTTAATGAGGAGGAGAACTGTCCTGCTACTAGAAGGGAATTATTTTTCATTGACATTTTTTTTTTATTTGATTTATATGCCGCCCTTCTCCGGTGACTCAGGGCGGCTTACAATGTGCTAAGCAATAGCCTTCATCCTTTTGTATATTTATACAAAGTCATCTTATTGCCCCCACAACTGGGTCCTCAATTTACCTACCTTAGAAAGGATGGAAGGCTGAGTCAACCTTGAGCCTGGCGAGATTCGAACCTGCAGTAATTGCAGGCAGCTGGTCTTAATAATAGGATGCTTTAGACCACTGTACTACCAAGGCTCCATTTTCTTGGTTTATAGCCTGGATTATTTCCCGAACCTGGAAGCTACTTTTGCAAATAAGACCCGTTGTTAGAAATAATCCAAAAATATTGGCTGCTCCAGGAAACAGTTCTCTAAAATGCTCTCTAAATGTTTCAGAGATCTCAGGTATTGTTGGAAAGCATTGTTTCAGTGCTCAGGTAATGATGAAAGAGAAACATATTTGTAGCGTCCTTGGTGTTCTCTAAGCTTGTTTATTTGCTTGGAGATGTTTCGTTACAAGACTAGATAACATCATCAGTGCTAATGAAGGTGGAGTTAGCTTCTCATTTTGCCCTGCCAGTATTGCTGAGGGTGTATTTTTCTCCTCGATTAGGGTGTATTGTTTTCAGCTTGGTTAGTTTTCTGGTATTAATTCTTGTTTATCTGGGTTGGTTGCTAAAGAGGATATGTTCTGGATTTTTGTTTCTTTTTTTATCTAAGAAGGAAGTTCTTACCTGGATGTTGGTTGCCAGAGAGGATGTGTTCTGGTTATTTATTTCCTTCTTCTCTTAGCAGCCACCAAATCCAGATAAGCAGGGATTAACACCAGACAAACAACCAGCAGAAACGATTCCCTAAATAAAGAACTACCAAGGAAAAAAACCACGCCTCCATCAACACTGGCAGGGCAAGCCACTGTATATAAACAGGCAGTCAACCCCACATCTGTTACCTGGAAGGGTAATGAAATGCCTGCAAGTTTTGAGAGCACAGACTCCATAGTTCAACTTTGAGCTATGCTCTCTTCTATTGAAGAGCTACGGAGGTGCAGTGGTTAGAGTGCAATGCTGCAGGCTACTTCTGCTGACTTCCAGCTGCCTGCAATTTGTCAGTTCGAATCTCACTAGGATCAAGGTTGACTTCCATCCTTCTGAGGTGGGTAAAATGAGGACCCCAATTGTTGGGGGCAATATGCTGACTCTGTAAACCGCTTAGAAAGGCCTGTAAAGCCCTGTAAAGTAGTATATAAGTCTAAGTGTTATTGTTATTGCTATTGAAATATATTTGGCTCAGTTGGGCCAATGGACTTGAGCACTATTTATCTGAAACAGAAACATGTGCATCTTTTTTCATGATAGGCTTTGTCCCTCCGAAAAAGGAACCAAAGTAGTATTCGAGTCAAAGAGATGTAAAAGAAAATGTAAACGAAAAAAATGGATGGGTGGGGGGACACACAAAATATATTAACAGAAAAGGTATGCAGAATAAAATTAAAAGTAGGCAAAATCTTCCAAGTTTTTGGCCAAATTTGCCAACTGAGGCAGAAACGATCTGAAATTAATGTATAAAGAAGAAAATGAAAAAAAGAGACCAAAATTGAAATGGACTGATTTATTTATTTATTTATTTTATTTTATTTATGTAATTTATATGCCGCCCTTCTCCCAAAGGACTCAGGGCGGCTTACAAAGAACGGAACAAAAATTACATAAACATTAAAAATCCAATTAAAAATTGATTAAACTTATTTAAAATCACCCCTGCAGATCAGCCCATTTGATGAAAGAGCCACGTCTTCAATTCACGGCGGAAGGAGAGGAGATCAGGGGTTGTCCTAAGGCCGGTGGGCAGCCCATTCCAGAGGGTCAGCGCTCCCACAGAGAACTCTCTCCCCCTAGGGGCTGCCACCCAACATTGTCTGGCTGACAGCACCTTGAGGAGGCCCGCTTTATGGGAGCGCACAGGACGATGGGAGGATGGCAGGAAATGATCCTGCAAGTACCCTGGGCCTAAGCCATGTAGGGCTTTATAGGTGAGAACCAGCACCTTGAAATGGACCCGAAGGACCACCGGTAGCCAGTGCAGCTCACGCAGGAGAGGTGTCACACAGGAGTAACGAGAAGCCCATGTAACAACCAGCGCGGCCACATTCTGGACTAGCTGTAGCCTCTGGGTGCATCCCAAGGGCAGCCCTATGTAGAGGGCATTACAGTAGTCCAACCGAGATGTAACAAGGGCATGAGTGACCATAGCAAGCACATCCCGGTCTAGGAAAGGGCGCAACTGGTGCACCAGGCGTACTTGTGCGAAGGCCCCCCTGGTCATGGCCGTCAAATGATCTTCTAAAGATAGCCATGACTCCAGGAGGACACCCAGATTGTGAACCCTTTCTGAGGGAGTAAGAACCTCCCCTCCTATCACAAGTGACGGAACCGCTAGATCACAAGATGCCGGTATCCACAGCCACTCAGTCTTGGATGGGTTGAGTCTGAGTCTGTTTCTTCCCATCCAGGCCCGTACCGCTTTGCTTATTCTTTATGCATAGAGAAATTCATTATAACATAGGCTGCTGGGCTTCTTCAAAGAAGGCAGAAGTACATCAAGCGTAAATACTTCAAAATACCTCAGCAGCTAAGCCAGATATTCAGGTGAGAGCAAACGTCTTCAGAAGTTTCAAAGATTCCGTGTTTGGGCTTGCCTTTTTTATCTGATCATGTTGATCTGATTTATCTCATCCTTCTATGTATGCATTCCATGCGTTACCTTCTTATTTATTTCATTCCTGACTGCCACTCGTTCACTAAGCAGGAGCTAGGAGACAAGGAATTACTCCAGATTGCACACTACCTGTGAACAGGGAAATGCCACCCTATTCAAGACAAAAGATGGGAAGTCCCCAGATCCATGTGGCTCCAAGAGTTACCGCTACTTAAACCTTGTAGGACTGAATCACAGAAGAAGATGGAAGAGGAAGAGGGGGGAGAGGGAGAGGAGGGGGAGGAGGGGGAGGAGGGGGAGGAGGATTGTTACAGAGAGAGTGTTATATAGTTCATAGCAGTGGTGGGATTCAGCCAGTTCTGTCCAGATCATGCGAAATGGTAACGGCAACTGCAGGAAGCTCTTGCCCACCCGCCCGGATATAATGAGCAAGTACTGCGCATGCGCGCATGCTCCCATTTGCAAACCAGTAGGGAAGGTAAGTGAATCCTACCTCTGGTTCATAGTACTTAGATATATAGTACTTGTTGTGACCCAGGCCCACGTAGTTAATATTAAATGCAAAACAGTTCCAAAAAGCAAACAGATTTTATTAAAACAGCTGAGAATTAACTCATTCTCACCGTATTCCAAATTAAATGAAAGCAAAGTCCTCAAAACATCATTCTTCAGTTTATCTCTGACCTTGGGATAATTAGGCAAACTGCCAAAGGCTTTTCTTGGCAACAGTTCAGGAACAGAAGACGCTGACAAGAAAAAAATACATCCAAACACGAAGCAAATCTCTCAATGGTTGTTTTCCGGCAAAGAGGCCAAGAGCCATTGCTGGTCTTTTAAGCCTTATGGGAGGGGCCAATCATCTCTTGGCCCTACTTCTGAGTCGTCCTCTCTGCTTTATCTGCTCCTGCCTTCTGGCAGCTCTTCTCATATGTGCACTAGGAACAGGCTCCTCCTGTTCCTCTGCCTCCTACTGTCAGCCTCTGGGGGCTCCGAAGTCCACGCATCACTCCCCGATGGCCCTGGCCCCATCTCTGCCTCTGACGCAGAGCCCTCATCCAGGCCTTCCCCAGCCTCCAGGACTGGCCCATGTTCTTCCTCAGCCTCATCGCTGTCCGACTCCGCTGCCAGCTCCGCAGGCTGCTGGTGGACCACAACAGTACTCTCTGAGTTTGGTTGTTTTCTTGGAGACATTTCATTACCGAAGTAGGTAATATCATCAGTCATTAGCAGAGATGATGTTATTTAGCTTGGTATTGAAATGTCTACAAGGCAATCAAGCTTCTCAGAGAGCACCAAGAACCCCACCCTGAACAACAAATATTGTCTTCTTTTGATATTTGAACCAGATAGAGAAGGAGAAGGTGTCGTGGAAGTGTTTCCAAACTGCATTATGTTATCAGAATCTCTTAATGTTACTCATTTCACTTTTCTGTTGTATAAGATTTGTGTGGTTCAGATTGCTGGATCAAAAAGGGGGGGGCAAAATAGTCGGAGCAGCATATTTACAGAAGGAACTGCTGGGGGAATTAGAATCCCAGTGATTCTGGATTAAGCCTGAATTAGTCTTTGTTGCAAGTGAGTTTGTATAGCTCTGCTGCTATGGCACACACACAAAAGAGGTGTGATCAAAAGATTGATACTTCTTAAGGCACACAAAGTTTCCAGCTCCATTTCTCTCTTAAGAGCTTTAAAAGCCATTAAAGGCCTTTGATTAATCCTGGAGTACTTTTCTCTCTGATTAAACAGGGATAAGTATATATATATATATTTTCTGCAGCTACTACATTAGGAGAAATATTCCTATTTTTTTTCCCCATCAGACAAGAGAGGAGGCCTCTTCTGAGATCACCAGCTATGAATAGATTAGTTATAGATTAGCAAATGGGCTTTATCGAAAAACACAAAAAAGGGGAAGCAGGTGGTTCATTGGCTGTCAGGCATGAAGAATCAGGACCACACGATGAGTTCCAGTCAAGCTGATTTATTGCTCATGCCTATGCACAAGATTCTAGTCAACTAATGGTCAACACTAAATTGGCGCTAGTTAAGAGTCAATGGAATTCCAGAATGGTTGATCTGCTGTTGAGAACATACTGACTCCAGGTTAATTACTCTCTTGACTCCACCTCCAGGTTCTCCCTGCTCTTCTCCTACATCTGTCTTTCAAAACAAGCACTTATGTTTTTGAGAATGTTAGTGTAGAAAGTTAGCACCCACCCTTCTCCTAGAAGAATGAAATATTTTAGGAAATATTAAAAAGGCAGAATATTATACCTCCCTGGATGAGAAAAGGAGAAACATGCTCTTGGAAAGCAGCCCCTATCTTTGTTAATAGCCCCTATATGCAAGATAAAAGACTGGACCAATATCTACAAAACAAAAGACCTTCAGCTCCAGGGTGATAGGATTAGCCCTCACTCAAGATCCAAACCAGGACAAAGCCATTAAACCATAATAGGAATTGCCCAAAGACCCTTCATTACATCACCCAGCAAGATTTAACCAAGCCTGGGTCTCAAGACAACCTACAAAGTTACCCATGGGAGTCTGACAACCAGTCAGAATACATTTCTTTCACAGGAACAGGAAGCAAGTTCAAAGCTCAAGAGAGGGTATAAGCCTCTCTCTCTCACTCACCCATGTGCTCAATTGCCCAGGACCTCAAACCATATGGTCCTGTCCACCATTAAACCATCTTTCCAATCATCCTCCATATTTCCAGTATCTTTCTTCCCACTTGGAACTGAACCCAGATGGACATTTTTTCCAACAATTTGGCACCCCAGATGGGACATTTCTTCCAACATTGGTCTTAACACATTAAATCTAACTGACCTTGTCTGAAACTGGTGAATACTTGATGGAAGCGCATTAGTAAATTTGAGGAGTGTAAACTAGATTGGAAATCAAAAATAGATTCCAGAAGAAGAATCCTAGTTTCACACTTGTCAAGAAAGCTACATATAAGAAGTGTCTTTACCTTATGTTACGGTGTTATCAATTGAATCAATGTCAAATGCATACATACTTTTTATCATTTTAATTTCAAAGTATACAAAGAAGTGCCTTTTTTTAAAAAAAAGGAGAAGGAAGCGGTTAACATGATCTTGATTTTTTTTTAAAAAAAATAATAAATCCAGCTGTGAGTTTAAACTGTTAAAAAGGTAGTCCTTCTTCACTGAAGTCTATCCTAAATAACATAGGAGCTTTGGATCAGTCTTAGAAAATGACCTTTATGAATAAAAGAACATTTCAATACACCATTCTATTGCTGGTTAATAAAAGTAGGTAAGGATTTAAGTCAACGACTCTAGGATGAGCACAAAAAAAATGCCAAAATAGATTGAGAAATACAATAGCTACTGTTGAGAATGAAAAGACAGGAATCTTTAAAAGACTATACAGGCACCACTTGAGGAAATTAAACTATCAAAATTCAAAGATGCATAAAGCAATCAGCTAATATCAAGTTAATCAAGAAGCTGTCGGAAGCAAAATGCTTCAACTTCTCATTTCTTCTAATAGGACCACAGATAGGATATATTCAGTGGTGGGATTCACATAATTTAACAACCGGTTCTCTGCCCTAATGACCAGTTGGGTAGGTGTGGCTCAGTGGTCATGTGACTGTGTGGGCATGGCCAATTCAACATCACTCACATCTATGGGCGAAGTGCCTTAGCTGTTACAATGTAATAAGGGTTAACCAGAGAGGCAGTTTCTGTAAGCAGGGTGATAAAGATTAGGTTAGAAACAACAGCAGAATGTTTCCTTCCTGCCTTCCTTACAGGATTAGCCCTGTAAAGTGGGGAAAAAACAAAATATGATTTCTTCTAACAACCGGTTCTCCCGAATAGGTGCAAACTGGCTGAATCCCATCACTGGATATATTCTTACAGCATTATATCTGCCCTTAGATGACTGTGTGATGACAGGAATAACAGAATAATGGAGTTGGAAGGGACCTTGGAGGTCTTCTAGTCCAATTCCCTCCTCAAACAGGAGACCCTATAGCAGTGATGGCTAACCTTTTTGCCGTCGTGTGCCAAAAGCGGGGGGTCGTGAGGGGGATCGTGCGCACAGGTGCCCACACCCTTAATTCAATGTGCCACCCCCCTTTGTACATGCGTGCACAAGCCCCCCGCACTCCCTCCGCTTTTGGCACACAATAGCACGGTGGGCCCGGTGGATCTATTTTTCACTCTCCCTAGGCTCCAGAGGCTTTCTAGAAACCTGGGGAGGGCAAAAACAGCCCCCTCCAGAGGCCCTCTGGAGGCTGGAAACAGCCCATTTCCCAACTTCTGGTGGGACTGGAAGGCCCAAAAATCAGCTGGCCGGCACGCGCATGCGTGCTGGAACTGAGCTAGGGCAATGCTCGCATGCCCACAGATATGGCTCCCCATGCCACCTGTGGCACGCGTGCCATAGGTTCGCCAACACAGCTCTATACTATTCTAGTCAAATGGCTGTCCACTCTCTTCTTAAAAACTCCAGCGATGGAGCACCCGCATCTTCTGGAGACACACTGTTCCACTGATTAATTGTTATAACTACCAATAAATTTCTCCTTATTTCTAAGATTGGATCTCTCCTTGATTAATTCATTCATAGAATAACAGAGTTGGAATGGACCTTGGAGGTCATTTAGTCCAAGCCCCTATCCAAACAGGAGACCCTGTATCATTTTAGCCATTTTAGACAAATGGCTGCCAATCTCTTCTTGAAAGCCACCAGTGATGGGGAACCCACAACATCTGAAGCAGGGGTGGGTTCTAAAATTTTTTATTACCGGTTCTGTGGGCGTGGCTTATTTTGTGGGCGTGGCTTGATGGTAATGTGACAATTATTTAGGATTTAGCAGAGGTACTGATCTACCGGGCTTTTAACTGCTTGCAGAGCTGTACTGATCTACCCATTTATTTTTTGCAGGCACTGGTCTACTCGTGTATTTTTGCAGGCACTGGTCTACTCATGTATTTTTGCAGGTACCAGTCTACTCATTTGTTTTCTTTTAACACTGATCAGCTGTAGGACGGCCCTTTGAAGCCCCGGGGCAAGAGTTTAAACAGTTTTTTTTTCCCTCTAGCCATCAGCTGGGACTCAGGAGGCAGCAATAAATTGGGGGTGGGGCCAAATAAAAGGTAAGAATAATGCGGGGGTGGGGGGTGGGCACGGGGGGCAGGGGGGCAGAACCGGTTTGGTGACGACATATTGCCACCGCTATCAGCTCAGGAGAACCGGGCCAAACCGGGAGGAACCCACTACTGATCTGAAGGCAAGCAATTCCACTGGTTGATTGTTCTCACTGTTAGGAAATTTCTCCTTTATTCTAGATTGGCACCCTCCTTGATCAGTTTCCATCCATTGTTCCTGTCAGATGTAAATGCCTTATTCTCTAATGTGTAAATAATGTATATATGGAACATCAGGGGTTAACTTATTACTTGAGCTTTAATGTATTCATATTTTACCACTCCCATTCCTGGCTCCGCCCCTTGTATATAAAAGGAGCCATCCTCCCCATTTTCCTTGCTTCTATCTTGAATATTCAGCGAATATAGAATGCCTATTATGATTAAAGAGAATTATATTTAAACCTATAACTTTTATTATCTTTATTGAGTCTGATCCTGAAAATATTGCAACAAGCTGGTAGCAGAGGATGGTTAATTGACTCAATAAGTAATTAAAAATGTCCAAGAAAGATAGGCCCAACACCAGGGCCTACAGCAAAGAAATAGAAACTGATCAAGAGATGATCAACGAATCCACTAATGCGATTTCGAGAGAATCCGAAGAATACACCACTGAAGAAGAAGAACTGATGAGTGAAAATAACGACCAGGAAGAAATCGAGATAGAAAATAACGAACTCAGGTCAGAAATATTAAAAATACTAAAAAGCCAAAAGAATGATGAAAGCCTCATCGCGGACCTCCAGGAGATGCTGAGGAACAGCGGAGCAGCGAGAGAGAAAAACATCATTAAAGAAAAACCCAAAGATCAAAAAACTGTGAGTGAAATGACTACTGAGAAAATAGTTGTAAAAAAGAAAAGATGTGACCCCGCGCGAAATTTTGAACGGCAGCCATCTTGGTTTCAACGAACTTCAAAAGAGAGTGAAGCAGAGCCAATCAAAACGCTCAGTTCAAAATTTCTGGCGCGAAAAACGCTATCAGACGAAGAAAGTGAAAAAGAAGTCTCAAACTCTTCAGATGAACCAAAATCAGAAAGTGAAGACGATTTAACAAAGTCTCAAGTAGAGTCAGCAATGAAAACACTTTTTGCTGCTTTTGGGCCAAGATTGAAAATTTCTAAGACATCAACGAAGAAGCAAGCAATCAAACCGACAACTCAAGACCTGCACGCTCCCATCCTGACTTCGAAAACGACGACACCCGAGCCCAGAGAGCCATGCCGATTCCGTCCTACACCGCAGACAGAATCGAGTGCCAGCACACACAAGAGAAAGAGAAGAACCGCCGCCATCACCAAAGCCCCAAAAACCGAGCCAGAGACCGACTCATCTGAAGAGGAGCGGATCGAGAGAGCTGAAATGGAGAGAACCTTCCACAACGGCGCCAAAGAAGAAATGAGCAACGCGCATGTGCAAAACTACGTAGACGGCCCCGAAAGACTTGAACTGGCCAGAGAACCGCGCAGACTCGTTACAAGCATCCCAATGCCGTTCTGTAATTTCCTGCACTTGAGAGACCACGGACTGCCTCAGGTTGTAAGTAATGGACAAAATAATGTGGGGAACTTACCCAGTGACTTCCCAAAACTTAGAGTTGATGGCATTAATTTACAAGAGTGGTACCAACAGCTTCAGGTTATTTTTATGAAAGAAAATTTACTATTCTTTATAACTAGTCCTCCAAGAAGACCTTGGACTTTAAAAATAGACTGTTTACATCATAGAGCATTTTTCATAATAATTTCTAGCGTGTCTCCTGCAATGTATCATAGCATCAAACCAAACCTAACTGTATCAGAAATAATTCAATGCATGTTTAATCTATTTCACAGCGATAGCGTAGCCACAACCACAAGAATGTCTAAGGATTTCTTTTCTTCTAGAGTGAAACCAGGGGTTTCTATAAGTGAACATTTGATAAATCTAAACAAAATAAGAGCTGAGCTGCAATTGAGGGGGGAAGTGATTTCAGATCAAACTATGAAAAGTGTTATTATCAATTCACTTGATCCATCATGGGATAGCTTTATGTCACACTTAGATACCATTAATTTGGGATATTTATCAATAGAATGTCTATCTAACAAATTGATAGCAGAAGACAATTCAAGAAAAAATCGTTCCAGTAACCAAACAGAACACAAATCTTTTAGGAAAGTAGTCTTTCAAGATAAATATAATGAAGCCTTTAGATGCCACAATTGTGGATCCAGGGAACACAGTAGAAGAGACTGTCCCAAAGTCCCAAGGGAGAGACATAGGCCAGAATATAGGAGCAAATACAATTACAGACAATCTTCCACAGATAGACACAAATATAGAAGTCCACCAAACTACAGAGAAAGTAGAGGGGGTAGAGAAAATTCAAAAGAGAGAAAATCTGGGTCACTAAATGGGCTAAATAAACAAGACAGCACCAAAACACAACAAGATGAGAACAATAATTGGCTTATTGATTCTGGTGCAACAAATCACACCACTAATAACAAAAGTATATTATCTTCATTTACAGAAGATAAGTTTGTGATAAAGGTAGCTAATCAAGAAAAGGTTCAAGTATTAGGCAGAGGAAATGTGACCTTGCCTGGTTTAGGGAAAATAGAGGGGGTATTATTAATCCCAGAAATACCTCACAACATACTAAGTGCTATAAAACTAAGCAGAGAATCTGACATCAATATAGTTTTCTCAAAGGGGAAAGCAACTATAGAAAAGAACAAAACAAATGTAGGCACTGTGATGATAAAAGGGGGTCTACCCTATCTGATAACCAAAGAAAGATGGTTACATAACATTGATTCAAACATGGAAGATTGTATTGAAGCAGATGATGAAAATGTCAGTAACAGTGACAATGATGAATGTAAAATAACTCATGATAACAAAATTACACATAATGAGAAGAAACCAAAAATAGGTAAACCAATTCATGATGAGTGTGCTCATATCTTACATAGGAAGTTAGGACATGCAAGCTTTCCTGTAGTACAAAAAATGACTGAACACGCAGAAGGTGTAAAAATAAAAAATTGTGAAAATTATTTAGAATGCTCAGTATGTAAATCCACCAAACTAAAAACCAGTCCTAGACCAAAAAAATCTAACAGATCAACTAACAATATTTTTGATTTGGTACATATGGACTTAGTTGGTCCATTAACTCCATCAATTACCTATAGAAAACGTTACTTCCTAACAATAGTGGATGATTACAGTCGCTATGGTTTTGTTTACACATTAAAGCACAAGGATGAAACCTTTCAGAAATTTAAGGAATTCTACAAACGCATAGAAACACAACATAATATCAGAATAAAACAAATTATGACAGATAGGGGATGTGAATTCATGTCTAATGAATTCTCCCAATGGTTAAAGGATAGAGGGATGCTACATTTCACGTCCAATCCATTTTCTGCCTTTCAAAATGGGATTGCAGAGAGAAAGAACTCCACACTACAAACCATGATTAGATGCACATTAGAGGATGCTGGTTTAGGCAAACAATTTTGGTCAGAAGCCTTACATTATTCAAATTACACTCAAAATAGAACATGGTCCAGTATTGTGAATAAGACACCATATGAGGTGATGTACAATAGAAAACCTAAATTAGCACACATGCACATATTTGGAGTTACTGCAGACGTGCACATACCTAAACAATTGAGAAGAAAGGGAGAAAACGTATCCAGGAGATTAAGATTCATGGGATACGAAACTGGAACCAAAGGGTACAGATTCATCGATAATAATAATAAATTTATAGTATCCAGAACAGCTGTGTTTCATGAGCAGGCCAATTGGTCTAAGTTGCACCTTAATGAAATTTTTCCTAATAAAAGCAAAGATAATATATCTTGCGAGGAAGGAACAACAGAAAATCAAAATATTAACAAAAGTAAGAACAAAACCAAAACTTGGACAAATAGTCAGCATAAAATAAAGACAGACACATTAACAAAAAAGGAAGCCAGATATTTGCATGACAACCATAGCAAACCTGAAAGAAATATTAGAAATAATAGAAACCAAATACCAAATAAATACAAAGATTATATTATGCATATGGATGGAGAACAAATAACACCTAATACATATGAGGAAGTATTGAAACTTCCCCGTGAAGAAAGAGAAAAATGGGAACTAGCTATGGAAAAAGAAATGAAAAGTTTACAAGGATTAAATGTATTCACACCTGCGATCGCACCTAAGGATAAAACAATTATAGGTACCAGGTGGATTTATAAAATTAAGAATTTAGAAGGAGGTAATACCTTATACAAGGCCAGACTAGTTGCACAAGGTTATGCACAAAAATATCCAGAAGACTATACTGACACATATTCACCCACAGTGAGAACAGAGAGTGTCAAAACAGCTCTTGTAGTAGCATCTGCACTCAATCTAGACGTGTTTCAATATGACATACAGACTGCATACTTACATGCAAAATTAGATAAGGAAATATATGTAAGAGCACCACACAGTCAATACACTAATAAGAACGAAATTTGGTTACTAAATAAGAGTCTGTACGGATTGAAGCAATCTGGCAAAAGATGGTACGATTGTTTGGTAAAAGTACTAAAGACCATGGATTTCAACGCCACCACTGCTGATAACTGTTTCTTTGTAAAAAAGAGTAATGATCATATTGAATTTGTATTAATTTATGTGGATGATATTTTATATATTGGAAAGCATAAAGAGAGCAGGGAAATCTTTGTAAATAAGTTAAACGAACACTTCTCATTGAAATCACTAGGTAGAGTGAATAAATACCTTGGTGTACAAATTAACAAAACAAAAAGGGGATTCAAACTTACTCAAAAAGACAAAATCATTGAACTCCTAAACAAATGTAACTTAAATAATGCCAAAACATGTGACACACCTATGCAAACTGATTTTCTTAGAAACAATGACGAATCTTCCCCTGAGTTTAAAGACAACACATTTTACAGATCAGTTATAGGTTCACTCCTTTATATATCTAATTGGACTAGGCCAGATATTGCATTACCTCTCAATTTATTGTCAAGATATGTTAGCAAACCAACCTTGTATCATTGGGAAGCTGTCAAAAGAATTTTAAGATATCTGAAAAGTACATTAGATTTTTGTTTAATATTGGAACCCAATAATGACAAAGAACCAAAAATTACTTGTTATGCTGATGCAGATTGGGCTGGTGATACATCATGCAGAAAGAGTACCTCTGGTTATGTTTTTCTATTGAACGATTGTCCAGTTTACTGGTATACTGGTAAACAAGAACTGGTAGCCACCTCTACCACAGAAGCAGAATATGTTTGCTTGTCTAAAGCTGCAAATAACCTTGTATGGTTCAATGATTTGATCACAGATGTTTGGAAGAAACCTACTTTACCATTTATTATGCATGAAGATAATAAAGCGGCCATTGAAATTTCTAGATCCGATGCAATTGGACAAAGGTCCAGGCATATTGATATAAAATTTAAGCACGTGAGACAACTATCTCAAGACGGATTCATCAAAGCAATACATTGTGATACTTCTGAACAATTAGCTGACATATTAACAAAACCCTTACCTTCTAAACAACACAAATATTTAACTTCTAAATTATATGTATTATATTGTCCTGAATCTGAATGTAACTGGTGTTGTATAACGAACCGGCATTTAGAGGGGGATTTGTCAGATGTAAATGCCTTATTCTCTAATGTGTAAATAATGTATATATGGAACATCAGGGGTTAACTTATTACTTGAGCTTTAATGTATTCATATTTTACCACTCCCATTCCTGGCTCCGCCCCTTGTATATAAAAGGAGCCATCCTCCCCATTTTCCTTGCTTCTATCTTGAATATTCAGCGAATATAGAATGCCTATTATGATTAAAGAGAATTATATTTAAACCTATAACTTTTATTATCTTTATTGAGTCTGATCCTGAAAATATTGCAACAGTTCCATATAAGAATATACCTTTTGCTGATTCCAATTAAGAATTGTATTATTTTAGAGTCACCTCTAGACAAGATGGGCAGCATATAAATCAAATAAATAAATAAATAAATAAATAAATAAATAAATAAATAAATAAATAAATAAATAAATAAATAAATAAATAAGCAAACTAACTTATAATAAGCAATAACTAACTAACTAACTAATTAACTAACAAATATATGAATAGGTAAAAATAAAAAATAGATAGATGGCACTTGCATTCTCATTATCAAAGCCCAATCTTTTATTTTATAAGCCACATGCCTGCAATACTTATAAAAAAAGAGTGGACTTTTAATTTTGTGATCACAGCTTCCCACTTGATTTTTTTGATTCGCTCTGTGAATATCCTCAATTTCTATTCAAACAGACAAATCACAATGGTTTTTTTCCCCCTTTGATAATGAAAGATTGCATCTTCCCTCTGTTTATTAAACAAACCAAAAATATTAATAGTGATAAGAACATAATGATGGGGGAAAGAAATGATTCAGCTTCATCTTGGGGTGTTATTAAAATATTGGCAAGCCATATGGTCTTGAATAACACACTTTTTTAAAAAAAAATTGCTTTCAGTCTATAAACAGACAGGAAGATAATTGCCAAGTACAAAAGTTCAAAAAGGCAAAACACAATGAAACGAAAACAAGCCCCCCCCCAAAAAAATCACCACAGAGAAAGAAAAACAAAAGGAAGAAAAATAATGTTTAAGAGAAAAATACACATAATAATAATTGTGTGTTTGTGTGCTGTAGTTCCTTCTGCCTATTCAAGGAACCACCAGGAACATTCCCACCAACACTGACAGAGGAAACTACACGTAGATAAACCAGGGGTCTGCAACTTTAAACACTCAAAGAGCCATTTGGACCCATTTCCCACAGAAAAGAAAACACCGGGAGCCACAAAACCCTTCCTGTGCCTGACTATTTCTTGAGCGGCCACAAAATTAGCATATATAGTTGAATTAAACGTTCGGTTTTCTTCTGAAACTTTTCTTTTCTTGGATTTATCCATGGTTGGCCTACCGGGGGTTGAAAAGCTCAATAAATCGTGTGTTGGCAGGTGTCTCACATTGGCAGTTGTGACACATATTTTGAGTGACAGGGAGCCACAGCAGAGGGGTAAAAGAGTCACATGAGGCTCCAGAGCTGCAGGTTGCTGACCCCTGAGATAAACTGAGAAACCCCACTCCCTTCTAGCACTGATGATGTTATCTAGTTGGGTAATGAAATGTCTGTATTACCTAGTTGGGTAACAAAACATCTGCAAGGAATCTGTCTGCAAGTGAGCACGAAGGACTTCACAGTCCAACCCTGAGCTACAAATATTTTCTTCTGTTGTCCATCAACATTCAGGAGCCTTTGGACGGTAAAGTCATACCTCATCACGTCACAGACATCCGATGAGGAGATATAATATTTGTTTCCCCAAATGTGCTGTGTACCTTTGCCCAACCCTTGCGAAAGGCTGTGGTTGGAAAAGACCGGTTTAGAAGATACAATTGCTCTCTTGAGGATTTTGCTTTGAGCTCTGTCTCAAAGATATCAGGTAGTTAGGCAGACAATGGCTGCTTTGTTCCAGAACTCCATGGCAATTAGTTGCTGTATCACAGGGGGCATCAAAAAAGGACAAGACGATAGTGAAAGACGATGAAATGCAGCTGAACAAACCTTGAACCCCTAAGTAGAGAAGGAAGAAAGGGGTCAAATTCCACATGGGAAACTTGAGAGGGGCTCCTTTTTTCTAGAGGATGGGATATGTTCCTCATTTCACCTGTTGGGAGAAATATCCATCTGGGTTCAGTTCCAAGCCGGGAGAAAGACACTGGAATTATGGAAAGAGCCTTGGTAGTACAGTGGTCTAAAGCACCCTGTTATTAAGACCAGCTGTCTGCAATTACTGCAGGTTCGAATCTCGCCAGGCTCAAGGTTGACTCAGCCTTCCATCCTTTCTAAGGTAGGTAAATTGAGGACCCAGTTTGTGGGGGCAATAAGATGACTTTGTATAAATATACAAAAGAATGAAGGCTATTGCTTAGCGCATTGTAAGCCGCCCTGAGTCTCCGGAGAAGGGCGGCATATAAATCAAATTAAAAAAAAAAACAAAAAAAACATGGAGGCTGATTGGAAAGATGGTTTAAGGATGAAGCAGAACCACATGGGTTTGAGGTCCTGAGCAGCTGACCACATGGAGTTGAGAGTGAGGGGTATTTATACCTTCTCTTGGGCTTTGCACTTGAACTTCCTGTTCCTGTGCAAGAAGAGGTATTCTATTGGCTGTTGTAGGGGTCGTAGCTGGCTCTATAGGTTGTCTGGGCTCTCCGGTTTGGTTGAAGTTTGGACTCTGATGCAATGTCCTTAGGAGATTGTGCGATGTGGTGAGCTCTACTGCTAGTGGGCTAATCCTATTATGTCCTGAAGGGTCATGTCTTAATCCCATCAGCCTGGATCTGAAGGTCTTTTGTTTTGTAGATAGGATGGCCCAGTCTTTCTTAATGGGCAAAAAATATCTGCTGGGGGTTGTTAAGAAAGATGGGGGCTGCTTTCCCAAAGCATGTTTCTCCATTTCTCACTCAGGGGAATATAATATTCTGCCTTTTTAATATTTCTCAAAATGTTTCATTCTTCTAGGAGAGGGGTGGGTGCTAACTTTCCACATTCCCAAATCCTTTGTTTTTTCAATGTAAGTTTCCACAGACTATTGTGGTCAAGATTTCTTGGAGGCAGAGGAGGGGAGAAACTTACACAATTGCATGCATTTTTGCGCACTGCCTTGCTTTGCATTCCACTGGTTTCCCAATTTGGCATCTTCCAGATGTGTTTTTTTAGACGGCAGTCCTCAGAATCTCCAGGCACCACAGCCTAGTTACGGAAGGCTAACTAGAGGAGTTAAGAGGTCAAAGAGTTAAGATGTTCCCTAGTGGGAATGTTTTCTAGAAGCCTGAATTTATCTTTCACCAAATTCCTGCGGGAGATGAAGGATGATCCTTTGGAAATATTTCTTTTTTTTTTTTGTCTTCAACACCTAGAACTGTAATCTCACTGTGGATTAATCTCTATCAAGTTCAGTGTGCTTGTTAGTGAGAAAACCACGATCGTGACCCACAATTATCTATGAGCACAAATTGATGGATTTATCTTAACAGCAATTGTGGCGTGATATTATCCAAACCCAGACTTTCCTAATGAGGTGCCTGGTCAAGATGTAACTGGAGGCCATGCTGAGTGGAAATTATGGAAAGTACACTGCAACATCTGGAGATTATCAGATTAGAGAAGGACCATTAACCAATTCCACCAGAGACGGCTGTAGTCAGAACACCTGCATTTTCACTTAACAGGATATTTTTGCTGTAGTGTTCCACTAATAAAATCGACCTCAAACATATTTATTTATTTATTGGTTCGATTTATATGCCGCCCTTCTCCGGAGACTCAGGGCGGCTTACAATGCGTTAAGCAATAGCCTTCATACTTTTTGTATATACCTGCTTAGCAGGCCTTTCGGGGCCCCCTAAGTGGTGTTCTTTTAGATACAAAGTCAGCTTATTGCCCCCACAATCTGGGTCCTCATTTTACCAACCTCGGAAGGATGGAAGGCTGAGCCTGGTGAGATTTGAACTCGCATATATTTTTTTTTCTATAACTGTAGCAGGGGTGAAATCCAGCAGGTTCTGACAGGTTCTGGAGAACCAGTAATGGAAATTTTGTGTAGTTTGGAGAACTGGCAAATACCACCCCTGGCTGGCCCAGAGTGTGGTGGGAATGGAGATTTTACAATATCCTTCCCCCAGGAGTGGGGTGGGAATGAAGATTTTGCAGTATCCTTCCCCTGCCACGCCCACCAAGCCATGCCCACAGAACCTGTAGTAAAAAAAAATTGAATTTCACCACGGAGCTGTAGCCTACTAAAAGTCATGTTGCCATGAGAAATGGTGCATCATACGGCAACAATTTTTGAATCATGCTACTTCAAATCTATTAAATTACAGAATGCATCTAAACTCTGGGTCTTCTGAGGGATTGAAATTTGGGGAAATTGTGGCAGTTTCGGCTATAGTGCTACATCTGCTTCTGTGCTGCTGCCATGGTCATGTGACCTTTATTTTCAACATTCCGTGACAGTTTCCAAGCCTGTCTTGCAATCCTTCATTTCCTCCCCCACCCAGCAGCACCAGCCACTTACCTGCATGCTGGAAGGGGAAGTGAAACAAAGGGAAGCAAAGGGAAGAGAGAATGGAGGGGAAGGGAAGGGAAGGAGAGGGAGAGGAGAGGAGAGGAGAGGAGAAGAGAGAGAAGAGAAGAGAAGAGAAGAGAAGAGAAGAGAAGAGAAGAGAAGAGAAGAGAAGAGAAGAGAAGAGAAGAGAAGAGAAGAGAAGAGAAGAGAAGAGATCCCTGCCAGATTCTTTTTTGTTCCAAATCTCAGCAGGAGTCCAGACATTTTAGCAAGCAAATGTTCATCCTTTGTCCCCGTTAATTACAGATTCCATTGTAAGGTTTCCTTTCCAATTACTTTTTTTATCTACATTAAATCTCTCTCTTAATTGAGCATATGAAAACCATTGAAAACTAAACCCTCCTACGGTCCCTTGTTCTCTGGGTCTCATTTGAAGCACCCTCCAACTTTTGCCTTCCAGGTACGGGCCAATCTCGTGACTGGGAAAGCGTAGTCTCTCTGTAATCTGTAGAGTTCCGGGAGAGTCAAGGAAGACCTGCGATATTGTTTGCCTTGTTTTGAAATGCTCCTCCTGTTTTTTGTCTCCATCCAAGCTTTGACGCAAGAGGATGTAATTTTTTTTTTTCTTTCCTGAAATGCAATGCAAACTGCTTTGCCGTCTGACCTGAAGTAAATTTCAGCCTGGAGTGAGTGTTCCTCATTTAGAACAAAATATCAGAATACTGAACAATAGTAGCTTCTGTTGAGCGGGGCCCATTCGGAGATAAGTGGGCCAGGCAGGGAGCCAGAATCAAGGGCAAGCCATACTGTCATAATAATCAATTAATTCAGACCTGAGGGTCTTAACAAAGAAGCTACTGTGGAGGAGGCCAAACGGCTAAAGGCTCGGATTAATGCCTGAGGCCACCAGGAATAGTCAAGTTTTCGTGACACGGGGCGGGATTGCGCAATGGGTTCTTGGAGGAGGAATTAGCGACTTGGAGCCTTCCGCATGTGAAACATTTCAACGGACATCAGCTTCAGTCAACACGGTCAACGTCGAAGGATTAGAAGTGATGTATTTTAAAAGATGAGGAGAGACTGTGCACCAGCTGGTTGCAGAAATGCAACTTTACTCTTTTTTTTTTTTACTGACAGCTTTAAAAAGTGAATAGCCTTTGATTCCCTAAGAACAGGGGTCAGCAACCTGCAGCTCCAGAGCTGCATGCGGCTCTTTGAGCCCTCTGCTGTGGCTCCCTGTTGGGTGATCCCACCACTGGCTGGCCCCGCCCCTCACCCTCCCCTCCCAGTCATTCCTCACCTGGCTTGAGAAGGTAAGGGCGACGGTGGGGGATGGAGAAGCGGCTGGGGCAGAGACAGGGAGATACAGGGAGATACAGAGAGAGGGGGGAGGGAGGGAGGGAGGGAGAGAGAGAGATGTCAAAAGGGTTTTGTGGTTCCTGGTGTTTTTTAACAATTGGTTCTCTGCCCTGTTGACCGGCTGGGTAGGCGTGGCTGGGGGGGTCAGGTGACTGGTGGAAGTGAGTGATGTGGAGTTGGCCACTCCCACCCAGGTTTTGTGGCTCCCAGTGGTTTTTTTTTCCTGTGGGAAATGGATCCAAATGTCTCTTTGAGTGTTTAAGGTTGCAAACCCCTGCCTAAAGATTTTATGGCCGAACAGTTTTCTTGGTAATAATGCAGACAAGTGTTTGGCCACTGCCTTCTAGTGGGTTTTTCTTTTCCAGGATTCCTCTCCGGTTTATGGTCTTAATCTTTCTTGGATGGCTCTCAGCCAAGTGCTCAACAGTGCTGACCCTGCTTAGCTTGCAATCTCAGACGAGCTTGGCTAGATGCTGCCATCTTTGCTTCATCCTCTGGAAAAAGAGGTAGGGAATGAATGCCCCTTTATGACTTGTGGACTTCAACTCCCAGGATTCCTAAGCCAGCGTGGCTGGCTCATGAATTCTGGGAGTTGAAGTCCACAAGTCATAAAAAGGCCATTGTTCCCCACCTTTGCTCTAGAACCTTGTTTCAGTCCTGCTAACTTTAGGTTATAGGGACTTCCACTTCCAGAATTCCCAACCTGGGATACTGGTTAGGGCAGACCTGTCAAACTGGTGGTCCATGGGCCGGATGCTTCATGAGCAGGCCACACCCACCCTTGCAAAGGCAAAAAAATGTCACGATACATCACGATACGTCCACTGACGTGATCAAGTTTGACACCTGTGGGTTAGGGAATTCTGGGAGTTGAAGTCCACCTCTTGAATTTGCCACGGTTGATAAATATGCAGAATATGCATCCAATATTAGAGGGAAATGAACCTGCTGGAGACTATCCAATCATCAAGATGTTCCTGGAATTTGTTTTGTTTTGTTTTGTTTTGTTTTGTTTTGTTTTGTTTTGTTTTGTTTTGTTTTGTTTTGTTTTGTTTTGTTTTGTTTTGTTTTGTTTTGTTTTGTTTTGTTTTGTTTGTTTTGTTTTGTTTTGTTGTTTTGTTTTAATAAAAGCCCAGTTGCTTCCTGAAAAAGCACCTTTGGGGCAACCATTTATTATTTATTTATTTATTTATTTATTTATTTATTTATTTATTTATTTATTTATTTATTTATTTATTTGTCGAGCATGTATAAGATAACGGATATAAGTATATACCTAACATGATTATGAATGCAGGAAATGGATACGAATAAAAAGGGACATAAGGACAGGGACGGTAGGCACATTGGTGTGCTTATGCATGCTTCTTACAGACCTCTTAGGAATGGGGTGAGGTCAACAATAGACAATCTAAGGTTAAAGTTTTGGGGGTTTGGGGAAGAAACCACAGAGTCAGGTAGTGCATTCCAGGCATTGACTACTCTGTTGCTGAAATCATATTTTCTGCAATCGAGTTTGGAGCAGTTTACCTTAAGTTTGTATCTATTGTGTGCTCATGTATTGTTGCGGTTGAAGCTGAAGTAGTCATTGACAGGGAGGACATTGTAGCAGATAATTTAGTGTACTACACTTAGGTCAGACCGAAGGCGGTGTAGTTCTAAGTTGTCTAAGCCGAAAATTTCAAGCCTGGTGTCATAAGGTATTCTGTTGTGAGCAGAGGAGTGGAGGACACTTCTTGTGGAATTTCTCTGGACTCGCTCAATTGTATTAATGTGCAATGTGCGGGTTCCAGACAGATGAGCTGTATTCAAGAATTGGTCTAGCAAAGATTTTGTATGCCCTAGTTTGCAGTACAATATTACCAGAGAAGAAGCTTCGCAAGATTAGGTTAGCAACTCTTAATACCTTTTTGGCAATGATGTTTGCCAATGTGTAAGACAGAGCATTTGTTGGTTAAGATTTGGAGTTGCCAATTGTTTGACAATTCTGACACATAGTCAAGGACTCTTTGTAGGGCAGTAGATTGTCAGTGGTGTTGAATAGTTTTACATCATCAGTGAAGAGAACACAGTTGTTTATAATATGATAACAAAGGTCATTTATGTAAAGTATAAAAAGTGTGGGTCCTAAAACGCTGCCTTGGGGACACCACTGTTAACAGGTGCAGGATTTGATAGGGGACTCCCTATTTTGACTACTTGTTGCCTGTTTGACAGGAATGCAGCTATCCACTTATGCAGGGATCCGGAAATGCCATAAGATTTTAGTTTTAGAAGTAGTTTGTCATGTACCACTGAATCAAAGGCTTTACCGAAGTCTATGTAAATTGTGTCTATTGCTTTGCCCTGGTTGAGTTCGGTAGTCCATATGTTTTTTCAGTGTAGGAGTTGCAGATTATAGGACAAATTTTTCCTGAAACCAAATTGTTTGTTAGAGAGTAGGTTGTTTGTCCCTAAGTGGAGGGTAATGGTTTATGATTGATTCCATGACTTTGTAGGTGACGCAACATAAAGAGATTGGTCTGTAATTTTCAAATAGGCTGGGGTCATCCTTTCTGAAGGTAGGGATGACCGTGACTAGTGATCCTAGGTTGGTCCTGAAAGATTTTTCATGGATGACTGAGAATCTCTACAGACATTTAGCTATACAATTTGGGATGAACACACTTGGAATGGTGTGGGAGTAGGAATGGATTTCCAGAGGAAAAATTGCAGACTACAGGAACCAGGAGCACCACTCAGGTGACCCTGAGGACACAGATAAACCTCCAAGTGCTTCAATGACCCTTTAAAAGGATGCAAATGACCAACTGTCTGCAAGGAATTTAAATCCTTCCATTCCCCATTATCCTGTCAGAGTTGAAGAAGTTTCTTGGAAGAGAAGTGAAACATCTTCAAAAGGAAAAACAAGAAACATCAGTTGCCTCCTGAAAAAGCACCTTTGGGACAAACCATGACCTGGATGACTGTGAATCTCTACAGACAATCATCTAGCTATGTCGTGAGATATTCTAATTCATTGGACTTGAATGAAATACCTGCAGCTGATCAACAAATGAATGAAACCAAGTGGTTATTTGCAGGCTGAGTCTTATGGAACTCAGAAATGTAATGAGGTTTCTTGATGACAGAATCATTCACAGCAGACAAGGTGCCCGACAGAATGTAATTCCGGAGTTTCCTTGAAATGCTCCGATGAAAGGAAAGTGATATGTTCTTTGAGCTATGCTTCATTTCAGACATGCCGGCACTTTTAGATGGATCTCTACAAGGTAGGGAGTTTTCTGTGGCCAAAGGATAGAAAATCCTTGATTTGTAATTGACGCAAAAATAGTACCACCTGTAAAAAGGAAGAGTGACAATTGTTAGAACAGAAGGCTGATAAAGACAAAACACTGAAAGACCTCCACTTTGCAAATTAAAAGCAAAATTATGGTTGCAATGTACAGAATGCCAATGAGCTTATTAACATTAAACAGAAATAAATAAATAAATCAGATAGGCTAATAGAAACATGCATTTGTGTCCCGTAACTAATCAGTCAACAACAATAACAAAATTACTAAGGGGAGCTTTGAATTCCAGAGCTGTTAATTAAATGCATAATTGGCAAGAGAATTCTCCATTTGTCTAATGCGAGGATGGACTCTCACTTTGACTGGTCTTTGAAGTTTAGGAGGCAACATTAAGGGCTGAAATACAGCATAAAATATGCTTACGTAAAAACTCGATAGAGCTCTATTAGGTAGTATTTTTTTAGCCAGAAAGGACTACAGTATGTGGCATTTGGTTGGAAAGGATAAAGAAACCGGTGGACTAACTGGGAGAGAATTTTGGAATTTGAAGGCCACAAACAAAGATGAGAGATGCCATGTCATCCAACTTGTTATTTTGAGTTCCTGCAGATCCACTTACCCACTTCTTTTCGGAAGGAATTTGAGGTATAAAATCTTGGAAAGCGAATTGTTTATTTGTTAGATTTTTATACTGCCTGCATTACTTTATACGTTTCTCCAAGTAGCAAATATACATCATACTCCTTCCTCCTCCTGTTTTCCCCCACAACAGGGACCTAGTGAGATGAGTTGGGCTGAGAGAGAGTGACTAGTGCCAGTGACCTTTTTGCTGTCTCATGCCAAAAGTGGGGGTCGCATGGGGGGGTCACACATGTGCATGCCCACACCCATAATTCAATGTGCCTCACCCCCACCATGCATGCACGCGTGACCCACACACACTCCCCCCACTTTTGACACATGATGGCACAGTGGGCCCGGTAGGCCTATTTTTCGCTCTGCCCAGGCTCCAAACGCTTTCTTGGAGCCTGGGGAGGGCAAAAACAGCCTTCCCCACCCACTCAGAGGCTCTCCGGAGGCCAGAAACAGCCTTTTTCCCGACTTCCGGTGGGACCGGAAGGCCCAAAAATCAGATGGCCAGCGCTGGAGCTGAACTAGCGAAATGCTCATGTGCCCACAGATATGGCTCCGTGTGCTACCTGTGGCACACATGCCATAGGTTTGCCATGACGGGACTAGTCCAAAGTCACCCGGCCAGCCTTCGTGGCTACAGTGGAACTAGAACTCACAGTCTTCTGGTTGCTAGGCCAGCACTTCAATCACTACATCAAACTGACTCTCTAAATATCTAATATCTTTCTTTCCAAAAGTGAAATCAGTAGCTGATACCAAGAGACTTAAGCCAGAGAGATTTCTAATTCTGTGTAAGAAGATAATTATTCGGCTAACAGTTTAGAAAGACAGATCTGCAACTCTCTCTTTCTTCAATTCCCTGAAATATGAGTTTCCAATTGGTTGAACAATGAGCAGCTCTGAAAAGAAGAACTAGGGGAGGCATGATAGCAATATTTCAATACTCCAAGGACTGCTACAAAGAAGGCGGGGAGGGGGGTTCAATCTATTCTCCAAAGCATCTGAAGGCAGGACAAGAAGCAACAGATGGAAACTATTGAAGGAGGAAACCAACTTAGAATTAAGGAGAAAATTCCTGACAAATCAATTGATCAGTAGAAGGGCTGACCTTCAGAAGTTATGAATGCTCCATCACTGGAGGTTTTTAAAGAAGAGATTAGACAGCCATTTGTCTGATATGGTACAGGGTCTCCTGCTTAAGCAAGCGTTGGACTAGAAGACCTCCAAGGGCCTTATTCTGTCATCAGAAGTAGATTTGCTCTACTTTCAGATTATATGTTTCCATTTGGCAACAGAGGGGTGAAAGATTTCAGAAATGTGTACACTTCCTCCTCCACTACTATCAGAGTAACTGTGGGTATCTCGTCTTCAGCTGCAAGATAATAGGTGGACAACTTATGCAACTACTTATGAGAGGCAGTTGCAATGTTAAGCTAATGTTCAGCTTCTCTTGGTGGCATACTTTTTCTCTTTCTCAAGCAGCTTTGCAAGTCAGTTGAGGCACAGACTTACAAACTTGGACCCTTGTGATCTTCTAGCTCAGGGGTCTCCAACCTCCAATCCATGAACAGGCACTGGTCCCCGGCATGCCAGACATCATGCCATCCAAACAAACAAAGCTCCATCCATGGAATACAGGCAGCACATGAAGCCACATCTTCTCTGGTCTGCAGAAAAACCTCTTTCCACGGAACCGGTCCCTGGTCCCAAAAAGTTGGGGGTGGGGGCACTGTTCTAGCTGCACTGATTTTGGACAACTTGCTTCCAGTTTAACTTCCCAAGTTTAGCTAGATGCCTTCCATTCTGATTAGCAGCCCCTGATGTCAATCATGCAGGCTGTGGGTGGGCCAGAAGCAACATGACCCTCCCCTCCAGATCAGTGGTGGGAAATCAAAGATTTTTACTACCGGTTCTGTGGGTATAGCTTGGTGGGCATGGCAGGGGAAGGATACTGTAAAATCCCCATTCCTTCCCCACTTCAGGGGAAGGATACTGCAAAATCCTCATTTCCTCCCGATCAGCTGGGACTCAGGGGAGGCAGAGAATAGATGGGGGGCGGGGCCGGTCAGAGGTGGTATTTACCGGTTCTCCGAACTACTCAAAATTTCTGCTAACGGTTCTCCAGAACTGGTCAGAAACCCAGCCTCTGCTTCAGATGCACCAAGGGGGTCCCCGGAAGCCATCTGGACTGTCTGCAGCAGAGAGACCCCTTTCTCTGCTCTCATCCCTTTCTGCAAATGGAAGCATTTTTCTTTGGCACCCAGAGGTGAAGGCGGAGGAGGGGGTGGGGGAGAGAGAACCATGCCTTGACATAGACAGATGGCACATTCTTTTGGCTGAGCTATGGCTCCTAATAATGCTTAGCGGTGCTTATCTTGCACTTTGCATCTTCCAGAAACTTTACAAGGCAAGGAGCGGTTAATCATTGCAAAGTTCAGTTCTATAGACCCGAGCCATTTGTCATAACTCGGGAGGTTTCTATATTGTTGAGATAAGACTTCTAGAGATGATTTGATAGCTTGGATACCGACTAATGCATTTAAAGGGGCAGCCTGATTTATGGAATGCTTGGTTTCGAAGGGAGAATGGCAGCAAGGCTACGGACCTGAACATAGAATAACAGAGTTGAAAGGGATCTCTGAGATCTTCTAGTCCAACCCCCTGTTCAAGCAGGAGACTGTATACCATTGCAGACAAATGGCTGTCCAGTCTCTTCTTAAAAGCCTCCAGTGATGGAGCTTTCACAACTTCTGGAGGCAAATTGTTCCGCTGATTAATTGTTCTAACTGTCAGGAATTTTTTTTAACTTAAGAAATTTCTTAAGTTAAGAAATTTCCTGACAGTTAGAACAATTAATCAGCGGAACAATTTGCCTCCAGAAGTTGTGAATGCTTTTTAATCAAAGTTAAGTTGTTCCATTGCTTGATTGTTCTCACCATTAGGAAATTTCTCCTTAGTTCTAGGTGGCTTCTCTCCTTCGTTAGTTTCCATCCATTGCTTCTCATCTTGCCTTTTGGTGCTTTGGAAAATAGCTTGACTCCCCCGCCCCCCCCTCATCTTTGTAGGAGCCCCTCAAATTTTGGAACACTGCTATCATGTCTTGAAATCCTTGTTCTTGTGGTAATTCATGGCTTAGGCCCGGGATATTTGGCGGACCATCTGCAGCCAGCAACAGCTTCCCATCGCCCTGTGCGTTCCCACAGAGAGGGCCTACTCAGGGTGCCGTCAGCCAGACAGTGTTGGCTGTCTACCCCCAAGGAGAGAGCTTTCTCTGTGGGTGCACCCACTCTTTGGAATCAACTCCCTCTGGAGCTCAGGGTGGCCCCCGACCTTCACTCTTTCTGCCGTGGCCTGAAAACGTGGCTATTTCACCTGGCCACCCTGGACTGATGAAGGTTTTAATTGAATTTTAACTGGGTTTTATTGAATTTTTGTTAATTTTAACTTGGATTTTTGTTTTAATGGTTTGTTTGCTTTGTTTTAATTGTTGTGAGCCGCCCTGAGTCCATTGGAGATAGGGTGGCATATAAGTTCCATAAATAAATAAATAAATAAATAAATAAATAAATAAATAAATAAATAAATACATACATACATACATACATACATACATACATACATACATACTAATAATAAAAAAAGGAACAGAGTAGATTGGATCCAGAATTGGAAAATGAGATTGTGATTCAGGGTGGACTTTAATCATCCTATACTTTCATTCACAGGTTGGAAAAAAATCATAGTTTGCTCAAACATAAGTTATTGAACCAACCATCATCATTATTATTATCTCTTTTATTCATTAAACATGAACCACAGTCAACTGAACATTTAAAAATGAATCATAAATGCCATTGACTGGTGCTAATGGTTGATACGGGATGCTGCCAGCGTCCTAGGAATCAACCAAGTATCTTCTTAAGATGTACGATGTTCTGAGTAGCGCAGTTTTTTGCAGTTCCATTAGTGTTGTTGCAAAAAGCTGCAATTTCTTGATGTTTTTTATAAAATTCTTGGACCATGGTAGCAAGTGCCCCAATGACAATGGGTATCACTTTTACATGCTTCATTCATAACTGTGTAGTTTCGATGGCCAGGTTGCGATATTTTGTGATTTTTTTTCGCAGTTCTTTTTCTTCGACTCTGGTATCTCCTGGTATAGCGATATCAATAAATTGTACACTTCGGCCCTCGACAACTGTGATATCTGGTGTGTTGTTGTTGTTTGACAGTATACACAGCAAACGAGATGACCATGCTGGATTTCGTATCCCAAATCACTAGTCGAACACTTCCCGAGCGTTTAGGACTGTGTGATGTATCGGCGGATTATGCGAGCAGATCCCAGTAAAGTGGCCTTCTGCAGCTGACCAATAGTGATCTTGTCAGTGCCAATTGTTCTTAAGTGCTTTCCGAGGTCTTTCGGCACATCACCCAGTGTGCCGAGTACCACTGGAACCACCTGCACTGGTTTATGCCAGAGTCTCTGCAGTTCGATTCTCAAGTCCTGATATCTGGTGACTTTTTCAAGTTGTTTCTCGTCGATTCTGCTGTCATCAGGTACGGCAATGTCGACGATCCACACTTTTTTCTTCTCCACAATCGTGATATCTGGGGTATTGTGTTCCAAAACTTTGTCAGTCTGTATTCTGAAGTCCCACAGTAGTTTTGCATGGTCATTTTCGACCATTTTTTCAGGCTTATGATCCCACCAGTCCTTTGCTACAGGCAGATGGTAGTTGTGACACAAGTTCCAGTGGACCATCTGAGCGACTGTGTTGTGACGTTGTTTGTAGTCAGTCTGAGCTATTGTCTTGCAACCGGCCCTTGATAACCGTGATATCTTGTGTGTTGTTGTTGTTATTATTATTATTGTTGTTGTTGTTGTTATTAACTAGGTTATTGCATCATATGTCATAAATTATACACACAGAAGGCTGGATCACTCAAGATACAGATAGTTTTTGACTTACAACCACAATTTCTTTTGCTAAGCAAGGTGGTTGTTAAGTGAGTTGCACCCGATTTTTCACCCAATTTTTTTACCATCACGGTTAAGTGAATCACTGCAGTTGTCAGCATGAATCATGCTTTTATTCAGTGAATCTGGATTCTTCCATTAACTTTACTTGTCGGAGGCCAACTAGAAAAGTCACAAATGGTGATCAGATACCCTTTTAAAACCATTGCAAATAGATTTTGGTTGCCAAGTGCTCAAATTCCAGGGGTTGAAAGGTGTTATGTATCTAATTTTGGAGGGAAAATTAAGCGGGAAAAAAGCTCGATGATTATTGGCCGGCACCCTGGCCAAGAGACTATATAAGGAGAGCTGTTCTACTGTACATTTGCTGGATTCTCACTGTGAAATAAAAAGCTGTTGTTAACATAGACCTGGCTCCTGGCTCCTCACTCACTCAACTTAACACTGGCGATGAAGGTGGGATCGAGGTAGACAGGGGGAACACCTAGCCACCCAATCGGCAATGCTGTCATCCATTTTAGGCCACCATACGTAGCTTCTCGCCAACCCTTTCATCCTTACAATTCCCAGGTGCCCCACATGCAATGTTGTCAACACTTTTTCCCGTAAACATAGTGGTACAACAACTCAATCACCCCACAATAGACAACCCCCTTGAGTAGTCAATTCATTTTGTTTGTTAAGAAACGGTTTAAATTCCGCGCTCATAGAGCCAGCCGGCTCCTGTCTCCTCACTCACCCAACTTAACAAAATCTACTTATCTTCCTTACTGGTTCGGAAGCACGTGCGCATGTCATGTGTGCACGCACACCTTCTGCATATGTGCAGAAGGTAAAAAAACATTACTTCCTGGTTAAAACCAGGAAGTAATGACACCTGGGTGGTGATCACTACCGGATCACAGAACCACAGGGAAAAATCGCTACCGGATCGAGCAATCCAGTCCGATCCGGGAGCATTTCACCTCTGCCAAATTCTAATTACATGACCATGAGGATGCTGCAATGGTCATAAGTGTGAGAACCAGCCTTTTTTTTTCCTCCAGTAAACAAATTGTTGGAGGTCAAGGACTATCTGTATTAAGTTACCAAAACTGGTAAGTGTCAAGTTTCCAAAAGATGCCCTAATTAATTCATGAGCCATGATCCAAACTTCAAAGGAAATATAGTCATTTATTAGGAGCAACATTCCGGCAATACTCAGATGCAGTTAGGACTGATCCCACGTAGATTTACATTCCCCTATGACCCTGTCTCTCCCCTCCTCTCTGGCCATGTCATAAATCACATTCTCCAATTAACCACTTTGACTGGCTGAGAAACCTAACACCCTCCTTCTGGTTGCGGTCAGAAAGAATGTATGGAATTCACTTCAGTTCTCCCTCCCTCCTGCTCATGGCAACTTGAAAACTTTGCAAGCTGACATTAAGATCACACTTGTCATACTGTGCATTCTGGTCACCACAATACAAAATAGATATTGAGCCTTTAAAAAGAGTGCAGAGAAAAGCAACAGAGATCATTAAGGGACTGGAGGCTAAAACTTACAATGAATGATTGTGGGAATTAGATATGTCAAGTCTAGCAAACAGAAGTACTAGGGGTGATATAGAAGTCTTCCAATATTTGAGGGGCTGTCCCAGAGAAGAGGGGGTCAACCTATTCTCCAAAGCACCTGAGGGCAAGATAAGAAGTAACAGATGGGAGGTTATCAAAGATCCAGAATTAAGAAGAAATTTCCTGGCAGTGTGAACAATGAATCAATAGAATGGCTTGTCTTCACAAGCTGTGAGTTTTCCATCACCAGAGATTTTTATGAACAGATTGGACAGCCATTTGTCTGGAATGGTGTAGAGTTTCCTGCTCAAATAGGGGGTTGGACTAGAAGACCTCCAAGCTCCCTTCCAACTGTGTTATTCTAATGTTCTGATATGATGGTTACCACATTGTGGGGACTCAGATATCCAGAAGAGGAGGAACTAAGGATGGTGATTTTCAGATGAGTGTATTTTTATGAATTCTGAAAGAAGCTCATTTGGATCCCTTGGCTTGAAATCCTGAATGAAAAAAAAAAGTGTCTAGAGAGCATGGAAATTGTGCAAAAGGAGGTACTGAAGGCACAGTCACAAACATTCCCCCAAAAGAAAAATGGGCAGAAAAAAAAATCTAAAGATAAATGCAGTGAGCTCTAAAACATTGAAGGAAAAAAGGTCACGTAATAGATGGAGGAGTATAATCATAGAAAAATACAAGGTAATCTCCAGAAACGGTAAGAACTCTGTTCAAGAAGCTGAGAATGAGTTGAGGCTTAGAAAGATTTTTAAAAAAATATATATCTGGGGGCTATGTTCAAATTAAGATGGTATAGATCCATTGCAAGGAGAAAATGATGAACCAGTAATGGTGAGAACACAGAATGTATTGATTCTTATTTTGGTCTCAGAAACAAAATGGTATCCCAAATAGTCATTGAAATGCCACTGGGGAAAACAGGATACTGCAGCTTAGGACAGACAAAGAAAGAGTAAGAGAACTTAACTAGTTTTAGGCTACATAAACAGAGGGATAGAATCAAGATCATGTGAAGTGTTAATTATAATTATTATTATTATTATTACTACTACTACTATTATTATTTATTGGTTAATCTTTAGTGAGATTCACAGCCTTTGAGGCTGGTTAATAGCTCAGCAGCTCGAGTCCTAACCAAGGACCTAGGAACTGTTAAGATATCATCAGAGGATGTAAGCTGTTCCAAGTAAGGTGGTTTTTTGTAGAGTCAAAATGTTCAAGTCCGGCAAATTTAGAATTTCTAAATAGCAGGGTAGCCCTTTGGGTATTGCTCCGAGGGCTCCAATTACAATCGGGACAACACACGATTTCTTTTTCCACAGTCGCTCAACTTCAATTTGTAAGTCCCGGTACTTTGTGATTTTTTCTTGCTGCTTATCTTCAATTCGTGCATCACCAGGTATTGCAATGTCAATGAACCATACTTTTTTCTTTTCAACTATTGTTATGTCAGCTGTGTTGTGGACCAAGTGCCTGTCAGTCTGAATCCTAAAGTCCCACAAGATCTTGAGTTTCTCATTCTCTAAAACTTTCTCAACCTGATGTTCCCAGTGGTTTTTGCTGTACTCAAATCCAAACTTCTGGCACAATTTCCAGTGAATGATTTTAGCAACACGGTCATGGCGTTGTAGGTAGTCAGTTTGTGAAATTTTGCTGCACCCACTGATCAGGTGGTTGACTGTCTCATCTTTCTCATTGCAGAGGCGGCATTTGCTGTTGGTGGTAACATGTTGAATTTTTGCCTTCATACAGTTTGTGGCTAGGGCTTGTTCTTGAGCTGCCAAAATATTATTATTATTATTATTATTATTATTATTATTATTATTATTATTATTATTATTTTATTTATATACCGCCCATTCTCCCAAAGGACTCAGGGCGGTGTACAGCCAGAATTAAAATACAAATATACAAATATACAATATCATAGTTAAAATTAATTAAAATCATTAAATAGTTTTGGCCAAATTTTAAAACCGAATTTTAATAGCGCTTTATAACACCTTGATAAGGCCACACTTGGAATATTGCATTCAGTTTTGGTTGCCATGATGTAAAAAAGATGTGGAGACTCTAGAAAGAGTGCAGAGAAGAGCAACAAAGAGAATTAGGGGACTGGAGGCTAAAACATATAAAGAACGATTGCAGGAACTGGGTATGTCTAGTTTAATGAAGAGAAGGACTAGGGGAGACATGATAGCAATGTTCCAATATCTCAGGGGCTGCCACAAAGCAGAGGGAGTCAAACTATTCTCCAAAGCTCCTGAAGGCAGGACAAGAAGCAATGGGTGGAAACTAATTGCGAAGAGAAGCAACTTAGAACTAAGGAGAAATTTCCTGGCAGTGAGAACAAGTAATCAGTGGAACAACTTGCCTCCAGAAGTTGTGAATTTTTAAGAAGCTGTTGGATAACCATTTGTCTGAAGTGGTGTAGGGTTTCCTGCCTAAGCAGGGGGTTGGACTAGAAGACCTCCAAGGTCCCTTCCAACTCTGTTATTCTAATGAATTCAAGTGTCCAGAGCCAGAGGAATTAAATTCCAGGGTCCTGATAGTGGAGATGATTTCTGAACCACTCTTGATCATTCTTTGAGAACTCCTGGAGAACTGTTGAGGGTCTGATAATGGTGGAGAAGACAAATGCGAAGTCCATCTTTCCAAATGGTGTGGAAAAGGATCTGGAAATCTAACAGGCCTGTCAGCTTGATATCTTCAGGACAAGATCCTCAAACAGATGATCAAGCAGCATGTTTGGGATCCCTAAGTAGATATGCTACAAGAACGAGCAAAGAAAGATAGGTCACAAACCAAATTTTAAACCAGTTACTAACTGAGTAGATCAAAAATGAATGCTGTAGACCTATTATACCTGGAGCTGAGGTGTGGCTTCAACAACCTACCTACCTTATCAGAGCTTCACAAAAGGTGATCACATGACCCCAGGACACTGCAGCCATCAAAAACATAAGTCAGTTGCCAAGAGTGTCTGAATTTTGGACCATGGGGATGCTGCAACGGTCATAAATGTGAAAAAGGGTCATCAGTCACTTTTTTCAGTACCATTGTAACTTTGAATCAGCGGTGGGTTCTTCCCGGTTCTTCCCGGTTCTGCCGAGCCGGTAGCGGTAATGCTATGACATCACCGAACCGGTTCTCCCCCCCGCCCCCCGTCCCCTGCCCCTCCCCCGCGTTATTCTTACCTTTTATTTGGCTCCATCCCCAATCTATTGTTGCCTCCTGAGTCCCAGCTGAACATCTAGAAGGAAAAAAACTGTTTAAACTCTTGCCGCGGGGCTTCAAAGGGCTGCCCTACAGCTGATCAGTGTTAAAAGGCAGTATGGTGGTAGACCGGTGCCTCCAAAAAGTAGACCGGTGCCTCCAAAAACAAATGAGTAGACCGGTGCCTGCAAAAATAAATGGGTAGACCAGTGCCTCCAAAAACAAATGAGTAGACTGGTGCCTGCAAAAATAAATGGGTAGACCAGTGCCTGCAAAAACAAATGAGTAGACTGGTACAGCTCTGCAAGCAGTTAAAAGCCTGGTAGACCAGTACCTCTGCTAAATCCTAAAGACTTGTCACATGACCATCAAGCCACGCCCACAAAATAAGCCACGCCCACAGAACGGGTAGTAAAAAATTTTAGAACCCACCCCTGCTTTGAATGGTCACTAAGTGAACTGTTGTAAGTCGAGGACTAGATACCTGTATTCTCCAAGTCATATCCTAAAAAAGTCTTAAAGAAGTGACAACAACAGACCGCGTAGAAGGTGGATTTCCTTTGCCAACCACTGGACAGGAGAGAGGTCAAACCTTATAACATCTGGACATTCTGGCATAAATTCAGATACACTGCCACTTTAACTATGCTCCTACAGAGCCCTTAACTATGATTAATTGAACCAAAAGCCTATTAATTCAATTTCCTTGTTTTGCATGACTCACTGAAATATTTTGATTAATTTGTAGTGAACTAAGCATTTCTGAGAAGGTCTCCCATCTCTGAGTTGCTTTACTAATATAGGATATCATGACTTAGAATGGTAGTACCTTCTTCTTTGTACCTTCCCCGCAAGGTTTTGCAATCTTTACCTTTTGTGAGTCAAGGAAGTGACCTCCAGATTGAGGGGTTTGTGTGAGGACTCAAGCTTTGGAATGAGGAACTTGTCGTAACTTGATTTCCTTATTTAGTTAAGTTGACGACTTTTGCCAACTACGTTTGTGTAAAATATGCTTTGCCAATTTTAGTCCAGGTGCCAAACGATTTAAGCCTCTTTTGTTCTATGGGTAGTCCCTCAACTCACAACCACTTGTTTCGTGAACATTTCAAGTGACAACGACACTGTTGAAAATGACTTAAACCCAGGCTTCACATTTACGACCATTACAGATCCCACGGTCATGTTGAACATGCTGTTGTAACCTCAAATGGTCACAAAATGAAAGGTTGTAAGTTGAGGTTTACCTGTATTGCAAGAAAAGGCAAGGCCAAGGGTTGAATCCAGCATAGTGTGTGATATTGCTGAATCCCATCCCTGGACATGATAACTGGCTTCATTACTTAAGGGGTTGCCCCAGAGATGAAAGGTTTGACTTATTATCCAAAGCACCCGAAAGCAGGAATGGAACCTCGTCAAAGAGAGATCCAACTTAAAAGTAAGGAGAAATTTTCTGACACTAAGAACAATCACTGGAACAGCTTGCCTCTGGGGTTGTAGGTGTTCCATCAGTAGATATTTTCAAAAATACGACTGGATAACCATTTGGCTGGGACGTTATAAGTCTCCTGCCTTGAGCAGGGAGTTGGATTAGATGACCTCTGAGGTTCCTTCCAGCCTTGTGATTCCGAAATTCACTCCAAATCAATTTGGGAGTTTAATTGAAACCGGATCATTATACAGAATAGATAGACATGTTTAAATTGAATCCAGAACCTATTTCAAACCCTACAACAAGACAGGTCGTCTATTTGCCTCCAATTTTACAGGCATGTTTCTAAAGAGCCGCTCCGCTAGTCTTTATTTTTACTTTGTTTTTAAACTTTTATTTGTCTTCAGAAAGCAAGTTCCATTTCACAGATGGAGGAACATCTCTGTTGACTAAAGAGAAGCAGCTGGATTGCTTTCATCTATAGATTGAAACTCTCAGAAACTCTCAGAAGAGGTAAAAGAAGGGTAAGAGTGTCACTCTTCAGATTTTTTTCCCTATCTTTCTTTTTTCTTTTGCAATTTGCAGGCTGCTATCACAACCCAGGTGTTAAAGCAATCAATCTGAAATCTGGAACATGCTACATCTGTGATTTATAGGCAGCTGTTCACAGGAGAGATGAGATTAGACCATAAAAGCACAACGAAAAAGAAGTTGCCAAATAAAAGAGAGAGGGAGAGAGAGAGACCCAAACAGAAACAACAGAAAATAAAAACATATTACATAGTTAGGCCAAATCTTCAGATACATAATTTGCATCCATTGTGTCAACCCTAATGAAGCCAAACATCTGAGGATTTATGAGATTAGAACTTCTGTGATGTCAAGAAAACCAGCTGTGAAATGTTTGATTGTTGAAGAATCTTAGCGGATGGCTCAGCAGATAAAGACAGACCGGGTTCAAGACCCGAGCACTGTGTGACAGAGCGAGCGCCCGTTACTTGCCTCGGCTCCTGCCAAACAGGCATTCAACAGCATGCAAATGTGAGTAGATAAATAGGTACCACTTTGGTGGGAAGGTAACAGTGTTCCGTGCACCTTGGCATATAGTCATGCTGGCTTCATGACCACAGAAGCATCTTCCGATGACAACGGATCCCTCGGTGAGGAAATGAAGATGAGAGTCAGACATGACTAGACAGGGGAAATCTTTATTTTTACCTGAAGAATAGAATAGAATAGAATAGAATAGAATAGAATAGAATAGAATAGAATAGAATGGAATGGAATGGAATGGAATGGAATGGAATGGAATGGAATGGAATGGAATGGAAGGGAAGGGAAGGGAAGGGAAGGGAAGGGAAGGGAAGGGAAGGGAGAAGAGGAGGGAGAGGAGGAGAGAAAAGAGAAGAGGAGAGAAAAGAGGAGAGAGGAGAGGAGAGAAAAGAGGAGAGAGGAGAGGGGAGAGGAGAGGAGAGGAGAGGAGAGGAGAGGAGAGGAGAGGAGAGGAGAGGAGAGGAGATGGAAGTGACCTTGGAGGTCTTCCATTCCACTTTTTGTGGTCTTTGCCCCAATGATACTATGGCCACAGCTTATGCAATCTTATTAATATTTTTAAATACCGTAAATTTAATAATAAAAATAATAATCTACAAAACAAAGCCAAGTAATAGATTTTGTCTCAACACTATCTTGCCAGCACCAGTCAACATTGCACCCCTCTTCTCTTCTATAAATAAATAAAGCAACTTATGGTTTCAACTTGGCTTTAAGAAGCTACCAAAATGATCAGGGATGGAGAATGTTCAAATACACTTGCACCATGATTAATGCAAATTGGACTTTGGGATCAGGTCCTCTATCATGAGCCAGGAAAAGTTTATTTAAATCTGGGAGCTGTATGAATATAGCCAGTTGCTTGCAAATCACGTTTAATATGTGCTCTACATGGGGCTACCCTTGAAGAGTGTTTGGAGAATACAGTTGGTCCAGAATGCAACTGCGCGAGCTGTCTTGGGTGCACCTAGATACACCCACATTACACCAATTCTCCGCGAGCTGCACTGGCTTCCTATTGGTCTCTGGGCACAATTCAAGGTGTTGGTTATTACCTTTAAAGCCCTACATGGCTCAGGGCCAGGCTATCTTCGAGACTGCCTTCTACTGCATAGCTCCCAACGACCGGTAAGATCCCACAGAGTTGGTCTCCTCCGGGTCCCGTCAGCTAAACAATGCCAGCTGGCGGGCCCACGGGGGAGGGCCTTCTCTGTGGCTGCCCCAGCTCTCTGGAACCTGTTACCTCCTGAGATCCGGACCATCCCCACCCTATTGGTCTTCTGAAAAGCTGTGAAGACCTGGCTTTTCCGGCAGGCCTGGGGCCATTGATCTCGCTCTTGTGATCTTGCAAGATCCGGCCATGAATGGTGTGCATGGACTTTTAATGTTTTTATAATGTTTTTTAAATAATTTTCCTATGTTCTTTGTTGTATTATGTTTTTGCTGTAAGCCTCCCAGAGTCCCTTGGGAGTTGGGCGGCATAGAAATTTGATAAATTAAATTAAATTAATAGAATAACAGAGTTGGAAGCAACCTTGGAGGTCTTCTAGTCCAACCTCCTGCTCAAGCTGGAAATTCTATAACATTCCAGGCAAATGGTTGTCCAATCCCTTATTAAAAACCTCCAGCGTTGGAACTCCCATAACTTCTGGAGGCAAGTCGTTCCACTGATTAATTGTTCTAACTGTCATCATTTATGGCATGGGCCATGGGGAAGTCAGCCAAGTTGGGATTTAGTGTTAGATGAAATCTCCCTTGAATCAGGCTTGGTTCAGAAGGTCCACAAAGATAGGTCCATATTAATACGGAAGTAGTTGGCCAATGCATTTATGTAAGATTACTTGGTAGTCCTTCCAAATCACAAGCATTTCTAACTTTCAATCAAGGAACTAATAAGAAAAACCCACATTCCCATCAATACTGGCAGTGAAAGCTATAAACAGGGAGCAAACTGCAAACTCACTGACACTGATGCTGTTACCTGATTGGGTCATGAAATGCCTGAAAGCAGATAGCCAAGCTCAGAGAGCACCAAGGACCTCACTGTTCACCTCTTCAGCCACATATATCGTCTTCCATTGATATTTTTTAAATATCAATGGATATTTAGTTGCCTAACTTTTCTTGTGCAAGGCGATCAAACCGATCAGTCCTAGAGGAGATCTGCTCTTTAGAAGGCCAGATCCTGAAGATGAAACTCAAATACTTTGGCCACCTAATGAGAAGGAAGGACTCACTGGAGAAGAACCTAATGCTGGGAAAGATGGAGGGCAAAAGAAGAAGGGGACGGCAGAGAAGGAGGGGGATGGATGGAGTCACTGAAGCAGTAGACGTGAGCTTAAATGGACTCCAGAGGATGGGAAGGCCTGGAGGAACATTGTCCATGGGTCGGACACGACTTTGCAGCTAACAACAACAAAAAACTTCTCTTGAGATCAAAAGTTGGCTAGGCGATGCCAGGTGTGATGACTCTTCCTACTATTGCAATGTTATTTTTCCTCTCCTCCCATTTCCTTTATTCTTTGCTCCCTCAAGTGCACTTGGAACACAATTGCATAGACTGAGAACATTTGCGGTTTGGGAGCAAAGACAGTGTGGACAGATGAATTTACTTCCTCATCTGTTTGTACAGGGTGGAAAACAAAATTCCAGAAATCCTTCTCACAGTCCTGCTTCCTAAAGCCTTCTCCTGAAAGGATCAGAAGTGGGTTGATTAGTGAAGTAAATGAGCCCGTCCGAGAATAGTAATAACCTCTCTGTGTCTCCTCTCATGCAGCAGTGACTCAAACTTCAAAGGGCTGATGAATCAGATCCATTAAGCAGTAATGGGATTACTGGCCAGCTGAGAAACCCTGATGGCATCAGATATAGCATCAAGCCATTAATTCCAATTGGTCATTAGTCTGCAAGGGACACTCTTGCCAAGGTCAGCGGTGGCGTTGCGAACAGAAGGAACTTGGGTGGGAAACACTGGCGGGGGGGGAGCCTCTGCCAAAGTCAAGGGATGCAAGCATTTGGCAAGGACCAAGGACGTTCATGAAAATTTCCCCTGACTTAATTCAGTTGAAGTCCTCAGAGAGAAGAAAAGATGTTAGTTGGGGTAGGAAGAAAGTCAGAACCATCGCCCATGTCAACCTTACTCTGCATCTTTCTTGACCTTCCAATGAGCTCTAAGTCAATATGGGGAGTACCTCGATTTGCAATCAAAATTGGAATCAAAATTCCCATTGAGAGGTCTGTGGTGCTCTCTGAGCTTGGTTGCTTTTCTTGCAGATGTTTCGTTACCCAAACTAGGTAATCATCTTCACTGATGATGTTACCTAGTTTGGGTAATGAAATGTCTGCAAGAAAACAACCAAGCTCAGAGAGCACCAAAGAACCCACAGTCGTCCTCCTCCTCCTCCTCCTCCTCCTCCTCCTCCTCCTCCTCCTCCTCCTCCTCCTCCTCCTCCTCCGCCTCCTCCTCCACAAACCCCACTCCCCTCTAACACTGATGATGTTACCTAGTTTGGGCAGGGGTGGGTTTTAAATTTTTTTACTACCGGTTCTGTGGGTGTGGCTTATTTTGTGGGCATGGCTTGATGGTCATGTGACAATTCTTTAGGATTTAGCAAAGTTACTGGTCTACCAGGCTTTTAACTGCTTGCAGAGCTGTACCCGTCTACCCATTTATTTTTGCAGGCACTGGTCTACCCATTTATTTTTGCAGGCACTGGTCTACCCATTTATTTTTGCAGGCACCGGTCTACCCATTTATTTTTGCAGGCACCCGTCTACCCATTTATTTTTGCAGGCACCCATCTACCCAATTATTTTTGCAGGCACCGGTCCACCCATTTATTTTTGCAGGCACCGGTCTACTCATTTGTTTTCTTTCAACACTGATCAGCTGTAAGGCGGCCCTTTGAAGCCCCGCGGCAAGAGTTTTAAACAGTTTTTTTTCCCTCTAGCCATCAGCTGGGAGTCAGGAGGCAGCAATAGATTGGGGGTGGGGCCAAATAAAAGGTAAGAATAATGCAGGGGGGGTGGGGGGGGCGAGGGAGGGCAGGGGGGGCAGAATCGGTTCGGTGACATCATATCATCACCGCTACTGGCTCAGCCGAACCGGGCCAAACCGGGAGGAATCCACCACTGAGGTTGGGTAATGAAATGGGCAAGAAAACAACCAAGCTCAAAGAGCACCAAGACCCAACAATCCTCCTTCCCCAACTCCAACCCCACTCCCCTCGAACATTGATGATGTTACCTAATTTGGGTAATGGAACATCTGCAAGTAAACAACCAAGCTCAGAGAGGTCCAAGGACCCCTCATTTCAACCCTGAGCAACAAATATTCTCCTTTATAAAATTTCCATTTTCTAAGCAAGACGATTGTTAAGTGAGCTTGATTTTATGATCTTTTTTTGACATGGACATTAAGTGAATCACTGCAGTTAACTGACGCAGAAGGTCATTCAGTGAATCCAGCTCCTTCCAATTCCTTTGCTTGTCGGAAGGCAGCCGGGCAGATCAGTGGTGGGTTCCTCCCGGTTCGGCCTGGTTCCACCAAGCCGGTAGCAGTGACAATATGACGTCACTGAACTAGTTCTGCCCCCCCTGCCCCCCACCCCACCCCACCCCCCTGAATTATTCTTACCTTTTATTTGGCCCCACCCCCAATCTATTGCTGCCTCCTGACTCCCAGCTGATGGCTAGAGGGAAAAAAACTGTTTAAACTCTTGCCGCGGGGCTTCAAAGGGCCGCCTTAGAGCTGATCAGTGTTAAAAGAAAACAAATGAGTAGACCAGTGCCTGCAAAAATACATGAGTAGATCAGTGCCTGCAAAAATACATGAGTAGATCAGTGCCTGCAAAAATACATGAGTAGATCAGTGCCTGCAAAAATAGATCGGTAGATCGGTACAGCTCTGCAAGCAGTTAAAAGCCAGGTAGACCAGTACCTCTGGTAAATCCTAAAGAATTGTCACATGACCATCAAGCCACACCCACAAAATAAGCCACGCCCACAGAACCGGTAGTAAAAAAAATTAGAACCCACCCCTGGGGCAGATCACAAATGGCAATCCCACTGCAAATATCAAATAAAGCTGCCAATTAACCCGGCACCCAAATTTTGATCATATGACCCTGGGATCTGTAATGGTCGTAAATGCGAAGACTGGGCATAAGTCACTTTCATCAGTGCCGTTGTCACTTGAAATGTTCACGAAACAAGTGGTTGTGAGTTGAGGGACTACCCATAGAACAAAAGAGGCTTAATCCTTTTTGGCACCTGGACTAAAACTGACAAAGCATATTTTACACAAACGTAGTTGGCAAAAGTCATCAACTTAACGAAATAAGGAAATCAAGACACGACAAGTTCCTCATGCCAAAGGTTGAGTCCTCACACAAACCTCACAACTTAGAGGTTATTTCCTTGACTCACAAAAGGTAAAGATTGCAAAACCTTGCGAGGGGCCAAGGAGAAGGGAGTGCCATTCTAAGCCATGATATCCTGCAACCGTTCTTCATATGTTTTAGTCTCCAGACCTTAAATCATCTTAGTTGTTCTTCTTTGCGCTTTTTCAAAAGTCTCAACATCTTTTTCTGTGAAGTCGTCGACCAAAACTAGATGCAGTATTCCAGGTGGGTCTTACTAAGGCTTTATAGAGCAGTAGTAATACTTCACGTGATTTTGATTCTATGCCTCCACTAGGACCAGGGGTGAAATGCTTCCAGTTCCGACCGGATCACCCGATCCGGTAGTGATGGTGGTGGGTGGTTTGGAGAACCCGTATCAAAAATCCCTGCCCCCACCCCCATGCCTAGCTGAGCCGCGCGATCATCAGAGGCTTTTTTTTTTTACTTTTAAAAACATTTTTTCTTCGGCCAAAAAAATGCTTTTTAAAAGTAAAAAAAAAAGCCTCTGATGATTGTGCAGCTCAGCTGGGATCGTCAGAGCCCTTTAAAAGCATTTTTTCTGCAACCTCTTCGGCTGAAAAAAATGCTCTTAAAAGGCTCTGACGATCCCAGCTGAGTTGCCTGATCGTCAGAGCCTTTTAAAAGCATTTTTTACAACCTCTTCGGCCGAAGAGGTTGTTTGTTTGTTTTGTTTTGTTTTATTAGATTTATATACCGTCCTACTCCCGAAGGACTCAGGGCAGTTGAACAGGCACAAAATAAAATACATAAATACAAAATTTAAAAGCTGAAATAAAACCAGATTAAGCAATTTAGCCCAAGACAAATTTAAAACATCCCAATAATTTAAAAACAGATTGAAAATTTTCAATTTAAAAGAAAAGGGGGAAAAGGTTAGGCCAGGCCAGCTTGCTGGAATAGGAAGATTTTAAGAGCGCGACGGAAGGTGCGCAGATCCAGGATCCTCCGTATCTCCGTGGGGAGCTCATTCCAGACAGTGGGTGCCCCCACAGAGGAGGCTCTCCCCCTGGGGGCCGCCAGTTGACACTGTTTGGCCGACGGCACCCGGAGGAGCCTCTCTCTATGAGAGCGTACTGGCCGGTGGGAGGCTATTGGTGGTAGCAGGCGGTCCCGTAAATGTAGAAAAAATGCTTTTAAAAGTAAAAAAAAAAAAAGTTGGCCACGCCCACCCAGTCACATTAACACCCCCCCACCAAGCCACGCCCACAGAACCGGTAGTAACAAATTTTACATTTCACCACTGTCTAGGACTTCAAGGGCCTGTTACTGTTTTTGAGCCAGGTTTCGCCTAATCTATACTTGTACGTTTTTTCCTGTCTAGGTGTAAAACCTTGCTTTTCTCCACATTAAATTTCATGTTGTTGTGTAGGGCCCATTGTTCAAGTCTGTCAAGATCTTTTTATATCCTGAGTTTGTCTTTTGGAGTGTTGGCTATTCCTGTCAACTTAGTGTCATCTGCAAATCGGATTAGTTCCCCTTCTATTTCCTCATCGAAGTCATTTCTGAAGATATTGAAGAGTACTGGATCTAAGACAGAACGTAATATAATAGATCTTGAATTACTTGGATTACCCGTACTGCATATCGGACATTAATGCAATCGAACGAGTCCAGAGATATTTCACAAGAAGAGTCCTCCACGCCTCTGATCGCAACAAAATACCTTATGTCACCAGACTTGAAATTTTGGGCTTAGACAACTTAGAACTTTGCCGTCTTTGGTCTGACCTAAGCATAGTACATAAAATCATCTGCTACAATGTCCTACCTGTCAATGACTACTTCAGCTTCAACCAAAACAATACAAGAGCACACAATAGATACAAACTCATGGTAAACTGCTCCAAACTAGACTGCAGAAAATACGACTTCAGTAACAGAGTGGTCAACGCCTGGAATGCACTACCTGACTCTGTGGTTTCTTCCCCAAACCCCCAAAACTTTAACCTTAGACCAGGGGTGAAATCCAGCAGGTTCTGACAGGTTCTGTAGAACTGGTAATGGAAATTTTGAATAGTTCGGAGAACTGGCAAATCCCACCTCTGGCTGGCCCCAGAGTGGGGTAGGAATGGAGATTTTGCAATATTCTTCCCCCAGGAGTGGGGAGGGAATGGGGATTTTGCAATATCCTTCCCCCAGGAGTGGGGAGGGAATGGGGATTTTGCAGTATCCTACCCCTGGAGTGGGGTGGGAATGGAGATTTTGCAATATCCTTCCCCTGCCACGCCCACCAAGCTATGCCCACAGAACTGGTAGTAAAAAATATTGGATTTCACCTCTGCCTTAGACCGTCTACTGTCGACCTCACCCCATTCCTAAGAGATCTCATAATCATGTTTTATACTTTTATCTGTTATCTAATACATGCTTACAAAAATAAATAAATAAAATTTAAAAAATATATACTTCCTGCCCGTCTATTATATACAGAGAACAATGGTCTTAGTTAGAAGAAACATTTGCATCTTGAGAATCACAGGTTGCTATGAGTCTGCTGTGAGTTGCAAGGGCACATTCCTTATGTCTATCAAACAGTCCCATCAACTGAAAAATGATTTTTTTTTTTTCACATATCACAGCCTAGGAAGAAGGCGACGCTGGCAAACCACTTCTGATCGTTTCAGTTCATTGCAAAGATTAAGATGGATTTGAAGACACACATGAAGACATGCAAAACCCCAAAGCTTGAGGTTTGTTTCCAATATTCTTCTTTGTCAAATTCACCATCAAGAAAGAGATAAACCATATAGGAGAACACCTGTTTTCAAAAGCTTCTCTGTGATCTTGGCTCATTTAGAAAATTCTAAGTTCTAGGTCATCCTAGATAATATTTAAATGGAAATCACCAAGAAATCGTAGAACAGTTGTCTAGCCTGGGAAGTACAGATAGTCTTGACTTAATCACTAATTGATTTGAATCCTGATAAGTACCCACCCAAGAGGGAAATGGGACAACTGGCCACAGCCAACTCGCTGCAGCCGTCTCACCATGGCCATCTAACTATGGGCAACTCACCACGGCGAACTTTCCATGGCCAATTCACTGTGGCTACCTCACCATGGCCAACTCACTACAGCCAACTCACTATGGCCAACTCTTCATGGCCAACTCACCACAGGCAACTCTCCATGGCCAACTCACTATGGCCAACTCTCCATGGCCAACTCACTATGGCCAAATCTCCATGGCCAATTCACTATGGCCAACACTCCATGGTCAATTCACTGTGGCCATCTCACCACAGCCAACTCTCCATGGCCAATTCACTGTGGCTACCTCACCATGGCCAACTCACCACAGCCAACTTTCCAAGGCCAACTCACTGCGGCCAACTCTCCATGGCCAACTCACTATGGCCAACTCTCCATGGCCAACTCACTATGGCCAACTCTCCATGGCCAACTCACCACAGGCAATTCTCCATGGCCAACTCACTATGGCCAACTCTCCATGGCCAACTCACTATGGCCAACTCTCCATGGCCAATTCACTATGACCAACTCTCCATGGCCAATTCACTATGGCCAACTCACCACAGGCAACTCTCCATGGCCAACTCACTATGGCCAACTCACCACAGGCAGCTCTCCATGGCCAACTCACTATGGCCAACTCTCCATGGCCACCTCACTATGGCCAACTTGCTGCGGGACAATTCACTCAAGGAATTTATCAATTGGCTGACTTAGTTGCTATGCCTATTCATTGGCTGACCTTGTTACCATGTCTTCCCAGTCATAAATATTCTGACAATTGGCTCGCTTAATGACCCTGCCATTCTGTTGCTGATCATGGTATTCACTGAATGGTTGCTATTAAAAAGGTAAAATTGGGTCACTTACATGGGTGCCTTGACTTATGACCACTATGACTTATGATGAAAATGCCTGGCTCCATTGCGGTCGTAAATCGAGGACTATCAGTAAAAGAGAAAGAAAGAAAAAATGCTGCAGCAAACCATTCTGTGGCTGGAAAGATAGCATGGATTTGCCGGGAGTTAAGCTTAACTTAAAGAAGACTTTACTTCATTACTGGGAGCTCAGCAATAAGAAGGGGGAGGATTTCGTTCCAAGCTCCTTGTGATTAAGAATCCCCCACAACATGCCAGCTTCCTCCATAAACTCGATGTACTTTTAATACAATAAAAACCCACAATCTCTTGTTTTGTCCTGCTCAGCTATTTCAGCACTTAAATCATGCCAGCGGAATAGCTCTGTAATTTGATCACTGGGATAGTTATTATTACCTGCCCTAGCCAGACTTTCAACATTTAGATAATTTTAATAGTTTAGAAAGCTGTTTGTTTGAGGCACTAATTTACTTAAGCTTTTCTTTCTTCGGCTTTTGTTTTCAGATTTGCTTAAGATGTCTTCAGCCCACCTTGGAGCAGAAAGGCCAAATACACAATAAAACTAGAATCATTGGGCTGGAAGGGATCATGGAGATCTTCTAGTCCAACCCCCCTGTTTAAAGCAGTAGCCTGTCAACTTGCAAAGCTTTCAAGTTGCCATGAGCAGGAGGGAGGGAGAACTGAAGTGAATTCCATACATTCTTTCTGACCGCAATCAGAAGGAGGGTGTTAGGTTTCACAGCCAGCCAAAGTGGTTAATTGGAGAATGTGATTTATGACATGGCCAGAGAGGAGGGGGGAGACAGGGTCATAGGGGAACGTAAATCTACGTAGGATCAGTCCTAACTGTATCCGAGTATTGCCGGAATGTTGCTCCTAATAAATGAATATATTTCCTTTGAAGTTTGGATCATGGTTCATGAATTAATTAGGGCATCTTTCGGAAACTTGACATAGCCTTTATACCATCCCAGACAAACAATTGTCCCATATATTTTTTTTGAAAAACTGCAGTGATGACAGGAGTGAAATCCAGCAGGTTCTGACAGGTTCTGAAGAACCAGTAGCGGAAATTTTGAGGAGTTCGGAGAACCGGCAGCAGAAATTTTGAGTAGTTTGGAGAACCGGCAAATACCACCTCTGGCTGGCCCCAGAATGATGTGGGAATGGAGATTTTACAATATCCTTCCCCCAGGCGTGGGGAGGGAATGGGATTTTGCAGTACCCTTCTGCTACGCTCACTAAGCTAAGCCAAGCCCACCAAGTCACGCCCACAGAACTGGTAGTAAAAAAATTTGGATTTCACCACTGAGTGATGAGCACCACAACTCCAAGAGACAAGCGGTTTCATTGATTAATTGTTGTAGTCCTATCTTTTTTTTTTTGAAAGCCTCTCCTGATGGAGCACCCATAACATTGGGAGGCAAGATGTTCCACTGATAAATCATTCTCAATGTCAGGAAATTCCTCCTCATTTCCAGGTTGAATCTCCCTCTGATGAACTTCCACCTGTTGTTTCTTGGCCTGCCCTATGGTGCTTTGGAGAATACATCAATCCTCAAGTATATAAATAGTCCTCAATGGTGAAATCCAGCAGGTTCTGACAGGTTCTGGAGAACCGGTAGTGGAAATTTTGAGCAGTTCGGAGAACCAGGAAATATCACCTTTGGCTGGCCCCAGAGTGGGGTGGGAATGGAGATTTTGCAATATCCTTCCCCCAGGAGTGGGGAGGGAATGGGGATTTTGCAGTATCCTTCCCCTGGAGTGGGGTGGGAATGGAGTTTTTGCAGTATTCTTCCCCTGCCACGCCTACCAAGCCACATCACGCCCACAGAACAGTAAAAAAAAATTGAATTTCACCACTGCCTCAACGTATGGCCACAATGGAGCCCGACGTTTCTGTTGCTAAGTGAAACATTTGTTAAGGGAATTTTACCACATCTTACGACCTCCTTACCATACTTGTTAAGTGAATCACTGCAGATGTTAAGTTAGTAACAATGGGTGTTAAGCAAATCTGGTTTCCCCGTTGACTTTGCTTGTCAGAAGGTTGCAAAAGGGGTTCCGATGACCTGGGACATTTCAACGGTCATAAGTATGAATCAGTTGCCAAGCGTCCGAATGTTGATCACATGATCATGGGGATGCTGCCATGGTTGTAAGTGTGAAAAACGACCCTGAGTCATTTTTTTTTTCAGTGCAGTTGTAACTTTGAATGGGCACTAAATGAACTTTGGTTAGTCAAGGACTACCAAGATCTCTTCCAGCTCTATTCTATTCAGTGGTTAGAATGCAGTACTGCAGGCTACTTCTGCTGACTGCTGGCTGCCTACAATTTGGCAGTTCAAATCTCACCAGACTCAAGGTTGACTCAGCCTTCTATTCTTCCGTGGTCGGTAAAATGAGGACCCAGATTGTTGGGGGCAATAGGCTGACTCTGTAAACCGCTTAGAGAGGGCTATTCTATTCTATTCTATTCTATTCTATTCTATGCTATGCTATGCTATGCTATGCTATGCTATGCTATGCTATGCTATGCTATGCTATGCTATTCTATTCTATTCTATTCTATTCTATCCTATCCTATCCTATCCTATCCTATTCTATCCTATCCTATCACAGGTGGGTTTCAGCAGGTTCTGACCAGTTCTGGAGAACTGGTAGCGGAAAATTTGAGTAGTTCGGAGAATCGTTAGTAAAAATTCTGACTGGCCCCACCCCCCATTTATTCTCTGCCTCCCAAGTCCCACCTGATTGGGAGAAAATGGGGATTTTGCAGTATCCTTCCCGTGGAGTGGGGTGGGAATGGAGATTTTACAGTACCCTTCCCCTACCACACCCACCAAGCCACGCCCACCAAGCAATGCCATGCCCACGAAGCCACACCCACAGAACTGGTAGTAAAAAAATTTGAAACCCACCACTGTATCCTATCCTATCCTATCCTATCCTATCCTATCCTATCCTATCCTATCCTATCCTATCCTCCTATTGGCATGGACTAAATAAATAACTTTGCAGACACCAGAGCCAGGAGCTCTAAAAATCAGAACAGATCAGCAGGGGCAGCAAACACCATCCAGATAGCTCAGCCTTGTTTTGGTTGGAAAACATCGCAGCCCAGGTGGTTTCACTGGTAAAAGAAGATACTCTTCTAGTCACATCCTACCATGACAACTATTTAGCTGTCATCCTGCACAGAGAGGGCACAAAACGGGACATATCTTCTGCTTGGAAAGGTTGTGGAAGGTGTTTTGGTTTTTTTACAATTATTCTCATTTTCAGCCATTCCAGTCTTGAAACATGCAGCAGCGGGAAACTAATTACTTACTTACATATTTGTCTTATTGCCGAATGCAAACACATCAGGGAAGAAATGTGTTTTCCTACATGAATATGCATGAAGGTCTATATTATTTATTATTTATTTATTACATGTATTTATATGCCGCCATTCTCCCGAAGGACTCAGGGCGGCGAACACAAGTTAAGAAACAAGTACAATAAAATCATAATTTAATCCAAATAATTAATTAGTAGTAAATAATAAAGCCCGGAATCAGTCTCAGCCTATTTGTTTGAAAAGCCAAGTCTTCAAGTCCCGATGGAAGAAACAGAGATCAGGAGCCGTCCGGAGCTCAGTAGGTAATTCATTCCAGAGGGTGGGAGCATATATTATGGGGTGGGTGGGTGTTTTCCTACATGAATATGCATGGGCCTGCATTCAAGGGAGTGGGGTTAGAGCAAGGATTGTGGCCTTAAAGTGAGATGATCATAGGAGTGCCTTGCTTAATGACTAGACTAACTTACAACCATAATTCTGGGTTGGCTTGTGGTCGTATCTCAAGGATTTACCTGTGCAGCAGAAGAGGAAAAAAAGAGATTATGTCTTTAAATCAGTGGCCCCTCAACCTTTTGGGCACTAGGGGAAGACAATTTTCCCATGGACCTGGGAGGGCAAGGAGGAGTGCATAACTTACCGTATTTTTCAGACTATAAGACGCACTTTTTTGTCTCCCAAAAGGGAGCGAAAATGTTTTATAGACCGAATAATGCCAAAGCCCCGCCCACCCACCAGCCATGTTTTCGCTTCTACATGCCCTGTTTTTGGGCCTTTTTTGGGCCCGTTTTTGAGGCTTTTTGGCCTGTTTTTGAGGGTTTTGGGGCCTGTTTTTGAGGGGTTTTTTGGCCCATTTTTTCAGAAAAAAATCAGCTGAAAAAAGCCTCGAAAATGGCCCCAAAAAGCCTTGAAAATGGGCCAAAAATAAGCCAAAAATGGGCCAAAAAAAGCTCCAAAATGGGCTACAAAAAGCCTTGAAAATGGGCTGGAAAAAGCCTTGAAAATAGGCCCAAAAAGCCACCAAAACAGGCCAAAAAAAGCCCCCCAAAAAGGTAGGCCAAAAGCTTTTTTAAATTGTTTTCCTCTTATAAATTTAGGTGCATCTTATAGTCAGGTGCGTCTTATAGTCTGAAAAATACGGTAGATCCTTCACATATACAGTTTATACAGTGGGGTTCACACTCCTATGAAAATCTAATGCTTGATAATCTGAGGTGAGCTGAAGTGGTGATGCTAGTTCTGGGTAGTAACTGCAAATACTCACTCACCTGTCTAGGTCATGGCTAAGTTCTGGAGGGAATTCGTACAGTCAATTGGGTCCTCCCAGGGGTTTAGTTTGGCTTTTCACCTGAGTACCAATGAGATGGTAGAACGAACTAATGCCATGGTGGAGCAGTACCTCAGGTGCTATATCAAGCATTACTCAGAACCATGACAAGAGATTCTCAGTGATCCAGGTCCTGGTTGTCCCAAAGGTGCCTTTTCAAGAGGCAACTAGACTTTCTGGGTTTTTTTCTTTGAAGAAGTTTCACTTTTCATCCAAGAAGCTTCTTCAGCTCTGAAAAACTCACCCGCTGTTCACCTCCAGCTGTGCAGTTCGGTTCCTAAAAGGCCACGGACTGGGATCGGTTCACAGACCAGGAGTTGGGGACTCCTGCTTTAAGTGAATAAATAATTCATCATGTAATATGGCATATTAGGATAGATTACAAGTAGTCCTCAACTTACAACCACAATGGAGCCTAATATTTATATTGCTAAGTGAGAAGTGTGTTCAGTTAGTTTTGCCCCATTTCATGTCCTGTCTTTCCACATTTGTTAAATGAATCACTGCAGTTCTTAAACTAGTCACACAGTTGTTAAGTGAAACTCGTTTCCCCATTGACTTTGCTTGTCAGAAGGTCGTAAAAAGGGCTCATGTGACTCTGGGACATTGCAATTATCATAAATGTGAGTCAGATGTCAAGCTTCCAAATGTGAATCACGTGAGCATGGGGGTGCTGCAAAAGTCATAAGTGTGAAAAATGGTCATAAGTTGCTTTGTTCAGTGCTGTTGTAACTTTGAACAGTCACTAAATGAACTGTAGTAAATCAAGGACTCCCTTCCTTCCTTCCTTCCTTCCTTCCTTCCTTCCTTCCTTCCTTCCCTCCCTCCCTCCCTCCCTCCCTCCTCCCTCCCTCCCTCCCTCCCTCCCTCCTTCCCTTCTTCCTTCCTTCCTTCCTTCCTTCCCTCCCTCCCTCCCTCCCTCCCTCCCTCATCTTCTTCCTTCCCTAACTGTATACCTATCTACCTCCCTGCTGTGCCTCCTTCCTTCCTTCCTTCCTTGCTTGCTTGCTTCTTTCCTCCTTTCCTCCTTTTTTCTTTTCTTCCTTCCTTCCTTCCCTCCCTCCCTCCCTCCCTCCTTCTTTCCTTCCTTCCTTCCAATGTCTCCACTGAACCTCCTGGGTGCATGTTTAATAAAACACTGCAACTAAACTCCACCAGACTTTTTCGCCCAGATTTCTACCTAACTCATAATTCAAAGTGGCATTTCCAGAAGGAGCAATGATGAAGTTCCCTAAATTGATAATTATGCAGAATGCCATAAATATGCTGGGCGGCAGGGAATCAAACGGCCTCCAGAATTGCATTCCCCAAAGCCATATTTGTTCATTAGGATGGGGGAAAGAAAATGTGTTCCCTAATGCAATTCAGAAAGGACAACCTCATGAAAAAAAAAAATTGCAGCATTCCCTCGATTCCTCTTGATATTTTTCTCAAGGTTTATCATATTCCCCCACCCCCTTTGCTGATAATTCCAGAAGGGGCTTGGAAACCTAAAACATTGCTGAGAAAATGAGGAATTCAACAGACAGTTGGAACATCATGTAATTGTTGTAATTCCTTTAGCAAGAAAGGGGCTAAAAGATCTGGATAGTTTATCCAGTTTAACATTTTTATTGAGTTATAAAATAAGATACAAAATACAAAAGTAAATAGGAAAATGGTGGTGAGGAAAGGGGGAAGAGAAGTGAGGAAGGATGAGGAAAAAAAGAAAAAGAAACATTGACTTCCGACTTTCTCTGTTGCAGTAAAATAAGGCGTTAACATCAAATCACAACTTTTTGTTTTTTCATAATAATATGAACAAGCCATTTCTATAAAGTCCTATCAATCTAATTGGTAAAACCCAAAATCAAAGTTTCATTCTTTTCAACTTCAACCACAAAGCTCAGAAGCAGTCTCCATGTGGAAACAAAGGTACTTGTATTTTTTTCTTTAATCACAATAGTCAATGTTGCCATTTCTGGATAATTTTATAAACAGAATAAACACACAGGATCTGGCAAGGAAGGGGGTCAATAAAAATCAAAATGGCAGCCACAACCGTTCAGTCAAAATCCCACCCCTTTTTAACGTGATGTATGTAAAAATGAGGGGCCTATGATCAGATAGTTGGACCACCATCTTGGCTATTTTAACCTATGGACACCCCTGAGTGCCACTCTTGGTTTCTAAAAATACCCTAAGTAGCAGGGGTGGGTTCTACTTACCTTTACTATCTTTACTTACCTTTACTACTGGTTCACAACGGGATCGACAAGCTCAAAGTCTTAGCCACTGAGCCACCGCATCCCCCTATAATATATGTAGATATATTATTATTTATTATTTATTTATTTATTTTATTTGTTCAATTTGTATGCCGCCTTTCTCCGAAAGGCGGATTACAATGCATTTAAAAACCATATATAAAAACATTAAAAATTAAAACATTAAAAACAATTAAAATCCATTCACACCATTCATGCCCGGAACTCACCAGATCGCAACAGCGAGATCAACGGCCCCAGGTCTGCTGGAAAAGCCAGGTCTTCACCGCTTTTCGGAAGGCCAGTAGGGTGGGGATGGTCCGGATCTCAGAAGGTAACTGGTTCCAGAGAGCTGGGGCAGCCACAGAGAAGGCCCCACCCCTGCGGACCCGCCAGCCGGCATTGTTTAGCTGACGGGACCCGGAGGAGACCAACTCTGTGGGATCTTACCAGTCGCTGGGAGCTATGCGGTAGAAGGCGGTCTCGAAGATAACCTGGCCCTGAGCCAAGTAGGGCTTTAAAGGTAATAACCAACACCTTGAATTGTGACCGGAGACCAATAGGGAGCCAGTGCAGCTCACGGAGAATTGGTGTAATGTGGGTGTACCTAGGTGCACCCACGACAGCTCGTGCGGCTGCAATCTGGACCAACTGTAGTCTCCGAACACTTTTCAAGGGTAGCCCCATGTAGAGCATGTTGCAATAATCTAACCGTGAGGTGACAAGGGCATGAGTGACTGTGAGGAGAGCCTCCTGATCCAAGTACGGTCGCAATTGGTGCACCAGGCGAACCTGTGCAAAGGTCCCCCTAGCCACAGCTGTCAGATGTTGCTCTAATCTTAGCTGTGAGTCTAGGAGGACACCCAAATTGCGAGCCCGTTCTGAGGGGGACAATTTCTCCCCCCCCCCCACAGAACTTATATTTACTATGAGTAGATATAAGTAGGTCTTGATTAATACAGGGAACGGAGCCCCACAAAACAGTTGCATTCTTCAAATTCACCCTGTTCAGAGTGAGTTTGCTATGGAAAATGAGGTAATTGGTTCCAGCTTGACAGAAGGAGTCAATGAAGAATTTTACATGTAGTTTTCTTTTTTATATATGCATGAAAAGAAGAGCTTGCAAAGATCAGATGTCTCCAGCATTCATTGCAACAGAAAGTCTTATTTTCTTACCAGATGGGGAAGCAGAGAAAGAATACATTGTTTTCATAAAGTTTTGGGACTGTCTGCCGTCCTGATTTAAATTGAGACAGACCACAAAGTTTCACTAAACAATAGCTTCCTTATAGCAGGAAAACCCAAGCGGATCTTAATTACAATTATCCAAGCCCTGGGGCATTTAGATCCTAAAAAATTATCATGTATGTACCCAAATCTGCAAGCTAAATGTTGGAGATGTGAATGTGATGATGCAACTTATTATCATATATGGTGGACTTGTAAGAAAATCAAAGCATTTTGGATAAAAATTTGGTGGGTGATGCAGAACATACCTGAAAAAAAGGTTGAAATTTACTCCGCAATTGTTTTTATTGGGTATAACTACGGATTGTGCAGCATTAGAGACTAAATTGATTTTAAATTTAATATCAGCAGCTAGGCTGTTGGTAGCGCAATACTGGAAGAAGGACTTTTTGCCTCCTATTGAAGAATGGACATTGAAAGTAGCGAATCTACGGGAAATGGTGAAAATTTCAGTGTATTTGAAGGACTATACACAAGAAAGATATATATAAGAATGGAGAAGATGGATTGACTATATTCAAAATAAGTATCAGACAAGAAAATATCAAATAGCTTATGAATGAATATTAAATTTTAGAAGTATTACGTTATCTATAGTGGAGTTAAGATTTCAGGGGGGGGGATTTGGTAGTTTAAGGATAGTTAGGTTAATTTAGCTTATGATTGTTAATTGAAATACCCTGTATTTTGCTCTGGGAAGTCTGGGGGGGGAGGGTGGGATGGGGGGAAGGGGTGTGGGGGTGGTGGGGGGAGGGAAAAAGGGTGGAGGAATACTGGGGAATTTTTTTTTTTTTTGTAAAACTTTTCAATAATAAATTATCCAAGCCCTGGAAATACACAAAGCCCTATATAACTTGAATAGATATCCATATCGTATGTTTTAACTAAGCAGCTAGGAATCCTGAATTGACAGATGACACACATTTTGTGTTAATGGAAAAGATTTGGAAGTATCTATGGAGATTCTCAGTCATCCAGGTCGTGGTTGTCCCAAAGGTCCTTTTTTCAAGAGGCAACTGGACTTTCTTGTTTTTTCTTTGAAGACATTTCACTTCTCACCCAAGAAGCTTCTTCAGCTCTGACTGGATGGTGGGGAATGGAAGGATTTATACTCCTTGCAGACAGCTGGTCATTTGCATCCTTTTAGAGAGTCTTTGAGGCCACCTGGAGGTTTATCTTTAGAAGCTTCTTGGATGAGAAGTGAAACATCTTCAAAGAAAAAAAAAACAGAAAGTCCAGTTGCCTCTTGAAAAAGCGGGATTAGACTGGTACATTTTGAACCAGTTGAACTTGCCAAGGGCTGCCCCATGTAGAGTGCATTTCAGTAGTCAAGATGGGAGTTGACTACGGGCGTGGGTGACTGTGAGCAGAGCTTGTTTGATGTTTGGGTGGCTTGCTTTCGATTCCCAGGAATCAAACTTTTTCCAGTGATCAATTTTGGGCTTAACTCACCTGAATCATGGGAGGTCCTAAACAGACATTCTTTGAGAAATTTTCCTTGGATGGAAGAAACGATCTAGAAAAAGTGCAGAGGAGAGCAACCAGGATGAATAGGGGGCTGGAGGCTAAAACATACGATGAACGATTACAGGAACTGGGCATGGCTAGTCTAGAGCCTGGTGGCTCAGCAGACTGATAGCATTGTGATTAACCCCAGCTGTCTGCAATTACTGTAAGTTCGAATCTCACCAGGCTCAAGGTTGATTCAGCCTTCCATCCTTTCTAAGGTAGGTAAATTGAGGACCCAGTTTGTGGGGGCAATAAGCTGACTTTGCATAACTATACAAAAGTATGAAAGCTATTGCTTAACGCATTGTAAGCCACCCTGAGTCTCCGGAGAAGGGCGGCATATAAATCAATTTTTTTTAAAAAAAAAAAGTGAAGAGAAGGACCAGGGAAGACATGGTAGCCGTCTTCCAATATTTGAAGGGCTGCCACAGAGAGGAGGGGGTCAAGCTGTTTTCCAAAGCACCCAAAAGCCAGACAAGGAACAATGGATGGAAACTGACCAAGGAGAGATTCAACCTAGAAATGAGGAGCAACTTTCTGACAGGGAGAGCAATCAACCAATGGAACAGAAGTTGCCTTCAGAAGTTGTGGGAGCTTCATCACTTGAGACTTTCAAGAAAGGATTGGACTGCCATTTGTGAAAAATGGTGTAGGGTCTCTTGCTTGAGCGGAGGGGTTGGACTAGATGACCTATAAGGTCCCTTCCAACTCTGTTAATCTGCTAAGTGAAGTTCCATCCACACGATCAACCCAGCCTGCTTTGAAAGTGAAACGAGCCATTCGCTTTGAAAGGCACTTTCGTTTGCTACGACTTTCGGCCCCATCTTCCCACTAGAAGGCAATGAGACCCGCTTTGCTGAAGATTGAGCACAAACTGAGACAAGCCTCGGCGTTTCGCTCCGTGATATGTTCGTTTTGGATGGTGGCCAGAATGTTCTGCATCAAATATGATATTATGGAGGAGATGCCATCAGCTGGAAATTGGATATTGAAAATATCCTCCATCTGTACGGTTGGGGAAATTGTTGTCACTATAACTGAGGCTGTCTTTCTTTTAAAAAGGTAAAAAACTAAAATAATGAATCAAAGGAACTCAATTCCAGCACCAGTTTAGACATGTGTAGAAGATGCTTAGGTCTTTGAGTGGCTGCTTATTATTTGCAAAGTAAATGGTCATATTCATATAACAGTGGTTAAGATATCAGGCTACAAATTGGGAAATGGAAATTCTAATCCAACTTTAGGCATGAAGAGCTGGATGGGTGACTCTGGGCCAATCACCAGGAGACTGTGAGTTCTAGTCCCGCCTTAGGTATGAAAAGCTTGATGGGTGACTCTGGGCCAATCACTAGGACACTGTGAGTTCTAGTCCCGCCTTAGGCATGAAGAGCTGGATGGGTGACTCTGGGCCAATCACCAGGAGACTGTGAGTTCTAGTCCCGCCTTAAGCATGAAAAGCTGGATGGGTGACGCTGGGCCAATCACCAGGACACTGTGAGTTCTAGTCCCGCCTTAGGCATGAAAAGCTGGATGGGTGACTCTGGGCCAATCACCAGGAGACTGTGAGTTCTAGTCCCGCCTTAGGTATGAAAAGCTTGATGGGTGACTCTGGGCCAATCACTAGGACACTGTGAGTTCTAGTCCCGCCTTAGGCATGAAGAGCTGGATGGGTGACTCTGGACCAATCACCAGGAGACTGTGAGTTCTAGTCCCGCCTTAAGCATGAAAAGCTGGATGGGTGACGCTGGGCCAATCACCAGGACACTGTGAGTTCTAGTCCCGCCTTAGGTATGAAAAGCTGGATGGGTGACTCTGGGCCAATCACCAGGAGACTGTGAGTTCTAGTCCCGCCTTAGGTATGAAAAGCTGGATGGGTGACTCTGGGCCAATCACCAGGACACTGTGAGTTCTAGTCCCGCCTTAAGCATGAAAAGCTGGATGGGTGACTCTGGGCCAATCACCAGGAGACTGTGAGTTCTAGTCCCGCCTTAGGTATGAAAAGCTGAATGGGTGACTCTGGGCCAATCACCAGGACACTGTGAGTTCTAGTCCCGCCTTAGATATGAAAAGCTGGATGGGTGACTCTGGGCCAATCACTAGGACACTGTGAGTTCTAGTCCCGCCTTAGGCATGAAGAGCTGGATGGGTGACTCTGGACCAATCACCAGGACACTGTGAGTTCTAGTCCCGCCTTAGGCATGAAAAGCTGGATGGGTGACTCTGGGCCAATCACCAGGAGACTGTGAGTTCTAGTCCCGCCTTAGGCATGAAAAGCTGGATGGGTGACTCTGGGCCAATCACCAGGAGACTGTGAGTTCTAGTCCCGCCTTAGGTATGAAAAGCTGGATGGGTGACTCTGGGCCAATCACCAGGAGACTGTGAGTTCTAGTCCCGCCTTAAGCATGAAAAGCTGGATGGGTGACTCTGGGCCAATCACCAGGACACTGTGAGTTCTAGTCCCGCCTTAGGCATGAAAAGCTGGATGGGTGACTCTGGGCCAATCACCAGGACACTGTGAGTTCTAGTCCCGCCTTAGGCATGAAAAGCTGGATGGGTGACTCTGGGCCAATCACCAGGACACTGTGAGTTCTAGTCCCGCCTTAAGCATGAAAAGCTGGATGGGTGACTCTGGACCAATCACCAGGAGAGTGTGAGTTCTAGTCCTGCCTTAAGCGTGAAAAGCTGGATGGGTGACTCTGGGCCAATCACCAGGAGAGTGTGAGTTCTAGTCCCGCCTTAAGCATGAAAAACTGGATGGGTAACTCTAAGCCAATCACCAGGAGACTGTGAGTTCTAGTCCTGAAAGCCAGCTAGGAGACTCTGGGACAGTCACTCTCTCTCAGCTCAACCCACCTTACAGGATTGTTGTTATGGGGGAAATAAGTGGAGGAACGAGCATTAGGTATGTTTTTCGCCTTGAGTTATTTACAGAAATAATAAAGGTGGGATAGAAATTTATAAATAATCCTGATATATGGAGAATTGGATTTTTTTTTTTTTTTTTTTTTTGGAATAAAAGGATGAGTGTGACTGATGATAAACCCTGAGACAAAACTGCATCACAGGGGAATTGTTAAATTCAGCCTCCGTCTCCACATACAGGCATGAATTCCCTCCAAATAAAAATAAAAAACCATGACCTTATATCATTTAATACAGCTGATCATGAATGGTGTTTCTCCAGCAACTCTGGACACCTGAATTTTGGTCTTATTCAGAAGGGTAGATGCAAGCTTTAAAAACTTTTAACTTTGGGGATAAAGAGTGCTAGGACTTCATAATCCAAATGGAAAGTATGCTGATTGGGGCCCATTGGCAGCGTATTTCAGCCTTGGCAATTTTAAGATGTGTAGACTTCAATTCTCAGAATTCCCAGCATGGCTGGCTTGAAAATGCTGGAAGTCAAAGTCCAGACATCTTAAGATAGCCCACGTTTGAAAATCACTGAGCTAGAGGTATTCAAATGAGCCAATTTTTGTTTCAATGTTTTCCAAACTCAAGATCAATTTGCTCCGTTTCAACACCAATTTGTACTTTTTCGATTTGCCAATAAATGCACCGCTGAAAGCAATTTCGCTAACCCGTGCATGTTATCCTGAGCAATTCTCTGTAATATAATGCTCTTTTGTCCTCAGGTTCCCCCTGAAATGTTTATGCTTCTCTGTAATTTTTTTTTGAGCTGTCAATAAACTTACAAAATCTGGAAAACCGTATATGTCGGCAAAGTTCCTTGTTGAAGCTTGCATCGTTGTTTAGAAAATACAAGCGGAGGTTTAGAAATGTTTGCAGTTTTAACCCGATTCTCTCTTCTTCCCAGTGATGTGATAGGAGGCAGAGGTGGGTTTCAGCAGGTTCTGACCAGTTCTGGAGAACCAGTAGCGGAAATTTTGAGTAGTTCGGAGAACTGGTAGTAAAAATTCTGCCTGGCTCCACCCCCATCTATTCTCTGCCTCCTGAGTCCCAGCTGATCGTGAGGAAATGGGGATTTTGCAGTAACCTTCCCCTGGAGTGAGGTGGGAGTGGAGATTTTACAGTATCCTTCCCCTGCCATGCCCCCCAAGCCATACCATGCCTACCAAGTCACACCCACAGAACCGGTAGTAAAAAATTTTGAAACCCACCACTGATGGGAGATGACCGCAAAGTGTGGTCAGAAAAGTCAAAATAGTGACCACAATTGGTAAAATCAAACTAAATTGGAATTTACTCATAGTACCAATCAAAGAGTTGAACTGTTGGGTCTTGAATGCTCTCATGAGCTTGGTTGATTTCTTGCAGACGTTTCATTACCCAACTAGGTAATATCATCAGTGCTAGTGAGTGTGGAGTTTCAATAAAGAAGAATATTTCTGACTCAGGGTTAAACTGCTGGGTCAGCTAGGTAACATCATCAGTGCTAGAGGAGAGGGGGGCTTGTTCTCGGTTTACATACAAGTGGCTTGCCCTGTTAGTATTTGTGGTCCCTTGATTAGGCTGTTGTTTACTGTTGGGTTGTTTGTTTCTTGAAACCTCCTTTATTGCACAACAGATGGACAGACTCAACCATAGTTTCAGCTGGAAAATTGTGAGTATCCTAGACCACCACAAAACTACTACAGATTTCCTAGAAACATGACACTCAGACAAATCAGCCATCAACAGGCACAAAGAAATAAACCACAGCTACAGACCATTCAAAGAGACAATCAAAAAGCTAAAATAGAAACATAAGAATGCCTCCTGGCCAGCAATTAATACCCAGATAAGTATAGATTAATGCCAGGAATAATTCCAGACAAACCATCAAGCAAGCAGTAAATGATATATTCAAGGAACTACCGACTCAGACAAAAAAAAAAAATCCAACAGTAAACAACAGTCTAATCAAGGAACCACCAAAACACTCCTAAAACCAGGGGTGGGCTTCAAAAATTTTAGCAAGGGGTTCTCTGCCCGGTTTCTGGGTGGGTGTGGCCATGGTGGGCGTGGCCTAGTTGGTCTCCTGCATTACGGTGTGAGGGGTGTGTTTTTTCCCTCCCTGGACTCTGGAGACTTTCCTCGAGCCTCCGGGAGGGTGAAAATAGCCTCCCCAGAGTCTGGAGGCCCTCTAGAGGCTGGAACTTCTTTAAAGTTTAACAATTCATTCTTTATCTTAATATCTTTATATTTGTTTGGGGTTGGCTTTCTTTCCTTTCATCTTTTTTATTGTACAGCAATCTTTCTCCTCAAACCTACCACCTCTCTCTTTTCTTTCCTTCTTACTTTCTCTTCCCCCCCTCTTCTTCTCCTCCCTACTTCCTCTTCCTTTCTCCTTCTCCTCCTCTCTTCCTCCCTCTCTTACCCTCACTCCTACTCTAATTTCTCTTCCCTTCCTTCATCCCTCTCTATTGCTGTATCCTTTTATGCATATGAACTACTCAGAGGGCTGAAAAAGTTATTTTTGACTGGTCCTCACACTTTTGACCAGTCCTCGAACTTACAACTGTCCTCACATTTTACATTTTTGCCCTATCTTGTCACCATGGTGAAGAGAAGCAGTTGTGAAATGAGTGACACGGTTGTTAAGAATGCTGCACGGGCATAAATGTGAGGATGGTCATAAGTGTGAGGACCAGTCAAAAGTGTGAGGACCTGTCAGAAATGACTTTTTTCAGCCCTCTGGTTAGTCCTTTTGTGCATATGGACTACTCAGAGGGCTGAAAAAGTTATTTTTGACTGGTCCTCACACTTTTGACCAGTCCTCGAACTTACAACTGTCCTCACATTTTACGTTTTTTGCCCTATCTTATCACCATGGTGAAGAGAAGCAGTTGTGAAATGAGTGACATGGTTGTTAAGAATTTATGCTTCACGGGCATAAATGTGAGGATGGTCATAAGTGTGAGGACCAGTCAAAAGTGTGAGGACCTGTCAGAAATGACTTTTTTCCAAGTTTCCATATCCTTTTGTACTTCTCGCCACAACACCTCATAATTATTTTGGAACAATTTTATATTTGAGTCTGCAACTTGAACTCCTAGATATTTAACCTTTGATACTATTTCAAAGCCTGCCTTCCTTTCAAGTTCCTGTTTTCGATCTTGCGTCATATTTTTAGCTATCATCTTAGTTTTTTTCTGATTCAAGCTAAATCCTGATACCATACCATATTCTTCTATAATGTCTTTCATCTGGATTATTGATTCCATTGGCTGTGTTAGGGTAACAACCAGATCATCTGCAAATGCCCTAGTCCTATAATCTTCTCGCCTTATAACTAGGCCAGTTAAAGAATTTGAGTCCTGTATTGTATTCAACAAGACTTCTAGTGTTAAAATAAACAACAATGGGGATAGCCAATGTCTTGTTCCTTTTTCGATACTAAAATTTGTAGTCAAACTTCCATTAATAATAATTTGTGCCATTTGTTGTTGATAAATTGCTGAGACCGCCTGTATAAACTGATCCCCAAAATCCATTTTTCTTAAAGTCTTTATTAGAAAATTCCAATCCACTCTATCAAAGGCCTTCTCCGCATCCAAAAACACTAGCACTGCAGAGATCTGTTTATTCTTCTCAAGATATTCCAGTAAGTCGATGATTTGCCTAACATTATCCTTCATATGTCTGCCTTCTATAAATCCTGCTTGATCATGATGAATCACCTCTTGGATAACTGGCATTAACTTGTTGGCTAATACTTTTGCAAAAATTTTATAATCAGTGTTCAAAAGAGATATTGGTCTGAAATTTTCAGGTTTTTTAGGACCTGCTTGCTCTTTCGGTATCAATGAAATATAAGCTGCTTTCCATGAAGGGGGTATTTTACCCCCTTGTTGTATGCTGCAAAATAAGTCTTTAAGATGTTCAATCATTTCTGCTTGTAAAGTTTTGTAGTACACCGCCGTTAATCCATCCGTCCCAGGTGCTTTAGCTGTTTTCAGTTGTTTGATAGCGACAATAATCTCCTCAACTGTTATAAGTTGACTCATTCTTTCCTTTTGATCACTAGAAATTTTCATAACTCTTTTTTCTTCTAGATATTTATCTATGAGTCCATTCTTTATATCATCTTTGGCATATAATTTGGTATAATAATCTAAGAAAGCTTTTTTGATTAATTTTTGTTGAAAAACTTCCTTCCCTCCACTCTCGATACTGCCAATAACCCGTGTGCTCTGCTGCTTCCTCAATGTGTAGGCCAACCATCTGCCCAGTTTGTTGGCATTACAGAATGTATTATGTTTCGCAAATTGTAAATTAATTGCTGTTTGTTCCGCCATAAGCATCTGGAATTGATCTTTCAAAAGTTTTATAGCTCCTCGTATTCTTTCATCCGCTGGATTTTTTTATAAGTAACTGTTCTTTTTTCTTTATCTCTGCTTCCATTTCTAGTCTTTTCCTTTGTCGATTTAGTTTATGTCTAGAATTCATATAAATCAGTACCCCTCTCATATATGCCTTACTCGCATCCCCAACAGTTTCAATAGGGGTACCCTTATTTGAATTAATTTCAAAAAAATATTTCATTTGCTTTTTAAGTTCATTTACATTCTTTTCATATCGAAACAAATTTTCATTTACTCTCCATGATCTTCTCTCAGTCTTTCCCATTTCAATTTCTATCCATACCGGGCTATGGTCGGTTAAAGTCCTTGGAAAAATCTTTGTTTTTATTGTTTTTGTAAGTAAATCAGATGATAGTAAAATAAAATCAATCCTAGAGAAGGATCTGTGCCTGTCTGAAAAAAATGTAAAATCCAAATCTTTCAGATTATGTACTCTCCAAACATCTTTTAATTCCAAATCTTCTTTCATATCGAAAAAAATCTGTGGTAATTTAATCCTTGACTTTGCCAAGCTCTTTTTATCTTTTTTGGGATCAATTACTCCATTCCAATCTCCCATAATTAAAATAGATCTATAATCCCATTGCAATATTTTAGAGTACAATGTTTTATAAAAATTTTCTTGTTGTTGATTAGGAGCATAAATTCCAATTACCAGAATTGGACCATTTTCTGTATAAAGTTCAATTGCTATATACCTCCCGCAATCATCTGCTTCTATAATTTTAGCTGACAGTCTTTTATTTATATAAATCACTACACCATTCTTTTTCTCCGAATTCGAGGCTATAAATTGTGCGCCTAATCTGGAGTGTATCAGGTATTTTTGATCTTGTATTCTAATATGAGTTTCTTGTAAACAAATAACATCATTATTAAATTGTCTCAAATAATTGAATAATTTCTTCCTTTTCTGTGGCGAGTTTAATCCATTCACATTCCAAGATAAAAACTTAATTGTCATCTAGAGCCTCTTGAAGTGATAAGAGCATTTGCTGAAGGTCTTCTTCCAAATTGGTAGTCTTCAGTTTAGCTCCTCCCATAGCTTCACATTCTTGTGTATTGCCCTTAACTCCCTTCTTGTCTTTCTGTGGCTTAGACCTTTCTTGTTGTTGTTTTTCTTTAATTTGCTTGTAAGCTGCTCGAGTTATACACTGATCTTTAGCTTCACACATCAAGGCTAGGTCCAAAGCCACTTCTCTTGTGTTTTTAGGTGGTCCAATTATAGTTTCTGAGGGGAGATCTATCAGTGGATCATCCAGAAATCCCCCTGTAGCTCCCTGCATTTCCATTGCCTCCAAATCCATCTGTTTACGCTGCTCTTCAATCTCTTGTTCAAATTGCTTATCCTTCTCACTCTCCTTTGTCTCTAACACTGATGAAGTACGTGGGGATGTTGAACCTGTTTTAAAAACTTTGAAATAAAATTCTTCCGCTTTCTCAACAGTATTTAGTCGATATCTTTCTCCTTGAAACCTCAATATTATGCCAGTTGGAGCATCCCACCTAAATGGGATTTGTTGTTTCTTTAATTCAGTCACTAAAAATCCAAAATCCTTTCTATCTTTTAACATCTTAGGTGGCAGCTCTTTGTAAACTCCAATTTCCCTTCCTTCCACTTGTACAGTAGAAACAAAGGACCTTTGCAGAATATCATTTCTTATTCTTCTATCTGTAAAATATATCACCACATCTCTAGGCAGTTGTCTTTGTTTGGCCACCCAAGAATTCACTCTGTAGACTTTATCCATTTTACAAAAAATCTCTTCAGGACTAATCTTTAACATCACAGCTAAAGCATCAGCACAAATCCTTCTCAGATCTTCTCTGCTATTCTCTTTTATACCTCTCAGTCTTACAGCAAATTCCATAGCTCTGAATTGCATCATTGTCATCTCATTTTCAATCCTTTGCGCTTTATTATCAACATTAAAAATTTTATAGTCAACCTCCTTCATTTTAACATCCACTTCTGATCTAAGTTCCTCCACTTTTTTATCAGTTTTCACAACTGCATCTGACAGGCCAGTCACAACTGTCATTAACTTTTTAGTCACCTTTTCATACTTTTCTTGAACCACCTCTTTAATTTCTTTGATCTCCTGCTTAATTTCCTGTTGAGATTTTTTGAACTTCTCATCCATATTTTCCTCTTGCCTCATCAAAGCCTGATGAGGAATAATAAATTCCTTTAAGTTTTCAAGATCAATCTCTTTTTTCTGGCTCTGTATCTGGCTAGGAGGCTGTTGTTGTGACTTGTGCATGGGGGATCCCCCCCCTGCCGCTTTTGCATCTGGCTTAGTCTGTTTTGAAGCCATTCTGCCACGTAGTCTAACTTTTTCAAAAAGGGAAGTCTTTTCTTCCTTTCCTCCTCCACAAAATCCTCTAAAAGATTTCCCCAGGTTTAATCAAATTAAAGGTGGAATTAAATCAAGATCAGAATCACTTTAAAGAAAGTTTTCCTTTCTCTTCGCTTGTAGCAGACAGTGTTACTTTGTAGCGTATTGAAGCAATTATGCAAATCCACTTTCGCTTTCAGCTATTCCTTAGCGCTGAAGCTGGGCGCCATTTTCAGAAAACTTTCAGTCTTTTACTTTAACATTCAGTTACAGGGCTAACACAGATACTTTCTGTTTTGATGTTCAAGTCCAGATTTCACCCTGTTTATTCAGAAATTCTTTGTTTTCGCTGGTGAGGTTGGTCACGTCGTCTGGCTCTACGAGGTGTAGAGTTGTCCCTGAAGACCGGAGCCTCGGCGAGCTGGATAGGGAGCCTCGCCTGTTACCTCCCCAGATGCAAAAAAAAAAAACAATCTCGGGGCTTCACAGGGGCTCTACCTGGTCCCGCCGGCTCTTCCCACGATTCCTCTGGAATTCGGAGTTTTCCAAGCCGCTTCTAAACTATTGAAGCGGCTCTTAACAGGCAACGGGGCTGGCGGTAAAAAAAAAAGACCGTCTGGCGACGACGGGAACCAAACCTTCCTCCCCTCTCTCCCTCCCTCATCTTCTTCCTTCTCTAACTGTATACCTATCTACCTCCCTGCTGTGCCTCCTTCCTTCCTTGCTTGCTTGCTTGCTTGCTTGCTTCTTTCCTCCTTTCCTCTTTTCCTCCTTTTTTCTTTTCTTCCTTCTTTCCTTTTCTCCCTCCCTCCTTCTTTCCTTCCTTCCTTCCAATGTCTCCACTGAACCTCCTGGGTGCATGTTTAATAAAACACTGCAACTAAACTACACCAGACTTTTTCGCCCAGATTTTCACCTAACTCGTAATTCAAAGTGGCATTTCCAGAAGGAGCAATGATGAAGTTCCCTAAATTGATAATTATGCAGAATGCCATAAATATGCTGGGCAGCAGGGAATCAAACAGCCTCCAGAATTGCATTCCCCAAAGCCATATTTGTTCATTAGGATGGGGGAAGGAAAATGTGTTCCCTAATGCAATTCAGAAAGGACAACCTCATGGGAAAAAAAAATGCAGCATTCCTTCGATTCCTCTTGATATTTTTCTCAAGGTTTATCATATTCCCCCACCCTTTTGCTGATAATTCCAGAAGGGGGTTGGAAACCTAAAACATTGCTGAGAAAATGAGGAATTCAACAGACAATTGGAACAGCATGTAATTCTTGTAATTCCTTTAGCAAGAAAGGGGCTAAAAGATCTGGATAGTTTATCCAGTTTAACATTTTTATTGAGTTATAAAATAAGATACAAAATACAAAAGTAAATAGGAAAATGGCAGTGAGGAAAGGGGGAAGAGAAGTGAGGAAGGATGAGGAAAAAAAGAAAAAGAAACATTGACTTCCGACTTTCTCTGCTGCAGTAAAATAAAGCGTTAACATCAAATCACAACTTTTTGTTTTTTCATAATAATATGAACAAGCCATTTCTATAAAGACCTATCAATCTAATTGGTAAAACCCAAAATCAAAGTTTCATTCTTTTCAACTTCAACCACAAAGCTCAGAAGCAGTCTCCATGTGGAAACAAAGGTACTTGTATTTTTTTCTTTAATCAAAATAGTCAATTTTGCCATTTCTGGATAGTTTAAAAACAGAATAAACACACAGGATCTGGCAAGGAAGGGGGTCAATAAAAATCAAAATGGCAGCCACAACCGTTCAGTCAAAATCCCGCCCCTTTTTAACGTGATGTATGTAAAAAGGAGTGGCCTATGATCAGATAGTTGGACCACCATCTTGGCTATTTTAACCTATGGACACCCCTGAGTGCCACTCTTGGTTTCTAAAAATACCCTAACTAGCAGGGGTGGGTTCTAATGACTTTTTTCAGCCCTCTGAGTAGTCCCTATACACATAGCCATGGCCACCCGGTCACATGACCTCCAAGCCACGCCCACAAAATAAGCCATGCCCACAATGGTGTCCCTCTTTACCAATGTTAAAATCTGGTCACCTTAGCCACGTGGGGACTCCTGGAAGGGGTGGGGTGGGGTGGACGGGGCGGGGGCCGCCAGGAGTGGGATTTGGGGGTTCCCCGAACTGCACAGAATCTTAGCTAGAGGTTCTCCCAAACGCCTGTGAACCCCTAGCAGCCCATGACTGCCAAAAACCACTGACAGGGCAAAGCACAAAGCTCCCTTTTCAAACTGATGATGTTACCTTGTTGGGTAATGAAATGTCTTCAAGAAAACAACCAACTTCAGAGAGCACCAGAGGATCCCACAGTTCAACCCCAAGCTACAAATATTCCCTTCTAGCAGTCCCAAGTTACCAGTACCTTGGCACAGGTAACACTTAAAAGTCCAAAGTTATTTTTCCAGGTTTCTTTTTTTTATATAAGAATTTATTTCTACAGAAGGGTTTGCATTTCCAAGAAGTCCGTGTTATTCCCATGGCTGTCAAACAGCAAAAAAAAAAAAAAAAAAAAAGGCCTTTCCTTTGTATTTAATGACGGTCATTGTTTTCACTGGAGGGGAATTTGATCCCATCAAAATAACCTCCTTGAAAACTTCAAAATGATTTTTGCAAAGGTGTCCTAAACAATATGCTTGATAAGGCTTTTAGATTGCCACCTTCCAAATATAATAATCTAATTTATTTTTTTGGGCCCGCAATATGATTTATAGAGAAGAGGACAAAGTTTGTTGGTTAATAGCCATCGTGATACAATATTGAGGAGGAGGAGTTGATGGCTTTTCATGTGGCAACTGGGAAAGACAGGAATATTGCAAGTAACAGATGACACAGACCATTTATGGCGATTCTCCCACATAGCAATCATCTTGTCGCTTCGTACAGTGTTAAGTTGTGTAATCCACAGCCAGATTCACTGGGAGCAAACCCAGCTTTGTCTCCACTGAGACAAGAAAGTGAAACATTTCCCCGTGACAAAAATAAATCTTTTCACTCCTGTTTGGAAGGTATTACAATGGACTTTCGCATATTTTCCTTTCGTCCATAAAAGCAATAGTCAGGCCAGTTTTTCCTGTGATGAAATAGGATTCCGATCATGCTTTTGTGTCCCAGCAAGTAGTTGTCATGAATAAAGATGGGAGCAAGGCGGAGGTGGGCCTCACATAATTTAACAACCGGTTCACCCAGAATCGAAAATGTGAGCACGCGTACCTTGCACACATGCACGCTGAGTCAAAAACACAGTGATTTTATAAGATGGGATAGCCCCGGGGCAGGTGGGTGGGCCCAGATGCTGGCCGTAACTAAGCTCCGCTGCAATTCAGAAGTTGAGCACTAGGTGGCAGCCCAGAACAATCTTTTCTAGCTCTCTTTGCTACCATCTAGTGTTTGGAAAGAGCCAGTTTTGAAATGCATTTGAATATTAGTAGCTCCGGTTAGTAGTTAGGTAGTTTGAGCTCCGAGCTTGGCAATTTGCAATTTGGCAAGATAGAACTATGTTGGCCCAACAGGAAGAAAACTATCAACCAGACTGCACGAACACTTCCTGGCTATCGGCAGACATGACCCACTATCCCTCACGTCCATCCACGAAGATTCAGAAGATCACAAATTTGATCTAACTGGGTCCACAGGCAAAATCAAGGAGAGAAAGAGAATTCCTTGAAGCCTGGTTTTCTACTGTAGGAAATTAGCACCCACCCCTTTCCTGGAAGAATGAAATATTTTAGGAAATATTAAAAAGGCAGAATATTATATTTCCCTGGATGAGAAATGGAGAAGCATGTTTTAAAGATGAAGCAGCTCCCATCTTCCTGCCCCCACCCTTTGTCAATGGGCCATTAAGGCCTGGGCCAGTCTATTCTACATAACACAGATCTACCTCCTTTAGGCAGAACCATAGTAGAAATTGCCAAAGATCCAACAAAGATAGGATTAGCCCTCTACCCATCTAGCAACAGAAACTCACCACATGTCACCTGAGAAGATTACATCAGCCAGCAAGGCTAGCTAAGACCCCCACCCCCTGGGAGTCTGACAACCAATCAGGATACTCTTTCGGGACCCCAGGAAGTTCAAAGCCAGGGAGAACATAAAAACCCAGGGACTCGCTGTATCTGCCCTTTTCTGTTCAGGAACTCAAGCCATGTGATCCTGTCCACCATTAAACCATCTTTCCAAGCAGTCTCCATGTTTCCAGTGTCTTTTTCCCCACTTGGAGCTGAACCCAGAAGGATATTTCTCCCTACACTACCAACAAGTCAATAAACAGACATATTGACATCAATCCGGTCTACCAACCGCTGAGAATGAAAGAACTGCATCAAGCACAATCCCAAAGGTAGCATTTAAAATGAACAAACAGGCACCCCACTACGCAGCAACAAAATTATAACCCATTAGCTCACAAGAAATTGGACCACGTCTCAGTAACAACAGCCAGCCACTCAAACTATCAAACAAGCTGAAACCAGACCCTGATTCAGAAGCACCCAGATAAACAACTTTAATCCTAATCTGCATCACACAGACGGTACTTAACTAAGGCCCAGCAGCAACGGCCAGCCAATCAAACAGTCCGAAATCAGACCATAACTCACAAGTATCCAAACAAACAAAATTCAGACTAATTTGCATCTCATAAAAAAAGGTATTTAAAGACCTGTGTTCTGACCAGAGGAGCCCAACTCAAAACGCACTGACGATGTCTTCTCGAATGGTGATGAAACGTTTGCAACCAAATTGCCAAGCTCGGAGCTCAAACCAACATCCGAAGACCAGTGGTGGAATTCAGCTGGTTTGCACCGGTTCTCCCAAACTGGTTCTTAAATTACCCACCACCACCACCCCACTATCAAAGTGGATCTTGGGCGCTGCACTGCAATGGAGAAATGGGCAACTGTTGTGACCCCGATTCCTGAGCCTGTTTTAACAGAGGAAGAGTACTCAGAAGGTGATGGGGAGGAACTGACAAGGCCTCCCTCTCCAGGACTCTCCTTTCTGGCAATGCCTCAGGTTCCATCCGAAGGCCAGGAGGAACAGCCTGGGATGTGCCAGGAGAAAGGTATATCGGAGCACCAGTTGATAGGGAGCGAGGATGATGAATCCTGGCTTGATCCCAGGCAGCGTCGGAGGGAGAAGCGTGCGGAGCAACGGAAGAGGCGTGGGAGGGCCAGAGATTGAGCTGAGCCACAGAGCCACGCCCCACCAGGAATAAAAGTGGGTGGGATTGCTCTTCAGGCTTTGTGACGGACAAAGTTAAACCCTGAAAATCACATCGTGATCTCTGAAATTTGGCTTAGATATATTTTGGACTGAACATTGACTAAACTCTTGTCTCATGGATAATTTGTTGCTCCTGGAACGGACTGAAGATAAGTCCACTTCTGCTTTATGGGAATGAAAACAGTCTTGGCAGACATTCGACAGTTTGCTGCCAAAACCTTGGTCTGCCAAGAATTCTAATCTGTTTACCTAATAAAATATTGGCAGGCGTGCTTGGTATTATGTTTGTCAGTGTGAGGAAGGGGGACAGAACAGCCGCGGAGCGGCTGGTGTGAGGAAAGAAGGCCGCTTTCCCTCTTTCTTCTCCTTGCTCCTCCTCCTTCCCTCATGCTGACTGCTCCATTTCTCCATTGCAGCATAGTGCAGCGCCCTGGATCCACTTTGATAGTATGTGTGTGTGTGTGTAATTTAACAACCAGTTCACCCAGGGTCAAGTTGGCCATTGCGGGAACTCATCCCACATGTGTGGCTAGAGGATGGGGATGGACCATGCTTCCCACGACAGCCAACCTGACCCTGGGCAAACCGGTTGTTAAATTATTTGAATCCCTCCACTGCCTGAGATGCAGTTTTATGTAGTGGTGTAGGGCCCAGCTTTACTAACCAGGAGACCATAAACCTGACATCCTGACCATCGCAAGATTTGTTTCTGGGCCAGCTGGGGTAGAAGCAACAATCACATTGCAAAGTGGAAAAGATCAGCTAGCATCATTTTACGCCCTTGGCTTATGTAAATTAAGCAAGATTTTTCTTTGACAATGTACTGTGTAGCCCTAAGATAACTAAACCAAATCAATGGAATGATAGATTTAGGCTATTCAGTGTAGCCCAGGGATTACTCGCCTTGAAACTAAATACTCTGTTTCTGGAAAAGATGCAGAAAAAAAAAACACAACAAACCATCCAGAATGATTAAAGAGCTACTGCATGTCCACTGTGAAGAAAAATGGCAGCCGTTGTTATGTTTTAGCTTAGAGCAAAGGCAGGGGATTGAAAAAAATAGCACACAGGTCTAACAAAATCTTGTGTAGTATAGGAAAGATGAGGTTTTTCTGTAGAACGGCGAAACACAACATTGCAAAATTTAGGAGTAAGAAAAAGCAATCCTTATATAGCTCACTGTTAAACCATGCTACCTTTGAGTGCCGTAATATTTTTTTCTTCCACGCAGTCATGTCCGATTCTCAGAAACTGCCTGAAGATAAGTCACTGCAGTTTTCTTGGCAAAGTTTTTCAGAAGCTGCCATTGCTTCCTTTTTAAGGTTGAGAGAGACTGACTGGCCCAAGGTCACCCACCTGGATTCATGTCTAAGGTTGTGCTAGAACTTACAGTCTCCTGGTTTGTAGCCTCATGCTTTTAAGAACAGTCTAAACCAGTGATGGCTAACCTTTTTGCCATCGCGTGCCAAGAGTGGTGGGGGTGTCGCACGTGTTTGTAAACACACCCATAATTCTATGTGCCCTGCCCCTGCGCATGCTTGTGCAACCCCCCCATGCTCCCCATGCTCCTGGCACATGATGGCACGGTAGGCCCGCTTTTTGCTCTCCTCAGACTCCAGAGCCTTTCTAGGAGTGTGGGGAGGGCGAAAACAGCCTTCCTAGATTCCTAGAAAGGCTCTGGAGGCTGGGGAGAGCAAAAAAAAAGGGCCTTCCAGTCCCACCGGAAGTTGGTAAACAGGCTGTTTCTGGCCTCCAGAGGGCCTCCAGAGGGTCTCCAACGGGGAAGGCCGTTTTTGCCTTTCTTCCTAGAAAGGCTTTGGAGACTGAGGAGAGAGAAAAACGGGCCTTTCCCACCACCCACCGAGGCCCTCCAGAGACAGGAAACAGCCTGTTTCCCTACTTCTGGTGGGATCAGAAGGTGCTGAGCTCACGTGCCAATTAATATGGCTACCCGTGCCACCTGTGGCACGCGTGCCATAGGTTCGCCATCACGGGTCTAGACAGCCACTTATCTGAAATAGTATAGGTTCTCCTGCTTGATCACAGGCCTGGGCTAGAAAGACCCCCCAAGTTCCCTTCAAGCTCTATTCTATTCTATTTTGACCTGTGGCGTTCATTATCATAAGTCCTAGCGATGATCCCCTGCTTGAGTGACTTTAGAAGGAAAGCATAACTTCATGGATCAACTTCCAATTGTTGTGGAATGGAAGGACTAAAAAACATTCCCAGGTCAGTCAGAGACAACTTTATTACGCAAGGTTCAGAGCCAGATTTGTACCTGAAGCTTTGAACCAAGAAAGAACTCTGATACAATGGTTTTTATACATTTCTAAGACAAAGGATTCAGTGAGATTATACATTTTCCATATATGGTTAATCATGAGATCATACATCCGATTTTCCTAATATGGTTCCATACACTGGATAATAAGTTCGTCTAATTACTTAAAGCATTAATCTTAGTTTATAAAATTATCTTAGCCGCACAACTTTTCTTAAGTGCTCAGAGTTGCTAATGGGAGAGTTTATTGGATTAAGTAACTCTTTGTAACATATAGGTCTTTGTGTCATTCACAGTGAGGTCATTCAGAAGTTTTTCCATATGGCAGTCCTTTCCGTGACATCTAGGTATCAGAAGATATATTACCACTTAAAGGGGTTTAACTGTTAGTTAATGTAATTTCCAACAAGCACTTTCCTCTCTTATAATAATGTGAATAGATAGGGTCTCTCAGAGTTCATGTATCCAAGCACGTCTTCCCCTTATAATAATGTGAATAGAAAGGGTCCCCCAGAGCCCATATATCTGACTCTGTATGATTCCTATTTTATTCACATTATTTCTTTTATCTACATTATTCTTTATTTGCTATTTACCTCACAATCTATGTCTAATTTCATGAAAAGAAGGACTAAGGGTGACATGATGGCAGTGTTCCAGTATCTAAGGGTCCACCACAAAGAAGAAGGGGGTCAACTTCTTCTCCAAAGCACCTGAGGGCAGGACAAGAAGCAATGGGTGGAAACTAACCAAGGAGAGAAGCAACCTAGAACGGAGGAGAAATTTCCTGACAGTTAGAACAATTAATCAGTGGAACAACTTGCCTCCATAAGATGTGGTTGCTCCAACACTGGAAGTTTTTAAGAAGAGATTGGACAACCATTTGTCTGATATGTTATAGGCTCTCCTGCTTGAGCAGAGGGTTGGACTAGAAGACCTCCAAAGTCCCTTCCAATACTGTTAATCTATTCTGTTATTCTGATATCTCCACACTGGAGACAACATGCCTCCAAACATCAACTGAAGTAATAGAGAGATATCTTTCCACCTTCTGGCTGCAAGCATCTCACAGGACTCTGGTTGGCCCCTTCAAGATGGACCTTGGCCCAACCCAACGGGATTTTTTTCTTACATTCTTAAGAAAGTTTTTTTTTTTTTTAAAGTAAGGAGCTACAATTTTCAGCTGCTGGAGCTTATCCAAGAAAATTAGACCTGCAAGCTTTAATTGGTTTGGCTGATTAATGCTGTGGGCCCATTTTAAACAGCGAGTGCAAATTTTTAATTGGTGCAGCTTCTTGTTAAAGATACACTTGATCATTTATATTGGTCCTGATGTGTCATCATAATAGGTAGTGAAAGAAAAAGTTGGAGGGCATTCATCCTATCTAAGGCCAACAACAGCAAAGTCTGAAGACACCAAAAAGAGTTCATCTGAGAACATCATCATCTGGATGCCACCAATGCATACTTATCTCCAAATATGGAAGTCACATTATTATTATATCAATGTGAATAGCCTCCCTTAATCCCTCTCCTGCACAGACATCCATATTTTATGCAGTCTGTTAAGCTATCCATAGTCCTTGACTTACAAACCAGTTGCTTAGTGACCATTCACAATTACAATGTACCAGTGGTGAGTTTCAAAAATTTTTACTATCAGTTCTGTGGGTGTGGCTTGGGGGTGTGGTTTGGCTTGGTGGGAGTGGCTTGGTGGGCGTGGCAGGGGAAGGAAACTGTAAAATCTCCATTCCCTCCCCAATCCAGGGGAAGGATACTGTAGAATCTCCATTCCCTCCCCAATCCAGGGGAAGGTTCCTGCAAAATCCCCATTTCCTCCCAATCAGCTAGGACTCGGGAGGCAGAGAATAGATGGGGGCGTGGCCAGTCAGAATTTTTACTACCAGTTCTTCGAACTACTCAAAATTTCCGCTACCGGTTCTCCAGAACTGGTCAGAACCTGCTGAAACCCAGCTCTGCAATGGACCTATCTTGAGGTATGACCCAGATCCAAAGTTCCAACAATGCAGTCATGTGACTCAATTTCAAGTGCTCAACAAGACGACATTTCCTTCTGGACTTTGGCAAAAAGGTGTCCATAGCAAACCATTGGTTGACTTAATGACTGCAGCATTCACTTCATGACCCTAAATTCATCTAATAATTGTAATGATTTGTTTAACAACCACCACAAAAAGGTCATAAAATTGGTAATTCCTTGATTACTGTATTGTTTTCTGTTTGTTTGTCTGGTGTTAATCCCTGCTTATTTGGATGTTAGCTGGTGGAGGGGATGCATTCTGGTCTTTTTTGTTTCCTTCTTAGGTTTTTTTTTTTAATTGTCTCTTTTGAAAAATGTGTAAATATTTTATTTTTAAAAAATAAAATTTTACAGACAAAGGGCTGCAGTGGGCTACAGTGCCAAGAACCTGCTCTTTAAAACCTAATCTGTAGGACCACAACCAAAAATGATTTTTAAAAAGATTTTATATTTATAATTGAATGTAATAAAAATTAAGGTGAGATTATATTATTATTACTGTTGAGCACTTAATACATTTCTCTTTGGATAACATTAAAGTTACCGTTAGGTAACAATTTTTAAGATTGTCAGGACTGCATCCAAGATTCTGAAAAGCACAGGTGCATCTCTTCATTATAGTTTGGCATTAAAGAGAGACGGATTATTCCCTACCAACCCTGTAGATAGTTTAGAAAGTATGTGCTTTTTATGTGCTTTCACTCTTTAGTCGAATTGACTTATTTTTCTATGGGTTTTGAATTTTGACAAATCACTGGAAATCTGACTCTTCCCCAAAGCAGAAAAATGAATGCAGCATACATTTCCAGTCCCCTCTTTATCAGTTATGATGTTCCTCCTTTTCCAGCTTCTTCAACCAAAGAGGTACCTCTCCTATTCATCTTTTTGTGTACATCTTTGAAAGTAAAATAAATATTAAATTATTCTAACTCCTGCAAATCATACTTACATACTATTCCAGAGAAACAATTTTTTAAAAAAGCTTTAAAAACAGAAAGACTGGAACATATCCCCTCTAGCAGCTAACACCCAGATAAGCAGGGATTAACACCAGACAAACAATCAAGCAAGCAGAAGGCAATACAAGGAGTCCTTGGTTCTCTATGAATGTGTCAGGTTTAACTACCAGAATCCTTAGCCATATCTATGATTGGTGAAGGATTCTGGGAATTAACATTTGCATATCTGCAAAAGCTGGAGGAAATCTCAATCAGAATTCAAGGTTCAGTTCTACAATCATGGATTCTCAGAGAATGACTTTGGTTGGTTACTATTGTTTAATTATTCAATATCTCAGTGTTGTTGCAGTAGATTTACAACAGCCAAACAAACCTTTTGCACTCAATGAAAGGAGAGAGAGAGGGAGGGAGGGAGAGAGGGAGGGAGGGAGAGACAGGGAGAGAGAGAGAGAGAGAGAGAGAGAGACTGATTCTCACCCCATTGTGGATTAAGGGGACGATGGAAACAGGATAAAGAATAAAATATGTTTTGATATAAAACTTCTCACAACAGTGTGTGTGTGTTGGCATACTTTGTGAAGCTGTTCTTCATACTTCGTCCGGAAATGCCATTCCTAAACATATGCAAAATAGTCCAAAGCTTCATCCGCAGACCTCTTGTAATTGATCTGCTAACATTTCTGTAATTGGATTGCTTCTATAATTCAACATGATATCCTTCCCAACGGGAGAAGGTGCATCAGCCTATTGCTCATCTATGAGTCAGATAATTGAACTCTGATGTTTATGGCTGTCCAGGTGATATAATTGATCGCAGAGCAGCGACTTAAGGAGAGTCATAATAAATGATAAGTGTTGCCTCCCGCTGAGCCGTATGCGGGCTTTCTTTTCATCCTTTATTTCCAGACGGTGACTTAATTTATTCCTCCTCCTGGGTTTCCGGATTGATCAGAAGTGAGAGAATAAACAGAAGTCTTTTCTTGTTGATGAGGTACAATGCAGCTTTTTCATCCCCCATTTCCTCGACTCATCAATAAATGAATAGGGACATCGGTCGGACTTTTGCCAAAACACAGGCACAAATTGTTAGCTACATGAGTCATCCTTCGTGATAGACTGAGGCTTCCAGACATTGGCTAGAGCCAGTCTGGGTTTAATGCAGGAGTGGGTTTCACCTACCTTTACGACAGGTTTGCCCCGTGCGCACGCATTCACTTCGCATGTGTGCAGTCTGTGCATGCTCCCGGCCTTCCGTGCATGCATTTTGCTCACTCGAGCACCTTCAGCGCATGCGCCCGGCCTCGAAAACATGCCTAAATACCACAACTTGGAATTTGGCAGTCTTGGAACGTGCTGGAATTTCTAGCATGTATACAATATTGAAACAGCGACGTCTACGCTGGCTGGGGCATGTCGTGAGAATGGCTGATGGTCGGATTCTGAAAGATCTCCTGTATGGAGAATTAATGCAGGGAAAGCACCTCTGAGGGAGACCACAGCTGCGATATAAGTATATCTGCAAGAGGGACCTAAAGGCCCTGGGAATGGACATCAACAACTGGGAAACCTTGACCTCCGATCGTTCAGCTTGGAGGCTAAAGACGCAGCATGGCCTTCTCCAATTCGAAGAGATACTTGTTCGGCAGGCTGAGGCAAAGAGGCAGTCCTGGAACCAGCGGAATCTGGGGGCTGGGCAGGGGACAGAATGTATCTGCCCTCAGGGTGGAAGGGATGGCCACTCTTGAATTGGCCTTTTTAGTCACACTAGATGCTGGTTTAGGACCTCTTTCCAGAGCACGATAACATAGTCTCTTGAGACTAAAGGATGCCAATGTATAATGGAGTCGGGGCAGGTGGGTGGGTGGCGATTGCCGCTACCGGTTCACCCAAATCGGTGCGAACCTGCTGAATACAACTTCTGGTTTAATGGAAAAAGAATTGGAGGGAAAAAATTGAACATTGTTACTATAAAGGTTGACCACAAGGAAGACTATTGTATGCACAAAAAAAAAAAAAACCTGAGCTGCGCGATCATTAGAGGCTTTTTTTTTTTACTTTTAAAAGCATTTTTTCTACAACCTTAAGAGGTTGCAGGAAAAATTGCTTTTAAAAGCCTCTGATGATCCCAGCTGAGCCACGCGATCATTAGAGGCTTTTTTTTTTTTTTACTTTTAAAAGCATTTTTTCAAGCTGAAGAGGTTGTAGAAAAAATGCTTTTAAAAGTTTTTTTTAAAAAATGCCTCTGATGAGGTGGGCAGGGTAAGTGAGCGGTGACCGGGCCAGGGACCAGTTCGGGAGCATGGCCAGCCAATGTTATTACCAGTTCTTCGAACTACTACAAATATTTATTACTGGTTCTTGCAAACCGGTGCAAACCAGGAGCAACCCACCACTACTTCCACACCCCATAGGGCCCACTCCAAGCCCTCCTTGGACTTTAGGCAACTCACAAACCAGTAACCCCAGTTTGTTTTCACACCCTCCCCAGTTCTACAGCTGCATCTTACTATCAGGGCTAACCTACCATTCTCCTTAATTTCAGGCTGCTTCCAGTTTTCTATAAAGAATAGCAAAACTCACAATCTTTCGCATTCCCAGAACCCTTCAACACCAACTTTTCCACCACAATGACCTCAACCACTTTCACACCACCAAAATACCACACCCAAGTTCTTTGCTGTAGGGCTTTTTATAACTGTTCTTTGCCAAGCAGCTGGGTTGGCTGGGAAGAGCTTTTTTTTAGAATTAGAATAACAGAGTTGGAGGGGACCTTGGAGGTCTTCTAGTCCAACCCCCTGCTTAGGCAGGAAACCCTACACCACTTCAGACAAATGGTTATCCAACAGCTTCTTAAAAACTTCCAGTGTTGGGAGCATTCACAACTTCTGGAGGCAAGTTGTTCCACTGATTCATTGTTCTCACTGTCAGGAAATTCCTCCTTAGTTCTAAGTTGCTTCTCTCCTTGATCAGTTTCCACCCATTGCTTCTTGTCCTGCCTTCAGTTGCTTTGGAGAATAGCTTGACTCCCTCTTCTTTGTGGCAGCCCCTGAGATATTGGAAGACTGCTGTCATGTCTCCCCTACTCCTTCTTTTCATTAAACTAGAAATACCCAATTCCTGCAACCGTTCTTCATATGCTTTAGTCTCCAGTCCCTTAATCATCTTTGTTGCTCTTCTCTGCACTCTTTCTAGAGTCTCAACATCTTTTTTACATCATGGCGACCAAAACTGGATGCATTATTCCAAGTGTGGACTTACCAAGGCATTATTAAAGTGGTCTTAAAGGGCCAGGGCACCATCAGCCCAGCTAATGTCAAGCCACCTCACAATATACAATGGAGATTTATGTTCACACGTGTAGACAGAGGAAGAAAATGAGAGTCCTATAGAAATGTAGATTTACAGTAGTTGAAGAACAGTTGGGAAGACATAGATAGAAAAAAAATATGGAATTGGTTCCAAATCCATCATCTCAGAGTGCCAGTTTGGTTTAAGTGGATAAAACATCAGATTAGTAACTAGGAGACTGTGAGTTCTAGTATTGTCCTAGGCAGGGGTGGTATTCACTTACTTTCCCTACTGGTTCGCAAATGTGAGCGTGCATGTCCACGCATGCGCCCGACCTTCTGTGCATGCGCTTTCTGGCAGGCGCACCTACTGTTCATGTACCCGGCCTCAAAAATGTGCCTAAATAGGATGGTATAGAGCTGCAGCGGGTGGGTGGGGCCACCCAAGATTTGCACAACCGGTTCGGGAAAACCAGTCCAAACCGGCTGAATACCACCTCTGGTCCTAGGGATGAAGCCAGCTGGGTAACCCTGGGCGAGTCACTAAGAAGACCTTCTGAAACCACGTCTGAACTGTTACTAAGAAAACTTCAAGGATTCACATATATTTATTTTATTTATTTATTTATTTTTTCAAATTTCTATACCGCCCTTCTCCTTTCGGACTCAGGGCGGTGAACAGCCAAGTAAAACACTTTATATACAAAAGTTAAAATAGATTTAAAATAATTAAATAATTTGGCTCGTAATTTAAAACATTTCAATTTAAAACCAATTTCAAATTTTAAAAACCCCATCATAAAATCAGGACAGCCCGGCTAACTAAAAGAGGTAGGTTTTAAGGGCCCAACGAAAAGTCCGGAGGTCTGGGATCACTCGTATCTCTGGGGGTAGATTGTTCCAGAGGGCAGGTGCCACCACAGAGAAGGCTCTCCCCCTGGGGGTCGCCAGCCGACATTGTCTGGCCGACGGCACCCTGAGGAGGCCCTCTCTGTGGGAGCGAACTGGCCGGTGGGAGGCAATTGGTGGCAGAAGACGGTCCCGTGAGTACCCCGGCCCTAAGCCATGGAGCGCTTTAAAGGTGGTCACCAACACCTTGAAGCGCACCCGGAAGTCCACCGGAAGCCAATGCAGCTTGCGCAGGAGAGGAGTCACATGGGAGCGCCCCGTCGCTCCCATAATCCCCCACGCGGCCGCATTCTGCACCAGTTGGAGCCTCCGGGTGCACCCCAAGGGGAGCCCCATGTAGAGAGCGTTACAATAGTCCAGACGAGAATATACTCACCAATAATCAAGATTGACTTTAAGGCACGTGCAAGCTAGCGTGCGCGCACACACACACACACACACACACACACACACACACACACACACACACCAGTGGTGGGTTTCAAAATTTTTTACTACTGGTGGGTGTGGCTTGGTGGGCGTGGCATGGCTTGGTGGGCGTGGCTTAGTGGGCATGGCAGGGGAAGGATACTGTAAAATCTCCATTCCCTCCCCAATCCAGGGGAAGGTTACTGCAAAATCCCCATTTCCTCCCAATCAGCTGGGATTCGGGAAGCAGAGAATAGATGGCGGTGTGGCCAGTCAGAATTTTTACTATCGGTTCTCCGAACTACTCAAAATTTCTGCTACCAGTTCTCCAGAACTGGTCAGAACCTGCTGAAACCCACCTCTGACACACACATATCATTTTGACCAAATTAAATGAAGAAGGCTCTGGAGATGCTGAAAGAAACAAGTTCTTCTCCCTAAATGTATTTTCCTACTACTTAATTTGAAAATTAGCAAAGTTGATTTGTAATAAAGATCTTCCCTATTTTAAGAGCCTGGGAAAATTACCTGGCTGTTTGCTCTTTCAAGGAAGCAAACATGTAAACAAATATATCTAAAATTCTACTCAACGAGCAAAGGAGTTATGTAAAGATACTGTGTCATCAAGGAACTTTTTTCAAGTTATGTACATATTGGGGTTACAAGCTCATAAAGAACTCACGTTTTTATGATTAATAGCTGTGAAAACTCTCACAGAGTCAGAAATAAGCAACTTGATATTAGAATGAGTCTACTGCTAAAAAGAGAAAGAAAGAAAGAAAGAAAGAAAGAAAGAAAGAAAGAAAGAAAGAAAGAAAGAAAGAAAGAAAGAAAGAAAGAAAGAAAGAAAGAAAGAAAGAAAGAAAAGGTGTGTTGGAACAAATCTCCATCTGAGTTCAGTTTTAACTCTAAGTGGGGAGAAAGCCACTGGAAACATGGTGGCTGTATGGAAAGATGGCTTTTAATGGTGGACAGGACCACATGGTTTGAGATCCTGGGCAAAAAAGGCACATGGGTGAGAGAGAGAGAGAGAGATTTATACCCTCTGTTGGGCTTTGAATTTGAGCTTGTATTCTGATTGGTTATCAGACTCCCATGGGGTAGGGGTCTTAGCTAACTTTGTAGGCTGCCTATGTCCCAGGCTTGGTTGAGCCTTGCTGGGTGATGTAATCTTCCCAGGTGCTGTGTGGTGAGATGGATAGAGGGCTAATCCTATCATGTCCTAAGGGCCATGTCTTAATCCCATCACTCTGGAGCTGAAGGGTGGGGGCAGGGAGCTGCAGGGAGCTGCTTTCTCTTTAAAAACACGTTTCTCCTTTTCTCATCCAGGGAAACATAATTTTCTGCCTTTTGAATATTTCCTAAAGTATTTCATTCTTGTAGGAAAGGGGTGGGTGCTAACTTCCTTCAGATGAATACTGTATTCCTTACCCAAAAGAAATTGGCTTCTAGATTGGCAACCTAGAAATAAGGAGAAATTTCCTGACAGTGAGAACAATTAACCCGTGGAACAGTTTACCTCCAGAAAATGTGGGTGCTCCAACACTGAAGGCTTTCAAGAAGGGACGTTTCCTGCTTGAGAAGAGGGTTGGACTAGATGACCTCCAAGGCCCCTTCCAACTCTGTTATTCTACCAGTCCTTTACACAGATTAAGCAGGAGAGAGAGAGAGACCCAAGAAAAGTGAACACTGATTCTTATAAATAGAGCTTATTTCTGGGTTCCAAAGTGGTTTCTTAGCTTTTCCACACTACATTTATTTATGGGACATATTCTTGGGTACCTGTTCATCTAACTCAGTGTTTCTCAATCTTGGCAAGAAATGTGTAGACTTCAGTTTGAATTTTGCATTTATGTGCTTCTCCTCCAAAATAGGATTTAGATTCCTTTCACATAACATCCCATCATTTCCACGTGTATTCCAGATAGAGCAATTTACTCACTTCAGCTCTGAAAATGAACTTTATGAGTTCAGGAATACTTGACTCAAAATCAGAGACGTATCATATATTTTCATATTCCTATCCTTTTTTATTATTATTATTCAGTTCAAAGTCAGAGAATTCTCAGATTAGCCTTTCCATCAATGATTCACCAGACCTGTAGTGTCAGTTGAAAGGCAAACAGGGCCACAGGATTTTGGAGGCTGTCAATCATCTTCATTGATTTCTTTTTTTTTTTATGCCTGTCCTGAAATTACAAGAGGACAAATAGATTTTGTTAATGTTACATCAATGGCACCCCAAAACACGTAATCAAAACTATTGTTGGAAGGAAAATCCATCTGGTTCAGTTCCAAACTGAGAGAAAGATGCTGGAAACAAAATGGAGGCTGGAGGCTGATTGGAAAGGAGGCCCATTTATTGGTGAACAGAACTACCAGGGTTTGTGGTTGTGGGTCAGCTGAACAATTAGCTAGATGAGTGCCAGGATTTTTTATACAGGTCCTGAAATGCTGTTGGGGGTGGGGGGGGGTGTTGTGCAATGAAGGGACTTGTATTCTGAAAGGGGGTTGGGCAGTTCCTATTATGGCTAATGGCTTCCGTCCTGTGCTGGGTCTTGGGTGAGGGGCTGCTTTACTAATCCTACCATTCTGCTTTTGTTAGCTGTCAGAACTTGCTGCTCCTTGCTGCTGCAAGGAGGTTTGAAATATCCTGTCTTGAATGGATTTCTGCCTGCAGTATTTGCTTTGCTTATGAATAGAGCCATCTAGATATCTGGTTTCCTCTTTCAATAAACTCTCTATCTCCTTAAGTGCTGGAATCTGGGGGGCTGCTTGCTGCCTCTAAAAAAAACATTTTTCTCCATTTCTCCTTTGGGGGAATACAATATTCTGCCTTTTTTTTTTTTTAATATTTCCCAAAATATTTTATTCTTCCGGGTGGGAGGGGTGCTTCCCACACTGTCCTAAAACTTTAAAGCAACAATAAAACCATTAATGAAACATTAGGACAATGGATTTAGCATGGTTCCTAAAAACCAGTAAAACAATTATAACCCCGAAGAGTTTATAATTATCACACTGTTGGAGAACAATGCTGAAAACACGGTTTTGTTGTAATCTCCGCAGATCTAACAATGGCAGCATCCTCATTAAAAGAGGACTTCCCTTCCCTGGAAAAGTTGCATCCAAGCAGCCTGTGGAGAAACTTGGACTGGATCCAAGACGAGTCAATTCCATTTCTCCAGCCCTACCAAAAAAATCTTCCCGGTTTTGTTTCCTTCCAGATTTTGTTCGGTTTGATGGAGGAGAATTTGACCTTAAAGAAGAGAATTCTGGAGATGGGGTGCACTGTCTTCTTACTTACTTGGTAAAGGTTCCCCTCGCACAGGGGTGGGTTCTAAATTTTTTTACTACCGGTTCTGTGGGCGTGGCTTATTTTGTGGGCGTGGCTTGATAGTCATGTGACAATTCTTTAGGATTTAGCAGAGGTACTGGTCTACCAGGCTTTTAACTGCTTGCAGAGCTGTATCGGTCTACCCATTTGTTTTTGGAGGCACCAGTCTACTCATTTGTTTTTGGAGGCACCGGTCTACCACCACACTGCCTTTTAACACTGATCAGCTGGAGGGCGGCCCTTTGAAGCCCCGCGGCAAGAGTTTAAACAGTTTTTTTCCTTCTAGTCAATCAGCTGGGACTCGGGAGGCAGCAATAGATTGGGGGTGGGGCCAAATAAAAGGTAAGAATAACAGGGTGGGGTGGGGGGGGCGGGAGGGCTCAGCTCCAGAACAAAGAGAACCGGTTCGGTGATGTCATATCGTCACCGCTACCGGCTCGGCCGAACCCGGCCGAACCGGGAGGAACCCACCACTGCCATCGCACATATGTGCTAGTTATTCCCGACTCTAGGGGGAGGTGCTCATCTCCGTTTCAAAGCCAAAGAGCCAGCGCTGTCCGAAGACATCTCCGCAGTCATGTGGTCGGCATGACTAAACGCCAAAGGCGCACGGAAAGCTGTTACCTTCCCACCAAAGGTGGTCCCTATTTTTCTATTTCCATTTTTTATGTGCTTTCGAACCGCTAGGTTGGCAGAAGCTGGGACAAGTAACAGGAGCTCACCCAATTACACGGCCCTAGGGATTCGAACCGCTGAACTGCCGACCTTCTGATCGACAAGCTCACCATCTTAGCCACTGAGCCACCACGTCCCTTACCTTGTACTTTGTACTTACAAAGTACAAAGGACTTAACTTTGCACTAATTACCTTGTAACTAATTTTTACTTTGTACTAACTTTTATTAGAGGGAGATCAAAGGGTTTGTATAAATGTCCTGTTCTGTCTTTCACTGAGGCTTCTACTAAATGAACAATATTTTGACAGATCAAGTCATTGTTCAACTCGTAGCAACCACATGGATTTTCTCTGTAATGATCTGTCCTTAGTCTCTCCTTCAGCTCTTCTAATGATGCACTCATTGTCACCGTAACTAAGTCCCTCTCCCTTTCTGCTAATAGAATAGAATAGAGAATAAAGCTGGACGGGACCTTGGAGGTCCTCTAGTCCAGCCCCCTGCTCAAGCAGGAGAACTCTATGCAATCTCAGACAAGTGACTGTCCAGTCTCTTCTTAAAAACCTCCAGTGATGGAGCACCCATGATTTCTGAAGGCAACTTTTGTTCCACTGGTTAATTGTCCTCACTGTTAAGAAGTTTCTCCTTAATTCCAGGTTGATTCTCTTTGGTTAGTTTCCAACCATTTTTTTCTTGTCCTGCCCTCTGGTGCTTTGGAGAATAATTTAACCCCCTCTTCTTTGTGGCAAGGGACCCGGTGGCTCAGTGGCTAAGACACTGAGCTTGTCGATCAAAAGGTCGACAGTTCAAATGTTTGGATCCCTAGCGCTGTGTAATGGAGTGAGCTCCCGTTACTTGTCCCAGCTTCTGCCAACCTAGCAGTTCGAAAGCACGTAAACAATGCAAGTAGAAAAATAGGGACCACCTTTGGTGGGAAGGGAACAGCGTTCTGTGCGCCTTCGGCGTTGAGTCATGCCGGCCACATGACCACGGAGACTTCTTCAGACAGCGCTGGCTCTTTGGCTTTGAAACGGAGATGAGCACCGCCCCCTAGAGTCGGGAACATCTAGCACAAATGTGCGAGGGGAACCTTTACCTTTACCTCTTTGTGGCTGCCCCTCAAATACTGGAATACTGCTGTCATGTCACCCCTAATTCTTCTTTTCTTTAGACTAGCCAGACCCAAAATCTGCAGCAGTTGTTCATATGCTTTAGTCTCCAGGCCTTTGATCATCTTAGTTGCACTTCTCTGAATTTTTCTCTTTCCTTTTAACTTTCTCAACATCAGAGCCTTTTAGAGAGAGCTAGGTCCTCGCATAATGTGTCCAAATTAAGGTAATTTGATGTATCTCCAAACTGGGAAACAAAGACAGCTAGGGAGGCATTGAGATGGTGGGCAGAGTTGCCCTTCAAAGCAACTGGTACATTTTTAACAGCGACTGGAATCGTATTTCCTAAAAATTGGAAAGTTACCTACTGATGATGAGATTATTAAGAAAATTATGGAATGTGCTGAAATGAGTAAATTGACTTTTGAAATTAGAGAACAGGAAGATAAACAATATTATTTGATATGGGATTTGTTTTATCAATGGATAGATAATAAATCATGCAACTGAAGTATGAAATATGGGGTTGATGTAAAGATAAAATATCTGATGGGTTTTTTTTCTATAAAAGATATATGTTTCTGTTATAAATTGGTATTTTAGAAATGGATTTATGCACAAGAGAATATGAACCGTTCGACTCACTGTCTGTAATTGTTTGGAACGATGATGGTTTTATGTTTTGTTTTTGTTTTAAAATAAAAAATTTCTCAAAAAAAAATTTAAACTGCTTTTTTTCCCTACAAAAGAGGATTGTATTTTCCAGGGTTGAAATCCAGCAGGTTCTGACAGGTTCTGGAGAACCGGTAGCAGAAATTTTGAGTAGTTCAAAGAACCAGCAAATACCACCTCTGGCTGGCGCCAGGAGTGGGGTGGGAATGGAGATTTTGCAGTATCCTTCCCCCAGGAGTGGGGAGGGAATGGAGATTTTGCAGTATCCTTCCCCTGCCACACCTACCAAGCCATGCCCACCAAGCCGCACCATGCCCACCAGGCCACGCCCACAGAACCGGTAGTAAAAAAAATTGGATTTCACCACTGGTATTTTCCCAGGTACTCCTCAACTGGAGTTTCCAATGCATGATTCAACATCGCTCAAAACTACCCCAAAGAACCGACCTGAGGAAAAAAATTCTATAGCATCCCGAGAGGTAGTTCTCCACTTACGTTTAGTGACTGTTTGTTACAACAGCACTGAAAAAAGTGACTTATGACTGCTCCTCGCACTTATGACCATTGCAGCACCCTCCCCCACCCGTGGTCATGTGATCAAAATTCAGGCAACGAGCACGTATTGTGATAGCTGCAGCATCCTTGGGTAATATGATTGTCATTTGTGGCTTGCCCAAACTGGCTTCTGACAACCAAAGTCAATGGGGATTCGCTTTACGGATTTGCTTGATGACTGCATAATTCACGTAATGACTGCAGTGATTCGCTTAACAACTGTGCCCCAAAAAAAGAGGGGTCATAAAATCAGGCAACGATCCCAACAATTGCTTTGCTTAGCAGCCGAAATTCTGGTCCCAATCGCTCCTAAATCGAAGAGCTGCAGAAATAAAATCCTCTTTTGTAGGAGGAGAAATTAGTTGAACCGAACCGCAAAATAAATTTCAGCACAACGAACATAACTATTTCTCAATTCAGGTCCTCCACCAGCAGCTCTGAAACTCAGCCAAGGGTGGGGGAAGACTCACATATCTCTCACCCTTTGTAGCCAATTATTTATTCTCACATGAAATTCAAGTAGCAACATTCATCTACTTTATAACAACAATAACCACGGAAATGCTCATTTAAATGTACCAGTTATGATTTAGTTGCAGTGTGTGTATGAAGGTCTCTTCCCTACAAAGAGAGAGATTCACCAGGGGTGAACGATGCTTATAAGAGCATACATCTCAACCAGTGGTGGGTTGCCCCCGGTTCGGACCGGTTCGCAAGAACCGGTAATAAAACTGGCAGGAGGCTCCGCCCACCGACCCTGACGTCATCAGGAAGCTTCTGCGTGGCCCCATTGCAAACTGGTAGTAAAGGTAAATAGAACCCACCCCTGATCTCAACCATATCTCCTTTTGGTTACTGCCAATATCTCAGGGGTTGCCACAAGGAAAAGGGGGTGTCAACCTATTCTCCAAAGCACCTGAGGGCAGGACAAGAAGCAATGGATGGAAACTAATCAAGGAGAGAAGCAACTTAGAACTAAGGAGAAATGGTACAGCGTCTCCTTCTTGAGCATGGGGTTGGATTAGAAAAGGGGTGTCAAAGTCGAGGCCCGGGGGCCACCCTGGAAACAGCAAAGGACCAGCTCGCAGTGCCTGTGCCAGCAAAAACGGAGCTGAGGAGGGCCGCAGGAAGCCCTCTCAGCCTCCGTTACCTGGCAGAGGATTGCAGGAAGCCATCACAGGTGAAAACGGCGCTCGAGGGGCCCGTTTTTGCTGGCAGAGCGCTCGGGCCACCACAAGCACCCCAGACATGAGTGACATTGAGCTGGCCACGCCCACCCTGGCCCCCTGAAGTCAAACACAACCCTGATGCGTCCCTCAATGAAATCGACTTTGACACCCCTGGATTAGAAGATCTCCAAAGTCCCTTCCAACTCTTTTATTCTGTGTTCCAATACCTCAGGGGCTGCCACAAAGAAGAGAGAGTCAAGCTGTTCTCCAAAGCACCTGAGGGCAGGACAAGAAGCAATGGGTGGAAACTAATGAAGGAGAGAAGCAACCTAGAACTAAGGAGAAATTTCCTAATGGTGAGAACAATTAACCAGTGGAACAACTTGCCTCCAGAAGTTGTGAATGCTCCAACACTCGAAGTTTTTAAGAAGAAATTAGATAACCATTTGTCTGAAATGGTTTACATAGGGCCGTGGTGGCGAACCTATGGCACACATGCCAGAGGTGGCTCATAGAGCCCTCTCTGTGGCCACGCGCACTGTCACCAGCTGCTTTCCTGGTTTTCAGTGCATCAACTGGTCTTCGCAGGCACTGGAGCACCGGAAAATGCCCCCAAAACGGCCCGAAAATAGGCCAAAAAACAGCCCATTTTTTTGGCTGTTTTCCAGGCTTTTTTCGAGCCATTTTCAAGCCATTTTTAGGGCTATTTTTGGCCTGGAAAACAGTCCAGAAAACAGCCATAAAAATAGGCATGCACATGCCAACCAGCTGGTCTTTGGGTTTGTGGCACTCCAGTGTGCACACATACACATGCGTTCAGTGGTGAAATCCAAACTTTTTTACTACCGGTTCTGTGGGCGTGGCTTGGTGGGCGTGGTGTGGTATGGCTTGGTGGGTGTGGCAGGGAAAGGATACTGCAAAATCCCCATTCCCTCCCCACTCCAGGGGAAGGATACTGCAAAATCTCCATTCCCACCCCACTCTGGGGCCAGCCAGAGGTGATATTTGCTGGTTCTCCGAACTACTCAAAATTTCCGCTACTGGTTCTTCAGAACCTGTCAGAACCTGCTGGATTTCACCCCTGCATACATTCCAGTTTGGGCACTCGGTGCTGAAAAAGTTCGCCATCACTGCTCTAGGGTTTCCTGCCTGAGCAGGGGGTTGGACTAGAAGACCTCCAAGATTTCTCCTGTTATAGCCTCAAACTGAATTGCAATCTTCTGCAGAATTAGCTGTTAAAGGCCTTAGCAAGTGAACATGAATATATATACATGGATGAAGCACATGAATGCCCACTGCTGCAGCTTTCTGACTGATGGGCTTTCCATTCCGTTTGTTTTCATACAAATGATTTTTCGCCATTCATTTTCATCGGCAACGCTTGTGAGAAATATGGGCAGAATTAAATGCTCTAAACTGAAATAGTCTTCACTGGGCTGTAGAGATTATGAACTAGAAACCTGGAAACACGACAAAAAGAGCCTCTGAGGTGCATAATGTGTGTGCATGCGTGGCTTATTTGTTCGATGAAAATGATGCTTCGTGTGCATGTGGCATTTGTCCTTTAGGCTGGAAAAGATTGCCATTCACTCTTGGCAAAGCTGGCTTTCTAGAAGTTTCATGTTGAATCTTGAATGTTGTGTGGGGATGCTTTTCAGAGACAGGAGGAAGAGCTGCAGCCTAGACAATCAGTGGTGGTATTCAGCTGGTTATATCCGGTTCGGGCGAATCTGTAGCGGTGGCTGTTGGAGGCTTTGCCCATCCACCTGGATGTCATCACATCCCATTTTTGACCCTCTGCGCATGCGCGGAAGGCTCTGAGCATGCATGGAGGAGGTGCATGCGAGCAAAGTGAGCGAGCACATGAGTGTGCTCACATTTACGAACTGGTAGTGAAGGTAAGTGAATCCCACCCCTGTAGACAATGATCTGATAAATGAAATCTGAGTCGAAGGAGAGGTGGCGTGGAGGAAACATCTCAGAAGGGGCCCTCCCTAGTTTTGGGAGAATAAAAGTGAAGGGGACTTTCAGACATGCAAGAATCTGTTACTGTAACTGTACAACAAAGGTAGTATTTATTTATTTAGCGTATGGCATATCACACATGGACTAGCAATATAAATTAACATTTCAACTAGATCAGTAGAACCCAATAAAATATAGATGTTAAAAAGATTTATGTTCAAATACCAGGCTATCTAACCATCAAAGCACAGCATCGTTTATACATATTTTTAAAAAATCAGATACTAGACCAGAATATGCCATCAGCTTACAGTCAGTCATGATGTGATCTAAAGTTTGACGTGGGACCCCGTAGTCACACTGAGGGGAGGATACTATGCCCTGTTTATACAGAGTCCCAGCAGATGTCGAATGTTCTGTCCCCGTCTCACACACGCACCCCCACAGACAGGCAACAGCTAAAGAACTCAGCCAACAACAGTTTTATCTGGTATCAGAATTGGCAGCAACCCAGTGGCTGGCTGCCAGGTATTCTTTACTCACGGGGGGGGGAGTTTCTCCCTTCGTCTGGGAACAAAGCCAATACACAATAATCAACAAAGTCCAGTAAATACAAAGAAGGTTGTCCGATATCCGTTTTTTGCTTGTCACAGAGCTGAACCGGCCACCACACCCCCTTTTATATCCTGTGGGGTGTGGTCCAATGACTCAGCCTAATCCCTGGCACGCCTCTTCTTCTGTTGCACGCGCTTATCTCTGCGACGCTGCCGAGGATCCAGCCAAGACTCATCTTCCTCATTACTGTCCACCTGTGGCTGCGTGGACGTGCTTGGCCCCAGGCCTATCTCTTGACCTTCGGCGGACACCGAAGGCATTGCCAGAGAGGAGGGTCCTGGAGAGGGAGGCCTTGCCAACTCCTCTCCTTCACTCTCGGAGTCCTCTCCTGCCAATAACACAGGCTCAGGTAACAGAGCCACAACACCGAATGAGGTGTGAATCCTATTCAGGATTGTTCATTGCTGATGTGGTAGTTCTGGTATCTTTTTTGTGGGGTCATTTATAAGTCTTCCTATAACTTGGCACTCAATGATCCGTTTGGCTTTCCACTAGGAATTGATGTTAAAAGTTGTTGGGCAAATGTTATGGAAGTGCCAGTGAGGGTTTCCTGGATTTGAAGTCTTCCGGCTGATAAATGAGGAAGGTCAACATGCACTGGGGAAATGCTCCCAGTTCGGATTGGATTTGGCAATCCGGTAGTGATTGTGGCAGGTGGTTCAGCGATATGGTAGCGATGGCGGTAGCAGGGGTGAAATGCTCCCGGTTCAGATCCGATCAGACGAACTGGTAGTGATTGTGGCAGGTGGTTTGGTGATCCGGTAGCGATGGCGGAGCAAAGCCTGGGTGTCATTACTTCCTGGTTTTAACCATGAAGTAATGTGTTCTTACCTTCTGCGGATGTGCAGAAGGTTTTGCGCATGTGCAGAAAGTCTGCGTGGCGCATGCACTTCCGAACCGGTAAGGAAGGTAAGTAGATTTCACCCCTGAATGTTAGGAGTGGGTTGTTCATAATTTGTCTGGTAAAATAATGGTAATGTTTGTGAAGGAATCTCCAGCAGGAGATTGGGGTGGTACGAAGAGAGAGGCAAGCTTAGAATCTTTGCACAGCAAGAAGCAACGCAGATCTTATCACCACCAGAATTCCTGATACCCTTATTAGGCTTTTCAAAAGAGGAAGTAGTTAGTGTCGCGGGATCTTGTAAATAGGCATGCAGCAATGAAGAAGAAACTTGATCAGCTCATGGTGCCATTCTGGTTCCTGGTGCCTCACAATATTGATACTCATGGTTGGAATTTCTTGTCTGCACTACCTCAAAGGGATGACAGGTAGAAAGATTTGGGATTTTTGCAGCCTTGTTTCTGAATCATCTTCTTCCACTTCTTTTTATAAAAGATCTCCTTCTCATAATGGCTATGTTTAGTCTAGTGAAAAGAAGAACTAGGGGTGATATGATAGCACTGTCAATATTTGAGGCGCTGCCACAAAGAAGAGGAAATCAAACTATTCTCCAAAGCACCTGAGGGCAGGACAAGAAGCAATGAGTGGAAACTAATCAAGGAGAGAAGCAACTTAGAACTAAGGAGGAATTTCCTGATAGTTAGAAAAATTAATCAGTGGAACAACTTTCCTTCAGAAGTTGTGGTTTACTCCATCACTGGAGGCTTTTAAGAAGAGACTGGACAGCCACTTGTCTGGAATGATATAGGGCCGTGATGGTGAACCTATGGCACACGTGCCTGAAGTGGCATGCAGAGCCATGTTGCCTGTCACACACGGCACCACCCGGGTTTCTGGTGCGCATGCACGCACGATGATCAGGTTTTCCTGCATGAGCATGCACTCTGGCCAGCTGATCATTACATGCACATGCACGCCAGAAATCCGGAAGAGTAGCCGGCTGAAACCAGAAGTTCGGTAGCTGAAACCGGAAGTTCATTTTTGAGTACACACATGCCCCCAAGGATAGCTCCTCTTCTGGGTTTGCCATCACTGGTATAGGGTCTCTTCCTTGAGCAGAGGTTCGACTATAAGTTCTCCAAGGTCCCTTCTGTTATTCTGTTAGTCCTTTACACACAGCAAGCAGGAGAGAGAGAGAGAGAGAGAGAGAGAGAGAGAGAGAGAGAGAGAGAGAGAGAGAGAGGAGAGAGAGAGACTCAAGAAAAGTGAACACTGATTCTTATAAATAGAGCTGCATTTGATATTTAGCAGTTTCTGGGTTCCAGAGTGGTTTCTTAGCTTTTCCACAATACATTTATTGGATTCTTGAGTGCCTGTTCATATAACCCAGTGTTTCTCAATCTTGACAAGCGTAAGACGTGTAGACTTCAGTTTGAGTCCCTTCCAACTCAGTTTTTGAGTTGTTGCGTAGATGAACACCCAAACATTGATAAAGAAAGATATCCTCTTCATTTTATGGGTGGTGGATGTACAAGAGATTTATCACATGATAAATGATACAGAAAACAGGAAAACACTCTTCTCTTTCTCTCTCTCTCTCTCTCTCTCTCTCCCTCTCTCAATCTCTCAATCTCTCTCCCTCTCTCAATCTCTCTCTCTCTCTCTCTCTCTCTCTCTCTCTCTCTCTCTCTCTCTCTCTCTCTCTCTTTCCCTCTCTCTTTCACACACACACTATTTTGTTATTATAATGGATCTCTATAAAACTGGTGGAAATTTCTCAAAGGCCATTTTTACCCAACTCTACTTTGTACTCAGGATCACCGGCCTCCTGGTGATTCAGCCTCATCAACAACGGAAACGCTATAAGATTAATTTATGGAATTTACTGGCATAATATACGGTGATGGTTTCTAGCTTAGATTAAAGTAGTCTTGGATATATTTATGGAAGGGATGTTAATCGGGGACCACTTGGTAGGAAGGAGAGTTCCATAAATATTCATGTTCAAACATAGCATGACTCGGAAGAGTAACTTCTGGAAAAGCAGCATTAGGAACCTAAATTTTCTAGTCCATAGTTTGGCAGGAAGCAAGATGACTATAAAGGTTGAAGTACCACTGAAATCTCCACACACAGCCAACTGAATATGGACCCCAAGGCTTTTCTGCTTTCACTGTTAGATCCTGAAAAATAGGTTCACAATTTAATTTAATTTTAATTTAATTTAATATTTAAATTTATATACTGCCCTTCTCCTGAAGGACTCAGGGTGGTGAACAGCCATAGGTAAAAAACATAGAATACAAAATTTAAAAACAATTTAAAATATATTAAACAATTTGACAGTTAAAATCCCCCATTTAAAATTAAAATTAAAATTACACCATTGGAGAGTTAGGCCAGCCCGGCTTGATGAAATAAAAAAGTTTTGATATGGATTGAAAGCTTCAGGAGGACCTTATAGAAAGCTTTGGAGTCTGCATGATAGCAGAGCCAAATGGGTAGAATCAACACTGAGAAAAGACACGTCCAAAGTAGAAACACGTATCTCTTCCTCTTTTTTTTTTCCTATTAAGTTGATCTGCTTTTTCCCAGCCCATCCAGCTATTTGTTTTTAATTACTTATTAAATTGGTGGGAGCTGAAACCAGCTGTTCACAAAAAAAAATGCTCATATTGAGGAACTATTTTTGCTACTGCAATAAGGATCAGCTTTACTCATCTGTTGGAAAAGAGGGGAATCAGAACAGTGTTAGCTCAAGTCACCAGCATTTGGGGGGGATTAGTCTTTCTTTTGTAGAAATTAATAAACTAAAAAAAATAGAACAATCTCATCTCCTGTTTACTCCGCTTGGAAGCTGCACTCGTTTCCAGGTTGTCCTTAACTTACAACCATTGAGTGATTATTCAAAATTACAATGGCACTGAAAAAAGTGACTTAAAAACGGGCCTGTGATGACCCAGGGCATGGCACCGAGATAATGCAGGCAGCTGGCAGTTCAAACCGCCCCTTTATTGCTCCAAATTTCCCCAAACGCTCCCACATTTCTGGCAAGTCCCATAGCAAGTGATGACAAATATACACACACCTCAAGCAGCCTCTGGCTGCAAATAGTCCAGGCCAACGCTGTGAACACCATGGCTGCACAGCAATAAATCCAGCAGGGCAAGTTGAAGAGTCCCAGAAGCAAGGGAGCATGGCAAGTAATCCAGAAATCTAGAAAGAACGCAAGGAATCCAGGAAAATTCAAACATTGGCACTCAGCACTTCATGAATTCAGCATTTGTTCCCAACAAATGTCCCTCCCCACAGCATCTCCATTCTCAGTCTCAGTCCCCAGGTGTGCCTTGTGAAGAGGGGTGAGACACTCTCCTCCTGAGTAGCCAGCTCAGTCTGCGCTGTTCTCGCCTTCTCTCCACTCTCCATGCTCGAGGATCAGGAGGAGGTGGTACTTGCTTGCCTGAGCTCTGTCTCTCATGTTCACTTCTTAGCCTCTCTTGGTCATCCTGCCCCCGTTCCTCCCTGCCTACAAGCTATCCTAATCCTGAAAGGCCCTGGCCTGACTGGCTGTGTTCATCCCCATTTTCCTCGGAAGCCAACAAAGCCGCCCCCTCGATCTCTATCAGCTTCAGTTTCAGTTCGTCTTCCCCTGCAGATTCAGACTCTGACGGGGGCATGACATTACCTCAGACTTATGATTGTAGTAGCATAAAAAATTCAGGTGCTTGGCAATAGGAAAGAATTCACAGTGATTTCAGCATGTCTGGATCATGTAATTGCCATTTGAGAGCTTCTCAGTTGACTTCCAATAAGAAAAGTCAACAGGGAAAGCTACTTTTGCTCAATGACAGCAAGATTCACGTAATAAGTGCAGCAATTCGCTTAACAACAGGGGCAAAAACAGGTCATAAAATTGAATGCAACTCACCTAACAAACATCTTGCTTAGCAACAGAAATTCTGACCTCAATTGTGGTGGTAAATTGAGGATTACCTGTATTAAGACAACTGGGTCCAAGAGATTTTTCAATGTTCTCCACCAAATTTCTTAGGAAAAAAAATATTATCAGGGGTTTCCCTGAATTTCTCCAGGGAAGCCGAAATTCTTCATCCATTTTTCAATAAGATTTGCCATTAGTTACTAAGTGCTGCATATTTGCTGCATAACCAACCATGAAAAAGTTTCCTTCAGAATTAATAGGCACCTAAGGAAGCAGGGAAGCTGAAGAACAATGCAAAGATAAATCTACAATCATTATTCAGGTTGTTATAATATAGAGCAGTGATGGCTAACCTTTTTGCCGTCACGTGCCAAAAGCAGGGGGAGTGCGGGGGGGATGACACACGTGTGTGCCCACACCTATAATTCAATGCCCCCCGCGCATGTGCACACAACCCCCACTTTTGACACGTGATGGCACGGTGGGCCCAGTAGGCCCATTTTTCACCCTTTCCAGGCTCCAGAGGCTTTCTAGGAGCCTGGGGAGGGCAAAAACGGCCTTCCCCATCCCCCCCCCCGGAGGCCCTTTTCATGCATTCCCACTTGGTCCTTCACACGTAGCCCTTGACCATCTCCTCTCAAAATAACTGCTTGGTCCCCATCCATGACAATTACATCCATAATTGTCTTCTCCTCTTTTCTAAGGCAAATTCTATTTCAGCAACTGTGACAAGAATTACCAGAGAAGCAGACAGGCCAATTTCTGAGCTTGCCGTGAGTAAATAGACCATTTATTATAAAAGGCGCCATCATTCTATATTCTCTTTTTTTCCCTAGAATGGAAATTCCCCTCTGGGCAACCCACTGGCTCTTTTTGAGTGGTGTCTACCTCCAGGGTCAGACCCTCACACGCAAGAAAAGAAACCAGTTCTCAGCAGGAATGCTTCTCTTTCACAGAAATATGCCTTCATGGGGTGCATAAGAAATATAGAAGACATTTGAAATGCAAATGAAAGCCTGTAGAAAGAGCTGGGATGCTGGGTAGGAGCTTATACAGCTATTTTACCTTTCTGTTCTTTCTTTTTCTTCTTCTTTTGCTTTGCAACAGCAAGCATTCCTGGTAGCAGGGACCAGAAGGGGAGATGACAAAATTCCAAGCAGAAAAGCAAATATTAGAAATGGCTTGATAAAAATGATCGCTTAGGAAAGCCAAACGCTGACCTGAATAATAATAATAATAATAATAATAATAATAATAATAATAATAATAATAATAATAATAATAATAATACATCCTCCGATGATACCTTAACAGTTCCTAGGTCCTTGGTTAGGACTCGAGCTGCTGAGCTATTAACCAGCCTCAAAGGTTGTGAATCTCACTAAAGATTAAATAATAATAATAATAATAATAATAATAATAATAATAATAATAATACAATTTTGTTGGCTGAAAGAAGGAGAAGACCTAGCCATCAGTTAGCTTTCCTGCAAGACATTTTCTGCTGATGGAGATATGGAAGAATTCTTCAATTCCAAAGCCAATGAACACTTCAGCTTCAACAAAACAATACAAGAGCACACAATAGATACAAACTTATGGTAAACCGATCCAAACTCGACTGCAGAAAATACGACTTCAGTAACAGAGTGGTCAATGCCTGGAATGCACTACCTGACTCTGTGGTTTCTTCCCCAAACCCCCAAAACTTTAAGGTTAAAGTTTTGGGGGTTAGACTGTTAGACTAAGGTTAGACTGTCTACTGTTGACCTCACCCCATTCCTAAGAGGTCTGTAAGGGGGGTGCATAAGCACACCAGCATGCCTATCATCCCTGTCCTAATATTCCTTTTTACTCTTAATCTTTTCATGTATTTATAATTTCGTTTACACTTGTATCTGTCATAAAATACATGCTTGATGAAAGAAAAGAAAAGAAAAGAAAAGAAAAGAAAAGAAAAGAAAAGAAAAGAAAAGAAAAGAAAAGAAAAGAAAAGAAAACAGCTTCTCCCAAGGGTATCAAAACTCAGTGAGAAGCCTCACTGTGAGAAGCCTCTTTGGGGGAGGTTGTGTCTATGACAATTCACTGCAGCCAACTCACTGCAGCCAATTTGCCGTGGTCAACTCACTGCAGGACAGTGAGTTGACCACGGCCACAGAACAAGAGTTAAATGAACATCAAAGAAATAGTGGAATAGAACCATTGAAGGAAGGATGCAACGGAGGGACAAAATGAAATGTGAATGGCAAAAATTAAAATATTTCTTTTAGAAATATTTTCTTTAAAAAAAAATCTTTTTAAAAATATCTCTTTTTTAAAAATAATTAAATAATAAATTAAATAGCATTGTTAAATTGTCCTGCAGCAAGTTGGCCAGGGTGAGTTGGCTGCGGCAAGTTGGCCCATTTTATTTTGCTCTGGGGAAGAACGCAGCCTTTTGAAACATCCAATTGCCAAATCGCATGAAACTTTATTGCTTGGTGCACTCCTTTCCCAATTCGAACTAGCCAATATTTTTGGCAGCAGCATTTTGGATCTAAGTTAGAAAAATCTATCCGTTCTGAGCCTGGACTTTAGATGTTTAAATGAAATTTCCATATTTTAAGGTAGAATAATTTAGCACTTCAAATAGTTTGGCCACCTAATGAGAAGGAAGGCTCCAAGATCACCGCAGATGGGGACTGCAGCCAAGAAATTAAAAGACGCTTGCTCCTGGGGAGGAAAGCTATGGCAAAGTTAGACAGCATACTAAAAAGCAGAGACATCACCCTGCCAGCAAAAGTGCATATAGTCAAGGCTATGGTCTTCCCAGTTGCAATGTATAGCCATACATTGGATGAAAATTGGATCATAAGAAAGGCTAAGCACCAAAGAAGTGAGGCCATTGAAGTATGGTGCTGGAGAAAACTCCTGCAAGTCCCTTGGACTGCAAGGTGGTCCAACTGGTCAGTCCTAGAGGAGATCAACCCTGACTGCTCTTTAGAAGGTCAGATCCTGAAGATGAAACTCAAATACTTTGGCCGCCTAATGAGAATGAGAAGGAAGGACTCACTGGAGAAGAGCCTCATGCTGGGAAAGATTCAGGGCAAAAGAAGAAGGGGATGACAAAGAACGAGGTGGCTGGATGGAGTCACTGAAGCAGTCGGCGTGAGCTTAAATGGACTCCAGAGGATGGTAGAGGATAGGAAGGCCTGGAGGAACGTTGTCCATGGGGTTGTGATGGGTCGGACATGACTTCGCAACTAACAACAACAACAACAACTGTGGACTTCTAAGGGCTTTGACAAAACTAGGGATGGCCATTGTTTGCAAACTTCCAAAGCTGCCTTTTTCCTCTTAGGGTTCTGTAGGTAGTCCTCAACTTACAATTTATTTAGTGATTGTTCAAAGTTACAATGGCACTGATAAAAGTGACTTATGATTGTTTTTCACATTTATGACTTGTACGTGATCAAAATTCAGATCAGATTGGCAACTGACTCATATTTATGACAGTTGCAGTGTCCTGATATTATGTAGTCACTTTTTGTGACCTTCTGACAAGCAAAGTCAAGGGAGGGAGAGAGAGAGAGTGAGAGAAATACTGGATAAAAGTGGTGTTGGTGATTGAGCTTCATTCATTACTCTGATTTTTTTTTTTAGGAGAATAACTTTATTCAACTCTGTTTAGGGCAGGACAAGAAACCATGGATGGAAACTATTGTATTTTTTGGAGTATAAGACGCACCTTTTCCCCCCTAAAAGAGGCTGAAAATTTGGGTGCATCTTATATTCCGAATGTAGCTTTTTCGAAGCTTTTTTTGAGCCCTAACAAGGTGCTAGCGAATGAAGTGATCTTCCCAGCTTTGCCTGCTCCCTCAATTCTCCGCTGTGCTTAAATGAGGTGCTAGCGAGTGAAGCGATCTCCATGCTTTGCTCTGACTCTCAGCTGTTCTTTAGAAGCTTTTTTCCAGCCCTAACTAGGCGCTAGCCGAGTGAAGCGATCTCCCCCTGTGCTTTGCCTGCTTTTCTCATTGCTGCTTCCTCTCAGCTGTGCTTTAGAAGCTGTTTTTTATCCCCAAGCAGGGGATAAAAACCCAGCAAACGAATGTGCTGAAGATGTCTTGACTAAGGATGCTAGCCAGATGAATACCTGGTAGGCAGATTTTTTTCCCCTATTTTCCTCCCCAAAAACTAAGCTGCATCTTATACTCCAAAAAATACAGTAATATCGAACCCAAACTGGACAAGTAGGTAATCAAGGAGAGAATCAAACTACAATTAACCTAGGAAGCTGGAGAACTAGCTGGAACGCATGCAGAGAAGGCCACCACGAACCAGGACTTCCATCCCACATCGACTGGTCCTGCCCGCCAGTTCAGTCGTCCTCTTTAGTTTAGTTTAGTTTATTTGATTTGTATACCGTCCTACTCCCGAAGGACTCAGGGCGGTGAACAGCCAAGCAATAAAATATATAAATACACAAAATTTAAAAACCAGATAAAATCAAATTAAATCATTTTGGCCCAGACAGATTAAAACACCCCAATAATTTAAAAACAGATTAAAATTTACATATTAAAAGAGGGAGGAGATTAGGCCAAGCCCGCTTGATGGAATAAAAAGGTCTTCACAGCGCAGCGGAAGGTGCGCAGATCCGGGATCCTCCGTATCTCTGGGGGGAGCTCATTCCAGACGGTAGGTGCCCCCACAGAGAAGGCTCTCCCCCTAGGGGCCGCCAGTTGACACTGTTTGGCTGACAGCACCCGGAGGAGTCCCTCTCTATGAGAGCGTACTGGCCGGTGGGAGGCTATTGGTGGTAGTAGGCGGTCCTGTAGATAACCAGGTCCTAAGCCATGGAGCGCTTTAAAGGTGGTAACCAAAACCTTGAAGCGCACCCGGAAGACCACTGGGAGCCAGTACAGCTCACGCAGGAGAGGTGTCACATGGGAGCGCCATGATGCTCCCATTACCACCCGCGCGGCCGCACTCTGCGCCAGTTGGAGCCTCCGGGTGCTCCTCGATGTCTTGGTTTTGTTCTTCTGCAATTTTGTATGGACCACTTTCAGGGTGTGGTGAGTAGTAGAACCATCACTTGGCTTCTCAGTTGCTTCCTCGTAAGGACTGCTGCAGTCCGCAGTGAGTCAGAAGAGAGGCAAGAGAGCAGAGTCAGGATTGACAATGGAGGCAGCAAATGTCATAGTCTTCCAGTGACTCAGGGATGTTATTGCGCAGGGAATTCAGTTAACAAAGGGAAATGTATGAAGCAAGCCAATGATGCAGGCAGTAGCAAGAAGCAGATATAGACTTGAAGAAAGAAAACTCTAATAATCTTATAGGTTGGCATGACTACCTTACACTTACACTGCTCAGAACTGGTTCTTATCTCCAGCTGAGAAAGGGCCTACACAGAATGCAAGTGTCAGGTTCCGATGTTATCTCAAATAAATTTCATTCTCAAACACAAAAGTCTTTGATGAAATCTCTTATTTATTGAAGAATAACGATCTAGTCCTGAACTCATTTGCAGCCAAAACTGATCCTCTGATCCCAAACCCCTCCCTTTCCATTCCTCAAATCTCAGTGTCTCATTGGCCATCTTCCAAGTCCATCTTTCATCTCAGCTACTTCAAGTCACAGGAATTCCCCCCTCCCCCCATCACCTAGGTGACGTTATCTGCCGGGGAAAAGAATTGGGTGAAAAGCCAAGCTACTACTTCTAACAGGTTCTTTCTCTTTCATTTTTTTTTCCCACTCATTCATGTCAGCGCTGGGGAAATCATAGTTTGGAGCGCTGACAGCAAGTATTATGAATCTTCTGGAAGAACAATATCATCTTACCCAGCTGTTCATGATGAATTACTTGAATATTGCTTAAATTAATATGTGTACTGGAAACATAAACATCCAAGCGTGTTTTTTTTCTTTCCATTTCTGGAAAAATGCCCAATGAACCTCCTTTTGGGCCTTTGTTTGTTTGTTTGTTTGTTTTAAACAAAAATATAACATGTTTAAATCGCTCCAGCTAGTTTGACTTGGGATATCTCCCAACAAGGTGAAAAGCTCTCTAACTCATAAGTGGGGAAGAGCCCTTTAAGACTCTGAATGAAAAGGGACTTGATCAATGATGATCTTTTAGAAGTATTGTAGGAAGTTAAAATCCACCCCTCTCCTAGAAAATGAAATATTTTAGGCAATATTAAAAGGGAGGAATATTTCCCCTAAAAGGGAGGCAGAAACTCACCCCCACACACACACCTTTGTCAATGGGCCATTAAGGCCTGGGCCAGTCTATTCTCCATAACAAAGATCTACCTCCTTCAGGTAGAGCCATAGTAGGAATTGCCCAAAGCCTTTTCAATACATCATCACCCAGCAAGGCTCAACCAAGTTTGGGACTCAAAAGACAACCTACAAAGTTACCCCTGCATGGCCCCATGGGAGTCTGACAACCAATCAGAACACAAGCTCAAATTCAAAGCCCAGCAGAGAGCATAAAACCCAAGCACTCTCAGCATCTCAGCCCTTTTTCTGCCCAGGATCTCAAGACATGTGATCCTGTTCATCAATAAACCTTCTTTCCAAGCAACTTCCATGAATCCAGTGTCTTTTTTCCCCACTTGGAACTGAACCCAAACGGACATTTCTTCCAAAAGTACCATTCCCAGGTTGTGGAAAGAAGCATTTTTATTAAAGCCAGAATCTTTCAAAAACTATGTTGGGAAAAAAAAATCTTGCATAGCTTTCTAGTTTAATCACTTGTTCATGGAAAACTGTGGTGGGACTGGCCAGTGGAGAGGAGGAGGAGGAAGAGGAGGAGGAGGAATAGGAGATAGACAATGAAAAGAAAGGAGGAAGAGGAGGAGATAGACAGTGAAAAGGAGGGAGAGGAGGAGGGAGAGAAGGAGGAGGAGATAGACAGTGAAAAGGAGGGAGAGGAGGAGGGAGAGAAGGAGGAGGAGCAGGAGGTAAGGGAGAAGATAGACAATGAAAAGGGGGATGAGAGACTCAGGAACAAGAGGAGGAGATAAGGGAGAACGAGGAGCAGGAGCAGGAAGAAAAGAAGAAGATAGACAGTGAAAAGAAGGAGGGAGGAGGAGATAGATAATGAAAAGAAAGGAGGAAGAGGAAGAAGAGGAGGAGGAGATAGACAATGAAGGAGGAAGAGGTGGAGAAGAAGAGATTTTTGTGACTCTCTCCATCTCCTGAATAAATGTAGGATTCAAAACTTCCTGGACTTTTCAGGTCATTTGGCCACCAGTCATGAAAAAGCACCAAGGAACTCATAAATTGATGAATCAGCTGAACCGAACCTCTCAAACTGCTATTAATATAATGCTGGGTTTAATTAAGATACAAAACTGCATAGCACCTCTTTTGATAAATGCTCATTAAACAGTCTTGTGTGACTGCTTATATTGAAAAACTAGTTATCTTGTGTGAATAAAAGATCCAGTGAGCTTGAAAGGAATAGGAAAAAGGGGGAAAGAAAAGGAAAAAGAAAAATAAGCATTTTTTTTCACTTTCAGAGGAAGACAGGGAAAGTAGGGCATCTTGATATGCCAATTATTTTATAATGATTAACAAAGCCTCTGACACAAGAGTACTAAAAATTCAAGGAACTGAAAACTATGTAGCTGAAGGGCTCCTGGTTCATGAACTTTGAAAAACAAAATTCCCCAATTGCCAATGGGAAAATATAATGGAATTCTCTGGGAATTTGAATGACTATTTGCAAAATATTGTGGAGCCACAGACTTACATTCCTTCCATATCTAACGACATCTCTCCAGATCAAGAATTAAAATATTCTTTCTAACTAAGCTCTCAGTACATACAAACAACAAGTAATAGAATCATAAGATATCAATAGGAGAAGGTAATAGGAAAGATGAGAAGGATAATAGCAGACTTGGTATTCAGCCGGTTCAGACCGGTTTGCCCGAACCAGTAGTGGAAATTGCAGGTGGGCCCAGCCCGCCCACCCACCCTGGCTCTATGCCATCCTATTTAGGCATGTTTTTGAGGCCGGGCACATGCGCAGAAGACGCGCGTGCCAGCAAAGCACATGCAGGGAAGGCCAGGCGTATGCATGGATGGGGCGCGCACTCTCTCATTTGCAAACTGGTAGGGAAAGTAAGTGAATACCACCCCTGGATAATAGTACTATAGTCTTACTACATGGGTAAATATCAGACACAAGACAGTGCTGTGGGAATGAGGTATTCAGCAGAGTGATGGCATGAGGGAAAAATCTGTCTCTGTGTCTAGTTGTTTTGGCATGCAATGCCCTATAGTGGCGTCCTGGGGGGAGAAGCTGAAACAATTTATGTCCAGAATGTGAGGGATCTGTAGATATTTTCTCAGCCCACTTTTTAACCTGAGCAGTGCACAGGTCCTCTTTGGAAGGCAGGCTGGTTGCAATTTTTTTTCTGCAGTCCAATTATCCGATGGAGTCTGTACCTATCCTGTTTGGTTGCTGTACCAAACTAGATAGATAGTTATGGAAAGACAAGTTACAGACTCAATAATTCCTCTGTAGAACTGTATCAGCAGCTCCTTTAATGTGGATAAAAGAAAGGAATCATACAGAGTCAGATATATGGGCTCTGGAGGACCCTCTCTATTCACATTGTTATAGGGGGAAGACGTGCTTGGATACATGAGCTCTGAGAGAGCCTCTCTATTCACATTATTATAAGATAGAAAAGTGCTTGTTGGAAATTACATTAACAAACAGTTAAACCCCTTTAAGTGGTAATATATCTTCTGATGAGACCTAGATATCACGAAAGGACAGCCATATGGAAAACATCTGAGTGACCTCACTGTGAATGACACAAAGACCTATATGTTACAAAGAGTTACTTAATCCAATAAATTTACCCAAGGACAGCAGTAACTCTCCCATTAACAACTACAAGCACTTAAGAAAAGTTGTGTGGCTATGATAATTTTATAAACTAAAATTAATGGTTTAAGTAATTAGATGAACATATTATCCAATGTATGTAACCATATAGGGAAAATCAGATGTATGATCTCATGTTAACCATATATGGAAAATGTATGATCTCACTGAATCCTTTGTCTTAGAAATGTATAAAAACCATTGTATCAGAGTTCTTTCTTTGTTCAAAGCTTCAGGTACAAAACTGAACCTTGTGCAATAAAACTGTCTCTGGCTGACCCAGGAATGTTGTTTGGTCTCATCATTCCACAACACCTTGGACAGTACTTTGGGCAAGTAGACAGAGGATCTAAGGGCCAAAATCCACCCTGCATTAATATACACATGGATAACTATGAAACTAAAACTCACATATCTAAAATTCTGGAAACAAGTCCTTTCCCCCCCTCCTCCAATAAATCTGACTAATAAGACCGTATGAGAATACAGCTTTCTTAATTAGACTAAAACTAGTAAAGACTTGACTATGTCCATTTCTCCCAGTGGAAAACTCCCTAAGCATGCCTCTAATTCCAGTTATTTCCTACTGGAAATAAGCTTGAAGGAATACTTCAACTGGGAACCTTATATGTGAGATCTATATGCTGCCCAGAGTCACTTTGGATAGTGGGATGGGCAGCATGTAAATCTAATAAGTAAAATAAAAATAAAGAAATATTTTGTTAAACTACATAGTTAGAAGATGGTAGATAGTTTTGCTACAGCTGAAAGCCTGATTTGATTGGGGACATGGCAGAAAAGAAAGAATAATAACAGAATAGTGTGGGAAGTATACCCCAAAAGGAGTGCCAGAAACCTCACAGCACCAGAAACCTCCGAAAACGGTGCCAAAAGGCCAGTGGTGGGTTTCAAATTTTTTTACTACCGGTTCTGGGGATGTAGCTTGGTGGGCATAGCATGGCTTGGTGGGCGTGGCTTGGTGGGCGTGGCAGGGGAAGGTTACTGTAAAATCTCCATTCCCTCCCCAATCCAGGGAAAGGTTATTGCAAAATCCCCATTTCCTCCCAATCAGCTGGGACTTGGGAGGCAGAGAATAGATGGGGGCGGGGCCAGTCAGAATTTTTACTACCGGTTCTCTGAACTACTCAAAATTTCCACTACCGGTTCTCCAGAACTGGTCAGAACCTGCTGAAATCCACCTCTGCAAAAGACTGAAGCCAGCCCTTTCCCCTTTAACCACAGGCAAAAGCACCAGCTGAAAGGAACACTTAAGTAGAGCCATTAAGATAAGGGGAACCAGGCTAAAAATAAACTCTCCAAGGTAAACCGAAACTCCCTTTTTCCTGCCTCCCTGACAGGATTAACTCCTAGGACAGGAAAAACAAATGACCTGGGACCAAGTTTAACCCAGGAAAACAGGAAAACAAAACCCAGAGCAATCAGAAACACATCAAAACCATGCAGGAGCTTCAAAGGGGAATTAAGCATAAAAGACTCAGAGTCACACTTCCAAGTTTGCTTGCAAGCCAGGAATGCTCGAACTGTGTCACTACTTTTCTTGCCTTCCTGAATTAAAGGATCCCTTTTTCTGGCAGCTGGCTTTCATGTCTATTTCTTCTCAGCGTCAGTGACTGCTTCCCAGCTGGGAAACAAACACAGGATAATTTCTTCCAACAATAGTAGTAACAGAATAAATACAGAATATTTATTAGGCATTCCAAAAGGGATGTGGTGGTTCAGTGGCTAAGATGCTGTGCTTGTCGATCAGAAGGTTGGCAGTTCAGCGGTTCGAACCCCTAGTGCTGGGTAATGGAGTGAGCTCCCGTTACTTGTCCCAGCTTCTGCCAACCTAGCAGTTCGAAAGCACATAAAAAAATGCAAGTAGAAAAATAGGGACCATCTTTGGTGGGAAGGTAACAGCATTCTGTGCATCTTCAGCCTTTAATCATGCCAGCCACATGACCATGGAGATGTTTTCGGACAGCACTGGCTTTACCTTTACCTTTACCTTTCTGGCAGCTGGCTTTCATGTCGATTTCTTCTCAGCATCGATGACTGCTTCCCAGCTGGGAAACAAACACAGGAAATTTTCTTCCAACAATAGTAAAAACAGAAAAAATACAGAATAGCACAGTTGGAAGGCATCTTGGAGGTATTCTAGTCCAACACCCTGCTCAAGGAGGAGACCTTACATCATTTCAGACAAATGGTTGTCCAAATTCTTCTTAAAAATCTCCATGGATGGAGCACCCATGACTTCTGAAGGCAAGCCTTTCCACTGGTTAATTGTTCTGTCAGGAAATTTCTCCTTGAGTCTAGGTTGTTTCTTGTTGTGGCTCCGTTGCCTGAGCCTGGGCTATCAACAGATGCAGACTCTGAGAGTGAGGGAGAGGAGTTGGCAAGGCCTCCCTCTCCAGGACCCTCCTCTCTGGCAATGCCTCCGGAGGACACCGAAGGCCAAGCAATAGGCTCAGAGCCAAGCACGTCCCCGCAGCCACAGGTGGACAGCGACGAAGAAGATAAGTGCTGGCTGGACCCTCGGCAGAGGCGCAGGGAGAATTGTGCGCAGCAGAGGGGAAGGCGTGCCAGAGATTAGCTGAGTCATTGGACCACACCCCACAGGGTATAAATGTGGGTGTGGTGGCCGGTTCAGTTTGTGACGAGCAAAAACTGGAAATAATCCATGATCTCTGCGTTACTGGACTTTGCCTGCTTTATCGGACTGCATTTAGATTAATCCTTGTATTGTTGAAACTGCATGTTTTATCTTGCAGTCTAATCTTTGTTTTGTGTGAGTAAAGTCTGAATTGGCAGTTCGCCACTGGGTTGCTGCCAGCTTTATCTTCAAAGACTTTTGTCATGTGGCTTATTAACTCCGGGCCATCTGTGGGGTGCGTGTGTGGTACGGGGACAGAACAGTTCTCTCCTTGATTAGTTTCCATCCATTTTTCTTGTCTTACCTTCAGGTGCTTTGAGAATAGGTTGAATCCCTCTTCTTTGTGGCTGTCCCTCAAATACTGGAATACTGCTACCATGTCACCCGTAGTCCTTCTTTTCACTAGACTAAATATACCCCATTCTTGCAACCATTCTTTGTATGTTTTTAGCCTCCAGCCCCTTAATCACTTTTGTTGCTCTTTTCTGCACTCTTTCCAGAGTCTCTTAATGTAAAAAGTAAAGGGGAAAGTACCTTTTCTCCTTTACTTTTTCTTTGGAATACAAGGTGCTGTCGATGATCCATTGCCAATGCAAGACGTGTATCTCCATGGCAATTGGAGGGAGGAAAAATGGATATTGGAGATAAGGGGCCTTTGCAAAATGTTATTGTTTTGCAGCCAGGGAACTATGAGGCCTGCTCTGAATTCCTTCGTCGTAGCTTCGTTTCTGCCAAAGTGTTTTGATTTGTTTCACAAGTTTATCCGAGCACGACGCGAAGCAACCAAGAAATCTAAAATTAAAACGGGCCATATGGAAATATTACACAAGGAAGATTTTATTAGACTGTTCATTTCCCCTCAATTCTTCTTTCCCCCAGACTGCCATCTTCAGAACAGCTGCCTGATGAAGGTAGGTGCTATTGAATTCAATGAGACATTCAATATTTATTAGTTCTAAATAAATATGTGTAGGAGCAGGGTGGAAACAGATTTAAATAAATCATGCTCCTGCTTATGGCCCTTAGCAGGCGGAAACACTGAAAAATGTTCTGCTACTCTAGGATAAATGGCTAAGCTGGAAAGCAGAAACTTTTGGTTTGAATCCAACCATCTTCCAGCCCAGATAAAGACCTCTGGGCTGGAAGGCCAGTGGCTGCAGATGACATTAAGGAAGAACAAACTCAGAAATTTTGTCTTTCCCATGTTATCAAGGGTCACCTAAGTACAAACCTAATTAGTAGGCCTGTGTTCGTGTTGCCTAGCAACCAGATGGAGCTCAGGAACAGGAAAGCTAGGCTTCATGTTATTACGCCTAGAACCCATAATTCAGGTTGCTTTTAAGCCTGTCCTTATCTGTACCACCCATCATTTCCCAAATCTGGCCAGTTAATTCCGATTAAAGCAAGGGAATAGGATTAAGTTATTCAACTTTTTTTTCCCCTCTCCTATATTCCTTCTTCTAATCTTCTTCTTTTAATCTTCTTTATCTAATGAAAAGAAGGACTAAGGGAGACATGATAGCAGTGTTCAAATATTTGAGAGGCTGTCACAAAGAAGAGGGGGGGTCAAGCCATTTTCCGAAGCACCTGAAAGGCAAAACAAGAAGCAATAGTTGGAAACTAATCAAAGAAAGAACCTGTTCTGTCCCCAACCCCACGCACACACACCAACAGACGTTCAGGAGTTAAAGACCAAACCAGCCGGCAAAATCCTTTTCCTTATGATAACGGAACTTGGCAACAACCTAGTGGCTGCCTGCCAAGAGTTTATTATTTACAAAGAGGAGAGATAACTTCTCCCCACTTCTGATACATCAAAGGAAAGCAGCTCAATAATTACGGAATTAATCAAGTCCAGAGATACTCCAGCAAAGTCTTAAAGCAAAAGTCCGGCAATGCAGAATGGCGTGGAAGCTTTCAGCTTTGTTCGTCACAAGGTTTGACTGGCCACCACGCCCCCTTTTATATCCTGTGGGGTGTGGTCCAGTGACTCAGCATAATCTCGGGCATGCCCTTTCTTCTGTTGCACACGCTTATCTCTGCGACGCTGGCGTGGGTCCAGCCAAGACTCATCACTGTCCATCTGTGGCTGCATGGACGTGCTTGGCCCTGGCCCTATCTCTTGCTCTTCAGCGGACACCGAAGGCATTGTCAGAGAGGAGGGTCCTGGAGAGGGAGGCCTTGCTAACTCCTCCTCTTCATTCTCCAAGTCCTCTCCTGACGATGACACAGGCTCCGGTAATGGAGCCACAACAGAACCAACCTAGAACTAAGGAGAAATTCCTTGACAATTAGAACAATTAACCAGTGGAAAGACTTGCCTCCAGAAGTTTGGGTGCTCCATCACTGGAGATTTGGACAACCATTTGTCTGGAATTGTATAGGGTGTCCTGCTTGTCAAGGAGGTTGGACTAGAAGACCTCCAAGGTCCCTTCTTACTCTATTATTCTGTTCTGTACTTTAAAGGGAAAAGCAATTGTTTCATTTTCTCTAAGTTTCATCAAATTCCTGTCTTTGCCTCTCCATTTTCTAAAGAAGAGACCCGTTTCACTATAGTAGAAGATGTTGGATTGAAGCTCTGATTAAATTATACTGGATTTTCACTGTGTGTGTGTATGTGTGCAAAGCTGCCTCACAAAATTGCCCAAAGATCTATCATTCTTTGAAAAGCCGGCTGTTAAAAGTTGATTATCTTAAAATAAGTGGTGCTCCTGCTAATCATGGATATTGCCTTGTAGTGATTGGGCTTTAAATCAATCCCTTTTGATACCAATCAAAGAGAATATTCATAGCTTAGGGTTGAACTGTGGAGTCCTTGGTGCTCTCTGAGCTTGGGTGTTTTCTGGCAGAAATTTAACTACCCAACTAGATAACAGCATCAGTGCTAGAAAGGAGTGGGGTTTGCTCCCTGTTTATATACAAGTAGCCAGTGTCGGTGGGAGTGTTCTTGGTGGCTCCTTGATTACCCTATTTTTTTGGTGTATAAGACACACTTCCCCCTCCCAAAAAAGTGGGTTGAAAATGTCTGTGCATCTTATAGAACGAATGTTGCCAAAGCCCCGCCCACCCGCCAGCCCCCCACCCTTCGGCACCTGCCTCCCAGCAATTTACCTCCTTACAGCAAACAGTAAACATACTGGTTAGCTTCAGAACAGCCTGATTTAGCACGAGCAGCTGATTGGTGGTTGGATCTGCCTCCTGGAATACCGCCTATCAGTTGTTCTAGGCTGTGAGGATCGCCACCGCCCATTGCTGCCGTTGCTGCCCATCGCTACCGCTGCCTATCGCCACCTCCACACACACCATTTTTGGCCTCCGCACGTCCCATTTTTTGCCACCACGTGCCCTATTTTTAGCCCGTTCCAGGTGGTAGGGATAGGATACGTGAAGGCTGAAAATGGGACATGCAGAGGCCAAAAATGGGGTGCACAGAGGCCAAAAAGGGACGTGCAGAGGCCAAAAATGGGGCACATGGAGGTGGTGATAGGTAGCAGCAGTTATGGGCAGCAATGATGGGCAATGGCAATCCCCGCAGCCTGGAACAGCTGATAAGCTTGATACCAGGAGGCAAATCCAACTGCCAATCAGCTGTTCATGCTAAATCAGACTGTGCTGAAGCTGACCAGGCTGCTTGCTGTTTGCTGCAAGGAGGCAAATTACTGGGGGAGGCAGAGGCAGATTTTTTTTGTTTTTGTTTTCCTCCCCAAAAGCTAGGTGCGTCTTATAGTCCAGAGCATTTTATAGTCTGAAAAATATGGTAGATTGTTGTATACTGCGGGATTGTTTGTCTGAGTTGGTAGTTCTTTCATTGGACCATTGCTTATTGCTTGATTGTTGGTCTAATGTTAATCTTGGTGTTAATCTCTGCTGATCTGGCTGTTGATGGCTGGCGAAGAGGTCTTTTGTTTCCTTTTTAGCTTTTCGATTGTCTCTTTTGAATGGTGTGTAGCTGCTGTTTATCTCTATGTGCCCGTTGATGGCTGGTTTGTCTGAATGCCAGGCTTGCAGGAATTCTCTAGTGTTTTTAGACTTAGCTTGATCTAGGATGCTCACAGTTTCCCAACAGAAACTATGGCTAGGTGTGTCCATGTGTTGGATTTCAAGAGGTTTTCAACAAACAAACAATCCAATAGTACACAACAGCCTAATCAAAGAACCACTAAGAACATGCCCACCAACAGAGACAAGGCAAGCCACTTGTGTATAAACAGAGAGCAAACTCCACTCCCTTTTAGCCTTGATAATATTACCTAGTTGGGTAATGAAACAAAAAAACAACCAAATGAGCTCAGAGAACACGAAGGACTTCACAATTCCTTTTGATCCTGAAAATATCAGGCAGGCCCTTTGACTGAATGTACTTCCAAGAAAATGAGTCAGGAGACATCTTTGTGCCTACATACATTACCAAAACAAGTTGGCAGTCATACATAGAACTGAAAAAAAGCCTAAGAAAAAAAATCACAGTCGTGATTTATATTTTCTCATTTCACTTGAGTTCCCAGAGACTTAAAAACTTAATGAAAGGTTTGATGCTGTCAGAAATGTTCAAAGCCAGTTTTAGCAAAGAGCAGTAGAAGAACAGGAGGGCATGGCCACTCTGATAGAAATAGTAGGTGTCCCAAAGGCTCTTATACCTACCCCGAAAATAAGCCCTCCCCTGAAAATTTAATTTAATTTAATTTAATTTAATTTAATTTAATTTAATTTCGAATTTATATACCGCCCTTCTCCCTGAGGACTCAGGGCGGTGTACAGCCAAGATAAAAAACATAGAATACAAATATTAAAACATTTAAAAATATATATAAAATTTGGCCCAAAAAATTAAAAATCGCAGACTAATTAAAAGGATTTAAAAATTTTAAAAATTTCTTCTTAAGCCAACCCGGCTTGCTGAAATAAATAAAGCCCTCCCCAAAAATATTTAAACCCATGCGCAGCTGGTCCCTGCCATTTCCTCTGGTTAGGGTTAGAGAGACAGAGCTGGAAATCAGGTAAGACAACAAGAGGAGGCCCGTCTTGCAACCCAAAATAATAAGACCTCCCCGAAAATAAGGCCAAGCACTTATTTCGGGGTTCAAAAAAGTATAAGACAGGGTCTTATTTTTGGGGAAACATGGTATTTTGTGGCCTCCTAAATGTTGTAAACAGAGGGTTAAATGGCTATTCCAGCAGCATCGTTAGGAAAATAAGTCTCAGTAGATCAGGGGTGAAATCCAAAATTTTTCCCTACCAGTTCTGTGGGCGTGGCTTGGTGAGCATGGCAGGGGAAGGATATTGCAAAATCTCCATTCCCTCCCCACTCCAGGGGAAGGATATTGCAAAAGCTCCATTCCCACCCCACTCTGGGGCCAGCCAGAGGTGGTATTTGCCGGTTCTCTGAACTACTCAAAATTTCCACTACCGGTTCTCCAGAACCTGTTAGAAACTGCTGGATTTCACCCCTGCAGTAGATGTCCAAATTCGTCTAAATCTTTTTACATGAGGGCAGGTGGAGATGATCTCCAGTGACATGGCCACATTGCTGCAACAATCCTTCAAAAACAACTTTAACTAAAACAAGGACCATACTCGGCTCTCAAGGAATAGAATAGAATAGAATAGAATAGAATAGAATAGAATAGAATAGAATAGAATAGAATAGAATAGAATAGAATAGAATAGAATAGAACTCTCCTGCGCGAGCTGCACTGGCTCCCGGTGGTCTTCCTGGTGCACTTCAAGGTTTTGGTTACCACCTTTAGAGCGCTCCATGGCATCGGACCAGGGTATTTACAAGACCGCCTTCTGCTACCAATAGCCTCTTACCGACCAGTACGCTCCCATAGAGAGGGGCTTCTCAGGGTGCCGTCGGCCAAACAGTGTCAACTGGTGGTCCCCAGGGGGAGAGCCTTCTCTGTGGGGGCACCTACCATCTGGAACGAGCTCCCCCCAGAGATACGGAGGATCCCAGATCTGCGCACGTTTCATCGTGCTCTCAAAACTTTTTTATTTCAGCAGGCTGGCCTGGCCTAACTCTCCTCTTTTAAATTTTTAATTCGTTTGATTTTATAAATTGGGTGTTTTAATCTGTGTTTCGGCCAAAATATTTAATAATTTTAAGGGGCTTTTAATATTTGTATTATCTGTATTTTATCTTGACTGTTCACCGCCCTGAGTCCTCCGGGAGTAGGGCGGTATAGAAATTTGATTAATAAAATAATAATAATAATAATAATAATAATAATAATAATAATAATAATAATAATAATAATAATAATAATAAATAGAACAGAACAGAGCTGGAAGGGACCTTGGAGGTCTTCTAGTCCAGCCCCCTGATCAAGCAGGAGAACCTATACCATCTCAGACAAGTGACTATCCAGTCACTTCTTTAAAACATCCAGTGATGCACATGATTTCTGAAGGAAATCTGTTCCACTAGTTAATTGTCCTCACTGTTAGGAAGTTTCTCCTTAATTCCAGGTTGCTTCTCTCCTTCATTAATTTCCAACCATTATTTCTTGTCCTGCCCTCCGTTGCTTTGTAGAATAATTTGTGAATATTTAGAAAGAATAATCTTCTTTGTGGCAGCCTCCGGAGAATGAAGGAGAATGAAGCGCTATCCTCAGAAACCAAGTGGCTGGAGTCAGGACAAATTCAAAGGCAATTTCATTTCTATCTTAACGTAATTGAACTGAAACATAGCTAATGGGATTGTCCCAAAGCTGCTTTTCAAAAGGCAACCGGACTTTTTTGATTTTTTTTTCTCTTTGAAAGCGTTTCACTTCTCATCCGAGAAGCTCCTTCAGTTCTGAACTGAAGAAGCTTCTTGAATAAAAAGTGAAACATTTTAAAGGGAAAAAAAATCCAAGAAGGTCCAGTTGCCATTTGAAAAGCATCTTTGGGACAACTATGACCTGGATGATTGAGAATCTCCATAGACAATTTATTATTTATTTATTTATCGGTTCGATTTATATGCCGCCCTTCTCTGGAGACTCAGGGCGGCTTACAATGCGTTAAGCAATAGCCTTCATACTTTTGTATATATCTGCTTAGTAGGGCTTTTGGGCCCCCCTAAGCGGTGTTCTTTTTTATACAAAGTCACCTTATTGCCCCCACAATCTGGGTCCTCATTTTACCTACTTCAAAAGGATGGAAGGCTGAGTCAACCTTGAGCCTGGTGAGATTTGAACTTGCAGTAATTGCAGGCAGCTGGTGTTACTTAACAGCACTTTAGTCTGCTGTGCCACCAAGTTAATGCGATTCTTAGATTAGCAGAGTTGGAAGGGACCTTGTAGCCCATCTAGTCCAACCCCATGCCCAAGCAGGAGACCCTTCAAATGGGGTCTGACAAATGGCAGTCCAGTCTCTTCTTGAAAGCTTCCAGTGATGAAGCTCCCACAACTTCCGAAGGCAACTTCTGTTCCATCGGTTGATTGTTCTCACTGTCAGAAAATTTCTCCTTATTTCGAGGTTAAATCTCTCCTTGTTCAGTTTCCATCCCTTGTTCCTTGTCTGGCCTTTGGGTGCTTTGGAAAACAGCTTGACCCCCTCCTCTTGGTGGCAGCCCCTCAGATATTGGAGCACTGCTATCCTGTCTCCCCTGGTCCTTCTCTTCACTAGACTTCCCATGCCCACTTCCTGCAACCGTTCATCGTATGTTTTAGCCTCCAGTCCCCTAATCATCCTGGTTGCTCTTCTCTGCACTCTTTCTAAAGTCTCAACATCTTTTTTATGATGTGGTGACCTAAACTGGAGGCAGTACTCTAGGTGTGGTCTTACTTTTAAATTGGGAAGCCAGTGATTTAATTCTTTTTAATTATCTTAACTTTTGTATTTGTATGTTTTTTAATTTTGGCTGTTCACCGCCCTGAGTCCCTTCTGGGAGAAGGGCAGTATACAAATTAAATTAATAAATAAATAATAAAATAAAACTAAGGCTTTATAGAATGGTATTAGTACCTCACTTGATCTTGATTGTACCCCTCTTCTCTGGTAAAATATTGTATAATTTATCCTATTATAGTAAAGATTACAATGGCATAGCAACTTCTGGAGAACTTTGGAAGCCCCATCTTGTAGGTCAGCAGGGAATGGTAAGGATGATTAAATGTTCCTTAGCTGTGAGCAAAAGGTCATTTCAATGACTCAGTTCAACAGCTTCAGAGATGCCACCTTTGAGGCTAATTTCTAAATCTCTCCCAGGTATGGTAGGGCAGGGCAGGGCAGGGCAGGGCAGGGCAGGGCAGGGCAGGGCAGGGCAGGGCAGCAGGTCACGGTTCAAGTTGACTTCCTCAAAGGCTTTTTAAGGCAACGCCTTGCTCCCTGCTGAACTCCTCTACCTTATTAATAAATTATGGGTGGTTTAATGGAGGAGTACTTTGGACATACAGAAACCAAAATCTGATTGAATCAGGGAGAAACAGAACATTAAAGGCTTCCAGGCTAATAACTCTTCTAATGATGATGATATATTGCAGCCGCGCGGGTGATTATGGGAGCGACTTGGCGCTCCCATGTAACACCTCTCCTGCGTAAGCTGCACTGGCTCCCAGTGGTCTTCCGGGTGCGCTTCAAGGTATTGGTTCTCACCTTTAAAGCGCTCCATGGCTTAGGGCCAGGGAGAGACCATTTACGAGACCGCCTTCTGCAACCGATAACCTCCCACCGGCCAATACGCTCTCACAGAGAGGGCCTCCTCAGGGTGCCGTCGGTCAAGCAATGTCGGCAGGCAGCCCCCAGGGGGAGAGCCTTCTCTGTGGGGGCACCCGCCCTCTGGAATGAGCTCCCTCCCGGAATACGACTGATCCGGACCTCCGTACTTTCTGTAAGGCCCTGAAGACTTTTTTATTCCACCAAGCCGGCCTAGTCTAAAAGGTCTTATGGGTTAGTTTTTTAAATTGTATAGATGTGGGGTTTTAAATTGGGAGGCCGATCGATTTAATTTATTTTAGTTATTTTTAACTTTTATATTATATGTATCTTAATTCCGGCTGTCCACCGCCCTAAGTCCTTCGGGAGAAGGGCGGGTATATAAATTTAATTAATAAATAAATAATAAATAATATTGTGCTTAACTAAATATATGATGAATGGGCCACCTGAATACAGACAGTCCATCTGAACCTACAGGTTCATGGAAATGTAACAGCATGCTAAATTGGGCTAAAACAGGGGTGGGCAAATGTGGCTCTTTTACAACCTGTGGACTTCAACTCCCAGAATTCCTGAGCCGGCTCTCTCAGGAATTCTGGGAGTTGAAGTCCACAGGTTGTAAAAGAGCCACATTTGCCCACCCCTGGGCTAAAACAATAATGTGCCAAAGTCCAGAAGAGCATCCAAGTATGAAAAAAAAAAAATAACAGGAGCAGCCAAGATATAAACTTCTATGACCAGGATCTAGTCAAGAACAGCTAAATTAAACAATCTTGCAAACTATGAAGATGTTTCATGAAAAAGATTGACGGAAGCCAGCTGGACTTGGACCCCAACAATGGCTTTCGATTATAAAGTAGGGGATGAAAAGAGCCTTGGTACTACAGTGGTTTAAAGCACCCTGTTATTAACACAGCTGCCTGCAATTTACTGCTGGTTCGAATCTCTCCAAGGCTCAAGGTTGACTCAGCCTTCCATCCTTTCTAAGGTAGGTTAAATGAGGACCCAGTTTGTGGGGGCAATAAGCTGACTTTGTATAAAAATACAAAAGTATGAAGGCTATTGCTTAACGCACTGTAAGCCGCCCTGAGTCTCCGGAGAAGGGCGGCATATAAATCAAATTAAAAAAAAAAAATCTGTAGAGGTAGCTCTTGATTTATGACCACAATTGGAACCAGAATTTCCATGGCTAAGCAAGGGGGTTAGTTAAGTGAGTGGTGGGCTAATTTATTTATTTTTTTTGCCACACTTGTTAAGCAAAGGACTGCTGTTAAGTGAATCACACCGTTGTTAAGCAAATCCAGCTTCCCCCCCTGTTAGGATATGGTTTGAGCCTAGATTAGAAATTTAGGAAATATTAGGCATTATTTGGGTCTAGATATCAATCAAACAGCTAGAGGTTATAAAATATCTCAATCTAGCAAAATAAGCCAAATGTTGAAACGTTATGGCATGGAGCTATGTAAGCCAGCTAAAACACCTATGGCACAGGATTTTCAACAAGGAGAAATCCAAAGTCCTAAATTTAGTAAGGAGATCTACCAGTCTCTTATAGGTAGTCTATCTTATATAAGCAATTGGTCGAGACCTGATATTTCATTTGGAGTAAACCAATTAGCGAGATATAATGCAGAGCCAACTGATAGGCATTGGCAAGCCGCAAATCGTATATTAAGATATCTGAAAATGACGATGCATTATGCATTGTATCTAGAACCTAACAATGATTTAGTATTGAGCGCATATGCTGATGCCAGTTTTGCTACTGATTTGATCACCAGAAAGTCCACATCGGGTATAGCTATCATGTTAGACAATTGTTTGATTGGCTGGAAATCAATTCGTCAAAAACATATTACTCTACTGTGGAGGCAGAATTCTCATGTTTGTCACTGGTTTGTACTGATCTGATTTATTACAAACAACTAATGATGGATATTGGTTTAAAGATGGATTATCCAATTGTAATACATGAGGACAACCAAGCTGCTATAAAAATGGCAACAAATTTAGCAGTTAAAACTAGATCTAAGTATACTGACATTAGGTATCTGAATGTTCATCAGTGTATGCAACGCAACATGGTTAAGTTGGAATATTGTATGTCGAAAGACAATATTGCTGATAATTTTACCAAAGCGCAAGGTGCTATCAAACATAAAACGTGTTGTGAAAGCTATGGATTAAGAATCTAAACTGTATATATTGACCTGTCCAAAGGGGAGAATGTTAGGATATGGTTTGAGCCTAACAAGTTGTCCAGGCAATATATGTGTTCTGTGACTTTAATCTGAATATGTATTGTGTAACTTTAAGGCTTTACTGCTGAGTCATGCTGTAATTAGTTGTGAACGTATTTAAGAAAGGTACTGTAACGTATTCAGTTGATGATAAGCTACCATAGTGTGTGGAGTTGCTATCCATTGTGCTATCATCGTTGGATGGATCTGCTACCATTGTGGTTTGTGAACCAGAGTGAGTTTGTTATTCTAACCAACTACTGTTTGTGTGGTAAGAAGATTTTGTATCACTGGACTGATTTAACTGGCAAAGACTTGGATTGATTTAAAGACTATGAGATTGTTTTTTCACTATAAAGTAAACTTTTGATAAACCAGTTTGCACATCTCTTTTTCATTGCTCTCAGCAACGTTTCTCTGTGCTCTACACTCTGCTGGTTGGTAACAAAACAACAATATCCTTAACACCCCCATTGACTTTGCTTTTCGGAAGCCAGTTGGGAAGGTCACAAATGGCAATCACAAAACCCCGGGATGCTGAAACCATCGCAAATTTTTGCTGGTTGCCCAGCGCCCAAATTTTGATCACATGACCATGGGGATGCTGCAAGATTCCTAATTATGAGGACCAGTGGTAAGTCACTTGTTTCAGTGCCACTGTAACTTCAAATAATTGCTAAATGAATGGTTATAACTCAAGGACTATCTATATTCTTTCCCTCTCCCTCCCTCTCACTCTCTCTTTTTCTCTCTCTCTCTTCCTCCCTCCCTCCCTCTCCCTCTCCCTCTCCCTTTCTCGCTCTCTCTCCCTCTCCCTCCCTCCCTCCTTTTCTCTTTCTCTCTATCTTCCTCCCTCTCTGTCTCCCTCCCTTTCTCTTTCTCTTTCTCTTTCTCTCTCCCTCCCTCTCCCTCTCCCTCTCCTTCCCTCTCTTTCTCTCTCTCTTCCTCTCCCCCTCCCTCTCCCTTTCTCTTTCTCTCTCTTTCTCATTTGTATGTGTACGTGCACGCATATCTGTCTGTTTTTGTGTGTATAGATATAGACTGTAAAAGCTTATCTCTAGCTTACATGCTGCTTTTTGACTGCTTTTTCTCTTAAGTTTTCAACGCTAAGAAATATTTCTGAAATCAAGGAGTTAAAAGACCAATTTTGGTATCTGCCTAATTACCCATTTTGGTTACCTCCTGCTTACCACAGAGGAGAAAAATACATTGGTCAGCATTAATTATGTGGAATGGACTAAAGAGACAGCTATATTCAAGTGTATATATATTCCAGAATATATCAGGAGTTAAATCCAGCAGGTTCTGATAGGTTCTGGAGAACTGGTAGCGGAAATCTTGAGCAGTTCAGAGAACCGGTAGTGGAAATTTTGAATAGTTCGGAGAACCAGCAAATACCACCTCTGGCTGGCCCTAGAGTGGGGTGGGAATGGAGATTTTGCAATATCCTTCTCCCAGGAGTGGGGAGGGAATGGAGATTTTGCAATATCCTTCCCCTGGAGTGGGGTGGGAATGGAGATTTTGCAGTATCCTTTCCCTGCCACGCCCACAAAGCCACACCCACCAAGCCACACCACGCCCACCAAGCCACGCCCACAGAACCAGTAGTAACCCCACAGATCCCCCTGTTTGAGGAAAGGCAACAATACCCAAAGCAACAATTGCATAGACTTATTTATTTATTGCTAAAATATATATGATTGCAAATCACCCAGAGTTATCCTGTGGTAAGATGGGTGGCCATTAAATTTCAGAAATAAATAACTAAATCTATGCAATTGTTGCTTTGGTGCCACTGTTGCCTTCAGTGGCAATTCCTTAAATAGGAGAACCTGTGGGGCTGGGTCAGAAATTTCAAATGATGCTACTACCAGTGCTCAGTTAAAAACTCAATTTCCTTTTTTCTGTGTGTTGCCTAGGCAACACCTGTGAAAAAAGGGGTGGAGCTTTGTGCCTATGGTTGCAACCGCCATTTTGACTGCTTTGTCTTCTCTTGAGGATGTCCCTGCAGTCTATGAATCCTGATCATTCACCCCAGATAGTCCTCACAACAGTTCATTTAGTGACTGTTCAAAGTCACAACGGCACTGAAAAAAAAGTGTTTTTCACAAGTTAACAATCTTTGCAGCATCCCCATGATCACGTGATCAAAATTCAAGAACGTTTGGCAATTGGTTCGTACTTATGACCGTTGCAGCATCCCGGGTCACATGATTCCCTTTTGGGACCTTCTGACAAGCAATGGGGAAGCCAGATTCACTTAACAAACAGGTTACTACGTTATCAACGGCAGCGATTCATTTAACAACTGTGGCAAGAATTGTCATAAAAGGGGACAAAACTCCCTTAACAAATTTCTCGCTTAACAAAAGAAATCTTGGACTCAATTGTTGTTGCACATCGAGGACTATCTGTACTAGAAGGAAAATCTGGATGTGTTGTGACCCAGGCCCAAGTAGGTAGTAATCGACGCAAACGGTTCGAAAACAAACAGATTTTATTAGAACAGCTGAGAATTAACCTATTCTCGCATAGTCCAAACTAAATCAAACAAAGTCTTCATAAAGTCTTATCACCAACCTTGGTACAATTAGGCAACCTGCCAAAGGCTTCTCTTGGCAAAAGTTCAGAAGCAGAAGATGCCGACAAAAGATAAGTGCAGCAAGACTATCAACGTTGTTTTCCGACAAAGAGCCCAAGAGCCATTGCTGGTCTTTTAAGCCTTATGGGAGGGGCCAATCATCTCTTGGCCCTACTCCCGAGTCATCCTCTTTGCTTTAGCTGCTCCTGCCTTCTGCCAACTCTTCTCATACGTGCACTAGGAACAGGCTCTTCCTGTTCCTCTGCCTCTCTACTGTCAGCCTCTGGAGGCTCTGGAATCTGCACATCACTCCCTGATGGCCCTGGACCCATCTCTGCCTCTGATGCAGAGCCCTCATCCGGGCCTTCCCCAGCCTCCAGGACTGGCCCATGTTCTTCCTCAGCCTCATCGCTGTCCGACTCCACTGCCAGCTCCACAGGCTGCTGGCCAACCACAACAGGATGCTTTTCCAAAGCATCACATTGATGAGAACTCATGATGAATTATAAGGGAAATGTCTGAAAATTAAAATGGCCTACCAGGATGGTGGGCTGGCGCATGATGGCTGAATGCAAAAAACAAGGTGGGAGGGGAGCTTAATTGCATCGAATGGCATTCAAAATAATTAGTTTCCAAAAGCAGTAATTTTCCAAAGCAAGCAAATCAGCCGCCTCTAACTCATTTTCTTCTTTAAACATCGGAAACCGTTGATCTCTTCCAAGCAAATGCTTTCCCCGAAACTTATTTATGATTCGCATTTTTATCTGAGGTGGAATGCATTGTGTGTAATCCTCTTATTGTGGTTCTCTTCTTTTCTTAACTCAAACCTCTTTACTACTCTCTCTCTCTCTCTCTCTCTCTCTCTCTCTCTCTCTCTCTCTCTCTCTCTCTCTCTCTCTCACACACACACACACACACACACACACACACTCAGCAAGAGATGAGAATTGAACTTTCCTCTGCATTGTGTAAATTCACTGAGTTGATAGCAGGACAGGCAGCACCAACAGGCATTTCAGTCACTCAAGAAATAAGCCCCTTTGCCTTTTTGAAAATAAAATTAAGAGATCAGTTCAGTCATTGCTGTAAAAAAAAAGCCCTGAGCTAAAAGGAGAAGAGCTGCTTGGCCAGATGGAACAAAGGGGAACATTTGTTGTTGTTGTTAGTTGCGAAGTCGTGTTGGACCCATTGCAACCCCATGGACAACGTTCCTCCAGGACTTCCTGTTCTCTACCATCCTCTGGAGTCCATTTAAGCTCACGCCTACTGCTTTAGTGACTCCATCCAGCCACCTCATTCTCTATCATCCCCTTCTTCTTTTGTCCTCAATCTTTTCCAGCATGAGGCTCTTCTCCAGTGAGTCCTTCCTTCTCATTCTCATTAGGTGGCCAAAGTATTTGAGTTTCCTCTTCAGGATCTGGCCTTCTAAAGAGCAGTCAGGGTTGATCTGCTCTAGGACTGACCAGTTGGACCACTTTGCAGTCCAAGGGACTCGCAGGAGTCTTCTCCAGCACCATAGTTCAAAGGCCTCAATTCTTTGGTGCTCAGCTTTTCTTTAGATCCAATTTTCATCCAATGTATGGCTATACATTGCAACTGGGAAAACCATAGCCTTGACTATATGCACTTTTGTTGGCAGGGTGAGGTCTCTGCTTTTTAGAATGCTGTCTAGATTTGCCATAGGTTTCCTCCCCAGGAGCAAGCGTCTTTTAATTTCTTGGCTGCAGTCCCCATCTGCGGTGATCTTGGAGCCCAGGAAAATAAAATCTGTCACTAAATCCATTTCTTCCCCATTTATTTGCCAGGAAAAGGGAAACATGGGTAGTCTCAATTTATAACCATTTAGACCAGAGGTGGGATTCACTTACCTTCCCTACCAGTTCACAAATGTTCGCAAATGCCCACCTTCCATGCATGCTCGGCCTTCCATGCATGCTCTTTGCTCGCGCACACACCTCCTGTGCATGCGCACGACCTCCAAAACATGGCTAAATAGGACGTCATTACATCCGGGCGAGTGGGCGGAGCCTACCATAGTCGGCGCTACCGGTTCTCCCAAACCAGAAAGAACCGGCTGCATCCCATCACTGATTTAGACTTAGATTTAGAATAACTTTATTGTCACTCTGAATGTACACTAATCGGCATACATTAAAATGAAATGTTGTCGCATACAGCTCTCAAAGGATCTCCACCTCCAATACCCACTACACAAACATGACTAAATAAATAAATAAATAAATAAATAAATAAATAAATAAATAAATAAATACAGAATTATGCATATACCTACATATATTGTATGACACAGAGAAACAACACAGTCTAGTCTGGATATACTGTATACATGTAACATGGCGAGTTTCACAGACCAATGGCCTAGGGAACAAAGCTGTTCCAGAATCTGGTAGTCCTGCTATAGATACTTCGAAACCTCCTCCCAGAGGGGAGCAACAGAAACAGACCGTAAAGTGGGTGTATGGGGCAGTGGTGGGTTGCCCCAGGTTCGCGCCGGTTCTATAGGTATTTCATAGGCAGATATTTCTCTCTCTGGGCACACTGAGATTATCTGCTGAACAAAACTCCGCATTGGTGACAAGAAGGGCATCTGGCCATTAAAGCACTCTGCTACCTCTGTTCAGTTGCCCAGACTCCACCCCGCAAGGGATTATGGAGTTATTAAATGAAGATGATGATGATGCGGGATGATGCTTTCTTCACTGGAGAAAGCAATTATGTTTGGAAGAGTTAGAGGTAAAAGGCAACCAGACTGACAAAGAACACGCTGGCTGGACACCCTCAAAGCCGACCCCAGCTAGAGCATAGGACAACTCAAAGAAGTACTGCAAAATCAGAAGATATAGAGAGACCTGGCCCACAAAATTACCAAGAGTTGGTCATGACTGAATGGATAACAGCCTCCTTTTCCTCATTATTCATTAAAGAAGATGCTCTGTCTTCAGGCTTCCAAGCATAGTTGAAATAAAGAGGGAGCCGCTTTACTATAATGAGTTGACTTTTTAAAGTTGCCGCATCATTTATGCAGCTCTTAAATCAACAACTTTTTTTGTTTTGTTTTGTTTTGTTTTGCAGGCTGATGCAGATACACCTTAATGAATATGTATGAATAATTTCTATAATGAAGATTGAAACGGGATATATCTTACCGCAGAAGAAATATTACCGCTGCAGGGGAAAAATTGCACCTAGATAACCTTTTTGCTTCTTTGATTTGCTGTCAAGGAGCTCTTAAGAGGTAAGTTGAAAATGCCACTGTCCTTTTAACAAGCTGGCCAGCCTCTCAAATTGAAGTCTGGTTTCTGTAAATAGGAAGCACAGCCTTTCTAAATGAGAAGCAGAATAACAGGCAATTTCTTTGCTGATATTTTTTTTTCCCCCTTGCTGTTCAGAATGCAGGAAACCAGTTTTATATTTATTTCTGCCCCTAATGTTTCATTTGTGACCCACCAGTACCTAAGCAATGCCCCAGGGGTGAAATCTATTTACCTTCCTACTGATTCAGAAGTGCATGCGCCATCTTCACATCCAATTTTAGACCCTGCATGCGCAGAGGACCAAAACAGGTTACTTCCTGGTTAAAACCAGGAATTAACAATGTCCGGGTGGGTGGGCGAAGCGTTGCACTGCCACTGCTACCAGTTCACCGAACCATGCATCACCGCCGCTACCAGTTTGCCTCGAACCGGAGCAAACTGGTAGCATTTCACCCCTGCAATGTCCCAAACAAACATTTTATTTCCCCTAAAACCCTGGCAATGCAATCGTGTTTTTTATTTTTTCTTTCCAGAGCAATAGATGCAAAGATTTTTTAAAATGAAAAAAATAAAAACATCTGGGTGGTAGAAAACAGCTAGTTTTGCCTTTCAGCAGGATGTAATTAGAGCCCGCTGAACTCTTAACCCAGGGTGAGTGGATTCGCAAAGATGGGCCCTCTAAGAAGGTTTGCTGGCAAGCTCCTAAGAACAGGATTGAGGCAGGTGGTTAAAAATAATATCCAGCGAAGATTGACATTTCAATAATCCCTGTATTTCCAGGCGGCTGTAAATAATGAGGCCTGTCCTTAGCAATGCAGTATTGGGGTAGTTATAGCTGCACTAATGAGAGTTATCTGTGGCTTCCACGTCTACATTTTGCGTTCGGATTATTTTTCCACACCCAAAAGGCAGAAAAGGAGTGTGAAAATTGGTTTGTTTGTTTGCTTGTTTCTGCTTCCTGCCTTTTTGAAAACTCACCGTGTCATGTACTGCATCTTCACTAAATCACTAACAAGTATCTTATCGTTCAGGGTTTAAGCCTGCCAGATGTGTGGAAGCATTAATTGCTTTTGCTTTTTTTTTTTTTTTTTTTTTGCTTAGCCGGAGCAAAGAAGATTAAATGGGTTTGCGATAGTTTCAAAGCGCTGGAGCGAAGGTAGCCACTAGGAATCACAGATGGTGGAGCTACTTGTCCAGTTTGGGTTTGATATTACCGTATTTTTCAGAGTATAAGACGCACCGGAGTATAAGACGCAGCTTAGTTTTTGGGGAGGAAAATAGGGGGGGGGGAAATCTGCCTACCAGGTATTCATCTGGCTAGTGTCCTTAGTCTGGTCAGCTTCAGCACATTAGTTTGCTGGTGTTTTATCCCCTGCTTGGGGATAAAAAACAGCTTCTACGGCACAGCTGAGAGGAAGAAGCAATGAGAAAAGCAGGCAAAGCACAGGGGGAGATCGCTTCACTCGGCTAGCGCCTCATTAGGGCTGAAAAAAAACTTCTAAAGAACCACTGATAGTCAGAGCAAAGCATGGAGATTGCTTCACTTGCTAGCGCCTCCTTTAAGCACAGCAGAGAGTCGAGGGACCAGGCAAAGCTGGGAAGATTGCTTCACTCGCTAGCGCCTCATTAGGGCTCAATAAAAGCTTCGAAAAAGCTACATTTGGAGTATAAGAGGCACCCAAATTTTCAGCCTCTTTTAGGGGGGGGAAATAATTTATACTCCGAAAAATACGGTAATCAAGTATTTATTATATGAAAATATGAAATATATTGTTCAACCCTTTTAATCAAGGGATGGATTGGAAGCCACCCAGAGCTTGTTATAAGAGAGGCAGCTATATACATGTTTTAAATAAATAAACATATATTATTCCCTTGTTTGGCAAGGAGCCTCATAGAATGTCTTGCTCTGCTTTTTTGCTCTGCTCGCCAGTGTGCTCGGAGGGACTGGGAGGCCTAACATCACCTTCCTCTGACTGCTGCAGCTGTTCAGGTGATATCTGTGTTTGGTCAGCATCAGGTAATTCTTGGCTCTTTGTCTCCTGAGGTTGATGGTCCATACATTCGTTGAAACCTGAGTTGTCTGAACTCTGATCCATGATGCTATGGACCGAACATATCTTCCCAGTACACATTTTGAGGAACCCTGTGCCCAGAGCTGGGTTTCACATATTGTTACCACTGGTTCACCGCATGTGCGCACACTCATTTTGCGCATGTGCGCATCTTCTGCACATGTGTCCGGCCTTCTGTGAATGTGCTTTCTCACATGTGCACCTTCCGCACATGGACCCAGCCTCAAAAATGTGGCTAAATAAAATGGCATAGCGCCAGGGCACCCGCGATCTCTGCTAACAGTTCAGGTGAACCTATCTGAACCGGCTGAATTCCATCTCTGCCTGTGCCACATAAATATGAGTCGGACAGTGAGAAGGCTGGGGAGAAACATGGGCCAGTCCTGGAGTCTGGGGAAGGCTCGGACAAGGGTTCTGCATCGGAAGCAGAGAAAAGGCCATCTGGGAGGTATGTGCTGCCTCCGGAGCCTCCAGAGCCAGACCTCAGTGAGGCAGAGGAACAGGGGGAGCCTGTTCCCAGTGCGTGCATGCGCAGAGCTGCCAGAAGGCAAGAACAGTTAAAACAAAAGAGATGACTTGGGAGTAGGGCTTGGAGATGATTGGCCTCTCCCATAAGACTTAAAAAAGGAGCAAAGGCATGTGGGCCTTTGCAGGAAGCAACGTTGTTAATTCTGTGCAGTTTAAAGTCTGAAGCTCTGTTTGATTCTGAACTCCATGTGGCTTTGCCAATTAGGTCTTTGGCAGCGTGTCAAGGGAGATAAAGGTGGGTGATTATCAGCCTTATCCCGAAGGACTCTTTTCAACTATTTGGGACTCATCTGTGAATGAACAGAATTCACAGCTGTTAAAATAAAACAGGTTTTTGGGACTACTTGTGTGTTTTACTGACTCAGGAAGCCTAGGTCACAACACCTGTACACAAGAATCTAGTCAGCTAAAGTTCAATACTTAAATAGGTGCCAGATAAGGGTCAACAGAATTCAAGAGGAGTTGGGCTGGGATTGTTTGTGACAACATCAGAACTCTAAGCTGATGATATGTTTAACTCCATCTCCAGCTCTTCCTGCTCTTCTACAAACATGCTTAGAACAAACTTAGGGTCTGTTTTGTGACATAACTGGACAAAATACAACATAATAATTGATTGTCCTTGCCATTATTATTATTATTATTTACTTTATTCATTAAACATGAAACTCAGTCAACTGAACATTCAAAAATGCATCACAAATACCATTGACTGGTGCTAATGGTTGATACGGATTGCTGCCAACATCCTAGGTATCAACCAAGTACCTTCTTAAGATGTACGATGTTTCAAGTAGTGCAGTTTTTTGCCGTTCAACTGGTGTTATTGCAGGAAGCTGCAATTTGTTGATGTATCTTATAAAATTCTTGGACAGGGTACCAAGTGCCCCGATGACAATGGGTATCACTGTTACATGTTTCATCCATAATCGTGTAGTTTCAATGGCCAGGTCACGATATTTCGTGATATTTTCCAGTTCTTTTTTTTCGACTCTGGCATCTCCTGGTACCGCGATGTCAATAAATTGTACGTTTCGGTTTTCAACAACTGTGATATCTGGTATGTTGTGTTCCAAGTGATGATCCGTCTGTATTCGAAAGTCCCACAAGTTCTTCACCTTCTCATTGTCTATAACTTTTTCCACTTTATGTTCCCGTGACATTTTGGATACAGGAAAGTCATATTTTTTACATAATGACCAGTGGATTAATTTAGCAACTCGGTTGTGTCTAGCTTTGTAATCAGTTTGTGCGATTTTGCTGCATTCACATATTAAATGTGAAACAGTTTCAACTTTGTTGTTGCAAAGTCGGCAGTTTGGAATGTCAGTGGATTTTTGTATCTTTGCTTTCATGGCATTAGTTTGTAGTGCTTGTTCTTGAGCAGTGAGTATTAAACCTTCTGTTTCTTTCTTGATGGTTCCCATCTTAAGCCATGCCCATGTAAAGTTGTCATCTCATTTTCCTTCAATGTTTTTCAAGTGCTGTCCATGCAAAGCTTCGGTTTTCCATCTATTTCATCTGTCATCCAGCTGTTTTTCCTTATATTCTGTCTTTGTTTCTGTTGTTTTATAAGGAAAAAACATTATTATTATTATTATTATTATTATTATTATTATTATTATTATTATTAGTGATGCAGCTTGGGACACAGATGTGACTAAGATTGGAAACCTACTCTGTACCTTCTCTTGAATTATGAAAGAAAGGACTAAACTATATATGTACATAAATTGGTGTCATCTTTAGTGAGTGCCTACAAGAATTATTTTGCTTCCTTGGTTAGAAAATTTATAGCACTGCCAATCTTAAGTAACTATGGGGGGAAACACTACCCACAATAACCATATAATAAAATCAGTATCAAAGAAGATTTCACTCTAAAAAAAAAACAACACAACTAAAAGATCTCCATGATACGATGTTTCAGACACCTGACAAACTGACTCACAACATCGAAGCACACATATTAGGCTCTGCCGGAGTATCGTCACGTACAGGCTACACTCTTCATTTTTCTTTTAAAAAAAATAAAGAAAAAAATCAGCACACAGAACAACTGGCCAAGTATTAAATTGAAGAAATAGCAATAGCAGTGTGAAATGGCTCCCTTCTACGAAATACATTTTCAGAACTGAATGTGCCTATAATGTTTCCAAACCTATCTCAGATAAGGTTATTATTTCAGTGGATTATTGCAAACTCTGCTTTGTCTGGAAAGATTCCTTAGTCCAGGGGAGAGAGAAAGAACAAGTGGAAAGGAGCCTGAGAAGAAGTCTGCCTTAATTACACTAAGTATAAGTTGATCTGAAGAATTGCTTTGGCAGGCTTTCAAGATTGCTCCACATCCTTACCAGAATTAAAGATCATTCCGGAAAGCCAAGTAGTGCTTATCCTGCCAACTTCAAAGGGATGGCTGGCCATAAAATCTTAGAATCACATCATTCGAAAGGACCCCAAAGGTTATCAAATCCAACCCCCTGTATATGCCCCATCCCCATAGGAGGACCATTCAGTCTGAAAAACTCCAGTGAAGGACCACTCTTCCTATCAAGAGGTTCTTCCTAATGTTCAATCTGTATCTGCGTCCTTGAAATTTCATCCATCCCAGGGACTTTCTCAGTTGATCACCATTTAATTATTTAGTTATTAGTTGTCCCACCTCATTTTCAAAAATGGGTTAAAATTTAATTAATTTAATTTAATTAAAATTAGAAAAAAAAGAATTAAAAATAATAATTGGGAGGCTAGTGTGGGGCAATAGAAAAGATCAGCCTAAAGTGAGGCAGCTTTCGTTATCCCTTGTATTACTGTCTATAGTTTGCATTTCTGCTGTTAAAAAAATACCTACCAGACCTTAAAGTCACATAATCTGCATTTGGAGCACATTTTTTGCACATGGTGAATTCCTCTGCATGGAATTCGCTTCTTCACAATTGCTTTATGCAGGGACGCGGATGGCTCAGTGGTTAAAGACACTGAGCTCGTCAACTGAAAAACTAACAGCTCGGGTTCGAGACCCAACCATCCTATGACTGGGTGAGCTCCCGTTACTCACTCCAGCTCCTGCCAACCTAGCAGTTCGAAGCATGCAAATGTGAGTAGATAAACAGGTACCAGTTCTGTGGGAAGGTAACAGTGTTCTGTGTGCCTCAGTGTATAATCATCTTGGCCACATGACCACAGAAGTGTCTTCAGACAAACACTGGCTCCCTTGGCTAAGAAACGGAGATAAGCACTGCCTCCTAGAGTCAGAAATGACTGGACGGAGGAAACCTTCACCTTTACCTTAGTTGCTTTACGCAGTTCAATCCAGAATGGAATCCAAATGAATTATGATATCTACAGTAGTGTGGAAACCTTTTGGGAAAAGTGTATTTTTGAGGTCTGATGGATAATAATACCACTTTTTTTTGGGGGGGGAGTTTCAAGATAATCATATTCTATTGCTGGAATGGCCTGGGAATAGCCCAGACCTTAACCCAATTGGAAATCTATGGAGCCGACTAAAGAAACTTATTAGTCAGAAGCGACCCAGCAATAAACCCCAGTTAAGAGAAGCAATCCTTCAATCTTGGTTTCACATTATAACAGCTTCAGAACTAAAAGATTTGGTTCACTCTATGGGAAGATGTTGTAAGGCCGTGATTCATGCTAAAGATTACCCAACTAAATATTAACAGATATGGTGATAATTTTTGTATATCTCATTTTTTCCTATGGTGATAATTTTTGTATACCTCGTTTTTTCTACGTGTTTCACTTTTCTTCTTTATCCTGTAACTGCTATTCTAATAGCAAATCCTTCGTAAAAATTATTGCATTACATTCTTGATTAAAATATCTTTCCATTGATATATAATTTTATGGTACTACGCCAAAATAAAGTGGTGTTTTAGAAAATACACTTTCCCCAAAAGGTTTCCACAATTTTGGCCATTACTGTATCTGTGTTATATTTTCAAGAAAGCTGCTTGACCTTACAGAGGCATGGGAAGAGGACTTGGAGAAGTCCATCCTCGTCCAGAAAAACAAAAACAAAAAACCTCGAGATCCCAGAATTAGAGTTTGGAACATAGCAAAATAGCAAGCAACTCCACTGGGTTTTGAGGGTGGGACTACGTACTAGAAGTCAGGTGACAATTTGGGAGGAATGGGGCGGAATCAGATTAATGTTGTTAGTCAAGGAGGATAGCCAAGGTACTACATAATGGCTGAAAACAATAACAGGCTCTGCATTTCCTAAGCAAATTCTTCCTCCAGCAGGGAATCTTATTGTGTGGGTGCAATTAAACACCTTGCCAAAGAAAGCAGTGATCAAAGCAACTATTAAAAATGTAAAATAAGGATAGGTGCTTTCATGCAACGGCACTTTTAAATTACAAATCAGGTTGTGTTCAGAATAACCCGGACAAGATAAATACCCATAAATGCAAATACAAACCTGTATTGATACCTGTATCTGTCATAAAATACATGCTTGATGAAATAAATAAACAAACAAACAAACAATAAATAAATAAATAAATAAATAAATAAATAAATAAATAAATGAGCCTTGGTGGCGCAGCAGACTAAAGTGCTGTTAAGTAGCACCAGCTGTCTGCAATTACTGCAAGTTCGAATCTCACCAGGCTCAAGGTTGACTCAGCCTTCCATCCTTTCAAGGTAGGTAAAATGAGGACCCGGATTGCGGGGGCAATAAGCTGACTTTGTATAAAAAAAGAACACTGCTTTGGGGGGGCCGAAAGCCCTACTAAGCAGGTATATACAAAAAGTATGAAGGCTATTGCTTAATGCATTGTAAGCCGCCCTGAGTCTCTGGAGAAGGGCAGCATATAAATCGAATCAATCAATCAATCAATCAATCAATCAATCAATTTATTGTTTGGAATAAAAAATAATAATCCGTGACAAACATTGCTTCCCTGTGCCTTGATACTTCGTTCTGCAGCTTAATTGATCATTCAGCTGAACAGTCCATATCGCTAAGCAAACGTGCTGTGAAGAGATGGGTGGGATGGGTGAGAGCTGTTTCAGCCACCGATTTTAGGCAAGGGACTAAAGAAGAAGGGGAACTTACCAAATTTGCGAATGATACTAAGCTGGCAGGAATAGCTAACACCCTAGAAGATAGGCTCAAGATCCAGATGGATCTTGACAGACTTGCACACTGGGCCCTGTCTAACAAAATGAAATTCAATGTAGAGAAAAGTAAAGTCTTACGCTTAGGTAAGAAAAACCAAAAGTACACATATATATTGGGTGAAACCAGGTTTAATGCCAGTGACTGTGAGAGGGATCTTGGAGTCTTAGTAGATAACCAGCAAAATATGAGCCAGCAGTGTGCAGTGGCAGCAAAAAAAGCCAATGCAATCCTAAATTGCATTAACAGAGGGATACAATCAAGATCAAGTGAGGTACTAATACCACTCTATAAAGCCCTAGTAAGACCACACCCAGAGTACTGCATCCAGTTTTGGTCACTACACTATAAAAAAGATGTTGAGACTCTAGAAAAAGTGCAGAGAAGAGAAACCAGGATGATTAGGGGACTAGAGACTAAAACATATGATGAACCATTGCAGGAACTGGGCATGGCTAGTCTAGTGAAGAGAAAGATCAGGGAAGACATGATAGCAGTCTTCCAATATTTGTGGGGTTGCCACAGAGAGGAGGGGGTCAAGCTGTTTTCCAATGCACATGAAGGCCAGACAAGGAATAATGGATGGGAGCTGACCAAGAAGAGATTCAACCTGGAAATAAGGAGAAATTTTCTGACAGGGAGAGCAATCAACCAATGGAACAGAAGTTGCCTTCAAAAGTTGTGGGAGCTTCATCATTGGAAGCTTTCAAGAAGAGATTGGACTGCCATCTGTCAGAAATGGTGTAGGGTCACCTGCTTGGACAGGGGTTTGGACTACATGACCTACAAGGTCCCTTCCAACTCTGTTAAAAATCTGTTTTAAAAAAACCATCTGTTATTGTACAGATTAAAAAATGGGTAGAGTTTCAATTGCTGCTACCTTGCCTTTCTTTTTTAAGCACATACTACAGGAATTCCCAGGGTGGAGTAAATTTCCGTAGCAATTTGAGCCCCAGATGTTTTGCATATTTCAACCGTGTTTTTGCTCCCATTCTCAACATCAGAAGTGGCATCTGATCCTTAAAATAACCTGCAAACAACATCAATCCGGGCTGCACTCTTCCCATCCAGAAGTGGGAAATCCAAGTGACGCATCTTAATATACACTACAGTGTTGACAGTTGGCAATTACAACTCTTCCGTAAGGTCCCACATGTGTCTCCTGCAAATTCTGAAGGAGGTATTAATGTGACTTTAGTCTGGAAGGAAGGAATGAGAGGAGGAGGAAGCGAGAGTTGTACACTAGCCACCTAGGAATCTCCCCCGAAGACTAGGGCTGAGGAAATGTATTTTATTTTCATTTTACTGATTTAAAAAGGAGGATATTTGTAGGTTGAAATGAGGGGTCCTTGGTGCTTTCAGAGGCTTGGGTGTTTTCTTGCAGAGAAAACATTTCATTCCTCGAACTAGGTCAAAAAGCGGTGTTGGAAGAAATGTCCATCTGGGTTCAGTTCCAAGTGGAGAAAAAGACACTGGAAACATGGTAGTTGCTTGTAAATATGGTTTTAATGGTGGACAGAATCACATGCCTTGAAGATCTTGGGTGAAGAAAAAAAAAAGCACGGAGATGCTGAGTTTTATACCTTCTCTGGGTATAAATGTTTGTACATATTTTACCTTTTGAATTTGAGCTTGTATTCTGATTGGTTGTCAGATAACCATGGCGCCACGCAGGGACAACTTTGTAGGTTGTCTGTGTCCCAGGCTTGGTTGAGCCTTGCTGGGTGATGATGTAATGAAAGGGCTTTGGGCAATTCCTACTATGGCTCTGCCTGAAGGAGGTAGATCTTTGTTATGTAGAATAGACTGGCCCAGGCCTTAATGGCCCATTGATAAAGCTGGGGCGGGGTGGGTTTCTGCCTCCCTTTAGGGGAAATATTCTGCCCTTTTAATACTTCCTAAAATAGCTCATTTTCCTACTAGAGTGGTGGGTGCTAACTTCCTACAGCGGGCTCCATTGACAAGTTTTCCCACCTGATCCAAGCTTCCCTTTGATCTTCAAGCAGGTGATCCCATCCCCTCTTTGAGCACTGGGCCAGGAGATTTCAAGCATCGCATGTTGAAAAGAAACTAACATTTCAATGGGAAGGGAAGACCAAATACTGATAAGACAATGAACATCACTTATAAAAGTAAAAATACTTCCAGATGACTTCAGTGTAAAAGTTTTGAAGACTTCTAATAGAAACAGAAGAGAACTTAACTATTCAACAGACTGTCAGGCCACATTCTCGTTTGCAGCTAAATGGTTCCCAAAAAACAAACAAACCACCTATTAACTGGAACAATGGGGCATTTGAATGCTGCCACTCTTTTCCGCTTACAAAGTACAATATGGTTCTTTATACAGAAAATGTTTGTACATATTTTACCTTTCAATGTAAGCATTTGAATTGTTTTTCAAGGATCTTCCTTGCTCACTTCCAAGGCTTATTTCATCGTCCTATTTTTTCGTGGTACGGCGATGTACAAATATTCATTGCTTTTATAAAAAGGGATTCTGAAGAAGTGTTTTGAAATGCTATGGGAGGAAAAAAAACAAAATCTTGTTTTATATTCTTGCTTTCAGGTTTCATATTCTTTCCTCTTCTGGTGCGTATGGCGTATGTGGTGCTTGTGTGTTTGCATGTGTATAGAGAGAGAGGAAGAGACAGAGAGAGAAAGAGAGAGAGAGACAGAGAGGAAGAGACAGAGAGAGAAAGAAAGAGAGAGAGAGAGACAGAGAGAGAGAGAAAGAAAGATACAGAGAAAGAGAGGAAGAGACGGAGAGAGAAAGAAAGAGAGAGAGACACAGAGAGAGAGAGAGAGAAAGAAAGAGAGAGAGAGAGAGAGAGAGAAAGAGAGGAAGAGACAGAGAGAGAAAGAAAGAGAGACACACAGAGAGAGAAAGAGAGACATAGCGAGAGAGAGGAAGAGAGAGGAAGAGACAGAGAGAGAAAGAAAGAGAGACAGAGAAAAAGAAAGAGAGAGAGAGAGAGGAAGAGAAAGAGAGAGGAAGAGAGAGAGGAAGAGACAGAGAGAGAAAGAAAGAGAGAGAGAGAGAGAAAGAAAGAAAGAGACAGAGAAAGAGAGGAAGAGACAGAGAGAGAAAGAAAGAGAGAGACACACAAGGAGAAAGAGAGACACAGCGAGAGAGAGGAAGAGAGAGAGAAAGAGAGAGAGAGAGAAAGAGAAAGAGAGACACACAGAGAGAGGAAGAGACAGAGAGAGAAAGAAAGAGAGACAGAGAAAAAGAAAGAGAGAGAGAGATGGAGGAAGAGAAAGAGAGAGGAAGAGAGAAAGAGAAAGAGAGACACACAGAGAGAGGAAGAGACAGAGAGAGAAAGAAAGAGAGAGAGAGAGAGAGAGAGAGATGGAGGAAGAGGAAGAGAGAGAGGAAGAGAGAGAAAGAGAAAGAGAGAGGGGAAGAGAGAAAGAGAGAGAGAGAAGAAGAGAGAGAGAGGGAGGACTAGCTCAAAGACTAGCTCTATAACCAACGGAGGTCTTCAAATGAAGAGTAGATACACTTGGATAGTTGGACTTAGGTCCCGTCTGCTCCTGTGGTGTTATGCTTCTAAGTAAATCATCATGAATCTCTTCATCAAAATAAATCTAACTCATTTTAGACAAGCCTTGTCTAAATGGGGATGAAGCAAACCCCATTTTAGGAGAAGCCATCTTTCCTCGGTGAGCCACGGCTTGCCTTTATCAAGATTGCACCTGACATTTATGTTCTCATCAATTATTACATTAAAAACAAATTGTTTTCTTTTAATACTCCCTGATTGATGGGGAATGCCTTTTAGTTGATTAAAAAAAAAGAAAAAAGCCTTTTGAATCCATTTTCTCTAAATTGATTGATTGGAAAAGGCAGTTCTGATCATAATTTCTTTCTTGTCCTGCAGGCAGCAGAGATGAGAAATATATGTTTGTCTATCAGTGCCATTGTGTGTCCATGTGCAGTGGTGAAATCCAATTTTTTTTTACTACCGGTTCTGTGGGTGTGGCTTGGTGGGCGTGGTGTGGCTTGGTGGGCGTGGCAGGGGAAGGATACTGCAAATTCTCCATTGCCACCCCACTCCAGGATACTACAAAATCCCCATTCCCTACCCACTCCTGGGGGAAAGATATTGCAAAATCTCCATTCCCATCCCACTCTGGGGCCAGCCAGAGATGGTATTTGTCGGTTCGTCGAACTACTAAAAATTTCCGTTGCCGGTTCTCCGAACTGCTCAAAATTTCTGCTACCGGTTCTCCAGAACCTGTCAGAACCTGCTGGATTTCATCCCTGATGTGCACATGTGTGCAGAAAGGGAAAAGATAAAAATATCTTGTGGTCTTAAACTTCCTTTTTTATGAGACGCCTATGATTTTTTTAAAAAAGTTGTTAATATTCAGGTAAGTTAAGAGTACCGGGTGTTTTGTGGATTACTATAGGATCTGGCAGTCCTTATCTATATACCACTAAAACTCTCTGTCCTTTAACCTTTAACTGGGCATCCTATGGCCCAAATTTTTGAATCAAGATACAGATAGTTTTCGACGTAGGACCACAATTCAACCCAAAATTTCCATTTCTAAGCGAGACATTAATTAAGTGAATTTTGTCCCATTTTCCGAACCTTTCTTGTCATAGTTGTCGATGTGAATCCGTGAAATTGTTAAGTTAGTAACATGGTTGTTAAGTGAATCTGGTTTCTCCATTGATTTTGCTTGTCAAAAGGTCACAAAAGGGGATCACATGACCCCGGGACTCTGCACCCCACGTAAATATGAGTCAGTTGCCAAGTGTCTGAATTTTGATCACGTGAACATGGATATTTTGCAACCGTCATAAATGTGAAAAATGGTAATAAGTCCCTTTTTTCAGTGCCATTGCAACTTCGAACGGTCACAAAACGAATGGTTGTAAGTCGAGGACTACCTGTATTGCAAATGGGCTAATGAACTGAATACCTCCAAAATCCAGGACCCATGATTCCCCTGAAATTGAAAATCAGCAAATGTTAGAAGACGTTTTATGACCTAAACCAGTGTTTCTCAACCTTGGTAGCTTGAAGATGGGTGGACTTCAACTCCCAGAATCCCCCAGCCAGCAGTGCTGGCTAAGGGATTCTGGGAGTTGAAGTCCACCCATCTTCAAGCTACCAAGGTTGAGAAACACTGACCTAAACAATATCATAAAACAGTCTATGGCAGAGGTGTCAAATTCAAGGTCCGTGGGCCAGATCCAGCCTGTGGGGTGCTTAGATTCGGCCCATGGGGCCATCTTGGAAACAGCAAAGGACCGGCATGCAGTGCCTCTGCCAATGAAAATGGACCTCGGAGCCCCCCCCCCGGCCGGCCTCCATTTTTGGCTGCTATGGCCTCCTGCAGCCCTCTGCCAGTGAAAATGGGCTCCATTTTTGCTGGCAGAGGGCTGAAGGAGGCCGCTGCAGCTGAAAACAGGACCCAGGGTGCCACATGTGGCCCTCCTGGACTCTACTTTTGCTGGCAGAAGGCTAGCAAACCAAACTAAAAAACAAAACAAAAGGAGAAATGTTTCCCGTTTTGCACTTCAGCATGCAAGAAGGGATAGGAAAGGAGAAAGGGAAAGAGGAGAAAAAAAAGAAGGGAAGACGAGAAGAGAGCAATGAAGGAAAAAGAAGAAAGAGGGGAAGGAAGAGGGAAGAAGGAAAAGGGAAGGAAAAAGAAGAAAAGGAAGGAGGGAGGGAAAGAGGGAAGGGAGGGAGATGAGAGTGAGGGATGGTCTGAGGGAAGTCCTGTCTAAGCCGTTGACCACCACAGGTGCCCCCAACACAAGTGACGTTGAGCTGGCCACACCCACCCCAGCCACGCCCACCCCAGCCACGCCTACCCCAGCCCCCCAAGGTCAAACACAACCCTGATGCAGCCCTCAATGAAATCGAGTTTGACACCCATGGTTTATGGCACAATACAACACTCCATAAAACATTTCCTGTGTTGATGTTTGACTGTGCTATAGAGTTCAACAAGGGTTGTTTTTGAGGCAGAAACATCTCTGAATGAATTCCTCTTCCAGTGAAGGTAGTATAGTAGATGCTCTGTCATAGTTGAAGACACTGAGAAACCTGGTAAGCAAATATCTCTGACAGAATGTGTCACGGGTTATCTTCTTTAGTGCTAGTGGGGTCAACTTGACACTCTGTAGGATAAGCCTCTGATCCGAGCCAACCTTATTTCATACAACTTCTATGCGTTCTTATAACCATGTCCATCTGAGTTCATCGGAAGGATGGGGAGTACAACTTTCAGAATCCCCCTTGCTTACGATGGCTGAATAGCAATAGCACTTAGACTTATATACCACTTTGCAGTGCTTTTACAGCCCTCTCTAAGCGGTTTACAGAGTCAGCCTATCGCCCCCAACAATCTGGGTCCTCATTTTACCCACTTCGGAAGGATGGAAGGCTGAGTCAACTTTGAGACTGGTGAGATTTGAATTTTCAGGCAGCCGGCAGGCAGCAGAAGTAGCCTGCAGTACTGCATTCTAACCACTGCACCACCGCTGTTCACCCTGGGCATTGTCATGCCAACCATCTTGGAGTGTGACAGATTGGTATTTATGAAGGTTTTATTAACTTCTGGCAGAATTTCGACAGTCACAGCTTGCTCTTTTTCTTGATATTTTAAAGGCAAGTTGTACACAGAGCAATAGCAATCACACTTAGATTTATATACCGCTTCACAGTGCTGTACAGCCCTCTCTAAGCGGTTTACAGAGTCAGCTTATTGCCCCCAACAATTTGGCTCCTCGTTTTACCTACCTCGGAAGAAGGGAAGACTGAGTCAACCTTGAGCCAGTGATATTCCAACTGCTGAACTGCTGGCAGCTGGCAGTCAGCAGAAGTAGCCTGCAATACGGCATTCTAATCACTGCACCACCGTGGCTTTTGGTGGCACGGTGGTTAGAGGGAAGGCAACTGATATTATCCAGTCTCCCTTCATTTCTTTTTGTGGATGGAAGTATACATTTCGCTGGACAATTGGGGTTTCTAAAAATTGAAAGTTTTAAAAATGGAGGGGTGGTAGTGTGGGAAGGCCCCTCCTTCCCCATAATAAAATATTCTACATAATATTAGAAGAGGCAGAATAGAATATTTCCCCTAAAGGAGAAGAGGAGAAAAATCTCCTTAGCGAAGGCAGAAAGCAGCTCCAATCTTTCTTCTAAAGGAAAACAGCCTCAAGCAGAAGCCTGAAGAGGCTAGGCTTTGCGAATGGATATTTTGTAAAGCCAGGCCACTCTATTCATAAACAAAGGGCAGCCAACAGCTCTGAATAAGCAGCACAATAGGCAAGGAGCCGAAACTGACAAGATTAGTTCAAACAAACAAAGCACCTAGGATTTGCATTTGCCCTTTTGCCTGTAGAGCCAGTCATGACCCCTACATAACCAGTGGTAGGTTGCTACCAGTTCTCCCCAGTTCTTGAGAACTGGTAGTGGAAATTTTGAGTAGTTCGGAGAACCGGTAAATACCACCTCTGCCTGGCCCTGCCCCCAATCTATTCGCTGCCTCCCAAGTCCCAGCTGATCGGCTAGAAAGAAAAAATCAGGGCTCACTTGACAAAGAAGAGAAAAAATAAACAAGACACTGTAGCTTTAAATTGAGAAGCCAAGATGCCTCCCAGCTGATCGGCTAGAACTGATCCGCTCATTGTAAACCGCTCGGTGGTGGTAGATTGGCAATTGAGGCCAAGCTGCCTGAAAGCGGTTTCCGATGCTCTCGGTGGTGGCAGAGCGGCAAAAAACTGTTTAAACTCTTGCCGCAGCACTTCAAAGGGCTGCCCTACAGCTGATCAGCAGTAAAAGGCAGGGTGGTGGTAGACCAGTGTGCTCCAAAAACAAATGGGTAGACCGGTACGGCTCTGCAAGCATTTAAAAGCCTGGTAGACCAGTACTTCTGCTAAATCCTAAAGAATTGTTTGTCACATGACCATCAAACCACGCCCACAAAATAAGCCACGCCCACAGAACCGGTAGTAAAAAAAATTAGAACCCACCCCAGGAACCTAGCAACAGCCATTAAAATATTAAAGGACGTGAACAGACATCTCAGTCACAAAGCCCCCCAAATTGTATAAAAGCCAATCTACTCTCAAACCCAATTTGTCAGCGACCCCAGAAATATGTTGCTGTCACTATTGTGTCTGGCTACCAAATTAATGGAGACCTCCTTTCCAATTGCAGCTGCCTTCAGTTCATTTCTCCTGCCTCTTTCCCCCAGCTTGGAATAAGAACCAGGCCAGATTTTACTTCCAACATCAGCAGTGATGCAATCCTCAATTTTAGATCTTTAACAGAATGATCTACAGCTAAAAGAAAAGAATTAAGAAATAGCCAGCATTTCACTATTCCCTTACTGGACTTGTTTTAAATAAAGGTCCACCCTTTCATGGTAGTCAGCCTCAGCAGTTCAAAAGGAAAGAATGGAAAGCCAGTGCCAGGTTTCGAGGTCGTCTCAACTAAATTGCATTTCAAACAAAGTCTTTGATGAAAAAAACTCCCATTTATTAAGCACGACATTCTAAGTCCACTCCATCGTAGCCAACACTGACTTCCAGACCCAAAACCCTCCCTTTCCGTTCCCCACTCCCCTGCACTCATTGGCCATCTTTCAAGTCACTCTACCCCTAATCTACTGCTCCAGCTCAAAGGAATTTCCCCCCTCCCATCCCATCTCCTAGGGGATATTATCTCCAGGGAAAATAAGTAGGTGAAAAGTCAAACGTCCCTTTCCAGACGCCTCCGCTTCTCCTTCTTATGTCAACACTAGAGTAAATGCAGCTTGAAGTGCTGACAGCCAGGATGTTATTGTACCTATTACAGCACATGCCAGCCAATCACAAATAAGGGATCTGCATAGAATGGAATAACACAGAGTAAGTTGACCAGGCTATCTTGCTTGCACCAATATAGGAGAGAAAACACTACTTTCAATGCAGAGCCAAAGAGTTTTGGTGCACCTTGTTCTCTTAGAGGTTAGAAGGCATCATCCAGATCAGTGGTGGGTTCCTCCTGGTTCGGCCCGGTTTGGCCGAGCCGGTAGCGGTCACCGAACCGGTTCTCTTTGTTCGGTAGTTGGGCCCTCCCGCTCCCCCCCATGTTATTCTTACCTTTTATTTGGCCCCACCCCCAATCTATTTCTGCATCCCGAGTCCCAGCTGATCGGCTAAAAGGAAAAAAACTGTTTAAACTCTTGCCGCGGGGCTTCAAAGGGCCGCCCTACAGCTGATCAGTGTTAAAAGGCAGTGTGATGATAGACCGGTACCTCCAAAAACGAATGAGTAGACCGGAGCCTCCAAAAACAAATGAGTAGACCGGAGCCTCCAAAAACAAATGAGTAGACCGGAGCCTCCAAAAACAAATGAGTAGACCGGTGCCTCCAAAAACGAATGAGTAGACCGGTACAGCTCTGCAAGCAGTTAAAAGCCTGGTAGACCAGTACCTCTGCTAAATCCTAAAGAATTGTCACATGACCATTAAGCCACACCCACAAAATAAGCCACGCCCACAGAACCAGTAGTAAAAAAAATTAGAACCCACCCCTGATCCAGATGTTGTGAGTCCAGATCTGGTAGCTGCATTCAAAAAGGATCTTGACCTAACCTTATTTTGAACTTCCAGATCTAGTCCTCATCTGCACCAGTAAATAGAGTACGTTCTACGAAATGGAGCCGAGATCTCCAAACTTGGCAACTTTAACACTTGTAGACTTTAATGCCTACAATTCCTGCCACCCAGCATGTTGGCTGGGGAAATCTGAGAGTTGAAGTCCACAAGTCTTAAAGTTGCTAAAGCTAGGATTCCCTGCCACAGAGAGTTGACTTTTACATGTGGAGTTGAGTCTTTTCTCCTTAGCCCTTTATTCACAAGTGGAATTTACTCAGTTGTAAGATGGCTGACTGAGAGTAATCTTTTCTGGGGCAGCTTCCTTAATGGGAGATTAAGGGAAGGTTGTTACATGGAGTCCTACAGCTGCATATTTCTGCTTTCAATGAATGCAATGTGGTTTCATTTTTGTAACTAGGCAATTATTTCAGCCCCTACAAAGGGGAATAAAGTCACCGGTCTTGTCAAAATCCATTGAGTGTTCAGAAAGCCAAACTAAAGATCTGCTTTGTGCCTCCACATTTCTCACAAGTATCTTATTTCAGGGCCCCAGTCCAGGTTTTTTTTTTTTTTTTTTGGTAATAATAACTGAAGAGAGGGAACAGGATGAATTGACTCTGTGCGCAATGGAAGATATTTAAAAATTCTTTATGGCAGACCAGCCTTAAATTGTTTGTTGTAAATTTCAGTCAAGAGGGAATTTTTAAAACGTTGGATTTCCCTTGTTAGAATCGATGTAATGTGAACATATTAATAAAACAGGGATACTGCAGCATTTATTATTATTATTATTATTATTATTATTATTATTATTATTATTGTTGTTGTTGTTGTTGTTGTTGTTGTTGTTGTTGTTGTTGTTATTTTCATCATCATCATCATTGTTATTGTTATTTAATATAAATTATTATTATTATTATTATTGTTGTTGTTGTTGTTGTTGTTGTTGTTGTTGTTGTTAATCTTTGGTGAGATTCACAGTCTTTGAGGCTGGTTAATAACTCAGCACGAGTCCTAACCAAGGACCTAGGAACTGTTAAGTTATCGTCGGAGGATGTAAGCTGTTCCGAGTAAGGTGGTTTTTTGTAGAGTCAAAATGTTCAAGTCCGGCAAATTTAGGAGACCGCCTTCTGCCACCAATAGCCTCCCACCGGCCAGTATGCTCGCACAGAGTGGGCCTCCTCAGGGTGCCGTCCGCCAGACAGTGTCGGCTGGTGACCCCCAGGGGGAGAGCCTTCTCTGTGGCGGCGCCCACCCTCTGGAACAACCTCCCCCCAGAGATACGTACAATAACAGACCTCCAGATTTTTCGTCGGGCCCTGAAAACTTATTTATTTCAACTAGCCGGGCTGGCTTGATTCCACAGTTTTGGGTTAAATTTTAATTGATTTTAAATTGGGTTTGGTTTTAAATCGCGGCCAAAAAAATATTTAATCATTTTAAACTGTTTTTAAATTTTGTATGTCCTGTTTTTATTTCGGCTGATCACCACCCTGAGTCCTATTGGAGAAGGGCGGTATATAAATGGAAACAAACAAATAAATAAATAAATAAATTTAGAATTTCTAAATAGCGGAGTAGCCCTTTGGGTATTGCTCCAAGGGCTCCAATTACAATCAGGACAATACACGATTTCTTTTTCCACAGTCGCTCAACTTCAATTTGCAAGTCCCAGTACTTTGTAATTATTATTATTATTATTATTATTATTATTATTATTATTATTATTATTATTATTATTATTATTTAATGTATTGTTGTTGTTATTATTATTTTATTCATTAAACATGAAACTTAGTCAACTGAACATTTAAAAATGTGTCACAAATACGATTGACTGGTACTAACTAATGGTTGATACAGATTGCTGCTAGCATCCTAGGTATCAACCACGTATCTTCTTAAAATATATGATGTTCCGAGTAGCGCAGTTTTTTGCAGTTCCGCTGGTGTTATTGCAAGAAGCTGCAATTTCTTGATGTGTTTTGTAAAATTCTTGGACATGGTATCAAGTGCCCCAATGACAATGGGTATCATTGTTACATGTTTCATCCATAACCATGTAGTTTCGATGGCCAGGTCGTGATATTTCGTCATATTTTCCAGTTCTTTTTCTTCGACTCTGGCGGTTGTTGTTATTGTTATTGTTACTGTTACTGTTACTGTTATTGTTATTTCAAGAATACTTGAAATAATGAGCTGCTGCAAAAGACCAGGAATATTGCTACTACTACCGTGTTTCCCCGAAAATAAGACTCTGTCTTATATTTTTTTGAACCCTGAAATAAGCGCTTGGCCTTATTACCATGCACTCAAAAGCCCAATTGGACTTATTATCAGAGGATGTCTTATTTTGGGGAAAACGGTATTATTGCTGTTATTATGTTCACAGCAGGGGTGGGTTTTTACCGGTTGGCCCCAGTTTGGGAGAACCGGTAGCAATGGAAGGCTCCGCCTACCCGCCCAAACGTCATCAAAAATGCTCTGCGCATGCACAGAAGCGCCACATACTACCAATAGCAAACCGGTAACACCCAGATTTGAATTCCACTACTGGTTCACAGGATAACATGCAGATGGTTTCACGTTGTTATTTTATGCCTTAAATTTGATTATAATTTATCCTGAGCCAGTGGTGTATGGTTCCATGTAAACTCTGGCCGGGTTCCCATTTGATACTAAAACCTTATGTGCTTTTTATGGTTTGGAGTGAGAACAGTTGTGATTTATTCAAGAAAAGATAGTTAAGCCAAGGATGACTTCATGCAAAGAGTGGATACCATCAAAAGTTATCAGCTGGCTCTTAACCGTGCATGAACATAAGTTCATTGTCTGTACATTTGACACATAGAAAGGAGTCACACTATATCAGCCATAGCTGAGTTGCCAAAATCCACTGATTGATTGATTATGTACTATCAAGTTAGAGCCATGATGGCTCAGCAGTTAAAGATACTGAGCTTGTCAGCTAGAGATCTGACAGCCCGGGTTCGAGACTCAAGTACTGTACAATGGCTTGAGCTCCCGTTACTTGCCCGAGCTCCTGGCCAGATGCCAGATGCCAGATGCCCTTCGTGATGCCACGTGGAGTTCACAGCAGATTTTTTTTTTCTTTGCACCCTAGGAGAGAAATATGTGCCACTACCTAGGATTGAACTTTCAACCTTCCAAGTGGGAGGTGAGTGTCTTCAGCACTGGGCCACCACCCCACTCATTTTGTGTCTCGTGCTACTCATCTTTAATTGCAGGAGCCTGTTGTGACCTAGGCTTCCTGAGTCATTAAAACACATGAATAGTCCCAAAAACCTCTTTTATTGCAATAGCTGTGAATTACGTTCATTCACAGCTGAGTCCCAATTAGTTGCAAAAAGTCCTCCTGGAGAAGTCCTTCGGGATAATCACCAAACTTTATCTCCCTTTTCACGCTGCCAAAGACCTACTTGCCAAAGCCACACAGAGTCCAGAATCAAACAGAGATGCCGACTGGGAACAGAATGAACAATGTTGCTTTCCTGCAAAGGGCCCACATGCCTTTGCTCCTCTTCTAAGCCTTATGGGAGGGGCCAATCATCTCCAGGCCTTATTCCTGAGTCGTCCCTTTTGTTTTAACTCTTCTTGCCTTCTGGCAGCTCTGCGCATGCACACACTAGGAACAGGTTCCTCCTGTTGTGACCCAGGCCCAAGTAGGCAGTATTAGATGCAAACAGTTCCAAAACAAACAGACTATTAGAACAGCTGAGAATTAACTCATTCTCAGCGTAGTCCAAACTAAATTAAAACAAACTCTTCTTAACACAAATTATTCACTCTAATCACCAACCTTGGTATAATTAGGCAAACTGCCAAAGGCTTCTCTTGGCAAAAGTTCAGAAGCAGAAGATGCTGACAAGAGATAAGTGCAGCAAGACTATCAACATTGTTTTCCGACAAAGAGCCCAAGAGCCGTTGCTGGTCTTTTAAGCCTTATGGGAAGGGCCAATCATCTCTTGGCCCTACTCCCGAGTCGTCCTCTTTGCTGTAGCTGCTCTTGCCTTCTGGCAGCTCTTCTCATACGTGCACTAGAAACAGGCTCCTCCTGTTCCTCTGCCTCTCTACTGTCAGCCTCTGGAGGCTTTGGAGTCCGCACATCACTCCCCGATGGCCCTGGCCCTATCTCTGCCTCCGATGCAGAGTCCTCATCCAGGCCTTCCCCAGCCTCCAGGACTGGCCCCTGTTATACCTCAGCCTTATCACTGTCCGACTCCGCTGCCAGTTCCTCAGGTTGCTGGTGGACCACAACACCTCCTGTTCCTCTGCCTCTCTGATGTCTGACTCTGGAGGCTCCGGAGTCCACACATAACTCCCAGATGGTCCTGGCCCAATATTTGCCTCTGACACAGAGCCCTCGTCCGAGCCTTCCCCAGACTTCAGGACTGGCCCATGTTCCTCCCCAGCCTCCTCACTGTCTGACTCCGCTGCCAGCTCCACAGGCTGCTGGCGGACCACAACAGATCCCAGAAGGTTGATCAATCTACCTCAAACAGAGCTTCTGACTTGTTGTAGCGCAAATGGCAGTGTGAGAACAAGAGATATCTTACCTGCAGAAAATTTGCAGAGGACAAAGCTTTCCATAATTATGCTTACCTACAACTAATCAGCCTCTTTCCCTCCTAATATTATGCTTTCAAGCTGGGTCTCTCTTGGCCTTGAGGTCCTCCAGGAGATTTTGATCCATAGATGATGGGGCAAATATCTGGGGAGGAAGAGGTAGGAATAATTACTTCGGTGAACTTCTTTGATGCTGAACATTATACATATTTGCCTAGAGACAAGGGGGGTTATTGAATTAAATAGTTCCCCTGATTAAGAGGTGCTATAAATTAACTTTACTTTAAGATTCAGGACAATGAAATTAATAGAGCAGGAGAAAAGGTGAGCATATCTGCCAAGAAACCTTTAATTGCTGAGATGTAACAACCAATTATTTGCTGCATCCACTCATGAATTACATTTTATTTTTAGCCCAGTTTCTTGGAATTGGGCACCACCACTCTGGGTTTGTATCTTGCTTTTTACTGGTCTTTGAAAATGCCTGAAGTGGTTCTTTGAGAGACTAGATCATGTAGGAGGCATTAATTTTAAAAAAAAAACCCACCCCTTGTAATAATTACAGTTGGAAGTGGACATGCTTCGGCCTCTTAACTGCTCTTTCCACCTTTGCACATCTTGAAACCTGATATTTTAGAACACGGTCTGGAAAATCCCGCACGTATGAGCCAAAATACAGGCAGTCCTCAAGTTACGACCAATAGTCGAGCCCAACATTTCCTTTCCTAAGGGAGAAGTTGTTCGGTGAATTTTGCTCTATTTTGCAACTTTTCTTGCCACAGTGAATCACTGCCGCTGTTAAATTGGTAGAATAGAATAGAATAGAATAGAATAGAATAGAATAGAATAGAATAGAATAGAATAGAATAGAATAGAATAGAATAGAATAGAATAGAATAACAGAGTTGGAAGGGACCTTGGAGGTCTTCTAGTCCAACCCCCTGCTTAGGCAGGAAACCCTACACCACTTCAGACAAATGGTTATCCAACATCTTCTTAAAAACTTCCAGTGTTGGAGCATTCACAACTTCTGGAGGCAAATTGTTCCACTGGTTAATTGTTCTAACTGTCAGGAAATTTCTCCTTAGTTCTAGGTTGCTTCTCTCCCTGATTAGTTTCCATCCATTGCTTCTTGTTCTACCCTCAGGTGCTCTGAAGAATAGTTTGACTCCCTCTTCTTTGTGGCAGACCCTGAGATACTGGACACTGCTATCATGTCTTCCCTAGTCCTTCTTTTCATCAAACGAGACACACCCAATTCCTGCAACCATACTTCATATGTTTTAGCCTCCAGTCCCCTAATCATCTTTGTTGCTCTTCTCTGCACTCTTTCTAGAGTCTCCACATCTTTTATATATTGTGGCAACCAAAACTGAATGCAATATTCCAAGTGTGGCCTTACCAAGGCATCATAAAGTGGTATTAACACTTCACGTGATCTTGATTACATGGTTGTTAAGCGAGTCTGGCTTCCCCTTTAACTTTGCTTGTCAGAGGGTCGCCAAAAGGGATTACGTGACCCCGGGGACACTGCAATCGTCATAAATACATGCCAGTTGCCAAGCGTCTAAATTTTGATCATGTGACCACGGGGATGTTGCGAGGATTGTAAGTGTGATAAGTAGCCAAATGTTGCTTTTTTCAGTGCCTTTATGATTTTGAATGGTCACTAAACGAATTATTGTAAGGCGAGGACCACCTGTAAGCCATTTCTCTTTGAACAGAAGGACTAGGGGTGTCATGATAGCAGTGTTCCAATATCTCAGGGGCTGCCACAAAGAAGAGGGAGTCAAGCTATTCTCCAAAGCACCCGAAGGCAGGACAAAAAGCAATGGGTAGAAACTGATCAAGGAGAGAAGCAATTTAGAACTAAGGAGAAATTTCCTGACAGTTAGAACAATGAATCAGTGGAACAACTGGCCTCCAGAAGTTGTGGATGCTCCAACACTGGAAGTTTTTAAGAAGATATTGCATAACCATTTGTCTGAAGTGGTGTTGGGTTTCATGCCTAAGCAGGGGGTTAGACTAGAAGACCTCCAAGGTCCCTTCCAACTCTGTCATTCTGTTCTATTCTAAAAACAGTTCAGCAAAGGGGAATTACACAGCTCCATCTTGTCTGGAAAGCTGGAAGCATGCTGTCTCCAAGTGGACAAGCCAATATGTTCTTTTTCTCGCTTTTTGTACTTTTTTCTTCTGAGCAAAATTATGGTTGGTTGGTCGCTCAGTCAGCCAAATGTTTAGAGCTGGCTTTCTTGTCCAATGGTCAGTCCTTTCTAAGAACCTGGGATAGGCAGATGTTGTTGTTAGATGGTCTATTTAAAGGTATCACCTCAATTTTAAGTTGTTCCTAGTCTTGCTGCTTTCTGCAATTGACCGATGGGGGGGATTTTGTCAATGCCGAAGGTGTTCAAATGGTGCTCCAGCTGTTTTGGGATTGCACCCAAGCAAGGAACCTGTTATTGTTGGTATTGCTGTTGCTTTCTTTTGCCACAGTTGTTCTACTTCTATTTGCAGGTCTTTGTATTTTGTGATTGGTAGTACAGTGGTCTAAGGCACCCTGTTATTAAGCTGGTTATTAAGACCAGCTGCCTGCAATTACTGCAGGTTCGAATCTCGCCAAGGCTCAAGATTGATTCAGCCTTCCATCCTTTCTAAGGTAGGTAAATTGAGGACCCAGTTGTGGGGGCAATAAGCTGACTTTGTATAAATATACAAAAGGATGAAGGCTATTGTTGAGCACATTGTAAGCCGCCCTGAGTCTCCGGAGAAGGGTGGCATATAAATCAAATTAAAAAAAAAAATGTCTCTAGTTCTTTCCCTTCTGTTGTGCGATATATCCAGGTACTTCCACATCCACTATCCAGTCTTTTTTTCTGGTCTGTTAAATCTGGGGTGTTGTATTTCATTCATTTCATTTCATTTTATTAAATTTGTATACCGCCCTACTCCCGAAGGACTCAGGGCGGTGAACAGCCATAAAATAAAACATATAGATACAAAATTTAAAATAGAGATAAAACAAATTAAACAAATTTGGCTGAACCATTTTAAAACCCCAATAATTTAAAATCAAATTTAAAATTCCCATATAACAGATGCTTACATTTATTATAGTTGGTTGCACATTCAGTCAGATGGTTCGACTGGATTTGGCATTTTTATCCACCTACCAAGTCCTTCCCAAGGACCTGGCATAGACAGATGTTATTGTTTGGTGGTGTTAAAAGTGTTGTTGCGGGATGTAAGCTGTTCCAAGTAAAGCTGCCTTTTGCAATTGATCGACGGTGAATTTGTCAATGCCAATGGTGCTCAGGTTTTGCTCCAGCTGTCGTTGTTACACCACTCCTGAATCAATGCAGCCTGGTTTAGCTCAACAGACAGAAGCACTGTAATTTAACACCAGCTGTCTGCAATTAAAGTAAGTTCGAATCTCCCCAGACTCAAGGTTGACTCAGCCTTCCATCCTTTCTAAGGTAGGTGAAATGAGGACCCAGTTGTGGGGGCAATAAGCTGACTTTGTATAAATATACAAAAAGTATGAAGGCTATTGCTTAACGTATTGTAAGCCGCCCTGAGTCTCCGGAGAAGGGCGGCATATAAATCAAATTAAAAAAAAAATGCAAGCCGGTAAGCCATCAATCTTTTATAGCCACCGGAGGGAGAATGCATATTTTAATTTCCAATATTTGAAGAGGCCAACGTGGAAATAACGTTTTTGAAAGATTGATGAGCTGGGCTGAAGGAGCAGGAGCATTTAGTCACTTTGCTATCTATGCTTCAAGTCCGGGATATATTTGGCAGGGGAGAGGAAGGAAGGTTGATGCCTGCAAACTGCCAGTTGTATGTTTTCTAGAGAGAAAATAGCTCATGATAACTAGTGCTTAAATATAGAGAGCGGGGAATCCCCCCACGCGGCTACAATTAGAGGATATTTTTGCCCTTCCTGTTTTTTCCCACTGCTTAAAGGATGAAGGCTAAAGCCTACTTTATTAGCAGGCCAGAGTGGATTTAAATCTGTTGTTTTTGGTTTTGTTTTGTTTCGTTTTTGTGTTTCTTATCTTTAGAACTATTCGGGTTTTCTATGGTATGGGGTTCCTGTTGGGAGGAGGCAGGAGTGGGTTCTAAATTTTTTTACTACCAGTTCGGTGGGCGTGGCTTATTTTGTGGGTGTGGCTTGGAGGTCATGTGACTAGGTGGGCGTGGCTAGCTGGTCAGAGTCATTTCTGGAAGGTCCTTGCACTTACGACCAGTCCTCGCACTTATGACCCGACACATTTGTTTGTTTTTAACACTGATCAGCGCTAGGGCGTCCCTTTGAAGCCCCGCGGCAAGAGTTTAAACAGGTTTTTTCCGTCTAGTCATCAGCTGGGACTCAGGAGGCAGCAATAGATTGGGGGTGGGACCAAATAAAAGGTAAGAATAAAGTGAGGGGGTGGGGGGGTGGGAGGGCGGGGGGTGGGAGAACCGGTTTGGTGACGTCATATCGTCACCGCTACCGGCTCGGCCAAACCGGACCGAACCAGGAGGAACCCACCACTGGGAGGAGGGATCAAGCAAGGAATCAGCCTGGGATCCTTATGTAAACACAAGAGGGAAACCCCAAGGTGCTTTTTCAAGAGGCAACTGGACTTCCTGGTTTTTCTTTAAAGACATTTCACTTCTCAAAAGAAGCTTCTTGGATGAGGATATTAAGGATATTGGTGTTGTGTTACCAACCAGCAGAGTGTAGAGCACAGAGAAACGTTGCTGAGAGCAATGAATAAGAGATGTGCAAACTGGTTTATCAAAAGTTTACTTTATAGTGAAAAAACAATCTCATAGTCTTTAAATCAATCCAAGTATTTGCCAGTTAAATCAGTCCAGTGATACAAATATCTTCTTACCACACAAATAGTAGTTGGTTAGAATAACAAACTCACTCTGGTAACAAACCACGATGGTAGCAGATCCATCCAACCGATGATAGCACAATGGTTGCAACTCCACACACAATGGTAGCTTATCATTAACTGAATACGTTACAGTACCTTTCTTAAATACGTTCACAACTAATTACAGCATGACTCAGCATTACAATGAATCAGCAGGAAAACTTTAAAGTCACACAATACATGAATTCATATTAAAGTCACAGAACACATATATTGCCTGGACAACTTGTTAGGCTCAAACGTTTCCTGACTACCAGTGGGCCTGGAAGGCCCAAAAATCAACTGGTGCGCTGGAGCTGAACTAGGGCAATGCTCGCGGGCCCACAGATATGGCTCCATGTGCCACTTGTGACACGGGTGCCATAGGTTCGCCATCATGGGTGTAGGGTATTCTCCTTGAGCAGGGGGTTGGACTAGAAGACCTCAAAGCTCCCTTCCAAGTCTGTTATTCTGTTATTTCAAAGGCTTGAAAACCAATATGGGCTTTGTCCAAAGCAATGAGTTTAGATTTCATAGATGTAAGAATTGTTCGGCAGTAGAAGAAGAGAGGAAGTAGAAAAACAAAACAGGGAAAGGAACCTCTAATTGTCATCCATGATCCCAACCAGTGATGAAATCCTCCGGGGATTGCCACCGGTTCGCTGCCCTGTGCATGCGCGGTGGGTGCCACGTGTGCACTGTGTGCGTGCATGCACAGTGCATGCTAAAAGCACACTGCACATGCATGTGCAATAGACAACAAACACGTGCTTCATGCAGAAAAAGAAGGCTTGGGAAGGTAAGTAGAACAGTGAGGGGGGAACAGCAGTGCCTCACGGCACAGCTGATCATCGGAAATACCAGTTCCGACAAACTGGTAGCTTTTTTTTACTACCAGTTTGCCCGAACCGATGCGAACTGGTAGCATTTCATCCCCGATCCCAACTGTCTTCACGAGCAGCCAGTCACAAATAACTGGTGGTGAGCCTAGTTACACACTGATTATTATTTTTTTGCTCAATGTTAAAAACTGCATCCATCAGTTGAAAGATATCTACAGGGACGTAGGAAAAAGCAAGGAACCTGTAGCTCTCCAAGTTATTGCTGGATTACAGTTCCTAGAATTTCTCACCATTAACTACGTACACTGATTATGTCTGCTGGATGTTGTAGTTCAGCAATATCTGGAAGGTTATAAATTCCCCATTCTTTCACTGAAGAACCATCCTTACTGGAAGATGGACCGTTGTCTTCATTGAGCAGGATATATTTTGTTTTCTGCTCCTCTAAATTGCCCCTTCGCTGCTCCAAAGCAATCCCCCTGCAAAATATGGGGTAGGTGATAAAATATGTATTATGGCCATGCTTAGCTAGATGAGGTAAGAGTTTGATTTTGTCTTAACAACAGTATGGTCTACACAAATAGATGGCTATGTCTAATGAACATACAAGAGAAGGTTCAGCTCCAGTCTTCTCCAAGATGTTGGTATCTCTGTTAGGAATTTAAGAGATATTTATTTATTTATTTATTTATTTATTTATTTATTTATTTATTTATTTATTTATTTATTTATTTTGCATGGGTTCCTCAGGCAATCTACCATCAAAATTGTCACATAGTTAAAGCTTACTCCAAAAAGAAGCCTATCAAGATTGTTGTTGGGACAATTAGCACATAGGAATAGCAATACCATTAGACTTATATACCCCTTTACAGTGCTTTCCAGCCCTCTCTAAGTGGTTTACAGCAGAGGTGGGTTTCAGCAGGTTCTGACCAGTTCTGGAGAACCGGTAGCAGAAATTTTGAGTAGTTCAGAGAACTGGTAAATACCACCTCTGACTGGCCCCGCCCCCATCTATTCTCTGCCTCCCGAGTCCCAGCTGATTGGGAGGAAATGGGGATTTTGCAGTATCCTTTCCCTGCCACACCCACCAAGCCACACCCCACAGAACCAGTAGTAAAATGCGGCCGTGCAAGTAATAATGGGGGCGACCCATCACTCCCATGTAACACCTCTCTTGCGCGAGCTGCACTGGCTCCCAGTGGTCTTCCGGGTGTGCTTCAAGGTGTTGGTTACCACCTTTAAAGTGCTCCATGGCTTAGGACCTGGCTATCTACAAGACCGCATTCTGCCACCTATTGCCTCCCACCGACCGGTACGCTCACACAGAGAGAGTCTCCTCAGGGTGCCGTCAGCCAAACAATGTAGACTGGTGACCCCCAGGGGGAGAGCCTTCTCTGTGGGGGCCCCTGCCCTCTGGAATGAATTGCCCCCGGACATACGAAGGATCCCCGACCTCCGCACCTTCCGTCGTGCAGTGAAGACCCTGTTATTCCAGCAAGCCGCTCTGATGGGATAAATGGTTTTAATTTGGTTTTAATGGGGTTTTAAAATTGGTTTTAAATGAGAGTTTTAAATTCGGCCTATGATTTAATTATTTTAATCTGCTTTTAAATTCTATTTTGTACACTGTTTTATTATGGCTGTTCACTGTCCTGAGTCCTTTGGGAGAAGGGCGGTATATAAATTAAATAAAATAAAATAAATAAAATAAATAAATAAAATATTTTGAATCCCACCACTAGTTTACAGAGTCAGCATATTGCCCCCCAACAATCTGGGTCCTCATTTTACCCACCTCAGAAGGATGGAAGGCTGAGTCAACCTTGAGCCGGTGAGATTCGAACTGCCAAATTGCAGGCAGCCAGCAGTCAGCAGAAGTAGCCTGCTTTAATGCATTCTAACCTCTGTGCCACGATGGCTGTTAATGATAGAAAGAGAACTGCCGTGGTTTAGCCTTGGATCCAAACCAGGGGTGAAACTCAGCTGGTTCCTACCAGATCGCGCAATATGGTAGAGCCGACTGCCTGAAGCCCCGCCCACCCACGCGGATGTTATGACGTCCCTTTTTTGCGACGATTTTCAGCCTCTGCACATGCATGGACAATGACGTGCACACCTTTGTAAACCAGTAGGGAAGGTAAGTGAATTTCACCCCTGATCCAACCCATTTCACAGGGAGGTTTTTTAACTTAACATGAGTGGAAGTAACTCTGGATGCCATCTGCAGCTACTTGAGAATCACAAGCTAGAGAAGGAGTAGGAACAGGAAGAGAAAGATTGGGAATTTGTGATTAGGAAGAAGAGTCCTATTTTCCCAAAGACCTGAGGGCAGAACATGAAGTAACTGGTGGAAAATCATAAAAGAGAGATTCAATCTAGAATTAAGGAGAAATTTCCTGACAGAACAATGAATCAGTGCCTCCAGAATTTGTGGGTGCTTCATTACTGGATGTTTTTTAAGAAGAGATTGGACAGCCATTTGTTCAAAATGGTACAGGGCCTCCTACTTGAGCAGGAAGTTGGACTAGAAGAAGACCTCCAAGGTCCCTTCCAATCAGTGGTGGGTTGCTACCGGTTTGCACCGGATCGGGCGAACTGGTAGCAGCAGTGGTAGGCTCTGCCAACCCGCCCGGATGTGTTGTGGCCCATCAGCGGCCTGTGCAGATTGTAGCTGATTCCAACAACGAGGAGGCTGGTATGGTGCTGCGCCAGCAGCCTGTGCAGCTGGTGCTTGAGTTGGACAGTGAGGAGGCTGGAGAAGATGTGGTGGCAGAGGCAGGGATTCAGCCAGGACCTTCAGAACCTCCAGAAGCTCCTTTAAGTGAAGAGGACGAAGAGGAGGAGCCTCTTCTCGATGCACGGGCGCGCAGAGCTGCCAAAAGGCAGGAGTGGCTCCTCAGGAGGAGGTCTCCTCGAGAGTAAGGCTTGGGGCTAATTGGCCATTCCCTTAGCCTATTTAAGAAGGAATGCCGCTTGCAACAAGCTGTAGAGAACAACTTTAGTTCACTCTCTTTCGTGTCTGCAAAATTGCTTCTGGGCTTTCTGCCAACTCTAGTAAGACTGTGATTACCTTATCTTAAAATTCTGGTAGGCTGTTAACACAGTATTAACAGCCTTTGGTTGATAAAGACTAAGTTATTTGAGTAAAATAAACTTTGTATAGAGTTTGTGTGTGTTGCGTTCTTTGGGGTCCGTAGCTGGGGCAGAACAGGATGCTTCTGCACATGTGCAGAAGCGCTGCGCGAGCGAACTGGTAGCAACAGGATTTGGAACCTGCCCCTGCTTCTAACCCTGTTATTCTATGTTCTGTGGTGAGTTGACGAGAGTGATGGTTGAATTCCTCCTTCCCTCCCTCTAGCTTTTATGCCACACAGTGAATCCACTAAGATGGGATCGACAGCCCTTTCTCCATTAAGGCACAACAGATATTTTTACACCTGCTGAGATTGTGAAAAGCCTTTGGGTAATCAATAAATAAAAGATGAGCTGGCTTATTCATGACTGTATCATCTTTTATGATCAAACACGGATGGGGAGAATTGTTTCTGCCCACCAGACAAGTCTTTGATCTGATTTTGACAGGCAGGGGCTGCCGGAGAGACCCTCCCTTCCATTTCTCTTCCCTACTGACAGACTTCAATTTCTGCACATTTAACTTTACCTGTACTTTGGCTGACCCCTCTTTGAGGTGTCATTCTCTGGAGAAAGAGGGGAAAAACAGCCTACTTGAAATGGCAATTTAGCTGGAAATGTAGCAGAGGACATCTTCTCGGTATCCTGGAGTCACACTTTTAATGTTTCCATCCATTACGTTTAAGGAAGGTTTTGAAAGAAGGGAAAGAAAGGAAGGGTTATCGAGGTTGGTGAGAAAGATCCCTTAAAAGGAAAAGGAATAAGAGAGCCCTCTTCGCCGTCGCTCACTTATATTCTTCAGGAAAACAGAAAGGAAAAAGAGAACTGTCAACTTGCAAAGCATCCCTGGCCTGCTCTTGAGTTGCCATAGGCAAGGGGGATGGGAAACTGTTGAAGCAGCCAAAAACAGAAGCACATTCCAGATGTATCTTTCTCAAGGCTGTCTCCCAGGGTTACCCACAGCGGCCGGAGGGGAGTGATCTCTACAACCTGCGAACTTGCTCCATTGGCGAATGTGATTGATGACACACCCTGGGGGGAGGGGGAAACAGGGTCATGATTGGGGTGTAAATTACATGGGGTCGGACTTGGCTTCACCTGGAACATGCCGACATCAAGCACCTAATAAATAACTGGATTTCTTCTGAAGCTTGGATCGAGGCTCATGATTTAATTATGGCATCCATCAGAACCCTGACAAGAACACTTTTTTCCACATTTATCACTGTTTAAGTTTTCATAAAGGCCAAGAATCCTTGAACTGGGGATTAGAAAGAATAACAATGAAGGTGCACGAAAACATAAACAAAACAATGGAATCAAAAGGAAATGGAGAAGTCAGCACATTTTGTTTAACGTTTATTCATCAAATGAAAATTACAAATTCGAACAAGCCAAATGAAAAAGAAATTAAAATGTGACAGGGATGATAGGCATGTTAGTGCATTTGCACACGCTCCCTTAAGGACTTCTTAAATAAGTTTTAATAGGTTTTCTTCCATATAGGAGGAAATAACAACTTATTATCTAGCAAGCAGTTTGGTTTCAGGGGAAAAAATGTCATGTAATATATAACTGTTGCATTGTAAAAACGTTTGGATAACATGCCTTGATCAAAGCAAAGCTGTAGATCAGGGGTGGGTTCTAAATTTTTTTACTACCGGTTCTGTGGCCGTGGTTTATTTTGTGGGTGTGGCTTGATGGTCATGTGACAATTATTTAGGATTTAGCAGAGGTACTGTTCTACCAGGCTGTATCAATCTACCCATTTATTTTTGCAGGCACTGATCTACTCATGTATTTTTGCAGGCATTGATCTTCTCATGTGTTTTTGCAGGCACCGGTCTACTCATTTGTTTTCTTTTAACATTGATCAGCTGTAGGGCGGCCCTTTGAAGCCCCGCGGCAAGAGTTTAAACAGGTTTTTTCCCCTCTAGCCATCAGCTGGGACTCAGGAGGCAGCAATAGATTGGGGGTGGGGGCAAATAAAAGGTAAGAATAATGTGGGGGGTGGGGGGGTCAGGGGGCGGGGGGGGCGGGGGACAGAACCGGTTCGGTGACATCATATCGTCACCGCTATGGGCTCGGCGGAACCAGGAGGAACCAGAAGGAACCCACCACTGCTGTAGATGTAATCTACATAGACTTCTGCAAAGCTTTCGATTCAGTGGTGCACAATAAACTTTATCCGTCATCTGGTGCAGCCTGCTGCAGATTCTTCTTCCTGGTTGTGCTTAACCACATCTCCAATTTTCAGGAAGCATTGGCATTAATATTTGGCAGAAGAGCCCCAGATTCAAATACTTTTTAAAAACAAATAGAAAAGTAAAGAAGTTAGCAAACCAGCCATTCATCCACTCAACTACCCAACCAACTACCCAACCATCCAACTAACCAACCAACCAACCAGTCAACCAGACAGCCAGCCAACCAACCAACCATCACCAATCAATAATTAAGCATTTCTATTAGCTTTCAAGCCAATGAAGAAGGGGGAAATGGGAAGTATCAATTGGCGCTGCCAATAAAACCCTAGCCAGATAATTGACTAAGAGGGTCTCCATTGAAAAGAAACGGACCAAGTGGACATAACTTTGTAGTGGTTTAAATATTTGTAAAGTGGCTGGGATAAAACAGGCATAAGGAGAAAAGAGCCCTTTGACCTATTCGAGTTACAAATGTGGGTGTTGGCCACTGTGAATGGGACCATTGTTACGGTTGTGTCTACTGATGAATCATTAAAGTTGGACCAAAAAAGCTAAATAAGTTATTCAGAGCCACTTAAAATCCGACACCAGGAATCTAGTGAAAGATCAGAGAAGTAGCTGAAGCGTTTAGGGATGAAACTAGGAGTATGTAATTTATGTACTGTATATGACTGAGTGCATATGTGCATTTATTTCCTCTTGGGTTTCCAGTATATTGCAACATCCAGTTCTAAATAGTGTCCTCTCAATCCTCTCTGCTTATTGCTTGTGAGGATGGAAGCCATAAACTAAAATATCTGGAAAGCATAAGTTTGTGGGAGCCTATCCTTTGAAGTTGGATTAGCCTTTATGCTGCCTGCTGCTGGGCTCTGCTTGCCTCCACTCTGCACTGTTGATATATTTGCAAATAAGGAAGAAATTGCAAAGCCACACAGAATTGCGTAAATTTGCTGGAGAGAAAACAGCCACAGGAGAAAAATAGGGGACAGCTTAATGTTTTACAGGTAGCCTTCGACTTATGACCCTAAAGGAGCTTGAAATTACCATCGTAAGTCATGATGGTCATAATCTGAGGCGTCCACATTACTAGACTTGACTTTAATGACCTTTGTTTTTTATTTGTTTTCGTTAAACAAATCAAGATATTGTTAGGATGCTTTTTGCTAGAAACTGGTCCAAAAGATCGGAAACTGGCAAAAATGTTGTAAATCAGTCATAAAGGTAGATGTTGGTTTTAATTTTGTCCTAGGATATTAGCTATCTCAATCGGTTTTGTATTTTAGATTTGTTAAGCATTTCTTCATTTTCTTAATCTAAGCAATTAATAAAAGTAATGAAATCGGGAGAGGCCATTTAATCCATTAACCAAATCTCCACTCATGTGGAAGAATGTAGGATTCCTGCTTGAACATTATGGCACTCTACTCACCATTTCCCTCCAATCTAGGACCCATTGATCCTCCTTGAGTACAATTTTCAAGCTAATTGCCTGTCACACCAATTAACAAATGTTTTCAAAGTTTCCACTCATGTTGTTGGGTTCTGTGTCAAATGCGTTCCTGAAATCAAGATGTATGACATCCACAGCATTCCCATCATCTACCAAGTAAGTAACCTCAAAATGAGATGAGATTGATTTTTCAAGGTCTGCTCTTGAATAACTCATGCTGACTTCTGGCACTGTTTTCAATCAATGTCAAATCAATCAAGTTATATATAACTTCCTTATAAGCTAAAACGGAAATCAATTTCTCAAAAGTTTCAGATACATCAATTTCATTAAGATTCAGCCAGCCTCTCAGAGACTGAGAATCAAAATCACTTGAAGTATTACTTTAGTAAGGCCACACCTGGAATGCTGCATCCACTTTTGGTCATCACATTACAAAAAAAGATGTTGAGGTTCTGGAAAAAAAAGTGCAGAGAAGAGCAACTAAGATGATCAAAGACCTGGAGACTAAAACATATGAAGAACGGTTGTAGGAACTGGGTATGGCTACTCTGGAGAAAAGAAGGACTAGGGGTGACATGATAGCAGTATTCCAGTATTTGGTGGGCTGTCACAAAGATGAGAGGGTCACTCCATTTTCCAAAACCCCAGAGGGCAGGAGAAGAAGCAATGGATGGAAACTAATCAAGGAGAGAAGCAACCTAGAACTAAGGAGAAATTTCTTGACAGTGAGAACAATTAACCAGCGGTACGGTTTGCCTTCAGAAGTTTTTGGGTGCTTCATCACTGGAGGTTTTTAAGAAGAGATTGGACAACCGCTTGTCTGAAATAGTACAGGGTTTCCTGCTTGAGCAGAGGGATTGACTTCTTTCAGTATTCTGGATACAACTGATCTGGCCCTGGAGATTGCTTTTCACAGTTTCCTGATGGACTACTTAGCACCTGATTTGAGAAGAATGAACCACAACAAGAGTTGAAGACTTCTTTTTATTATTACCTGTCACCATGTTGACATTTTCACTGAGAAGTTGATGCACTGATCTTTCCTCTTATTTCCTCTTATTGAACAGTTTACCTTCAAGGGTTGACAGGGGCAATAAACATAAGGCACTCAAAAGTAATCTTCATTTGAACATGAAGATTCCACTTACATTAACACGATTAATAGATTTTACTCCTCTGGAATTCATGTTCCTTAAATCCATGCTTCTTAGCTAGAAGGCTAAGGAGCAACCCAGAGCAACTGAGAACTTTCTTCAGAAGGAACACCACAAAGAAACTATCCCTATAATCAACCATTCCATCCCACAAATTTCTCTACTTTAGAATGTGATAGAGTGCCAGATCATAGAACAAGATGGAGAACTAGTTTGGTGTAGTGGTTAAGGCACCAAGGTTAGAAACCAGGAGAACTTATCTATGGAGATTCTCAGTCATCCAGGTCATGGTTATCAGCTTGTAGAAAGTTAGCACCCACCCCTCTCCTAGAAGAATGTAATATTCTAGGAAATATTAAAAAGGCAGAATATTATATTTCCTTGGATGAGAAAAGGGGAAACATGTTTTTAAAGACAAAGAGCAGCTCCCTGCCGTTCCCTGCCCCCAGCAGGTATTTGGTGCACATTAACACTGGGCCAGCCTATCTACAAGACAAAAGTCCTCCAGCTCCAGGGTGATGGGATTATACCCCATCAACCTGCTGGAAATGTAAAGTCAGGGAACATATTACCACATGTGGTGGACGTGCCCCAAGGTAAAATAATATTGAAATAAAATTAGAATATATTTAGAAGAGATAACCAGACAACGTATAGAGATGAAGCCAGAAATATTTTTGTTAGGAATACTTCCAGGGATATACTATATGACAAAAAATACAATATTTAATTATACATATTACAACAGTGGCAAGAATAATATATGCACAAAATTGGAAAAATAATAATACACCAACGGAAGAAAATTTGATTAGAAAAGTTTTGGAGTGCACAGAGATGGACAAGCTCACAAAAGAAATACAAGAAAAGGAGGAAACAGGTACATGGTATGGGAGAAATGATATGAATGGTTAGAGGAGAGGTATAAAGGGCAAGGAAAGAGTAAATGAGGAAGATATAGGAGTTGAAAAGTAGTAACAAACAAGTAGAAATGGAATGGACACAGAATGTATGATTGGAATTGAATACATTGTTATCTTTACATATATATAAATCAATATTAGAATCATATGTAGAAATGGTAAATTGAAGTAAGGTAGAAAAATGGATATGTAAGAAATGTTTACTGATGTGAAAATGTTGAAAAGAAGAAAATTGTAAAAATTTCTTTTTTTGTTTTGTTTTAAAAAAGAAAACCTGTTTAATAAAAATTATTTAAGTAAAAATAAATAAATAAATAAAGACATGACCCCTCAGGACATAATAGGACTAGTCCTCTACCCATCTAACAGCAGGGCTCACTGCATTGCGAAATCACCTGGGGACATTACATCAGCCCAAGGTTCCACCAAACTTGACTCAGACTCCACATGGGAGTCTGACCACGGCCAGTAGAATACATGCTCTTTCCACAGGAACAGGAAGCTCAAGGGCAAGGCCCAAGAGAGGGTATAAATAACCCTCACTCTCCATTCCATGTGTTCAGCTGCACCAGGACTTTAAATCCATGTAGTCCTGTTCATCAATAAGCCATCTTTCCAATCAGCCTCCATGTTTCCAGTGTCTTTCTCACCACTTGGAACTGAACCCAGATGGATATTTCTTCCAACAAGCTTAAGAAGCTTCTTGGATTTCTCATCCACTACATGGATGAAGAAACTACTTCAAGCTACTGAAGAAGCGTCTTCAAAGAAAAACCAGAAAGTCCAGCTGCCTCTTGAAAAAGCACCTTTGGGACAGGAGAACATGAGTTCTTATCCCACCTTAGATACAAAATATGTTTGGTGACCTTGGACCAATCATTCTCTCTCAGTCCTAGGAAGGAGCAGAAAAGGGCAAACCATTTCTGAACTCTCGCCAAGAAAATTGCAGAGACTTGTCCAGGCAAACTCCAGAAGTCAAGACTAATTCAAAGGCATTTAAAAAACCGAAAAAGAAATGTTGATTGGATCTGTCATCTCATCAGCAATGTCTCAGAATCTTCAGTTGGTGTCAAGCGTTTGTATATACTGCAGCTGGATTCTATTAAACTAGGTGTGACTTTAAGAGGGTGCAGAACTGAATCTGTTGCCACCCTGGCAGGCTCTAGTCTTGCTTAGACAATGCAAAATACAGGTTACATTGCACAAAAAAGTAGATTTTACTCTCAACATTTCCTCTTTTTTTTTTTAATCAAGAGGAGAAGAAGGTTAAGTAAAATGCAAAAATGGTTGGTTCAAATAGGAAAAGAAGAGCCAGTTTGGTCTATTGGTTAAGGCACCCGGCTAGAAACTGGGAAGCCATGAGTTCTAGTCCCACCTTAGGCAAGAAAGCCTACTAGAAGGAAGATTTACCTACTATTCAAGAATGGACATTAAAAGTAGTAAATTTAGGAGAAATGGTGAAAATTTCAGCATATCTAAAGGACCATTCAAATGAGAAATATATGTTAGAATGGAGAAGATGGATTGATTATATTCAAGGCAAATATCGGACTAAAAAATTTCAAGTAGCTTACGAATGATCAAAGAGATTTCATAAAGTACTTAAATTTAGTTTAGTAAAAGGGGAGTTAAAAGTTCAAGGGGGAGATAGGAGGCTATAGATAATTAGCTTATGTTAGCTTATGATTGTCAAATGTTATACCGTGTATTTTGCTCTGGGAAGCGGGGGGGGGAGGGGAAGGGGAGGGTTGGAAGGGGAGGAGGGAGGGGGAAGGGGAAATGTCTGTAAATTTTTTTAAAACTTTTCAATAATATATATATATATATCAGCAAATCCTCATGTTCCTTTTTGCTGTGCATTTCATGGAGAATTGCCCAGCCAGGATTTCAACTTAGTTGTATCTTTTCCAAAACTCGAAAAGATGCAGAACCACTAACGATTTCTCAATGCTTTTGTCTCTGCAGCTTCCTATTCTTTCTTATTATGCTGGTTGGGGACACTGGAGATTTCAATCCTATTTCATCTGCTGGGCATGGAGTTAGGGAGCCTGTTGTAGATTTATCACATATCCCAAGTGAGGAGCCTCATACAGTCAAGAGTTACCAAAACTGCACATGAGCAAGAGATGATGAAGATTTACAGATATACCAGACCTTTTCCATCAATATTTTACTTTCAGTACCTTAGAAATGAGAATCTCTGTTCTATACTTATGTATGGAGAACTGTGAGCAAAGCCATATGGTTGTATTCTACCTAAAACTTCCTTTTTACGACAGGGGTAGAGTCAGAGCAACTAGCTAGATCTGAGCATTTACTGGCCGGATGCCCTTCCTGATGCCTATGCAGAGTTCGCAGCAGATATTTTCTCTGTGCACCCTAAGAGAGAAACAGGAACTCAAACCATGTCATCCTGTTCACCATTAAACCATCTTTCCAAGCAGTCTCCATGTTTCCAGTGTCTTTTCCCCTACTTGGAGCTAAACCCAGAAGGATATTTCTTCCAACACCTCATTAAAAAATATGAAAAAGTAAAGTGGCTAACAATACAATGCACAATAAAAGATAATTAATGCAAGGGGGAAATAGAGCCACAATAGAAACAGAGAAGCAATTGAAAATGGCAGTCAGTTAAAAGGATAATTGAGTTTAAAATACAGATTAGACCACACACAAACAGGAGAGCAAACTAAGTCAGTTGTTTGGGCAACTATAGAGCAATCAATCAATCAATCAATCAATCAATCAATCAATCAATCAACAAACAAACAGAACAAAACAAGTTAGCATTGTAGAATATTTCTTTTCCTGAGTTGTTTTTTCTTGTAGATGGGAACCCTCTTAAAGTCAAAAGTCCCAAAGTGCCACTGCAATCAGTTAGAAAGTCCCATTTCATTTTCTTCCAAGTAGCAATATCAGCAATGCGGCTAGTCCTCAACTCACGACCACAATTAACACCAGAATTTCTCTTGCTAAGCAAGACAGTTGTTAAACGGCCAATTTTGCAACCTTTTTTTTTTTTTTTTTGCCACAGTGGTTAAATGAGTCACTGCCGTTGTTAAGCAAGTCACACAGTTCGTTAAGTGAATCCAGTTTCCCCTATTGACTTTTGCTTGCCAGAACCCTCACAGAAGGTCACGAATGCTGATCATATAACCCCTGGGATCCTGCAATCCTTATAAATACAAGCCGGCTGTCAATCTACCAAATTCTGATCAGGTGATTTTTGGGGGGGGATACTGCAAAGATTGTAATTGTGAGGGCTGGTTGTAAATCCCTTTTTTCATTGCCGTCCAAGTTGGTTTCTGAATAAATGGTTGTAAATTGAGGATTACCTGTGCAGAGAAAAACAGCTCTCCAAGAAATCTTGACTCTCCAACAGAAAAAAAAGTTATCATTTGATCACGAACATCCTACAATGTCCGTGGCTACAGAAATCCTAAAGCATGCTTTGAATGTCTCCCAAAATGGCCATTATTAGTGGTTGACTGTTTTAACCAAAAATAAGCCATTCTGGAGCCATTGCGACACAGTGGATAGAATGCAATATTGCAGGCAAACTCTGCCCGCTGTCAGGAGTTCGATCCCGATCGGATCGAGGTTGACTCATCCTTCTCTCCTTCCAAGGTCAGTAAAATGAGGACCCAGATTGTTGGGGGCAATATGCTGACTCTGTAAACCACTTAGAGAGCGCTGTAAAAGCATTGTGAAGCGGAATATAAGTCTAGAGTGTTATTGCTACATGAAGATCATTCAGATAACCTAATCATCTTCAGAAAACTGAATTCAAGACTGCTATCAGTATGTACTTTTGGGGTTCATTATGCTGCTCTGTTTACATTGCTAGAATAGGTAAATGAGAATCAGGAAGGGGATGATAGGTGCTTCAGGCCATAGGTCACCAAGACAAAACAAGGAAAACTTGTCAATTCCCTCATATGATGAGCCATGGTGGTGCAGTGGTTATAACGCAGAATTGCAGGCTAGTTCTGCCTATTGCCAGCAGTTTGATCCTGACTGACTCAAGGTTGAATCAGCCTTCCAACCTTCTGAGGTCAGTAAAACGAGGACCCAGGTTGCTGGGGGAAATAGGCTCACTCTGTAAACTGCCCAGAGGGTGCTATAAAAGCAGAATAGAATAGAATAGAATAGAATAGAATAGAATAGAATAGAATAGAATAGAATAGAATAGAATAGAATAGAATAGAATAGAACAGAATTCTTTATTGTCCAAGTGTGGATACACAAGGAATTTGTCTTTGGTGCATATGCTCTCAGTGTAGAATAGAATAGAATAGATTTTTTTTTTATTGGCCAAGTGTGATTGGACACACAAGGAATTTGTCTTGGTGCATACGCTCTCAGTGTACATAAAAGAAAAGATACGTTCATCAAGAATCATAAGGTACAACACTTAGTCATAGTCATAGGGTACAAATAAGCAATCGGGAAACAATATCAATATTGTTGGACACAAACAACAATAATATTGTAAGGATACAAACAACAAAGTTACAGTCATAGAGTCATACGTGGAAGGAGATGGGTGATGGGAACGATGAGAAGATTAATAGTAGTGCAAATAAGTGTACATAAAAAGACAAGATACACTCATGAAGAATCACAAGGTACAACACCCAGTTATATGGAGCAATATATAAGTCTAAGTACTATTGCTAATTTACTCAGTCCTACCGGACTGGCAGTATTCATTAAAGCTACCAAGGTTGAAAACCTTCCTTTACTTTCTGAGCTTCCCAGCTTTGTCTGGAAGGACCTTTGTTCTTTTTCATATTTTCATGCCCAACCCTGTTGGCTCAGTCACTGTATTCCAATATCGATGCAAATATGCTGCTCCAAGGGAAAAGCCAGATATATTGTTTGGGTGTGCCCAAACAATAGGAATTCGTACAACATGGAAAGGTTAGTTTTCAAAATAGACTAATTTCTGAGTAGCTTAACTCTTGCTCAGCTGATGAAGAGCTTCGCCTCCTGAGTTTGTTTGTCGGCTTATGGATCCATCCGAGCAAAGTTGAGTTGTGTGAATTAGGAGCCAGGTTAAGGGTCACATAAATAGAGGTAGTCCTCGACTTACGGCCACCATTGAGCCCCAATTTTTTATCCCTAAGCAAGGAAGTTGTTAAGGGAGTTTTGCTCCATTTTACAACCTTTCTTGCCACAATTGTTAAGTGAATCACTGCAGTTAAGTTAGTAACACAGTTCTGGCTTCCCCATTGACTTGTCAGAGGGTCGCAAAAAGTGATCATATGATTCCAGGATGCCGCAACCATCAAGCCAGTTGCCAAGCACCTGACATGGGGATGCTCTTGCAATGGTCTTAGATGTCAAAGTGGGTCATAAGTCTCTTTTTTCAAGTGTAACTTGGAACAGTCAGTAAATGAATGGTTATAAGTCAAGGACTGTTATTAAGCTGGTTATTAAGACCAGCTGCCTGCAATTACTGCAGGTTCAAATCTCACCAAGGCTCAAGGTTGACTCAGCCTTCCATCCTTTCTAAGGTAGGTAAATTGAGGACCCAGTTTGTGGGGGCAATAAGCTGACTTTGTATAAATATACAAAAGGATGAAGGCTATTGCTGAGCACATTGTAAGCCGCCCTGAGTCTCCGGAGAAGGGCGGCATATAAATCAAATTAAAAAAAAAAAAGGACTACCTGTACAGTCCAATAATTAGGGCTAGCCCTTACTTTTTGCATGGAAAAAGGGGGTCAGGCCCCTGTAGATTGCAGGTGTCACATGTTCTCTTTTTTTGGCTGTCCTTAAAATCTCCCAGGACTGTGTCCTCAAAGTTTAGAGGCAAACCACTTCATTATTTCAGCACCATTTCCCATTTATTTCTTTAAAAAAAAAAAAGAATAGGCATATTAAGCAGAGAGAAAGAGATAGGAACTAGCCAGCTTGTAAAATATGCAAATTCCAGCTTCATGGATTGTTACTTTTAGTAGCTGGATGAAAAAAAAGGACAATATGGCCCCCAGTCATAAAAAGATTGTTCACTACTCATGGCACAGAACCCACATTCGGAGTGTTTCCAGATTGAAGATTCCTTGGGCTTCTAATCAAAAAGCATTCTGGGGTTATGCCACCTTTTTTTCTCCCCATGCCAAATCCCGCCCCCCCCCCCTCCAATCCAAAGAGAGGATTGAAGAAGTAATGCAAAACCACAAGGTTAGATGGGAGACCAGGAAAACACATCGCTTGGGCTCTTTCAGCTCTTGTAAACGAAGCCGAGTCCTGCCAGGGTAAAACATTCCCCAGAAATCGAAGTTTCTCCCACCGCATTGCTTGACGGATTTTCCCTCTTTCGCAGCGTCTTTTTCTTCCTCCGGCTCGGCTGCGCTCCTCTATTCCCGCTTTTGCTCCTCTCAATCGCGGCGCTTTAAAAGCCGTTTTAAACTTCGTCAATGTGGTTTTAAAGGGAATGTTCTCCTGCTTGAGACCAGATGTAGTTTAGCTTTAGTTTTTAACTGCTAAATCGCTTAAACCGCGGTCTCCGAGATGCGGAGAAGCCGGAGGATGGAAAGGGATGGGGTCAGTTTCAACGGAAGACAAGCGCTGTGGCTAAGAATTGAACTCAGTAGGGTCCTCGAGGCTCTCTGAACTTGGCTATTCGCGGACCGACGTTTCGTTAGCACTGGGGGTGTTACTTAGTCGGGTAAGGAAACAAAAGGACAATCACGCTCAGCAAGGACCAAGGACTCCGCGATGTTGAAAGTGACCAGTGACCAAGTCACGAAAGGACTTGTTGTCCACCTTGTAGGTCTGTCCCTCTAAGAATCTGCCTCCCCCCCCCCCTCTCTCTCTCTCTCTCTCTCTCTCACACACACACACACACACACACAGAAAGAGAGATGGAGAGGGAGAGAGGGAGATGAAGCGGGAAGGAGAGAAAAAAGAGAGGGAAAGAGAGGGAAAAGAAAGAAAGAGAGAAAGAGAGAGACAGAAAGATAGAGGGAGCGGAAAAGAGAAAGAAAAAGAGACACAGAAAGACAGAAAGAGGGGGTGGGGGAAGAGAGAGAATGAAAGAGAAAGACAATAAGATAGAAAGAGAAAGAGAGGGAGGGAGGGAGAGAGAAAAAGAGAGACAGAACGACAGAAAGAGAGGGGAGGGTGGAAGGAGAGAGGGGGGGAGGAAAAGAAAGAGAGAAAAAGAGAGATACCGAAAGATAGAGGGGAGCGGAAAAGAGAAAGAGAGAGAAAAAGAAAGAGAAAAAGAGACCCAGAAAGAGGGGGAGGGGAGGAGAGAGAATGAAAGAGAGAAAAGAGAAAGACAGTAAGATAGAAAGAGAAAGGGAGGGAGGGAGGGAGGGAGAAAAAGAGGGAACGAGAGAGAATGAGAGAAAGAGAAAAAGAGAGACAGAATGACAGAAAGAGAGGGTAGGGGGGAAGGAGAGAGAGGAAAAGAAAGAGAGAAAAAGAGAGATACCGAAAGATAGAGGGGAGCGGAAAAGAGAAAGAGAGAGAAAAAGAAAGAGAAAAAGAGACCCAGAAAGAGGGGGAGGGGAGGAGAGAGAATGAAAGAGAGAAAAGAGAAAGACAGTAAGATAGAAAGAGAAAGGGAGGGAGGGAGGGAGGGAGAAAAAGAGAGAGAGAACGACAGAACGAGAGGAGAGTGGGAAGGAGAGAGAGAGAGAGGACGGAGGGAGGGAGGGAGATGAGGTTAAAACATTTGTTGGTGGGGCTGAAGTGTTCGGGACAATCGGTTTTCTTCCTTCCATGCCAAGCAGCTTTTCTCCAACGAAAGGCCCCCCTCTTGTGGTCTGGAGCGCTTTTGGTCCGGCGGATTATTATTTTTTCCTCCCCCTTTCCCTTTCCCTTTCGACGCAGCAGCAGCAGCTCCGAAGAGGAACTTTAAATCTCCCCTTGTCCGCCCCTCTCCCCCCCCCCATTCCCAGACCTCTGACTCAGGGAGGGCGAAGCAAGCGCCCAAATCGGGAGCCTTTCTCTCCTCGGCGCGTTCACACACGAGCCTCTGGGTCGAACCCAACAGCCGCCGACGTTCCCACTTAAAGACAGGCGAGGTCTCGAACAAAGAAGCCAGAAGCGGGGTGGCGGGGAGGGGCGGCCCGATTTCTATTAACCCGCTTGGAAACAGCGCAGGATTCTCACAAACCCGATCGGGCCTGGCGCGAGCCCGGAAAGAGCGCAATTTTGCGGGCTCGCAGCGCTCGGCTTCCAAAAGCCGGTCGACTCCGCGGCGCAGTTGCTTTTCCCCTTTGCGCCCTTGTTACAGAGAGACACACATACACACAAAGACACGCGCGATCCCAGAGAGCCCGACCGAGCCAGCTCGGCCCCAGAGACCCCCCTTCAGATCCGCCCGCTGCGCCCCTCAGGAGCCAGTTTTTGCGCTCGCTAGCTCGCATCCACGTGGCTTTTGTCGGGGAGGGAGCACTATATTAGGGAAGGCAGGCTGGCAGGCAGTCCGGCGCGCTTGCGGGGAGGAGGTGGAGGAGAGGAGGAGGAGGCGGCGGCGGCGGCGAAGGGGCTGTGCCGGCGCCGCCCGGAGCCAAAAAGGAGGTCCCCGCGGCTGGCTTGGACCCGCGAAGCAGGGGCAGAGGCGGAGGCCACTTCGGGAAGGACAAAGGCGGCGGAGGCGGGCGAGCTTCCTGGAGGCGGAGGCGGTGAGTTGAGCGGGCTTGCCTGCCTGCCTGCCTGCTCGGCGGCGTAACGCGCCCCACAGCTCCGCTTTCTCAGCAAGGAGCTTCTCCCGCTTCGGGAAGGGACGGGCTGAAGGGTGAGAGGGGGCGCGACCGCGGGAGAGGCGACCGGGTTGTCGCGCCGCCTCAGCCAAGGCTGCCCTTTCCCAGGCGGGGGGTTCCCTCAGGGGCTGTGAGAGAGAGAAACGCGGTTCTGTGGCGAAGCGGGAGCCAGTCCACCGGAGATTAACCCGGTCCGGAGAGGGCGGGCAAAGAGGGCAGATAGGGAACGCCCGGGTTGTTGGCGAAGCCTCTCTCTCTCTCTCTCTCTGACCCGCGTGTCGCCAACTCGAACGTGGGAACGGTGCCGTGCGGGGGGGGAGGAGGGAAGGAAAGGGTCGAAGGCTCCGCGGCGCGGGCGGCTGGGAGGGCGAACGGGCGCTTCAAGGGAGTCAGCCAGCGGAGGAAAGAAGGCGTCGTGGGAACTGCAAGCCTCGAGGCGGCGGAGGGGAAGCGCCTGCCTTGCGGGGTTGGGGGGGGGGGAGAAACGAGCGCGAGTTGTGTGGCTCCCCGCTTTGGCCGCAAAGGCTTGAACGTGTGGAAGCAGCGCGAGGCGCCTCCGGGCTCGGGGTGGCGAAGAAGAAGGAGAATTCTCCAACTTTCGGGCCGGGATGGACGAACCACAGCCGGGGGGGGCGGGGGGAGGCAGCTTCAAGGGGGCGGGAGGGAAGCGTGTTAGCGGCCGGACCGTTGAACGTGTGGAGGCCATTCGGGCGACCTGAGGAGAACTGGCCTGAGGAGAATTGCTGGCCGGAGAAGCTGCGCCGCCGGACTTTCTGGCTCCCGCGCCTTTTTTGGGTCCTGCCTGGCTCAAAAGGGAGCGGTGCGTTTCCTCAGCCGCCGCCTGACAAGAGACCGAACTCGTGTGTGTGTGTGTGTTGTGGTTGTTGTGTGTGGTTGTGTCGAGAGAGTTACGGGGTGGTGGGTGGGGAAGCCCTCCCGGGTTACGAACCGGGCAGGTGAGGCTTGCAGAGCGAAAGGGAGCGGCGGGAGCCGAGGCGGTCCGGGGTCGCCGAAAGGGTGGGGGGGAGAAAAGAAGGCGAGGCGGCCCCCTTTTTTTCGAACCTGAAGAAACGGCGCCTCGCCACGTGCCCCGCCGCCTGTTTTTAAAGCTCTGCCCGCTCTCTCGTTTGGGTCTCCGGAGGCTCTTGGGTGGGTAAACCCGGCATTCCGACGATCGGCAGGTCGAACCTCCTGCTGCCCTTCGAATTAAGGATAATAAAAATGGCTTCGTAGATCTAAGACCAGGTAGTCCTCGAACTTACCACCGGTTCGTTTAGTGACCGTTCGAAGTTACAGCGGCTCTGTAGGGAGGGAAAGCCGATTTATGACCGTTTTTCAGAAGTTGTGGGAGCTTCATCACTGGAAGCTTTCAAGAAGTGACTGGACTGGACTGGACTGCCATCTGTCACAAGTGGTGTAGGCACTGTAGGGTCTCCTGAGCGGGTTGGACTAGATGACCTACAAGGTCCCTTCCAACTCTGTTAATCTGTTAAGCATCCCCATGCGTGACCTGATCCAAAGTCCAGACACTTGGCAACTGACTCGTATTTATGACGGTGGCGGTGTTGTCCTGGGGCCGTGTGATCCTCTTTGGCGACGGGCAAAGTCAATGGGGAAGCCGGATTCACTTAACAACCGCGTTAAGCTGCAGTGATTCACTTAACCACGGTGGCCAGAATGGTTGTAAAAATTAACCGTTGTCTCACTTAGCGACATAAATTTTGGGCTCAGTTGTGGCCGTAAATCGAGGACTACCTGTATTGGAAGTCTGAATGATGGGACTGGGAAGAGGCGAGCCTTGTTACCTTGAGAGTGCCTCACCCCAGCTCAGAGCAGCATGGATTAAAGGATGTTGGTCTTTAAAAAGCATATTTGTACTTTTTTTTTGTTTTAGGGGTGTTATATTTGCAAACGGCCTTGGAAGCTCTGCTGAAAAGTTGCATGCAGGTTTTAATTATAGCAAGTAAAATGCAAAGTATTTGTGGTTGTTCTTTTTCCGACTTGGTGTCCAGGAATAGTTTACAAAACCCGGAATGTGCACCTCAACACACACACACGTCTGACATATGTGGACTTTGTGATCTCAGTACTTCTAGAACAGGGACATCTCCACCATGCGTTTACTCAAAAGTAGATTTGCACAACACAGGTAGTCTTCAACTTCATTCATTTGGTGCAGAGGTGGGTTCTACTTACCTTTACTACCGGTTTGCAAGGGGGCTGCGCGCGCTCTTCTGCGCATGCACAGAAGCATTCTGATGACATCGGGGTCGGTGGGCGGAGCCCCCCGCCGGTTTTACTACCGGTTCTATGGAACCGGTGTGAACCGGGGGCAACCCACCACTGATTTAGTGACTGAAGTTACAATAACCCTGAAAAAAAATTACATGACTATGCTTGGCAACTGCCATGTATTTATGACGGGTTGCAGGGTTCTGGAGTCATGTGATCACTTTTTGTGACCTTCTGACAAGCCAAGTCAATGGGGAAGTCAGATTCATTTAACTGTGTTACTAATTTAACAACTGCAATGGTTCACTGAACAACTGTGGCAAGACAGGTTGTAAAATGAGGCAAAACTCAACAACTGTCTTGCTTAGCAAGAGAATTTTGGGGCTCAATTGTGGTCATAAGTCAAGGACTGTCAGTAGATTTCTGGGTTTGGTTATCCTTGCTTCCTAGTTAACTGGGTTGAGGACTGCAGACTAGCTGGTTCTCATTCATATTAAACAGCAACAAGGCTTGTTCGGTGCGCTATGCTGGTTGGGCAAATTGTACCTTAAATCAGATAACTCTGGTTTAATGCACTAAGAAATTGAGCCAATGCTTAGCATGAGGCTTAACTATGAAACATCTGGTCTGTATATCAGTTTAGTCAAGAGCAAAAGGGAAGCAGAACTCTTTTAACTTGCTAAGCAACTGCTTGTTTTGTTTTTTTGAATCTTGCCCTGATTGGATATGAGTGTTGAGAGGAAATGAAAAAAAAATAATAATAAAGTCTCAACCCATGACAGTTGGCTTTCGAGAGTGAGTTTCTAGCGGGAAGCTCTTGAACCAAAGCCAACAACAACAGAAAGTTTTGTATCTATACATTGTATAAATATGCAACAGTGTTTTTTTTTTAATTACAAGTTTTTTCTTTTAAAAAAAAGAAATTCAAAATCTGTTCCCAAGGGAAGAGGGTAACTTCCTCCAGAACTGACTTGCAAGTGAGAATTTGCCCCGCAGAAAGTCTGTAGTAGCTTTTCCTCTTAACTACTAGGCCAATTAAAAATATACAGTAGTTTGCCTAAATGTAGCATGTAGACATGGTGGCTCAGTGGCTAAGATGCTGAGCTTGTTGATCAGAAAGGTTGGCAGTTTGGTCGTTCGAATCTCTAGCGCCACATAACGGGGTGAGCTCCCGTTCCTTGTCCCAGCTTCTGCCAACCTAGCAGTTCGAAAGCACGTAAAAAATGCAAGTAGAAAAATAGGGACCACCTTTGGTGGGAAGGTAACAGCGTTCCGTGCACCTTTGGCATTGAGTCATGCTGGCCACATGACCACGGAGAGTCTTCAGACAGTGCTGGGAAAATGGAGATGAGTACTGCCCCCTAGAGTCGGGAATGACTAGCACATATGTGCGAGGGGAACCTTTACTTTAGCACGCTAAAGCTTGGTCCCTTTTTCCCTTTCCTTAGCATACACATGGGATACTCAACTCTCGTGTTAAAAACATGGTGCAATTTATTGCATGAACTGGAGATAGATTAATTCAGCAACCAAACCAAACAAGCAACCGGGAAAGTTATTCTTAGCCCAGTAGATTTTTTTAAAATTAAATATACACCTTTCAAGATGCGTTGCTAAGAATAACGATCAGAGAGAAATACCTATATACCTGTAAGCATGCAAGGGAAATTGGTCATCTCTGTGGCGACCCTGTAAAAGAACTAAATTTAAAGTAGAAGATTAGTTTATTCTTCTCCAGAGCTCAACAGCTAGTTTATTGGAATGTCTACTATCTATCATATATTACAAAGAAAAGAATGCCTTGATCATGGAAAAGATAAAAAAAAATTAATAACAGGGTTTTGTACTGTATGCTGAGCAATGGTGCATGTTTCCTAAGATAGCTGTTTTATCTGTGTTGAAAAATTCATTGTTGCAAAGAAAAGTTGGGATCATTCCATAGATCTCTTGTTTTCACTAACTATTTTGGATGAAGAGTTTACTTTCTTAGTCTAATCCAGTGTTGCTCAATCTTGGCAACTTTAAGAGATATGGATTTAAAAACTCCTCCCAGCAAGCTGGGAGAAATCCAGAATTCTGGAACAAGCTGGGAGAATTCCAGAATTCTGGGAGTTGACGTCCACACTTCTTAAAGTTGCCAAGGTTGAGAAAAACTGATCTAATCTATCAAATCTAAGCTCTAGTAAGAATAAAATAGAGATGAGAGGACAGAATAACTCACACTGTCTTAATAGAATAGCAGAATTGGAAGGGACCTTGGAGGTCTTCTAGTCCAACCCCCTGCACAAGTGGGAGACCCTAAACCATTTCAGACAAATAGCTGTCCAATCTTTTCTTAAGAACCTCACGTGTTGGAGCACCCATAATTTTTAGAGGCAACTCATTTCACTGATTAACTGTTCTAACTGTCAAGAAATTTCTCCTTAGTTCTAGGTCTTGATGGTTTCCTGGCAAGATGTTTGATTATCTGTGTGTTTCAACCACTAGCATATCTTCTAAGTATAATTATAGTAACTTTCCACATTCCACTGAAAGAATTGGCAATAACTATACTGGCAGAGACACATGGAATTTAAATCCAACTTATCTGAACAAGATCTAGGTTGAAAATGCTGCCCTATGTTACAATCACCCTTTGCATGCCTCTGATTATAGATAATGATTTTTCTGGCATAGTCTATATATATCTTAGCAGCTGGTGCATAGTAGTGAATAGATACATTTATGGTGTAGGCATGAGTACAAACTTAAGGTTTGCAATGAAAAATGCAAATTATCTGTTATGTTTTAAAAAGTACAGGTCGATAGCAGATTGTCTGAGGAGCAAAAAAAAAAATCAAAGAGCTCTAGTTAGGGAAAACTTCTGTCTGCTTTAAATTATAGCAGCATAGTCTGAAATTCCAAGTTTCTTATAGAATGCAAACTTTTAATTAGAATATGCTTACTGGTAAATAGCATTTATTAGTGGATTAAAATACATTCAACAATACTATCATGAATTAAGGTTAGTTTTTGGTTAGTTCTTTTTAAGAAAGATTTTTTAAGTGTCTAGTTGTGCACACATTTCAGGAATATTTTGGGCCGAATAACTTTCAAAACAAAAAATAGAGGATGTCAGGTTTCAACAGACAGTCATACACATGTATGACAGTAACCAATTTGCTCCAGTTTAGACTCATCTAATTCAGCAATTAAGATTAGAAATTGCTGACAGATTGGGCTCCGGTCCGTCTCTGAACAGATGGTCTTCTCAGCATTTGGAGCTGCTGATAAATTAATAAAGGGGCCTCTCAGGTTCTCTATATGGTCGACCAGCATCTCTTTCCTCTCACAAAAAATTGGCAGAGGGGTTTGTCACCACAGGTTTTCCTTGCTGGTGAGCACGGTATAGATTGGTTGTTCTGTTTCTTTTGACAGGAGGCGGGTACAGTGCCTGGCTCTAGCATTTGATAGCTAAGTTCACTGCTACTTTACTAGGAACACATGCTGGGCAATTCTTTCAATACATTTGGGCTTTCCAGTGCTCTCCAGTGTGTTTCCTGTCATGTATCAAGTGTTACTTAATTGTCATACAACCTGCAGAGATGCAGACGTAGGCCTCATAAACTGTTTTCCTTCCTTCCTTCCTTCCTTCCTTCCTTCCTTCCTTCCTTCCTTCCTTCCTTCCTTCCTTCCTTCCTTCCTATAGGTTTGAAACGTTGCATGCATGTCATAAAACCTGCAGAGATGCAAACATTGTTCTCATAAACTGTACCTTCCTTCCTTCCTTCCTTCCTTCCTTCAGGTTTGAAATGTTGCATGCATGTTATAAAACCTGCAGAGATGCAAACATTATTCTCATAAATTGTTTTCCTTCCTTCCTTCCTTCCTTCCTTCCTTCCTTCCTTCCTTCCTTCCTTCCTTCCTTCCTTCCTTCCTTCCCTATAGATTTGAAACATTGCATGCCTGTTTCATTCTGTGTTGCTGCAATCCTGTTCCTTTTCTTTCCTTAACAATGAGTGTGCAGAACAAAAGCACAGGGAGAGAAGGAGGGGCATGAATTTCAGTGTTTCAGTTAAATGTCAATGGAAATTCTCAGTCATTCAAGTTATGGTTGTCCCAAAGGTACTTTTTCAAAAGGCAACTGGACTTTGTTTTTTCTTTGAGTAAGTTTCACTTCTCATCCAAGAAGCTTCTTCAGCTCTGACTGAATGGTGGAGGATGGGAGAATTTATATTCCTTGCAATTATCTGGCCATTAGCACTCTTTCGAGAGTCATTGAGGCCCCTTGTTTTTCAATGCTTCAGATTCTTAACTTCCTGCTGCCAATATTCATAGATTCATAGAAAGTGATGGGTTGAATCCACCACCAAAGTAAGTCATCTATGTGGTTTATTAAAGACCCCCCCCCCCCTCTGAAGATGCAACAGCAGAAAATGTAACAGCTTCATCAATTTCATGAAACAAAGTTTCTGAGTTTTTATAACATGCTAGGTTAGGCTAAAAAGAGGGAGATTGTGGTTGTAGGAGACCAGTAATTATTTCCTATTTCTGACCGTCACATCAAGCACTAATATTGTGGATTATGTTGCCACAGCATTCTGTAAATTAAATATATAGTGTTGCATGAGCCCAGTGCTGTATCTTTGGTTTTAGGTTATGATAGAAAAGGCTTCCAAAAAAATTCTTCATGTGTTGAGAGCACCTTTTAAAGTTCTGATTTCACTTAATTTGATGCCTATCCCATTAATTTCACCATCTTCTGTGGGAAACAGGCTGGGAAAGAATGAACTCAGCTTGACTTCACAGCATCTAAAGCCCAATAAATTAAGTACAACACCCTGACTGGATTGCTGGAGGCTTAAAATTATGAGTTTGGTTGGTCTTTAGTCAAGACCTGACAAGTTGAAATGATTTGGAAAACCGCTTAATTCCTCAGGTAGGCATCCCCCAAACTCTCCTTTATGAAAAATATGCTTTAATTAAGAATCCAGATCAGGCCTTCGAATCTTTCCCATTCCTTACCCTGGGAACTCAAAACAGTCAACTCAGATCAAGTAGAGACCAAACTGAAGGTTTAAGCAGCTCATTCTGGATAAAACTGCAGAGTATGGATAAAGAGTTACAGCCTCTTCCTGTGCCAAGCAGTTGGCCTGATGGCGAACCTTTTCGGCACTGAGTGCCCAAACCAGAATGCACACATGCATGTGTACACTGGAGCACTGGAAATCCAAAGACCACAGAGAGGGCTCTGCGTGCCACCGCCATAGGTTCGCCATCATGGTTCTAAAGCTGCCTGCAATTACTGCAGGTTCGAATCTCGCCAGGCTCAAGGTTGACTCAGCCTTCCATCCTTTCTAAGGTAGGTAAATTGAGGACCCAGTTGTGGGGGCAATAAGATGACTTTGTATAAATATACAAAAGGATGAAGGCTATTGCTTATTGCTTAGCGCATTGTAAGCCGCCCTGAGTCTCCGGAGAAGGGCGGCATATAAATCAAATAAAAAATATAAAAATAAAAAAATAAAGCAATGGTTCTTCAAATTCCTCTTCTCTGCACCCCTTTCCAGGCTTTTAAAAATTATGGAGGACCCAACTAAAAGCCTCTTTGATCTTGGCATAATACAATTACTGGGGTCCTTGGCACTATCTGAGCTTGGCTGTTTCCTTGAAAACCTTTCATTGATAAATTCAGTAATGAAAGGACTGCAAGAGAGCCCCAAGGATCCCACAGTTCAGCCCTGAGCTAGAATTACTCTCTTCTGTTGCAATTATTGCCTCAGTCCTTACTCGGAGATTCCCCACCTTTTTTACCAGTGGGCATATCTCAAATTTTCTGATTGCCATAAGGGAAGGGATAGTCTTTTCCCAAAATGACAGCTATACTGGCATAGCCTTCCTAAGACAACCCAAGGAATAGTCAGATTGGGTATAGATATTGGAGGGCCCAGAGAAATAGTCAAATAGGTTTTTATAGTATAGTTTGGGTAACTTCAACCATGTAAGGTGCAAATAAAATACATTGCAGATCCAGGGGAAAGAAATAAGAAGCTGAAGTTGATTGTAATCATGTTAAGTGGATTCCCTATCCAAAGAATTGAGTGCTTCCTTCAGATTGTGACTGGCATTTGGAAGCTAGCAAGTAGGGGGAGGGAAGGAGTCTGTGCTTAGAAATTTCTTCCATGGAAAAAAACCCTGAAGTTTCCAATTATTCTGTGGGCTTGCTTCCCACAACCCCAAAAATCATGAGGTTGGCTTTAAAAAGAGATTAAAATAATCCCTTTCTAGAAAACTCTGCTTCCAGGCCTTGAAGGTTATTGTAGGATTATGTAATCAAACTTTTTTCCCCCCTCTCTGCCTTCAAGAGCTAAACATTTAATTTCACTTTACGTTCCAAAGCAAGGTTTGAGGTGTTTTTTTTTTTAAAGAAGGCTGAATTCCCCTTCACCTCTTTCCCCATTAAATTAAATTCACAGCTTTCAAATATGTATATTGAAATACACACTACTGTATTTTATTCTTACTCTATTCTTATTCAGTTTTAACATGGCTCTAAAGAAAAGGAAATGGATTTATTATATCTTGGCTCCTGAAACATACTGAAGAAAACCTCAAAGGTGCTTTATTTTTCCTTTAAAAGACAAGTGGACTTTCTACGTTTTTTTTTCTTTGAAAAGTCTCACTTTTCATCCAAGAAGCTTCTTCAGTTCAAACTAATTGGTGATGATTTATATTCTTTGCAAATCCTTTGCAGATCTTTGCAAATCCTTCTATTTCCCACCAGTTCATTAGAACTGAAGAAGCTTCTTGGATGGGAAGCGAAATGTTTTCAAAGGAAAAAAAGGAGTCCAGTTGCCTTTTTTTTGGGGGGGGGGAAGGCACCTTTGGGACAACCATGACCTGGATGATTGAGAATCTCCATACACATGATGAAGAAAGATCACCAGATGTTTCTTCAAGCTAGACTTGTTTAAGAAACCAATGCCATATAGATCAGGATTCCTTATATTGAAACCTCTATAATATCAGACTTTTGCAGGTCTAAATGTGCTTCTTCTTTGCTTTTTATCTGTGTGTGAACTGGGAAAGACTTGAGACATTTTTTCAAATTGTTTTCTTGACCCAGGTTCAAATCCCTCTTATCTGACCATTGTTTTGGTAGGGCTCTTCCTCCAAGAATGCAAATTGGCAGTGGATGGAAAAGACAGTGTACAGCCATGTCCATATTAGTGCCAAGAAAACAATTCTCAATGCCTCCATATTCAGGAAGCATATGTTGTGGTCAGCCAGCGGCCAGCAGAGCTGGCAGCAGAGTCGTACAGTGTAGAGGTTGGGGAGGAACATGGGCCAGTCCTGGGGGCTGGGGAAAGCTCAGACGAGGGCTCTGTGTCTGAGGCAGAGAGGGAGCTAGACAGCAGTGAGGCAGAGGAACAGCTGGAGCCAGTTCCCAGTATACACATGCGCAGAGCTGCCAGAAGACAAGAACAACTAGGAAAGCAGGGTCGATTTGGGAGTAAAGCCACACCTTGGAGATGATTGGCCCCTCCCATAGGAAACAAAAGAGGAGCGAATGGGGAGGGGGCTTTTGCAGGAAACAATTTGTTTGTTCTGTGACTCTCAGAGACTCTGTGCCAAGTTTTGACTTGTACTGTGTTTGGAACCTGGCAGCTTGCCAAGTGAGATAAGGTCTGTGTTGATAAATATTCCTTTGAAGAACTGTTTGGACAGGCCTTGCTGACTGTGAACAAACGGAATTCGCAGTCGTGTAAATAAAAGAGGTTTTGCTGGGACCAAGACTCTGCTTCTTGCTTTTTAGGGGAGCCTAGGTCAGAACAGCATAGTCATTCTCATTGACCATCCATCGTCATAGTTCCAAAATACAGGTAGTCCTCAAGTTACAACCATTTGCTTAGTGACCATTCAAAGTCACAACGGCACTGAAAAAAGTGGCTTATGATTCTTTTTCACACTTACGACTGTTGCAAGCATCCCCACGGTCATGTGATCAAAATTTGGCCGCTTGGCAACTGATTCATCTTTATGAAGGTTGTAGTATTCTGGGATCATGTGATCCCATTTTGCGACCTTCTGACAAAACAAAGTCACTGGGGAAGCCAGAGTCACTTAGCAAATGTGTGACTAACTTAATAACTGCTGTGATTCCCTTAACAAATGTGGCAGGAAAAGTTGTAAAATGGGGCAAAATTCATTTAACAATTGTCTCGTGTAGCAATAAAAATGTTGGGCTCAATTGTAATCATAAATCGAGGACTAACTGTATTAGCTATTCTTTCTGTCTTTAAAGTTTGCTTCTTACCTGCTAGAATTTGGCAATGAATGTTGTTAAGAGTCCAGCAAACTCTGGGGCAGTAATTCCACTGTTAGAAAATGTCCTTAGAAAATTAATTCCCCTCCCCTTTATTTTACCTGAATCTGTTCTTTACCTGAATCTGTTCTTTACTCCTTTACAGAAGTTTATGTGATATGAAACATGTCTTTTGAAAAAGTACTTCTCTACTAAAAACATTTGAATGACTCATGCGCACACCATTCTTGCTGGAAGTATATGCAGTGATGTAGTTCTCTTCCCAGTTTAATATTTTACAGGGTGAAAGTACTTAATTATACATTTTTGAAAAGCTGAAAAATGTGTCATTGTTTTGGCTCAGCTTTTCTTCCACCCGCTCTGTCTGAGAATTACTTTCTTTAAATGGATATGTTTGACTTCTGGCATGCAGTCATGGAGGAAGGAAGGTGGAAAATAGAAATAAAATTCCATTTGAAATTGAATTGTCAAGGGTCTTATCCCAAATTTTGCTTGGGGGATGAATGAATGAATATATAAATGCATGGAGTTTTTTTAAATGGACTTCTTATAGATAAAAAGGAAAGTTTGGTGTAATGGTGAAGGTGCTGGACTGTAAAGCCAAGATACCATGAACTCTTATAGGCATGAAGGCCAACTGGGTGATTTTGGGCCAGCGCTCTTTTTAATTCCTAAATTCCTTCATCTCAAAATTGGTTGTAAGGTTGTAAATTGAGGACTATCTGTATTTACCTATGGGAGCTGTCTTCCCTAAGATCCAATCAAACCAATGTCATAAAATAAAATAATAAAATAAAATAAAATAAGTGAGAGATAAATGAAGCAAAAACACCATTGACTGAGTCACCCAGTGTAGGAGATGACCAGGCTGATCCCAAGAGAGGGGTCAAACATGTCATAAGTCTCAAGTCTCTTTGTGCCTATAAGAGTCCAGCCCAACCTGAATGCCTTTCTTATCTCCCGCTCATTTCCCTTGACTGTTAGTTGGTCAGATTCTTGTAGAGAGAGCTCAAGCTTACTATAAATCTTTATACTCATTTGAACTGTTTGAATCTCCTGATTTTCCAGTATTTGACACCCAGACTTTTAAGATTTTTTTCCTTTTTTCCTCTGAGATTTGATAAATTGCAGAATTTCTGTTATGGATTAAACCAGAGTAGTAACATTTAATATAGTTGTATTTCCCTGAGTTTGGACATTGCCTCCAAACAGCATCTATTTCTTCTAATCCTTGTGTGTTCTGCATATACTCTAGATACAGCATGTTCTTTTGCTGACTTCTCTTGGTATATTCTCACTTTTATTTCATGCAACCAGGCTAAAAATACAACCATGGAAAGTATACAGAATGAGTAACATTAAATGAGAAAGTGTGGAAAACAGAAGTTGCCAAAAGCTGAAGGTTGTAGTTTGAAGAGCAGATGCCAAAATGGATCATTTCTTATTCCTTCTAAGAACAAGACAGATATTTATGTGAAGGTTTGGTACATAGTAAAAAAGAAGATGAAATCTTGGCTTCCAACAAGCACCAAAATCTGAGTGTGTCCCAGAAATGTATGCAAAGTGAGATTAACAAACAGGTGGGGTAGGATAAAAGCCAAATTTGATTATATTTAAATGTTATTTTAGATTTGATCAAGTGGTATCAAGATGAGAACTTGCTGTATATTTGATATTTTTTACCTTATGTCACGTTAAAACAGTTGCAAATTGGAAGCAATTTTCAGAAAGGTTTTAGAGACTGTATACTCAAGGTATTTGGAATCACATACCGCATACCGCTCAGGAAATACAAGTCATCTGTTACTTCTTCATTTGTGTGGCTTTTTTTTAGATTTTTCGGTGTTTTTATTAGAATTAATAGTGATTGCGGTTTTATGGGGTTTTTTCCATTGTTTTTAGTTTTGTTGCACATCTCAGAGACTCTTCCCATCCTGCTTACAATCTTTTTGGACTCTTGCCTTCTGGCAGAAGATACAGAACAATTAAAACTTGGACCACACGTTGTCTAAATAGTTTTTATCCCAGAGCTCTAATTTTTTTTTTAATTTGATTTATATGCTGCCCTTCTCCGGAGACTCAGGGTGGTTTACAATGCGTTAAGCAATAGCCTTCATACTTTTGTATATTTATACAAAGTCAGTTTATTGCTAATTGCACTAATTACTTGTTACTTGTTAATTATAATGATGTATAATTACTTGTTAATCATACATCAACAACTAATTGCACTCAACAGTGAACTAAAGGGCCACCATCAGTGAGCTGTTGGACAGCATTATTTGGTCAGTTATATGGATGGTTTAGGGGTGGGGAATTTGTGGTGGGTGGGAGTGTGTTTGGGGATTGCTATGTGTGTTGGACCTGGTCTTTGGATGTTAAGTGAATTTCGTTGTATACTGTTTATACACGTACAATGACAATAAAGTTATTATCGCTCTGTAATTTTTTGTGAGATGGACAGCTATATAAGATGGGTGGGTAGGTAGATAGGTAGGTAGATAGATCCTTTTTTTCAAATGTTATAATTCTATACTATTAATGTAATATAGGTCCCTGTCTCCAATTAGGAAATAATAATTGATTTTCACATAAAATAATTTTTTATTTTACTTTTTTTTTTCATTCAAAATGATTCATTTTTAAAGTCTTCATTCTAGTAACAAACCTCTGTATATTTTTTTAACCAAATTATGAACTTTCTGGGATTCAAGAATATCGTAAATCATCCATTTCCCTTTTCATTCTATTTTAGAATCCTTTCCAAGAATCGAAATGCTTCATTTATCCTAATGCATAATATATATTGATGTGTAGCCACATTTTAATATTTTTACAATGTTTTCGAGAGTTAGGCACAATGGTTGATTATCCAAACTAGGTAACATCATTAGTGCTAGCAAACCCCACTCCCTGCTGGCACCAATGATAGCCATTGCAATAATATTTTTTCAATGTTTTTTGAGAGTTTGGCACAATGTTATGTTGATGACTAGGGGTGAGCTCTGAAGGGCTTGTTCTAAAGAATCCTAGTGAGGAATTTATCTTAGATGCAAATGCTACAGTTTAAGTGGCTCAGTGGCTAAGACACTGAGCTAGTTGATCAGAAAGGTTGGCAGTTCGCGGTTCGAATCCCTAGTACAGGTCTGCGGGAGCAGGGGGTTGGACTAGGTGACCTCCAAGGTGCCTTCCAACTCTGTTACTGTTACCCTCAGAAAATATATATATATGTACCGCTGCACAGTGCTTTATAGCCCTCTCTAAGCAGTTTACAGAGTCAGCATATTGTCCCTAACAACCTGTGTCCTCATTTTACCAAACTCACAAGGATGGAAGGTTGAGTCAACCTTGAGCCGGTCAAGATCGAACTCCTGACAATGGGCAGAGTTAGCTGCAATATTGCATTCTCCTGGTGTAGTGGTTAGAATGCAGTATTCTTCTTCTTTTACAAGGAGAATCACCAGTGGATTTTCTATATACTTCCTTCTCAACTCTGACATCATTACACCTGTGCCATCACAGCTTCTGATACAAGATTGCAGACCTCCTTGATGTAGCATTTTTAGATATTTCCATGATTTGAAAGAAAAATTGTAAACTCACAATATCCTTGATTTCAAATTCTGCATTTATAGAGCAATCACAATGCATTTTTCCTCCGAGCAAACTCTTTAAGTTTTTGGGGAATGAGATGTTTTCAATGGAAAATTCACTTCAATTGTAATCTTGGGCTGCACCGATAAAATTACTGCTCTATATGCAAAACATCAAAGTGAATTCACTGTATATTAATTAAAATAGATACTTTCAAGAGAAGCTTCCTCTTTAGAGAAAAAGGAAATTTAGGGCCTTTTGATTCTAATGAGTTCTGCAGAAGACAACTTTTAGCATCACCGAAATATTTGTGTTCATTCTTACTTTAAAACTAAAAGAGGAACATTCAGAATTATGGTGCTTTTGTACACATTAAACTTTGTTTCTATTTCAAGAGACTTGGTCACATGGGTATAAAATAAAATTAAAAAGCTTCCTAAAGAAAGAAATATCACATTAACTTATTGTTTAGAAATTACGGCACTTTTGAAAAGCAACAGTGGCTCCCACTAGTGAAAACCTCAGGGGGAGGTGGCACTTAATCTTAAGTAAAGTGCACTTCATTGCCTTAGTAATGTAAAGCTTTCGAATTCTTTTGTTCTAGCAGGGAAATGATTTGCTAGTGTGCCTAGAATAGTCAAAACAACCTTTCCTATAAAGATACTCAGCCAAGCCTAGAATGAATAGTTCTAGCCAAAATAAATAGTGTTATCATAATCCACAGCAAACAGCAATATAATGTGTGTTGTTCTTATATTGGAAGAATAATTTTATATATGTATATAATGAATGTGTAATGTGAAGGTATGTCTTTCATGTCTGTGCTCTATATCCCAAAGGGAATGAAGTTTAAGAATAACAGAATAACAGAGTTGGAAAGGATCTTGGAAGTCTTCTAGCCCAATCCTCTGCTGAATAGAATAGAATAGAATAGAATAGAATAGAATAGAATAGAATAGAATAGAATAGAATAGAATAGAATAGAATAGAATTTTTTATTGGCCAAGTGTGATTGGACACACAAGGAATTTGTCTTGGTGCATATGCTCTCAGTGTACATAAAAGAAAAGATAGATTCATCAAGAATCATAAGGTACAACACTTAATGATAGTCATGGGGTACAAATAAGCAATCGAATCATACTAGAATAGAATAGCATAGCATGGCATAGCATAGCATAGCATAGCATGGCATAGAATAGAATTCTTTATTGGCCAAGTGTGATTGGACACACAAGGAATTTGTCTTGGTGCATATGCTCTCAGTGTACAGATGAAAAGATACGTTCATCAAGAATCATAAGGTACAACACTTAATGATAGTCATAGGGTACAAATAGGGTACTAGCAGTCAGCTGAAGTAGCTGCAGTACAGCACTCTAACAACTGCGCCACCTCGGCTCTTTATCATTAGGAGCCGTGGTGACGCAGTGGTTAGAATGCAGTTTTGCAGGCTAATTCACTGCTCGCTGCCAGGAGTTCGATCCTGTCAGATTCAAGGTTGACTTAGCCTTCCATCATTGGGAAGTCGGTAAAACGAGGACCCATGTTGTTGGGGGCAATATGTTGACTCTTTAAACTGGATGGGGAATTCTGGGAGTTGAGGTCCAGATGCCTTAATTTTTCCACGGTTGAGAAACATTGCCTTAGGACAGTATTTCTCATCCTCAGCAACCTTGGAAGTCCACCCATCTTAAAGTTGCCAAAGTTGCTGAAAAACTTTAAGTAGATTCAACTGAATTGGTTGATTCAATTCCAGTTGAATTTCTATTACTGTATTTCTAAACAACTCTGAAAAGCAGAAGTTCTGCTTCCTTTTTTAGATTCTTTGATTTGCGTATGTAAAAAAAAACAAAACCCTCTTTTGAAGTGAAAGGAAATAGCCTTTTTAGCAGTTGGTCAGTGTCACAGGAGCTGGATTGAAAATTGGTGAAAGGTGAGCAGGGTGGGGGTATTTCCACATTTTCCGTTGATTCAACAACTTTTACATCTTAATTTAATTTATCACATTTCTATGCCGCCCAACTCCCAAGGGACTCTGGGCGGCTCACAGCAAAAATAATGCAAACAATGAACATAGAAAAATTATTTAAAAACATTATAAAAACATTTTTAAAACATTAAAAGCCCATGCACAAGAGGTGTCAAACTCCCTGCATCCAGCCTACAGGGTGCTTAGATCTGGCCCATAGGGCCACCCTGGAAACAGCAAAGGACTGGCCCACAGTGCCTCTCCCAATGAAAATGCAGCCCTCCCGAGCTCTGTTTTAGCTGGTAGAGGGTTGCAGGAGGCCGTCGCAGCTGAAAACGGAGCTCAGGAAACCGTTTTCGCTGGCAGAGCGCTCAGGCCACCCCCGGCACGAGTGACGTCAAGCTGGCCACGCCCACCCCAGCCCCTCAAAGTCAAACACAACCTTGATGTGAATAGAATAGAATAGAAATTTTTATTGGCCAAGTGTGATTGGACACACAAGGAATTTGTCTTGATGCATACACTCTCAGTGTACACAAAAGAAAAGATAACATTCATCAAGAATCATAAGGTACAATGATAGTCATAGGGTACAAATGTGCAATGAGGAAACAATATCAATATAAATCGTAAGGATACAAACAATAAAATTACAGTCATACGGTCATAAGTGGAAGAAGATGGGTGATAGGAACAATGAGAAGATTAATAGTAGTGCAGACTTAGTTAATAGTTTGACAGTGTTGAGGGAATTATTTGTTTAGCAGTGTCATGGCGTTCGGGAAAAACCTGTTCTTGTGTCTACTTGTTCTAGTGTGCAGTGCTCTATAGCGTCGTTTTGAGGGTAGGATTTGAAACGGTTTATGTCCAGGATGCAAGGGGTCTGTAGATATTTTCACAGCCCTCTTTTTGACTCGTGCAGTACACAGGTCCTCAATGGAAGGCAGGTTGGTAGCAATTGTTGGTAGCAAATGTGGCCCACAATGAATTCGAGTTTGACATCCTTGGTATAGGGTCTCCTGCCTGAGCAGGAGGTTGGACTAGAAGCTCTCCAAGGTCCCTTCCAACTCTGTTTTTATGTATGTATAAATTTCCTTGTCATGGAAATCCATGAAACAAGGCTATGAACAAATAGGGGGATGGGGTGTGTGTCAAATGATGACTATACCTCTTGATTCAAGCTTCTCCCCTTTTGTATGTGTTTTGTGTTGTCATTCAGAGGTACAGAAAGAGCAGACTTGCATAGAATGGACAACGCTGCTTTCATAATTTTCATAAAAGCATCATATCTCAGAGATGCCTCAAAATTGTTTTGGGAGAAATGTTATGGAACCCAGATGAATTCAGTCCATCCCTACCAGTCATTAAACCAGACCGATTTTATATCAGATTTCTACACAAACCAGGGAAGGAAGGGAAAAGACATCCTGCTTTTTTTAAAAAAAATCCACTAATTAATGCTAATATACTTTTTTTAAAAAAAAAGTTTTTCAGTTTTATTTCTTATACACATAACATAAAATGTACATTTTCTTATACATAATTAATCATACATATACATGTTTTCCTTAAAGAAAGCATTAAAATAAGGCATTTTAATTTACATTCGGAGTTGCTCTTCTACCGTTTCTTCCCTCATTTCGCAACAACCTTCTTCTTCTCTTTCCCTTCCCTCACTCCCTCCTCTCCTCTCCTCCTACTTTCTCCTTCCTCCTCTCCCACCTCATCCTACTTCCCCTTCCTTTCCCCCACTCCTCTCTTCTTTCCCCCCTTCTCACCTTCTCTTCTACTCCTATCCCCTACTCTTCCTTCCTCTCCTTTTCCCTTTCTTCCATTCCTCTCCCTCCCTCCCTCTCCTCTTCCTACCCTCTACTCCTCTCTCCTTTCTATCTTCTTTGCTGTGGAATATTCTCCTTGTTTGGTATCCAAGCAACTCCTGTATTCTAATAGTAATATACTTTTAAATTCAAAGTTTTTCTTCCAAAATTCTTTAAAAAAAAAAAAGTGCACAGCTCTATAATGAAACCGAGATGATGGAATTGTGTTCCCAACACTTAATCTTACCTGTCAATTTTTGCATTCTATAAAGCTCTCTCTCAGGATTGGGAATAGATTGGGAATCTTTTTTTCCCCGGTTAGCTTTTTTAAAAAGAAAAAAAACAACATTCACCTCCATCACAGGGATAATAATCATGGAATGAGGAAGTGCAGAACTGAAATATTTGGCTTCTTTATATTCAGTGAAAAGTTGGGGTTAGTCCAGAGCAAGTTTAAATCCATTTTAATAGCGTCATGCTTCTGTTTTGCTTCTCAGTTTGTTTTCGGAAAATTCCTTGTGAGCTCAAACTATTGTTGGGGGCAACACCCAAATAATACTTTTATCTTGTAAATTGCCCAGAAAGTACTTATAAAAAAAGCACTATGGGCAATATATAAGCCTAAATGCTATTGCTATCTCGTTTTACCCATCCAGAAATAAAAATGGAATTGCAACAGGTTGAGAATAGGAGGAGATCCAGCTGTGATTCTAAAACTGTCTTACTGGCATGACTGGATAGAGTCCTGTATCTTTAATATCTCTTATCTCTTTGCCTTTAATTTTTGGGAAGTATAACCCTACATAAATATCCATTGAACTTGAGTTTTTCTTTTTTCTTTTTTCTTTTTTTTAATACAAAAAAAAATTTATTCACAAAATATTTTATCCCATAAAAAGCCATTTTTTGCTTTTAAACTGTGGTTAAAAAGAAACGTAAAAGAGCAAGAGACACACACACACCTCTTCCTAGATTCCCCTCCACGCGGAAGGAATACAAAGCGCTGATGTTGCTTTCAGCATGGCAGAATTCTGCTATAAGAGATGCGGAAAAGTTTTTCTATAGTGTTGAAGACATTTGGAAATCGATCTCTTCTCCTTCTCAAAACCCCCCTTTTTTTCCTGGGTAAACAGATGCCTAGGTCATATTTGCAAACCCTCTTTTAATCATTAAGCAGTAAGCAAACTCTAGATTAGACAAGGCAAAGTTTAAAATGTTTTGAGCCATTGCAAAATGAGGAAGCAACAGTTACTGAAAGCTTTCTTGAAAAAACACTTTCTTCTAGAAGTCCAGGGGACCAAAGGTGCCAGTTCTGTTTGTTTGTTTGTTTATCATTAATTATTTTATCATCTCCCTTAACAGAGGGACTGTGTTTGCTTCCATGCATACCTCACTTCTCATTTTCATTTGTTTTGCCTGCTAAAACTTGCCTGAACTTCCATTTGAGCTTTTATCTGGTTACCAAAAGCGATAAGGAATTCCGAACTGGTGAGTGGATTGCTATCTCTATCTGGCAGAAAAACCAGGCTGACTCTCTGTTCTATACTGAGCATAGAAACCTGCAGTTTCCAAAAAGATAAAAGAGAGCGGTCGATCCCTTACCTATCTGTGCCCGGGAAAATTAGCCACTTTTTTTCTTTTTAATGAATCCCTTTGGGCATCTTATTAAAAAGACTGACTTGTTTTAGACTTAACAAGAAGAGAAACTATGGGGTTTTTTTCCGCTTATAAATTACTGCAATATAAGTTCTGCACAAAAAGGGCTAGAATTGATGAGGAAATATCAAGAGGTGCCCAAGGTTTTCTTCAAGACAAGTCTATATATGGCCTCTTGACCTTTTTCCTCTAGAGTCATTCTTACTACTTCTAGCATTTCCTTCCAACCTACTCTTAATGACTGCCGATATATTTTCCTGAGGGGTCCTTGGTGCCCTCTGAGCCTGGTTTTTTTCTCGCAGATGGTTTCATTACAGGGGTGAAATGCTCCCGGTTCAGACTGGATCGCCCAAACCGGTAGTGAAGGAGGCGGGTGGTTCGGAGAACCGGTAGCAAAAATCCCTGCCTCCCCCCACCCCATGCTCAGCTGAGCCACGCAATCATCAGAGCCTTTTTTTAAAAAAATTTAAAAGCATTTTTCTACAACCTCTTCAGCTGGAAAAATGCTTTTAAAAGTAAAAAGAAAAAAAAGCCTCAGATGATCATGCGGCTCAGCTGGGATCGCCAAAGGCTTTTAAAAGCATTTTTTCTACAACCTCTTCACTGAAGAGGTTATAGAAAAAAATGGTTTTAAAAGCCTCTGATGATCCCAGCTGATCGGCAGAGGCTTTTTTTCTTTTAAAAGCCTCTGGCAATCTAAGCTGAGTTGCCTGATCAGCAGAGGCTTTTAAAGGCTTTTAAAAGTGAAAAAAAAATGGCCACGCCCACTCAGTCACATTACCCCTCCCCCCCCCACCAAGCCACGCCCACAGAACCGGTAGTAACAAATTTTAGATTTCACCACTGTTTCATTACCCAAACTAGGTAACATCTTGAGTGCATTGATGATGTTACCTAATTAGGGTAATGAAACATCTGCAAGAAAACAATCAGAAGACCCCTAATTTCAACTCTGGGCTACAAATATCCTCCCTTATTGATATTTAATGGCATCTGCCAACCTTTTTCTCTCCTCTTACCCACCTCTCACTTTTTCTTGTCCCAATTTTCTGTGATGTTCTTCAAACATTTTCTTTTTAATATGTCCAGTCTGGCTTTGTTGAGCAGAAGTTGCCCTGCCTCTTTGGCAATTGTTTTGGGCTTTTAAGAAGCTAAATAACCAAGAAATCTCAGCTGTGAAATACAGGTGGACATTTTAGGTTCAGAAGTAATCCGCCCCCCCTCCCCCCCGCCACACCAAAACTATCCAGATGGAAGGCTACTGTATCTTATTGATTTCCCAATCTACTTTACAATCCTGGGATTTCTTAACCTAATACTAACCATATCCAACCCTGCTTAGCTTTTCAAAATCAGACCAAGTTGGTTGAATAGTGCAGAGCAGTGATTCTTCTACTTCAGTTTCTTATCCATTTGATACATAACGTACACCAATGTAAGAGCCAGTCTCCTACTCTTAATGCCACCAAACGCAAGCCACTTATCTGGGATTTAGGTGAGCATCTTTAACCTATTAAGAATAAAAGCAGAAGAATGTGGAAGACAGAAAATGGTGATGTGGACTTAGATCAGGGGTGTCAAACTCGATTTCATTGAGGGCCACATCAGGGTTGTGTTTGACCTCGGTTTGTGTGGGTGTGGCCAGAGTGGGTGTGGCCTGCTCGATGTCACTCATGTCGGGGACGCCTGTGGCAGCCCGAGCACTCAACCAGCAAAAACAGGCTCCTGAGCTCCATTTCTGGCTGTGAAGGCCTCCTGCAACCCTCTGTTGTGGCCCACCAGTGGCCTGCACGGATCTTTGGTTGATCCCGACGACGAGGAGGCTGGTGTGGTGTCATGCCAGCAGCTTGCGTAGCCGGCGCTCGCGTCAGACAGTGAGGAGGCTGAAGAGGATGTGGTGCCAGAGGCAGAGACTCAGCCAGGGCCTTCAGAACCTCCAGAGGTTCCTTCAAGTGGAGAGAACGAAGTGGAGGAGCCTCTCCTCAATGCTCGAGCACGCAGGGCTGCCAAAAGGCAGGAGTGGCTACTCAGGAGGAGGAGGTCTCCTCGAGAGTAAGGTTTGAGGATAATTGGCCACTCCCTTAGCCTATTTAAGTCACACGCAGTTAATAATTTCTTGCTGGAAACAACGTGTAATTATTACAGAGCATTTTGGAGAGGGAGTGTCTTATCGTATCTTGTTTTTTGGGCTGGTTGCCAACCTTTGCTGGATTTGTTTATTCTTGGTACATTATAACTTTGAAAAGAACCGTTGGTGTGTGTGAATCCGGAGCTGGATCAGAACACCCTCTGCCAGCAAAGATTGAGTTTAGGAGGGTCATATGCAGCCCTCACGAGCTCCATTTTTGCTGGCAGAGGGTTGCAGGAGGCCACTGCAGCAAGAAACAGAGCTCGGGAGTTCATTTTCAATGGCAGAGGTACCGCGGGCTAGTCCCTCACTGTTTCCAGGGTGGCCCCTCGGGCTGGATCTAAGCACCCCACAGGCTGGATCTGGCCCCCGGGCCTCAAGTTTGACACCCCCGACTTAGATCATATTAAAAAATTACCCACTTTGTTTGCTTACTTTCAGAAAGTGTTGCTCAATTTAGCAATGAATGATTTACTGAACAATGTCATAAAACATGTAGTGACTCGACTTACGACCAAAATTCTTGGCTCAGTTGCAGTTGCAGGTTGATGACTGTCTGTATTACTTCTACCCACAAAATGACAGTTCTCTTTCATTTTTTGTTTGTTTGTTTCATACCTAGCTGTCATATCCATCTGTGTTTACTTGGAACCTTCCTGATACATCCTTGTCAAAATCAGTTGGCTGGCATATATCCTTAACTTCCCTCTCTCTCTCTCTCTCTCTCTCTCTCTCTCTCTCTCTCTCTCTCTCTCTCTCTCTCTCTCTCTCTCTCTCTCTCTCTCTCCCTCCCTCCCTCCCTCTCCCTCTCTCTCCTTCCCTCCCTCCCTCTCCCCCCCATTATTTCTTTTTTTAATTTAGCTATGACAACACTTCTTCTTTTTTTGTTCCATTAATAATCTTGCATCTCACGTTGCATGTTTATTTCTACTAGCAACAAGATCTTGAATTCCAAATTGCAAATAATAAGGAGGCAACAGAACAAATGAGGCTCCTGTAATAACCTTCCCAACTCTGAGAGACAGTGGAAGACAGCCGAGGAGTCGGAGGGTGGGGGGCTCGCATGCTATGGTTCATCGGGTTGCGAAGAATCGGATATGACTGCAGTTGGATAGAATCAAGATCATGGGAAGTGTTAATACCATGCTATAATGCCTTGGTGCACTTGGAATATTGCATCCAGGTTTGGTTGCCACAATGTAAAAAAGAGAAGAGCAACAAAGATGATTATGGGACTGGAGGCTAAAACAGAATTGGCATTGGCATTGGCATTGGCAATAGAATAGAATAGAATAGAATAGAATAGAATAGAATAGAATAGAATAGAATAGAATAGAATAGAATAGAATAGAATAGAATAGGAATAGTTGGAAGGGACCTTGGAGGTCTTCTAGTCCAACCCTCTGCTTAGACAGGAAATCCTATACCATTTCAAACAAATTGTTGTCCACTCTTCCAGTGGACAGCAATTACAAAAAACTTCCAGTGTTGGAGCATTCACAACTTCTGGAGGCAAGTTGTTCCACTGATAAATTGTTCTAACTGTCAGGAAATTTCTCCTTAGTTCTAAGTTGCTTCTCTCCTTGATTAATTTCCATATAAATAACAGTTGTTGGAATTGGGTATGTCTAGTTTAATGAAAAGAAGGGCTAGGGGGTGACATGATAGCAGTCTTATTTATTTGTTTGTTTGTTTGTTTGTTTGTTTGTTTGTTTGTTCAATTTGTATGCCGCCTTTCTCCGAAGACTCAAGGTGACTTAAAATGCATTTAAAAACCATATATAAAACGTCCGATATCTCAGGGGCTGCCCCAAAGAAGAGGGAGTCAAGCTATTCTCCAAAGCACCTCAAGGCAGAACAGGAAGCAATGGGTGGAAACTAATCAAGGAGAGAAGCAACATAGAACTAAGGAGAAATTTCCTGATAGTTAGAACAATTAATCAGTGGAACAAAGTTGCTCCATCACTGGAGGTTTTTAAGAAGAGATTGGACAACCATTTGTCTGAAATGGTATAGGATTTTCTGCAGGAGCAGGGGGCTTAGACTAGAACAGGGGTCCCCAACCTTTCGGACCTCAGGGACCACTAAATTCATAATTGTAAATCCCACGGACCACTAATATGATCTGCCTAATGACTAGCTGCATGGGCGTGGCTAGGTGGTCATGTGACTGGATGGGCATGGCCAACTCGATGTCACTCATGTCGAAGGGCACCTCGCCAGCCTCTACTCGCCCCTCCCTTCCCAGACGCTCCTCGCCTCCCCACCCAGGCTCCGTAGGGCCCCAACAGGAAGCAGTTGTTGGAGCTAAGCAGCCACCATGAGAAAGAGTTGACAAAACAGCTCAGTTCAAATTGGATCTGACCGAGAAGGAAGCTCAGCAGAAGTGCCTCACTGAGGACTATGAGCATAGGCTTTCCAAACAGAGGGAAGACCTGAGGGAGTGCAAGGCTAGGTAATGGCGCCTGGAGGCTCAGCGGGCTGAGATGGTCAGTCAGTTCCAGGCCATGTTGCGGTCCCACTGGAACAAGGCCCTCCGGCTCTTTGCCACCAGCGGCAATTCCTTCCAGCCTTTGCCCAAAGCCCCACACCAGGAGGCCGAAGCAGACCCCAAGTTGGAATTTCTTCCCCTGTCTGACCCACACAAAAAGACCCACAAGAAGGGGGAGACTCTCTGCAGTAACACAAATGTTCATTGCACATATCTGTCCCAGGGGCCGTAGTTTGAGGACCCCTGATTTAGTGCAATATAAAAAATGCAAATAATTTTTCTGCAGACCACCAACATTTTCTTGTGGACCACCAGTGGTCCATGGACCACCAGTTGGTGACCGCTGGACTAGAAGACCTCCAAAGTCCCTTCCAACTCTATTATTCTGTCATTCGACTTAGGGTCTGAACAATAACAACCCCTTATCTGAAGCTCACACTTTGGGCCTCAGTTTCCAGTTCTCTACCATGCCCACTTGGTTGATAAGGCTCAGTTCTCTCCAAGTAAACATTAACATTTGTGCCTGGGTTCATATTGGATGTTATGGTGGCCACTCAAATGAAATCTAGATAAATGAGTCTCTTGATGCCAATAAACCTCGTGGCTAAGGAAGATTACAATTGCAAGAACATGGGAACGGTTTAGAACTTTGGATGCAAAGATATCCATCTTTCCCAGCAGATCTATCCTTAACTTCAAATCTCTAAAGCATGGGGTGTCCAACCTTGGCAAGTTTAACACCATGTTGGCTGGAGAAGTCTTTTGAAGAGTTGAAATCCAGAAGTCTTCATGTTTATTTTTAAATAAGTAGCAATAGCATAGCTATGTGGACTGGCACCAATCGGTGCCAGTCTGTGGCATGCCAGCAATCGGTCCTTGCAAATAAGCGAAGCCTCATTCATGGGATGCAGGCAGCATGCAAAACCATGCCCCTCCAGTCTGCAGAAAAATCTTTCTCCATGGAACCGGTCCCTGGTGCCCAAAACGTTGGGGGCCACTGGTTTACAATGTCAGCATATTGCTCCCAACAATCTGAGTCCTCATTTTACCGACCTCAGAAGGATGGAAGGCTGAGTCAACTTTGAGCCCACCAGGATCGAACTCCAAGCTGTGGGCTGAGAGAGAGAGAGAGAGAGAGATTTTTGAAGAGCAACTGTCATCTTTGGTTCAACTAACTCCTTTTGTTAGCATTGTTGTTCCATAATTATGGGTTAGTTTAGAGTTTGTCTTCTCGGTGTTCAGTTACGATCCCTTGCTCTATAACATGGTTTTAATTTAGGCCAGCAAGTCAAACCCCTTCTAAAAGCTTCCCAATGTGGGTTTTTGATTTTGATCGTCTGTTCCACAAGCCTGGCAAAACAAAAAACAAAAAAACACAATTCTGTATATGATTAATGAATTTTGCCTTGAGGGATGATAATGGCCTATTCATACCTTCTACTTATATGCTATTCCAAGGTTCTCTGCTGTGTTGTTTGGTATTAGATTGATGGATAATCATTACATTCAGCCATGTCTCATGCTACCTATGATATGATATCGTATGAATCACACTGATTATTTTTAGTAAGTGTGGGAAAGTTTTCAGCTCTTGTGTGCTTAGTTTATTCAAGGAATATGTTTTTATAAACCTTTCTTTTATCTGCAATGGGATAAATACATTCATATCTCAGTGTGAGCCAACCTTGTTGAGATATTTCTTTCTCCTTTGACCTTTACACAGGCGAAGTTGGTCAGCTTTTGTTCATGGTTCGGATTTGCGTCATTTCAACTGGAAGCCAGTCTTGCACTGAATGCACAAATGTACATTTGCACAATGGAAAAAAAAAGAGAAAATAGCTTTTCAGTTCATTCTCTGGACCAGTTTTATTTAGTTGGGTTTCAGGCTGGGCGTTGCATTGAGGCAGCATTAATCACACTGATTGTGACTGCTAGGAGAACCAGGATGAAGATGGTACAATTGCCCTGACCCTCCTCCTTTTATGAATAGCTTTGAATGTCTTTGATCAAGACCATCTATGAGGATTTTGAGGGGAGGGGCAGTATATTGCATGGTTTTCTGCTTTTTTCTGTGTATGGTTCCAATTGATAAGATACTGCACTGTTCAATTCTCTGGATGGTCTTAACATCTCCATCATAGATGTCCAATTTTGCAACTGTAAGACTTCGGGACTTCAACTCCCAGAATTCCTCAGCCAGCCATGCCGGCTGGAAAATTCACAGAGTTGAAGTCCACAGGTCTTAAAGTTGCCAAAGCTGGAAATCCTGATCTACATAATGATGCTCACTTAAATCTCCCAGCATTTTGTGTTCAGAAATCATCAGTACATTGATGATGTCCACTTGTACATCTCAGTTCAAATGGGGCCATCAAGGTCTCACTTTCTAGAGACCATGTAGCTTTGGATGGGGAAGGAAAGAGTCCGGTTCAATCTTCTCAAGAGCAAGCAGTTGTAAATATTTGGGTTACCTGGTTCTGGAGAACTCCCACTTTTAGTTCTGGATGGGACAGTGCATCTCCATTTAGCACTGGTGCACAGTATTGGGGGGGGGATTCATAGTACTGTTGAAAGAAGGCATTTGCATAGACTTACCTTTATGCAAATTCCTAAACTGGGAAGCTAGATAGTTATTCATGTCCTGGTCACTTCATATGTGGACTGTTGCAATGTGCCCTACCTGAGGATGTCCTTGTAGATCACTTAGAAGCCATAACTGGTCTAAATTTGACATCATAGGCAATAATGGTGCCTTTCTTTCTTTTGTAAACTGCATTGATTGCAGTTAGCTTCCAGGAGCAATTCAGATTCTGATTGTCACCTATAAAGCCTTTTCATGACATAAGGCCTAGCTATCTGAGAAGCCATCTATCTCTGGTAGTTTATTCTGTATGATTGGACAGATTTGGCATATTTTAGGTCCCCTTGATTAAACAATGTCACTTGATGGGACTCAGGAAAGCCTTTTCTGTCACTGTGCCTCCTTTCTGGAGTAGTCCTGGTATTCTCCCAGATATCCCTATGGCTCCTATCATATTTTAAAGAGGCATTGAAAACATGGCTTTTCCCCTAGACTTTAGGTTATGTTGGACGGCAAGCATCTTATAAGATGATGTATATTAAGTTGCATTGTTCATTCGCCTTCATTCTATGATTTCTGTACTTTTATTAGCGTTGTAAGCCAAGCTGTGCGGTGGCCAAGAGGTGAAGACACTCGCCTCCCACTCGGAAGGTTGAGAGTTCAATCCTAGGCAGCAGCAGATGTTTCTCTATCAAGGCTCAAAGAGAAAATATGTGCTGCAAACTCTGCATAGGTATCAGGAAGGACATCCGGGCAATAAATGCTCAGCTCCACCCGACTCCACCCTGCATAAAGAGATTAAAGGATCATAAAAAGAAAAAAAACTACTGTTGTTCCATGTCTTATCAATTTTATGCATTTAAAAAAATAAATACATTTACCAAGAAGAAATACTACACCAATTGTACTTGTAAAACCAATTGAACTGATAAACATTTTAAAGTGTTTTGAGTACTGAATGCTGAAGATTTAGAATCAAACATTGTTTTGCTGTATAATCAACTGGAAATTTGAAAGAGTGATTAATTTTACACTCTTCCTGTTCTGGTAACACCGTTATGCTTCAGGATGCCCTATACCTATATACCAGGGCTGAAATCCAGCAGGTTCCGATAGGTCCTGGAGAACTGGTAGCGGAAATTTTGAGCAGTTCGGAGAACTGGCAAATGCCACCTCTGGCTGGCCCCAGAGTGGGGTGGGAATGGAGATTTTGCAATATCCTTCCCCTGCCATGCCCACCAAGCCATGCCCACCAAGCCACGCCCACAGACCCAGTAGTAAAAAAAAATTGGATTTCACCACTGCTGTATACCACTATGCCCCCTTTCATTGTCGTTGTGTTAATGAGAGAAATAAAGATAAGAAATAAAGAATAAGAAATAGAACAATAAGTGGAACAACTTGCCTGCAGAAGTTGTGAATGTTCCAACACTGGAAATTTTTAAGAAGACGTTGGATAACCATTTGTCTGAAGTGGTGTAGGGTTTCCTGCCTGAGCAGGGGGTTGGACTAGAAGACCTCCAAAGTCCCTTCCAACTCTGTTATTCTATTTCTATTTCTAAGTGAAATATATGTAGTAGGTGCCGTAAAATTCCTTTGGGAACATTGTGTTTAAGTGATTATTTGAAGAAATATTTTTCCCTTGTGGAATTTGTATTCCTGCTTCCCTAGACCAATGTGTTGTGTGCATCACAGGGCTATAATAGGTTTTTCCTACACTTGAAAGGACCTGATTTGCTATTTCTGCCTGTATTAAGATGCTAACTTGGAAAACTAGACATGATTTAATTACCAGCCTTCCAAAAACTCTATTTTTGGAAGGATCTGTACTGTACTATTAGTATTGTTACACTAATAAATAGTTCTAGGAAATGGGAGGGAAACTCTGCATATTATTAGGAATCTTGACCTTTCAAAGCAATGCCTTGTTATTTTATATTTCTTTCCTTGCTTCCAGTATTACATTTTTCCTCTTCGCCGTCCAAATGGCACCTGTTACTGGCATTTTTACTTAGTTTTTTGACACCCCGATGTTCTCCCCTTTCGCCGTGCCAGCTTCGTTCTAAGCATAATGCGATTTACTAATTTACGGTGTCCCATGACCTTTTCAATCTTGGGTGAGGCTGTTTTTCATAATTTTTAGATTTGTTTATCGTAAGCACTGAAAATCTAGGCAGTGGAAATAAGAGAAGGTAGGGGGACGGAATCCACATACATAATGTGGCAATCACTTAGGAATTGGATGGATGTGGGAGTTAGCACCAATTAATGGTCCCAGTTTTATTAAAAGGAGAACACAACATCGGTTCCTTTTCATCTTTTTATCTGTCCTGGCAACCCTCCAAGTAAAACAGTTTTTATGTGTGAATGCAATTTTTGTGTTTGTGTATGTAGTTTCATTTAATGAAAAGAAGGACCAGGGAGTGGCATGATAGCAGTGTTCCAATATCTCAGGGGTTGCCACAAAGAAGAGGGAGTCAAGCTATTCTCCAAAGCACCTGAGGGCAGGAGAAGAAGCAATGGGTGGAAATTAATCCAGGAGAGAATCAACCTAGAGCTAAGGAGGAATTTCCTGACAGTTAGAACAATTAATCAGTGGAACAACTGGCCTCCAGAAGTTGTGAATTCTCCCAACACTAGTAGTTTTTAAGAAGCGATTAGGCAACCATTTGAAATGGTATAGGGTTTCCTGCCTGAGCAGGGGGTTGGACTAGAAGACCTCCAAGGTCCCTTCCAACTCTGCTGTTCTATTCTGTTCCGTTCCGTTCCATTCCATTCTTTTAAATTTTTAAAAGAGTTGTTGGATATGAGATGGGCGGCAAATCAATTTTATAAACCATTAAACAGGAAGATAAAAATTAATGCAAACTAATATAACGGAAGGAAGACGCAGGAAAAAGGGGAAAAAAACAATACAAAAAGCAAAAAGTGCAAGAAGAAAAACTGAAGAAAGATAGAAAAGAAAGAAAAAAAGATACAAAGAGATGGCTTCTGATATTCTTCTCCGCAGTTATAAGTACACTTTAACCTCCCTCCCTCTGTCTCTAATGTTACATCATAGTAAAACAGTTTGCTCAGCATTCTAGTTCTTCAGAAAAAGAAACGGAGTCACCGACAATTTGATCTGCTGTGTCTCCCAGAAGGAGACATACTGTACCTTTCCATGTGAAATTTACACTCCCACGCCAAATTATTTCCCAAAGCAAAGAACTGAGTCAGAATCCACCTTGCTTTGAAATTACTATAATATTGCATGTTCCTAAGAATTCTGGATGCCGTAGGACTAATTATTATTATTATTATTTTAAAGAGCTCTACCAATGGGAAAGCATATTTACAGCTCAGGATTGAAACGAGGGATCCTTGGTGCTCTTTGAGCTTGGTTGTTTTCTTGCAGGCATTTCATTACCAAGATAGGTAACGTCATCAGTGTTGGGATGGATTGGGTCCCATTTTAGATACTAGTGGCTTGCTCTGTCAGTGTTGGTGGGAGTCATCTTAGGGGGTTCCTTAATTAGGCTGTTCTGTACTGTTAGTGTGTTTGTCCGAGTTGAACTCCACTCCTTTCTAGCACTGATGATATTACCTAGTGTGGTAATGAAACGTCTGCAAGAAAATAACCAAGCTCAGACAGCATCAAGGACACCACAATTGCAGAACTACTCTGTAATTCAAGGATTTTTAACCTGCTTTTACCTACAAAGGAGCTGAAGGGTAGCAGAAGAAATTGCTTCTCATTCTCATTACACCATTTCTGAAAACCATTTCAAACAATAAAACTTGAAACATAATTGTTTATCTGCATATTTTCTTGTTATCATTTCCCCGTGGGTTTCAATACAGTTTGAAACCAATTATTCCTTTATTATGCATCGCCAGAGATTTTTCTTACCTAGGAAAGAATAAATACGCATATCATTTTCAATCTTGTCATTTCTGTGAATGGGTCAAATTCAGTTCATTGAAATTTAGATTTATTTTTTTTAAAAAAAAAACGAGTTTGTATAAATAATTATGTATTTTGGACACATTTCGTTAATCATAGGCATACGTGTTCTCAATGTAACTTAAGATGCAGTATTTAAATAATTTCCTGTACTGTAAAGTACATCATTCATGAATACATGCATGCTTGTATAAACTTCCACGCACGACTTTTTTAAAACAAAACAAAACAAAACAAAAGAATTGCATTGCATTGCAACATTCGGAAAATTGCAAATACCAACTGTTACCAAACTCTAGTTCATGTATTCATATAATAAGCTAAAATTAGATTAACTTGTTCTCAAGGATAGCCTTAATGAGTAGGGTAGGGTAGGGTAGAGTAGGGTAGGGTAGAGTATAGAGTAGAGTAGAGTAGGGTAGGGTAGGGTAGGGTAGGGTAGGGTAGGGTAGGGTAGAGTAGAATAGAATAGAATAGAATAGAATAGAATAGAATAGAATAGAATAGAATAGAATAGAATAGAATAGAATAGAATAGAATAGAATAGAATAGAAGTTGGAAGGGACCTTGGAGATCTTCTAGTCCAACCCCTTACCCAAGACAGGAGATCTTTGTTTTGTAGGACTTCTGTTCTAAAGTCACATTCGGAAAATTGCAAATACCAACTGTTACCAAACTCTAGTTCATGTATTCATATAATAAGCTAAAATTAGATTAACTTGTTCTCAAGGATAGCCTTAATGAGTAGGGTAGGGTAGGGTAGGGTAGAGTAGGGTAGAGTATAGAGTAGAGTAGGGTAGGGTAGGGTAGGGTAGAGTAGAATAGAGTAGAATAGAATAGAATAGAATAGAATAGAATAGAATAGAATAGAATAGAATAGAATAGAATAGAATAGAATAGAATAGAATAGAATAGAAGTTGGAAGGGACCTTGGAGATCTTCTAGTCCAACCCCTTACCCAAGACAGGAGATCTTTGTTTTGTAGGACTTCTGTTCTAAAGTCACATTCGGAAAATTGCAAATACCAACTGTTACCAAACTCTAGTTCATGTATTCATATAATAAGCTAAAATTAGATTAACTTGTTCTCAAGGATAGCCTTAATGAGTAGGGTAGGGTAGGGTAGGGTAGGGTAGGGTAGAGTGTAGTGTAGAGTAGAATAGAATAGAATAGAATAGAATAGAATGGAATGGAATGGAATGGAATGGAATGGAATGGAATGGAATGGAATGGAATAGAATAGAATAGAATAGAATAGAATAGAATAGAATAGAATAGAATAGAATAGAATAGAATAGAATAGAATAGAATAGAATAGAATAGAATAGAAGTTGGAAGGGACCTTGGAGATCTTCTAGTCCAACCCCTTACCCAAGACAGGAGATCTTTGTTTTGTAGGACTTCTGTTCTAAAGTCTCACTGAGCAACCAATTAACTTTTTTTAGTCCTTTCCAACTCCAATCTCTCCCTGATATACCGGTGCATTAATTTATTCTATCCAGCCAATAGAAATATTTGCTAAAGCAACCACAACCCAATCAACCATAAAATAACAACGTTGCTCTTGCCTTTTGTTAGCTTTATAACCTGCCTTTGTTGTAAGCAGCTCCAACTTGTTTACGAGAGGCTCATTCTTCATTTTATCCCAATTAACCTTGTGAGGTAGGTAGATTGGGCTAAGAGATAATGACTAGCCCAGATTCGCTCAACCTGATCGGAAAACAGATGAAGGGGTTTGATAGCACCCTTTCTGACTAACCCATTTTATTTAAAGCCACGTGTTTTGGTGTCGCAACTTGTGTCACGAGAAACCTAGACATGGATAATAAAGTGGTTTGAGAAATGAATTGCAGTACGTGTGAATTCTTGTCTTTCATAACATTTATTAGTCTGAAAAGGTTCTATAAAACCATTTCTGATTTTTTGGGGCTACCAGTAGTCTCCTTCACTGTCCATCTTAACTAATACCAGGGGTGGGCTTCAAAAATTTTAGCAAGGGTTCTATGCCCGGTTGCTGGGTGGGCGTGGCCATGGTGGGCGTGGCCTAGTCGGTCTCCTGCATCATGGAGGGGGGCATTTTTGCCCTCCCCGGACTCTGGGGGCTTTCCTTGAGTCTCCGGGAGGGCGAAAATGACCTCCCTAGGCTCCGAAGGTTTTATTTATTTATTTATTTATTTATTTATTTATTTATTTATTGGTTCAATTTATATGCCGCCCTTCTCCGGAGACTCAGGGCGGCTTACAATGCGTTAAGCAATAGCCTTCATACTTTTGTATATACCTGCTTAGTAGGGCTTTCGCTCCCCCCCCCCTCAGCAGTGTTCTTTTTTATACAAAGTCATCTTATTGCCCCACAATCTGGGTCCTCATTTTACCTACCTCGAAAGGATGGAAGGCTGAGTCAACCTTGAGCCTGGTGAGATTTGAACTTGCAGTAATTGCAGGCAGCTGGTTCTCCAGTAGGCCCATTTTTTGCCCTCCCAGAGCCTTTGTGCACACCCTGTACTTACCTGCATCCAAAACAGGCCGCGTGGGGACTCCTGGGAGGGGTGGGATGGGGTGGATGGGGCCAACCAGGAGTGGGATTTGGGGATTCTCCGAACTGCACAGCAGCCCACCGCTGACAAATATGCCACACTGGGAATGTATGATTGACTTGTGGAAGCAACTATTGTCTTTTGTACTAGCTCTAGATGATATTTTTATTTATTTTGTCACGTTTCGAAACTGTCCATTTCCCTCACAGAGGGCAGTGCACAATAAAATATTAAAACATAGAAATAGTGTATAAAGGTTAAAATTTAAAAAGAGACCAGGATGGTTAAAAAAAATCAATGCAAGGGAGGCTTACCCAGCCCTATGGCTGCCTGCTCCTCTGAACTCCTGAAGAACTCTTGAGCCGAGGTGGCGCAGTGGTTAGGGTGCAGTACTGCAGCTACTTCAGCTGACTGCTAGTTCAGCAGATCAGTGGATCAAATCTCACCGGCTCAAGGTTGACTCAGTCTTCCATCCTTCCGAGGTGGGTAAAATGAGGACCCAGATTGTTGGGGGTAATATGCTATTTAGTATACTGTCTTTGGTGTAAGCCGCCCAGAGTCCTCGGAGAGTGGGTGGCATAGAAATATGAATGAATGAATGAATCAATCAATCAATCAATAAATGCCGCGTAACACTAAAAATGGCTATGGCTAAAGACCAAGGGAGAAAGGGATCAGAAGGAGCACGTCAGGAGTTCTATGAATGCATGTGAGCATCACTATAGTAACTTTGTCCAAATCTTCCTTCTCAGACTATAAAATTAAGCCCACAGGGCAAGGAAAATAAATGCCAGATATGCATAAATTAAGCAAAGGCAACCTGCAGCACAGATTTCTTATTATGCACTGAAAAGAGCCGCTGTAACCTTAGATTTAGCACAAGTGTGTTGCTTTGTAACTTTTGAGGTCCCATCTGCCTCTTCGGTTGTATGAGTGGGGGAGACAAACCTCCAAGTTCAAACTGAATTACTTCAAATTTCAGGAAACTGGCAGAGGTGCTAGAATGCTGTTGTTGGAAAAAGACCAAGAGCAAGTCTATTCTAGCAAACGTCAGAACACGTGTTACACGGGGGTGAGAAGAGCAGCAAAACATAGTATTTTTCTTTGCTCGTATTGTGCAGCTGTGATTATGTCATTTATGGGTCACAAGAACAGCTAAAGAGTAGATGGGAAGAATATTATAGGGATATAGTGGATGCATTTGTTCATATCTGATGGGGCAAATCTTGATGAATTAGCCAAGTGATGAATTGTCTGATTACATGGGAAATCAATAGCAATAGCATATAGACTTATATACCACTTCCTAGTGCAGGGATGGCTAAGCTTTTGGCCGTCACGTGCCAAAAGCAGGGGGTGGAGAGTGTGGGGAGGGTTGTGTGCGCGCATGCCCACACCCATAATTCAATGCACCCCGCGCATGTGCGTGTGACTCCCCTGCACTCCCCCCGCTTTTGGCACACGATAGCACGATGGGCATGGTAGGCCCGTTTTGCGCCCTCCCCAGGCTCCAGAGGCTTTCTTGGAGCCTGGAAAGGCAAAAACAGCCTCCCTCCTCCCACCTGGAGGCTGGAAATGGCCCATTTGCCGACTTCTGGTGGGCCCGGAAGGCCCAAAAATCAGCTGGCCGGCACGCACATGCACGCTGCAGCTGATCTAGGGCAATGCTCGCGTGCCCACCAATATGGCTCCGCGTGGCACGCGTGCCATAGGTTCGCCATCACGGTCCTAGTGCTTTACAGCCCTCTCTAAGCAGTTTACAGAGACAGCCTATTGCCCCCAACAATCTGGGTCCTCATTTTACCCACCTCAGGAGGATGGAAGGCTGAGTCAACCTTGAGCCGGTCAGGAATGAATTACTGGCAGTCAGCAGAATTAGCCTGCAATACTGCATTCTAACCACTGCGCCAGCACAGCTCTTTGATCCTGTGACTCACAAAAAGTAGGCAGGATCCTTGAGACCATTTCTCAGGACACACGTGTAATTTCCCCAAAGGTGTTTTTTCAAAAGTCAACTGGAGCTTGTCCAGATGCCTTCTGGACTATTGGGACAACCATGGCATGGACGACTGAGGATCTCCATAGACCTTTATTATGCAATAGTGGCAAATATCAAACGCCACAATCCCAAATCCTTAATCTCTACCCACATCGACACCAAACAGCACCAGTTCGATTGGAGGAACACAAAAATCATCAGCCACGCTACCACCCATCATGCTCTTGAGTTCATAGAATCACTGCAGTTGTCAATAACATGGTTGGTAGGTGATGGGGGGGAAATGGAGGTAGTGGCAGATTTAATTTTCCTGGGCTCCAAGATAAGCGCAGAAGGGGACTGCAGCCAAGAAATTAAAAGACGCTTGCTCCTGGGGAGGAAAGCTATGGCAAATCTAGACAGCATACTAAAAAGCAGAGACATCACCCTGTGTGTAGGCAAGGCTACAGTTTTCCCAGTTGCAATGTATGGCTGTGAAAGTTGGACCATAAGAAAGGCTGAGCACCAAAGAATGAAGGCCTTTGAACTCTGGTGCTGGAGAAGACTCCCGTGAGTCCCTTGGACTGCAAGGTGATCCAGTCGGTCAGTCCTAGAGGAGATCAACCCTGGCTGCTCTTTAGAAGGCCAGATCCTGAAGAGGAAACTCAAATATTTTGGCCACCTAATGAGAAGGAAGGACGCACTGGAGAAGAGCCTAATGCTGGGAACGATTGAGGGCAAAAGAAGAGGGAGATGATGGAGAACAAGGTGGCTGGATGGAGTCACTGAAGCAGTAGGAGTGAGCTTAAATGGACTCCAGAGGATGGTAGAGGACAGGAAGGCCTGGAGGAACGTTGTCCATGGGGTCTTGATGGATCGGACATGACTTCGCAACTAACAACAAGGTGATTTTGACTTCCCCATTGACTTTGCTTCTCAGAAGGTCCCAAACGGGGATCACATGACCCTGGGACACTGAAACCATCAGAAACCTGAGTCAAGTGCCAAGTGTCTGAATTTTGATCACATGACGATGACGATGCTGCAACAGTTGTAAATGTGAAAAATGGTCATAAGTCACTTTTTTCAGTGCCGTCGTAACGTCAAATGGTCACTCAATGCATGATTGTAAGTCAAGGACTACCTGTACACAGATGCACTGAATTGCTAAGTCCCTCTACTCATAAAGCTACCCAAGAAAAATTAAACATGGAATTTCTCAAGTATTCCTAGTTTGCAGCCAGGATTAGCAGCTGGGAGATAGACGATCTCCTGCATTAAGAAAACCACTCATACACTTCCTGAAGGGAAAACTTTTCATCAACAGGAGAGAATTCCTAATAACCTAAAAGAAGTCAGGTTGGAGTTAAGCTGTTCTTCCTCAATTATTTTTCCAAAAATAGTTTTCTCCTAAACTGAGCCCTGCAAGGAAAAATAGTTAGACACTGTAGACACAGAGAAAGTCCAATTTTAGCACAAACTCTTCAAACCGCACAAGATTGTGCTTGATTGTTAGATCACCGAGGATCACATCTGATGTCTTTTCGTTTCAGTCTTAGCTTGCAGAAGCCAATGCCTTGTGCATTGAAAGCTGAGGTTTCGCTGCTGTCCCAGGAATACCAAATTTCTTGCGTCTGTCCTCTCTCCACCCCATACTCTATAATTGCTTCTGTTTATCAGTGCAAAACACTTTTTTCCCCTCCAGGTAAGCAATATGTGGCCAAGAATGAGACTTGCTAGCATCTTTCTGGAGAAAATGCAGTTGTAAATATAGGTCTGCCCACCAAAAGCTTGGAATACTAGGAAACTAGGAACTGGGTATGGCTAGTTTAATGAAAAGAAGGACTAGGGGAGACATGATAGCAGTCTTCCAATATCTCAGGGGCTGCCACAAAGAAGAGGGAGTCAAACTATTCTTCAAAGCACCTGAGGGTAGAACAAGAAGCAATGGGTGGAAACTAATCAAGGAGAGAAGCAACCTAGAACTAAGGACAAATTTCCTGACAGTTAGAACAATTAATCAGTGGAACGACTTGCCTCCAGAAGTTGTGGATGCTCCAACACTGGAAGTTTTTAAGAAGATGTTGGATAACCATTTGTCTGAAATGGTGTAGGGTTTCCTGCTTGAGCAGAGGGTTGGACTAGAAGACCTCCAAGGTCCCTTCCAACTCTGTTATTCTATTCTTAAAAAAAAAAAATTGCAGTGAAGATCCTGCTGACATTAACGTCCATACAATAGCTCAACTGCAAATCAGCAGATGGCCACTACGTGGCAGGACAGAACAATCTTTTCTATCTCTCTTTGCTGCCCTCTAGTGTCTGGAAGAGAGCCCGTTTGGTGGTGGTGGTGAGGCCTGAGGCTAGAAATCAGCAGACCGTAAGTTCTAGCCCAGTGAATTATTCTGGGTGACATGGCCAAAATAAGTGTGACGCAGTTTTATGATTTTACCTTCCAGTGGCATGTCTGCTGTTATACACTGCAGTATTTTCTTGTTAGTACATGAATTGGGAAAAAAAATCGCAGCTGCCTTCAAAATAAAAGCAATCTAAGCAGGCCAGATGGGGACAGCCAAAGGGCTGGAGATGTAGCCCTGGAGCCATAAAATGCCCAGGTATGAGCATTTTATGAGACACAAGCTTTGCCCTTCTCTTAACTGAATGATCCTGCCTGGTAGAACAATGTTGACAGGTTCTAAAATAGCTTTCCTACCTTCCTTTTTTGAAAATTGAAATTTCTCTTATTTATCTCTGTCTCATGAGTCCCAAAATTCCTGTCTCCCTTTCTATGGGATTGCTAAATTTTTCTTCTTGGGCCACCGAAGGGAAGGTGTAGAAAGTTTGACTCAAGGAAGATTACTTCCTTGATTGGCTTTCTGAATAAGAATTTTTTTTGGGGGGGGGAAACATCACCCAGCTGTGCTTAACAGAACTTTTGTGAGGGCAATCAAGATCACGGTGGGGAAGTCTAATAGGTGGTCGCCTTATCTTTTGTTTTCTATGCACTATAAATTATATCGGGCCCCGTTGTTCTAATAGCAATAGATAGTTGTAAACAATTGAAGCCACAGGTTGTGGAAAATGGGAGAGCAGGAAAGGATATAGTTGTGACTTAATAAACTAAGTGAGTTGTTTGCTTTCACAACTTAATCCTCTGCTATTTCTGCTTCCTGCTTTATATAGCTTCTAAGGCTGTGCCTGTAATCTTCCTTGAGTCAAACTTTCTACACTTTATGCCTTTACCTAGCTGAACAAAAGTTAGCAAGAGCTTCGTATGATGATTGACAGTTGAGAAGTATTGTGTGTGAAGTGACAGCAACGCTTATTAGTGGTGCTGGATTTATCGGCCTGCTTTTGCTCGAAATAAAATCCTTTAATTGTATATATATATATATGCCTTTGAGGTTTTCTGAGTTAGGTTCTTTGGAGACATTTGATTACGTCTTCTTTTGAGAAATGAGACATAGATCTTGAGGGAAGGTTTTGTTTTTTTTCTAATTTGTAGATATACTATAAAGCAGAATCGATGATGGCCTTATTTCATTATTCTACAAATGTTCCTGGGTTGAAAAAGCCAGTTGGATAATACTATTTCCCATACCAGTAGTCCTCAACTTGCAAACATTTATTTAGCAACCATTCAAAGTTACAGCTGCACTAAACCACACTTGGAATATTGCATCCAGTTTTGGTCGCCATTATGTAAAAAAAAGATGTTGAGACTCCAGAAAGAGTGCAGAGAAGAGCAACAAAGTTGTTTAGGGGATTGGAGGCTAAAACATATAGAGAACGGTTGCTGGAATTCGGTATGTTTAGTTTAATAGAAAAGAATGACTAGGAGTGACATGATAGTAGTGTTCCAATATCTCAGGGGCTGCCAAAAAGAAGAGGGAGCCAAGCTATTCTCCAAAGCACCTGAAGGCCAGAAGGAACAATGGATGGAAACTAATCAAGGAGAGAATCAACCTAGAAATGCGGAGAAATTTCCTGACAGTTAGAACAATCGATCAGTGGAACGACTTGCCTCCAGAAGTTGTGAATGCTGCAACATTGGAAGTTTTTAAAAAGAGATTTGACAACCATTTGTCTGAAATGGTAGAGTATTTCCTCCCTGAGCAGGGGGTTGGACTAGAAGACCTCCAAGATCCCTTCCAACTCTGTTATTCTGTTCTGTTCTGTTCTGTTCTGTTCTGTTCTGTTCTGTTCTGTTCTGTTCTGTTCTACTCTACTCTACTCTACTCTACTCTACTCTACTCTACTCTACTCTACTCTTCTCTTCTCTTCTCTTCTCTTCTCTTCTCTTCTCTTCTCTTATCCCTATCCCTATCCCTATCCCTATCCCTATCCCTATCCCTATCCCTATCCCTATCCCTATCCATCAAAAGTGACTTATGACAGGTCCTTGCACTTAGAATTACTGTAGCATCCCCATGGTCGTATCATCAAATTTTCAATGCTTGTGAACTAGCATATATTTATGCTGGTTGCAGCTTCCTGTGACCACCATTCATGACCTTCCCAGCTGTCTTCCAACAAGCAATGTTAAAGGGGCAAGCCAGATCTGCTTAGTGACCACACAATTCACTTAACACTTCACCACCATGGCCAAAACGGTTGTAAAATGGGGCATGACTCGACTAACTGCTGCCTTAGTTAGCAATGAAAATTCTGGTCCCAGTGATTGTAAGTGGAAGGCTATCTATCCTCAACAACATGCATCCTATCAACAGTTTTCAATGGCAGATAACCAGCTGCTGTACGGAATTATCCACGTTCCAAGCAATATAATACTGAGCATCCCATAGAATCTTTTATTCTGAGAAAAGAAACAAACCTATATATTTTCCATGTGCTTTTGTGCATACCTATTTGTTTCTTAATCTTTACAGCTTGAAGATATGTAGACTTCCAGCTGCCCAGCCAGCCGTACATGTTCTAAAATGTGGCCACTAGAGCCCTTTCCACAATCCCACTACAGTAGTGGCCAAGATTGTGGAAACCTTTTGGGAAAAGTGTATTTTTCAGGTTTGATGGCTAATAACACCACTTTTTTTTGGAGTTTCAAGATAATCCTACTCCACTGCTGGAATGGCCTGGGAATAGCCCAGACCTTCACCCAATTGAAAATCTATGGAGCCGACTAAAGAAACTTGTTAGTCAGAAGTGACCAAGCAATAAAACCCAGTTAATAGAAGCCATCATTCAATCTTGGTTTCACATTAGAACAGCTGCAGAACTAAAAGACTTGGTTCACTCCATGGAAAGATGTTGTAAGGCCATAATTCGTGTTAAAGGTTACCCAACTAAGGATTAACTGACAGGGTGATAATTTTTGTATATCTCATTTCTTCTATGGTGATCATTTTTGTATATCTTATTTTTTCTACATGTTTTACTTTTCTTCTTTATACTGTAACTGCTATTCTAATAGCAAATCCTTCATAAAAGTTATTACATTACATTCTTGATTAAATTATCTTTCCGTTGATATATAATTTTATGGTACTACTCCAAAAAAAATGGTGTTATTAGCTAGTTTTAGAAAATAGACTTTCCCCAAAAGGTTTCCACAATTTTGGCCATTACTGTAAGTCACACCCATCAGTGGCAGGAGCAAATGAGGTCAAAAATCAGGCAGAAAAATGCAAAATTTTTGCAATGGGAAATGCAACGCGAAACTTTTTAATGGAAACCAAATGAATGATGTCATCACATGTGGACTGCTTTCCCCATAACAACTACATTGGGTAAACATCTGGATAAAAGCACATAACAGGTACTGAAAACATGGGTGATAAGTATGTTTCTTTTGTCTGGAGTGAGGATGAGAGAGTTTTTATTGGGCAAGTAGATGTGGCTGTTTATGTGAAAGGTCAATATTTAAATCTTTTTTTAAAAAAAACATTGTTTTGATCAGTTGGGCAGAATCGCTTGGCTCATGCTGTTCTCTGTCTGATCTTATTATTCTAAAGCCAAGAGAAGGGAAGAAAGTCAATGAGCTTAGTAATTTTTTTGCAATGAACACATAGGATTTCCTGAAGACGCCTCTTTCTGCAGGAATTAAATATCAAGGGGAGAGCTTTATGTACCCAGACCCATTTTCTATGCCCTTTCAGCCCACATCCTGATTTTAAATACCTCAGGAAATTTATAAACTTCCTTTACTGCTTCTTCCAAAGCAGTATTATTTTTATTTTTAACCAGCATATACCTGATCTGCCTTGCTCTTCATTAATTACTTTTATGATGTATCTCAGAATCTTCCAAATGTCTTTTAGGCCATTACTCTTATTACACTGTTTATTTTACAAAGGGCGAACCTAAAATTCCCCAGAATCTGCACAAGCTGTCTGGATGATACTTTTCATTATTTTATTTCAAAGATTAAAAATGAAGGAAGGGGAAACAGGAAGTAACAAGCTATGTCTGACACTGAACACTTGCGCTCAGTTAAATTTAATTTATTTCATGGCACCAAAGAACTGAGATCAAAAGATAATGCCCTGAATCACTGCAAAACAGCTTTACAATGTAAGCTTTGCAGTCTGAGTGTGGAAAACAGTTTTTATATATTTCTTCTATATGCAGCTTGTCTTTTGCCAGGTAGAATTTTGGACCTAATATACAGGTTTTAGCAGTGATTTTTCTCACTTCATCTCCCTCCAATACCACCATAAAAAAACAACAACAAACCATTCATCTTTTCTATCTACAAAAAAACTTTTTTCCACTTCAATTTCTCTGTGACAATTAGAAAACCCTACATGTTGCAAAACATTCTGGGAATCGATCCAAAGCTTGCCCTTAGTTCACAAAAGGTTTCATCAGCATGGATTAAACCAATGTTTTCTCACTCTTGGCAACTTGAAAATATCTGGACTTCAACTCCCAGAATTCTGGCTGGGGAATTCTGGGAGTTGGAAGTCCAGACATCTTCAAGTTGCCAAGGGTAAGAAAACACTGGATTAAACTACATTCATCCTTTTCATTTCAAAACCAATACAGGTAGGCCTCGATTTACCATTACCGTTGAGCCCCAAATTTCCGTTTGCTGGTGAGACAGCTGTTAAATGTTTAAAAAAACCCATTTTTATTAAGTTATTAAGTATTATAAAATGCAAAAAAAAAAAGTAAATAAAAGAGCAGTGAGCAGGGAGGGAAAAGGGGAAAGAGAAGTAAGGAAAGGTAGGGAAAAGAAAAGAAAAAGAAACATTGACTTCCCACTCTCTCTGTTGCAATAGAATAAGGCATTAGCATCACAGTTTTTTGTTTTTCCATAATAATAATAATAAAAACAAGTCATTTCTATAAAGATCTATCAATCTAATCTATAAAACCCAAAGTCAAAGTTATATTCTTTTTCCACATCAAGTGTGAAATTCAGAAGCGGTTTCCTTATGGAAACAAAAGTACTTACCGTATTTTTCGGAGTATAAAACGCTCTGGATTATAAACCACATCTACCTTTTTGGGGGAAGAAAACAAGGAAAAAAAATCTGCCTCTGCCTCCCAGCAATTTGCCTCCTTGCAGCAAACAGCAAACAGCTTGCTTAAGTTTCATTTTCATTTTCAGCACAGCCTGATTAGCACAAGGAAAAAAAAAATCTGCCTCCCAGCAATTTGCCTCCTTGAAGCAAACAGCGGAGGCTCGCGCAGCAATAGGCAATTACAATCCCTGCAGCCTGAAACAGCTGAGGATCGGGAGGCCGATCCAACCAACAATCAACTGCTTGTGCTAATCAGGCTGTGCTGAAGCTGAAACGGGCTGTTTGCTGCTTGCTGCAAGGAGGTAAATTGCTGGGGGGCAGAGGCCAAAGGGTGGGGCCAACGGATGGGCGGGGCTACATTTGGTGTAGAACAGTGTTTCCCAAACTTGGCCCTTTGAAGATGTATGGGCTTCAACTCCCAGAATTCCTCAACCAGGCATACTGGTTGAGGAATTCTGGGAGTTGAAGTCCATACATCTTCAAAGGGTCAAGTTTGGGAAACACTGGTGTAGAAGATGCACCCAAATTTTCACCGTCTTTTGGGGGGAGGAAGTGCATCTTATACTCCAAAAGATATTGTATATTCTTTTCTTTAATCAAAGTGGTCAGTTTTGCCATTTTAGCCAACTCCATCAACTTCTGCAACCATTCGTCCATGATAGGTATCTTTTGCTTTCCCCCAAATGACACAAAGCTCACCTTTATTATGAAACATGCGTGCAATGTATGTATCAGGAATGGCACTGAGTACATTCTACCGCAGCTGGTTTGCTTCTTGAGTCCTTCAGTGCTAGCTTTGGAAGCGCTCGTGAAGTTGATGCTTTCCCAATGAAATCCAAAGGGAATTGATAAGGATGGGATGCTAAATCTCTAGAGGCACACCTAGTAAGTAAAATGGAGCTGGTGATAAGAGTAGGGGAGGGGGAAATCTATCTAATACCAGGAGAAAAAGGTTCCAGACATGGAACCTCACCATAGACTGAAAAACTCAGAAAGAAAAGATATTACGTAAATGTTGACTTCAGGAATCCATCCGGTGCCATTTTATTTTATTTATTTTTTTGGAAGGTGACTAGGCATGGATCAGTATATCTTTTATTTCTCTCTCTAATTCTCTTAATAATGATTCCATAAAATCTTTTTTTGTTTTGTTTTGTTTTTGTCATTTGCCTCTGGTTGGAGACTTTGGTCTGAAATCTGAAATGCCGCTTGGCTCCTGCCTGACCACAGGTGCCACCACAAAACCCCAGAGGACGATTTTTAGAACTGAAATGAGAGAAGCAACATCTTTTTCTCATAAACCTTAGAAGGCAAAGAAGAATGAAAGAGTAGCACAATTTTCCAGGCGAGGCCAATATCGAGTTGACTTTATTAAGAACAGTTGAATTAAGATTGCTATCTCTCTGGAAATGAAAAACAAAAATGGCTTCCTTTTATTTTATTATTTTTTATTTATTGGTTCGATTTATATGCCGTCCTTCTCCGGAGACTCAGGGCGGCTTACAATGCGTTAAGCAATAGCCTGCATACTTTTGTATATACCTGCTTAGTAGGGCTTTTTGGGCCCCCACTGAGCGGTGTTCTATTTTATACAAAGTCAGCTTATTGCCCCCACAATCCGGGTCCTCATTTTACCTACCTCGGAAGGATGGAAGGCTGAATCAACCTTGAGCCTCGTGAGATTTCAACTTGCAGTAATTGCAGGCAGCTGGCAGCTAAGTGCTACTTAACAGCACTTTAGTCCGCTGCGCCACCAAGGCTCCTTATAAACATTGTTATAACTTTGTTATTTCATTGTTCATATTTTCCCCGTGAATTCAAGCAATCGCGATAGATACATGCTGGGGTCTCAGGCAGTGGTGGGATTCAACCGGTTCACACCACTTCGGCTGAACCGGTTGTTAAATTGCTGGCTGGCTCCACCCCTCCCTGCCCCGCCCCTTCCAGAAGTCCCCACACACCCCGTTTTGGCTCCCAGGTAAGTGCAAGGAAGCCTACTAGGCTCAAAACGGGGCTCGGGGGGCAGCGCCCCCTCCCCCCGCAGCCCATTTTTGCTCCCGGTAGGCTGCAGGGAGGCCTACTAGACCCAAAACGGGGCACTCCCCCCCCTCCGGCGGCCTGTTTTTGTTCCCAGGGGGATGCAGGAGGCTGAGTGCTGCCTGTCACACCCCCTGGCCACACCCACCATGGCCACACCCACCCAACCGGTCATGAGGGCAGAGAACCGATTGTTGTTAAATTATTTGAATCCCACCATTGGCCTCAGGTCTTTCTAAGATAGAGGTAGAGACCATTGTTGAAAGTAATGATCCTTTCTAAACAAGATCCTGACTTTTGCGGGATCTATCAACTTTCTGTCCTGACAGCTGGGTAGCCAATAAATTTATTAAATTAAATTGCGCGAGTCACTGCCCAACTCGCTGCCGTGATTTGGCTTAATAACCCTGGCAAAAATGGTTTCAGAAATTGGGACTGACTCACTTAAAAACTGCTTTGCTTGGCAGTGGAAATTCTCATCCCAACGGCGGTCATAAATTGAGGACCAGTAATTAGTTTTTAAATTGGTTTTTATCAGTATATCAAATAAACAATGATAGAACCTTATTACTTCTTTCCCTGGTTTCCTTTCAGATGGCCTTTTTTAGGTTGTTTGGCTGTTTATCCTCCGCAAACTATGTTTTCTTGCCAATTAACCCACTGAAGCTGACCTTCTCCAGTAACAAAAGCTCTTGTTAAGCCAAAAGATGGACTTTTCATTACATTGTCTGCTCTTAGCCTTAGATAAGCTCATTAAATTTACTTACAGATTTGCCAAAGACAATGAATGCATTATTTCATGCCCTGTTGTCAGAGATGCTAGAGACAAACATTTACAACAGAAGCCAAACAATGCTTCAGGGTCAATGAGCTGCCGGTAACTGCTAGTAATAGTTTACCACATATAGAATCAAGGAATTGTGGAGTTGGAAGGGACCACAAGGATCATATAGACCAACCCACTGCAACATGCAGGAAAAAAATCAATTAAGTTATCCTTAAGAAGTGGCTGTCTAGCTTCTTCTAAGAGCCGTGGCGGAGCAGTGGTTAGAACCAAGGGTGGGTTCTAAATTTTTTTACTACTGGTTCTGTGGGCGTGGCTTATTTTGTGGGTGTGGCTTGATGGTCATGTGACAATTCTTTAGGATTTAGCAGAGGTACTGGTCTACCAGGCTTTTAACTGCTTGCAGAGCTCTACCGATCTACTCATTTATTTTTGGAAGCACCGGTCTACTCATTTGTTTTGGGAGGCACTGGTCTACCCATTTATTTTTGCAGGCACTGGTCTATTTATTTGTTTTGGGAGGCACTGGTCTACCCATTTATTTTTGCAGGCACCGGTCTACTCATTTGTTTTTGGAGGCACTGGTCTACCACCACACTGCCTTTTAACACTGATCAGCTATACGGCGGCCCTTTGAAGCCCCGCGGCAAGAGTTTAAACAGTTTTTCCTTATAGCCCATCAGCTGGGACTCAGGAGGCAGCAATAGATCATTAAGTGGACTGTTGTAAGTCAAGGACTATCTGTACTGGAATCCCTTCCTAATTTTCTTAATTATGGCAACCCTTAGTTTGAGAGCTCCTTGTTAATTAAAAAAATGTTAGAAGGTAGTCCAAAAAATGTTACATTCCTCATGTCTTTAATGCATTTCTAGCAAGATTAAATTTTTAGAAGCTTACTCCGACGCTAAATCCTTCCCTCTGATCGTGATTATTACATAAACAATTTTTTAGTTACTAATTTGTTAGGGTGTCATAGGTTTCTCTCTTCTTTTGACGGCGATATTAAAATGTGGATTTGCTTGACAGTTTGTCCTCGCTGTTGCTTTCTCATCAGCAACTGGAAATGTAACACCGGCTTGTATTTAAATAGGACACTGTGTTTAATTAATATCCTGATTAATTTTTGATGAGTAATTGCTTTCTAATTATGTGCTAGGCTTATTCTCTCTCTACAGTATCACTCCAAGGTGAGGATCATCTCATCAAACCTGAGGTAGCACTGAATTGATTAGAATCTAATTCATGGCGTATTTTCTTAGCCTGGGCCAAAGCAAAAACAATGGGCCCTATCCAACAACATGGAATTTAATGTGGAGAAAAGCAAAGGTTTTACACCTAGGCAGGAAAAACCAAAGGTACAACTACAGATTAGGTGTTGTGGCCCGTACGTGGCCTGTGCAGCTAGTAGCTGATTCCGACAGTGAGGAGGCTGGCGTGGTGCTGTGCCAGCAGCCTGTGCAGCTGGCGCTCGAGTCGGACAATGAGGAGGCTGGAGAAGATGTGGTGCCAGAGGCGGGGATTCAGCCAGGGCCTTCAGAAGCTCCCTTAAGTGAAGAGGACAAAGAGGAGGAGCCTCTTCTCGATGCACGGGCATGCAGAGCTGCCAAAAGGCAGGAGTGGCTCCTCAGGAAGAGGTCTCCTCGAGAGTAAGGCTTGGGGTTAATTGGCCACTCCCTTAGCCTATTTAAGGAGGAATGCCAACTGAAGCAATTTGCAGGGAACAACTCTGTTCACACTCCTTCGTGTCTTGTCTTGCTTATGTCATCAGCTTCCTGCAAATTGCTTCTGGGCATTCTGCCAACCATAGTAAGCTTTCAGTTATTATTCTTTGAATTCTTGGCGGCTGTTAATGCAATTAATTAACAACCGTTGTTGTAAAAAACTGGTTTATTTAGTAAACTAAGGTTTGAACGGACTTTGTGTGTGCTGCGTACTTTGGGGTCCGTAGCTGGGGCAGAACAGTAGGCGACACGAAGCTCCAAAACAGTAACGGTGGCAGGGACCTTGGAGTCCTAGTCGATGATCATTTAAACATGAGTCAGCAGTGCGCAGCAGCAGCCAAAAAAGCTAATATGATCCTTGGTTGTATAAACAGGCATAGAATCAAAATCACGTGAAGTATTAGTACCGCTTTATAAAGTCTTAGTAAGGACCACATCTGGAATACTGCAATCAGTTTTGGTCACCACGTTACAAAAACGATGTTGAGACTTTGGAAAAAGTGCAGAGAGGAGCAACTAAGACGATTAAAGGCCTAGAGATTAAAACATAGGAAGAACGGTTGCAGGAATTGGGTATGGCCAGTCCAGAGAAAAGAAGGACTAGGGGTGATATGATAGCGGTATTCCTGTATTTGAGAGGTTGAGACCAATATAGAATAGAATAGAATAGAATAGAATAGAATAGAATAGAATAGAATAGAATAGAATAGAATAGAATAGAATAGAATAGAATAACAGAGTTGGAAGGGACCTTGGAGGTCTTCTAGTCCAACCCTCTGCTTAGGCAGGAGACCCAACACCACTTCAGACAAATGGTTATCCAACCTCTTCTTAAAAATTTCCAGTGTTGGAGCATTTACAACTTCTGCAGGCAAGTTGTTCCACTGATTAATTGTTCTCACTGTCAGGAAATTTCTCCTTAGTCCTAAGTTGCTTCTCTCCTTGATTAGTTTCCACCCATTGCTTCTTCTCCTGCCCTCAGGTGCTTTGGAGAATAGCTTGACTCCCGCTTCTTTGTGGCAGCTCCTCAGCTATTGGAACATTGCTATCATGACACCCCTAATCCAGGGGTGGGTTCTACATTTTTTTTTACTACCGGTTCTGTGGGCGTGGCTTATTTTGTGGGTGTGGCTTGGAGGTCATGTGGCTAGGTGGGCGTGGCTAGCTGGTCAGAGTCATTTCTGGAAGGTCCTCGCACTTACGACCAGTCTTCGCACTTATGACCCGACTCATTTGTTTGCTTTTAACACTGATCAGCTGTAGGACGGCCCTTTGAAGCCCCGCGGCAAGAGTTTAAACAGTTTTTTTCCCTCTAGTCATCAGCTGGGACTCAGGAGGCAGCAATAGATTGGGGGTGGGACCAAATAAAAGGTAAGAATAACGTGGGGGGGGCGGGGGGGAGAACCGGTTCGGTGACATCATATCGTCCCCGCTACCGGCTCGGCCGAACCGGACCGAACCGGGAGGAACCCACCACTTCCCTAGTCCTTCTCTTCATTAAACTAGATGATTTGTGCAATGCCCCTCCTGGCGTTGTCCCATGGCTACCACAAGGTCATTGATCAGGAGATGAAAATCTCAAGAAAACCTTCCAATTGTGCACCAGTTCTCCCTAGGGATGTGTGACCCTATTGAGAACCAGGATGATAAATTTCTGTGACCAGGCGGTCTTTGAAACCAAAGCCACATGCCATGATCAGGCAGAATGGGGTTAGGGTGAAATGAAGATCTCTTGACTTCCAAATTGCTTTCCCCAGGGAAAATCCAAAATGATATCAGCTCAATTAAGTCAATGTATTTCGGTGTTTCTGCCTTTCTGGAAATGTTTACAAATATCAGCCAATGAACGTTGGTTTATCTCATGTTTTCAAACTTCTCTCAGGGAAAATAAATTCTTTTGTGTGTTTCTGCATAATTAGAGACTTCTTTCCCTGAAGCATTTTCCATGAAGATTAAAAGGAGAGAAGGAAGAAAAGCAAAATGAAATATTCATTCTTTCATAACGTGATACGGGCAGCTACATAAATTTAATAAATAAATAACAAGTGGATGAAGTAATGCTCTTGAAAGCACATCGCTTGCTTTTTGCTGTTTGTATGTTAGCTGAGGTCTTAACTATTCCGAAAGACACAGGATCCAGGAATTTAGAAAATGAAGCGTTATTCTTGTTCAGTGGAAAACCTGTGGGCAGAAGAATATTGCAAATTAGTGTACCAAGGCTTGAAAACTAGTGGTGATTGAGAATGCAGAGTAGATGTTCAATTAAGTATTATTCCTACCATGGCATATTTAGCAATAATATACAAAGAAAAGGGTTATTATATTGGCTTAAGTTTCTGTTAACCATATTGGGAAACATTGTAGTTTGTGGACAGAACACTTCAGCCCCACCAACAAATGTTTAACTTCATCTCCATGGCTCTCTCTCTCTCTTTCTCTCCCTCTTTCCTCTTTCCCAATGTTTTTGTCCCTCCTTTTCCTCTATCTCTTGTTCTCTCTTTTTGTCTCTCTTTCATTTCTCTGTTTCTCTATCTTTTTGTCTCTCTTTCCTATCTATCTATCTATCTATCTATCTATCTATCTATCTATCTATCATCTTTTTTATCTATCTGTGTATCTATCTATCATCGTCTGTCTGTCTACCATATCTACCTAGCTACCTACCTACTGTATCTGTCTGTCTGTCTATCTATCTATCTATCTATCTATCTATCTATCTATCTATCTATCTCTATCTATCTATCTATCTATCTATCTATCTATCTATCATTCTATCTATCTATCTATCTATCATCTATCTATCTATCGTCTTGTCTGTCTGTCTGTCTGTCTGTCTGTCTGTCTACCATATCTACCTACCTACCTACCGTACCTATCATCTATCTATTTATCTATCTATCATATCATTCTATCTATTTGTCTCTCTCTTTCCATTCTCTCTTTTTCTCTCTTTCCTCTTTCTCTCTCTCTCTTTCAGCAGGTTGACCCAGATAGGAGAACTGAGCCTGATGGCAAACCTAAGACACATGTGTCAAAAGTGACATGCCATGTCATTTTTGGTGACACGCCAGGCCCCCGAATCCTTTGGAAGTCATGCAAGAGAGCCTTACTTTCATTCAGCCTCTGGACCTTCCAAAAATCATACAAGAATAGGATGTACTTTCCTGTTTTTTTTGGAGGTTGCAAGATCATGCAAAAGCATTTCCCAAAGTTTCCATGCAACCTGGAGCTGCTTCAGATAAGCATTGTGAAAAATATTTACAATTATATGTAGTCCTCGACTTACAACTGTTCATTTAGTGACTGTCTGAAGTCACAATGGCTCTGAAAAAAGTGCCTTTGACCATTCTTCACACTTACGACCTTTGAAGCATCCCCGTGATCATGTGATCACGGATTTCTGGCATGCATGCACGCACGACGATAAGCTGTCCTTGGCACGCGTGACAGTGCCGAAAATCAGTTTTGCGCATGCGCGCCAGCCAGCTGATTGTTAGATGCGCATGCATGCCAGAACTCAAAAGTTTGGCTTTTCCAGAGTGCGTTCCCTTCGCCCGTGCGGCAGTGCTGACAACCGGCCTTCACATCTGCGCCAACCAGCTGATCATCGGGCATTCATGCACCCTAGAACCCAGAAGTTCGGCTTTTCCAGACTGCGGCCCTGACGAACACGTGTGCGCAATGTTTCCACGTTACCTTTTCGGCACTTGGTGCGCTGCTCTAGCCACTTCTATTGAAAACTTGGCTGTTCTCAGAGATCCTGGGGCAAGATGGACATTGAACCACTGTGAGATGTTGTAGGTTATGTTAGAAGAATAATTTGGGATTCCAACTCGAGCCGGTGTTGCGCAAGAATAAATAAAAATGAGATCCAGGCATCTGTGAGAAAAGAAGAAATACTTATTCCTAAAAGCAAAGAGTTTGTCTTTTAAGGGCAGTTCTAGAGAGATGGGGTACAGCAGCTGATTGTTATAGGGCAGTGATGGCTAACTTTTTTGCCAAAAGCGGGGGAAGTGCGGGGGGTCGCACGCACATATGTCCTCACCCATAATTCAATGTGCCCCACCCCCCGTACATGCATGCATGACCCCCCGCGCTCCCCCTGCTTTTGACACACGATGGCACGGTAGGCCCAGTAGCCCATTTTTCGCCTTCCGCAGGCTCCAGAGCCTTTCTAGGAGCCTGGGGAGGGCAAAAACAGCCTTCCCCACCTTCCCCCCGGAGGCCCTCCGGGGCCAGAAACAGCCCATTTCCTGACTTCCGGTGGGCCCAGAAGACCCGAAAATCAGTTGGCCAGCGTGCACATGCGCGCTGGGGCTGAGCTAGGGCAACGCTCGCGTGCCCACAGATATGACTCCGCATGCCACCTGTGGCACACATGCCATCGGTTCGCCATCACGGTTATAGGAGGAACTTGTCCTGGATGTGGAACTGTCTGCGTGCTGATTCAAGGATGACACTTGAGGTGCGTGTGTGTGTGTGTGTGTGTGTGTGTGTGTGTGTGTGTGTGTGTGTGTAGGTATGCCATCTATGATGTTTATTCTGATGAAGGCTATTGCTTAACGCATTGTAAGCCGCCCTGAGTCTCCGGAGAAGGGCGGTATATAAATCAAATTAAAAAAAAAAAATTCTTGTGAACATGGACTTCTGCTGGGAGACCTCATTTAATTAACTCTACTTGTATTTACAGACCTTCTCCTTTGATATGTGGATTAGGTCTGGGTAACCTATTTGGGGGTTTGAAGAAGTTTGAGTAAAAGATTTCCCCCTGTTACGGGGAAAGTTAGTCAAGTACAAACAGCAGTTTCAGCTTGACTATCAGTTATCTAGTGGAGACTCTGATTCTCACTCCATTGTGGATTCTGTTAATGTTTAAGGGCAGGTGAAATGTATTTTGACATAAAACTTCTCACAGCTGGTAAAACGGTTTGCTTCTTTTCTTTCGTTTTCTTTTGGTTAATCTAAGCTGCGCGGAGTCCTCTGGAGTCGCACGGCTCCTTCCGTGTGTTCAGCCACTGAAATAAATATCCACTATATCAGAGGAGGTAGCACACAACAAACACAACTATGCAAAGATGCCAGACCAAAGCAACTGGTGATTAAAAAAAAAAGGAAAAGGTGACTGAAGACTTTAGTTTTGTGCTAATTGTTTGCTTTACGGTTTTGTGGGCTTTCATTTTAATAGGCAATAAAATACAAAGTGCAGGTCTCGTAGTCTGCCGGCTTTCGACATAGATCAAACTGACAACGTCTCTAGTTTTGAGCAAGATCAAACAGTAAATTCAGGGTGTCGTTTACCACCCTTCCAGCATTTACACACAAAACCGGGGAGTTTATATTGTAATGTCAATTATTGACTTTGTTTAAAAGAGAGATTATTTATTGGATAGGTGTGCCTCAGAGGACTAACATTTCAGCCACAATTCAACTCTTCAAGCATAAAGAGAAACCATTAACTTTTGTCAAAATAAATAAACATCTTTTTTTAGCCTTCCTTCCTTCCTTCTTTTTTCTCTTTCTCTTTCTTTCTCTCTCTTTCTCTTTTTTCTCCCTCCCTCACTTTCTCTCTTTTTTCTCTCTCTTTCTTTCCTTCCTTCCTCTTTTCTTTTTCCTTCTCTCTTTCTTTCTTTCTTTCTCTCTTTCTCCCTCTCTTTTTCTCTTTCTTTCCTTCCTTCCTTCCTCTTTTCTTTTTCCTTCTCTTTCTCTTTCTTTCTTTCTCTCTCTTGCTTTCTCTCTCTCTTTCTCTCCTTCCCTCTCTCTTTTTCTCTTTCTTTCCTTCCTTCCTTCCTCTTTTCTTTTTCCTTCTCTTTCTCTTTCTTTCTCTCTCTTGCTTTCTCTCTCTCTCTTTCTCTCTCACTCTTTTTTCTCTTTTTCTTTCCTCCCTTCCTCCCTCCATCCTTCCCTTCCCTTCCCTTCCCTTCCCTTCAGGGGCTGAAGTCCATAAGTCTTAAAGTTGCCAAGGTTGGACACCCCCCTACGATGAAGAAAGGAAGAAAAAATACCAGAAACTTGGTAAAGGGTAATCCTTGAATAGGGAAAGATTATAGCATAGACAGGTAATCCTCAACTTTCAGCAGTTCGTTTAGTAACAGTTCAAAGTTACTGTCAGCACTCCAACGATGACTCTGAAAGAAGTGACTTATGACCAGTTTTCACACTTATGACCGTAGTAGCATCCCCATGGTCTTCTGATCAAAATTCAGACACTTGTCTCAGGTTTTTATGATGGTTGCAATGTCCCAGGGTCAGGTCATCTTTTGCAACCTTCTGAGAAGCAGAGTCAGTAGGGAAGTCCGATTCACCTACAAGCCATGTTATTAACAACTTCACTTTAACCACTTTGGCAAGGAAGGGCAAACTCCCTTAACAAATGTTTCCCTTAGCAACAGAAATTTTGGACTCAATTGTGGTCGTAAGGCAGGGACTACCTGGACTGCAATGGATGCAAAGCAGTGAAGGCTTGCTCACTTTTAAACTAACAATATTATTCCATTTACTCAGAAGTAAAGTCCAAGTTGCTTCCAGAGAAGCATACAGAATAATGCAGCCTTTGATTTCTCATGGGATAAAATTGTCCTTTTTATTATTATTATTCATTAAATATGAAACTCAGTCAACTGAACATTCAAAAATGCATCACAAATACCATTGACTGGTGCTAATGGTTGATACGGGTTGCTGCCAGCATCCTAGGTATCAACCATGATGATGAGGATGAGGAGGAGAAGGAGGAGGAGGAGGAGGAGGAGGAGGATTCAGCCTTTGGGGCAAGCAAAGGCACCTGAGTGAAGAGAAAAGTCAGCAAGCAGCTTTGGATTTGAACCAACCCCAGAAACACTGGTTTAGCAATACAAGAGACTTCCCTAACCAACATGATTTACAAATAAGGTCTTTTGCATTTGACAAACTACAAAAGGGCCTTGCACTGAAGCTGAATGAGCTGGGTCAGGGGTCCCTGACTCCTGATCCAGAGGTGGTATTCAGCAGGTTCTGGCCAGTTCTGGAGAACCGGTAGCGGAAATTTTGAGTAGTTCGGAGAACCAGTAAATACCACCTCTGACTGGCCCCGCCCCCATCTATTCTCTGCCTCCCGAGTCCCAGCTGATCGGAGTGGAGTGGGAATGGGGATTTTGCAGTAACCTTCCCCTGGAGTGGGGACGAAATGGGGATTTTGCAGTAACCTTCCCCTGGAGTGGGGTGGAAATGGAGATTTTACAGTATCCTTCCCTTGGAGTGGGAAGGGAATGGAGATTTTACAGTAAGCTTCCCCTGGAGTGGGGAGGAAATGGGGATTTTGTAGTATCCTTCCCCTGGAGTGGGGAGGGAATGGAGATTTTACAGTATCCTTCCCCTGGAGTGGGGAGGGAATGGAGATTTTACAGTATCCTTCCCGTGGGATGGGAATGGAGATTTTACAGTATCCTTCCCCTGGAGTGGGGTGGGAATGGAGATTTTACAGTTTTGCAGTATCCTTCCCCTGGAGTGGGGTGGGAATGGAGATTTTACAGTATCCTTCCCCTGGAGTGGGGAGGGAATGGAGATTTTGCAGTAACCTTCCCCTGCCACACCCACCAAGCCACTCCCACAGAACCGGTAGTAAAAAGAATTGAAACCCAGGCAAACCAGCATGCCTATAACCAGGCCACACGAACAAGGAATCAGGCAGCATGCAAAACCACCCCCACCCCCACGGAAAAACCTCTCTCCGTGGAACCGGTCCCTGGTGCCCAAAAGGCTGGGGGTCTCTGTCTTGGGCTGCCTTTTGCAAAAATGAATAAATAAAAAACCCAGCATTTCTCTCTGGGAGCTGCCCTATGCTTGAAAAGGCCCAGGTTGGGAACAGCTGTGCCTCGTATAAATAAACTGCTGCTAATTCCAAACCTCAACTTGTTAATGCAAAAAAGAGGCCTCCCTGACCTGGTTTAATACTGTCCAGGATCTTGGAGCCAGAAGACATTCCGGCAAAGAGCTTGATGGTTCCCAGCTGGTTCTTTCATTGCTTGGGAGAAAATGCAGCCCTCTTTCACTGCATAGGTTGTCTCCATCTCCTTTCACTGACCCGTGATAAATTTCAACTGATCCGTCCAGTTACACCATTGCAAGCCTTTTAAGCTTAAAAATAAAAAAAAAAAACCTCACGGAAGTCAATGAATCAGAAAATGGATTGGATGGGATGGGATAGGATAGGATAGGATTAGGGTGGGAGAGGAGAGGAGAGTTGAACTGTTATGGAAGGAAGGAATTAAGAGACATCCCTTCGGGGCAGACAGAGTCAGTTTATTACTGCAATAAGGATCAGATAGGTATTGATACCTCAAGATCTGAGCAACATTATGATCCTGAGACCCTAGTTTTATACAGTTTCAAACAAAGGATTCTGTTAACTCAGCAGTTTTATCATTGCAGACATTCGTTACATCAAATGACATTTTTCTAATTACAAAGTTTGTTACATTATCTTTGCTAAACAGTCATAATTCTTCTTGTAAATCACTGAAGCATAGATTCAAATTATCTCTTGTTGATATTTCATGTGGTCATCCTTGGTCTTTTTAACCTTCAAACTGTATATCACCAAATGTCTCTATCTCTGACAACTGAGGGGCCCCTCTTATAGAATGTTTCTACTTCAAAGAAATTTCTCATTTATCTTTGTACTGTTTCAACTGGATATAGTTAGTTGCTTTTCTCAAACAGGCACATTTTCTTTCTTACAATACTATGAATAAAGAAGGCCCTTCAGTGATCATCTAGCTGGATCCGCATTACCTACATTAGAAAGGGATCTTTGAAGTCTTCTAGTCCAGGGCTCTCCAATCTTGGCACTTGTGGACTTGTGGACTTCAACTCCCAGAATTCCTCAGCCAGCAAAGCAAAGCTGGCTGAGGAATTCTGGGAGTTGAAGTCCATAAGTCTTAAAGTTGCCAAGGCTAGAGATCCCTGTTCTAGTCCAACTCTCCTGCTCAGACAGGAAACCCTATACTATTTCCGACAAAATGTCCTATCTCTTCTTAAAAACTTCTTGGGGGGGGGGGGTTGGACTAGATCAGTGGTCCCCAACCCCCGGTCCGCGGACCGGTGCCGGGCCGTGGAGTACCTGGCACCGGGCCGCGCAGCGGCCGGGGGACATGAACGCTGCAGCGCAAAGGCTCCTGGGCCGTGCGCAAAAGCTCCTGGGCCGTGCGCAAAGGCTCCTGGGCCATGCGCAAAAGCTCCTGGGCCGTGCGCAAAGGCTCCAGGGAAGAGAGCCCCGCGCAGGTACGCACGTGTGGCCCAAAGCCCCCACCCCTGCGCGCGCTCAGCGGGCCACGGTAAAATTATCAAAGGCTGATTGGTCCGCGGCGATAAAAAGGTTGGGGACCACTGGACTAGATGACCTACAACAGTGATGGCTAACCTTTTCTGTATCGAGTGCCCAAAGCTCGTTCGGGCGCGTTTAAATGCGCATGTGCGCCCGAACCCCCAAAATGCCCTCTTGCATGCACCCTGCCTCCTGCGCATGCGCATGCCCCCACAGCCCCCCACCCACCACACATTTACATTTGCCCCCCATATGTGCCCCAAGCATGCATGCACAGCCCTTCGTGCACGCCCCTGCACATGTGCATGCGGATCCCGCACACGCCCCACCCTACATCCACGGTAGAGACCCGAAGACCAGCTGGCCAGTGGGAGATGTGCGCGTGCATGCATGGCAAAGCTGAACTGGGGCGACGGCTCGTGTGCCATCAGAGAGGACGCTGCACGCCACTTCTGGCACGCGTGCCATAGGTTTGCCATCACAGGCCTACAAGGTTCCTTCCAATTTTGTTAATCTGTTAAATACATCTTCAGTAGTTATAGTAAAACAGTTCAGCTAAAGGTTAGAAGATTGTTCTGAGCTTCCTGAGCTTTACTGAGTCAGTAAAACACACGAGTAGTCCCAAAAACCTCTTTTATTGCAACAGCTGTGAATTCTGTTCATTCACAGATGAGTCCCAAATAGTTGTAAAGAGTCCTTCAGGATAAGGCTGATAATCACCTACCTTTATCTCCCTTGACACGCTGCCAAAGACCTAATTGGCAAAGCCACACGGAGTCCAGAATCAAACAGAGCTTCAGACTTTAAACTGCACAGAATTAACAACGTTGCTTCCTGCAAAGGCCCACGTGCCTTTGCTCCTCTTTTTAAGTCTTATGGGAGGGGCCAATCATCTCCAAGCCCTTCTCCTGAGTCGTCCCTTTTGTTTTAACTGTTCTTGCCTTCTGGCAGCTCTGCACACGCACACACTGGGAACAGGCTCCCCCTGTTCCTCTGCCTTGCTGATGTCCAACTGTGGAGGCTCCGGAGGCAGCATATACCTCCCAGATGGCCCTGGCCCCATCTCTGCCTCCGACGCAGAGCCCTCGTCCGAGCCTTCCCCAGACTCCAGGACTGGCTCATGTTCCTCCCCAACCTCCTCACTGTCCGACTCTGCTGCCAGCTCTGCAGGCTGCTGGCGGATCACAACAAAGATAGCCTAAGATTTTTACCGTATCGCTAACATTCCTCCTTACTAAAACATTCCTAAGCAACCTGGTACCAGGGTCTCATCCATCACTTTAATAGTCAGGCCTTCCTGAGCAAGAGGCAGATGTCCTTGTTCAAGTTCACCGTTATGTTCTGTTTAACAAAACAGTTCAACTCCAAATACTGTATAGCCTTTTGCTCTGGGACTTTAGAATTCAAATAGGCAAGCACCTGCCACATAACACCCCGCAATTTAATACAGGTAATCCTCAATTTACGGCCATATTTGAATCCAAAAATTGTGTTGCTAAGTGAGACTTTTGTTAAGTGAATTTTGCCTCATTTTACGACCTTTTATTACCACAGTTGTTAAGTGAATCACGGCAGTTAAGTTAGGGACCATGATAGTTAAGTGAATCTGGCTTCCCCCACTGACTTTGCATGTCAGAAGGTCGCAAACATGGCACTGAAACTGTCAGGGTATGAAAGAGTTAACAGCTGTAAGCTGAGTTGTAAGCCGGAAGATGATGCAACAGAATGAGGCAGCAGAATGGGCCAGAAGCTGCCTATATAAAGGAAGCCATTAGAGGGCGTTCTTCTACTCAAACCTTCTTCCTCAAGCCTCCTCCTCGTGCATTATACTTCTTGTTCTCTCGGGATGCATTATTGCTCATCTGTGTATCTGTAGCTGTACAGGTATTTAATCACCTATAAGTTTGTATAGTTCACTGTATGTAACACCACTGTTATATCTAAAAAGCTCTGTGTGCTGTGTACTGTGTTATAGTTCCTGGGTTTATCGCATAATACTAGTTACGCTGCCTAAACTCTTGACAGAAACCGTCATAAATATGAGTCCCTTACCAAGCGCCTGGATTTTGTTCACGTGACCATGGGAAGTGAGTAACCTTGAACAGGGAAAGATCATGGCATATTTTATTTTATTATTTTTATTATTGCGATTTATACGCCGCCTTTCTCCCTAGGGACTCAAGGCGGCTTACAAAATGACAAATTCCAATACAAATCACAATGAAGTAAAATTAAAATCAACAACCCTATTAAAAAACAGTTTAAAATTATAACAGTGTACCCCCAAATGGGTAATCCTCCACTTACAACAGTTCGTTTAGTGACCAAAGTTACAACGGCACTGAAGAAAAGTGACTTACGACCATTTCCTTGCATTTTTCCTGCAAGCTTCGGAGTTTGCCTTTCGTTTAAAGTTTGCTCGTACAAACCTTTAGATCGGCTTCAAATAGATCCATGCTGTTGGGAAAGTCACTGCTGGATCCCTTTTGTGTCGATCCCTGGATTTAAACCTCTTTCTCTCTCCCTCTCTCCCTCCCCCTCTCTCCCTCCCTCCCTCTCTCTCTCTCTCTCTCTCTCTCTCTCCTCCCTCTCTCTCTCCCTCCCTCCCTCTCTCTCTCTCCCTCCCTCCCTCCCTCTCTCTCTATCTCCCTCCCTCCCTCTCTCTCTCTCTCCCTCCCTCCCTCTCTCTCCCTCCCTCCCTCCCTCTCTCCCTCTCTCTCTCCCTCCCTCTCTCTCTCTCTCTCTGCATCCATGCCCTCACGCCCACACGATGCTGTTGTTAGCTTACTAGAACGATAGATCTGTGTGCTTTTTATCCTAATATTTGGACAGGGCTGGTTTTGATCCTGCAAAGAGGCCAAAAGAGTTAATTCATCCCCCCCTCCCCTTCTCCTTCTGAATTAAAGCCTTCCTTCCCCGCTTCTTTAAAATTGGGGGAAAAAATGTTATTGCTTAATTGCAATCTTCCTGTGTCACCTGTCCTTTGGCCCTTGGGGGACGTCCATATCTCAAGCTCCCAACTTTGTAATCTGAACTGTGCAGGCCTGATTTCCTCTGCTTTCCTGATCGGGCTCATTTGCATCCAGCCTGGGAGGGTGGGATCTCACGGACACAAGCAACAGAAGTTGTTCCCACTGTCACTCACTCCGGCTTCCAATGTGCCACTCTGTTTGATGTGCAGCTGGGAAAGAATTTATTGCTGGGTGTAAACTTGGACTCCCGGAGTGGAGAAGGCGACGTAAAGAACTTAAAAAAGCAGAAACCCAACGTCAAGGGTGTGAGATCCTTATTCAACAACCCCTGTAAGTAGAGGTGAAATTCCCAGACTGTCTGTTTTACAGGTGGGGGAAGAATTTAAAACTATAACCCAAGGCACTTTCCCCCCCCCCCTTCTTCTTCTTCTCCTCTTCCTCCTCCTCCTCCTCCGCTTTCTTCCACGAATGGGGGAAAACTCATTTCTTGGTGTGAAATACGTCTTAGATAAATATGTTATGTTTTTCCCCCCACTGTAATAGTTCCTTATTATATAAGGCAATGAATGTATCTTTATGGATGATGGGAAATCTTAAAGTTTCATGGGTGTTCGTTGGCTAAATACACCCATTTTTCTTTCCCTTTTATTATCGATAGATGGATAATTTTTCTATCAAACTCCCATAGAGAGGGGCTCCTCAGGGTGCCGTCGGCCAAACAATGCCTACTGGAGACACCCAGGGGGAGAGCCTTCTCTGTGGGGGCACCAGCCCTTTGCAATGAGCTGCCCCTAGAGCTTCGTCTTAGCCCCGACCTGCGTACTTTTCGCCGTGCCCTAAAGACCTTCCTGTTTCAGCAAGCCGGACTGGCCTAATAGGAATTTCAAGTGGGTGTATGTGTGTTTTAATTGAGGGCCAAATTGTATATATTTGTTTTAATTGGTTTTAAATTTTAATTGGTGTTTTAATGTGGCTGTACACCGCCCTGAGTCCCCTGGGAGAAGGGCAGTATAGAAATCCAATAAACTCTTAAACTCTAAACTCAATCTCGGGACTCGCATTTGGGCTCATTGGGAAACACGGCATAAATAAGTGAACTTTCATACGGAGATGATTTTCGGTGCAGAAAGATTGCAAACATTATCAAGGAACATTTGTCAATTGCTTTTTGTCTCAGAGGGTTGTGGAAGAATTTGAAAATACTGGAGAGGTAGTCCTTGACTTACGACCACAATTGAGCCCCACATTTCTGTTGCTAAGTGAGACATTTGTTAAGCGACATAATAGAAAATACTTGTAGCTCGGGTTTTAGATTTTGGCAGTGGTTTGCTCTCCAAGCTTGCTTCAATTTATTTCCGAACGTTTCGTTACCAGACTAGGTAACGTCATCAACAGAATGTACATATCCTATTCTCCTTAGCTTATAAATGTCTTGGGTGCCAGTTTGGTCAGTTGGTCGCATGATTGGTTGTTCGTTTGGAGCTGTATTCGTTAAGGGAGTTTTGCCCCATTTTGCGATTTTCCTTGCCACGGTGGTTCCGTGGATCCCTGCAGTTGTTAAATTAGTAACACAATTGTCCAGTGAATCTGGCTTCCACATTGACTTTGCATGTCAGAAGGTCACAAAAGAGGATCTCAGAGACACGTACCACCGACCATCATAAATATGAACCGGTTGTCAAGCATCTGCATGTATGTCACACGACCATGGGGTTGTAAGTGTGAAAAAGGGCCATTGGTCACTTTTTTTTTTAAGGTTTCATTTTATTTATTTATTTCTCACAGCCATTGCGTCAAAGTTTCCTTCAAGTGACCATTAATGATCATTTATACTGTATTTGTTCGTTTACGGGGTTTTAAGCAGAAATAATGAAGCGCCTTCCTTTTTCTTTTTGTAAAAAAGTTTTTTGTTTTTTATTCTTCTACAAACATATCGTTGTGTGAACAGTGTGGCACCAGAGTTACGTTTTAGTCCAAATAAATCAATGCTCTTCATATTTAACCCAATTAACAATCTTATAGACTTTTAGCAGTAATACACATATTTGGTTGAATTATAATCTTTCCTTAATTGTTCAACATTTCAGTATGTTATTTTTTTATGCCAGTCTCCATATTCTTGCTGTTGCAAATTTGAACCTTCACTAAGTGAAGTGTTGTAAGTCGAGGCTACCTGTAAAATCTCTTGTGGATGTGCGTACATACACCCTTCATCCACTCGCCAGCTCTGAATAACGCAAAAAGGAAGTTGTATGCTTTCATGCTGGGGTTTTTATTTTCTGTTCTTTCGGCAAATATGCTGCACGATAGCTGATTAACTCACAGGCCCAGGCCACAGCCGAATTCCCCTTTGTTTCCTGCACCCCGCTCCTTCACATCTGCCTTCATATCCATGCCCCCGTTTTGTGCCAAAAGGGGTTGGCACCTGCGGCTCCAACAGGCTTGGCCAGTGGCATCTCCCTATCCTTTTCAATTGCCAAACAGATACCCATCCTTGGCAATAGACCTTGTGCCAGGATTGTGCCTCTTCTCAGTGAGGCTTAAACGTAAGACTTTCCACCAGCCAATAAACACACACACACACACACACACACACACACACACACACAGAGGTCCATCATTCACCAGAAAAGGGTTTTAAATGCTATTTTGACGCAGGCAACGCTTTGGAGGACCGAGAACTTGAGAAGGCGAGGAGCTTAAAGACGGAACAAAAGGGAGAAGATCAAGGCAGCAGAGAAAAATAGACCGTCCCGGAACTCTTTTTTTTTTAAAAAAAAAAATAGACAACCACATTGACAAAGGACTGGGGGAGAACAGTATATTTAATACCGGTATTGTGCAGAAGAATATTCCTGTATCTTGTGGGGTGTTTTTTCTTTTCCCCCCTTCCCAGTCCTATTCAATTTGATGAAAGAGAATATGCTTCCAAAAGAGAAATTCTTAAGGCTGCAGTGTTAAGTTCTTTACTTCGGAATGAGGTGTGGGACAAGGGTGCGGGAAAATTATTCTTTGCATTGTACGATTCCCTCTCCTGCACTAAGGGAAGCTCTATAACAGAGTTGGAACAGGTGGCTCAGTGGCTAAGACACTGATCTTGTCAATCGAAAGGTTGGCATTTCAGCGGTTCGAATCCCTAGTGAAGTGTTAACCGGGTGAGCTCCCGTTATTTGTCCCAGCTTCTGCCAACCTAGCAGTTCGAAAGCATGTAAAAAATGCAAGTAGAAAAATAGGGACCACCTTTGGTGGGAAGGTAACAGTGTTCCATGTGCCTTCGGTGTTTAGTCATGTGGCCACATGACCATGGAGATGTCTTCGGACAATGCGGGCTCTTCGACTTTGAAACGCCAATGGGCACCGGCCCCTAGAGTTGGGAACGACTAGCACATATGTGCGAGGGGAACCTTTACTTTTACCTTTAAGGGGCCCTAGAGGCCTTCTTGCCCAACCCCTACTCAAGCAGAAGACACAATACCTTTCTGGACAAACAGCTGTCCAGTCTCTTTTTAACTTCTGGAGGCAAGCTGTTCCACTGATTAATTGTTCTCACCATTAGGAAATTTCTCCTTAGTTCCAGGTTGCTTATCTCCTTGTTTATTTTCCATCCATTGTTTCTTATCTTGCCTGCTTTAATAAATAGGATTCTATAGTCTTCTTTACTTTTACTTCACCCCATAAAAGGCCACAGGAAGGAACTTTTTCAGGTAGGCAGCCAAAGAAATGACGACATCAGCAATACTGCTTTCAGCAATAAAGAAAGCTTTAAAAAAAAAAAAAAGCCACTGGGAGAAATTTGGAAGAACATTCCTGGCATCCTGGAGAAGATAGGGAAGCAAAGGTCTCCTTAGCAGAAGGAGTAATTCTGGAAAAAATTGCAAGCTTGCTTTGATGCCAGATGATTTCAAGCTGTCTGCTATGTCCAAGAGATAGAGGCAGGCAAGGGGCATCTTGGCTTGTGTCTTCAAAACCAAGGCTGTGTACTGTCAGTTGGGACTGAGGTCCTTCCCAATTGTTACACAAGCCAGGTACACCACAATAGGAGCATCCTGGGTCAGGCTGGGCCCTACCATTAGGTATGTAGGGACCCCTCAGCAGCAGATGCCAAGAAAACTGAAAAGGTAGCAGCAAAATAATGGAAAACAGTCATCTGTTTTCTACCTAGTCTTCTCTGGGCTTCCTTGTTCCCATCGGGTGCATTTCAACATATTCTCTTACTGCCAACTGTTGAAATTAGATGCTGCTTAGCTTCTGTATGTGGGACAGGAGAAGTGTCTGCTTGACCCTTCGGTAGTAATAACAGATTAACAGAGTTGGAAGAGACCTTGCAGGTCATTGAGTCCAACCCCCTGCCCAAGCAGAGACCCTACATCTGCCTCTATTTAGGATCGAACTCACAACCTCCTGATTGTGAGGCAAGAGCTCTACCTCTAGACCATCTGGTCTTGGTAACATGTCTTCAGCTGGCTTTAATAAAGCCATTGCAGCCATTCAGAAGGACCAAAGTCCTTTCTTTGAGCAACATGGTCTGGATCGGAACCTCAGATCTGTGGGACTACCAAGGAGAATATTTAGGAGTAGTTCAGGATTGAAATGAGAGGTCCTCTCAAAGAACCACCAACACGGATAGGGCAATCCACTAAATCCACTATAAATTGAGAGCAGACCCTACTTCCTACTAGCACTGATAATGTTACCTAGTTTGGTAATGAAACATCTGCAAGAAAACAACCAAGCTTAGAGAGCACACACCCCAAAAGACCACCAAATCCTTATCCCAGAAGATTCAACTTGGTCAACTTTAAGTTGGGTGGGCTTCAACTCCCAGAATTCCCCAGCCAGCACGGGCTAGAGAATTCTGGGAGCTGAAGTCCCCCACCCATCTTAAAAGTTGCCAAGGTTGAGAAACACTACTCTGGATCCTAACAGTTCTCTCCGGCTTTTCTCAGGGGATCTCCTGTTGCTTGATCCCACCAAGAACAAATCTTAGAGATAGGCTGGAGAGAGGGAGGGAGGGAGGAAAGGAAGGAAGGAAGGAAGGAAGGAGAGAGGGGGGAGGGGGAGGGAGGGAGTGAGAAACTGGCCCAAAGTCATCTCACAAAGTTTCATAGCTAAAGGTGGATTTGAACCTGGGTAATCCTAGTCCAACACCATACTCACTCCATCCCATATTCTTTCTGGATCCCAGAATGCTCCGCATGGGTGATTCCCTTGATCTCGGCACAGTTTCATTCAATCTGCATCATTATTGGTGACAATTATGGGAATCTAAGCCATTCGGGTTCATTTTTTTGACTGAAGTGGCATAAATACACTTGTAATAAGTACTAGTGGAACTACTGCACATTAAGAACTTCATTGACAGAAGCATTGTGCAATCTTTAGCTCCATTTGCAATCTCAGTCAGCCTTGCTTATAGAATTTGAAACAAACTTCATAAAGACTAAGCGCACAGAGCTCATATAAAATACGTATATAAATGCTTTACTTCTTTCTTTCCTTGCTTCTCAGTATCCCATTTTTGTTTTGTATGATTGTATATTGTGCTCCCTTCTATTTTTCCCACAACAACCATCCCGGGAGGAGGAGGGATAGGCTGAAAGAATGACCAGCTCAAAATAATTCAGGTGGCTTCAAGCAGAAAGGTGAAATAGAACTATTATTATTATTAGTAGCAGCATCAGGAATACAACTGTCAAGCAGGCCGGGGAAATCAGGAGATTCAAATGAGTTTAAAGATTTATTGCCATCTTAAGCTCTGTATGAGAATCGGGCCAACTAACAGTCAAGGGAAAAGAGCGGGAGATAAGAAAGGCATTCATGACAGGCAGGGACTCGTGACTTATGACTTGTTTGACCTCTCCCTCAAACTCAGCCTGGTCCTCTCCTACAACAACACAATTAGCAGAAGATCTTGAATTTAGAGGAAACACCCCCACCCCAAAAAAAGGAAATTTAGAGGGGGGGGAGGCATGTTGGTTTCCATTACTGCTAATTCTCGACTTACAACAGTTCATTTAGTGACTATTCAAAGCACTGAAAAAAGTGACTTATGACCGTTTTTTCACAGTCACAACCTTTGCAGCATCCCCATGGTCATGGGATCAAAATTCAGATGCTTGGCAACTGGTTCGCATTTATGACCACTGCTGTGTCCCAAAGTCCTGTGATCCCCTTTTGCGGCCTTCTGACAAGCAGAAGTCAATAGGGAAGCCAGATTCACTTAACAACCGGGTTACTAACTTATCAACTGCAGTGATTCACTTAACAACTGAGGCGAGAAAGGTCGTAAAATGGGGCAAAACTCACTTAACAAATGCCTCACTTAACAACTGAAATGTTGGGCTCAGTTGTGGTCGTAAGTGTACTATATTCTCAGCAAATCTAAGATAGCCTTCCCACATGAAATACAAGATTATTTAGGGAGAGAGGGAGAAAATTTTAAAAAATCCAAACTAATCTTTCCTTCAGGGCTGGATGGGAGATATATAACTACAGACAGGGGTGAAATGCTCCCGGTTCGCACCGGATTGCCCGATCCGGTAGCGATGGTGGCGAGTGGTTCGCAGAACCGGTAGCAAAAATCCCTGCCCCCCCCCCCCATGCCCAGCTGAGTTGCGCAATCATCAGAGGCCTTTTTTTTTTTAATTTTTAAAAGCATTTTTTTCTACAAACACTTCGGTTGAAAAAATGCTTTTAAAGGTAAAAAAAAAAAAGCCTTTGATGATCACACGGCTCAGCTGGGATCATCAAAGGCTTTTAAAAGCATTTTTTGTACAACCTCTGAACAGGTTGTAGAAAAAATACTTTTAAAAACCTCTGACAATCCCAGCTGAGTTGCCTGATCGGCAGAGGCTTTTAAAAGGAAAAAAAACTCAGCTGGGATTGTCAGAGCCTTTTGAAAGCATTTTTTTTTTTTTACAAAAAATGGTTTTAAAAGTAAAAAACAAAAATTGGTCACGCCCAACCAGTCACATTACCCCCCCACAGTAGTAACAAATTTTAGATTTCACCACTGACTACAGATATATATGCATGATCACAATCTTGGAATCGAACTGATTTCTCTGCTCTCTCTCCTGCAGATCCATGAAGATCTGAAGATCTCAAGCATGGGCCTATTTCTCTGCTGCTGAAGGAGGGCAGTTTCGCTGGGACAGAACAAGGGAAAAACAAGGGGAAGAATTGGAGACCTCCAGTGACAGGAAGAGAAAACTAAAATCCATCATCGGTCTACCCAGGGTTTAGAAAACCAGCCAAGTGAAAACAGTTGCCAAGGTAAATGAATCTCTTCGAGCATTTCACAATGCAAAGTTGGCTCCGGGTTTGGTAACTGTGTGTCTTTCCCGGAATTTCACCTTGAGAAGAGGTGGAGCATAAAAGGAGCTCTTCTACCCACAGGTGGAGTTTGCAAAATGCAAGACTTTTGTGGCACCCAACGGAGATCCAAGGCAAGGCCTGGGCCCTCTTGTTTGGCCTCTGGGAAAGAAACCAATCTGTGTAGAAAAGAGTGGGGCTCGGTCTCTGCTTATATGCAAGTGGCTTGCTCTGTCAATGTTGGTGGTTTAGTGGTTCCTTTTTTTTTCTTTTCTTTTTTGAAAAAGTTTTTTTTTTAAATTTTATTTCTCATAAACATGTCTTCAATGTACAGTCTCTTATATCTCGTTAATCATACACATTCTCTTTTGACTTTCATATTAGTTCGTTAACCAATTTAAGTATCTTCGGGGTTGCTCTTCTACAGTGGTGAAATCCAAACTTTTTTACTACCGGTTCTGTGGCCATGGCTTGGTGGGCGTGGTGTGGCTTGGTGGCAGGGGAAGGATACTTCAAAATCTCCATTCCCACCCCAGTCCTGGGGGAAGAATATTACAAAATCTCCATCCCCACCCCACTCTGGGGCCAGCCAGAGGTGATATTTGCCGGTTCTCTGAACTATTCAAAATTTCCGCTACCAATTCTCCAGAACCTGTCAGAAGCTGCTGGATTTCACCCCTGCTCTTCTACCATTCCATCTCCCTTACAGCAATCCTTCTTCTCGACTCTTTCCCTTCCCGCCCTTCTTCTATCCTCTTCTATTTTCTTCTTTTCTCCTCTCCTTCCCCTTCCTTTCCCCCACACCTCCCTTTTTCCTCTCTTCTAACCTTCTCTCCTACTCTTATTTCCCCTCCCTTTCTTCCTCTCCTTTTCCCTTTCTTCTGTTCCTCTCTCTCCTTCCTCTCTTCTCCCCTCCTATCTATCCCTCTACTCCTCCTGGTTTAGTGGTTCCTTGATTAGGCTGTTTACTGAGCCACCAATCCCAGAAACCAATCCCAGAAAGAGAACTTTCTTTAAGCACACCGGAACAAATGCAGCTGAGAGAAGAGAATATTTATAACTCTGGGTTAAACTGTGGGGGTCCTTGATGCCCTCTGAGCTTGTTTAAGTGTTTTTTCCGGTGAGACCGGTCTCTCAGGGCAACCTGATCTACCCAAATATGGGACAGAGCATCCAGCTGCCACGTTTGTGGGGTCCTTGGTGCTCTTTGAGCTTGTTTGTTTTTTTGGCAGACGTTTCATTACCCAACTAGGTTACATGATCAGTGCTAGACGGGAGTGGGGTTTGCTTTCTGTTTATATATTGACTTTCCCTGTCAGTGTTGGTAGAAATTTTCTTGGTGGCTCAGTAAACAACCTAATCAAGGAACCACAAAACTACCAACCAACAGTGACAGAGCAAGCCACTTGCATAAAAGCAGAGACCAAGCCCTACACCCTTCTACACTGATGATGTTACCTAATTGGGTAATGAAACGTCTGCAAGAAAACAGCCAAGCTCAGGGAGCACCAAGGACCCCACAAACACAAGCAGAAAGAAGGAATAGAATTACTATTAGCAGCAGGAGGAGGAGGAACATTGCGGAGTCTTCTGTCCTGTTGACTATGCCAATCAAATAGTCCCTTGTTCCATGATACCCTATTCTGATACCACCCAATTTTTTGTAGTTGTCTCCTTTTCGGTCAATCTGCCAACCTCTTCCAAGTTCATTGGATTGTTTTATGCCTCTTCCCTCCAGGTTTCCCCATTTTTACTGGGAATTAATTTTTGTTTCCAGCTGGCCTCTTCTAGGTGTGTTGGGAGTGTTTAATTCCATGGCTTCCAGCAAATTTGGGCTGATGCCAGCTTGTAGGAGGTGAGCTTATACCTGGGCTGTCTGGAATTGGCTGCCTGAGTTGAGTCTAACATTTTTATCTGACACTTCTGAAAGCCATCAGGGACTAAGTTACTTTTGTTGTTGGTGGTTGTTTTTTTTTTTTTTTTAATGGGCTGGAAAAATCTGTTCTGTGCTACGTTTTAATTATACCCTTTCTTTGCTGATCTGTGCACATCTGTGGGGAGGGGAAATTCTTTGAAATTTTGTGTCGGCTGGGGCTGGGATGACGGAGGAGGAAATAAAGAGGGAGATTGAACACTTTGATAGCTCGGAGTTTCAAAGAAACTGCCCTCCATCATGACAAGCGCTGCGGCTACCATCTTTTAAAAAAAAACACGCACACCATTTAATTTCACTGCTGTTCTTCCTGGAGGCTTCCAGGACCGCTGTCTACCTGATTCAGAATTAACATTTTTAAGGAGGCATATGGGTGGCAGCAGTGGTGAAATTCAAATTTTTTTACTACCAGTTCTGTGGGCGTGGCTTGGTGGGCATGGTGTGGCTTGGTGGGCATGGCAGTGGAAGGATATTGCAAAAGAGCCTTGGTAGTACAGTGGTCTAAAGCACCCTGTTATTAAGACCAGCTGCCTGCAATTACTGCAGGTTCGAATCTCGCCAGGCTCAAGGTTGACTCAGCCTTCCATCCTTTCTAAGGTAGGTAAATTGAGGACCCAGTTGTGGGGGCAATAAGCTGACTTTGTATAAATATACAAAAGGATGAAGGCTATTGCTTATTGCTTAGCACATTGTAAGCCGCCCTGAGTCTCCGGAGAAGGGCGGCATATAAATCAAATTAAAAAAAAAAAAATCCCCATTCCCTCCCCACTCCAGGGGAAGGACATTGCAAAATCCCCATTCCCTCCCCACTCTGGGGCCAGCCAGAGGTGGTATTTGCCAGTTCTCCGAACTACTCAAAATTTCCGCTCCCGGTTCTTCAGAACCTGTCAGAACCTTCTGGATTTCACACCTGGTTGGCAGCCCAAAAGTCACCTTTGTAACATGCAAATCCTTTCTGAGTGTGAGCCCTGTCTATATCTTTTTTTCCCCTAATTTCAATAATTCCAGAGCTGTTTCTTCCACAGCGTGTGCCAATTTTATTTCTTTAAAGGATTTCCCTGATCCTCTGCAAAAAAATTAAGCGTGGGACTCAGCCTCTCCCTTGACATCTTAAGTAGATGCCTATAAAAATCAATGTGCAATAGGCAAAGTGACATGCATAAGTCTCTGTAAGTTAGCGGTAAGCCCAGCACCTTTCCCCCTCCAGATTTAGTAAATTAATTTTTCCTAGACGTTAAATCATATGATGAACAATTAACGGAACTAGGTATGTTTAGCCTAACGAAAAGAAGACTTAGGGGGAGACATGATAGCAGTTTTCTAGCACTGGATTCCATACTCTGTCCATGGACAGAGAGGGCCTCTGGTTTGAAAGAGGGGTTAAAGAGGCCATCTATGTCAAAATTGAACAGCCCTCTCTCAAGAGCCTTGGTAGTACAGTGGTTTAATGCACCCTGTTATTAAGACCAGCTGCCTGCAATTACTGCAGGTTCGAATCTCGCCAAGGCTCAAGGTTGACTCAGCCTTCCATCCTTTCAAAGGTAGGTGAAATGAGGACCCAGTTTGTGGGGGCAATAAGCTGACTTTGTATAAATATACAAAAGTATGAAGGCTATTGCTTAACGCATTGTAAGCCGCCCTGAGTCTCCAGAGAAGGGCGGCATATAAATCAATTTTTTTTAAAAAAAGGGGGGCAATGGGAAGGGATATCACATGATCTTATCTACAATCTACAATACAGTCAACAGTTCCAAGAAGACTCCACATCACTCAGGTCACCCTGATGACACAGCTAAAGCTCCAGATGATCTCAACGACTCTCTAAAAGGATGCAAATGCCCAGCTGCCTGCAAGGAGTATAAATCCTTCCATTCCCCACCATCCAGTCAGAGCTGAAGAAGCTTCTTAGATGAGAAGTGAAACATTTTCAAAGGGAAACCAGAAAGTCCTGTTGCCTCTTGAAAAAAGGCACCTTTGGGACTAGCACTGAAGGGCCTGTCACAGCGGTGTCACTAAACGAACTGTTTAGTATAACAGTTTGCAATCCTCCTGCAAAGTTGAGGATTGCCTGTACATTAAAGCTGTGCACACTTGAAAATAATTTGGAGGAAGTACTTCAGACCTCACATTAGCACTTCCTGCTCTCTGTTGAAACACACAAAGCCTTTTCTTCATGCTTTGGTACAAGCCTGAAAAGGATGGCTTTTGCTGCTGTTGAACTGATGATGATATCTAGCTGGGTCATGAAAAGTTTGCACGAAAGCAACTAAGCCCCGAACCATTAGTGGATAAACCCAAGTAGATAGTTTACTGTTGAATGTCTAATGCAAGAATCTCACCAGATTGTCTTCTGCCTTCCCTTGGGAATGGCCAGATACAGACCTAAGAATTGGACCTCAAAACGTTTCCTCCCCAGAATGGACTCTAAACTGGTATGTCTCTGTCAGGTTTCGATGTCATCTCAAATAAATTGCACTCCCAAGCAATTAATCTTTGCTGAAATATTCCATTTATTGAGTACGACAGATCTGGCCCGGACTTCGTCGTAGCCGATACTAACCCTCTGACCCCAAACCCTTCCCTTTCCGTTCCCCAATTCTCATCTTCTCATTGGCCATCTTTCAAGTCAGTCTTCCCAGCTCCTGCCTTCAACCCCAGGAATGTCCCCCTCCCATCCCATCTCCTAGGGGATATTATCTACAGAGAAAATAAGTAGGTGAAAAGTCAAGCCTCCTCCTCTTTATGGCAGCATTGAAATGCTGACAGTCTCTTTGTTTCCTCTAGAGCAGGGATGGCGAACCTTTTTGGTACCGAGTGCCCAAACCAGAATGTGCGTTCATATACATGCGCTGGAGCACCGGAAACCCAAAGACTAGTTGGCCAGCACATGCATGCATGCATGTTTTTGGGCTGTTTTTCAGCCATTTTCAGGGCCAAAAATGGCCCGCAAAACAGCCAAGAAAATGGCCTGAAAACAGCCCGAAAAAGGCCTGGAAACAGCCTGGTTTTGGGCTGTTTTCCGGCGCTCCGGCACCCGCAAAAACCAGCTGGCCAGAGCGCATGAAACCAGAAGAGCAGCTGGCAATGGCGCATGTGCCCACAGAGAGAGATCTGCGTGCCACCTCTGGCACACATGCCATAGGTTCGCCATCACAGCTCTAGAGGCACCTTCTCTCCTTCTGCCGGCGATTCCCCTGGAACCGGGAGAAGGGTGGGAAAGTAGGGTTCCCTTTGGGAAGTGACGAACTGCTGCTGAAAAGTTGGTCTGGTTGGCCAGTTGGGATCTCGTAGACAGATGGAAAAGTTCATTCTTTGCCGATATGGAACTGGAGTGTTTGTTTTCCCTTGCAGCTTTAAGTCTAAAATTCTTCCCAGTATGTTGGAGCCAAGGGAACACGCCCTCAAAATGAGAGTATATACCAAAGTTTGCCATATTTCCAGAGAGCTCTTGTTCTAATGCTTTGGCCCCGTCCTTTTGTCTCGTGGATGCCAAAGAAAGCGGGGAGCAGGCTGCGTGTGGCATTGAGGCTGGCTGATTAGCCACCAGCAGCCTGGCACGCAGATGGCCTTCTGGTTGAAGATGCGCCAACTTGGGTGGTGGAAGAAAGCAGGGTTTAGGAAAAGCTCAGCGCCTTTTAAGCCGAGGAAAGGCTGGGTGCCAAGCTCTGCCTTGGAGGTCCTTGGATGGAGGCCAGGTCTTAGTGTAGATTCTCTCTTGCCAATTCAAGCAGGCACTGCACAAAATTGCATTTACAGCCACAGATGAAAAGGACAGATGAACAGAGGCTAACCAAGCCCCATTGATGGGTCAACCTGACCCTACCTGTGCAGGACAGCCATATCCTCCCAGGAAAGTCACTTCCCTACCTTCCCTTTCAGCGATATCAGCGGTGGGCTGCTGGAGGTTCGCAGGGGTTCAAGAGAACCTTCAGCTAAGATTCTGTGCAGTTTGGAGAACCCCCAAATCCCACTCCTGGCTGGCCCCGCCCCACCCACCCTTCCAGGAGTCCCCACATAGCCAGTTTTGGATGCAGATAAGTGCAGGGCATGCAAGGAGGCTCGGGGAGGGCAAAAAACGGGCCTACTGTTCAGGAAGGCCTGTTTCTGGCCTCCAGAGGGCCTCTGGAGCCTGGGGAGACCATTTTCGCCCTCCCGGAGGCTCAAACAAAGCCTCTGGAGCCCGGGGAGGGCAAAAACAGCCCCCCCACTCCCGCCATGGTGCAGGAGGCTGACTAGACCACGTCCAGCATGGCCACGCCCACCCAGCAACCGGGCAGAGAACCCCTTGCTAAAATTTTTGAAACCTACCCCTGAGCGATACGTTATTAAGTAGACGCCACTTGTGAAAATAACTTGATGCTATGAGAGTGGTGTGCCGAGATATCAGTTAGAAATGACATTCTCCTCTCCCCTCTGTTTTCGAGGATAACAAATTACTGCTCAGAAATTAACACTGTTTTTTAATGGCTGGAAAGCATTTGAAGATGCTATCCACAAAAAGCAGTATCCAAGTATTTCAGATAAATCGGTCGTCTCTCTTTCATTCTCTGTTGAGGGACTGGCTGTCCTGTACAGGGTGGATTTGATTTAAATCGAGTTGATTTAAATCACAATTTAAATCATGATTTAAATCACTAGCAAAAAGGCTTGATTTAAATCAACTCGATTTAAATCATGATTTTTAAAGAGCAACTGTCATCTCTGCTCCTCCTTTGACCCACCGTTGACTCACCGATAGTCCCAGGGTTGCAGAATATACAGCCTCGTGCTACATAACTAAGCTCCATTTCATGCTGAATAAACTAAATGATTTATGTATCTTAAATAGAAAACTATCTTACGATAGATTTTTACCCCAAAAGTTTTTTATTAAAATAAATTCGATAAAAATCAAAAAAATCCGATTTAAATAAAAAAAATCCGATTTAAATCAAAAAAATCATTGATTTTTATCCACCCTGGTCCTGTATCAACCTTCTGCAAAGGGGAATTTTCCAGAGGTGATAGAAGTGATATAGACAGCAATGGTTGGAGATAATTCCAAAATATCTTCAGAACAATTGTTATGATAACAAAGCAGAGCTTCCCCTCATTTCTAATCAATTGCCGTAGTTCAGAGATTGAAAAGTGGTGGAATTGACAGACTAAATCAGGGGTCTCCAAACTTGGCAACTTTAAGACTTGTGGACTTCAACTCCCAGAATTCCTCAGCCGGCAAAGTTTTGCTGGCTGAGGAATTCTGGGAGTTGAAGTCCACAAGTTTTAAAGTTGCCAAGTTTGGAGACCCCTGGATTAAATTGACAGTTTCTCAACTGTGGCTGCTTTCAGATGGGTGGGCTTCGACTCTCAGAATTCCTTAGCCAGCAAATTGGGCATTTCCCAGATTAACAAATAAACAGAGTTTGGAAGGGACCTTGGAGGCCTTCTAGTCCAACCCCCTGCTCAAGCAGGAAATCCTATACCATTTCAGACAAATGGTTATCCAATCTCCTCTTAAAATCCTCCAGTGTTGAAGCAACCACAACTTCTGGAGGAAAATCATTTCATTGATTAATTGTTCTATCAAGAAATTTCTCCTCAATTCTAGTTTGGTTCTCTCCTTGATTACTTTCCATCCATTGCTTCTTGTCTTGCCATCACCTGGTGCTTTGGAGAATAGGTTGACTCCCTCTTCTTTGTGGCAGCCCCTGAGATATTGGAACACTGCTATCATGTCACCCCTAGTCCTTCTTTTCATTAAACTAGACATAGCCAATTCCTGCAACCGTTCTTCATATGTTTTAGCCACCAGTCCCCTAATCATCTTTGTTAAAGTCACATTGTAATCCAAGACTATGAAGATAATACTTAAGGTAAATGTGGTTCTTCTTGAAAAGACCACTAAATATGGGTCTCAAAAGATGTCTTGACACCAATCCTGTGCACATCAGAAGTCAGCGTGATGCCCAAACCATGTTTGGCAAAATACTGGTCAGACATTCACCAGGGGGTTGCCACCATAAAACCAGAAGGCTAACTCCTTTTGCAGGTCAAGCCAACATGGTCTGGAAGATGATGTCCAGCAACTGGAGCCCAATAGCATGCCTTAGCAGCCAACAATGGCCAGTAGGAACTGGGCAGTTCCCAAAAACCCAATTGGATTATTCCAACCTTGTCAAAGACTTTTCACATTGGGTTACCATCACTCGTACACCAAGCCTCGTGTTGGGATGCAAGGCAGTGTTAAAACTGAAACAGCCAAGGAGGAATTTTGTTATGCTATGAAGAGATGTTTTCTAGGGGAAAAAATTTAGAAAAACACTTTATGGTCACAGTTAGTCAGGTGTGAAGAGCACCCTAAGCACTGATATGAGCCAGCATGCAAATCTGTTTATTAATGATTATATAATGAAACTGCCTTAAACCGAATGAGACTTGTGATACATTTAGCTCAGTGTTTTATATTGTTGGCATCGTGACAGTTTTAGCATAGAAAGACAGGGGGGGGCTGCATTGACAGGTTTGGAAAAAATGCCATGTACTATAGGTTGGCAAGGTAGCAAGACTGTTTCCTTGATTATTATTATTTTTTAATTAGGCTTGTTTAGAGCTGTTTGGTTTAAATTACCAACTGGGAAGACCCCTTCTCCTGCTTCCTGGTTCTAAGCCTGTTAGGAAGTTTAAAAATTGGAAAAGTGATGATTGTTGCTTTACTTTAAGGTCACCAAAATTTAGTGCTTCTAACTCTAAGCCAGGCTTCTGCAACCTTAAATACTCAAAGAGCCATTTGGAATCCATTTCCCACAGAAAAGAAAACGCCGGGAGCCACAAAACCCTTCCTGTGCCTGACTATTTCTTGAGTGGCCACAAAACTAGCATATGTAGTTGAATTGAATGTTCTGGTTTCTTCTGAAACTTTTCTTTTCTTGGATTTATCCATGGTTGGCCTACCGGGGGTTGAAAAGCTCAATAAATCACGTCCCAGCAGGTGTCGCACATTGGCGGTTGTGATGCCTATTTTGAGTGACAGGGAGCCGCAGCAGAGGGGTGAAAGAGCCACATGCGGCTCCAGAGCCGCGGGTTGCTGACCGCTGCTCTAAGGAGATTTCGTTGTGATGAATGGGACTTTGCTAGTTCCTGACCCAGTGTGCTGTTATAGACTGATCTTACTCAACTTAGCAACTTTAAGAGATGTGAATTTCAACTCTTACAGATTCCCATGCTGGCTGAGGAATTTTGAGGAGATATGGACTTCAAGTTCCTTCAAGTTCATCTCTTCAAGTTCCCAAGTTTGAGAAACACTGTGGTAGACCAAAAAAATAATAATAATTTAAAGAAAGACACAGAAGAAATGATTTCTTCTTCTTTACACCAATCAGATAGCTCAGCTTGCCGTCATTTCTTTTGAAATAGCTCTGCAAGTCTCCATAAGAAGTGGTTAGACTCACCTATTTAAAATAGCCTGAAAAATTAAAACGAACAAATCAACGGAAGGAAACTGACTAAGTTTTAAAAATATTTAAATTGTTAAAAGCTCAAAATATCATGGGAACCAATTCTCTTTTGAAGCTATCTAGTTGGCGACCATTGCAACATTACAAGGCATGTGCTTTTTCAAGTATGAAAAATTTGTCTTCCTCCCTCCCTCCTTCCCTCTCTCTCTCTCTCTCTCTTCCCTCCTCTGATCTAAATCATCTTAAGAACTGGGGCAGTGTGGGAATAACAGATTAAAAAGTGACAGTGTTCAAGTCCTTTTAGAAACCTGGCCAAACCCATACCACAAAAAACAAACAAACAAATAAAGGAGAAATGTTTAGATAGCTTCACACCATATCTACAGAAGAGGGAAAAAAATATATCACAACCCCACAATGACAACTTGCTGGGCGGTGGGTAGATTATGGGCTTCTCTTCCACCAAAGCAAGGCCACTAAAGAAGAAAAGAGGGAAGGGACTACAAACCCCTTTGACTGAAAGAAAGGCAATTCTCTGAATTTCATAAGTTGCCAATTCGGTCCCACGTTGCAGTAGGCTGAGCTGATCATCATGGAGGATATGTGGTCCCGGTAAACCCTTTTTTGGCACCTTTCATTTTTAAACGCTGGATTTAAGCTTACATTCTCTAAACCCCTGGGTCTCTTTCTTCGTAATCAGCAAACGTGCATAAATTGTAATCCTTCCACCGGGAACCGGACAATTTTTACATAATCAGACCACTAGCGAAAGGACATCTTGATAAGCTTTTGCGCAACCTGTTTCAACAGGAATGTTACAGGGATCATGATGTTTTATCTTTCCAGCTCAACGGACTAGCCCTAAGCCCTTCCAAATCCAAGGTGAAGCTGAGGACGTGTAACCCTTGATCTCGTCATGGGGCTGAGGACAGCCAGAGTCCAAAATACCAGAAAGCTTTAGAAGCATACAAGGTGAGAGCTCACATACACGGAGAGAGAGAGAGATCTGGAAAACTTTTCGAGGCCCCTCTTAGCCCTGAAATGCCTTCCCAAGCTATTAATAACACTGCTTTTCTTAGTATATAACCTGAAAGTGGCTTCTAGCTAAATTATTGCCAGGCGTGGAATAATATTACAGTAGGCCCAGGGGTGAAATCCAGCAGGTTCTGACAGGTTCTGGAGAACCGGTAGCGGAAATTTTGAGCACTTCAGAGAACTGGAAAATACCACCTCTGGCTGGCCCCAGAGTGGGGTGGGAATGGAGATTTTGCAATATCCTTCCCCCAGGAGTGGGGAGGAATGGGGACTTTGCAGTTTCCTTCCCCCAGGAGTGGGGAGGGAATGGGGATTTTGCAGTATCCTTCTCCTGGAGTGGGGTGGGAATGGAGATTTTGCAGTATCCTTCCCCTGGAGTGGGGTGGGAATGGAGATTTGGCAATATCCTTCCCCCAGGAGTGGGGAGAGAATGGGGATTTTGCAGTGTCCTTCCCCTGGAGTGGGGAGGGAATGGGGATTTTGCAGTATCCTTCCCGCAGGAGTGGGGAGGGAATGGGGATTTTGCGGTATCCTTGCCCCAGGAGAGGGGTGGGAATGGAGATTTTTCAATATCTTTTCCCCAGGAGTGGGGGGGGGGGAGAATGGGGATTTTGCAGTATCTGACTGTTGAGGTAGTCCTCGACTTACGACTGCAATAGAGGCCAACCTTTCCATTGCTAAGCAACATAGTTCTTTAAGTGAGTTTTGCCCCGTTTTACAACCCTTCCTTGCCAGAGTTGTTAACATTGTAGGAGTTAAAGTAGTAACCCGTTTGTTAAGTGAATCTGGTTTTCCCCCCATTGACTTTGCTTGTCAGAAGGTCACAAAAAGAGATCCCGTGACCCCTGGGACACTGCAACCATCATAAATATGAATCAGTTGTGTTTGGATCACGTGACCATGGGGATGCTGCGACGGTCGTAAGTGTGAAAAATGGTCATAAGTCACTTTTCCCCCCAATGCCGTTGTAACGGTCACTAAATGAACTGTCATAAGTCAAGGACTACCTGTAATTTCTTGGGACTTCCTCCTTCCTTGTTTTAAAGGTAGCATTGCTCTGACTGTCCATTTTTTTCAAAGCCCCCAACGGCACTTTTTTCAGTGCCGTGGTAACTTTGAAAGACCATTAAATGAATCATTCTTAGGACTATAATCCAGGTGGTGCAGAGGTACCTTAGAATAACAGAGTTGGAAGGGACCTTGGAGGTCTTCTAGTCCAACCCCCTGCTTAGGCAGGAAATCTTATACCACTTCAGACAAATGGTTATCCAACATCTTCTTAAAAACTTCCAGTGTTGGAGCATTCGCAACTTCTGGAGGCAACTCGTTCCACTGGTTAATTGTTCTCACCATTAGGAAATTTCTCCTTAGTTCTAGGTTGCTTCTCTCCTTCATTAGTTTCCACCCATTGCTTCTTGTCCTGCCCTCAGGTGCTTTGGAGAATAGCTTGACTCCCTCTTCTTTGTGGCAGCCCCTGAGATATTGGAAGACTGCTATCATGTCTCCCCTAGTCCTTCTTTTCATTAAACTAGACATACTCAGTTCCTGCAACCATTCTTCATATGTTTTAGCCTCCAACCTCCTAATCATCTTTGTTGCTCTTCTCTGCACTCTTTCTAGAGTCTCTACATCTTTTTTATATCTTGTTATCTATATCCACATCTTCGTGATATCTATGGAGGTTCTCAGTCATCCAGGTCATGGTTGTCCCAAAGGTGCTTTTTCAAGAGGCAACTGGACTTTTCTGGTTTTTTTCTTTGAAGACGTTTCGCTTATCATCCAAGAAGCTTCTTCAGCTCCGTGTGAAAATGAATCTGTCTTATTCTTTCATTGAGGAATTGGAGCTGTGCTTTCTGCAGGATGTTTTCTGCTTTATTGTTGAGCACAGACCCAGGCTGTTGTGGATGATTCTGTCCTGTCTGCATCTCAAACTGAAGCGCAAATGGTTCCTGTAGCCTGCAATTTTTCTGGAAATCCATTCATATTCCCTCATTGTTCGCAAGGTGTTCATCCCAAAGGGCCTCGCTAAATATCTACGGAGATTCTCAATCATCTAAGTCATGGTTGTCCCCAAAGGTGCTTTTTCAAGAGGCAACTGGACTTTCTGGGGTGGGGGAGTTTGAAGATGTTTCGCTTCTCATCCAAGAAGCTTCTTCACTCAGAGCTGAAGAAGCTTCTTGGATGAGAAGTGAAACGTCTTAAAAAAAAACAGGAAGTCCACTTGTCTCTTGAAAAAGCACCTTTGGGACTACTTTCTTGCTAGGTATCCTTCACACAAGCAGACCCAGACAATTGGTACAGACTCGGCATTATCTCCTCAGAACATATTCTTTAATGACCATTCCCAGCAGTCCCACCTGTCTTGATTGCTGAAGGATCTTGGGAGTTGTAGTTCAACAGCCTCAGAGGAACCAGAAGTTCCTCATAAGTTCTTTGCGACACCAAGCCAACATGGCCTTTAGTGTAAGAATGGGCAATCCTTTGGTGACTGGAGCTGTCTCATTGTTTCCTCCTCCTCCTCCTCCTCCTCCTCCTCCTCCTCCTCCTCCTCCTCCTCCTCCTCCTCCTCCTCCTCCTCCTCCTCCTCCTCCTCCTCCTCCTCCTCCTCCTCCTCCTCCTCCTCCTCCTCTTCTTCTTCTTCTTCTTCTTCTTCTTCTTCTTCTTCTTCTTCTTCTTCTTCTTCTTCTTCTTCTTCTTCTTCTTCTTCTTCTTCTCCTCCTCCTCCTTCTTCTTCTCCTCCTCCTTCTTCCTCTTCTTCTTCCATTTGACTGATATATCAGCAATGTGAGGGCAATACTTGGAGCTCTGTTCAACATGAGCCCAAGAAAAGACGTGTAAGAGAAGACCACAAAGTATTCACTCAGTCTATGCATATAATTCCTATCCTGTCAAAGGCACAAATCATCCTGAAATGTATAAAGGCACAGCTCCTTCACAGCTGTCCTAACATCTTCTGATGGTGCGTCCATATCCAGAAATAGTTTTCATCTATTCTGTCATCCGTATTTCTTTCCTCAAAGCCCTGAATACCACCATCTCATATGACAATGAATTCTGTGTTGCATTCTCTGAGGAAGAACTTGCCAACAGGTTCTACAGGTAATCCTTGAATTACGACCATAATTGAACCTGCCCATTACGGGTTGTAAGTCATGATGGATGTAAAACAGGTCACCCATGTGACTGGCTTGATTTTTGTGACCTTTTTTGCAGCTGTTGTTAAATGAACACCAAGGTCATTGAGTGAAGTCATTGTTCACTATGGGGTGTTTTTGCCGGAAACCAGAAGTAAACAACATGTTTCAGCAAAAAGGTCATAAATTGTGATCATGTGACTGCTGGATGCTTCAAACAGCCTTAAATCTGGGCTGATTGATGAGCGACCAAAATATGGTCATGTGACCATGGAGGAGGAGGCCATCAGAATTTAGGAACTGTGTCTTTGGGGGGGATCCATTGTAAGTGACTGGTCATAAATAGAGGACTACCTGATAGAAGATTGATAGAAGACCTCCAAGGTCCCTTCCAGATTCTGTTCTGATTCTGACCACAGAACATCTCTTTATAGACCATTCTCAATTTTGTGTGGTTTTTATCATTTCCTTAACATCTATAGTTTTCTTTCTTTCTTTCTTTCTTTCTTTCTTTCTTTCTTTCTTTCTTTCTTTCTTTCTTTCTTTCTTTCTCTCTCTCTCTCTCTCTCTCTCTCTCTCTCTCTCTCTCTCTCTCTTTCTTTTTTTCTTTTTTTCTTTCTTTCTTTCTTTCTCTGGACTGCCTAAAAGTTTGTTACCTGTTCCTCATTACGCGATTTCCTGATCTCCTGATCCAGTTTCCATTTTATATTCACTGCCGGCTATTGCCCTGAAGCTATACCAATTTAACTGACACCTAAACAACAACAAAATTAACCATAGAGAAACTGGTTCTCTGAGGTTGTACAAATGGATTTATCTAAGAATGCAAGGCACAGAGTTTCTCCAAAGAGCTTGGCCGCTATCTTCAACCATTTAATCAGAACATTCTGCTTTTAAAAATAAAAAAAATAAAATAATTAAAAACCAAACTAGGAAAAAGCTGTTTATTTTTCTAAAGGCCAAACTGAACACACAACAGAAAAAGAATAACAATTGAAAATCGAAAAGAATCCAGTTTGTTTCCTGGTGTGCAAAATGTAAGGAAGCAAATGGTGATATTTGAGAACCTTCTCCAAATAAGATTTTCCACTGTAAAGTATATGTACTAAATCGCAGCCAAATTCTTTTCTTGACAAAGGGATCTGTTGTATAAACACTGGCCTTTTTAAAAAGACTTCAGCAAAAGGTTACCCTCTATTTTGATAAGCCTTCCATTCAAAACAAAACAAAGGGGGACATTTTTAGAAATGAAATTAATCTCGCTTTAAAGAGGTTTTAAGCTGGGTGGTTGCGTTATTGATGGTACGTATGGCTTGTTCAAACAGACACCCCTACTCAGCCACAACTACTATGTTAGTTGCACTACCTGTGGTTGAGACTCAAACAAAGGAAGAAGTAAAACTTGTTGAATTTATGGATATTTTCCTTAAGAGAAACCTTACAAGATTTCAAAATCAACATTGTAGGTCACCACACTATAAAAAGGATGTTGAGACTCTAGAAAAAGTGCAGAGGAGAGCAACCAAGATGATTAGGGGACTGGAGGCTACAACATGTGAAGAACTGGGCATGGTTGCAGAAACTGGGCATGGCTAGTCCAATGAAGAGAAGGACCAGGGGAGACATGATAGCAGTCTTCCAATATTTGAGGGGCTGCCACAGAGAGGAAGGGGTCAAGCTATTTTCCAAAACACCTGAAGGCCAGACAAGGAATAATGGATGGAACTGAACAAGGAAAGATTCAACCTAGAAATAAGGAGAAATTTTCTGACCATGAGAACAATCAACCGATGGAACAGAAGTTGCCTTCGGAAGTTGTGGGAGCTTCATCACTGGAAGCTTTCAAGAAGAGACTGGACTGCCATCTGTTAGAAATGGTGTAAGGTCTCCTGTTTGGATGGGGAGGGGAGTTGGACTAGATGACCTACAAGGTCCCTTCCATCTCTGTTAATCTGTATCTGTATCTAGGTCAGCTTTCTACAGCGTGAACCCTCAAGAGGTGTTGAACTTCTTTTGTCATTGTGGTTCAGTTGCTAAATTGTGTGTCCAACTGTTCGCAACCCCATGGCGTGCCAGCCCCCTGTCCTTCGCTATCTCCAGAATTTGTCCAAAGTCATGTTCATTGAGTTGCTGACACTAACCATCTCCTCCTCTGCTATCACTTTCTCCTTTTGCCTTCCATCTTTCCCAACATCAGGGTCTTTTCCAATGAGTCCTCTCTCCTCATTTGGTGGCCAAAGTGCAGGTAGTCCTCGACTTACAACAGTTAACAACATCACAAAAAAAATGAGTTACTTTTCACACTTATGACCATTGCAACATCTCTTTGGTCACGTGATTTACATTTTGGATGCTTCACAACTGACTGACATTTATGACGGTTGCAGTGTCCCGAAGTCACGTGATCCTTTTTTGTGACATTCTGATAAGCAAAGTCAAATGAGGAAACCAGATTTACTTAACCACGGTCTTACTAATTTAACAACGGCAGTGGTTCACTTAACGAATGTGGCAAGGAGAGTCGTAAAATGGGGCAAAACTCACTTAATAAATTTCTCACTTAACAACAGAAATTTTGGGCTCAATTGTGGTTGTAAATTGCGGGATATCTGTATTTGAGCTTCAGCTTCAGTATCTGTCCTTCCAAAGGACAGTCAGAGTAGGATTGACTTGACTGGATCTCCTTATAGTCCAAGGGACTTTCAAGAATCTTCTCCAACTCCACAATTCGAAAGCAGTTTTGACTTCTGATGTTCCATAATTCCCAGTCAACACAGTCAGGAAATTGGACTTTTAGGACTTTAAGGTTGTAATTTAGATATGTGTGCATTACACAACAAATGTAATAGATCTTAAAATATAGATTGGTGCAATTTACTGTTTTATTACATATATTAATGTAATATAGATTACATGTAAAGACTCCCTGGGGAGTTGGGCAGCATAGAAATGTGACTGACTAGATAGATAGATAGATAGATAGATAGATAGATAGATAGATAGATAGATAGATAGATAGATAGATGATAGAGCCCCTGCCCTTTGGAATGAACTGCCCCCGGACATACGCAAGATCTCTGACCTCCGAGTTTTCCGCTGTGCTCTTCAGACCCTGCTCTTCCGACAGGCAGGGCTAGCTTCATAAATTGAGTTTTAAATTTGGAATTCTTAAATTTTTGGGTTTTTTAGTTAATTGGCCTTAAATGTAATACTTTTAATAATTTTTTAAATTTAAATTGTGATATTTGTATTGTGTTTTTACCTGGCTGTACACCACCCCGAGTCCTTCGGGAGAGGGGCGGTATAGAAATAAAATTATCCTTATCCTTATCCTTATCTGTTATTCTATTCTGTTCTGTGCTCTGCTCTGCTCTGCTCTGCTCTGCTCTGCTATGCTATGCCGTGCCGTGCCATGCCATGCCATGCCATGCCATGCCAAGCCATTCTATTTTTGTCACACTGCTGCATTTCTACTCTCAAGTGCTCACAAACTTGTTATTCAACCATCTGTTCCACCTCGCCCATTGTAGACAAGCCGACATAGCTATACAGGTAGTCCTCGACTTACAACCGCAATTGAGCCCAAAATTTCATTTGCTAAGTGAGACAGTTGTTAAGTGAGTTTTGCCCCATTTTTGCACCCACATTTGTTAAGTGAATCACTGCAGTTGTTAAGTTAGTAACACGGTTGTTAAATGAATCTGGTTTCCCCATTGACTTCATTTGTCAGAAGGTCACAAAAAGGGATCATGGAACCCCGGGACACTGCAACGGTCATAAATATGAGTCAGTGGCCAAGCATATGAATTTTGATCAGAGGACCATGGGGACGCTGCAATGGTCGTAAGCGTGAAAAAAAAGGTCATAAGTCACTAAATGGACCATTGCAAATCGAGGACTACCTGTAATTTCTTAAGACTTCCTCCTTCCCTGTTTTAAAAGTAGCATCGCTCCGACTGTCCATTGTTTTTCAAAGCCCCCAACAACTTCCTTTGGGGAAGATGTCTTAAAACATTTTGAAAGTCAACAACGCCTTCGTTTGTTTTCTTGGTATCTAACAGCCAAACCTTTAAACGGAACTGAGAACATTACATGCAGTAAAAAGAGTGATGAAATGTTTAATTTAAAGGGCAGTGGCTATAATTTAAGTGTTTTGTGGGGTCCTTGGTGCTCTCTCTGAGCTTGGTTGTTTTCCTGCAGATGTTTTATTACCAAATTAGGTAACATCATCAGTGTTTACCCAGCTGGGTAATGAAACATCTGCAAGAAAACAACCAAGCTCGGAGACCATCAAGGATTCCAAAGTTCAACCCTGAGCTTCAAGTATCCTCTTCTGTGAAGTGTTTTATTGACTCTGTCCAATCCTTGATGGAGTCTCCTTGCATATGTCCAATAAATGCACGGTGTTAGCACTAGAACCATTGTCCTCCCACGAAGTAACTTTTTCCATTTGCTTTTCATCCTTGTCAACACCGTGGCAAGCTAAGTGCGTGCAAAGGAATTGTTTGCCTAAAGCGAGGGGCCATTCCTAAATATCAAACAGATTCCTTTCAGGTGAAATGACCTCTTTCAAATTTGGGTGCATGGGTGCGGTTTAACCAAAGAACTTGCCCCAAAGATGGCCCTACTTCACATGTGTAAACATCAGCTGTTATGTGATGCAATTGTATTCATGCCACGTCAGTTAAAGATCTGAGCATCTGTAGTCACAGAACATGCTGATCTCAGGCAATGTTAGCTTTAGAAAAATTGTCAGAGGGAGTCTTGAGTAAGTACTTACGGGACCGCCTACTACCACAAACAGCCTCCCACCGGCCGGTATGCTCTCATAGAGAGGGGCTCCTCCAGGTGCCGTCAGCCAAACAATGTCGACTGGCGGCCCCTAGGGGGAGGGCCTTCTCTGTGGGGGCACCTACTATCTGGAACGAGCTCCCCCCGGAGATACGGAGGATCCCGGATCTGCGCACTTTCCGCCATGCTTTGAAGACACTCCTATTCCAGCAGGCCGGCCTGGCCTAATTTTTTCCCCTTCTTTTAAATTTTTAAACTGAAATTTTAATTCGTTTTAAATTATTGGGAGTTTTAAATTGTCTCGGGCAAAAATTATTTAATTGGGTTTTAATCATGTTTTAACTTTTGTACTTATGTGTTTTATTTTGTGCCTGTTCACCGCCCTGAGTCCTTCGGGAGTAGGGCGGTATACAAATTTAATAAAATGAAAAAAAAAAAGTTGCCTTGAGCTTCGAGAGGAACGTCAAGATCTAATTGATCTTTCTTCTTCTCTTAGCAAGAAAACTGCTTTCTACATCAATTAACAATGCACTTTGTGATTCTACTTGTCCAGTTGGCAAACTCCGTGATTTCAGCTAGATATGCTTGTGTTTGCCAAGTCCTACCTCTTGTTCTGTACTGCTATGAAGTAGGTTCTGTTTATTGAGACTACATTGGAAAAAGGCTTCTAACTAAACCATCCCTTTATTGCACAGAGGAATAGTCATGTTAATTTGATGTGACCAAGCGAACAGAGAGATTTGAGCTATCTTAAAAGTTCTCACCAAGTTGAACTCAACTCTATGTGACTTCAAAATATACTGTACCTGTGTCGCTCTCTTGGCCAAAATATCAAGGTTGACTCAGCCTTCCATCCTTCCGAGGTGGGTAAAATGAGGACCCAGATTGTTGGGGGCAATAGGCTGACTCTGTAAACCGCTTAGAGAAGGCTGTAAAAGCACTATGAAGCAGTATATAAATCTAAGTGCTATTGCTAACATACTGTAGAAGTCACATTTTTTTTTCTTGAAATTGCCTGTGGGCTCCTGTCCAAGAATGAACCACATTTTATTTTACTTTTATCGATTTATCTAATTTATAGAGCCTGCTTAACCTGCTTCCTAAACCTTCAAACTTGTGTTTGAACTCGCTGAATTTTTTTTTTTTTTAGATTAACCAGTTTCACTTAGGTGATGCTACTCACTGAGACTGTGCTATCTTAAAGATTAATTTGTTTATTACAGCTAGCCCTCAGTTTATGACTATAAATTGGGATTGGAATTTTACTATGTCACTATGGTCATTAAGCAGGTCCAAAAATTGGACCCCCAATTTTTACAACCATTTTAACCATGACTGTTAATAAACCATGTAGCCATTAAGCAAATCTGATTTCCCAATTGATTTTATCTGGCCGAGAAGCTGGCTGGAAAAATCACAAATTGCTATCATGTGATTGCAAGACATAAATGCAAGCCAGTTGCCAAGGGCCCAAACTGAGATCATGTTACTGTGGGAGTGGTGCAACGGTCATGACTTCAAATATGAGGTATAAGTCACTTTTCCCAAGGCCGGTTGTAAGGTGAGGACTACCTATCTGCCATTAAATTGGATTGGGTCAGCCGTTGTTTATTCTCCAGGTTTTGCTACATAAAGATCAGACACCACAGCTATAAGCATTTTTAATAGTTGGGCCAAGAGTAGAGTAGAGTAAAGTAGAGTAGAGTAGAGTAGACTAGAGTAGAGTAGACTAGAGTAGAGTAGAGTAGAGTAGAGTAGAGTAGAGTGGAATAGAAATAGAAATAGAAATAGAAATAGAAATAGAAATAGAAATAGAAATAGAAATAGAAATAGAAATAGAAATAAATAGAAGGGACCTTAAAAGTCTTCTAATCCAGTTCCCTGCTCTAGCAGGAGAACGTATACTATTTAAGATAAGTGACTGTCTAGACCAGGGGTGTCAAACTTGATTTAATTGAGGGCCGCATCAGGGTTGTATTTGACCTTGGGGGAGGGCGTGGGGCGTGTCCAGGGAGGCATGGCCAGCATGATGTCACTCATTTTGGGCACTCCTGTGGTGACCGGAGTGCTCTGCCAGCGAAAACAGTCTCCCGAGTTCCGTTTTCGGCTGGGACAGCCTCCTGCAACCCTCTGCCAGGGAGCTTCATTTTCACTGGCAGAGGCACCGCAGGCCGCTCCTTCACTGTTTCCAGGGTGGCCCCCACGGGCCAGATCTAAGCCCCCCCCCCCCCGTGGGCCAGATCCGGCCCCCAGGCCTTGAGTTTGACACCCCTGGTCTAGACTCTTCTTAAAAATATCCAATGATGGAGCACCCACGATTTCTGGAGGCAAACTATTCTGCTGGTTTAATTGTCCTCACCCGAAACCTCCACTTTTTGCCTACATATAAGTGGCAAAGTCAAGGCCTAACCAAGGCATCCGGATGGGATGCAAAGGTGAAGGGGGGGGGGGCGTGCAGGCCAAGCAAGCAAGCAAGCTGAACAGGTTGTCCTGCTGTGATTTACGACTGCACCACCTTCCAGCTTTTGCTGGTGATTTGCGATGTAAGGCCAGGCCATCTCACAAGAGTGACATTTTTCACCTCTTTTCAGAAATCGTTTTACACTCTGTGATGAAATTTCTTGGAGCCTTCCATTTGTCATGCTAAGGCTCAAGACTCTCTTCTATTTCTTTCTTCTTCTTCTTTTTTTTTTTTTTTTAATGTCCTGGATTAATCAAACAAACTTTGTGCGAAATGCAGGCAAACACTCAGAGAACAGAACAAGTAGAGCCTTGGTGGCGCAGCAGACTAAAGCACTGTTAAGTAACACCAGCTGTCTGCAATTACTGCAAGTTCAATTCTCACCAGGCTCAAGGTTGACTCAGCCTTCCATCCTTCTGAGGTAGGTAAAATGAGGACCCGGTTTGTGGGGGCAGTAAGCTGACTTTGTATATAAAAGAACACCGCTTAGGGGGCCCCGAAAGGCCTGCTAAGCAGGTATATACAAAAAGTATGAAGGCTATTGCTTAACGCATTGTAAGCCGCCCTGAGTCTCCGGAAAAGGGCGGCATATAAATCGAACCAATAAATAAAGTACAAGACGATACGTTCCTGAATTTCACTTTTAAGTACAGTACCGGGCCACTTTTAAACAGTTCATTTCAGATTTTCCTTTTTTTTTTTTTTTTGGTTATAATAATATAACAAAAATATTAATTAATAAAATTAATTAATAATAATTAAGAATGGTGAGCAAAATGCACTTTAAAATGAAAAGTTCAATTTAAAAAAAAAATACTGACACGCTTCCCCCCCCCCCTCTCTCTTTTTGAAACAGAATAACAGAGTTGGGAGGGACCTTGGAGGTCTTCTAACCTAAATACCTGCTCTGGCAGGAAACCCTATACCACTTCAGACAATAAATTGTCCAATCATTTCTTCAAAATCTCCAGTGCTGAAGAATTGACAACTTCTGGAGGCAATTTGTTCCAAACAAAGCTAAGATCAGAGCAATTAGCTTAATAGAGGTTGAACATAACCGTCTTATGTTCTGCTAAAAAATGCAGGATGTAGATGGGAAATTGGTCTATTGTTATTCCCAGCATCTCAGAGAAGCTTCAAAATTTCAAAAAGCTTCAAAAAGATATCCATAGAACCGCCTTTCTCTGGCTCTATCAACTCAACCTAAGTATAGATGTGAAGCTTGAGGATGGAGAAGAACAAAGAATGTCTACTCTATGTCTTCCTTCGTAGACATTTCCGTCTGAAATTACAAAATAACAGAGTTGGAAGGGACCTTCTAGGTCATCTAGTCCAACCCCCAAACCAAGCAGAGACCCTATACCATTTCTGACAAATGGTAGTCCAGTCTCTTTCTTGAAAGCTCCAGTGATGAAGCTCCCACAATGTCTGAAGGCAAGCTGGTTCATTGGTTGATTGCTCTCACTGTCAGAAAATGTCTCCTTATTTCCAGGTTGAATCTCTCCTTGTTCAGTTTCCATCCATTGTTCCTTGTCTGGCCTTCAGGTGCTTTGGAAAACAGCTTGACCCCCTCCTTTCTGTGGCCGCCCCTCAAATATTGGAACCCTGCTATCATGTCTCCCCTGGTCCTTCTCTTCTTAGATCCATAGACCTCCATAAATATTTCTATTTTCTATACTTCCATAGATCTCTGTTCCACTGTTTATGCAGTTTTGACGAAGAAATACATTTTTGTTTATTTTTGCATGTCAGAGGCACCTGTGATTTTCAAAATACATTTTGGGCTGCCCCAAACTCATTTTCTAGAAACTGGTACCATTTCATCTCTTGTGGTCTTTTTTTTTTTTCTTCAGAACTAATGGATCTGAGTTGCAAAAACCGGGGTGACCACTAAATAGCTGACAGAATTAGGAATTTTTAGGAATTTTCCATACCAGTTTGTGGCCATCCAACATCTAGATTTTGGCACCTGGATCTGGTAACTGTAATTGGCGAAATTTGGCTGAATTTTAAACAAAGCAGGATGAGATCACGGATGGGAGGGAGAACCAGGAAATCCTGTTACAAAGGAGTTTAAGGATTTTAATTATATATAAAGGGCATGTCCTGTTACATAAGGAAGTTACAACCTAGATAGAGTATTAAAGTGCCATCTTTTAAAAAATGTCCTGAGTTAATCAAACAAACCTTGGCAAAGATGCAGGCAATGAGAAGTTTTGAGTACAATACTTTGAATGAAGAATGGGCCACTTTTAAAACTTTTTTTAAAAAGATTTTTCTTTGGGTTTTTTGTGGTTGTTCTAAAGAATAGAATAGAATAGAATAGAATAGAATAGAATAGAATAGAATAGAATAGAATAGAATAGAATAGAATAGAATAGAATAGAATAGAATTCTCTATTGGCCAAGTGTGATTGGACACACAAGGAATTTGTCTTTGGTGCATATGCTCTCAGTGTACATAAAAAGACAAGATACATTCGTCAAGAATCATAAGGTACAACATTTAATGATAGTCATAGGGTACAATAAGCAATCAAATCATATTAGGAAACAATCAATATCAATATAAATCGTAGGGATACAAGCAACATTTACAGTCATGCAGTCACAAGTGGGAGGAGATGGGTGATCGGAACGAGAAGACTAATAGTATTAATAACACAGCCTTAGTGAATAGTTTGACAGTGTTGAGGGAATTATTTGTTCAGCAGAGTGATGGCATTAGGGAAAAAACTGTTCTTGTGTCTAGTTGTTCTGGTGTCGTTTTGAGGGTAGGAGTTGAAACAATTTAGGTCCAGGTTGCAAGGAAGGCTGAGTCAACCTTGAGCTGGTGAGCATCGAACTGCTGGCAGTCAGCAGAATTAGCCTGCAATACTGCATTCTAACCACTGAGTCACCACGGTTGCACTAGAAAAGACAAATTCTTTTTTTTATTATTTCTTATATCAGGAAGTTATAACCTGGAGGGAGAAGTGATAACCTGGAGGGAAATAGATATCTTTGATAAGATAATATCAAATCAATAACAGCAACAACAGCAAAAAGTAGGAAAACATTTCCACATCTGTTGATCAGAAAATTACCTGGAGATATCTATAAAGCCAATAAAGATTCATCAGAGGAACATCACCTATATTACAAAAATATTTATTTTCATTTTGTAATTGTCATAGTGGGCTGTATTATTGTTACTGTTTTATTGTAAAATATTGTTTTATAATGTTCTGAGCAATTGAAATCATTCTCTGTTATAAACCAACTCAATTGTTCCAGTCTGCCGAGATGCCTTTATTATTACATCAGAAGATATTCTCGACCTCTTGATTTTCATTTAGTAGCAGTGAAGATACCGTATGTGAATTGATTTCCTTATGGAGTTTGGACACACAGTTCTACAAAGGATTAAAAATATATCTCCATAATTTTCTAATTTCCACATTAAAGACGAGAAGCATAAATCACTGCCCCATAAGCTTTACTCACAAGACTCTTTTTTTCCCCTATGTATTCAAAATGGACTGTGATTAATATATATCGTACATATATGTATAAATGTGTGTGTCAAGCGCCAGGGAAATTAAGAAATTCAGGCAGTTCAAATGAGTATAAAGTTTTATTGCGAGTTTAAGCTCTCTACAAAAATCTGAGCTACTAACGGTCAAGGGAAATGAGCAGGAATTAAGAAGGCATTTAAGTGGGCTGAACATCGATCCCTTGCGTTCACGCAGGGGCTCATGACTTATGACATGTTTAATCTCTCCCTCGGGCTCAGTCTGGTGTTCTCCTACAATGAGTGTGTGTGTGTGTGTGTGTATATACTCTGTGTGTGTGTGTGTGTGTGTGTGTGTGTGTGTGTGTGTGTGTGTGTTGTGTATACAGCTAGTCCTCGACTTATGACCACAATTGAGCCCAAATTTTTCACTGCTAAGCGAAACATTTGCTAAGTGAATGTTCCCCATTTTACGACATTTCATGCCACTTAACCTTTCTTGTTAAGTGAATCTCAGCGGTTGTTAAGTTTGTTAAGTGAATTGGGCTTTCCTGTTGACTTTGCTTGTCGGAAGGTCATAAAATGGGATCACTTGATCCTGGGACACTGCAACCGTCATAAATATGAGTCAGTTTCTAAGCATCCAAATCAGGGGTGGGTTCTACTTAACCTTTACTACCGGTTGGCAACGGAGTTGCGCGCGCATGCGCAGAAGCATTTTGATGACGTCGGGGTCGGTGGGCGGAGCCTCCCGCCGGTTTTACTACCGGTTCTATAGAACCGGTCCGAACCGGGGGCAACCCACCACTGATCCAAATTTTGATCACCTGATCTTGAGGATGCTGTAATGGTCATAAATGTGAAAAATGGTCATAAGTCACTTTTTCAGTGCTGTTATAACTTATATGACTCTGTGTGTGTGCATGTGTATACTCTTTTGAGAGCAGGCATCAGAATTTCATTTTATTGGGTGCTACTGTGTGCACAGAAAAGTGACAATAAAGGTTATCTTATCTATCACAAACTTGGCAGTAACGAAAAGTATCTTTGACCCCATGCTGGGGGAAAAGGGAATGAAAAGGAATTTTTTGTATCAGAGGTGGGTTTCAGCAGGTTCTGACCAGTTCTGGAGAACCGGTAGCGGAAATTTTGAGTAGTTCGGAGAACCGGTAGTAAAAATTCTGACTGTCCCCATCTCCATCGATTCTATGCCTCCTGAGTCCCAGCTGATCGGGAGGAAATGGGGATTTTGCAGTAACCTACCCCTGCCACGCCAACTAAGCCACATCCACCAAGCAATGCCACTCTCACCAAGACACACCCACATAACCGGTAGTAAAAAAATTTGAAACCCACCACTCGTTTGTATGTGTGCGTTAAATTCAATACAGCTAATCCCCTGATATTTAATACTTTCCTCCTTCTCCCATATTAAAAATGCAAAAATTGACAGCAAATTTTGGAGAACCCCTCAAGATAGGGAAGCAGGGCCCACCCAGAGGCTTAACTGAACCAACCTTAAAGGGGGGAGGAGAGTGTTAAACTAAGCAAATTAAAAACAGTTTGTGCGAGGGACAAGTTAAGGTTTGTCTATTGCACACAGCCAATGAAGATATGCTGTGCTTTTTTGCCTACTTTTAATTCTGTTACATGCGCTTTTGTTAGGAACAGCCAACAAAAATAGAACAGATCCCAACTGAGGCTTAATGAAAGAGTCCATGAAATGCTTGGAAAGCTAGACTTCAGATTGCACAACTGGACTTTGGTTAGCCAACAATCACAATAAACATTCAGTCAGTCAGTCATAACAGCTGTCTGCCATTCAGCTAGCCAGAGATGCGGATGTCATTGTGTGACACTGCAAGTGTTTATATAAAATTCTTGCAATTCAGGAAGGACCTGTTGGGACAAAGAGAAGAATAACAGGGTTGGAAAGGATCTTGGAGGTCTCTGCTCAAGGAGAAGACCCTCTACCATTTCAGACAAATAGTTGTCCAATCTCTTCCTAGAGTTTGATTTTCATTCATTTAAAACAAGAATTAGAACATAAATATCACAGCTATATATTTTTTTTTATTGAAAAGTTTTATGAAAAATACAAACATTTTCACCCCCCCCACCCTTCCCCCCTCAACCCCCCCTCCCCTTCCCACCCTCCCTTCCCCTCCCTCCCCCCACCCCCCTCCCTAGACTTCCCAGAACGAGCACAGGGTATAGCATTCACAAACCAAGAACTAAAATGTGCTAACAAATTATTACATTTCATATTCTCCCTAGGTCCTTAACTCCTTATAACTCAAAAAAAACAAACATAAACTACTTAATATTATTTCATTCATAAGCTATATGAATCTTCTTATTCGGATACTTCTTCTGTATGTAATCAATCCATTGCAGCTATATATTAAAAGGCACAGCAAAGGTTTTGTGTTTCCAGGTGGAAAAGGAAATCCTATCAGTTTATAACATCAAAATTGCAACTACCTATTCCTGATGACCTGTATGAGTTCTAATCAATGATTTTACAGATGGACGGGATGGATGGATGGATGGATGGATGGATGGATGGATGGATGGATGGATGGATAGATAGATAGATAGATAGATAGATAGATAGATAGATAGATAGATAGATAGATAGATAGATACATGGATGGATGGATGGATGGATGGATAGATAGATAGATAGATAGATAGATAGATAGATAGATAGATAGATAGATAGATAGATAGATAGATAGATGAGAGAGTGGGGGGGAGAGATACAATGGATGGATGGGTGGGTAGGTAGGTACGTAGGCAGGCAGACAGACAGACAGACATGGATGATAGAGAGATAGATGATGGATGGGAGGGAGGGAGGGAGGGAGGGGGAGAAGGGGAGAGAGATTTTATGTAAAAGTGTCTTTTTCTCACCTAAGCCTGAGTTTGCTAGTAATATCTTCTCAAAATGAAAATTACAATACTTTCGTTTTGATTCAATTTACAGAAGAAGAAGTCAGCTGCCGTTCAAGGAGAAGGGAAGAAAGAAAAAAAATATGAAAAGACGTGTTTTCGCCCTAGCTGCTTGCAGACCAAGAGGAGAGAACATCAGCTTTCTTTTCATCACTCCAGAAGACCCCCTCAAGGGCCTTTCCTTGGAGTAAACGGCTTGTTCGTGGCTAAACAAAAGATTTTAGGATTCCTTTTTTTTTTTTTTAATTCCCACCTCTACTCCTGTTTGGACCCCTTGAGTAAAAGGAGTCAACCAGTCTGCCAAAATGATGGCCTCTCGGAACAAGGGCCTGAAAATGTTCACCCTTGCCTTACTCTTCATCATCACCATCACGTCCTTCCTGCTCAACTACACCAACAACGTGGTGTCTACCTCTTGGGATCCCAAGCAAATTGCTTACCAGTTTTCGGAGCAGGTTAGAAAACTGCTGAACTATCCCAGGCGGCCCTGCAGTTGTGACACCTGCATTTTGGAAGAGGGCTCAGCCTGGTTCGAAGAAAGGTTCAACATAACTATGCAACCCTTCTTAACCAACCAAAATGCCTTCCTGCCCCAGGAGAACTACAGGTGGTGGCTGGTGAGTAGGAAGGAGAGTGTTCTGACTTGGGCTCCCTTAAAAAGCATGAAGCAGAGTCTTGGTCCCGGCAAAATCTCTTTTATTTGCACGACTGTGAATTCCGTTTGTTCACAGTCAGCCTGTCCAAACAGTTTTTCAAAGGAATATTTATCGACACAGACCTTATCTCACTTGGCAAGCTGCCACGTAACTAGTTTCCAAATGCAGTACAAGGCAGGGGTGAAATGCTCCCGGTTCAGACTGGATCGCCCGATCCGGTAGCGATGGTGGCAGGTGGTTCGGAGAACCGGTAGCAAAAATCCCTGCACGCCCGCCCCCCCATTCTCAGCTGAGCCGCACGATCATAAGCCTCTGATGATCGTGCGGCTCAGCTGGATCGTCAGAGGCTTTTCAAAGCATTTTTTTCTGCAACCTCTTGGCCAAAGAGGTAGTAAAAAAAATGCTTTGAAAGGTCTCTGACGATCCTAGCTGAGTTGCCTGATCGGCAGAGAGGCATTTTTTAAAAAGCCTCTCTGACGATCCCAGCTGAGTTGCCTGATCGGCAGAGGCTTTTCAAAGCTTTGAAAAGTTAAAAAAAAAAAAGTTGGCCACGCCCACCCAGTCACATTACCCCCCCCCCCCCACTAAGCCATGCCCACAGAACTGGTAGTAACAAATTTTACATTTCACCCCTGATACAAGGTAAAACTTGGCACAGAGTCTCTCAGAGTCACAGAACAAACGAAATGTTTCCTGCAAAAGCCCCCTCCCCGTTTCCTCTTTTGTTTCCTATGGGAGAGGCCAATCATCTCTAAGGTGTGGCTTTACTCCCAAATCGATCCTGCTTTCTTAGTTATTCCTGTCTTCTGGCAGCTTTGCACATAACCACACTGGGAACAGGCTCCAGCTGTTCCTCTGCCTCACTGCTGTCTAGCTCCCTCTCTGCCTCCGATGCAGAGCCCTCGTCTGAGCTTTCCCCAGCCCCCAGGACTGGTCCATGTTCTTCCCCAACCTCCTCACTGTCCAACTCTACTGCCAGCTCTGCTGGCCGCCAGGGGGGGCCACAACAGAGAGGAAGGAGAAGGGGCAATTGAAAGGCAGCTCTTTGGGCCCTAGGATAGACTACAGGCTGTCCTCGACTTAACCACAGTTTGTTTAGTGACCGCTAGAAGTTACAATGGCCCTGGGAAAAAAAAGAAGGGACTTATGTCCAGTTTTCACATTTGGGCACGGTTGCAGCACTCCGTGGTCACGTGATTGAAATTTGGGCTACCGGTATATATATTTAGGGCAAGTTGCAGGTCATGTGATCACTGTTTATGATCTTCCCAGTTGGCTTCCGACAAAGTCAGTTGGGGGGGGGAACAAGATTCACTTAACAACCACATAATTCATTTAACAACCGTGTTGGTTTACTAAACAACTGTGTAGCATAAAAAAGGTTGTAAAAGGAGGTAGGACTCACTTAACAAGTGTCTTGCTTAGCATTGGAAATTTGGGGCTCAATTGGGGTCGTAAATCGAGGACTGTCCTGTAAACAATCCCACTGCATCAGGATGGAAAAACTCTCCCATCCTTGTCCAACACTTTAATCACAAGCACATCAGTTCTAGAAAAGACTGGGGTTGGCTTTCTGTTCATATACAAGTGTCAATTGCTGGCAAGGAGGCATTATGGCCTTTTAGCTTTTTGATTGTCTCTTTTGAATGATAATGCAGGGGTTTTTTTTATATCTATGTGCCTGTTAATCACATAGAGATAAATGTGATTAACAGAAAATGCTACCGGTTTACACCGGTTTGGTTGAACCGGTAGTGATAGGCAAATCGCTAGTTTAAAAAAAGCTACCGGTTCATCCAAATTGGTATTTCTGATGATCAGCTGTGCCGCACGATTTAAATTTGCTAAATAGCAGGAAATCCTGCTTTTTGTGAATCTAAATTGCGCGGCATAGCTGTTCCCGCCCTTTGCTTTTCTACTTACCTTGTTAAGCCTCCTTTTTCCACGCAAAACACGCATTTGGCATGCACTGCGTGTGTGCACTCTGCGTGCTTTTGGTGCACACTGCACATGCACACAGCACGCACCACGCATGTGGGGGCAGCGAAGCGGTGGCAATCCGCGGAGGATTTCACCACTGCTGTTAATGGCGGATTTGTCTACATTAACACCAAGATTAATCAAGTAAAGAATTGTAAGCCGTCTTTAGTCATTTGATTGAGCTGGGCAACCATACAAAAATGAATGAATGAATGAATGAACGAATGAATAAGCAAACAGTACCCCAACCAATCAAGGAACTACCAGCTCAGATAAACAATCAAGCAGTCATGAAGGAACCATCAAGGACACTCCCGCTAACAATGAGAGGGCAAGCCATTTGTGCATAAACAGAGAGCAAACCACACTCCCTTCTAGCATTGATACGGTTATCTGGTTGGGTCATGAAATGTCTGCAAGGAAGCACCCAAGCTCAGAGAGCAAATCCTGAGGTATAAATATTATTTTCTATTGGCACTCTATTCACTAGTTCCGTGATGGCGAACCTATGGCACGGGTGCCACAGGTGGCACGCGGAGCCATATCTGTGGGCACGCGAGTGTTGCCCTACTCAGTTCCAGCGCGCATATGCGCACTGGTCAGCTAATTTTCGGTCCTTCCAGGCCCACCTGAAGTCAGGAAATGGGCTGTTTCCAGCCTCCGGAGGGCCTCCCGGGTGGGGGATGGAAGGCCGTTTTTGTCCTCCCCAGGCTCCAAGAAAGCCTCTGGAGCCTGGGGAGGGCGAAAAATGGGCCTACTGGGCCCACCATGCCATCACGTTCCAAAACTGGGGATAGCGCAGGGGGGGGTCATGCGCACATGTGCGGGGGTGGGGCGCATTGAGTTATGGGTATGGGCACACACATGCGCGACCTCCCCCCCCCGCATGATCCCCACTTTTGGCACGCGACAGCAAAAAGGTTAGCCATCACTGCACTAGTTTCATGACATTTTGCCCAAGAAGCTTTGTCTTGTTCCTTATTTACTTGCTCTTATTGGAAAGAAAGTAGATGGATGCCTTTGTATTGTCCAAAAAGAGATGGCTTGTGCGGTGGTACCCGGGGTGGGCTGCTAGGGGTTCTCAGGGGTTCGGGAGAACTTCTAGTTAAGATTCTGTGCAGTTCGGAGAACCCCCAAATCCCACTCCTGGTTGGTCCCTCCCATCCCTCTCCTCCCAGGAGTCCCCACGTGGCCCATTTTGCATGCAGGTAAGTGCAGGGCACACGTGGAGGCTCAGGTAGGGCGAAAAACGGGCCTACTGGAAGTTCAGGAAGGCCAGAAATGGGGAGGCCATTTTCGCCCTCCCAGAGGCTTGAGGAAAGCCTCCGGAGCCTGGGTGTTGTAGGAAAAGACGGGACCAGACCAAGCTCTTCAATGCAGGAAAGGTTTATTATGCATAAAGGTTCACACAGCAAATTGTCTGAACCCCGAAGGGTGTACAAAGGTGTTGTTTTTATACTCTAAATTACGTATACATTGTCTGGGTGTTACATTTAGACATATTTGGTCTTAGGAGGAACCGAAAGACGCCTCGTCCAGACATTTGGTAATAGATAAAAGCAAAAAGGGAGTCACATGAATATACTGGGAGTTACTTATACTTATCATATGTTATACATGACATTTAGGGTGGAATGCAGAAGTGAACAACAGGATGCATCTGTCTGGGCCAGTCTGCTCTTTTAAGATAAAAATACCTTGTGTCATCTCAGTAACTCCTTACTGGCAGAGAAAGAAATATTTAGTCTTGACCAAAGTTTTAGGCCTTACTATTGAGGCTCCAAGTTGGAACCAAGGAATATGTGTGTACCCCAAATCTAGTCCTCTTCATGGGGAGGGCAAAAACGCCCCCCTGCCGTGGTGCAGGAAGCCAACTAGGCCACACCCACCATGGCCACGCCCACCCAGCAACCGGGAAGAGAACCTCTTGCTAAATTTTTTCTTTTATTCAAAAAGTTTTACAATTACATTTTCTCCCCAATTTCCCCCCCAGCCCTCCCTTTTTTAAAAACTTGAACCCCTCCACCCCCTGTATATTTTTCACATCTTCACAAAATTCAAATATTCTATCTCTATATAATACTTTCAGTTAAAAGCTATCTGATATTTTCTAGTTTGATATTTATTCTGCACATAATCTATCCACTTTTTCCACTCCGAATCATAAGTCTCTTGTGAGCGATCTTTTAAGTATGCTGAAATTTTCGCCATCTCTGCAAGGCTGGCCATCTTCAAAGTCCATTCCTCAATAGTAGGCATAGCTTCATTTTTCCAATATTGACCTATCAGTAATCTCGCTGCTGTCACCATATACAATATCAACTTTGTTTCACCCGATGTAAAACCCTTAACTATACCCAATAAAAACAATTGTGGAGAAAACTGAATTTTTTTCTTTAAAACATTCTGCATAGCCCACCAAATTTTTATCCAAAAAGCCTTCACTTTTTCACTTCACTAAAATTTTTGAAGCCCATCCCTGCTTGTAATGTGGTACCCCACGTCTGAACTAAACTGTCCTTGAAAAGTTTCTGGCAGACAAATGTTCAGGGAAGCTTATTAAATTGATCCAGATAGCAAAAATCTTCCCAACCACCTCAAAGGATCGATAACATCGAAGGCAGCAACTGAGACTTTATGGTCTTTAGTTTGGCCGGCTGATTCAGTTCTGATTTTCAATTATAATTGGGTTTGGGGAGGGGGGAAACACCCAATAACTTCCGAAAACATGTTTGCTTGTAATAAATCATTGCAAGAAACTGAGAAAGCAAAGAAGGAATTAGCCAGAACATAGACACTGTATATTCAAGAAAAATGGCTGTTTTTATCCTGACCTGTTTTGAACATATGAAGTTAAAGTATACTCAATAATCTCTGGTTTCCTGTATATACCATTGTGGCTAGGTTTATAAATGACCTAAGCCAAACAAACCATAGCTTAAGACAGGTTTATAGCGGAAAGTTTTGCAAGTTTCACTGAAACTATTAACATGGTTTCATTAGCTGAAAGTTTGGACTGTAATTATGATGGGTTCCATGAATGGGATAGAGAGGAGTTTGTGACAAAGGATGGGTCATGTTGAGGTAGGGAAAGAGAGCACAGCTTTTGGATTCACTCCAGTGATAACCCCAGATGTAGCACCATAAGTGGAGTACTACTCTAAGTGGAGTACTACTCTACCTATAAAAGAGGGCAAAAGACATTAAAGACATGACTATGGAAGGCTGAGTTTCCAGTGATGCAGAGAGGTAGAGGACCATCAAATTGCATGCTTTTATGCAGGGGACTCCAAACTTGGCAACTTTAAGACATGTGGACTTCAAGTCCCAGAATTCCTCAGCCAACCATATTCTTGAAGTTCACAAGTCTTAAAATTGCCAAGTTTGGAGACCCCCCCCTGGTTTTACAGATTATATGAGCATGGCTCATCTAAGTCAGAAGCCTTTAGAGTAGAGTAGAGTAGAGTAGAATAGAATAGAATAGAATAGAATAGAATACAATAGAATAGAATAGAATAGAATAGAATACAATAGAATAGAATAGAATAGAATAGAATAGAATAGAATAGAATAGAATAGAATTCTTTATTGGCCAAGTGTGATTGGACACACAAGGAATTTGTCTTTGGTACATATGCTCTCTGTACATAAAAAGAAAAGATACATTCGTCAAGAATCATAAGGTACAACACTTAATGATAGTCATAGGATACAAACAAGTAATCAAATCATACTAGGAAACAGTCAATATAAATTGTAAGGGTACAGCAACAAGTTACAGTCATACAGTCATAAGTGGGAGGAGATGGGTGGTGGGAACGATGAGAAGATTAATAGTAATGCAGCCTTAGTGAATAGTTTGACAGTGTTGAGGGAATTATTTGTTTAGCAGAGTGATGGTGTTCGGAAAAAAACTGTTCTTGTGTCCAGTTGTTCTGATGTGCAGTGCCCTATAGAGTCATTTTGAGGGTAGGAGTTGAAACAGTTTATGTCCAGAATGCGAGGGGTGTGTAAATATTTTCACAGCCCTCTTTTTGACTCGTGCAGTATACAGGTTCTCAATGGAAGGCAGGTTGGTAGTAATTGTTTTTTCTGCAGTTTATGAAGAGTTTAGACTTTGTCACCTGATGCCTTCTGACCTCTGAGTCTTCAAACTATTCAAAATGTCAGAGTGAGTCCCCCAAATCTTCTCCACAGAAACTCCAGGGGGAGAGAAGTCCCAAGACTATGAATGAGACCATCCAGGAACTCTTCAGCTTCATTCCAGGAGACTGGGAGCACTTTTTGGACAGGAGCAGTTCCCGGTGTCGGAGGTGCGCTGTGATAGGAAATTCAGGGAATCTTCGGCAGTCACAGTATGGCCAAGATATTGATGCTCATGACCTTGTGTTTAGGTAAGTAGCTGCAAGACCCTGGGTTCAAGTAATCTCTCCTCGAGAGAGAGAGAGAGAGAGTAACTTTTATTCACAAAAAGCAGCAGTAAGATGAGGGGTTATCTTCTTTGCACATGGCAGCCATCCTTTTCAGGAAGCAAAAGAGGCCTGGTAGAAAGGAATCAGTGGTGGGATGCTGCTGGTTTAACAACCAGTTCGGTGAGCGCACGCTTTGCGTGCACACACATGCTTTGCGCATGCGCGCATGCCTAAGGCATTTGCACGCAGTGCTGAAAATGGAGCATTTAGAAGCTTGGCTGCTTACCTTCCAAGTCAGCAACGGTAAGTAGAACAGCAAGGGAGGGGGAATCAGCTGTGCCGTGCAATTGAGATGAGCTACAAAGCAGGAAATAAAGGACAGGTTAGAGCGGTGCGGGTGGGAGGGGCCAACTGATTGTCGGCGCTATGGGTTTGTCCGAACTGGCTGAATACCACCTTTGAAAGGAATCCAATTTGTACACAATGGGTCTTCATCTCTTTCCTGTTCTTTTCCATAACAATCCTTCTTTTCTGCTCATGCCCTGCCAGGCATGGACAAATGGTGTCCAAGAAACAACTTAATCAAGATCACATGACGTATTAGTACCGCTTTATATAACCCTAGTAAACCACACCTGGAATACTGCAACCAATTTTGGTCACCATAGTACAAAAAAGATGTTGAGACTTTGGGAAAAGTACAGAGAAGAGCAGCTAAGATGATGAAAGGCCTGGAGGCTAAAACATATGAAGAACGGCTGCGGGATTTGGGCTTGGCTAGTCTAGAGAAAAGGAGAATTAGGGGCGAAATGAAAGCACTATTCCAGTATTTGAGGGGCTGCCACAAAGAAGAGGGGGGGGGGGTCAAATTATTCTCCAAAACACCAGAAGGTAAAACAAGAAACAAGGGTTGGAAATTAACCAAAGAGAAGAAGCAACCTAGAATTAAGAAGAAACTTCCTAACAGTGAGGACAATTAACCAGTGGAACAGCTTGCCTCCAGAAATCATGGATGCTCCATCACTGGAGGCTTTTAAGAAGAGACTAGACAGTCACTTATCTGAAATAGTATAGGTTCACGTGCTTGAGAAGGTGGCTGGACTAGAAGACCTCCAAAGTCCCTGCCAGCTCTTTTCTATTCTAACATGATCCATTTCTTTTCAGCCATGGGAGCCTTCCGTCCATGCCAAAATTAAAAAAAAAAAAAAAAATCCCATGGATACCTTTGAACTATTCCATAATTTCAAAAAAATATAATAAAAAAAAATGAGCAAGGATCTCCCAAATCTAGCCTTGCTCAGGTAGATTTGCACAGGGCGATAAATGCGGTATGCAGATAAATCACATTCAAACAGCAAATTGGGATCTTCACATATCACTTGTCTAATCCCCGATGAACAGTGTTTTTCTTGTCATCGAAGGGGCCCAACGTACCTTCGGCACAAGGAACTCCGCTCCGCTACTATTGTTCTCCTTTTGTTTGAACACGGTACAGCTGCTGGTAGAAAATGATGTTTTTCTAACCACAGCTTCAAATAAGAGCCTCATCCTTGACTTTCAGATCAAGAGACGTGCATAGACAGGTTGTCCTTAAGAATTATTTGTCCTTACAAGGGCATTGGGAAAAAAAGTGACTTTTGACTGTTGCCCACATTTATGATCCTGGGACAGCATCAGTGATGGGATTCAAATAATTTAACAACCAGTTCTCTGCCCTAATGACCGGCTGGGTGGTGTGGCCATGGTGGGCGTGGCCAGGAGATGTGACAGGCAGCACTCGGCCTCCTGCACCCCCCGGGAGCAAAAACCAGCCACGAGGGGGAAACGCATCACCCCCCCCCATCCCGTGCCCCATTTTGGGCCTAGTAGGTCTCCTTGCAGCCTCTTGGGAGTGAAAACTGGCTGCAGGGGAGGGTTGCCACACACACCCATGCCCTGTTTTGGGCCTAGTAGGTCTCCCTGCACTTACCTGGGAGCCAAAATGGGGCGCGTGGGGACTCCTGGAAGTGGTGGGGCCAGCCAGCCATTTAACTACGAGTTCACCCGAACTGGCCCGAACCGGATGAATCCCACCACTGGATAGTATCCTCCTGATTTTATTTATTCATAGAAAATTTATATTGCCGCCTACTCGCACATGGCCACTCAAGGGTGGCTTACAAAGATATCAAAACACCGTACAAAATAAAAAAAGAAAAATAATGAAGTAATAACTCTGCAGACACACAAACACCCTGGCATCAACACACATTCATACTAACCATTTAATGGGTTCCATCCCGTTCTGGGTTCTCCAGGCCCGCTGTCTGAACCATTTCTTCAGGCCCTTCCAGAAGAGCATTAGAGTGGGGGCCAGTCTAATCTCTGGGGAGATGATGTTCCAGAGACAGGGAGCCACCACAGAGAAGGCTCTTCTTTTGGGTCCCGCCAGATGTACCTCCCTAGGGGACAGTACCCACAACATTCCTTGCCTCTCCACTCTAGTGGGTTTGGGTAAATGTGTCTGGCAAGAGACGGTCCCTCAAATAACCCCGTCCCATGCCATGAAGGGCTTTAAAGGTGACAACCAGCACCTTCAATTGCACCCAGTAGCAAATCAGCAACCAATGCAGTTCCCGCAGGAGAGGTCATACCTGTGCAGATTTAACAGATTAAAAGAGTTGGAAGGGACCTTGTAGGTCATCTAGTCCAACCCCTCACCCAAGCAGGAGATCCTACACCATTTCTGACAAATGGCAGTCCAGTCTCTTCTTGAAAGCCTCCAGTGATGAAGCTCCCACAATATCTGAAGGCAAGCTGGTTCATTGGTTGATTGCTCTCACGGTCAGAAAATTCTTTCTTATTTCTAGGTTGAATCTCTCCTTGTTCAGTTTCCATCCATTATTCCTTGTCTGGCCTTCGGGTGCTTTGGAAAATAGCTTGACCCCTTCCTCTCTGTGGCAGCCACTCAAATATTGGAATACTGCTATCATGTCTCCCCTGTCCTTCTCTTCACTAGACTAGCCATGCCCAGTTCCTGCAACCTTTCATCATATGTTTTAGCCTCCAGTCCCTTCATCGTCTTTGTTGCTCTTCTCTGCCCTTTTTCTAGAGTCTCAACATCTTTTTTATAGTTTAATGACCAAAACTGCATGCAGTACTCTTGGTGTGGTCTTACTAAGGCTTTATAGAGTGGTATTAGTACCTCCCTTGATCTTGATTGTATCCCTCTGCTAATGCAATTTAGGATTGCATTGGCTTTTTGGGCTGCCGCCGCACAATATTAACTCATATTTAATTACTTGTCCACTAAGACTCCAAGATCCCTCTCACACTAGGGTCTGCACAAAACCATGCATTTTGCACCAACTGAAGTTTCTGGATGCTTTCCAGGGGCAGCCCCATGTAGATCCAAATTCAGATGTTTGGCAACTGTGTCATATTTATGACAGTTGGAGTGTCCCTGAGTCACATGATCATCTTTTGCAAATCTTCTGATAATTCAAATCAATGGGGAGGTCAGATTCGTTTAACAACCGTGATTTAACTGTCAATTGCAGTGGTCTATTTGGCAACTGTGGCAAGAAAGGTCATAAAATGGGGCAAAATTCTCTGAACCACTGTCTTAGCAACCGAAACGTTGGGCTCAATTGTGGTCATAAGTCGAGGACTACCTCTCGCCCAAATATGAGTTTTCCTCTTCTCATTGACTGATACTTCTTCTCATTCCTCTCCTTTTATTTTTCCTTTTGGCCTGAAGAATGAACAAAGCCCCAACAAAGGGCTTCGAGTCGGACGTCGGCAGCAAAACAACTCATCACTTTGTCTACCCGGAAAGCTATCGAGAACTAGAGGAGACGGTCAGCATGATTCTCATCCCCTTCAAAATCTTAGACTTGCGTTGGGTCATCAGTGCCCTCACAAATGGCACCATCAACCAGTAAGTACCATATTTTTTAGAGTATAAGACGCTCTGGATATAAGACCCATCTACGTTTTTTGGGGAGGGAAACAAGAAAAAAAATCTGCCTCTGCCTCCCAGCAATTTTCCTCCTTGCAGCAAACAGCAAACAGCCTGCTTTAGTTTCATTTTCAGCACAACCCGATTAGCACAAGGAAAAAAAAATCTGCCTCTGCCTCCCAGCAATTTGCCTCTGCGTGGCAATAGGCAATTGTGGTCATAAGTTGAGCTCTACCGATATGCTTCTCTGTGGAGAGAGGTTGCTTCTCATTTTCCAATTAAAAATTTAATCAAAAATTTAATCCTTATTTTTTGACTTCATTGTTTTAACGGCTCCAAGAATTCCTTCTTCGGTCTGACCTTATTATTTTGCACTCTCTTTTTTGGAGAGCTGGGAATATGTCCAGAAATTTTGCCTGGTCTTGATTATTTTGTCTGGATTTCTTTGAACATTGTTTGACCAAATGATGTCTTAGGGATTCCAACTCAAATGAAGTTTCGTTAAGCATAATCTTGGTGTTCATTAATCCTCGGCTTCAGAATGACTTTCTCTTCAAATTCAAACTTCTCCTCCATCATCATAGTGGAGCAGCAGATGTGAACCAATTTAATTTCATTTTATGTCCAATTCACTGTACCATCTTTCTGGATCAAACCTCCCAGGGTAGCCCATGACCCGACTGAAAACAGATGTTGTGGCTTAAACAATATTCATAATTGGAAAAATATAAGCCGCCTTCTAAATGAGCTTATAGGACGTTTAGAAAACAACACTGTCAGATGGAGACATCATCATGTTACTCCATCCTCAACTAACCTTGTTGTTGTTAGTTGCGAAGTCGTGTCCGACTCCATGGACAACGTTCCTCCAGGCCTTCCTGTTCTCTACCATCCTCTGGAGTCCATTTAAGCTCAGACCTACTGCTTTGGTGACTCAATCCAGCCACCTCGTTCTCTGTCGTCCCTTTCTTCTTTTGCCCTCCATCTTTCCCAGCATTAGGCTCTTCTCCAGTGAGTCCTTCCTTCTCATTAGGTGGCCAAAGTATTTGAGTTTCATCTTCAGGATCAGGCCTTCTACAGAGCAGTCAGGGTTGATCTCCTCTAGGACTGACCGGTTTGATCGCCTTGCAGTTCAAGAGACTCGCAGGTGTCTTCTCCAGCACCAGAGTTCAAAGGCCTCATCTAACCTAGCATTCTCCAAATTTCCTGAGACGGTCAATCACGTGTGCTCCAGCTACCTACAAGCCTAGTTAACAAGAAAATGACATGGTAGATTTAAGAGAAGAAGAAAAGGCCAGTTAGTATCCTTCACTAACTAATGTCCTTCTAGTGTCCTTCAACAAAATCCTACTAACAGAAGGCAATCTTGCTACCCTTGGCCTCCAGACTAAAACAGGTTACCATAGTTACGATAAATGCAAGAGCTCAGACTAACTAGATCTTGGGGAGGTTGGATTTGTTACCATGCATTGATGATAACCCCAAAAGTACTGACTTATATACAGTAGCTGCAAAATGTAAATGACTCTTCAGCATTCTTTTGAGAGCCAGCATATTCATCACCAAATCCACCAAGGAATAGACCAAGCAAATAGCCAAATCTCAAAGGTGGAAGATGCTGGATTATCCCAATGAGATCATTGGCCCAGTGTTCTGCTTCACATGGCAGACAAGTGGATGCCCTAAGCCTCCAAAATAAAACTCGTATCTTCTGTGCATGGGTGCCTAGGTAGCCTCTGTACCTGGACGTTTGTTTGTTTGTTTGTTTGTTTGTTTGTTTGTTTGTTTGTTTGTTTGTTTGTTTATCAGATTTATATGCCGCCTTTCTCCCATAGGACTCGGGGCGGCTCACAACAATAAAACAACCCAACAATAGATAAAGATTAAATAATATTAAAACCAATTTAAAATCCCCAAATCCCCAAGTTAAAATCCACGGCAGATCAGGGAAGTTGCTGAAAGAGCCATGTCTTTAGGTTGGCGTGGAAGGTGCGGAGGTCGGGGGCCGTCCGGAGCCCAGTGGGCAACCCATTCCAGAGGGTCGGTGCGACCACAGAGAACGCCCTCATCCTGGGGACCGCCAGCCGACACTGTCTGGCCAAGGGGACCCGGAGGAGGGCAGCCCTATGTGAGCGCACTGGGCGGTGGGAGACCGGTAGGAGGTGATCCTGCAAATACCCCGGGTCCATGCCATTAAGGGCTTTATAGGTGAGTACCAGTTTAGAATAGAATAGCAGAGGTGGAAGGAACCTTGGAGGTCTTCTAGTCCAACCCCTACTTAGGCAGGAAACCCTACACCACTTCAGACAAATGGTTATCCAACGTCTTCTTAAAAACTTCCAGTGTTGGAGCACTCAAAACTTCTGGAGGCAAGTTGTTCCACTGATTAATTGTTCTAACTGTCAGGAAATTTCTCCTTAGTTCTAAGTTGCTTCTCTCCTTGATTAGTTTCCACCCATTGCTTCTTCTCCTGCCCTCAGGTGCTTTGGAGAATAGCTTGACTCTCTCTTTTTTGTTCCCTCTTCTTTAGATGGTATGACAGGCGGGGTTCTTGCTGCTCTCTGAGCTTAATTGTTTTCTTAGAGAGCTTAGAAAGCACCAAGGACCCCACCTGTCATGCTGTCTAAACAAAAGTTCAACCCTGAGCTACAAATATTCTATTCTACCAGTATGACAGGTGCTTGTTAAACACACCTTAAACAGTTTTCAAAGGCTTCTACTCTAATGACCACTACTGCCTTTTGGACGTTTCAAAAATCAGAAGTTGAACTAAGAAAGCAAAACATTTTCATGGGAATACTGGCCAGCCATCTCTTATTGTTCTATCCTTGGTAAGAAAACACTGTTAATAATATCTAACCAAATTAAATGAAGAAAATGCCCCTTTTAAGCTATCTTATATGAATAGTCATTCCCATGGTCCCCATAAGTTCTGCGTTGCATGAAAATATATATATATTTTTCTTGTGATTTCCCTTGAATATCTTCCACTCTCCATTACACCAAGAGGCTAAGCTAGGACAGCCGTTAGCTTAATATCAACACTGGGAAATAATGTTTTCTTAACAGATTTTATATTAAAAGCACACATATGTATAAGCACACACAATTTTGGTGGGAACAGTGGAATCACAGCAGCTCTTCCTTGTTGTCCAGGAAACACTTTTGTATCGTGCACAACGTGATATTAATATGTATTGCAGTTTGTATTTCATCTACTCAGCAAAAGGGCATTTCAGGGCAAGGATCTAAATTGTATAAGAGAAGATTTAATTTTTTTTTTCTTTGTAAGATCCAAAACTGTGTTTTCAAGACAGTGGAACTACTCATGTGTGAAAGATTTGACAAGCTGCAAAGTTTTTCATCATTTGCAAAGTCCATGTCTCCTGACCAAACAAGGAAATACCATATTTTCTCCTTTCATTGTTTGTTCTTCTATTGTTTATTTAGAATCCATTGACAAACCTTCTTTGGTAATATTTTCCTATTACTCTGTTTGTATATTGTTATTTATTTATTTCCAAGGTTAAAATACAGAGTAAAAGGGGGGGGGAGAATTACAATACAAAAACAGAGACAAACAAAAAAAAAGTGTCTAAAACAAAATATCAAGCATACAGACAAAATGTCCCCTCCGGCTGAACATTGATAAATTTATTTCAACAACAAGAATTAATCCCCCCTTGTAGAACAAGTCACCAATCTATAAATGCCTACCTCTATATTTGTATAATCGCTATATAACATTAGGAAAAAAATCACAATTGTAGAAAACTATTATCAGTCAAGCAATTTGACCTACTATCTCTCTACTAGAAAAAAAAATAAGCAATCCCGACCACAAAAATTGCCAATTTTTCCTAAATTAATCTTAAAAATTGCTTAGATTACATTGTTTATACCGGTTCCACCACAGATATTTTAGATGTATCTGCGGTAAATTGTTGCTTGAAATCGAAACAAATCTCTCTTTTATTTTTATTTTTTTATTTATTGGTCAAGCATATATAAGATAACAGATAAAAGTATAAACATGATTATGAATACATGAAATGGATACGAGTAAAAAGGGAACATTAGGACAGGGACGGAAGGCACGCTGGTGCCCTTATGCACGCCCCTTACAGATCTCTTAGGAATGAAGTGAGGTCCACAGTAGACACTCTAAGGTTAAAGTTTTGGATGGAGTGGAAGTTGCCCCTTTTCCTCCATTTTAAACCCCCTGTGTACGGAAGCTGCAGGAACTGAAAACAGCCACATGTTGTAAATTGGCTTGAAGATCGAAGAACTGTAAATCACTTTAAGGAAGAACAAAAGCAAAATAAGCTTCCGGGAACGGGATAAATGGCAAAACAGAAAGATTTTATTTCAAAACTAAGGAGAGGGACTGTAAAGGATTAGATGCCTTTTAAAGAAGGGATTAGCTTCCTTTTAAAGGAGAGTAGCGCAGATATGGAAGAGCTACAGCTAAGGCAGAATGGAAAGGACACTTCTGTGAAAGGGAACGCAAATTGAATTCGCCAGGCTGGGAATTATAGGAGTTGTAGTTGAAGGGGTTGGAGATAGAAACTGGAGGTAGATTGCATACAGATATGAACTACCAATCCGTGCTCGCCCTAAGATTTTATTCTCCTTGTGTGTAGCTTTTGGGCGGCGGGGGAGAAGTCAACTTCACTGTAGAGATAGTCCTCAATTTATGACCATTCAATTAAGCAACCCAGGCACACCATGCTCCACATAATGACTGCAACAGAGAAAGCTGGAATTGCATGGCTGCCTTGCTTAAAAATATCAACCACTTCACTTAATGACTATAATTCTGGGCTCGGTTTTGGTCATAAACCGAGGGCTACATGTATTTTTCAAAATCATGTTCTACCTTTGATTTGGTTCCCTATTTGTAGGCAGCATTGTTGGAGTATTAAATTTAGAATTTACAGTGCTTTTTTTAATTCCATAGTAGGATGTTGTGAGCTTTGTCTGACTGGACTTTATTTCTTTCTTTTCTTTTTTTTCTTTTTGACAGCACATATATTCCTGTTCCTCGTAAAATCAAAGCCAATAAAGACAAGGTGAGTTATGGCTACAGTTAATCCAGGACTTTTTTCTCTATAAGGAAAGGGCAAATCCAAATAACCAGATGGGGAATGATGGCCCCTTTAAGACTTCTGGAGTTCAACTCCTAGAATTCCTGAGCCAGCATGACTGACTCAGGAATTCTGGGAGTTGAAGTCCACAAGTTATAAAGGGGCCATCATTCCCCACCCCTGATCTAAACAATGATTCAGAAGATGATGAGTTCCCTTTATTCCAGTGGTGAAATCCAATTTTTTTTTACTACCAGTTCTGTGGGCGTGGCTTGGTGGGTGTGGTGTGGCTTGATGGACGTGACTTGGTAGACGTGGCAGGGGAAAGATACTGCAAAATCTCCATTCCCACCCCACTCCAGGGGAAGGATACTGCAAAATCTCCATTCCCACCCCACTCCAGGGGAAGGATACTGCAAAATTTCCATTCCCATCCCACTCTGGGGCCAGCCAGAGGTGATATTTGCCAGTTCTCCAAACTACTCAAAATTTTTGCTACAGGTTCTCCGAACTGCTCAAAATTTCCGCTACCAGTTCTCCAGAACCTGCTGGATTTCACCCCTGCTTTATTCCATTTCCACATTTCAGGCATGAAGTTAAATTTGTGCTTCCATTCCTCTTCAAACCATGGTTTGCGATTAAATCCATTCTAACTATCTAGTTCAGGTCATTCCCTCCAAGCTATATTGTTTCTTGTAGAGATAGTCCTCACTTTACAACCATAAGTGAGCCCATGCCAGTCATTAAGCAGGTCATCCCATGACCGATCCAATTTTACTACTTTTTGTGGCAGTCATTAAATGAATGCCAAAATTGTTAAATGAACTCATTGTCCACAATAGGCTGTTGTTATTGTTTTTGCTGGAAAACCAGAACTGCTGGAAAACACCAGTTTCTGGGAGGGGAAAAAAAGGAAAAAAAACATAAATTTTGGTTGCGTGACCACAGAAAGCTGCAAATGGCTGCAAATGTATTTTTTCTTTTATGTACACTGAGAGCATATGCACCAAAGACAAATTCTTTGTGTGTCCAATCACACTTGGCCAATAAAGAATTCTATTCCATCCCATCCCATCCCATCCCATCCTATCCTACCCTATTTTAAATGTTTTTATAATGATTTTAAATGCATTGTGAGCCACCCTGAAACTTCGGAGAGGGGCGGCATACAAATTGAATTAATAAATAATAAATAAATCCTATCCTATCCTATTCTATTCTATTCTATTCAAATGTGGGTTTCCAAGCACCCAATATGTGATCAGATGACCACTGGGACACAGTGGCCAGAATTTCAAACCTGGGGTGTAAATACCTTTCTTGAACCTGTAACTTCTTTTGATTTGCTGCAAGAACTATACAGTGGATAACACAACACAACGAAACAGACTTTTTTTAAAAAAAGGAGGAAAATCCTTGTTCCTCTGCACATCCAGACAGTTCGTTCAAACAAAGGAGGGCTGAAGGGAAACTCATTGGCTTCAAAATCTAAGAAAGATAAAGGCAATGCGTTTGGCAGGAGAAGATCAGATTAGTAAATAAAATATGTTTTGAATTACACAGAAGCCCTCTCTTGAATTTTTTTTTCTTGTTGCCATCTAATAGGTTCAGATGTTCAAACAAGCTTCAGCGTAACAGGTACATAACAGGATGTCCTTGATTGCATACATTAAAGACAAACCGGGCTGCCTCTCTTCCTAATTGGATGGAACAACCCTTATTTTTGCATCCAAAGATATACATACACACACCCTTGTTCACGAGTAACCTACAAGATGCCTGACACGGAGATTCAGAAGTGAAACCAACTGACTGGCTGAGGTCATAAAATTCATCTTGGTTAAAATGGGTAGACTGAGAAAAATGAAGTTGTAACTTCAGAGTGTTGAGTTCCAACCACATGCTGAACAAGGGCAAAATGAAGTAACTATTGTTCACCATATGGTAGAAAGCCCGCCATTATCTTTGCATGTGATGTGACCCAGGGATGAAACCAGTAGTAAAAAATGCTACAGGTTCATCGAACCGGTAGTAAAAAATGCTACTGGTTCACCGAACCGGTAGTAAAAAATGCTACTGGTTCACCGTACTGGTAGTAAAAAATGCTACTGGTTCACCGAACTGGTAGTAAAAAATGCTACTGGTTCACCAAACCAGTAGTAAAAAATGTAAAAAAAAAAAGTTCCGATGATCAGCTGAGCGACGCGTGATCATCGGAACTTTTTTTTTTTACCTTTTTAGCAATTTTTTTACTACCAGTTCTCCAGAACTGGTAGTTAAAAATGCTTTAAAAAGTAAAAAAAAAAAAAAAAAAGTTCCAACAATCGCGGGTCGCTCAGCTGATCATCAGAACTTTTTTTTTTTTTTTTTTTTTTTACTTTTTAGGCATTCTTTTACTACCAGCTCAGGTGAATAGGTAGTAAAAATTGCTTTTAAAAAGTAAAAAAAAAAAAAAAAGGCTCCGACGATCACAGCTGTGCCGCACGATCACCGGAGCCTTTTTTTTAACTTTCTTAAAGCATTTCTTACTACCTATTCGCCCAAGCCGGTAGTTAAAAAAATGCTTTTAAAAAGGTAAAAAAAGACTCCAACGATCACAACTGTGCTGCACGATCATCGGAACCTTTTTTTTTAACCTTTTTAAAGCATTTTTTTTTACTACTGGTTCCGGTGAATAGATAGTAAAAAAATGCTTTTAAAACATTTTTAAAAAGTTCCGACGATCGTGCAGCACAACTATGATCGTCGGAGCCTTTTTTTTAACCTTTTAAAATCATTCTTTTACTACCGGCTCTGGCGAATAAGTAGTAAAAAAAAAGGCTTTTAAAAAGTAAAAAAAAAAAAAAGGCTCCGACAATCACAGCTGTGCCGCATGATCACCGGAGCCTTTTTTTTTTACTTTTTTAAAGCATTTTTTTTTACTACCTATTCGCCAGAGCCAGTAGTTAAAAAATGCTTTTAAAAAGTTTTTTAAAAAGTTCCCATGCACGCCACAGCTGATCACACACACACACACACATGCTGTTCTACTTACTTTCCCAAGCCTCCTTTTGGCGCCCACTGTGCATGCGAGCATGCAGCGTGCATTTGGCGCATGTGCGGCCAGCGAACCGGTAGTAAACCAGTTCAGATTTCACCATTGATGTGACCTTGGTCATCACGAAACATCATCATACAATTTATTTCCTTGGAGATAGCATTTTATGTGAACGCAGGAAGCGAGTTGCTAACCCAAGTCTACCCGTTGGGTGGATTCCGTGATTGTGTTGGAACATCAATGGAGATTGCCAATCATCCAGGTCATGGTTGTCCCAAAAGTGCTTTTTCCAGAAGACTTTCTTGGTTTTTTTTTTTTCTCTTTGAAAAATATGTGATCAAAGAAGCTTCTTGAGTTCCGAACTGAACTTCAGAGCTGAAGGAAGTTTCTTGGATGAGGAGCGGAATGTTTTTCAAAAGAAAAAATAAATACCAAGGAAGTCCACTTGCCCTTTTGGGTAAAGCACCCTTGAGATATTATTGTGGTGGAATGCAGTCTGGATTCCTAGGAGGGAGAGGCTGCATTCCAGAGGACAGAGACAGCAAAGTTTAGATAGTTTGATTAGGTGGAAGCAGGGGTGAAATCCAGCAGGTTCTGACAGGTTCTGGAGAACTGGTAGCGGAAATTTTGAGCAGTTCGGAGAACCAGTAGCAGAAATTTTGAACAGTTCAGAGAACCGGTAGCGGAAATTTTGAGTTGTTCGGAGAACCAGTAGTGCAGCTACTTCAGCTGACTGCTAGTTCAGCAGATCAGCGGATCAAATCTCACCAGCTCAAGGTTGACTCAGCCTTCCATCCTTCCGAGGTGGGTAAAATGAGAACGCAGATTGTTGGGGGCAATATGCTATTTAGTTTACTGTCTTTGGTGTAAGCCACCCAGAGTCCTCGGAGAGTGGGTGGCATAGAAATATGACTAATAAATAAATAAATAATAAATCAGCAAATACCACCTCTGGCTGCCTCCAGAGTGGAGTGGGAATGGGGATTTTGCAGTAACCTTCCCCTGCCATGCCCACAAAGCTACACCTGCCAAGCCACACCATGTCCACCAAGCCACGCCCACAGAACTGGTAGTAAAAAAAAAAAAATTGGATTTCTCCACTGGATGGAAGTCCCTAGAATTTCTCAGAGTATATTTTAGTGATGCATGTAATTGTTTTAGTTTTGCAAGATTTCTGTCTATAGATGACAAACAATAAAGTCTGTTTTTCTAGCAGGACTACCAGATTCTGTAACATTGTTTTGTTCCCTATGCCATCCGTCTGATAAACTCGCCAGATTTGTCTTTCCCATGTACATGCGTATATCTGAACTAGACTGTGTGGTTTCTCCATGTCATATACTATACGTGGGTATATGCATAATTTTGTATTTATTTATTTATTTATTTAGTCATGGTTATGTAGTGTATATTGGAGGTGGAGACCCTTTGAGAACTATATGCAATGAAATTTCATTTTAATGTATGCCAATTAGTGTACGTTTGAAGTGCCAATAAAGTTATTCTAAGCTCTAAGTCTAAAGAAAACTGCTTAGAAGGAACACAACCTGTGTTTCTTGGATTTTGGAGCCTTACAATTATTGCTCAATTATATTTGCAGCCTGTGATCTGAATGAACTAAATAAGGCAGCAAGATGTGTCCAAGGTCCCTTCCAACTCTGTTATTGTATTCTAAATTTTTTTTTATCATGTTTTTTATTACCCTGTGTCCGTTTTCCTCCTCCGTAATCCTTGTAATTCCCAGAGCAAGCACAGATTGCACTCATTTATAAGATAGATTCTAAAAAAACTATGCTTCTCTCCTAAGGGGAAGGTTTAGGTTTGCACCGCATTCAGTTTCAGGGACCACCTTCCCAAATAAACGGTGGCATCTGAATGTTTTAAACCAGAGATTAATTTTGAAGAAAACTACAGGGCAGACTTTATTAAAAAAAACTTTCCCCAATAGAGGCAGGGATGGAGAGCTGTCAATTGCCAAGAAAGTGTTGTTGTGGCGCCACCTACAGGCAGCAAAGAGAATGGCACCACCTACAGGCAGCAGAGAGAACAGCCCAGTTGTCCCTTAAAATTTGGATCAAAGTGAAAAATGAGATGCTTCCAAATTTCAGTTCTCCCCTAATTTTATCCTTGAGAATAACTCAGGTTGAAAAAACAATGCCGCGAGTTATAATTTTGCAGGCTTCTTTTTTCACGGGGGTAAAATTATGCAAGACTTTATAGATACCATCCAGAACTTCTCAGAATAGCAACAACAAAAAAAGGATATAAATACAATCAATCTTTTTTTTTTTTAAAGGAAGGTGGCCTCCTGTACAGGGCTGACATCTAGCATCTCCATTCTTTCCAAAAACATGTCTTGGGCCCTAGAGAGACTTTTTCTTCTGGACGTTCTCAGAAAATCTGCTTCGGGTTCTTCACCCAAATGAGAAAATAAGTTGAAGAGGTGTCAAAGGCAGGATTTGGCAGGAAACCACTTAGAGAATGACATAATTGCCAATTTGGAAAGGACCATAAGGATCAGCTAACCCAGCCCTCTGCAATATGCAGGAGAATCTGTCTCTCTCCCCCTCCCTCCCTCCCTCCCCTCTCTCTCTCCCCCTCTCTCTCCCTCTCTCTCTCACACTGCCTCCCTGTCTCTCCCTCCCTCCCTCCCTCTTTCTTCCTCCCTCCCCCTCTCTCCCCCTCTCCCTCCCTCTCTCTCTCCCTCCCTCCCTCTTTCTTCCTCCCTCCCCCTCTCTCCCTCCCCCTCTCCCTCCCTCTCTCTCTCCCTCCCCCCTCTCTCTCTCTTCCCCTCCCTCCCCCTCTCCCTCCCTCCCTCCCCCTCTCTCTCTCTCTCTCCCCCTCCCTCTCTCCCTCTCTATGAATAGACAATCCACACCTCATCCCCCATTTTTGCGGGAGCCGCCACCAGCTGCATTCCAAATTCCAGATGTCCACGTGGGCCCTGAAAAGATAGTCCCTACCTCACTGAATTCTGATTGACAGCTGAGGCCTACCCGGCATCTGGAAAGCTGCTTTAGAATTTCTTGCTGCTTAGATGGTTTTTAGCAGATTCTCCAGGTCTCCGTTTTACACATACAACTCGAGGCAGCTTTCTGTACTGAGTTATGAGTCTTCTGGCAGAATAAATGTTTATTAATGATTGATTTATTCAGTGTGTGTGGCTAAGCAACTCTAGGTAGCTAAGATGGGTTTAAAAAAAATCATCGGAGTATACAAAATCTAGCAAAGGCACATAGAAGACAATAATCTTTCATCATCGTCAGCCATTTAGTCGTGATCGACATATTGCACAGAGTACAATAATCCACATATTGCATATTAATAGCAATAGCAATTGCAATAACACTTAAACTTATATATATGGTATTTTAGAGCACTCATATTTACTGACCTCAGAAGGATGGAAAGCTGAGTCAACTTTGAGCCAGTCAGGATCGAACTCCTAGCAGTAGGCAGAGTTAACCTGCAATACTGCATCCTAATCACTGCGCCACCAGGGCTCCTCTTAATGATTCATACAGCATCCTGTCTCAGGGCCAGAGAAGAACCAGATCTCAAAGACCTTTCTAAAGGCCAGAAGGATCAGGCCACCTGAATCTCAGGACGGAGGGGTGCTGTTCTATAGGGAAAGTGCACCAACAGAGAAGGTCTACTTCCTACAGTACATCCCATAAGAGGACACTTGGCTAGGTAGGACTCAGAAATTAGCAATCCTGGCCAAACGTGTGGGGTGAGCACAGATAATTGGAGATATAGATGGTCCTATAGATAAACTGGTCTACTTGGAGTCAGTGTAACTCAAGCAGTAGAACTGTGGTGGTTATAGAGTTGTGTCCATAAAGATTTGCGCTGGACCATTCTGGACCATCTGTAGCTTCTGAGTGGTCTTGAAGAACAGGAATCTAAACTGACACCATCTCTTTTTTCAGCTTGCAAATTTATAGCTTTCAAGGGCAGCCCCTTGTAGGGCATACTGCAATAAACCAAGCGATAATCCTAGCTGACGATTCTGATGGATAGTTTGGGTTTGGGCCATCGGTGGCATCACCTGCCAAAACCATGACTGGATTCTCTGTGCTTGCAAATTATTGGGTTTTTTTTTTTAATTATTATGATTAGCATTCCTAGCTGATCATTCTGATGGACAGCTTGGATTTGGCCATTGGTGGCCTCACCTGCCAAAACTGCCTGGATTTTCTGTGCTTATAAATTATTGGTTTCTTAGAAACTTGGCTCTGTTATGCTAAAACCCAAGATAGGAAAAGCTACCTAAGCAAGACTTTTCATACGACAGTGTTATTTTTTTTTCCCCTTTCATCCCCCTTTCTTTTTCAACATCCTTACACAATCCACTTCTACCCCTTGATGATAGGATACGTAAAATAAATACTGTTTTTCAAATCTGGGCCCTTACTTGTTTCAAAAAGCATTGTATTTAATTTCCTGCAATGACAGACCTTTATTTAAGATCCTCAAAGTGAAGGGCGTTTCTTCAGTGTTCAATTGTTGTTTGCCGAGGATGTACAAAACTTGCCAATTGGGAAAGTACATTTTGTAAATTCCTAGAATTTGCTGGGTTTTTTTTTTTTTCATGCTGAATTATCTCCGAAATTAAACTAACAAGATATGTTCTTTCATTCTGTGCAGATCATGGTTTATCATCCTAGTTTTATTAAATACGTTTACGACAACTGGCTCCAACATCACGGGAGGTATCCCTCAACCGGCTTCCTGTCAATTATCTTTGCCCTTCACCTCTGTGATGAGGTAAGTGCTGTTCTAACCTAAGGCTTCCTTAGAAAGTATACAGCACAAACTTAGTCCCGGCAAACCTCTTTAATCCATATGGCTGTAAATTACTTTCATTTACAGTCCACAAGGCTTGATAAACAGTCTTTCAGGGGAATGTTTACAAACACCCACATTATCTCCCTTGGAATGCTGCCAGAGAACTAATTGCCAAATGCAGGGCAGGGGCAAATTTAGCACAGAGTCAAACAGAGCTTTTCCAGAGCTTTTACCGACCAGATAAACTAATTGTTTCCTGCAAAAGCTCACATCCCGCTCGCTTCTCTTTTATGTCTTATGGGAGGGGCCAATCATCTCCAAGCCTTACTCCCAAGTCGACCCTATTTTCTTAATTGTTCCTGTCTTCTGGCAGCTCTGCACTGTCAAGATTCGGGTTATTGTCAGCGTTCCAGAAAAAACCCCAACTCCAAGTAAAAACTCTGAAGCAAGCATTTTTCAAAGTTTTATTTACTAGAATAGGTAAACTGGCACATCTGAGAAAACCTGAATCGGAGAGGTCCGGGTTTTCCCTCAGTAAATCAAAAACCCCCAAACCATCCCCTCAGTCCTCAGTCGATCGCATGCTCCAATCAACGTCCATCCCATCTCGAGACAGCACTCTGACCACTCCTTCTCCAGATGCAGGATTGGCCTGACCTTGACCGACAGGAAAAACGCTATTATGTCTAAAGACAACCCTTCAACTAAATCCCCCCTCCTACTTTCCCACACATGAGAAGATAGTAGCATGGAAGCTTCCGGTCTAATATGGCTTCCAAAGCTGATATGCGCATGTGCACACTGGGAACAGATTCACGCTGTTCTTCTCCCTCGCTGATGTCAGAGTCCAGAGACTCCGGAGGCAGCAAAGAACTACCAGATGGCCTTGGCCCCCTCTCTGCCTCCAACTCAGAGCCATCGTCCAAGCCTTCCCCAGACTCCAGAACTGGCCCACGTTCCTCCCCAACCTCCTCACTGCTTGAATCTGTTGCCATCTCTGCTAGCCGCTGGCGGGCCACAACAGGTGCCCTACTAAGGCTACCTTTTTTTTATTTATTTATTTTTATTTTATTTTTATATGCCGGCCTTCTCCGGAGACTCAGGGCGGCTTACAATGCGTTAAGCAATAGCCTTCATACTTTTGTATATTTTTATACAAAGTCAGCTTATTGCCCCCACAAACTGGGTCCTCATTTTACCCACCTTAGAAAGGATGGAAGGCTGAGTCAGCCTTGAGCCTGGTGAGAATTGAACTCGCAGTAATTGCAGGCAGCTGGATGTTAAATGCTGCCTTAGTAGGAGGCATTTACCTTCAGGAAAAGTGGGAGAAAACCTGGTTTGCATGGTGACCTGCATGACTTGATGACCAAACCATTGTTCAAGTTAGCCCTTAAATACGCAGAACAAAAAAAAGATGTTGAAAAAGTGCAAAGAAGACCAACTAAGATGTTTAAAGGCCTGGAGAATAAAATATAGGAGGAACGGTTGCAGGATTTGGGTTTGGCTAGTCTAGAGAAAAGAAGGACTAGGGAAGACAGGATAGCAGTATTCCGGTATTTGAGAGGGGACAAAGAGAAGAAGGGTCAATTTATTTTCCAAAGCACCAGAAAATAAGACAAGAAACAACGGATGGAAACTGATCAAAGGGAGAAGCAACCTGGAATTGGAAGATAAACTTCCTAACAGTGAGAACAATTAACCAGTGGAACACCTTGCCTCCAGAAGTTATGGGTGCTTCATGACTGGAAATCCCAAAGGTGCTTTTTTTTCAAGAGACAATTGGATTTTCTGGTCCAGAAAGTTTAGTTGTCTCTTGGAAAAAAAGCACCTGTGAGACAACCATGACCTGGATGATTGAGAATCTCCATAGACATTCATGACCGGAAGTTTTTAAGAAGAGACCGGACAGTCACTTGTCTGAAGTGGTACAGGATCTCCTGCTTGAGCAGCCTGGACTAGAAGACCTCCAAGGTCCCTTCCAGTTCTATTCCAATTCATATTCAGGGGAAAAGAAAACTTTTTAAAATGTTTTCCCACACATCCTGTTCCCATTCCTGTTATCCTCCCTGTTTTCCATAAATTCATCTCAAGCCGTTGCTGCATTTCAGCTCTCGGCACCATCGCCGCCTTTAGACAGTGAGAATTGTGCTTCAACAATGTCTTGAGGGTAGTAGGTGGCTAACCTCCTACTAAATCATGTTTTTTTTTTCCTCCCAGGGAGCCTATGTAATTTTGGAAAACAATATCTTCAGTTGCAAAGGAGGGGGCTGCTAACATTGTCTTGTGGTTGTCATGGTTACTTCAGCAATACCTGCAAAGGTATTAATAGAGGGATAGAATCAAGATTACGTGAAGTTTAATACCGCTGTACAAAGCCTTAGTAAGAGCACACTTGGAATACTTGCAGCCAGGGGTGGGCTTCAAAAATTTTAGCAAGGGGTTCTCTGCCCAGTTGCTCGGTGGGCATGGCCATGGTAGGCATGGCCTAGTCAGCCTCCTGCACCATGGTGACGGGGTGGTGGTGTTTGCCCTCCTCTGGACCCGAACTTCCGGTAGGCCCTTTTTTCACCTTTCCCCGAGCCTCCGTGCACGCCCTGCACTTACCTGCATCCAAAACGGGCCATGTGGGGACTCCTGGGAGGGGAGGGGCGGGCAGGGCAGGGCCAGCCAGGAGAGGGATTTGGGGGTTCTCCGAACTGCACAGAATCTTACCTAGAGGTTCTTCCGAACCCTCAGAAGCCCACTCCTGCTTGCACCCAGTTCTGGGCACCACAATATAAAAAAAGACATTGAGACTCTGGAAAGTGTGCAGAGAAGAATAGCAAAGAGGATTAGGGGGCTGGAAGCTAAAGGACTAAAGTAATGGGAACAGGATGTTATTTTATTTTTTTCCAAAAAAAAAAAATTATTGTAGTTTTTTTCCGTTTTCCAAAATTCCAGTACATAATCAGGGAACAGGATGTTATTTTTAAAGGTGTCCTGGGTATTTAAAGGGTCAACTTGAACGATGGTTGGGTCATCAAGTCAATGCAGGTGGCAGGAATTGGGTATGTCTAGTCTAACGAAAAGGACTAGGGGAGATACAATAGCAGTGTTCCAATATTTGAGGGGCTTCTACAAAGATGAGGGGGTCAAACTATTTTCCAAAGTACCAGAAGGCAAGACAAGAAACAATGGATGGAAACTAACCAAGGAGAGAAGCAACTTGGAACTAAGGAGAAAATTCCTAGCGGTTAGAGCAATCAACCAATGGAGTAGCTTGCCTTCAGAAGTTATGGGTGCTCCATCAGTGGAGGCTTTCCAAAGGAGGCAACACAATCATTTAGCTGAAATGATATACTTGAGCAGGGGATTGGATTAGAAGGCCTCCAAGGTACCTTCCAACTCTATTATTCGGTGCTCTAAGATTGATAGAAATGTTAGATATAAGGAAAATGGAATCCACTTAAGAACCAAACCTTGCAGAGTTCTTTCTTTCTTTTTTCCTATCCATTCTTTCTCTATAGGTAAGTGGTGCGGTGGCCTGGAGGTGGAACTTTCGCCTCATAATCAGGAGGCTGAGAGTTCGATCCTAGGTAGAGGCAGATATTTGCACGCTGAGAATTTATCTGCTGAATAAAATTCCGCATTGGCAACAGGAAGGGCATCCGGCCATTAAAACACTCTGCTCCATTCCGTTGCCCAGACTCCACCCCGCTAGGAATTATGGGGTCATTAAAAGCAGATAATGACAATTCTTTCTCCATAGGTGGATCTCTACGGCTTTGGGGCAGACCATAAAGGCAACTGGCACCACTACTGGGAGAACAATCCTTCTGCGGGAGCCTTTCGTCAAACTGGCGTCCATGATGGAGACTTTGAGGCCAACGTGACGCAAACCCTCGCCTCCGTGGCCAAAGTACGTTTCTTCAAGGGCAGATGACCCCGGCTGTCGGACAAGCGGTGATCTCTGACGAGAAGGAAAGGCAGATGTTTTTTTAAATAAATGGAGTCTTGGAGTGGAGCGGTCTGTCAAGTCTCCGCCAAGAAAGAGAACTGCAAGCCGCAATTAGCAGGCAGCTTTGAAAGGCCCCTCAAATACAGCTTCGAAGTTTTGACAGCGTAGGAAAAACACCTCAATTTGGAAAGGAAAGCCTGTTCGAGACTCCCCTATTGTAATCCATGTTTTAATTCCTTTTCCGTCTTCGGAATGACTGAGTCTTCGGCGTCGACACGAAAAAAAAAGTGGGGGGCCAGAAGAGATCAGGGATTTGCAAACACCCTCTTGGTTTCAAAATTACCTCAGAAGAGCTTTATTCCAATCATGGTTTCTTTTCTCTGAAGGATCCTGGCAAAGGCCAAAAAAACAACCCTCACCCAGTTCTCGTTGGGTGGGAACGAACAAAATGGTGGCGGCCTGTGAGCAAAAGGGCTTGCCGGGCTGTGTCGTTTTAAGTGTTTTTGGCTATTGAAACGAAAAATGTCCTTTTTTTTTTTTCCCGGGTAATATTTACCATTGCTATTTAGTGTGGCTACAAGCCCAGGAGCGAAAGAGCAGGGCTGAAAAAGAAAATAATGCAGGAGGGCAGGTTAATACTTTTATTTACTTTTTATTTTATTTTATTTTAAATGGTCTGCCACGGCATGGTTCTCCATTCTCTTGCAAAGCAGAGAAATGAATTAACATTGCACACAAATACACACACACACAAAGGACACGCACCAAGACAGTGCGAAATCTGGCTTCCATAAATTTAGACAACCCTTAGAGCAAGGATCTCCAACCTTGGCAACTTTAAGCCTGGAGGACTTCAACTCCCAGAATTCCCCAGCCAGCTGGCTGGGGAATTCTGGGAGTTGAAGTCCTCCAGGCTTAAAGTTGCCAAGGTTGGAGACCCCTGTACTAGAGGGCATCCATTTTAAATTTCTGCATCATTGGGAGTTTTGCAGCCCAGAACTTTGGCTTCACACACAAACACACACACACACACCTGTCGTTGACATGTGCCTTTCTAAAACGCCCATGATATAAAGAGAGTGTATTTGTCTGTTCCCTCAGAGACTGAAATCTCAGAATTCTACTTGGTCTATGAAAATAAGGGACAGAAAGTTTTTTTTTTTTTTTAAACTGCTCATCGCATCTTGTATGGGTGGTTTTGACTTTTTGGGGGGCAGAAGAAGGAAAGGAAAAGGAACTCTTTTTTTGTTTTTGGTCTTATTTTCAAGAACTCTTAGGAGGGGGAAAATTGTAAGATTTGTACTTCTATTTTTTACAGCTGTTGTAAATTTAAATATATATTTTAAAAGTATTCAGAGCTTTAAAAAAAGGGGGTGGGGATGGGGAGAGGTTGTCCCATCAGTGTGAGAACAGCAAACCATGGATCTGAGAAAATGTAGTTTACCAGCATAGTCTGTTCCATCTAAATTCCAGGAGGACCATTTTGAGAGAGAGAGGAATCATTGCAAGAACTCCCATTAAAACCAATCAGAGCTCAGTTGACATATATAGGATCCGAACCATCAATAAAAAGTCCAAATAGAATAGAATAACAGAGTTGGAAGGGACCTTGGAGGTCTTCTAGTCCAACCCTCTGCTTAGGCAGGAAACCCTACACCACTTTGGACAAATGCTTATCCAACATCTTAAAAACTTCCAGTGTTGGAACATTCACAACTTCTGCAGGCAAGTTGTTCCACTTATTAATTGTTTTATCTCTGTCAGGAAATTTCTTCTTAGTTCTAAGTTGCTTCTCTCCTTGATTAGTTTCCACCCGTTGCTTCTTGTCCTGCCCTCAGGTGCTTTGAAGAATAGCTTGACTCCCTCTTCTTTGTGGCAACCCCTGAGATATTGGAAGACTGCTATCATGTCACCCCTAGTCCTTCTTTAAACTAGACATACCAGTTCCTGCAACCGTTCTTCATATGTTTTAGCCTCCAGTCCCCTAATCCTTTTTGTTGCTCTTCTCTGCACTCAAATCACAAGGAGAATTAATCTACTGTCCCCAGTTGCAAAAGTTACAGAACTTTTACAGAAAAGTGACAGGAGAAGGACTTCAATGCTCTAGAACTGTGATGGCGAACCTATGGCACGTGTGCCACAGGTGGCACGCGTAGCCATATCAGTGGGCACCCCAGCTCAGCTCCGGCGCGCATGCCAGCTGATTTTCGGGCCTTCTGGGCCCACCAGAAGTAGGGAAACAGGCTGTTTCCTGTCTCTGGAGGGCCTGGGATGGGTGGGGAAGGCCCATTTTTCTTTCTCACCTGGATCCAGATCCTCTCTATGCATCTGGGGAGGGCAAAAACAGCCTTCCCCACCCGCTCAGAGATCCTCCGGAGCCCTGAAATGGCCCACATAAAATTATGGGTGTGGGCACACACACGTGAACCTCCCCCGCCCCCCCTTCCTGGTATGCGATGGCAAAAAGGTTACCCATCACTGCTCTAGAATGTGGACCTCAAACCTAGATAGATGAAGCCAACCAGCTGTTTGGACAGCCAACCCCAGAAGCCAATTGGGGAGGCCCTGAAGAGGTAGCAGCATTGTGAAAATGGATGGATGATTATTACCTCAGTTAACTAGACATCCAACAACCCACCTCTCTCACCTGTAGGACACAAAAGAACTACTTAGGATCAAGATGCTAGTTTGCATGCCTTTTTCATTGTGCATTGATCCATCTTTCCACACCATGGAATCCTACTATTGGGTTCCGAATGTCAGGCACCATAGTCTAGCACTTCTGGAAGGAGTACCAGATTGAGGTAGGCTGGTCTAGAACATGGAACCCCTTCTTTTTATAAAACAGAAAAATAAAATTGGGGTTGCAGTGTAAACGTCCCGTTCCCTCCAAGAGTTTCTTCACTGGTCACTAGTCTACTTTCTAGTTTGGAGATCATAGGATTATGTTGTTTTCTTCAAAAGAAAAACCGGCCAATTTCAAATGAGTTATATTTTTAAATTGATTGTCCCGAGTACCGTAAATCAAAGCCTTCACAAGTTTAAATCATGATTTCTTTAAATCATGTTCAAGGACATTAGTCCTCCTGAGACTGTATGGCTTCTGGAATGAGAATGAGCTTCTTTTTCTAGACTTTTCTAGACTCTGCAGTTTGTTTGTTTTTCCTTTTAATGGTGAGTTATTTACGTATAGGAAAAGGTGCTTTTACTTATCTCCATGAAGACGTGCCTCTTGAATTCTGCTGATTAAACTTTTGATTAAGGATTAGAGCAGGCCAGGAAACTTCGTCTTGCTCAGGTGGCATCCTTAAACTGTGTACCCCAAATCCTCTCTTCAGGGGTTTGCTTAGGGTTTGTTTTATGCTGTATTTTCAAACTACCAAACAGGAATAAAAGAATTGAGCTAAATGTTGTCAATAGCTTAAACGTACGTGAGTGTTGAAGCATGTCTCCACTATTTTCAACTGCAGGATTTGAGTTGTACGGAAGATTTATACTGTAAATCTTTTGTGTGTGTGTGTGTGTGTGTGTGTGTGTGTGTGTGTGTGTGTGTGTGTCATTTTGGCCGACAGGAAGAGAACAAATGTGATAAGTAATGCTATTGGGAGAATCTGGGAGAATTTATTCTGAAGAATAGGGAACGGTTCACAGCAAACAACAATTGATTGCAAGGTGTTGTGTTCCCAAATTGTATGTGTATTTTAAGCAGAGGGATCTTGGGCAACTCACCACAACCAACTTGCTGCCCGACAAGAGTTACACTGATATCAAAACAATGATGGAATAGAATCATTAAGGAAAGGATGCAAAAGGAGGGACAGAATGAGATGAGAATGACAAAAATTAAAGTATTTTTTTTAATCATTTTAAAATAATTAAACTGTTGAATTGTCCTGCAGCAAGTTGTCCCTCGATAACTTGGCCATGGCAAGTTGTCCCATTCTGGTCTCAGAGTGTTCTGACCTAGGCTTCCTGAGTCAGTAAAACACACGAGTAGTCCCAAAAACCTCTTTTATTTCAACAGCTGTGAATTGCTTTGCTTTTTGTTTGCTTGCTTTTTTTAATTTATATGCCGCCCTTCTCCGGAGACACAGGGCGGCTTACAATGCGTTAAGCAATCGCCTTCATACTTTTGTATATTTATACAAAGTCAGCTTATTGCCCCCACAATCTGGGTCTTCATTTTACCTACCTTAGAAAGGATGGAAGGCTGAGTCAACCTTGAGCCTGGGGAGATTTGAACTTGCAGTAATTGCAAGCAGCAGATGTTAATAACAGTGCTTTAGTCCACTGTCTCTTGTTGAGAGCCTGTTGAGATGAACAGAATTCTGTTCATTCACAGATGAGTCCCAAATAGTTGTAAAGAGTCCTTCGGGATAAGGCTGATAATCACCCACCTTTATCACCCTTGACACGCTGCCAAAGACCTAATTGGCAAAGCCACACGGAGTCCAGAATCAAACAGAGCTTCAGACTTTAAACTGCACAGAATTAACAACGTTGCTTCCTGCAAAGGCCCACGTGCCTTCGCTCCTCTTTTTAAGTCTTACGGGAGGGGCTAATCAGCTCCAAGCCCTACTCCCGAGTTGTCCCTTTTGTTTTAACTGTTCTTGACTTCTGGCAGTTCTGCGCATGCGCGCACTGGAACAGGCTCCCCCTGTTCCTCTACCTCGCTGAGGTCCGACTGGAGGCTCCAGAGGCAGCACATACCTCCCAGATGGCCCTTTCTCTGCCTCCGACGCAGAGCCTTATCCGAGCCTTCTCCAGACTCCAGGACTGGCCCATGTTCCTCCCCAACCTCCTCACTGTCAGACTGCTGCCAGCTCAGCAGGCCGCCGGTGGACCACAACACAGAGGGCTAAAGATCTTTAGACAGGAGGATTAAAATCTTCCAAAAGCAAGTTTTTTTAAAACGCATTGGCCCCAGCCAACAGCAGAGATTGTTGTACTTTTTTTCATTTCATTTTATTAGATTTCTATACCGCCCTACTCCCGAAGGACTCAGGGCGGTGCACAGCCAAACAATAAAAACACATACAATACAAAATTTAAAAAATAGAATAAAATCAAATTAAATAATTTTGGCCCCGACAAATTTAAAACCCCAAACTTTTAAAACCAATTTAAAATTGAATATATAAAATACTAAAAGATATTTAAAATTTTAAAAATCTTTTATAAAAGAGGGGGAAAATTAGGTCAGGCCGGCCTGGTGAAATAGTAAGGTCTTCAAAGCGCGGCGGAAGGTGCGCAGCTCCGGGATCCTCCGTATCTCCGGGGGGAGCTCGTTCCAGATAGTAGGTGCCCCCACAGAGAAGGCTTTTCCCCTGGGGGCCGCCAGTCGGCATTGTTTGGCTGACGGCACCTGGAGGAGCCCCTCTCTATGGGAGCGTACCGGCCGGTGGGAGGCTATTGGTGGTAGTAGGCGGTCCCGCAAGTACCCGGGTCCTAAGCCATGGAGCGCTTTAAAGGCGGTAACCAGAACCTTGAAGCGCACCCGGAAGACCACCGGGAGCCAGTGCAGCTCGCGCAGGAGCGGTGTTACATGGGAATGCCATGTCGCTCCCATTACCACCCGCGCGGCCGCACTCTGCGCCAGTTGGAGCCTCCGGGTGCTCCTCAAGGGGAGCCCCATGTAGAGAGCGTTGCAATAGTCCAGGCGGGAGGTGACAAGGGCATGAGTGACCGTGCGTAACGAGTCCCGATCCAGAAAGGGACGCAACTGGCGAATCAGGCGAACCTGATGAAAAATCCTCCCGGTCACGGCCGTCAAGTGCTCTTCTAAAGACAGCCGTGAATCCAGGAGGATGCCCAAGTTGCGAGCCCTCTCCGTGGGGGCCAATGATTCGCCCCCAATAGTCAGTGATGGCATCAACTGACTATATCGGGACGTCGGAAACCACAGCCACTCGGTCTTGGATGGGTTGAGCCTATCGATTTAATCTAGATTTGTGGTCAAAGAGATTTAATTCTGCCAAGCAAAAATCCAACTAAGGAGCTTTTCCTTAGCATAAACATGCAGCAGCAGAGAAGAGCCTCTTCGGTGGATTTTATTCGTTGCAGAATGAGATTTGGGTCAAAAAATTCAAAAGACACCATCAAAAGCAGGGATGTCCAGTTGCTTTTAGTACTGGGTGGCGCTCATCCACAGGTACTGCTTTATCCGTTGGAGTTTTCAAATCCGTGCAGTGATTTGAGCTACAGATCCGAATTGGGTCAAGAAGATGGATTAAAGCAGGGGGGGGTCTCCAAACTTGGCAACTTTAAGACTTGTGGACTTCAACTCCCAGAGGAAATTGTGTGAATTGAAATCCGCAACTCTGGGAGTTGAAGTCCACGTGGCTGGCTGAGGAATTCTAGGAGTTGAAGTCTTAAAAGTTGCCAAAGTTAAGAGACCCCTGGATTAGAGCATACTGCTTAATTGATTCATTTGTTGAGATGGGCGGCTATATAAGCAGAACGAATGAATGAGTATGTGAGTGAGTGAGTGAGTGAGTGAGTGAGTGAGTGAGTGAGTGAGTGAGTGAGTGAATGAATGAATGAATGAATGAATGAATGAATGAATGAATGAATGAATTCCCATATTAGATCTCCTTGGAGAACTGTGACAGTAATCCTGGCTGAAATTCATTGGCATCCTTCTGTCTCAAGAGACTATGGTATCATGCCCTGGAAAAAGGTCCTAAAACAGCTTCTAATGTGACTAAAAAGGCCAATTCAAGAGTGGCAATCCCTTCCACACTGAGGGCAGATAGATTCTGTCCCCTGCCCACCCCCCAGATTTCCCTGGTTCCAGGACTGTTTAATTCAATTTAATGAATGGGATCTAAAGATAGAAGAGTCTGTTGGAGGGATGTTACCAGTCTTATTCATTGCTCTCAGCAACGTTTCTCTGTGTTCTACACTCTGCTGGTTGGTAACACAACAATATCCTTAACAGGGTGAACGGAAACAGAGCTTTAGAATCTGGCTTTAAGGCTCAGTGCAGAGGTCTTCAAACTTGGCAGCTTGAAGACTTGTGGACTTCAACTCCCAGAATTCTCCAGCCACCCATGTGGACTTCAACTCCCAGAGTTGCGGATTTCAATTCACACAATTCCTCTGGGAGTTGAAGTCCACAAGTCTTAAAGCTGCCAAGTTACAGAGCAAGGTTAACGTCTGTTCTCATCATCTCCAGAAATCAGAAGTCTAGTAACACTTTTTTTTAAGTAGCCAATTTTTTTTTTTAAGGCCTAAGCTTTCATAAATTGCATCTCATCAAAGGCTTTTTACTAAAACAGGATAGTCAGAAAAGTTACTTCCTGGTATTTTATTTTTATTTTATTTTTATTTAATTATTTGTTTTATTTGTTTTATTATCATTTATTATTATTATTTGTTTTATTATTATATTTTGTTTTGTTTTATTTTATTTGTTTTATTATTTGTTTTATTTGTTTTATTATTTTTATATTTTATTTTATTTTATTATTTTACTTTATTTTATTATTTTACTTTAGCTTTGCTTCAATTCCTCTCCCCTTCTCTCCTCCCTCCCCTCCCCTCTCCTCTCAGTAGGGTCCCTTCTCAGATGTTTTCTCTACCCCCAGCCCATCCCTTTTGTAGGCTGAGATCTCTCTTGTCTGACTGTTGTCTAGGCTGTGGTTCTTCCTTCTTTCTCCCAAGGCTATTCTCGCAGACCACTGCATACGGTTTTTAATAACTTAAAAAAAGAATTAGTAAATTGAACTTAGAAGTCAGAAAAGTTACTTCCTGGTATTTTATTTTTATTTTATTTTTATTTTATTTTTATTTAATTATTTGTTTTATTATTATTTATTATTATTATTTATTATTATTTGTTTTATTATTATGTTTTGTTTTATTTTATTTTATTTGTTTTATTGTTTGTTTTATTATTTTTATATTTTATTTTATTATTTTATTTTATTATTTTATTTTATTTTAATTTAATTTATTTTAATTTTATTCCATTATGGACGAATGCAGCTCTCATTGTACTATAAAGCAAAGCTCCTTTACTAATATCAACTACAAAACCCAGCAATGTCTAAGAAGGCAAAACAGCCTCGTTGGGTTCCAGAGGTTATTTAAACTCAAATCTCTTCTTTCCCTGATTATCCAACGACAAGGCCCCTTGCAGTCCCCGGAGAGGAACATTCTTGACGAAAAGCAACAGACTTCTTGTTCTCTTGCTTTCCAAAGCTGTCTCGGATACTCAGCAGTTGGGAGTCCTTCTGAATATACGATCCTGATTAACTGCCGCCAATCGATAAGGTTCCTTCTCTGCACCTAATGCTTTTGAAAGCCTGGTGTTGGATCAATACTCCCCCGTTATGCAAAGGGGAGGGAACGTCATGCCGCAGTGTCTGGTTTCATCTATCTGAACAATCGGTGGGTTGTAATTTGATTTTACTGATCGTTTGGTCAGCCTCTGCTACATTTCCTCCAGCTGGCCTTCCCTCCCCCCCCCCCCACTTACATTAAAAATTCAACAGACAAAGCTTTTTACAAGAGCGGAAAATTTGATGCCCTCCAGATATATTACCCTACAAGCCCCTGTCTCCTACCATTAGTAAAGCTAAAAGTTTCCCTGTGTGTCCGACTCTAGGGACCGATATTCATCTCCGTTTCCTAGTATAGAGAGAGCCAGCATTGTCCAAAGACATTTTCCATGTGGCCAGCATGACTCTATACAACCAAGATGCACAGAAAGCTGTTACCTTCCCACCAAAGTGGTACCTATTTATCTACTCGCATTTGCATGCTTTCGAACTGCTAGGTGGGTAGGAGCTGCAGCAAGGGATGGGAGCTCACCCTGTTGTGCAGCGTTCGGACCTCAAACCCGGACTATCGGCTGACAAGCTCAGGTTCAATAAAAACTGTTGAGCCATCGGCCTTCAACTCCTGCCATCACACTATTTATTTAAATGGTTTATGCAGTCACCCTTCTCAACAGTGATTCGGGGGGGGGTGAGAATTAAAACAGCCCCCACAGCATAGAAGCCACAGAGCCCAAAATTACAACAGGAACTCCAATCGTAGAAAGACACAACAGAGTTTAATCTCTGTGGGGCCCTTGGTGCTCACCGAGCCTGGTTGCTTCTTCACAGACATTTCATTACCCAACTAGATAACTTCATCAGTGCTAGAAGGGAAGGGGAGTCTAGCACTGATGATGTTATCTAGTTGGGTAATGAAATGTCTGCGAAAAAGCCACCAAGCTCAGAGTGCACCAAGGACCCCACAGTTCAACCCTGAGCTATAAGATTATCTTAATATTGGTAGTTTAATCACTGCTGGTCCAAACATCAAAAAGACTGGACTGTTGAGGATTGGATAAGAGTTTTGGAAAGCCAATTTTGAAAGCCTTGCAAAAGGCTAACCAGAATTATCTGGACCATCCAGATAATTCAATAAGGGCGATGTCATGGGGTCAGACACACCCACCCTGAAGTTTTTCCTTCCAAAGTTCATTTCCTCTGTCAGCTAGACTCTAGATCAGGTGTTCTCAATCTTGGCAACATTTAAGATGTGTGGACTTCAATTCCCAAAATTCCCACAGCCAGCCAGGGGAATTCTGAGAGTGGGAAGTCCGCATATCTTTAAAAGTTGCCAAGACTGGGACATTCTGTTTTAGATTATCCTGGCATTTTTTTTAAAAAAAGCATATATTTGCTTTATTATCCTCCAGAGAGCAGCTTTTTTCTCTGAAGGCATAATTTTAAGTTGCTTTCAACTTAAAATATACCGGCTGAGAATTAATTAGCAAAGCAATTTTGAACAGAAGAGTTTCCTCCACTTTGTTCCTCTGCTTTTAATTGCAATTTCAAATATAAACGAGGTTCATTTTTCTCCTCGCTTGAAAATGAGGTGAACAGATATAGAGAGAGAGCTGCCGCCATCATCATCATCATCATCATCATCATCATCATCATATTTATGTTTAAGAAATGGCAGGGTTTTTTAAAAAAAAAATTGCATTGCTTAGAATAGCTTGTTTTTAAGCCCTCAAACTGTGCTTTCAGAGCAATTTCTTCAATGAAAAGCTTTCGGTTTCCATTTTTTGATTCCTGGTAGAATCCAGGATGAGTCTTATTCTTTCCATGCCAGGATTTAACTCCCAGACTGTAAAGCTCTCCTGTCTGCCTGCCTCAAATACTCAAATAACATCGCCAAACCACTTACGTTCTTCTGCTTTTTAAAACCCGTATGCTGATGGCATCCACTGGACAATATCCATCCCACAAAAACAGATCTGAGATCAGATTTCTGCAGATAAAGGAACTTGCTTAAAGAGACTGGAGCAGATCTCTGGTTGCTTCTCAGCGACTTTGATCAGAGTGGCGGTTAACCAGTCCTTGTTCGGGACACTTTTAAATCCAGTTAAATCAACCAACAGCTGCTTATCCCATCTGGCTCAGTGACAAAAGCACCAGTTTTGCTTTGCAAAAAATCTGCAGTTTCATTTTTGTTTTCTCTCCCAAGTGGGGCTGAAAAAGAAACCTTGTTTTACATCCTGGGTAATAAGCCATCGTTTTAGGCTTGGGGGCATCTTTGACAGCATTTTCTGAAGGTTTCATAAAATTGTAAATATGATCAGGATCTCCAGTCCTCAAACTCAAGGCTCCATGGATCCGAGGTGCAAAATATTGAGTGACCACTAGATGGCAGAAAAGCTACAGAAAGTTCTAATACTCTAATAGTGGCAATTGATGGTATGGCAGCTTTGATCTAATTACCATACATATTGCCATATTCATTCATTCATTTAGAGGTCCATCTGCAGCAGGGGTGGGTTTCATTTACCTTTGCTACCGGTTTGCGTGCGCGCACCATGTCTGCGCATGCACAGCTTATGCGCATACGCAGATCGTATTTGATGACATCTGGGCGGGTGGGCGGAGCCTCCCACTACCACTGCTACCGGTTTGCCCAAACTGGTGCGAACCGTAACAACCCACCACTGATCTGCAGATACATTGACCCACATTTTTCCTGAGATTTTTGCTAAAAATATTCAAGAATCTGCTTATCTATAGATGGGCTTATGCACAAGTATATACATATAGGATATCTGGGTATTTTAAAAAAAGTATTACTCTCTGAAGTCATAGACAAACCCATCTACAGATAAGCAAAACCCAATTTTGGGTGCATTTAATCACCTAACATTCTGGGTTTATCTATGAATGTATTGTTGTGACCCAGGCCCAAGTAAATAGTAGGAAAATCAGTCCGTGAAAAAACAAACTTTATTCGAACAGCTGAGAATTACTTCATTCCCAGCGTCGTTCAACTAAATTAAAGCAAATTCCTCCCAACATAAATTCCTCAGTCCTATCGCAAACCTTGGTCCAATTAGGCAAACTGCCAAAGGCCTTTCTTGGCAAATGTTCAGAAGTCCCAGATACAAAAATAAATACAAGACGTAGACGAAGACGAAGAAGACAAAGCTACCAACGTTGTTTTCCGGCAAAGCCCAAACGCCATTGCTGGTCTGTTTTAAGCCTTATGGGAGGGCCCAATCATCTCTTGGCCCTACTCCCGAGTTGTCCTCTTCGCTTGAGCTGCTCTTGCCTTCTGGCAGCTCTTCTCATGCGTGCATTAGGAACAGGCTCCTCCTGTTCCTCTGCCTCACTCCTATCAGTGTCTGGAGGCTCTGGAGTCCGCACTCCACTCCCCGATGGCCCTGGCCCCATCTCTGCCTCCGACGCAGAGCCCTCATCCGGGCCCTCATCCGGGCCTTCCCCAGCCTCCAGGACTGGCCCATGTTCTTCCTCAGCCTCATCGCTGTCCGACTCCGCTGCCAGCTCCGCAGAAAAAATACTGCCAGACAAGGAATAATGGATGGAAGCTGATTCAAGGAGAGATTCAACCTAGAAATAAGAAGAAATTTTCTGACAGTGAGAACAATCAACCGATGGAACAGAAGTTGCCTTCAGAAGTTGTGGGAGCTTCGTCACTGGAGGCTTTCGAGAAAAGACTGGACTATCATTTGGCAGAAATGGTGTAGGGTCTCCTGTTTGGGCGAGGGGTTGGACTAGATTACCTACAAGGTCCCTTCCAATGCTGTTAATCTGTATCTGTATATAGACTCACCTAGACAAGCGTGGGAAATTCTTCTTGCACTTTTTTTTAGGATTCTGATTTACCCTAGAGTGGCATTCAAAATCTGAAATCTATGTAGTTGACCACCTATGTGGGATGTGACACCCTGTAAGCAGAATTTCCAACCCTCGTTCATAGTGAGCTTTTTAAAGCAAATATCTACAAAGATTAGATTCACAGAAGCCATCGTGTGCCCGGTGACTCTCTATGGAAGTGAAAAATCAAGTTTAGAAGAAGCAGAATAACAAGAGATGGAAAGGAACCTTGGAGGTCTTCTAGTCCAACCCTCTGCTCAGGCAGGAGACCCTACGTCATTCTGGACAAATGGTTGTCCACGGGAAAGGAAGATTATGGATGCCTTTGCCCATTGGTGTTGAAGAACTCTTCTGAGAATACCATGGAGAGCCAAGAAAACAAAACTCCAGATCATCAAATAGATCAACCCAGGGTTCTCACTGGAGGCTCAAAAGGATCAGGTTTAAATGATCCTATTTCAAATGTATTATGTGAAGATCCAGCTCTCTGGAGAAGGCTCTGGGAAAGATGGAAGGAAAGAGAAGAAGAGGAGGGGTCAGCATTAATGGTGGATGGTCTCCTTGATGTGATGGTGGCATGTTGGAAGTCCTTAAGGAATAGGTTAGGGATAGATTGTCATGGAGTCACTTAGAGCAGGGGTCTCCAACCTTGTCAACTTTAAGACTTGAGGACTTTAACTCCCAGAATTCCTCAGCCAGCAAAGCTTATAGTTATAGTCCACATGTCTTAAAATTGACAAGGTTGTAGACCCCTGACTTAGAGTCAACATTGACTTCTCTTTCTCTTGTGGGAAGCCAGCCACCCCCCAGAAGAATTAAATATTTTGAGGAATATTTTTTTTTTTAAAGGCAGAATATTTTATTTCCCTAAATGAGAAGTGGAGAAACATGGTTTTTTTAGAAGACAGAAAGCAGACTCAATCTCCATCCCCATCCACCCACCCACCCCCAGCAGATTTTTGTGCCCATTGAGAAAGATTAGGCCAGCCTTTCTACAAAACAAAAGATCTCCAGCCCCAGGGTGAAGGGATTAAGACATGACCCTCCAGGACATAATAGGATTAACCCACTAGCAGCAGAACTCACTACATTGCACAATCTCCCAAGGACGTTGCATCACCCTCAGAAACTTCAATCAAACTTAGCTCAGACAATCTACAGAGCCAGGTATGACCCCTTCATAACCCCTATATGGCCCCATTAGAGTCTGACAACAGCCAATAGGATACCTGTTCTTGCACAGGAACAGGAAGCTCAAGTTCAAAGCCCAAGAGAAGGTATAAATAGCCCTCACTCTCATGTAGTCAGCTGTCCAGGACCTCAAACCTATGTGGTTCTGCTTCACCATTAAACCATCTTTCCAATCAGCCTCCATGTTTCCAGTGTCTTTCTCCCAGCTTGGAACGGAACCAGATGGATATTTTTTCCCATGCTCTCATGTTCACTGCTAAGCACATCGGGCTAAAAACATACACCACAGTTCTCCATCTGCAGCTAGTGTCCACTTCCTTCCATTGATGATTGATGTTTTTCACCTCTTCCTGAATTGTTTGGCACCGGATTTTCTTCGGCCTTCTGCTTTTTCTCTGAAAATTGATTGAGGTCTTTCCTGGATGTTGTTCACTCATGCGGACACATCAGGGTTGGGTTCTAAAATTTTTTACTACCGGTTCTGTGGGCGTGGCTTATTTTGTGGGCGTGGCTTGATGGGCATGTGACAATTCTTTAGGATTTAGCAGAGGTACTGGTCTACCAGGCTTTTAACTGCTTGCAGAGTTGTACTGGTCTACTCATTTATTTTTGGAGGCACTGGTCTACCCATTTATTTTTGCAGGCACCGGTCTACTCATTTGTTTCTGCAGGCACTGGTCTACCCATTTATTTTTGCAGGCACCAGTCTACTCATTTGTTTCTGCAGGCACTGGTCTACCCATTTATTTTTGCAGGCACTGGTCTACTCATTTATTTTTGCAGGCACTGGTCTACCCATTTATTTTTGTAGGCACCGGTCTACCCATTTGTTTTTGGAGGCACCGGTCTACCACCACACTGCCCTTTAACACTGATCAGCTGTAGGGCGGCCCTTTGAAGCCCCACGGCAAGAGTTTAAACAGTTTTTTTTTCCTTCCAGCCAATCAGATGGGACTCAGGAGGCAGCAATAGATTGGGGGTGGGGCCAAATAAAAGGTAAGAATAACACAGGGGGTGGGGGGCCAGGGGGGCAGAACTGGTTCAGTGACATCATATCGTCACCGCTACTGGCTCGGTGGAACTGGGCTGAACCGGGAGGAACCCACGACTGGGACACATGTCCAGCAAAGCCAACCCCCCCCCCAAAAAAAAGACTCTTTGGACCATTTGAAATTATTTTCCAGGTTCCTCTTGTCCTCAGCTAATTTAGGAGAAGCCACCAACTGACTCCCTCTCGGTTTCTTGATTTATTCCTCTGTTTCTTCCTTTCTGTGCTTTTCGCAAGCTTTCAACAGGCTTTCTCATCATATGATGTCAGCCATTTTTTGGCACCATGTATGAACAGGTTGCTTCCTGGCTCTACCCAGCATTCATTTATCTTCTTTTTTAAAAAGAGATAGAAAATAAACCGAAAGTGAAAGTATGGGTTTCATACAATCAGCGTATGTTTCTTACCAAATGCAAACCGTTTAGTATTTATGTCTATGGAGATCCTCCATCATCCAGGTCATGGTTGTCCCAAAGGTGCTTCTTCAAGAGGCAACTGGACTTTTTGGGTTTTCTTTGAAGGCGTTTCGCTTCTCATCCAAGAAGCTTCTTCAGCTCTGGTGTAGTATTGATTTCTCTCTGCATTTTGGAAAAAAAAAGAAAGGCAAATTTTTGAACACTTATGTTTCAAACCTCTTGTCAGCACTTCAACCTGCATTTATTCTAGTGCTGACATAAGAAAGAGAAGAGGGAGCAGCTGGCAAGAGGACGCTTGACTTCTCACCTACTTATTTTCCCTGAAGATATTATCCCCTAGGAGATGAGATGGGAGGGGGGACATTCCTGGGAGCTGAAGTAGTAGAAATGGGGAGAGTGATTTGGAAGATGGCCAATGAGATGCAGAGAATTGGGGAACGGAAAGGGAAGGTTTGGGATCAAGAAGTCAGTGTTGGCTACGCCACAATCGGGGACAGATTGTCGTGCTTAATAAATGAAAGATTTCATCAAAGACTATTTGTTTGGAAATGCAATTTATTTTATTTGAGACGACATCGAAACCTGACACCTCTATTGTTTTTTTTTTCTTTTTTAAAAAAATTAATAATATTTCTTACTGTTGAGGAATTCGCAGAGCAACCCTTGAGTAGCAAGGGTGGGCACATGAAAAGCGATTGAGAGTAGTTAGGAATAACACAACCAACACAGAGATACACTGAGTTGTGTTTACTTTCAGGAAATAGTAATAAGGCACAGTCCAATAAACAGTCCAGGTCATACACAGATAAAGCAGTAGATAGTAAAACAATAGTCCAGGGATAATCCAATAACAAAGTCTTCTTACCAGTCGTTGTAGTCATACATAATAACAGTTGCAAACAGTAGCAAACACAGCAAAGAGCAGTAAAGAGCACACAGCAAACAGCAAAGATATTAGCAAAGAGAAACAAACCAGGTTTCTAGCTCCCTCCAAAGACATTGGCTACAGAGCTAACCAATCAGGACACAGTATGATGCAATACAGCAATACAGCAGTCTTAAAGCTATATTGATGGTTTATATATTGCCAACCCAACAAGTTAGGTAATAATCATTTCCTAACACTCACACTGCTGTTTTTATGATTATTCTTTCTGAATGAAGGCTCAATTATTTTCCGGTGACGTTTTATTTATTCTTCACGTTTTCGATACAAATAAAGGAATTTGAAATAAATGTTTTGTACCTCGCTCACCTGTTCCTGTGAGGTTTTTTTTTTTTTATATGAAGTTATCCACCTGATTAAATCTTGTTTGATTACTTTGGGAGTTTGCTTTTGGATATCAGCTATGATCTGGGTAATTCTATGTATGAAATACCCAAAGGAAAAAAGAAAACGTCTTTTATTTTAAGGATCTCCCTTGTGTCAGAGTTTGTTGCAAAATATCAAATCAAGAAAGCATACACAGGCAGACTGGTGCAGCAGGATTCATTAACTTCTTTACATACATAATAATACATGAAGATAAATGTACAATACTAATATAGATTCTTCTTGAACGTAGTAGCAATTACAAGCAAAACACAAGGCAGGAGAGAACAGCAGAGCAGAATAGTTTCAGTTTCTCTGCACAGACTCAGAAGCTGCAGACTAAGACATGCCCTGGCTCGTCTGTCTCAGCTCCTAAAAAGCCCTCATTGGCTGACTTAGTTGCTATGCCTATACATTGGCTGACCTTGTTACCATGTCCTATTCCCGTTGATGAATCTACCCTGACACCTTGTATTTGACTTTTAAGAGCAATATGAAGGGCAACCATTAGAGATATGTTCATGGTGGTATAGGGTTAAATTCAGATGCTACAGGACGTCCTCAATTTATGACCACAATTGAGCCCATAATTTCTGTTGCTAAACAAGACAATTGTTAAGTGAGCTTTGCCCCATTCCGTGACCTTTCTTGCCACAAGTTGTTAAGTGAATCACTGCAGTTGTTAAATTACTAACACCATTGTTAAGTGAATCTGGCTTCCCCGTTGACGTTGCTTGTCAGAAGATCTCAAAAAGTGATCACATGATCACATGTGTTATCATAAATATGTACTGGTTGCCGAAAGCATCCCAATTTTGATCATGAGACTGCGGGGATGCTGAACAGTCGGAAGTATAAAAAAAAGGGTTATAAGTCACTTTTTTCCCCATGCCGTTGTAACTTCAAATGGTCACTAAACGAATGGTTGTAAATTGAGGACTACCTACAATGGGTGGGCCAGATTCAGATCCACTCTATGCCATACAAGCAGCCTTCCATTATTTGAGCCCATCCCTCTTGGCTGATCCTGCCTTCCCGAGTTGTGGTGTGGAAAACTGAAAACTGAGAACACAATGTCTTCCTTACGTTAGGAAGCAAAAGCAAAATTCAAGTGGACTTAATTAAGTCGGGGACGTAATTAAGTCCCCAACTTAAGACCATAACAGAACCAAGAATTTCCATCATATATCATGATGGCCGTAAGTTTGACCAGGGTGGGATTCAAATAATTGAACAACCAGTTCTCTGCCCTAATGACCGGCTGGGTGGGTGTGGCCATGGTGGGCGTAGCCAGGGGTGTGACAGGCAGCTCTCTGCCTCCTGCACCCCCCTGGGAGCAAAAACGGGCTGTGGGCACTCCTGGAAGGGAGGCGCGAAGGGGCAGAGCCAGCCAGCAATTTAACTACTGGTTCGCCCAAACTGGCCCGAACAGTTGCAGGAACTGGGCATGGCTAGTTTAATGAAAATAAGGAATTGGGGAGACATGATAGCTGTCTTCCAATATCTCAGGGGCTGCCACAAAGAAGAGGGAGTCCAGCTATTCTCCAAAGCACCTGAAGGCAGGACAAGAAGCAATGGGTGGAAACTAATCAAGGAGAGAAGCAACTTAGAACTAAGGAGAATTTTCCTGACAGTGAGAACAATTAATCAGTGGAACAATTTGCCTCCAGAAGTTGTGAATACTCCATTATTGGAAGTTTTTAAGAAGAGATTGGATAACCATTTGTCTGAAGTGGTGTAGGGTTTCCTGCCTAAGCAGGGAGTTGGACCAGAAGACCTCCAAGGTCCCTTCCCTTCCAACTCTGTTATTCTAAATTCTTACATGGACTTCAAACTCCTGCCTTTATTTCCCTGCAGATCCTCTGGTTTCATCATCTTAGGACATTCAATTTATGAATCGTATTCTATTCCATCAGGCAGGTTTTTCGTTTTTTCTTTAATGAAAATTATGGTGGTGGTGCTTTTTTTTTTTTTTTTAATCTGGCATTTAACCCAGGCTTCAACTCGTAATAAATATCTTGGGATTTGATTCGAGACAAACCGAGCTATTCATTAAATCACCAATTTGAGCTCCAAACTAAATATCTTGCTTATTGCACATTTTTTTTTTGCACAGTGCACTGCACAAAACTATTTTCTCAATGGGCTTTAAATCATCTCTGGTCGAAGACATTTAAGTTTCTTGCAGAATTGCAAAGAATGTCTCCAATAGGCTTTTGTCCTCGAAGGGAACGCATGCTACATTAACAGAAAAACAGGATAAGAGACTTGGAAGGGACTTACAGGTCTTCTGGTCCAGGGGTCTCCTGTTGTGGCTCTATTGCCTGAGCCTGGGCTATCGACAAATGCAGACTCTGAGAGTGAGGGAGATGAGTTGGCAAGGCCTCCCTCTCCAGGACCCTCCTCTCTGGCAATGCCTCCGGAGGACACCGAAGACCAAAAGATAGGATCAGAGCCAAACACATCCCCGCAGCCACAGGTGGACAGCGACGAAGGAGATAAGTGCTGTCTGGACCCTCGGCAGAGGCACAGGGAGAAGAGTGTGCAGCAGTGAGAAAGGTGTGTCAGAGATTAGCTGAGTCACTGGACCACACCCCACAGGGTATAAATGTGGGTGTGGTGGCCGGTTCAGTTTGTAACGAGCAAAAACTAGAAATAATCCATGATCTTTGCGTTACTGGACTTCTGCCGGCCTTGTTGGACTGCATTTGGTCTAATCCTTGTATTGTGGAAACTTTGCCTGCTTTATCGGAATGCTTGCAGTCTAATCTTTGTTTTGTGTGAGTAAAATCTGAATTGGCAGCTAGCCACTGGGTGGCTGCCAGCTTTATCTTCAAAGATTTTGTCGTGTGGCTTATTAACTCCGGGCCATCTGTGGGGGTGCGTGTGTGGGACGGGGACAGAACATCTCCAATCTTGGCAGGTTTAAGCCTGGTGGACGTCAACTCCCAAAATTCCCCAGCCAGCAAAGCTGGCTGGGGAATTCTGGGAGTTGACGTCCACCAGGCTTAAACCTGCCAAGGTTGGAGACCTCTGTAATCTAGTCCAACCCAATGCAAGTGGAAAACTCTATCCCATTTCAGAGAAGTTGTTGTTCACTATCTTCTTAAAAACCTCTAGGGATGAAACACCCACAACTTCTGGAATCCAACTGTTCCAGTGATGAATTGTCCCAGAAAATGTCTCAGTTCGTTTGCATGATTCATTTCCATCTCATTGCTTCTTGTTCTGCCTTCAAGTGCTTTGGAGAATAGATTGACCCCCCCTTCTTCTTCATTGTCATGAGAAAAATTCCTTGTTGGACTGTCAAAAGTTGTAAAAAAATGCTTTTAAAGCCTCTGACGATCCCAGCTGACTTGCCTGATTGGCAGAGACTTTCTTTTTTTTTTTAAAGCCTCTGACGATCCCAGCTGACTTGCCTGATCTGCAGAGGCTTTCTTTAAAAAAAAAAAAAAAAGAGGCTTTTTTTTTTAAAAAAAAAAAGAGGCTTTCTTTTTTTTTTAAAAGTCTCTGACGATCCCATCTGACTTGCCTGATTGGCAGAGGCTTTCTTTTTTTTTTAAAAGCCTCTGACAATCCCAGCTGACTTGCCTGATCGGCAGAGGCTTTCTTTCTTTTTTTTTTTTTTAAAGCCTCTGATGATCCCAGCTGAGCCGCGCGATCATCAGAGGCTTTTTTTTTTACTTTTAAAAGCATTCTTTCGGCCAAAGAGGTTGTAGAAAAAATGCTTTTAAAATTTTTTAAAAAGTCTTTGATGATTGCGTGACTCAGCTGGGCAATGGGGGGGGGCAGGGATTTTTGCTACCGGTTCTCCGAACCATCGACCTCCATCGCTACCAGATTGGGTGATCTGGTCCGAACCGGGAGCATTTCACCCCTGCTTTAGACCTTCTTGGAGAAGAAGTAGGGGTTCTAACTCGGTTCTACTGCAGTCTTTGGAAGTGTGCCTGGAAAATAGTGAAAGGGAAGCTGGGGTGAATTGAAGCATCCTTGAAGAAGCTACCAGTATGGAAATCCTCACTCAGTCATCCAGGTCATGGTTGTCCCAAAGGTGCTTTTACAGGAGGCAACTGGACTTTTCTTTTTTTTTTTTTTCTTTGAAGACATTTTGCTTCTTTGAAGACATTTGGTGTGGGAGTATAAATGGATTTTCAGAGCAAAAAAAATAAAATGCAGACTACAGGAACCATTTGCACTACTCAGGTGACCCTGAGGACACAGATAAACCTCCAAGTGCTTCAAAGACCCTCTAAAAGGATGCAAATGACCAGCTGTCTGCGAGGAATATCAATCCTTCCATTCCCCACGATTCCAGTCAGAGCCGAAGAAGCTTCTTGGATGAGAAGCAAAATGTCTTCAAAGAAAAAAAGAAAAGTCCAGTTGCCTCCTGAAAAAGCACCTTTGGGACATTGTTGAAGAGAAGTGACCACAGACCCTAGAACAGGAGTGGGTTCTACTTACCTTTACTACCAGTTTGCATCACGTATTTTTATACTGGGTATTGGATAAATATTGGGTATTTTTTCTCTTTTGGACTGGTTGATTGTCTCTTTGGCATAGTCTATAGATGTAAGGGTAATGAAACATCTACAAGAAAACAACCGAACTCAGAGAGCACCAAGGACCCCTCATTTCAACCCTGAGCTACAAATATTCTCCTTTATTGGTATCTCTTATTCTCTGTTCCAGGGTGGACAAAAATCAATGATTTTTCTTAAAAAAATTTAAAAAAATCAGATTTTTTTTATTTAAATCGGATTTTTTTTATTTAAATCTGATTTTTTTGATTTAAATCGAATTTATTTTAATAAAAAAACTTTGGGGGTAAAAATCTATCGTAAGATAGTTTTCTATTTAAGATACATAAATCATTTAGTTTATTCAGCATGAAATGGAGCTTAGTTATGTAGCACGAGGCTGTATATTCTGCAACCCTGGGACTATCGGTGAGTCAACAGCGGGTCAAAGGAGTAGCAGAGATGACAGTTGCTCTTTAAAAATTATGATTTAAATCGAGTTGATTTAAATCAAGCCTTTTTACTAGTGATTTAAATCATGATTTAAATTGTGATTTAAATCAACTCGATTTAAATCAAATCCACCCTGCTCTGTTCTATAGGGAAGAATGGTGAAAAGAGCATTGCACGATTGTGTACCGCTAGAGCGCATTCACTAATATGGCCACTAGAGGGTACTATATTCCTGTGATTGATTCTCATTGACTCTACAATAGCTTTCAAGTTTCAACAGCATCTTTTTACTCCTTATTTTAGGAGCTGGGTATCAAGAAGCTCCATTGACGGAGCTACACCAGGAACCAGACTAATTGTGGTGTCCACTGAAGTAAAAAAAAAAAATACTGCCAGGAGGACAGGGCGAGACAAAAATAAAGAGTCGAATTCCCAATTTGTATCTAGAGCTGAGCTAACATGCAGGAAGAGGCAAACTGGGTTGAATAAGCTAGGAATGCGTAGATCTAGGTTCTAATCCTGCCTCAGCCAAGAAACCTCACAGGCTCCCATTGAGTAACTTTCTCTCCCTTGTGGGACTGTTGTTGGGAAGGAGAGAGAAAGAAGGCAAGACTCATCCATCACTGGAAGCTTTCAAAAAAAACAAACAAAAAAAAAACAGACTGAACTGACATCTGTCAAAAATGATGTAGGCAGGTCTCCTGCTTGGATGTGGGGTTAGGCTAGATGACCTAACAAGGTCCCTTCCAATTCTATGATTCTTGTTATTCATTAACTTGAGCTCCTGGATTTTTTACTTCACAACATAGAATCGTAAAGCTGGAAAGGACAATATACTAAGAAAATGTTTGGGCTCCCACATTATTACTCTTGAAGCTGCTTTGGTGGGTTTTTTTTTAATTTACATGATTTTTGCAAAACTAAAAAAAAAAAAACACCTCTTTTGTTGTTAGTTGCAAAGTCGTGTCCTACCCATTGCGACCCCATGGACAACGTTCCTCCAGGCCTTCCTGTCCTCTACCATCCTCTGGAGTCTATTTAAGCTCATGCCAACTGCTTCAGTGACTCCATCCAGCCACCTCCTTCTCTGCCGTCCCCTTCTTCTTTTGCCCTCAATCGTTCCCAGCATTAGGCTCTTCTCCAGTGAGTCCTTCCTTCTCATTCGGTGGCCAAAGGATTTGAGTTTCCTCTTCAGGATCTGGCCTTCTAAAGAGCAGTCAGGGTTGATCTCCTCTAGGACTGACTAGTTTGATCGCATTGCAGTCCAAGGGACTCGCAGGAGTCTTCTCCAGCACCAGAGTTCAAACGCCTCAATTCTTTGGTGCTCAACCTTCCTTATGGTCCAACTTTCACAGCCATCCATTGCAACTGGGAACACCATAGCCTTGACTACACTCACTTTTATCTATTTATTTTATTTATTTATGTAATTTATATGCCGCCCTTCTCCCGAAGGACTCAGGGCGGCTTACAGTGAGGCATTCAATAAACAAAATTACATAAAATTAAAATCCAATTAAAAATTAAAAATGATTAAAATTATTTCAGTGTAAGTCACCCCAGCGGATCAGCCCAATTGATGAAAGAGCCACGTCTTCAGTTCGCGGCGGAAGGAGAGGAGGTCAGGGGCTGTCCTAAGTCCGGTGGGCAACCCATTCCAGAGGGTTGGTGCTCCCACAGAAGAACGCTCTCCCCCTGGGGGCCGCCAGCTGACATTGTCTGGCTGACGGCACCCTGAGGAGGCCCCCTCTATGCGAGCGCGCAGGATGGTAGGAGGATGGCAAGAGATGATCCTGCAGGTACCCCGGGCCTAAGCCATGTAAGGCTTTATAGGTGAGCAACAGCACCTTGAAACGGACCCAAAGGACCACCGGCAGCTAGTGCAGCTCGCGCAGGAGACGTGTCACACAGGAGTAACAAGAAGCCCCCATAACAACCCGTGCAATCACATTCTGGACTAGCTGTAGCCTCCGGGTGCATCCCAAGGGCAGCCCCATGTGGAGGGCGTTACAGTAGTCCAACCAAGAAGTAACAAGGATGTGAGTGACCGTGGCAAGGGCATTTTGTTGGCAGGGTGATGTCTCTGCTTTTTAGTATGCTTGAAAAAACTCTAAATGGGAGAAATTCTCTTGATTTTTTTTTTTATTATTATTATTTATTTTGGAATGTAATTGCAGCAAGAAAAACCAGGGAGGCTGCTAGAACAGCAGAGTCCTGATCGGAAGGAGGCCATGTTCCACCCAGGAGAATTTGCACCGATGTTGTCTATGAAGGACAATCTCTTTTGTGCTCAATGAAATAAGAACTGATGGGAAAACAAAACCCCCCAAAAATCTTTTCAGCCCTGCTTTTAGAGCCAACAGCAAATAAATGTAGTCAAGCTTTCCAAAGCACCTGGAACAACAGGATGCGCTTCAGAAGAGGCAAATCCCTCCATTTTCCTCCTCCTTTTTCCTGTTGTCCCTGCATTTCATCAGGATTAATTATAGCATCCAGCAGAAGCCAGCAAAGTTATTCAGGCAAGGAAACAGCAAGAGGGGGGAAAAAAAATCCTTTGCCCAGTGGTGAAACGCAAAAATTTTCTCTACCAGTTCTGTGGGCGTGGCTTGGTGGGTGTGGCTTGGTGGGTCATGTGATTGGGTGGGCATGGTCAACTCTATTTTTTACTTGTTTAAGCATTTTTTACTACCTATTCGCCCGAACTGGTAGTAAAAAAAATGCTTTAAAAAAGTAAAAAAAAATGTTCTGACGATCGCGTGGCACAGCTGATTATCACACCTGATTGTTGGAACCCTTTTTTTTTTTTTAACTTTTTTAGCATTTTTTTACTAGCTATTGCCTGAACCGGTAGTAAAAAAAATGCTTTAAAAAAGAAAAAAAAAAGTTCAGACGATCAGATGTACCGCACGATCATTGGAACTTTTTTCCCCTACTTTTTAAAGCATTTTTTCACTACCAGTTCGGTCAAACCACCCCGAACCTGTAGCATTTCACCCTTGCCTTTGCCATTTGTGAAGCATGAAAACTGCCTGTAAATTCAGGGTGATATTCCTCACATCCAGAAGCTAAGAAAGCAGCCTAAAACCAACTGAAGGATGCATATAAGTAGAGTAATTTGGACTAATATTGGATTGACATGACTAATATTGACATTACACATAGCAATGTTGACTTACAACATTGTGTTGTAAGTCACATTTAGTGACCAAAGTTATGATGGCACAGAAAAAAATGTGGCTTACAGTCGTTTTTCATAGTTATGACTGTTGCAAGCATCCCCATGATCATGGGATCAAAATTTGACCTCTTGGCAACTGTCTCATATTTATGACGGTTGCACTGTCCTGGGGGGTCACGTGATCCCCTTTTGTGACCTTCGGACAAGTCCATAGGGAAGCCAAATTCACTTAACAACCAGGTTCCTAACTTATCGACTGCAGTGATTCACTGGCAAGAATGGTTTTAAAATGTTCCTTTTAAAATGTAAATTTTAATCTGTTCTTAATTATTGGGGTGTTTTAAATCTGTCTTGGGCCAAATTGTTTAATTCGGTTTTATTTTGCTTTTAAATTTTGTATTTATGAGTTTTATCTTGTGGCTGTTCACCGCCCTGAGTCCTTCGGGAGTAGGGCGGTATATAAATCAAATAAAATCTAAACCTAAAAATGGTTGTAAGATGGGGCAAAACTCACTTAACAAATGCCTCACTTAACAACAGGAACTTTGGGCTCAATTGTGGTCGTAAGTCCGTCTGTACTGATTTACTCTGAACTCAGCTACTAAATGCTACCGTGTGGATAGTTCTCGAGTTACAGAATAGAATCACAGAGTTGGAAGGGACTTTGGAGGTCTTCTAGTCCAACCCCCTGCCCAGGCAGGAAACCCTACACCACTTCAGACAAATGGTTATCCAACCTCTTCTTAAAAACTTCCAGTGTTGGAGCATCCACAACTTCTGGAGGCCAGTTGTTCCACTGATTAATTGTTCTCACTGTCAGGAAATTTCTCTTTAGTTCTAAATTGCTTCTCTCCTTGATTAGTTTCCACCCATTGCTTCTTGTTCTACCTTCAGGTGCTTTGGAGAATAGCTTGACTCCCTTTTCTTTGGGGCAGCCCCTGAGATATTGGAACACTGCTATCATGTCTCCCCTAGTCCTTCTTTTCATAAGACTAGACATACCCAGTTCCTGCAACCGTTCTTCGTATGTTTTAGCCTCCAACCTCCTAATCCTCTTTGTTGCTCTTCTCTGCGCTCTTTCTAGAGTCTCTATATCTTTTTTACATTGTGGCGACCAAAACTGGATGCAATTACAAGCATTTGCTTAGTGACCATTCAAAGTCTCAATGGCACTGAAAAAAAGCGACTTACGACTGTTCCTCACATGATCGTTGCAGCATCCCCATGGTCACGTGATTGAAATTCGGGTACTTGGCATCCAGTATGTATTTACGACAGTCGTAGTAACATGAGGTCATGTAATCACCATTTTCGGTGTTCCCAGGTGTACTTCCAACAAGCAAAATCAGTGGGGGAATGCTAGATTCAGGGGTGAAATGCTCCCGGTTCGGACCAGATTGCCCGATCCGGTAGCGATGGAGGTGGGTGGTTCAGAGAACCAGTAGCAAAAATCCCTTCCCCCCACCATTGCCCAGCTGAGCTGCGCAATCATCAGAGGCTTTTTTTTAATTTTTAAAAGCATTTTTTCTACAACCTCTTTACTTTTAAAAGTAAAAAAAAAAAGCCTCTGATGATCGTGCGGCTCAGCTGGGATCATCAGAGGCTTTTAAAAGCATTTTTTCTACAACCTCTTCGGCCGAAGAGGTTATAGAAAAAATGTTTTTAAAAGGAAAAAAAGCTTCTGCCGATCAGGCAAGTCAGCTGGGATCGTCAGAGGCTTTAAAAAAAAAAAAAGAAAGCCTTTGCCGATCAGACAACTCAGCTGGGATCATCAGAGGCTTTTAAAAGCATTTTTTTTACAACCTCTTCAGCCGAAAAAAAGTTGGCCACACCCACTCAGTCATATTACCCCTATCACCAAGCCACGCCCACAGAACCAGTAGTAACAAATTTTACATTTCACCACTGGCTAGATTCACTTAACAACCATGTAATTTGCTGCACTTAACAAGGGCAGTGACTGACTTAACCACCATGACAAAAAAGTCTTAAAAATTCAGGCACCGCTCATTGAACAATCGTCTTGCTTAGCAACTTAGGAACTTTTGGCCGCAGTTGTGGTCGTAAGTCAGGGGCTACCTTGAAATCCATACATCTCAGAATCATTGTTCAAAGAGGACATTCAGTTCATCCCCCGGGTGGATTCAGTGTAGTGGTGAAATGTAAAATTTGTTACTGCCAGTTCTGTGGACGTGGCTTGGTGGGGGGTGGTGTAATGTGACTGGGTGGGCGTGGCCAACTTTTTTTTTTTTACTTTTAAAAGCATTTTTCCTACAACCTCTTCAGCTGAAGAGGTTGCAGAAAAAAAATGCTTTTAAAAGCCTCTGACGATCCCAGCTCAGCCGCGCAACCATCAGAGGCTTTTTTTTTTTTTACTTTTAAAAGCATTTTTTTTGGCCAAAGGGATTGTAGAAAAAATGCTTTTAAAATTTTTTTTTAAAAAAGCCTCTGATGATCGCGCGGCTCAGCTGGGCGGGGGGGGGGCACAGGGATTTTTGCTACCGGTTCCCCACAGCCATCGCTACCAGATTGGGCGATCCGGTCCGAACCGGAAGCATTTCAACCCTGATTCAGTGTAATAATCCAGAATAAATCCAAGAATGCAGGTGGCTGTCTGGTCTCTGCTTAAACACATCCAGGAATGTTCCCTGACTACTGTGTTGCTTTATTGCTAGAAAATTATTTGATTTCCACCTAGACTAGTCTTCAACCAACAGAAGGCGTGTGAAATAACACTAGAGTATGACTTTCTTTGTAACCCATGTTTAAACACAACACCCTAAGCCACAAACTTGCCAAACAGAATTTGGCTCCTCCGCTTGTGGAGGAAATTTAGCTGTTTGACTAGTTTATGGTTCACCTCAGTTGTTCAAAGGCCAAAAACTGAGTCAGACTACTAGTAAATCAGTTCCACTAACACAAACCCAGAGTTGCGGTGGTGGCCGACTGCCCCTGAGGAAAACACAGAGATGGAAATGCATTTATTTGTTCAAATTCACGTCAGAGAATATGAGATTGTCGCAGCCTGACACGGAGGAAACATGGACGCTTTGGCACATACTGTTGTTCAGCCACACTTGTTGATCTCCTGCCAGTCATTGATGACAGCAGTGAGGAGAAGCAAAGAAAGGCCTTCGTGAGTGGGGATGCCTAGAGAGGGCCTGGACTCTCCCATATCAGACTGAAGTTCGGATCCTATTGCTCAGGAAGCAATTTCTGCGATCAAAGAACCAAAAAACCTGGAGATTAAACCATATGAAGAATGACAGCTGCAGGTTTTGGATCTGGCTAGTCTAGAGAAAAGAAGAATTAGGGGTGACATGATCGCAGTATTTCAGTATTTGAGGGGCTGCCACAAAGAAGAAGGGGGTCAAATTATTCTCCAAAGCACCAGAAGGCAGGACAAGAAACAATGGATGGAAACTAATCAAGGAGAGAAGCAACCTGGAATTAAGGAGAAACTTCCTAACAGTGAGGACAATTAACCAGTGGAATAGCTTGCCTTCAGAAATAGTGGGAACTCCATCACTGGAGGCTTTTAAGAAGAGACTGGACAGTCACTTATCTGAAATGGTATAGGATCTCCTGCTTGACAAGGGGGCTGGACTAGAAGACCTCCAAGGTCCCTTCCAGGGGACCCTTCTATTCTAGTTCTATCTTTTCTGCCAAAAATAAAGCAGAGGCAGTTGATAGCATTAAGGCAGGATGGTGAACAGGAGATAAAGTTAGCAAAAGGGAAGGTCCCAAGATTGAGACTCCAAGGCCGATTATTTTAAAGGCCAGGGAAGCCCACATAGATTCCTCCAACTCTGCAAAATTAGTCCTAAATAAAAAGGACTTAACAAGGACTGGCATTCAATTTTGCAGCTATTATAATTGTTGGCTGAGCAGGGACAAAAATAGCCAGAGAAATGAGCGTCAACTCCTGTTGAGTCAGTCAACAGGAGTGCCGATTTATCCCCAATTTACCAGGTACTTAAGAAATGAGGGCAGAGCGGCACAAGGAAACAACCATCAACGCCTTAAAAGCCAGCCATCAATATCCTAATTAACAACTAAAAGCTACACACAACCAGGCACCATATAAATACAACGCAAAAATCAGCACAGCGCACATATTCTGGAGACAGAGAGAGAGAAAGTTCCCTGAGGATGGGCTCCAGCATGAGCCCGAAAACCTGGAAGAATAAACCTCTGATCCCAGTGATCGACTCAGATTGGATCCTGCAACATTATCCTGGGACATATATTAAGGGATTGGATTCTGGATTAGGGGACTGGAGGCTGAAACATATGAAGAGCGGTTGCAGGAACTGGGTATGTCTAGTTTAATGAAGAGAAGGACTAGGGAAGACACGATAGCAGTGTTCCAATCTCTCAGGGGTTGCCCCATAAAAGAGGGAGTCAAGCTATTCTCCAAAGCACCTGAGGGCAGGACAAGAAGCAGTGGGTGAAAACTAATTCAGGAGAGAAGCAACTTAGAACTAAGGACAAATTTCCTGACAATTAGAACAATAAATCAGTGGAACAACTTGCCTCCAGAAGTCATGAAACATTGGAAGTTTTAAAGAAGAGATTGGACAATCATTTGTCTGAAATAGTATAGGGTTTCCTGCCTGAGCAGGATGTTAGACTAGAAAATGTTCAACGTTCCTTCCAACTCTGTTGTTCTGTACTGTTCTGTTCTGTTCTGTTCTGTTCTGTTCTGCTCTGTTCTGTTCTGCTCTACTCTACATTCTGTTTACTCTACTCTACTCTACTCTACTCTACTCTACTCTACTCTACTCTACTCTACTCTACTCTACTCTACATTTGCCTTGATTTGAGAAGGACTTAACTGTGACATAAGGCAAGGAAAAACAGACCATGGGCCAGAAACTTTTCCTAATCTTGTTTCCATCTCATTTTCTTGCCTCCAGTCTGGCACTAACGCCGGCTCAAGCAGAGTTCACTTAATATTCCAGTCCATGGAGGGCAGTGGAGTTGCATTCTTCCACACACTTAAAACTTTCTGAAGTCTTTCTGAAGCACAACATCTTGCTGTAAACTTTTGAACCCCCCCCCTTTTTTTTTTTTGGCACAGCCCTGTGTTTTGGTCTCCGTTTCAGCTTAATCTTCTTACCGCTGCCGAATCTTGCGAAAGAGTTAATCAGTAACCCAGATGCTTATCGACTCTTCGGGGGCCCTTTGCGGCCTATCTTGAAAACCGAGGTTGCTTTGTATCTTTTTTTTTCTTTCTTTCTTTCTTAATAAGTAACTAAAGAGAATAAATACACCTGTTCCTGCAGAGCATATGGGCTTCTCCGCGTGTCCATTTGCTAAAACTTCCTCTGCAGAAGGAATAAACTTCCTTCCCTACAAGGTCAGAGGCAAAATCTTTGCTCCTCAACCTTGAGGTTGTGCAAATGAGTGAATTATTTATTCATTAGATTTTTATCCTGCCTTTAGTACTTTATAAGTAACTCATGGTAGCGAACATATCTAATACTCCTCCCTTCTCCTATTCTTCCCGAAACAACAACAGCCTTGTGAGGTGGGTTGATCTGAGAGACAGCAACTGGCCCAAAGTCACCCAGCTAGCTTTCATGCCTATGGAAGAACTAGAACTCACCATCACCTGGTGATTGGCCCAAAGACACCCAGCCAGCTCTCATGCCTAAGGCGGGTCTAGAACTCATTATTCCCTGGTGATTGGCCCAAAGATACCCAGCCAGCTTTCATTCTTAAGGTGGGACTAGAACTCACCATCACCTGGTGATTGGCCCAAAGATACCCAGCCAGCTTTCATGCCTAAGGCTGGACTAGAACTCACCATCACCCGGTCATTGTCCCAAAGTCACCCACCTGACTTTCAGGCCTAAGGTGGGACTAGAACTCTCAGTCTCCTGGTTTCTACACCAACACCTTCACCACTGCACCAAACTGGCTCTCCATTAAACTGAATTAAAACCAAACTGAAAATTAATACTGTTCTCAGTACTTGGTTCTCAAATATATGAAAATGATATCAACAGATTACCTTCTCCCCTGAGCAAAAGAAAATGCATTATAGCTTTTTTAAAAAAGACTGAAAGGGATGGACATATTTACCTTAATGCAGATTCGCATAGATATTGTACGTGCTGTATCAGAGGTTCAAATTCAGAAACCATCCCAGCAGGAATACAGTCAATGCCAGAGGTGTCAAACTCAAGGCCTGCAGGCCGCATCTGGCCTCCAGAGTGCTTAAATCCGACCCATGGGGCCGACCTGAAAATATCAAAGGACCAGCCCATGATACCTCTGCCAGCCAAATCTGGCCGTGTGCCTCAGGAGGCCTCCGTATGGTCCGTTTTTGGCCGACAGAGTGCTGCTAGAGCCTGAGGAGGCCGAAAACAGGCTTCATGGGGGCCTCGGGAGGCCTCCACATGGCCCGTTTTTGGCCGGCAGAGTGCTTCTGGAGCCTGGGGAGGCTGAAAACGGACTGCACGGGGACCTCGGGAGGCCTCCACATGGCCCGTTTTTGGCCGACAGAGTGCTGCTGGAGCCTGGGGAGGCCGAAAATGGGCTGCATGGGGGCCTCGGGAGGCCTCCACATGGCCCGTTTTTGGCCGGCAGAGTGCTGCTGGAGCCTGGGGAGGCTGAAAACGGACTGCACAGGGACCTCGGGAGGCCTCCACATGGCCCGTTTTTGGCTGGCAGAGTGCTGCTAGAGCCTGAGGAGGCCGAAAACGGGCTGCATGGGGCCCTCGGGAGGCCTCCACATGGCCCGTTTTTGGCCGGCAGAGTGCTGCTGGAGCCTGGGGAGGCTGAAAACGGACTGCACGGGGACCTCGGGAGGCCTCCACATGGCCCGTTTTTGGCCGGCAGAGTGCTGCTAGAGCCTGGGGAGGCCGAAAACGGACTGCACGGAGATGTCAGGAGGCCTCCGCATGGCCTGTTTTTGGCTGGCAGAGTGCTGCTGGAGGCCATGGAGGGTGAAAAAGAGGCATGGGGGGACTGCGCACGCCCCCCCCATGCCCTGTTTTGGCCAGCAGGGTGTTGCAGGAGGTCATTCAGGCCGAAAACAGGGCCCGTACGCTGGTTTGAGTGGTAGGGTGCTGCAGGAGGCATCTGTCCCATCTCCCCTCCCACCTGCCACCCTCTGCCAGCCTGCAGAGGAAAACTACAACACTGATCCGGCCCTCAAAGAAATCCAGTTTGATACCCCTGGTCTATGCCATCATAGTGGAGAGAATGTGGACAGGTAAACTGGTCTCCGCTCAATCTGTTGCTCAGGTACTAACTGCAAAGAAAATATGCAACAGCTCCAGTGAGATATCTGCGCTTACATTGAATACAGACAGCCTATTCGAGAAGAAGGAAGCTCTGCAGAAGAGAAACTTGCAAAGCGTGCTGGCTGAGGAATTCTGGGAGTTGAAGTCCACCCATCTTAAAGTTGCCGCCTTTGAAAAATCCTGGTTTAAGGGGAAAGAGCTTCTTGAGATCTTCGACATGGACGCCTAGCAGGAAACTTCTCCCCAGAATTTCCAACATGCAATAAATGCAGAGGTAGAACTTGACCAATTCACTAAATGGCTAAATGGGCAACTGGAAAGGTCACCTTGTAATGTGTATATTTCTTTACATCTCCTTCCAGGCACTCAAGGGACACCAGGCAGACCAGCTTTGCAAGTCTGTCTTGCTGTCCCTCAACCAAAGTACCCCCCAGCACTAACTGACTTTCCTTACCTTATTCCAGTTTTTCTCCTTGTTTGCGTGTTACTATAATTATTATAATTATACACTTAACAGCTTCAGGATAGACATAGAATAGAATAGAATTTTTATTCCACTCTCAGTTGGAGACGTAAGCCGAGACCTGCCTGTACATCGTCTCTTTTGTAGGAAAAGGACACAATTCCTTTTAACAGATTAACAGAGTTGGAAGGGACCTTGCAGATCATCGAGTCCAACCTCTTGCCCAAGCAGGAGACCCTAGATCTGCCTCTACCTAGGATCGAACTCACAACCTCCTGATTGTTAGGCAAGAGCTCCACCTCCAGTGCAGAACAGACAGGGGTGGGATTCAGCCGGTTCGGATCGATTTGAGCAAACCGGTAGTTGCAACCTGCGGGTGGGCCTGCCCCCACCCATCTGCCCCGGTGCTATGCTGTCCTATTTAACCGTGTTTTTTGAGCCGCACGCATGCATGCAAGCCGCGCACGCAAGCAAAGTGCATGCCCAGGCCATGATGATGACCTGGGCATGATGATGACACTCAGCTGTACATCTCCACCCCGGATCACCCCAATGATGCCCTTGAAGTGATGTCCCAGTGCCTGGAGGCCGTGCGGATCTGGATGGGGAGAACCAGACTCAGACTCAACCCATCCAAGACCGAGTGGGTCTTTCCGACATCCCGATATAGTCAGTTGGTGCCATCACTGACTATTGGGGGCGAGTCGTTGGCCCCCACGGAGAGGGCTCACAACTTGGGTGTCCTCCTGGACTCACGGCTGTCTTTAGAAGAGCATTTGACAGCTGTGGCCGGGAGGACTTTTTATCAGGTCCACTTGATTCGCCAGTTGCGTCCCTTTCTGGATCGGGACTCGTTACGTACGGTCACTCAAGCCCTCGTGACCTCATGCCTGGACTACTGTAATGCTCTCTTCATGGGGCTCCCCTTGAGGAGCACCCGGAGGCTCCAGCTGGTCCAGAATGCAGCCGTGCGGGTGGTTATGGGAGTGACGTGGCGCTCCCATGTGACTCCCCTCCTGTGCGAGCTGCACTGGCTCCTGGTGGTCTTTCGGGTACGCTTCAAGGTTTTGGTTACCACCTTTAGAGCTCCATGGCTTAGGACCAGGATACTTACAAGACCGCCTTCTGCCACCAGTAGCCTCTCACTGACCAGTACGCTCCCATAGAGAGGGGCTTCTCAGGGTGCCGTCGGCCAAACAGTGTCAACTGGCGGCCCCCAGGGGGAGAGCCTTTTCTGTGAGGGCACCCACCATCTGGAATGAGCTCCCCCCGGAGATACAGAGGATTCCAGATTTATGCACTTTCCACCGCGCCCTCAAAACATTTTTATTCCAGCAGTCTGGAGTGGCTTGACTCTCCCTTTTAATTTGCTTTTAGTTTTATACAAATTGGGTGTTTTTAAATTCGTTTTTTGGGCCAAAATTATTTAATGTATTTTTAATTGGTTTTTTAACTTTTGTATGATGTATTTTTATCTTGTGCCTGTTCACCACCCTGAGTCCTTCAGGAATAGGGCGGTATATAAATTGAATAAAATAAATAAAAATAAAAAATAAATGCACATGCGCAAAAGACACGCATGCGAATTTTCGGTGCTGGGCGAACCATTTGTTCATTCATATGCCACCCACCTTAGAGAACAGAGAAGAACAATAGATGTTCGGTTAATGTTTAAGGAAAATTCCTAACTAGATCAGCAACTCGGGAAGAACCTGCCAAAAACGGTCATCAGATCCATGTGCCTGGCCGTTTCCCATAACATTTGGCAAAAACAAGCCATTTTCTGGGAGGCTGCTTAAAGAAATAACCCTCGGAAAGAAAGAATTCAGTCACCTAAACGGGAGGCTTTTTGACGGTTTGTGAATTGGGATTGCAGGCCATCCCAACACAGGAAACAGGCAGTTCTGACTTAAATGCTTTCCTGAAAATGTGTCTGTTTGATTCTAATGATACGCTCCTTTTTATTTATTTTTTTTAATCCGCTCTTCCTGTAAACAAACGTCATCTTAGTCAGGGATATCGCCCGTATCTGATCACCGTTTCTGGAGGGTCGGAAAGGACTCCCACAAACGACAGTAACCAAAAAGAAAAAAGAAGAAAAGAAAGAAAATATAGGCGGAACTAACTTCGGGCTACTTCCTCTTTCAAAAATAGATCGGTCCTCTGGCTTGTAGCAAAGCAGTAGCTGCTTCCTTTGAATCTGATCCCCAGCGCTTCCTTTGAAGGGTGACTTGGCAATCACAATGGCCTCTTTTTACATGGATTGCACAAGAGAGGCACTAATTAGAACAATTAATCAGGGGAACGAGCTGCCTCCAGAAATTGTGGATGCTCCAACACTGGAGGTCTTGAACTTCTTTCGTTCTGCAACCCAACAAGACAGACACAGACTTCAGAGGATAATTAGAACTGCAGAAAAAACAATGGCTACCAACCTGCCTTCCGTTGAGCATCTGTCTACTGCATGAGTCAAAAACAGGGCTGTGAAAATATTTACAGACCCCTCGCATCCTGGACATAAATTGTTTCAACTCCTATCCTCAAAACGACGCTATAGAGCACTGCACGCCAGAACAACTGGACACAAGAACAGTTTTTCCCCGAACGCCATCACTCTGCTAAACAAATAATTCCCTCCACACTGTCAAACTATTTACTATTTAAGCCTGCGCTACTATTAATCTTCTCATTGTTCCCACCACCCATCTCCTTCCGCTTATGACTGTATGACTGTAACTTTGTTGCTTGTATCCTTACGATTTATATTGATATTGTTTCCTGATTGCTTATTTGTACCCTATGACTATCATTAAGTGTTGTACCGTATGATTCTTGATGAACGTATCTTTTCTTTTATGTACACTGAGAGCATATGCACCAAGACAAATTCCTTGTGTGTCCAATCACATTTGGCCAATAAAGAATTCAATTCTATTCTATTCTAAAACCATCTAAAGAATGTCCACCAACACTGACAGGGCAAACCACTAGAATATAAACTGAGAGCAAACCCTGCTCCCTTCCAGCACTGATGATGTTACCTAATTGGGTAATGAAAAGTCTGCAAGAAAACAACTAAGCTCAGAGAGCACCAAGAACCCCTCATTTCAATATTGGTGCCTTCATCTCAACCACACTCAAATACATGACAGCCCGAAGTCAACTTTGTCCCAAAGGTGTTTTTTCAAGAGGCCACTGGACTTTCTGTTGTTTTTTTTTCCTTTGAAGACGTTTCGCTTGTCATTCAAGAAGCTTCTTCAGCTCTGACTGGATGGTGGAGAATGGAAGGATTTATACTCCTTGCAGACAGCTGGTCATTTCTGTCTGCAAAGAGTATAAATCCTTCCATTTCCTGTCTGCAAAGAATATAAATCCTTCATCCCCCACCATCCAGTCAGAGCTGAAGAAGCTTCTTAGATGAGAAGTGGGGGAAAAAAACCAGAAAGTCCAGTTGCCACTTGAAAAAACGCCTTTGGGGCAACTGTGACCTGGATGATTGAGAATCTCCACAGAAAAAGTCCCTTTTGCTACTAAAGTAGCATTTTCTTCCTTATTCTAACTTTCTTCCTTATTCTAACTTTCTTCCTTATTCTAATACATTCAAAACCAGTCTTGGAGCCTTGTTTTTCCAAGTCCAGTTGCCTTTTGAGGTAAAACAAATGAGATAAGAAGCTGAACGTCTTCAAAGAATAACCAGAAAGTCCAGTTGCCACTTGAAAAAGCACCTTTTTTATTTTTTTATTTTAATTTAATTTGATTTATATGCCGCCCTTCTCCGGAGACTCAGGGCGGCTTACAATGTGCTCAGCAATAGCCTTCATCCTTTTTGTATATTTATACAAAGTCATCTTATTGCCCCCACAAACTGGGTCCTCATTTCACCCACCTTACAAAGGATGGAAGGCTGAGTCAACCTTGAGCCTTGGAGAGATTCGAACCAGCAGTAATTGCAGGCAGCTGGTCTTAATAACCAGCTTAATAACAGGGTGCCTTAGACCACTGTACTACCAAGGCTCTTAACCTTTGAGACAACTATCACCTGGATAACTGAGAATCTCCACAGAAATTTAGCCATACACTTTGGGATGAACATCCTCCTGCTGAGTCTTTAGAATAGTAGTAGTAGCAGTAGTAGTAGTAGTAGTAATAGTAGTAGTAGTAATAATAATAATACTTGGTTGATACCTAGGACGCTGGCAGCAACCTGTATCAACCATCAGCACCAGTCAATGGTATTTGTGATGCATTTTTAAATGTTCAGTTGACTGAGTTTCATGTTTAATGAATAAAGTATATAGTAATAGTAACAACAACATCAACAATAATAATATATTTTAAGAAGGTACTTGTTTGATAGCTAGGACGCTGGGAGCAACCCATATCAACCATCAGCACCAGTCAATTGTATTTGTGACACATTTTTAAATGTACAGTTGACTGAGTTTCATGTTTAATGAATAAAGTATATAGTAATAGTAACAACAACAACAACAATAATAATATATTTTAAGAAGATACTTGGTTGATAGCTAGGATGCTGGGAGCAACCCATATCAACCACTAGCATCAGTCAATGGTATTTGTGATGGATTTTTAAATGTTCAGTTGACTGAGTTTCATGTTTAATGAATAAAAGAGATGATAACAACAACAGCGATATAATAATAATAATAATAATAATAATAATAATAATAATAATAATAATAATAATAATAATAGTTGTTGTTGTTGTTGTTGTTGTTGTTGTTGTTGTTGTTGTTGTTATTGGTTGATACCTAGGACGCTGACAGCAACCCGTATCAACCATTAGCACCAGTCAATGGTATTTGTGATGCATTTTTGAATGTTCAGTTGACTGAGTTTCATGTTTACTGAATAAAAGAAAAAAATGGCACATGCCAGCAACTGATATCATGGTTGGTCACTATCAATTTTTGGAGAAAGCTAAAAGTTTCTGGCATGTTTGGAATTATCTCCCAACAAGCCACTTTTGAGTGAAAACTTAGGTTGAGGGTTTAAATGCTGCTTAGATTTAGCGATGTCATCTTTGGAAATAATACCTCCCAGTTTTTGTTGTCTGGAGCACCACGACTTCAAGGCATTTTTGTTTGAAAGTTTGGGAGCTAGACTCCAGAGAGAAGGCAAGCACCGTGGTGGTGGAACCTGGAACCAGTGCTAGCTTTTAAGAACAAGATGTCTCCTAAGTGATCCATGGAGTGCATGGAGAAAGAGATTTATCTAAATTGTCATCGATTCAAGTTTTCCTTCTGATGTTATAACCTCATACCATTTGGCCTCTTATCAAGAACATTCTGCACTTCTGAAGTAAAAGGCCAATAAAAGACAAAAGGTCCCATATTTTATCAACCAATGGCATGTTGGACCTCGTAAAGATCATCCAAATACAAACTACAATCAAGCATGTGGGAGAATCAAGAGTATAGCTCAATACATTGGCCTCGAGTAGTCTTTCTGAAGCTGGCATCCAAATGTGTTGGACGACAATAACTTGATCGCCCTACCTACTCAATCCTTTGGGGAACCTAGACCAATGCATCTGGAAGATGCCAAAGTGTGCTATAGACATGGTAAACTATAGTGTTGACCAGGGATGGGTTCTACTTATCTTTACCACCGGTTCACAATGGGCTCGTGTGCGTGCATGTGCAGATCGATGATGATGACATGCAGGGCAGTGGGCGGGGCCTCCCGCTGGTTTTACTACCGGTTCTTGCGAACCGGTCCAAACCTGGGGCAACCCACCACAGGTGTTGACCCCCTCCTTGTGACTTTTCTGGAAGGCCCTGAAGATATGGTTTGCAGGTCTGGGAACCACGGATTGATTCGGAGCTGATCAATTGTTTGTGGGAGGTGGGAGTTTCTAGGGGTTTTATATGGTTGATTTTATTTTAGTGTTGTACACTGGTTAGAGTTACTGTGTGTGAACTGGGTGGCCATAAACATCTATTTAAGATGTAGAATACAGTAACCGTGAGAGTGTTCTGCCCCAGCTACGGACCCCAAAGAACGCAGCACACACAAAGTCCCTTCAAACCTTAGTTTACTAAATAAACCAGTTTTTTACAACAACGGCTGTTAATTAACTGCATTAACAGCCGCCAAGAATTCAGAGAATAATAACTGAAAGCTTACTATGGTTGGCAGAATGCCAAGAAGCAATTTGCAGGAAGCTGATAAGATAAGCAAGACAAGACACGAAGGACAGTGAATGGAGTTGTTCCCTGCAAATTGCTTCAGTCGGCATTCCTCCTTAAATAGGCTAAGGGAGTGGCTAATTAGTCCCAAGCCTTACTCTCGAGGAGACTTCCTCCTGAGGAGCCACTCCTGCCTTTTGGCAGCTCTGTGTGCCCGTGCATCGAGAAGAGGCTCCTCCTCTTCGTCCTCTTCACTTAAGGGAGCTTCTGGAGGTTCTGAAGGCCCTGGCTGAATCCCTGCCTCTGGCACCACATCTTCTCCAGCCTCCTCATTGTCTGACTCGAGTGTCAGCTGCACAAGCTGCTGGCGCAGCACCACTCCAGCCTCCTCGCTGTTATAATCAGCTACTAGCTGCACTGGCTGCTGATGGGCCACCACAGAGAGGGACCTTGGAGTCCTAGTGGACGATCACTTAAACATGAGCCAGCCGTGTGCGGCAGCAACCAAAAAAGCTAATACAATCCTTGGTTGTATAAGAGAGGCATAGAATCAAAATCACGTGAAATATTATTATCACTTTATAAAGCCACACCTGGGATAGAAAAAAGAAGGATGACATGATACTAGTATTCCAGTATTTGAGGGGCTGCCACGAAGAAGAGGGGTGTCAACCTATTTTCCAACTCTGTTCTGATTGATCAAAGGTTTTCAAGAAGAGACTGGACAGCCACTTGTCAGAAATGATATAGGGCCGTGATGGTGAACCTATGGCACGCAGCACCCTCTCTGATGGCACACAAGCTGTTGCCCCAGTTCATGAGTGTGCACCTCCCGCCAGCCAGCTGGTCTTCAGATCTCTGCCGCACATGTGTGGGGGGTGGGGCACATGTAGGGGGCGTGCATGGGTGGGGGGCACGTGTGGGGGTACGCGTGCATGCATGGGGCATGGGGGGGGTAGGGCACATGTGGGGGGTGGGATGCAAGTGGGGGCATGCACGCATACGCAGGGGGTAGGGGGCGTGCAGGGGGCCTGCACGCGCATTGCATTTTGGGGGTCCTGGCATGCAAGCGTGCATTCGCACTCACGCTTGCACGCTTTGGGCACTCGGTCCGGAAAAGATTAGCCATCACTGATCTAGGGTCTCCTGCTTCAGCAGGGGGTTGAACTAGATGGCCTATAAGGTCTGTTATTCTAAGTAAATTATTCGACTGCATCCTTCTCCATGCTGGTGTTTTCCAGATATATTCTATTTCATTCATAGTCACTGAAACCAATGGTCATGGTGGCTAGGGATTCAGAATAAAAGAGTTGGAAGGGACCTTGGAGGTCTTCTAGTCCAACCCCCTAAACCAGGGGTAAAATGCTCCCGGTTCAGACCAGAACACCTGATCTGGTAACAATGGCAGTGGGTGGTTCGGAGAACCGATAGCAAAAATCCCTGCCCCCCTCCCCAGCTGAGCCACACAATCATCAGAGGCTTTTTTAAATTCTACAATCTCTTTGGCCGAAAAAATGCTTTTAAAAGTAAAAAAAAAAAAGCCTCTGATGATCGTGCGGCTCAGCTGGGATCATCAGAGGCTTTTAAAAGCATTTTTTCTACAACCTCTTCGGCCGAAGAGGTGATAGAAAAAATGTTTTTAAAAGGAAAAAAAGCCTCTGCCGATCAGGCAAGTCAGCTGGGATCGTCAGAGGCTTTTAAAAGCGTTTTTTTTACAACCTCTTCAGCTGAAGAGGCCACGCCCACAGAACCAGTAGTAACACATTTTACGTTTCACCACTGCCCTAAACCATTTCAGACAAATGTCTGTCCAATGACTTCTTGAAAACCTCCAGCGATGGAGCATCCACAACTTCTGGGTGCAAGTTGTTCCACTGATTATTTCTTCTTAGTGTCAGGAAATTTCTCCTTAGTTCTATTCAACCGAAGTCCACCATGTTTGGAAAAAAACGACTTGGCTCTATTAAAAGACAATAAGAGGGGTCCAATTTAAGAAGGAATTAGGCTGATCTCTGAAGAAACAGCTGATCTCTTTTTGGTGAGTGGCCGCCAGGATTATCGGTCCAGAATGTCAAGTTACAAACACGGATTCCATTCTCTGTGGTGTGATTATACCACTGCTGTGTTCCCTATAAATGTAAAACAAAACAAAACAAAAATCAACCGTAGCTTTGGTCATACGAGGACTTCTCATCCTTGATTTATGAGGTAAAGATGACACGCAGCCTTCTCAGTTTTTTTCTTCTTCTTTTCATTTCAGAAATGAATCACAGTTGGATAAATATACTTTCTGAGAAGGTATATTTAGGACTGTGACCTTAAGTTATTATAGTTCAAGAGAATTAATTCCAGTCTCTACAGAATGTAATCGGGGATGAAAAATCATTAAAAACCCTCTCTCCATAATTCATCTCCATTGTTATTCTTAAAAGGATGCAAAGTAAATGCTCCAGATGTAGTTTTACAGAGTAGTTACAACGAGACAGAGTAGTTGGAACAATAATTAATCTGTGGAACGACTTGCCTCCAGAAATTGTGGGTACGCCAACACTGAAGGTTTTAAGAAGAGATTGGACAACCATTTGTCTGAAATGGTAGAGGCTTCCTGTTTGACCAGAGGGTTGGACTAGAAGTCCTCCAGGGTCCCTTCCAACTCTGTAATTCTGTAATTCTATTGTTCTGTTATTAGTATTTTGGCCATTTTCAGATGGGTGGACTTCAAATTCCAGAATTCCTTTCACCTCCCACCCATCTGAAAGTGGTCAAGGTTGAGAAACTGCTACCGAGGCTAGCTAGAATGCAAGTCTATTTAGAGCAGGTTCATGTAATCCTGATTCCTATCAAATCAGATTTTACAACCCATACAGATCTGGATTTACACTACATGCCAATCCATGCAAACATATTGTGGCTTAATAATGGAGGTCAAAGCATTATCCCTATTCCTGCTTTTCATTTATCTAGATCAGGGGTGTCAAACTCAATTTCATTGAGGGACACATCAAGGTTGTGTTTGACCTTGGGGGCCAGGGTGGGCATGGCCAGGGTGGGTGTGTCCAGCTCAATGTTACTCGTGTTGGGGGCACCTGTGGTGGCCTGAGCGCCAGTGGTGAAATCTGAAACGGTTTGCCACCAGTTCACTGGCTGCGCATGCGTGCTGAATGCCAAACACACACGGCGCGCACGCACATGTGCAGTGTGCACCAAATGCACGCTGAGCGCATGTGCACATGCGCAGTACCTGCCCAAAGGAGGCTTGGGAAGGTAAGTAGAACAGTAGGGGGGGGATCAGCTGTTCCTGCTGTCTAGCGATTTTAAATCACGCGGCACAGCTGATCATCGGAAATACCAGTTCGGAGGAACTTGTAGCTTTTTTTTTTTACTACCGGTTCACCCGAACTGGTAGCATTTCACCACTGCTGAGCACTCTGCCAGCAAAAACAGGCTCCCAAGCTCTGTTTTCACCTGAGATAGCTTTCTGCAACCCTCTGCCAGTGAAAACAGCTGGGGAGGGCCGCTGAGATGTTTTGCTTCTCATCCAAGAAGCTTTTTCAGCTTCGTGGATGACCGGAAGAAGCTTCTTGGATGAGAAGCGAAACGTCTTCAAAGAAAAACCAGAAAGTCCAGTTGCCTCTTGAAAAAGCACCTTTGGGACCTGCCTTCAGAAGCTGTAGGTGCTTCTTCACTGGATGTTTTTAAAAAAAGATTGGACCGCCAACTATCTGAAATGAAGACCTCCAAGATCCCTTCCAGCTCTATTCTGATTGAAACATTGATTGATTCACTTCACAATCATGGCCAAAAAGGTTGTAAAATCAGGTATGATTCACCTGATAACCACCTTTTTATAAAATCAGGTATGGCCCACTTAAGAACTGCCTTGCTTAGCAATGGCATTATGGTTGAAATCGAGGACCACCTGTAAGAGACATGATAAAGGGGAAGGTGGCTAGAGAGGCAGTGGAATTAAATGAGAACCATTTAATACAAAGAGTTCCACTCAGAGTTTTTCAATCTATGAAATGAAGGCCAGATAAAGGAAATGACAGGCAGTGTGCAGGCACACACTTTTTGACTTCCTTCCCTCAGGAATTTTAGAAGATTCTGGAAGACAAATTATATTTCACCAGGCTTTCATCCAGGTTCAACTTTACTGGCATCTCCCTAGGGAGAAAGCTGATTTATTATTCCTACTGCGCAATTTTTCAGAAATTTCACTTATTTCTATTGTTCTGATGATTATAATAACCCCCCCCCGAGTTTTTTTATTTTTTAGTTGGGTGGGCTGTAAAACCTGCCGAATCAATATAAATAAATAAACATCTTAAGGGAAAGCAAGCACCAGATCTGTGGGGTTTTTTTTTTAACTAAATAAATTCTTCCACTCCGTAATTTCTGCAAAAAAATAAATGACTTGCAACAAAGCAGATTCAAATGTCCCTGAAAGATAACAACTGTTGTGTTCTACACTGCCTTCATTTGATTTGTATCAAAAGAGGCATTCAACATTCAGACTAATGGGTAGAGCTTGTGACTGGAATACACCCACGCCTGCTCACCGGACTCTAACAATGGATATAATAATGCCCATTATGCCGTGTTAAAAATAACATGAAGGGAAGTAATATTTCCTTTTAACTGAGATTGGAGTTTGGCCTTCCCAGAGAAATCTCCTTGCAAAGAATGCCAGAAAGATGAATTACATAAATATATTAAACTACAACTCATCCTGATCAAGAAAGAAAAAAACTGATTTTACAATCCCAACAACTTTCTAATACAGAGAAATGGCTAAAAGAAATATTCTTCTTTAATTTTGATACCCTCAAGTAGAACTGGTACGGGCGTCTTTCTAAAATAACTTCAACGGGGAGGGGTAGATGGATCAGATCATCTCAATGCCCTCCCTCCCTCCTCTATCAATTTTTGAAGAGGAGGAATTAAATTAAGCAAAAACTGCCTGACAAGGTTCATGCAGAGAGACTCAAGCTAAAATCTTGATTTCCCTTGAAGTAATCTTCAAACTAGAGAGCCAGTTTGTATAGGGTTTAAGATGCTGGCCTAGAAATCAGGAGATGGTGAGTTCTAGTACCACTTTAGGCATGAAAGATGACTGGGTAACTCTGAGCCAATCACCAGGAGACTGTGAGCTCTAGTCCCACTTTATGCATGAAAGTTGGCTGGGTAACTCTGGGACAATCACCAGGAGACTGTGAGCTCCAGTCCTGCCTTAGGCATGAAAGCTGACTGGGTAACTCTGGGCCAATCACCGGGAGGCTGTGAGCTCCAGTCCTGCCTTAGGCATGAAAGCTGACTGGGTAACTCTGGGCCAATCACCAGGAGACTGTGAGCTCTAGTTCTGCCTTAGGGATGAAAGGTGACTGGGTAACTCTGGGCCAATCACCAGGAGACTGTGAGCTCTAGTTCTGCCTTAGGGATGAAAGCTGACTGGGTAACTCTGGGCCAATCACCAGGAGGCTGTGAGCTCTAGTTCTGCCTTAGGGATGAAAGCTGACTGGGTAACTCTGGGCCAATCACCAGGAGGCTGTGAGCTCTAGTTCTGCCTTAGGGATGAAAGCTGACTGGGTAATTCTGGACCAATCACCAGGAGGCTGTGAGCTCTAGTTCTGCCTTAGGGATGAAAGCTGACTGGGTAACTCTGGGCCAATCACCAGGAGGCTGTGAGCTCCAGTTCTGCCTTAGGGATGAAAGCTGACTGGGTAACTCTGGGCCAATCACCAGGAGGCTGTGAGCTCTAGTTCTGCCTTAGGGATGAAAGCTGACTGGGTAACTCTGGGCCAATCACCAGGAGACTGTGAGCTCCAGTTCTGCCTTAGGGATGAAAGCTGACTGGGTAACTCTGGGCCAATCACCAGGAGGCTGTGAGCTCTAGTTCTGCCTTAGGCATCACAACCACCTAGATGGCTTTGGCCAGTCACCAGGAGTCTGTGAGTTCTAATCCTGTCTTAGGCCTGAAAGCTAACTGGGCGAGTTTGGGTCAGTTACTCTCTCTTAGCCAAACCCATGACAGGGTTGTTGTGAGGAAAATAGAAAATAAATCTGAGGAATTTCCTTCTGCTACAAGTTTGGAGATACCATGAAATGGCAATCAATGGCAAAGATTTGTAAAGTGAACAGTTTAAGTGACATCAAGGCTGCCTTCCCATGGCAAAAAAAGCAAACATGTTTTTGACACATCTTCAAAGAAAAACCAGAAAGCTCAGTTGCTTCTTGAAAAAAAGCACCTTTGGGACAACCATGACGTGGATGACTGAGAATCTCTATAGAGAAGATGGGGCAAAACTCCCTTAACAACGGTCTCCCTTTGCAACAGAAATTTGGAGCTGAATTGTGGTCATAACTCAAGGACTACCTATACTTTTGATTCACCAGAAAAATATATCCAGAGTTGATGTGGTCTGTTTTGATTGTTTCAGGGGTTTTTTCCCCCTATCATGGTTTAGTAGTCTCGGCGAGAGTTTCTCAATTTTAAGAGGTGTCGACTTCAACTTCCAAAATTCCCCAGCCTACAATACTTTTTTTATTCAAGTGCGGTTTACAGAATAAACCACAATTTGGCTAAATTCATTCAGTCTCTAAACCTCGTTTTTTCTCTTTTCATGACTGCTGAGTTGGATGCCACAGAAGGGCTGACTTTGAAGGCCATCCTTTATTTACCGAGTGTAGCTTTGAGTCATCCTTCTGTTCAATGAGCACTCCAGGTAATGTTCAAATTAATAAGAACAAAATGCTTCAAATAAGACCAACAGAGTCATCGATGGAGCCCAACAAGAGTCGGACAAAGGTCAACAACGTTCATAAAGGCCACAAAATGGTCAGTGGGTCAAATTAAATTGCGCCTGGCATCAACTTTTATGCGGGGCCTTTCCGGAAAACAGAAAGAAAAGAAGGAGAAGGAGAATCCATTCCAAAATAAAGTTGACTTCAAGCCTATTTCCTTCAGATGGTTATCAGGGGTGAAAGCCAGCAGGTTCTGACAGGTTCTGGAGAACTGGTAGTGGAAATTTTGAGCAGTTCGGAGAACCGGTAGTGGAAATTTTGAGTAGTTCAGAGAACCGGCAAATACCACATCTGGCTGGCCCCAGAGTGGGATGGGAATGGAGATTTTGCAATATCCTTCCCCTAGGAGTAGAGAGGGAATGGGGATTTTGCAGTATCCTTCCCCTGGAGTGGGGTGGGAATGGGAATTTTGCAGTATCCTTCCCCTGGAGTGGGGTGAGAATGGGAATTTTGCAGTATCCTTCCCCTGGAGTGAGGTGGGATGGAGATTTTGCAATATCCTTCCCCCAGGAGTGGGGTGGGAATGGAGATTTTACAGTATCCTTCCCCTGCCACACCCACCAAGCCACACCACGCCCACCAAGCCATGCCCACAGAACCGGTAGTAAAAAAATTTGGATCTCACCACTGATGGTTATCCTAAAAATTACAGATGGCCTTGGTGCTAGGTATCTAAAGAGATTCTCAATCATCCATGTCATGGCTGCCCCAAAGATGTTTTTCTGCGAACAACAAGTGAACTTCCTTGATTTTTCTTGAAGACCTTTCACTTCTCATCCAAGAAGCTTCTTCAGTTCTACAGAAGTTCTACAGGATTGAAGAAGCTTCCTGGATGAGAAGCAAAACATGTTCAAAGGGGAAAAAAAAACAAGCAAGTCTTTGGAAGAAAGACCTTTGGGGAGAACCATGACCTGGACCAGAGGTCTCCAACCTTGGCAACTTTAAGCCTGGCGGAGTTCAACTCCCAGAATTCCCAGCTGGCTGGGGAATTCTGGGAGTTGAAGTCCATCAGGCTTAAAGTTGCCAAGGTTGAAGACCCCTGACCTGGATGATTGAGAATCTGCCCAGACACCCAAGAAGCTTCTCCAATTCTAACTCTCTGCTGGGGGACGGAAAGGCTTTATACTCTTAACAACTGGCTGACTGTCAAGAGTATGAACCCTTCCTTTCCCTCCAGCGAGTTAGAACTGATGAAGCTTCTTAGATGAGAAGTGAAACATCTTCAAGATAAATCAAGAAAGTCCAGTTGCCATTTGGGGGGGGGGGGGGAAGCACCTTTGGGACCTTGGTGCCAGGAAAAAAAAAATCCATTCCAAAATAAAGTTGACCTCAAGTCCATGACATCTTGGCCGACAGCCCTGTTCACCCGTTTTGCCCTGATGTTTCATTTAAGTTCCGTGCAGTTTATAAATGATGTCATAACTCCATGCTTGCAGGGTAAATAAAAATCCAGCAGACTCATCGAACGGGATAATCTCTGTTATTTTTGGTGGAGAGAGGAGGGAGAAATTAAAAAACCATTCCTCTAAGAACATTGTGATCTCACCTAGGGCAGAGATGAAAATGACAAAACTTTCAAACCCTGCTGAGAGCTGGATTTGATCTCCCCATAAACGTTTTCACTTATTCCTCAGACCACCCTGCGAATTAGGAGCTTCTCCCATCTTAGATCGAGAGGCAGAGGAGCAGACATCGAGAAAATCCAGACAGGGATGTTACGACGTAGTCTAGCAAGCAGTAGACAGCATGGCTTCCATGCAGGATTCAAAAATATTAGCAACCAATTTTCTGCCCGGTTGCTGGGTAGGCATGGCCATGTTGGGCGTGGCCTACTCAGCCTCCTGCACACCATCCAAGGAAATATAATATTCTGCTTTTTTAATATTTCCTAGAATATTTCATTTTTCTAGGAGAGGGGTGGGTGCTAACTTCTTACAGTATAAAGCAGTACTATCACTTCTTCTGATCTGGATGCTCTCTCTCTGTTGATGCAACCCAGAACTGTGTTGGCTTTTTTTGGGGGGGGGGCAGCTGCCGCTCCAGCCCTCATTATGAATATGTCTTTATTTTGGGTCTGTTCCAGGGGTGGGTTCTAAATTTTTTTTACTACCGGTTCTGTGGGCGTGGCTTATTTTGTGGGTGTGGCTTGGAGGTCATGAGACTAGGTGGGCATGGCTAGTTGGTCACAGTCTTTTCTGGAAGGTCCTCGCATTTACGACCAGTCCTCGCACTTACGACCTGACTCATTTGTTTGCTTTTAACACTGATCAACTGTAGGACGGCCCTTTGAAGCCGCGCGGCAAGAGTTTAAACAGTTTTTTTTCCCTCTAGTCATCAGCTGGGACTCAGGAGGCAGCAATAGATTGGGGGTGGGACCAAATAAAAGGTAAGAATAACGGGGTGGGTGGGTGTGTGGGAGAACCGGTTCGGTGATGTCATATCGTCACCGCTACTGGCTCGGCCGAACCGGACCGAACTGGGAGGAACCCACCACTGGACTGTTCTAATCTTGATGCATAATAGAATCACTGCCCTGGAAGTGACCGCTTGCTTAGGGTGGGAATCCAAATCAAAGCAGGTTCCTGAAATTCCAAAGCCAGTTTATGCCTGAAGTCATTCCCCAAATTTGCCCTCATTGTAGGAGTATCGTAGGAGAAGAGCCATGTTACTCTCTTTTCCAAACTTAGCAACTTTGAGAGATGCGTGGACTTCAAACCCCAGAAATCCCTTAACCAGAATTGCGGAAATTGAAGTCCACACATCTTAAAAAGCCACATTGGTTCCTTGTTGAGGAACTCGGAACGTCTAGTCTAATGAAAAGAAGGACTAGCGGTGACATGATAGCAGTATTCCGGTATTTGAGGGGTGCCACAAAGAAGAGGGGGTCAACTTATTTTTCAAAGCACCAGAAGGAAAGATAAGAAACAATGAATGGGAACTCATCAAGGAGAGAAGCAACCTGGAATTGAGGAGAAACTTCCTAACAGTGAGGACAATTAAGCAGTGGAACCGCTTGCCTTCAGAAGTTGTAGGTGCTTCATCACTGGAGGTTTTTAAGAAGAGATTGGACAACCATTTGTCTGAAATGGTATAGAGTCTCCTGCTCAAGCAGAGGGTTGGACTAGACATCCTCCAAGGTCCCTTCCAACTCTGTAATTCTGTTTATTTGGTTTATTTGGTTCATTTCACACCACTCACTCATATTCCCATATCCACTCATATTTTTGGTATACCAGCGTTACCCAGGTAATGATCCCCAACCCATGTCTGTGGATTTTAGTTCTCTTTCCTAAGTGAAGAACATCATTTTGTCTTCCTTAAAATATTGTTAGAAGAAATATCCTTTTGGGTCCAGTTCCAAGTGGGGAAAAAAGACACTGGAAACATGGAGACTGATTGGAAAGCTTGTTTTTAATGGTTGACAGGAGCACATGGTTTGAGGTCCTGTGCAAAAAGGGCACATGGGAGAGAGAGAGAGAGAGAGAGAGAGATTTATACCTTCTGTTGGGCTTTGAATTTGAGCTTGTATTCTGATTGGTTGACTCCAGAGGTGGGTTTCAGCAGGTTCTGACCAGTTCTGGAGAACCGGTAGCAGAAATTCTGACTGGCTGGCCCTGCCCCCATCTATTCTCTGCCTCCTGAGTCCCAGCTGATCGGGAGAAAATGGGGATTTTACAGTATCCTTCTCCTGGAGTGGGGAGGGAATGGAAATTTTACAGTATCCTTCCCCTGCCACACCTACCAAGCCATGCCCACCAAGCCACACGCACAGAACCAGTAATAAGAAAATTTGAAACCCACCACTGGTTGACTCCCATGGGGCAATGAAGGGGTAACTTTGTAGGTTGTCTGCGTCCCAGGCTTGGTTGAGCCTTGCTGGGTGATGATGCAATGAAAGGGCTTTGGGCAATTCCTACTATGGCTCTGCCTGAAGGAGGTAGATCTTTGTTGTGCTAAATAGACTGGCCCAGGCCTTAATGACCCATTGACAAAGGTGGAGGGGCTGAGTTTCTGCCTCCCTTTTAGGGGAAATATTCTGCTCTTTTAATATTTCCTAAAATATCTCATTTTCCTAGGAGACGGGTGGGTGCTAACTTCCTACAATATATTCTGAAAGCATCCAGAGTAAGAATTGATAGGTTGCATTCCATCACCACCCCAAAAAAAATTCTAAATTTCAGATGAGAGCACTCCATTCGGGTAGATCAACAACAAAAGCAAAATAGACGATTTCAAGCCTGTGGTTTCGCTTCCTCCCCAGATGGGTTGGCCACGTGCTCTGCTCTCAGTTGTAGCAAAAAAACAAAACATGCATTTGTGCCAGCAATAAGTGGTGAGAAGGAATTTTTAAAGTGCAAAAGAGCCATGGGGCAAACAAGGTTTTGTTTTCCCAGCAAGATACTTAAGGGCCTTTCCAACTCTTTTAATTTTTCCCCCCTAGCTTTATTTGTTGTTGTTGTTTCTGATTAAGCTTAGGAACGGGTCACTGATTTGCAAAGAAGGATAAACCTTGGGCTCTGTGTACGTTCCCCGTCTCAACGTTTGGCTTTTTCAAGGACTGACAAATGTATCGAGACAGTCAAAGCTCAGCAAGAAAGCAGCCAAACACGCCTCCCCCCAGTTACAAGCTCCCTTCCCAAAGCTTGCATCAAGAAGGGCTCCTGGCCGTACGAGTGAGAAATCCGACTTTCTGTGGATATTTTAGAACGATGGTTTACAAGGATTTGAACTTGATGGAACTCGGTGGATCTTGATAATGCATAAGGTGACCAACATTTTTACAATGAGAAGGAGGACACAAATAAATTGAAGGGGAGAAAAAATCTCGTAAATACAAGAAACGTTTTATTCATTGCAACAATAATACAGAATACACTGTAGGAAGTTAGCACCCACCCCTTTCCTAGAAGAATGAAATATTTTAGGAAATATTAAAAAGGCAGAATATTATGTTTCCCTGGATGAGAAATGGAGAATCATGTTTTAAAGACAAAGCAGCTCCCACCTTCTTGCCCCCCACAATCTTTGTCAATGGGCCAGAGGCAGAAACTCAATTCCCTCCCATCTTTGTCAATGGGCCATCATCTGCAACACAATAGGACCCATCTAGCAACAGAAACTAACATAATAGGACCCATCTAGCAACAGAAACTCACCACATGGCACCTGGGAAGATTACATCAGCCAGCAAGGCTAGCTAAGAGCCCCACCTCCTGCGAGTCTGACAACCAATCAGGATACTCTTCTTGTGCCACAGGAAGTTCAGGGCTCAGAGAGGGCATAAAACCCGGGGACTCGCAGTATCTTCCCCCTTTTCTGTTCAGGAACTCAAACCATGTGATCCTGTCCATCATTAAACCATCTTTCCAAGCAGTCTCCATGTTTCCAGTATCTTTTTCCCCATTTGGAGCTGAACCCAGAAGGATATTTCTTCTAACAACACTATAATATGATAAATGCATAATAAAAAAACATTCGTAACAATAACATTTTATATTATGAATTATTGTGCTCACCTGTGTATGATTGAATATTCACTGAGAAAGAAGTGAGTCTAATGCGTGCATGCATGCGTGTGTGGCGTGGCGTGTTTCAGTAAGAAGTAAACAAAACCACTTGCGCGCGGCGCATTCTCTCAAAACAATTCTCCTGTGCGGAGCACATGTGTCTCATAATCGCATCTCACCGCACTGTACCGAGCCTTGACGAATCGTCATGTCAAATACAAATACGTCAGATCACATGCAACGGATCGGCTCAGCATCGATCGAATATGGAGATTTACAGACTAGTTTTCAAATATCGAAAGGAGGACATGTAGGAAGACACTTTTCAAGAGAGGACAGAACTTACAAAAGAAGGACTGTCCTCCCTAAAGGAGGACGATTGGTCACCTTACAATTCAGGAATCCCATCAGGTCCTGCAATGAAAGAAGATCAGATGAACCGTGAGGGAACAAAGCAGGGGTGAAATGCTCCCAGTTCAGACTGGATTGCCCGATCCGGTAGCGATGGAGGCGGGTGGTTCGGAGAACCGGTAACAAAAATCCCTGCCCCCCCCCCCCGCATGCCAACTGAGCCGCGCAATCATCAGGGGCTTTTTAAAAATAAATAAATAAAAGCATTTTTTCTACAACCTCTTCAGCCGAAAAATGCTTCTAAAAGTAAAAAAAAAAGCCTCTGATGATCACGCGGCTCAGCTGGGATCGTCAGAGGCTTTTAAAAGCATTTTTCTACAACCTCTTCAGAGGTTGTAGAAAAAAATGGTTTTAAAAGCCTCTGACGATCCCAGCTGAGTTGCCTGATCAGCAGAGGCTTTTTTTCTTTTAAAAGCCTCTGAGGATCCAAGCTGAGTTGCCTGATCGGCAGAGGCTTTTAAAAGAAAAAAAGCCTCTACTGATCAGGCAACTCAGCTGGAATCATCAGAGCCTTTTGAAAACATTTTTTAACAACCTCTTCGCTGAAGAGGTTGTAGAAAAAATAGTTTTAAAAGTTAAAAAAAAAAATAGGCCACACCCACCCAGTCACATTACCCCCTACCAAGCCACGCCCACAGAACCGGTAGTAACAAATTTTAGATTTCACCACTGGAACAAAGCAAAAGAATCAATCTAGCATCTTGTGGTCCATCCGGGGACAAATATTGATCAGATGTGAGCAGGAAGTAGCCCAACAAGCCATGAATATACCATATAATAGTTTTCTACCAGTCTTGTTTGCCCCAACAGTTCCCTTTCCAAAGAAATGCAGTTTCTGATTCTGGAAAGGTCTTCTAGAGTTGTGGGGTCCTTGATGCGGTCTCAGCTTAGTTGTTTTCGTGCAGACGTTTCATTACCCAGTTAGGTAACATCATCAATGTTAGTAAGGGAGTAGACTTCCTCTTGTTTTAGATACTGCTTTACCCTGTCAGTGTTGGTGGGAACCTGCCTTGTCAGTCTCGGTGGGAGAGATTCCCACTAACACTAACAGGGCAAGCCACTCATATATAAACAGAGAGCAAATCCCACTCCCTTACTAACACTGAGGGTGTTACCTGATTGGGTAATGAAATCTCTGCAAGAAAACAACCATGGTATAGGACAGTGATGGCTAATCTTTTTCAGACCGAGTGCCCAAAGCGCTCCTAAACCCCCAAAATGCAATGTGTGCGCACCCTTGTGCATGCACCACGCCCCCCGTGCATGTGCCCCACCCCCACGCACATGTGCCCATGCCCCACCCACCTATGCATGCACACGTGCCCCCTGCCCGCGCCCCACCCCCTGCGCACGCATGGCAGAGACCCAATGACCAGTTGGCCGGTGGGGGGCACACGTGCTTGCGTGGCTGAGCTGAATTGAGGTGACGGCTTGTCACACGAATTCCTTGTGTGTCCAATCACACTTGGCCAATAAAGAATTCTATTCTACTTTACTCTACTCTACTCTACTCTACTCTACTCTACTCTACTCTACTCTACTCTACTCTACTCTACTCTACTCTACTCTTCTCTACTCTACTCTACTCTACTCTACTCTACTCTACTCTACTCTACTCTATTCTAATTCTATTCTATTCTACTCTACTCTACTCTACTCTACTCTACTCTACTCTACTCTACTCTACTCTACTCTACTCTACTCTACTCTATTCTAATTCTAATTCTACTCTACTCTACTCTACTCTACTCTACTCTACTCTACTCTACTCTACTCTACTCTACTCTATTCTATTCTATTCTTCTCGATGGTCCAGGAATAAATTTTTTGGTAGGAATTCCTATTTTCTCAGCTCTTAGATCTCTGCCCATCCTTGCAGTCCAAGGAAGAATAGTTGAAGTTCCCTATTAGCAATTTTCCCAAGTTTTGTCTCATTTCTTTCCACAACGTGCAAGTTCACACCCACAGAGGCATTCTGTTGCTGGGCCAAGACAGCGATCACAAGCCTTTCAGGGGGAAGGGCGCATACCACAAAATCTTGATTTGCCTAATCATGAATCCGAAGGTGGGATCGTTTGCTTGGAGATGAACGTACGCCAAAAAAAAAAAAAGTAACTCTTTCATTCGCGAATCCTTCCTCCCATTTCTGCTTGCGTAAACCCCGATTCCATTAATGTAGAGTCACAGAAATAGAGAGAGAGAGAGAGAGAAAGAAAGAAAGAAAGAAAAAGTGAGGGAGAAACAGAGAGAAAGATTGAGAGAAGGAGAGAAAGAAAGAGAGAGAGAGAGAAAGAGAGATTGAGAGAGAGAGAGATTGAGAAAGAGATTGAGAGAGAGAGAGAGAAAGAAAGAAAGAGAAAAAGTGAGAGAAACAGAGAGAGATTGAGATTTAGAAAGAGAGAGAAAGAAAGAAAGAAAAGAGAGAAAGAGAGATTGAGATTGAGAGAGAAAGAGAGAAAAAGAAAAAGAGAGAGAGAAAGAGATTGAGAGAGAGAGAAAGAGAGAGAGAGAAAGAGAGATTGAGAGAGAGAGAGAAAGAGAGAGAGAGAAAGAGAAAGAGAGAGAGAGAAAGAGAGAGATTGAGAGTGAGAGAGAGAGAAAGAGAGAGAGAGAGAGAGAGAGAGAGAGATAATCTTAATGACTGGAGATTGATGAAGATTGCAACTCAACTGCGAGTGGTTTGTTTTTTTAAAAACATCTGCTTTTAAAAAAAGCTGTAAAAAAAGAAGCAAACCCATGTTCCTGGGTTGACCTTATATTAATTCGCAGCTGTTAAGAGGTTCTCTGCTATCCCATATTCAAGAGGGGTGGGGACTGCAGTGCCTGTCCATGCAGACAACGCAAAGGACACCAGTTTCTACCCACATGGGAATCTTTTCTTAGGAAGGCTATCAGAATGGTACAAGCCAGGGGTCCCCAAACTGTCGGCTGTGACCCACTACCAGGCCACAGCCTATTCGCAACTGGGCAGTGTGAGTGGCGAACTGGCGTGCATGCATAAGCGCATGTGTACAACTCACTCACGCGAGGGTCGCAGGGGCTCGAGCCTGCACTCGTGCAAGCATGCGCCTGCCCCACCCACAAAACCATCCCCTCTTTCCCTCCCTCCTCCTCCTCCCCACTCCAGGCTGCCAATCCAGAAAGTTTGGAAGACTCTGGTATAAGCAGTCCGCCGTCCTTAAAATTCTGGCCACAGAAACATGCTGTTGTGGCCCACCAGCGGCCTGTGCAGATTGTAGCTGATTCCGACAACGAGGAGGCTGGTGTGGTGCTGCGCCAGCAGCCTGTGCAGCTGGCGCTCGAGTCGGACAGCGAGGAGGCTGAAGAAGATGTGGTGCCAGAGGCAGGGATTCAGCCAGGGCCTTCAGAACCTCCAGAAGCTCCTTTAAGTGAAGAGGACAAAGAGGAGGAGCCTCTTCTCAATGCACGGGCACGCAGAGCTGCCAAAAGGCAGGAGTCGTTCCTCAGGAGTAGGTCTCCTTGAGAGTAAGGCTTGGGGCTAATTGGCCACTCCCTTAACCTATTTAAGAAAGAACACAGCTTGTAACAAGCTGCAGGAAACAACTTTAGTTCGCTAATCATCCTGTTGGGATTTCTCTGCAACCTTGTTTCTGGGCTTTCTGCCAACTCCAGTAAGACTCTGACTATCTTATCTGTGGAATTCTGGCAGGCTGTTAAGAACGCTTATTAGCAGCCGGCATTTGCTGAAACTGCGATATTTGAGTAAACTAAGTTTTGTTCAGAATTTGTGTGTGCTGTGTTCTTTGGGATCCGGGGCAGAACACATGCAGATGTTACATATAGGTTGTCCTCATGTTACGGCCACAATTGTGTCCAAAATTTATGTTGCTAAGTGAGACAGTTGTTAATGGAATTTTGCCCCTTTTTATGACCTTTCTTGCCGCAGCGGTCAAGTGAATCACTGCTATTGTTATGTTAGTAACAACCCGGTGGTTAAGTGAATCTGGCTTCCTCATTGACTTTGCTTGTCAGAAGGTCACAAAAGGGGATCATATGACCCTCGGGACACTGCAACGGTCATAAATATGAGCCAGTTACCAAGTGTCTGAATTTTGAGCATGTGCTGCAAGTGTGAAAAACGGTGATAAGTCACTTTTTTTCAGTGCCATTCAAGGGTGGGCTGCTGGGGGTTCGCAAGGGTTCGGGAGAACCTCTAGCTAAGATTCTGTGCAGTTCAGAGAACCCCCAAATCCCGCTCCTGGCTGGCCTCTCCCACCCCACCCCAGGAGTCCACACATGGCCCATTTTGGATGCAGGTAAGTGCGGCTCATGTGCGGAGGCTTGGGGAGGGCGAAAAACAGGTCTACAGGAAGTTCGGGAAGGCCATTTTCACCCTCCCGGAAGCTCAAGAAAAGCCTCCGGAGCCCGGGTAGGACAAATCCCCACCACCACAGTGGTGCAGGAGGCCAACTAGGCCATGCCCACCATGGCCACGCCCACCCAGCAACCAGGCAGAGAACCCCTTGCTAAAATTTTTGAAGCCCACCCCTGGTGCCATTATAACTTCAAATCAGAGGTGAAATGTAGCAGGTTCTGACAGGTTCTGGAGAAACGGTAGAGGAAATTTTGAGTAGTTCAGAGAACCGGTAGCGGAAATTTTGAGTAGTTCGGAGAACTGGCAAATACCACCTCTAGCTGGCCCCAGAGTGGGGTGGGAATGGAGATTTTGCAGTATCCTTCCCCTGTGACACCCACCAAGCCACACCCCGCCAAGCCACACCACGCCCACCAAGCCATGCCCACAGAACCGGTAGTAAATTTGAATTCCACCACTGCTTCAAATGGTTACTAAGCAAATGTTCGTAAGCAACATCAAATGGCTCTAGCAAATGGTTGTAAGTCGAGGATTACCCTTATCTAAATGGAGTGTAAACCTTTGCCAGAATCCAGACTTTATACATGTGCAATATGCACAAAAACAAACAGAGTAGAAAACTTCTCATTTCCTCTGTTCTCCTGCCAATCTCCGGCTGAATCATGCCTGGATTCGCGTAATGTTAAGAGATGTTAGTCTTTGGGTTACACCCCCCCTCACAGCAAAGAGCTGCAGACACACAACAACTCGGTAAAGAATTGCAGTTCAGATCATGTTTTCTCAACCTTGGCACCTTCCAGCTGTGGGCTAAGACTTCCAGAAATTTCAGCCATAGCTGTACTGAGAGGAAATTGTGAGAGTTGCAGGATTTGTGTGTGGGTTGGTTGGTTTGTTTTTTTACTTTTGCAAAAACCTGCCAGCCCTGTCCTGTGAGGAAAATTAGTCCACCCTCCCCTGCCTTCAGGTTTTCCCCTATTGCAGGGAAAGTTCATCAGGTTGAAATGAGGATGTGTGTCTGACTCTTGTTGATTTTTATGGGCCAGGCTTCTTTTCTGACTAACACTAACAGAATAACAGAGTTGGAAGAAATCTTGGAGGTCTTCTAGTCCAACTTCCTGCCCAAACAGGAAGCTCTATACCAATGATGGCTAACCTTTTTGCCGTCGTGTGCCAAAAGTGGGGGTCGTGCTGGGGGGTCGCGTGGGCGTGTGCCCAAACCCATAATTCAATGCCTCCCGTGCCCCACCCCCACACACACATGCACACGATGGCAAAAAGGTTAGCGGTGGGCCCGGTAAGCCCGTTTTTCACCCTCACCAGGCCCCAGAGGCTTTCTTGGAGCCTGGGGAGGGCAAAAACAGCCTTCCCCATCCCCCGGAGGCTCTCCGGAGGCCAGAAACAGCCCATTTCCCAACTTCCGGTGGGCCCGGAAGGCCTGAAAAATCAGCTGGCTGGTGCACACATGCGCGCTGGAAGTGACCTAGGGCAACACTCATGTGCCCACAGATATGGCTCAGTGTGCCACCTGTGGCATGCGTGCCATAGGTTCACCATCATGGTTCTATACCATTTCAGACAAATGGTTGTCCAATCTCTTCTTAAAAACTTCCATTATTGGAGCACCCACAATTTCAGAAGGCAAGTCATTCCACTGATTAATTGTTCTAATGATCAGGCAATTTCTCCTAAATTCTCCTTGGTTCTTTCCTTGATTAGTTTCCATTCATTGGTTCGTGTCCTGCCTTTAGGTGCTTTGGGGAATAGGTTGACCCCCCCAGTTCTTTGTGGCAATGCTTTAGTTATTGGAACACTGCTGTTAAGGAATAAGCAGAGTAACCCTTGAATAGCAAGGGTGTACACATGAAAATGATTGAGAGTAGATACGAATAAACACAGTCAACACACAGATACACTGAGTTGTATTTACTTTCAGGAAATAGTAAGGCACAGTCCAATAAACAATCCAGGTCATACACATATAAAACAGGAGATAGCAAAATTACAGTCCAGGGATAATCCAATAACAAAGTCTTCTTACCAGTCATCGTAGTCATTCACAATAAACAGTTCTTCTGGATTTGCAAACAGTAGCATACAGAGATATCAGAGAGCAAGAACAGCAAAGAGAAACAAACCATGTTTCTCGCTCTCTCTTAAGGAGATTGGCTACAGAGCTAACCAATCAGGACACAGTATGATGCAATACAGCAGTCTTAAAGCTATATTGAGGGTTTATATATTGCCAACCCAACAAGGTAGGTAATATTCATTTCCTAACAACTGCTATTATGTCACCCCTAGTCCTTCTTTTCATTAGACTAGACATACCCAGTTCCTGCTGCCGTTCTTCATGTGTTTTAGCCTTCAGTCCCCTAATCATTCTAGTTTCTCTTCTCTGCACTCTTTCCAGAGTCCCAACATCTTTCCTTTATTGAGTGCAAATGTCCAACTGCCATTCAGTTAATAACAGAATAACAAAGTTGGAAGGGACCTTGTAGGTCATCTAGTCCAACCCCCTGCCCAAGCAGGAGCCCCTATACCATTTCTAACAAATGGCAGCCCAGTCTCTTCTTGAAATCTTCCAGTGATGAAGCTCCCGCAACTTCTGAAGTCAACGTCTGTTCCATTGGTTGATTGCTCTCACGGTCAGAAAATGTCTTCTTATTTCCAAGTTGAATCTCTCCTTGTTCAGTTTCCATCCATTATTCCTTGTTTGGCCTTCAGGTGCTTTGGAAAACAGCTTAAGCCCCTCCTTTCTGTGGCCGCCCCTCAAATATTGGAACCCTGCTATCATGTCTCCCTGGTCCTTCTTTTCACTAGACTAGCCGTGCCCAGTTCCTGCAACCGTTCATCGTATGTTTTAGTCTCCAGTCCCCTAATCATCCTGGTTGCTCTTCTCTGCACTTTTTCTAGAGTCCCAACATCTTTTTTATAGAGTGGTGACCAAAACTGGATGCAGTATTTTAGGTGTGGTCTTAGTAAGGCTTTATAGAGTGGTATTAGTCCCTCACTTGATCTTGATTGTATCCCTCTGTTAATGCAACTTAGATCAGGAGAAGCTTCTTGGAGGAGAAGCGAAACGTCTTCAAGGAAAAACCAAGTCCAGTTGCCCTTTGAAAAAGCAACTTTGGGAACTAGATTAGGAGCGTGGAACGATGGCTCTCCCCAACAGGCCTAACTCCTGGCCCAGCTTAGCTTCCTGGCACAACTGCAGTGAAAAATAATATACTCCTGCTTCAAATTAGACTGAAATGGGCCCGGCATTCCATGAATGTCAACATTGGCGAGATTTATTTCCAGCACTGTGCTGTAGAGGGATTAAAAGTGAGAGTGATTCATTCTGAAAAATGTTGCTCTCATTTGCCCTTCTCTCCAGAAAATTCTTACAACTATAACTCTATTTTTTTTTTTTTTGGTAAGCCACCCAGAGTCACATATGAGAGATCAATCAGAATAGAACTGGAAGGGACCTTGGAGGTCTTCTAGTCCAACCCCCTGCTCCACCTATTTCAGACAGGTGGCTGCCCAGTCTTTTCTTAAAAATCTCCTGTGATGAAGCCCCCACAACTTCTGAAGGAAAGCTGTTCCACTAGTTAATTGTCCTCACTATCAGGAATTTTTCTCCTTAATTCCAGGTTGCTTCTCTCCTTGATTAGTTTCCATCCGTTGTTTCTTGTCTTGAATTCTGGTGCTTTGGAAAAAAAAAGTTGACCCCTTCTTCTTTGTGGCAGCCTCTCAAATACTGAAATACTGCTATCATGTCACCCCCTGGTCCTTCTTTTCTCTAAACTGGCCATACCCAATTCCTGCAACCGTTTTTCATATGCTTTCAGTCTCCAGGCCTTTAATCATCTTAGTTGCTCTTCTTTGCTCTTCATCTCAGCATCTTTTTATAGAATAAAATAGAATAGAATAGAGTAGAGTAGAGTAGAGTAGAGTAGAGTAGAGTAGAGTAGAGTAGAGTAGAGTAGAGTAGAACAGAACAGAACAGAATAGAATTTGTTATTGGCCAAGTGTGATTGGATACACAAGGAATTTGTCTTGGTGCATACGCTCTCGGAGTATGTAAAAGAAAAGATAGATTCGTCAAGAATTATAAGGTACAACAATGATAGTCATAGGGAAACAGTCAATATAAATCTTAAGGATACTAGCAACAAGGTTACAGTCATATAGGCATAAGTGGGAGGAGATGGGTGATAGGAAGGATGAGAAGATTAATAGTAATGCAGACTTAGTGAATAGTTTGACAGTGTTGAGAGAATTATTTGTTTAGCAGAGTGAGGCATTCGGGAAAAAACTGTCCTTCTGTCTAGTTGTCTTGGTATGCAGTAATCTATAGCGTTGTCTTGAGGATAGGAGTTGAAACAATTTATGTCCAGGATGTGAGGGGTCTGTAAATATTTTCACAGCCCTCTTTTTGACTCGTGCAGTATACAGGTCCTCAATGGAAGGCAGGTTGGCAGCAATTGTTTTTTCTGCAGTTCTAATTATCCTCTGAAGTCTGTGTCTGTCTTTCTTTGTTTGTTGTGCTTTTTTGATGACGTTTTTGATGTTGAGTGTCCATTTTAGGTCATGAGATATGGTAGAACCTAGAAATTTTTGTAATGTGGTGACCAAAATTAGATGCAGTATTCCAGGTGTGGCCTTACTAAGAGTTTTTATAAAGATGGGCTGCTACAGTTCAATACAGGGAGTGGTCTCGACAAAGCTCTTCGTTGCTATTTTGAGTGCAAACTACACTTTCTTGGATTTACTTCAGCTTTTACACAACATTTTACCTCCTCCCAACCAAGAACACTTCTGACCAGCAGCAAAGGAGATGGACTTAGACCATTAGCAATCTTCTGCTCATCTAAATCAGCAGTCTCTTCTCCCAGTGGCCAGCCAGGAAGTCCACAAATGTCCCAGCAGATGGCCTTCAAAAACCATCCCACCACCCTCAAGGCCAATAATAATTGATCCCTAGGACTTCCACGTGGACTAGGATGTGGTGGCTCAGTGGCTAAGAGGCTGAGTTTGTCAATCGAAAGGTCGGCAGTTCAGTGGTTCGAATCCCTGGTGCCGCGTAACAGGGAGAGCTCCCGTTCCTTGTCCCAGCTTCTGCCAAACTAGCAGTTCGAAAGCACATAAAAAATGCAAGTAGAAAAATAGGGACCACCTTTGGTGGGAAGGGAACAGCGTTCCGTGTGCCTTTGGCATTGAGTCATGCCGGGCACATGACCATGGAGACGTCTTCGGACAGCGCTGGCTCTTTGGCTTTGAAACGGAGATGAGTACCGCCCCCTAAAGTTGGGAACAACTAGTACATATGTGCAAGGGGAACCTTTACCTTTAGGACTTCCACATCCTTGGGGATTTTCTCTTTGCGATTGAAAGCGTGAGGATTGGGTGAATTGCATGTTGAAAGTTGGGACATTCCCACACCTTTACCGTCTCACAACGAAGAGCAACTACACACCCCTTTTCAGGATGACGTCTTGAAAACTCTTTTTTTTTCCTTTGAAGGTAATTTCAAAAGAAAGCTGGCTAATCCACTGGGATGATAATTGACAGGAGAAGAGGACAGAATTGATTAATCACCATTTTCCAGAACGCTGCTACTACACTCCAGCATTGGGAAAATCCTCTTATCTGACAGCAACTGAGAGAACTTTTTTTACTTATCTACCTACTCTGTGCTCTCTCCACGCCCCCTTTTGCACCCGAATCCCCAGTCTTTCTCTCAGTTGCTGACACACTGGGAGGATTTTCTCTGTGCTCAGTGTTGCGTTAGGCCTTTTGGTTATTTTTGATTAGCCCCCTTTTCTTTTCTTTTTTCTATTTCTCTCCTTTTCGGTTAAGTTTAGTCCGTATCTGATTTCCTGTGAGTCAATCAGCTGCTCGTCGGTTTTCGTGCCCAGGGAACTGGGTCGTGCCGACTTTTGCGCTTCTGCGCCTGCTGCTGCCGGCTTCTGTCCCTGCGGGGCGGATCCGGTAAGCCTATTCTATTGCGGGGGAGGTCGGGGCTGAGTGGATCGCTCCCCGACTCCCGTGTGGACCAGCGAGCCGGAACGGAGGTATTTTCAGGAGCGGTTACCGGCTCGCTGTATTTGGTGGCGTAATTCTTCCAGCGGCCGTCCCGTCAGGCTTCTGTGGGCGGCGCTGTGTCTAGAGGCGTCTTCGGCCTCGAGGCTTAAGCTGTGAGTGATCGCTGCAGGGGGGGGGTGTGGCGTGGCTGTCGGGGCTCGCTACCCTCCCGCCGTACCAAAGCCGCTCCGTTCTCCGTCCCTGTTTGGCGTCCGCGTGTGAGTGGCGCCAGGGGGAAAGCACGCCGCCATCCGTCGAAGCTTGGGCGAGCCGCCATTTCACAACTACGCCACCAACTTGCGGCCGCCATTTTGAGCGATTAGGGCGGCCGCCATTTTGGAATCTCCTCGTGGCAGCGCGGACCCTAATTGAGGGCCGCAGCCTTTAGTCGGAGATCTGGCTGGCTGAGTCTCTGTCCCGGTCTGGGCATTGACTCAGAGGAGGAAAAAAAAAAAAAAAGGGGGGGGGAGCGTGGACAGTTTATCGCTCACCCCTTTACAGCCTTTGGTGCAAGGCTTTCCCACACACCTGGGCAGTGTCAGGGGTGCCTTGGTACTTAGCGTGGCAGGAGTACCAGCACTGCTTGTTGGGCATAGTGCATTGCCCAGAGTGGTACCCAGACTATCAATTTATCAATCAATAATTCAATTTAGGCAAGCTTTCCTCCAATCATTCAAATAATTAATCAAGCAAGCTGATATCTATTAATTAATCAAGTAATCAAAGCAGCCAGTCATTCAATCAACCTATTAATTAATCAAACAAGCATTCATCCAATCAAGCAATCAATTAACCAAGCAATCAAATATCTATTAATCAATCATTCAAATTTGATTCATCACTATTTATTATTGCAAATCAATCTGTCAATCAATTTATTAATAATTACTATTCAACTTGGGGCTTTCCCACCATGGCGGACTGTTCGTTCTCCTCTGATAGCGATCAGGAGGTCAGCCCTGTCAGATCTAAGTCCCGCAAGAAACAATCGGGCAAACGCTCTGCGTCTGGCGGTCACAAGTCCCGCCACTCTAAGTCCTCCTCTGCCGCTGATAAGGACGCTCTCAGACGTCATAAGGCATTGGAAAAACAATGGGAGAAGGCCAAGCAGGCGTCAGCTTCTTTATTCTGTGGTGATGCGGGATCCACCCAACAGTCTGTTCCTGTTCCTGACGTTTCGGAGCGGAGAGGGGTCCAATCCGGTTCCTTGGCTTGGCAGAAGGGCGTGTCCCAGTCAATGCCCGATGTTTCCTCAGCGGGTTTGGAAACCTTTCCGCCCCCTCGGCGCCAACCCTCGGCCACTTTCACGCCTACAGCAGCGGGTCTCCGAGCGGTGGACAATCCTCCGCCTCCGTCTCAGTTCGACTTCCAGACGATGTTGTCTACGGCGTTGGCTTCTATTATGACGGCTGGAGCACAGTCAGCAGCCCAGACATCGGCGGCGGGGACTTCTTCAAGCACGTTGGCCTCCTCTAGCTCCCGCAGGGCTCGCTCCCCCTCGCCTCGTGAGTCGGTTTCGTCTGAGGGCTCGTGCCATGACGAGGAGGGCCCTGACGACCTCGAATTCTCTGAGGATGAAGGTCTGGTACCTGACACTCCAGCCTTCACGGGCTTGTTTCGGCCCGCACTATTTAAGTCCCTTCTTCACAAGGCTCGCTTGACTACTAATTTGGGTTCGGTGGGAGCCCAACCCCCGACGACCCCTTCTGAGACCGGTCCTCATGATGCCTTATTTAAACAAGTCAAGCAAGAGAAGGACTTTATTCCATGCCCTCAATTGTTCGCAGATGTTCTGCAAGCGCCTTGGGCCCAGCCTGGGTCGTCCACGGCACCAAGCAATTTAGATAAGAAACTGTTCTGTGCGGCGCCCGAACTTGAGGCCATGTTGGACTTGCCCACAGTGGATGCACCAGTGGCGTCTCTTACTTCTCATTCGATGGTTTCGTCTGATCCGCTGGAGGGGCTCAAATCGGAGGACAGGCGCACTGAATTGGCCTTTCGTAGGTCTCATCTAGCCGTGGCCTGGACTGTTAGAACTGCCACGGCTACTTCATTCTTCAATAGGGCCTCTTTAATCTGGTTGCGCCAACTTCGTGAACGGCTCCCTCCAGAGGATACCCACTTGCGTCACGACATTAACAAGATTATTGCAGCCACAGAATATTTGGCAGATGCTTCGTTGAACTCTGTCAAGTTTGCATCGCGGGCGTTGGCGACATCTGTCACGTCGCGACGCCTTTTCTGGCTACGGCCGTGGAAGGCCGATGTGAAAACCAAATGGAAGTTGGCGGCGGCCCCGTATAAAGCCCCGAACCTGTTTGGCGCGGCATTGGAGCCGGTCCTTGTGGAGGACAAAGACAAACGCAAAATTATGCCCTCGTCCTTTCGCAGACAAGACAGGCGTTACGCTCCTTACACACAACGTCAGCCATTTCGTCCCTACGCGGGGCAGGGAGGCCCCTCAACTTACCGGCAGTCGTTCCAAGCCCCAGACCGCTTTTCCGACAGACAGCGTTTTAGAGAGCGTGGCAGATCACAGTCTTCCTCCAAGCGCCCCTATCGTGGGTCCACGTCCAGACCCTTCAGAAGGGGCAAATGACTCACCGACTCCGGGGCCGGTGGGGGGACGTCTCCGGGCTTTTCGCCATCAGTGGGCCCGGTCCACTCCGGACGAGTGGGTGCGTCGCACAATTTCGGAGGGCCTCACAATCGAATTCACAGATCGGCCCCCACGACGGTTCATCCGGTGCCCGGTTCCCCTGTCCACAGATTCTCGCAGCCTGATGGTGGAGGAGATAGCACACCTGCTGGAGATCAACGCGATAGAACCGGTTCCGTTGGACCAACTGGGGACCGGCTTCTATTCGAGACTGTTTTTGGTTCCCAAAAGTTCCGGCGGGGTCAGAGGCATTCTCAACCTCAAGGAGTTGAACAGGGCGGTACGTTACCGTCGTTTCAAGATGCATTCTCTTCGGTCCATTCTGGCTTCTATTCGCCAAGGGGATCTGATGCAGTCGGTGGATTTGCGAGAGGCATACCTGCATGTTCCAGTGCTTCCTTCGCATCGACAGTTTCTGCGATTCGAGTATGCGGGCAGACATTACCAGTACTGTGCAATGCCGTTCAGTCTTTCCTCGGCTCCCAGGACTTTCACCAAGCTGGTGGCGGTCGTGGCCGCGTCTCTCAGTACTGTTCCGGTGAGGGTGTTATGTTACCTGGACGACATTTTAATCCTGTCCTCGTCCAGGGCACAAGCAACGCAAGACAGGGACAGGGTGCTCTCGGCATTCCGAGAGCACGGATTCTCCATCAACTTGGACAAGAGCCAGCTCGTCCCCACGACCTCTATTCTACACCTCGGGACCCTGATAGACTCCGAGAAGGGTCAGGTTTTCCTGTCTGCAGAGAGGGCGAAAAACATCAAGTCGCTTGTGGGACAGGTGCTGACCCGGAGGAAGGCTCCTCTTTTGACACTATCATGATTGTTGGGGAAGATGGTCTCGTGCTTCCGCATTGTTCCGTGGGCACGCAGACATTCTCATCCACTGCAATGGCTGCTTCTTCCGTTCCAGAGAACAGGCAGTTCCAACTCCGCAAGGACAGTGTTCGTGACTCCGCAAGTCAGACTGTCACTGAGTTGGTGGAGGTCACCGGCCATCCTGCAGGGTTGCAGTTTCCTGGAACTAGACCGGGTCGTGATCACCACCGATGCCAGTCTCCATGGCTGGGGAGCTCACCTGGGCGCCCAGGTGGGCCAAGGACAATGGTCTCCAGAGGAACGTGCACAGAGCATCAACCTGTTAGAACTTCGAGCCATTCGTCTCGCCCTTCTGCATTTCCGGACGCTGGTTCAGGGTCATCACGTCCTGATTCTCACGGACAATACATCTGCCAAAGCGCACATAAACCGGGAAGGGGGGACGAAGTCACAGACGTTGATGCTCGAGTCGTCCCGTCTGTTCAACTGGGCAGAGAGAAATCTGGAGTCCATCCTCGCAGACCACATTTCCGGGAAAGCCAACACACGGGCGGATTGGCTCAGCAGGGAAGTGATAGACCAGGCCGAATGGCAGCTGCTTCCCAGTCTATTTCAGGAGATCTCTCTTCGCTTCGGACGACCTCTGGTAGACCTGTTCGCCAGTCCGACCAATGCCCAGCTTCCCCGGTTTATCACTCGATATCCGTCTCCAGCAGCGGAAGACACAAACGCTCTGCGGTGTCGTTGGCCAGCGGGTCTGTTATACGCTTTCCCTCCCGTCACACTGATTCAGCAAGTGGTTCGCAAGATGATAGCGGAGAGAGCGGAGATATTACTGGTGGCTCCACATTGGCCCCGCAGGCCGTGGTTCACGGATCTTGTGGAGTTTTCGGTGACAGACCCGTGGGTGATTCCTCCTCATCGGATCGTGCTGTGTCAGGGGGCCATTCGTCATCCCGAGCCCCAGTGGCTGCAGTTGGCCGTCTGGCATTTGAGCGCGTTCTCTTGAAGAAGGGCCGTTTGCCGGATACAGTGATTGGTACGATTCAGTCGGCCCGTCGACCATCCACGACGAGGATCTACGAGGCTTCGTGGAGAGCCTTTTGCCGTTGGTGTGCGACTGCTCATGTGGATCCTACGTCTGCGACGATTCAGGATGTCCTCATTTTTCTACAGGCGGGTTTGGAACGGGGTTTGTCTCCTGCCACTCTCAGACATCAGGTGGCGGCCCTGGCCACTGTGTTATCCTGTCCGCCGTACACTTCTTTGGCTCATCATCCGTGGGTGAAGGGGTTCCTTCATGGAGCTACAAACCTGAGACCGCCTACGGTTCATCATTATCCCTCTTGGGATTTATCTCTAGTTTTACAGGCTCTCACATTGTCTCCGTTTGAGCCGCTGGGTTCCACCTCGCTCAAGTTTTTGTCGTTCAAGGTTGCATTTCTCCTGGCGATCACGTCGGCTAGACGCATTTCTGAGCTCGCTGCTTTATCAGTCAGGAAAGACTTGTGCATTTTTCATGCTAATACTGTGGTTCTGAGGATGGATCCTGCCTTTATGCCCAAAGTTAATTCGTGGTTTCACCGGGCGCAGGAATTGGTGCTTCCGGATTTCTGTCCATCGCCGAGACATCACCGTGAGGTTCTTTGGCACACCCTGGATGTGCGTAGGGCGTTGCGACGTTACATACGACGGACGGCGACGTCTCGGAAGACGGAAGCCCTCTTTGTTTCGTTCCATCCTGCATCCATGGGTCAGAAAGTGTCGTCGACCACGATTGGTCGTTGGATTAAGGCCTGTATTGCTTCTGCTTATGAGAATCAGCGTCGTCCTGTTCCTGGGAACATTTTGCCTCATTCAACACGGAGTGCGGCTACTTCGGCCGCCTGGGCTACCCAGGCTTCTGTGTTGGACATCTGTAGGGCGGCTACTTGGACTTCTTTGTCGCCCTTCATAAGACATTATCGGATTGATGCCTACGCTTCGGCTGAGGCATCTTTTGGGCGACGAGTTTTGCAAGCTGTGGTGTCTGGGTCCCCTGAGGTGACTAGTGTTTTGCCCGACCCTGGAAGTTAGGCTTGGGTATGTCCCAATGCTGGAGTGTAGTAGCAGCGTTCTGGAAAATGGACATTGACTTACCTGAATGTCCTTTTTCGGAACGCTGCGTATACACTCCATTTCCCTCCCCTTCTTTTGACTGTTGGCTTGTGGTTGTTTTTTTATGTTAATAAATTTTGTTGTGGTTCACCTGTGGTGTCTTCGTTCAAGACTGGGGATTCGGGTGCAAAAGGGGGCGTGGAGAGAGCACAGAGTAGGTAGATAAGTAAAAAAAGTTCTCTCAGTTGCTGTCAGATAAGAGGATTTTCCCAATGCTGGAGTGTATACGCAGCGTTCCGAAAAAGGACATTCAGGTAAGTCAATGTCCAGTTCATTCATACCTTACGAGTCAGTTCCTGTAATGGGATATCCAGAAAAGTTCTGCTTTTCCTGAGGTTCTGTAAAATACAGCATAAGAAAAAAAAGAAGAAGAAGAAATACAAGCGATTGTTCAAACTTATAACGGCACTGAAAAAACTGACTTATCATTTTTCAAACTCACAACCTTTGCGGCATCCTGTCAGATGATCAAAACTCAGACACTGAGCAACTGGCATGTACAGGTAATCCTCGACTTACGACCACAATTGAGCCCAACATTTCTGTTGCTAAGTGAGACATTTGTTAAGAGAGTTTTGCCCAGGGGTGAAATGCTACCGGTTCGCTCCTGTTTGGGGGAACCGTTAGTGATAAAAACTACCAGTTCGAGCGAACCAGTAGGAAAAAAAAATGCTTTAAAAAGGTAAAGAAAAAAAGGTTCCAATGATCGCAAAGCAAAGCTTTTTTAAAACTTTTTTAAAGCATTTTTTTACTACCGGTGAATAGGTAGTAAAAAATGCTTTAAGAAAGTTTAAAAAAGAAGGTTCCGACGATTGTGTGACACAGCTTTTTTTAACTTTTTTAAAGCATTTTTTTACTACCTATTTGCCCGAACCGGTAGTAAAAAAAATGCTTTAAAAAAGTAAAAAAAAAAAAGTTGGCCACACCCACCCAGTCACATGACACCCCCCACACACCAAGTTCGCAGAAGATGATCACATGATTCCTGGACATTACAACGGTCTTAAATACGAATCACTGGCCAAGCATCTGAATTTGGATCATATGACCATGGGGATGCTGTAAGGGTTGTAACTTTGAAAAAATGGTCATCATAAGTCCCTTTGTTTAGTGATGTTGTAACTTTGAATGGTCACTAAGTGAATTGCTGTAAATCGGGGACTACCTATATTTATGATCGTTGCAATGTCCTGGGGTCACGTGATCCCCTTTTGCGACCCTCCGACTAGCAAAGTCAATGAGGCAGCCTGATTCACTTAACAACTGTGTTGCTAACTTAACAGCTGCAGTGATTCACTTAACAACAGTGGCAAGAATGTCGTAAAATAGGGCAAAAATGCACTTAACAAACTGTCTTTCTTAGCAGCAGAAATATTGGGGCTCGACTGTGGTCGTAAGCAGTGGTGGGATTCAAATAATTTAACAACCGGTTCTCTGCCCTAATGATTTCTTCCAACAACCTGTTCACCAAACTGCTCAGAAAGTTAACAACCGGTTCTCCCGAAGTGGTGCGAACTGGCTGAATCCCACCACTGGTCGTAAGGTGAGGACAACCTGTAAAACTAGAGACAAACCAGCCAACCACACGGAAAGCAGATACAAACAAACATCTGTAAGCATTTATTTACAATTTGTTCTGTGCCTTTTGCTCATGTCGTTTCTGCTTTGCAACGTCAAACAAGAATTTCATTCCTGTTTGCTTCCTTTATCGCCTCTTTCAAAAGGAAAACCCAAACGTGACTCACTCCTTTTGCCAGAGGGGTGAGTTAGTTTGGGGGTTGTGGGTGGTTGTGGGTGTGTTTCTGTGCATGTGTGTGTGTGCAGAGCATGAGTGAATGCAAAAAAACGCCTCTGTGACTCTCTGCACGTCTGCTTTTTTTTATTTTTTATTTTTTTATTTTAATGATTGCATGAGAAATCCTGACAATTGCATCATAGGCTTAAGGGTGATTTTCGTCTTCCAAAGAAAATGTTTGCAGCCAGTTCAAGTTATTGCTTGTCTTGTTAATTCACCTCTTTCCCCAGACTGAAGCAGACTTTTTCTTTTAATTAGTTGAGAAAATAAAATGCAAAAATGCAAAAGAAAACAGTAAGAAAATAGGGGAGGGAGAAGGGAAAAGTATAGGGAAAAAGAGGAACAAGAAAGAAAAGGCATTGACTTCCGACTCCCTTTGATGAAGGAGAATAGGTAACAGTAACAGAGTTAAAAGGGACTTTGGAGGTCATCTAGTCCAACCCCCTGCTCACGCAGGAGACCTATACTAGGGATTCGAACCGCCAAACGGCCGACCTTTCCGATTGACAAGCTCAGCGTCTTAACCATTGAGCCACCTAGCCTCAGCTTTTTTACTTTTACCTGATAGTATAAACTAGCCATTTCTGAAACAACAAACCTATCTAATCAGTAAAACCCAAAATCAAAGTTTCATTTTTTTCCCGCACCTCAAGCTCAAAGTCCAGAAGCGGTTTCCAAGGAGAAACAAAAGTAATTGTGTTTTTTTTCCTGAAGCAGACTTTTTCTATTTAGCCATCTTTGCCAGCTCCGTCAGTTTTTGTAGCCATTCGTCCATGCTGGGAATCAAGATGGCCTTTGTCCATTGTGAGGACACCAGTGCCTTTTTCTTTCTTTCCCCCCCTTTCTTTCCCTCCCCTTTTCTGTTCCCTTTTTCCTTCCCTATCTTTCCTATTATGTACGTTTGTATTTTCTTCGTATGCTACGTTATGAACTAATAAAAATCCTTAAAAGGGAACAAGGCAGAAGAAAAGAGGATAGGGAATGCTTGCTGGTAGTCTGTAGAAAGAGTGCAGAGAAGATCAACAAAGTTGATTAGGGTACTGGAGCAGTGATGGGATTAAAAAATTACTACCGGTTCTGTGGGCATGGCATGGCTAGGTGGGCGTGGCAGAGGAAGGATACTGTAAAAACTCCATTCCCCCCCCACCAGAGGTGGGTTTCAGCAGGTTCTGACCAGTTCTGGAGAACCGGTAGCAGAAATTTTGAGTAGTTCGGAGAACCAGTAGTAAAAATTCTGACTGGCCCTGCCCCCATCTATTCTCTGCCTCCCAAGTTCCAGCTGATCGGGAGGAAATGGGGATTTTGCAGTAAACTTTCCCTGGAGTGGGGTAGGAATAGAAATTTTACAGTATCCTTCCCCTGCCACGCCCACCAAGCCACATCCACAGAACCGATAGTAAAAAATTTTGAAACCCACCACTGCTCCCCTCTCCAGGGGAAGGTTACTGCAAAATCCCCATTCCCTCCCGATCAGCTGGGACTCAGGAGGCAGAGAATAGATGGGGGCGGGGCCAGTCCGAATTTTTACTACCGGTTCTCCGAACTACTCAAAATTTCCGCTACCGGTTCTCCAGAAATGGTCCGAACCTGCTGAATACCACCTCTGGACTGGAGGCTAAAACATATAAAGCATGGTTGCTGGAACTGGGGATGTCTAGTCTGATGAAAAGAAGGACTAGGGGTGACATAATACCAGTGTTTCAAAATTTGAGGGGCTGCCACAAAGAAGAGGGGGTCAACCTATTCTCCAAACACCTGAGGGTAGGACAAGAAACAATGGATGGAAACTAATCAAGGAGAGAAGCAACCTAGAACTGAGGAGAAATTTCCTGACAGAACTATTAATCAGTGGAACGACTTGTCTTCAGAAGTTGTGGGTGCTCCAACACTGGCAATTATAAAGAGGAGTTTGGACAACCATTTGTTTGAAATGGTATAGGCAGTGGTGGGATTCAAATAATTTAACAACCGCTTCTCTGCCCTAATGACCAGCTGGGTAGGCAGGGCTCAGTGGTCATGTGACCATATGGGCGTAGCCAACTCAACATCATTCACGTCGATGGGTGCTTCGCCTTAGCTGTTACAATGTGATAAGGGTTAACCGGAGAGGCAGTTTCTGTAAGCAGGGCAATACAGATTAGGCTAGAAACAACACCAGAATGTTTCCTTCCTGCCTTCCTTACAGGATTAGCCCTGTAAAGTGGAAACAAACAAAATAAGATTTCTTCCAACAACCGGTTCTCCGAACTGCTTAGAACAGTGATGGTTAACCTTTTTGCCATTGCGTGGCAAAAGTGGGGGGAGTATGGGGGGGTCGCTCATGCACATGCCCACACTCATAATTCTATGCGCCCTGCCCCCCATGCATTTGTGTGCAACTCCCCCGCGCTCCCCGCACTTTTGACATGCGATGGCAAGGTAGGCCCATTTTTCGCTCTCCCCAGGCTCCAGAGCCTTTCTAGGACGCTGGAGAAGGCAAAAATGGCCTTCCCCACTCCCCCAGAGGCCCTCCAGAGGCCAGAAACAGCCTTTTTCTTGACTTCCGGTGGGCCCAAAAGGCCCGAAAATCAGCTGGCTGGCACGTGTATGCATGCCAGAGCTCAGTTCGCGTGCCCATTGATATGGCTCTGCATGCCACGCGTGCCATAGGTTCGCCATCATGGGCTTAGAAAGTTAACAACTGGTTCTCCCGAATAGGTTTGAACTGGCTGAATCCCAACACTGGGTATAGGATCTCCTGCTTGACTTCAAAGTCCCTTCCAATTCTGTTATTTGGTTACCAAACGGACCTCCAAGTTTGCACTTCTACAGATTAGGACCCAGGAGTAATTGTTACAAGAAGCAACTCTTTTGTCTTTTCCTATGTGGCTTCACATCCATGCCACCATTTAACGGTAATCACCCACCCCTCTAAAAGCTCCCAGATTGACCTGAATATCTGCCGCTGAACAGATGCCGTCTTGTAAGCTGTTCTAAGCAGCTCTGTTTTGACGGGAATTATGCGGAGAAGAGAATTATGTTGTGGGTGAACAGCGTGTCGTCTCCTCCGTAGATGATGGGAGGGAAGTGACCTTGATGCCTGGCAAACTCAGATCCGTGGCTGAGTTGCTACAAACACCATCGCTTATTTTATTTGTAGCTTTTCTCCAAGCAAACCAGCTTTTATAGATACAAATTTCTGAGATTAGCCCTCTTTTTTTATTATTGTTATCATAAGCCGAGGAAGAGAACTCAGGATACTAGTTGCTGATCAATGCATGCAGGACTGACGACCAGGTAAAAAAATAAAAGATCAGTGGGTGAATAATAACGAATATTTTTTTATATTCGTTCTTAATTTTCCTCTTTTAGCCGGCTCAGATTGGTACACAGAAATTATTGTTGTGTGTATTCAAGTTAAAGTGGTGGCAATTCTCTGTTATTTATAGGTGGAGCAGGTTTGCTATCCCTTTAATGTTGGCAGAAATCCATCTACGGGGAGCTTTTCACTGCCTTAGATTAATGTCATTGGGGAGAGCATTACCTGTTGAATTTCTGCTCTATCGTTCACTGTCTTTTTTTTTTCAAATGCACAACTTAAATTTTGAGCAATCCGAAACAATCTGACTGCTCAAAGCAATCAAAATGTACAGTATATCTGAGATGTGAATTTCTACTGCTGTATCCAGCTGCCTTTTTAAGAGTTACTATAAATTCTGCCCCATAAAAATGACTTCTAATATATAGAAAAAGTATATATATATATGTATATGTATATGTATATGTATATGTATATGTATATGTATATAAAATACTGTGCATATGTATGTACGTATGTGTATATATGTATATGTATATGTATGTATGTGAGTGCGTGTATTAGAAGGGTACTGCATAAGTTGGCTGATGTCTTAATTCCAAATTTAATTTTGTCTGATTTCTGCGTTCTTTTTCTTCTTTCTAATTATCTCTCGTAAAGAATATTTTGTTTTCCCTGAAGGCTATAGTCCTAAAAAGATTTACAATAGAGTAAGCTCAACTAAAAAACATTCCAAAATCTCGCTTCTGGATAAATAAATCTGGAGGGAGATTGGTGAAATATGAAACATATATACTGTACATACATACAGCACACAGAATTACACAGATATTTCAGAATGAAGCCGGAGGGAGGGAGGGAGGGAGGGAGGGAGGGAGGAAGGAAGGAAGGAAGGAAGGAATCTTAACAAAATCCTGGATAAATAGGAAGATTGGATAGATGAGAGAGAAAGGGGGAGAGGAAGAGGGAGAGGGAGGGAGGGAGGGAGAGAGAGTGAGAGAGAAAGAGAGAGAGAGAGAAAGGTGGCAGACATGATTTGAGGGGCTGCCACAAAGAAGAGGGGGTCAACCTATTTTTCCAAAGCACCTGAAGGCAGGACAAGAAGCAATGGCTGGTAACTAATCAAGAATGGAAGCAACCTAGGACTCGGAAGAAAATTCCTGACAGTGAGAACAATTAACCAGTGGAATGGCTTCAGAAGTTGTGGCTGCTCCAATACTGACTTTTTAAAGAAGAAATTGGACAACCATTTGTCTGAAATGTTATAGGGTTTGCTCCAGGGGTGGGCTCTACTCACCTTTACTACTGGTTCGCAACGGGGCTGCATGCACAGAAGCGTTCTGATGATGTCGGGGTCGGTGGGCGGAGCCTCCCTCCGGTTTTACTACCGGTTCTATAGAACCGGTCTGAACTGGGGGCAACCCACCACTAGTTTGCTCCTTGTGCAGGGGGTTGGATGAGAAGACCTCCAAGGTCCCTTCTAACTCTGTTATTCTATTAAATGGACCGGAACCCTAAGTACTGTCATTGCATTATATTACACAGTATTCATTCATTACATACCTGTTGCATAATATAGTTGCCCTGGGTGCTTCGTCCTGAAGATCCATTCTGACTATCGTACGGTAGAAAAGTAGGTACAGAAAACTATTCACTAATAAATTAATTACCACCATTTGGCCCTAAAAACTGACTTACATCGATATCGAAGTTATTCATCTCATGCCTTGCCCATCAGATTAGCAAATATTGTCCTTACACCTTTTGTTTCATTGTAGAATGGTTGTCTTGCCTTCCCTGGACCTGCTCAAACACAGGTGACTGTTATTCAGAAGCTAGTCCCACTAAATTCAATGGGGGGGGGTTAACACATCTAGTAAAGATGTGTAGGATTGTTGGAAGAAATATCCATCTGGTTCAGTTCCAAGTTGAGAGAAAGACACTGGAAACATGGAGGCTGATTGGAAAGATGGTTTAATGGTGAAACAGAAGCACATGGATTTGAGGTCCTGGATAGCTGACCACCTGGAGTTGAGAGTGGGGGGTATTTATAGCTTCTCTTGGGCTTTGCACTTGAGCTTCCTGTTCCTGTGCAAGAACATGTATTCTATTGGCTGTTGTCAGACTCCCGTAGTGCCATGTACAAATCCTAGGCGTTTGTCTGAGCTAAGCTTGGTTGAAGTTTGGCTGATGCAATGAAGAGGCCTATTGTGGCTGAGGGCTAACCTTACCTTTGTTCAGACCTTGCTGCAGCGAGTAATGCAGTGATGGCTAACCTTTTCTGAACTGAGTACCCAAAACACATGCCTGAACCCCCAAAATGCAATGCAAGTGAGGCCCCCACACATGTGCCCCACCCCCAGCGCTTGCACACGTGGCACCCGCACATATGCTCCACCCCCCTGGTGCATACATGCGTGGCCCCCTGCCTGCCTGCCCCCTGCGCATGCACGGGTGGCCCCCTGCATGTGACCCACCTCTCACACATTTGTGGGCAGCCCCCCTCACGCATGCCCCTGCACATGCACACACACCCCACTTTTGCCCTACCCCCACATATGCACACATGCCCTCCAGCACGCCCCTCACCCCCCACACATGCATGGCAGACAGCCGAGGACCAACTGGCTGGCAGGACGCATGCGCACATGCACGGCAGAGCTGAACTGGGGCGACGGCTCGCGTGCCCAGAGAGGGCGGTGCATGCCACATCTGGCATGCATGCCATAGGTTCACCATCACGGGAGCAATGGATTACCAAATCTGCATTTCTAAAAGCTGGCCTCAGCTTAGTATCGGCTGGGGGTCAGGGAGCTGGGGCTCTGAGTTTCTGTCTCCCTTAAGATTTTTATTTCACTTTTAGGGGAAATATTTTATCCTGACTTTTAAAATATTCCTCAAACTTTTTCATTCTTTCTAGGAGAGGGGCGGGTGCTAACTTTCTACAGGATCACAGCCAATTTTCCTTTGAGTCCCCTCAAAACTGGTCCTGGGTCTAAGCAAAAGGTCACATACCATCAGGTGTGTGATTGTGTAGAACTCAATAGGGAACCTCTTCCGTATGTTTTCAAACAAGCAGGATATTTGAACTGCATAATTAATCTTGGCAGCTGAGGAACCTCTATTTGATTTGGCCAACGATGGTGCTATGGAACTGGAGCCTGGCGCGCCTTGACCTCTTCTGTACAAACACCATTCCTGCTGCAGCGTAGAAGTCCTTTCTCAACAAACAAAAGAGATGAGAGGGGGCAAAATTCTTCTCCTTCCCGTAACTCCCCATCCTGCCCAGCTCTTCACCCAAGTGGAAGAGTGCACTTTAAGGGTGTCGTTGGATAACTCTAATGCATTAGCCAAGTTTCGGAGTGTCTGGGGCATTATTAGGTCCAAGAACTCAGCCACCCTGCCACCTAACATGCCACAATCCCTGCGTGTCGCAATTGATGGTTCTTGCATAAACAAGCAGGAGAAAGTCCTGATCTGAACCTAAATTGTGTGGCTAATGCTTTCGGTTCCTTGACTTTGGTCTCCGAGCCAATAATGTGGCCTACAGATTGTCTTTTGGTGTTGTTTGTGTTTGCACAAGTGAAGTTCACCATGGTTGGCTGAGGAAGCCAGAGTTGATTGAATTTAAACAACAAGGCTAAGCTATAAACCATGGTTTATCCAGAATAACAACTAGGCTTTGCACGTCGGGGTTACCAGTTTGTTCTGCAGACGGGTTCAGACAAGCTAAACCACAAGCTGTGGTTTGAAAACTGCAGTAGCTGGGATCACTGGTACCAGGAGTGGGTTTCACTTACCTTTGCTACCAGTTCGCTCGCGGATGTGCGCTTGCTTTGCTCGTGCGCGCGCCACTTCTGCACATGCGCAGATTGTATTTGATGATGTCTGGGCGGGTGGGCCATCGCTGCTATCGGTTCGCCCACCACTGACTGGTACTCTACGTTAGAATCAGGCAAATCACATTCATTTGTAAATGGGCATTTTTTTTTTTCCTCCAAGAACTCGAAGTAATATGCTTAGCAAGTTCTTCTCCAGTCTTCCCTCAAATACCCCTGTGTGTATAGGCCGGGTAATATTTATTTATTTATTTATTTGTTTGCTTATTTATTTATTTAATTTCTATACCGCCTTTCTCCCGTAGGACTCAAGGCGGTGTACAGTCAAGAAAAATATAGATACATAAACATCATAAAATTGCTAATTAAAATTATTATTATAACATAGTTTGACCCAATTAAATAGAACCTAAAATTAGATAACATTTTAAAAACATTCACATGTTCATATGTTTAGCCCTGCCTGTTGGAACATCAGGGTCTTGAGGGCACGGCGGAAAGCACGGAGATCAGGGATATTCCGTATCTCCGGGGGCAGTTCATTCCAAAGGGTTGGAGCCCTCACAGAGAAGGCCCTCCCCCTGGGAGTCGCCAGTTGGCATAATTTGACTGACGGTACCCTGAGTAGTCCCTCCCTGTGAGAACGAACTGGTCGGTGGGAGGCTATTGGTGGCAAAAGACGGTCTCGTAGGTACCCAGGTCCTAAGCCATGGAGCGCTTTAAAGATGATAACTAACACCTTGAATTGCACCCAGAAGACCACCGGGAGCCAGTGCAGCTCGCGTAGGAGAGGTGTTACATGGGCGTAACGAGCTGGACCCTAGAGAGCAAAACTGGACTCAAGCAGCAAGAAAAAACACAACTGTTATATTAGAACACGGTAGTATGCAGTATTTTAAAAGTACAGTATGATGAAAGTAATCATACATCAGTTTCTGTAATCATGTATGAACCCAAGTTTGCATTCATGTCAGGAGCACTGAGGCGCTTCCAGGTTGAAAGGATTCGCAGGTGACCTCACCGTTGACCAGGGGACAACTCAATTGGGGCAGGGGTGGGCTTCAAAGATTTTAGCAAGGGGTTCTCTGCCCAGTTGCTGGGTGGGCGTGGCCATGGTGGGTGTGGCCTAATCGGCCTCCTGCATCACAGCAGGGGGTGCGTTTTTGCCCTTCCCAGGCTCCGGAGGCTTTTCTCAAGCCTCTGGGAGGGTGAAAATGGCCTCCCCAGGCTCCAGAGGCCCTCTGGAGGCCAGAAACAGGCCCATTTCTGACCTTCCCGAACTTCTGGTAGGCCCGTTTTTTGCCCTCCCCGAGCCTCCATGTGCACCCTGCACTTACCTGCATCCAAAATGGGCCACGTGGGGATTCCAGGAAGGGGACTGGCGGGATGGGTGAGGCCAGCCAGGAGTGAGATTTGGGGGTTCTCTGAACTGCACAGAATCTTAGCTAGAGGTTCTCCTGAACCCCTGCAAACCCCCAGCAGCCCACCCCTGAGTTGGGGACTCTTTTCATGTCCTTGGCAGGAGCTAGAGAGAAGGACGGGAGCTCAACCCTGCCCTATGGCAGCACTTGGGTCTCGAACGTGAGCTTGCTAATTTTCATCTCAGTGTCCTAAACATGTGAGCCACCGTGCTCTTTCCTCTGTGCCCAGGTGAGGCACCTTTTAAAAACATCCCTGCTTTTTTAATAAATAAATAAATAAAGGACTATTGCTGTTTGGGTGAGCCTCTGGGCTTCCTTTGCTCCAGGCTGAAGAGTTTAGGGCCTGGGCCCTTGGGAGATCCTTCAGTAGATCCAGCAAAATTTTTTGCAATATCGGGATTGCAAATCTGAAGATGTATTGATAAATATTTGGATTGTTTTCTTATTGCTTGAGGCCTGGAGTAGCCAGTGGTGAAATTCAATTTTTTTTACTACCGGTTCTGTCGGCGGGTCTTGGTGGGCGTGGCAGGGGAAGGATACTGCAAAATCTCCATTCCCACCCCACTCCAGGGGAAGGATACTGCAAAATCCCCATTCCCTCCCCACTCCAGGGGAAGGATACTGCAAAATCCCCATTCCCTCCCCACTCCTAGGGGAAGGATATTGCAAAATCTCCATTCCCACCCCACTCCTGGGGGAAGGATACTGCAAAATCTCCATTCCCACCCCACTCCAGAAGGATACTGCAAAATCCCCATTCCCTCCCCACTCCTGGGGGAAGGATGCTGCAAAATCCCCATTCCCTCCCCACTTCAGGAGAAGGATACTGCAAAGTCCCCATTCCCTCCCCACTCCAGGAGAAGGATACTGCAAAATCCCCATTCCCTCCCCACTCCAGGAGAAGGATACTGCAAAATCCCCATTCCCTCCTCACTCCAGGAGAAGGATAGTGCAAAATCTCCATTCCCACCCCACTCTGGGGCCAGCCAGAGGTGGTATTTGCTGGTTCTCCGAACTACTCAAAATTTCCGCTACCGGTTCTCCAGAACCTGTCAGAACCTGCTGGATTTCACCCCTGGGAGTAGTCTACAGTAATACAAGGAGGAGGAGGAGGAGGAGGAGGAGGAGGAGGAGGAGGAGGAGGCAGGATGAATTGCTGACCCAATGAAATCAGCAACAGAACCCACCTTGACCTTGAGACGGTCAGAATTCCATCTCAGTCATGAAAACGGTTGAAATCTTTCCTAGATAAGGTCTGACCAAGTAAACATCACCTGCAAATAATTAGCTAGGTTAACTCCATTTATTTTTCACCGCAATCCCAGCCCTGTTTTTCTCTATGGATTTCCCTCCAGCCACCCCCCCGCCCAACAGCTATGGATATTGAAATATGTAACTGCCATTAATGTTTACTGTATGGGCCTTTGATCTCTTCCCCTCCTCCATTGTGGGGTGTGTGTTTTGCTTTCCTCGAGGCCAAAGGCAGGTTATTAAATGTAGTTACAGTTTAACTTCTTTAACCTGGCTTTCCTTGTCAGAGTCGAGTCACATGGCCAAAATAAATCATGTTTAACTCACAAGGGTTCCCACTGGCCCAGTATAAGAAGCCTGCTTATATTTATCCGTGAATTAACAAACGACCCCCATTAATAATAAGTTAATAAATCAACTAGGTGGAGAAACGAAAAACATGTTTGAAATATCAGCTGTGACGACTTGGCTTTGCTCTTTCCTGTTTCAGACAATTGAGAGGTATTCAAATTGATTGATTGATTGATTATTTAAGGAGAAACTTTCTGACAGGGAGAGCAATCAACCCATGGAACAGAAGTTGCCTTCAGAAGTTGTGGGAGCTTCATCACCGGAGGCTTTCAAGAAGAGACTGGACTGCCATCTGTCAGAAATAGTGTAGGGCAGTGATGGCTAACCTTTTTGCCATTGCATGCCAAAAGCGCGGGGGGTGTGTGTGTGTCATGTGTGCACGTGCCCATACCCATAATTCAATGAACCCCACCCCCCGCGCTCCCCCTGCTTTTGGCACACAATGGCCCACACAACCTCCAGCGCGCATGTGCGCACAGGCCAGCTGATTTTGAGGCCTTCCGGGCCCACCGGAAGTCACGAAACAGGCTGTTTCCAGCCTCCAGGGGGTAGGCCCATTTCTCCTCAAGCTCCAGAGGCTTTCTAGGAGCCTGGGGAGGGCAAAAATGGCCTTCCCCACCCCCCTGTAGGCCGGAAATGGCCTGTTTTCCAACTTCCAGAAGTCAGGAAATGGGCAGTTTCTGGCCTCCGGAGGGCCTACAGGGGTGGGGGGGGGTGGAAGGCCGTTTTCACCCTCACCAGGCTCCTAGAAAGCCTCTGGAGCCTGGGGAGAGCGAAAAATGGGCCCACCCCCTGGAGGCTGGAAACAGCCTGTTTCGTGACTTCCGGTGGGCCCGGAAGGCCTCAAAATCAGCTGGCCTGTGCGCACATGCGCGCTGGAGGTGAGCTAGGGCTACGCTCGTGTGCCCACTAATATAGCTCCGTGTGCCACCTGAAGTGGATCGGGAATAACGAGAGGCACAACCAAGCAAGTGACAACAGCTCTTTAATATACAGTGAGACTTCAGCAAAAACTCAGAGGCTGCAGCCCTCCTTATATACAATCCTGGAGGGACTGTCAGCCAATCAGAAACAATAGAAGGTTTGAAACTCCCGCTCAAAAGTATCAATACATAACACCCCTCCCTTCCCAGAAAGCACTGACATTCAAAAATTTACATATGTACACACAAAATCTCGCAGGTGCCTAGGACGAGTTCTCGCTCTTGACCTGCACAGTTCAGTGTCTGGTGGGGCGTCGAGCTGGTCGGAGGGACTTTCTGTCTCTCCCGGCTCCGCCAATGGAACCTCCTGGATTTTGTCCGGGGCGTGGTTATCCCCGGTTGGGAGTGGCGACTCGCTGGGGCAGCGCTGGAACCAGGGCTTGTCAGCTAAGTATTCTCGCGAACCCGGGCTTGAGTTAGCTGTTTTGGGAAAGTTGTTATCGTTAGGCTCGGAGATGTCTAAATTGATGTTTGCTTCGCCGACTACCCTTTTTCTCAGTTGGTCTATGTGGCGCTTCCAGAGTCTGTCTACCCCTACGTCTACCGTATAAGATTTCGGGCCTGTTATGCCCACTATGGTTCCTGCAACCCATAGAGGTCCGCTGGCATAATTGCGAGTGAACACCGGGGACCCAACCGGGAACTGTCTTAGTCCGGAGGTTTCTCCCTTGAAATTTTCATGCGAGTAGTTAGGGTGAAGCCTGTCTAGCATGCACCGAAGCTTCCTGCCCATGAGGAGCTCTGCTGGGCTTCTCCCTGTGGCTGTGCATGCTGTGGCATGCTGGACAGCTAAGAATTGGTCTATCCTGGCCTGCCAGTCCCCGTTATCTAGTCTGGATAGTGCCTCTTTGGCCGTTCTTACAAAACGTTCGGCCAATCCATTCGAAGCCAGGTGGAACGGGGCTGATAGGGCATGGCGGATGCCCAGTCCGGCCAAGTAGCCCTCGAACAGGGTTGCTGTGAATTGAGGGCCGTTGTCAGATACTAACGTATCCGGTAGGCCATGTGTGGCAAATAGTTTGCGAAGGGCTTTAATGACTGCCTCGACTGTGGTAGAGGGCATTAGAATTATTTCGAGCCATTTCGAAAAGGCATCGACTACAATTAAAAATGTTTGCCCATGGAAGGGGCCAGCGAAATCAATATGGATCCTCCCCCATGGCCCTTTTGGTTTCTCCCACTCTCGGATGGGCGCTACTGGGGGATCGGGGCGAGACTCCTGGCATGGTCTGCACTTCCCCACCCACTCAGAGATAACTTGGTCCATGTTGGGCCACCAAACATAACTGCGGGCTAAACTTTTCATTCTGACAATGCCCGGATGCCCTTCGTGCAGCAATTCTAAGACCCTTGTTCGTAGTTTCGTTGGTACTACCACCCTGTCACCCCACAACAAACAACCCCCTTGCATAAACAGTTCGTTACGTTTGTTAACATAACCTTGGTATTCCCCCCCCATCTACTTTGACCGGCCACCCCTTCAGTACCCAACCCATTACAGTGCGAATGGTTGGGTCTCTAGCTTTCGCCACCTCACAAGAGGAAATAGGCCGCAAAGTCAAGGTGTCCAGCAAAAGAATGGAGGCTTCTGGAGTTGGGTTGGCAAGGAGGTCAGGTAGGGGGCAGCGGCTGAGGGCATCCGCGTGGCCCAAGGTCCGTCCGGGTCGATGGACAAGCTGATACGAATAGGCCGACAGAAAAATGGCCCATCTGGTCAAACGTGGGGAAAGGGCAGCGGGGGTTGGCCTATCGCCCGCCAAAAGTCCTAGCAAGGGCCGGTGGTCAGTCACAAGTTCGAATTGCCGGCCATAGAGGTACTCGTGGAACTTTTTAACCCCCGCAATTGCAGCCAGAGCCTCTCTGTCCAACTGACTATAGTTCTGCTCTGCGCTTGACAGGGTGCGAGAGTAAAACGCAATGGGCGCCTCTAGGCTGTTCGGCAGTCTATGGCCTAGGACGGCACCAACTCCTACGGGGGAGGCGTCACAAACCAATACAAGCGGTAGCGCTGCGTTGTATTGGATTAGGAAACTGTCTTCCGATAGAAGTCTCTTTACTGCCTCAAAAGCGGCTGCTTGTGGTTTCCCCCAGACCCATGGTACATTCTTCCCCAATAGTTTGTGTAGGGGATCTGCGATGGTAGCCTTGTCTTTCAGGAACATTGAGTAAAAATTGAGCAGTCCAAGGAAGGCTTGGAGCTCTGCTTTGGTCTTGGGGGCAGGTGCACTCTTGATAGCTCTCACCTTGCTTTCGGTAGGGTGGATGCCTGTGCCGTCCACCCTGTACCCCAAAAATTCAACAGAGGGGACAGCGATCATACATTTATTTTTCTTTAATTTTAGTCCCACTTCCCTAAATCTAGAAAGGACATTCCTTACTCTGTCCCCTAGCTGACGTTCGTCCTGAGCGCTGACTAGAACGTCATCAAAATAGGGCACCACTCCGGGGAGCCCTTGCAGAAGGCGCTCCATGGTGCTTTGAAACAGGCCGGGTGCGACGCTCACCCCAAACTGGAGCCTGGTGCATTTGAATGCACCCCTATGAGTTACAATCGTTTGCGCCTCTGCCGTGGCATCGTCAACTGGTAATTGTTGATAGGCCTGAGCCAGGTCTAATTTGGCAAAAAAATTTCCGGGCCCCAGGGAGTGTAGTAGATGATGCACGATCGGCACCGGATAGGCGCTCGGCTGCAAGGCCTTGTTGATCGTGCACTTGTAGTCAGCGCAGATCCTAATTGAGCCGTCAGACTTTACTGGGGTCACTATAGGGGTTTCCCACTTTGCATGGTCAAAGGGAACCAACACCCCTTGTTTAATTAATTTGTCCAGTTCCGCATCGATCTTTGGTTTCAATGCGAAAGGCACCCGTCTGGCCTTGAGTCTTATTTGGGCTATGTTGGGGTCTAAATTAAGGGAGATAGGGGTCCCCACATACTTGCCCAACGTGTCCCCGAAAACATCCTGGAACTCGGTCAGGAGACTGTCTTTTAACGATGACTTGAGCATCTGGTGGACGCCGGTGAAGCCCATGCTGAGGGCTCGGAACCACCCCATGCCGAGAAGGCTGGGAAGCTGCTTCGTGATGATGGTCAGTGGCAGGTCTCTTTCGTAGTCTCCGTAGGTGACTCGGAACGTGCCCACGCCTTCGAGGGGGACTCGGTTCCCCTGGTAGTCTAGGATGCCCAGTCTCTGTTTGGAGAGCTGGTCCTTCCGGAACGACGGCAGGAGGGTCTTTAGGGTCGCCCATGACATTATGGAGAGAGCTGATCCGGTGTCGATCTCCATCGAGCATGGCTTGCCGTTGATTTCGACCACCGTGCTGACTTTGTCCTCGATTGCCGCGCTGGCCTGGTCTATGTGAACACTGCAGCCATCTCGAGGTTCAAATTTGCGCCGTTTTTTCGCGCCGCCTTCTCTCGTTGGCTGTTTCTGGCGCGTTGATTCTGGTTGGCTGCGGCGCTCACATGGTTGGTGTTTTCTGGGCAGAATGGCTCTACAGACTCGCGCCAAGTGCCCTTTTTTCTCGCAACGCCTGCAAATAGCCTCCCTGTATTTGCAGGACAGTCTATCATGGTGCCCTCCACAGCTGGGGCAGCTTCGCTGAGGGCTGCCTGTGTCTTTTCTCTGGTGCTCCATTCGGAAGACATCCTCATCCGACTCGGACTCCGAGCTGGATCCGGCGTCTTCTCTGTGCACCAGGGCAGACTTGGGGTTGTCTTTGCTGGTCAGCGGACGCTGCAGCGTTTCTGCGGCTTTTGTGGAGGCTTCATGAGCCCTGGCCTCGTCTAGGGCTCCAGCAAGCATCAAATCAGGCTTGGCGAGCAGGCACCGTTGCAGCCTAATGTCCCGAACACCACAGATAAGTTGCTCAAGCAACGCATCGTCCAAGTCTCTATAGTCGCAATGGGTTGCGGTTTTTCTCAGGCTGGCCATGAATGCGCTGACCGGTTCTCCCTCTCGCTGAACGCGCTGTCTGAGTTGGTATCGTTGCACGAACTTGGAGGGCACGGGAGCAAAGTGAGCCCGGAACGTAGCCATCAGGGTGTCCCAGGAGATGGTCTGGACCGGCGTTGGCTCACACAGTGACTCTGCCATCTCGAACACGTCCGGTCCGCAGTGGCTTAGGAAGAGGGCCCTCTTCCAATTAGCGGAGAGCCCTTGCATGTCGCTGGCTTCGAGCGAGCATTCGAACCTCGTTAGGTACGAGACCCATTTTTCGCGGGTCGGATCAAAAGGCTTGGGCGGAACGTAGGCAGACATGTTCGGTATGCCTCCTGTAGTTCGCCTCGTCGCCTAGCTGAAGCTCGTGGTCTCACTGGTTCCCTTCTTGTGACCTCTATCCCACCTTCGTCGCCAATGAAGTGGATCGGGAATAACGAGAGGCACAACCAAGCAAGTGACAACAGCTCTTTAATATACAGTGAGACTTCAGCAAAAACTCAGAGGCTGCAGCCCTCCTTATATACAATCCAGGAGGGACTGTCAGCCAATCAGAAACGATAGCAGGTTTGAAACTCCCGCTCAAAAGTATCAATACATAACACCACCTGTGGCACGCGTGCCATAGGTTCGCCATCACGGGTGTAGGGTCTCCTGATTGGGCTGGGGGGTTAGAGTAGATGACCTACAAGGTCCCTTCCAACTCTGTTAATCTGTTAATGTGGGATCAAGACAGTCAACTCTCAAGGAGCATGTAGATAGATTTTCAACAGGAGGATCTGGCCACAACGTAGTCCTTAATGATGTACTTCTCTACATTGTGATGGCATTCATCCACGCTGTTGCTGGTCACCCCCCCCCCTTTTTTTTTTTCACTTCCACCTTTCTCAGCATTATGGACTTCTCCATACAATTAGGTCTTCACTACATGTGTCCAAAACAGGGGTGAAATGCTCCCAATTCGGACCAGATAGCCGATCCGATGGCGGTGGGTGGTTCGGAGAACCAGTAGCAAAAATCTCTGTGCCCCCCCCCCCCCCCATGCCCAGCTGAACCACAGGATCATCAGAGGCTTTTTTTTTAACTTTTAAAAGCATTTTTTCTACAACCTCTTCCGATGAAAAATTGCTTTTAAAAGTAAAAAAAAAAGCCTCTGATGATCGCTGGTTCACGGATGTATCCTTGAAGTAATCGGAAGTCGAGGTTGATTAGAAGAGAGATTGGATCTTTACTTTCACTGTTTCTTTGAATGTTCTGTGAAAATGAGGTTTCTAAGGGCTTAAAGATCGTTTCAACCAGTCACAAAATGTGGTAGAATATAGTCTGGAGTTGCAGGGAAGAGGGACTCTTTGCAGAGAACAAACAGACAACAGAGCTTGGAATGTCTGGTGGACAGGAAGAAAGCAAGGAAGGGGTGAAGTGCTACCGGTTTGGACTGGTTCGGCCATGTAGCAATGGCGGTGGGTGGTTTGGAGAACTGGTAGCGATGGCGGTGCGAGGCTCCACCCGGTTGTCATTGCTTCCTGGTTTTAACAGAGGAAGTAATCTGTTTTTCACCCTTTGTACGTGCGCAAAAGGGTTTGTGCATGCGCAGAGGATCTGGAAGTGGTTGTCCAACATCTTCTTAGAAACTTCAAGTGTTGGAGCATTCACAACTTCTGGAGGCAAGTTGTTCCACTGATTAATTGTTCTCACTGGCAGGAAATGTCTCCATTGTTCTAGGTCAGTGTTTCCCAAACTTAGCTATTTTAAGATGCATGGACTTCAATTCCCAGAATTCCCCAACCAGTATGCCTGGTTGAGGAATTCTGGGAGTTGAAGTCCATACATCTTCAAAGGGTCAAGTTTGGGAAACACTGTTCTAGGTTGCTTCTCTCCTTGGTTAGTTTCCACCCATTGCTTCTTGTCCTGCCCTCAGGTGCTTTGGAGAATAGCTTGACTCCCTCTTGTCTGTGGCAACCCCTGAGATATTGGAACACTGCTATCATGACACCCCTAGTCCTTTTTTTCATAAACCCCTTCATTAAGTAGGAGTGTCAACTGGAGTATAGAGACAGGGTAGTAGCAAGTGCAACAGGAATACAAACAATTGGTTAAAAAACAGTGCTGGTATCTAAAGATGTGCAAGCAACATACAGGCAGTCCTCAACAAATGACCAACAACTGAGCCCAAAATTTTCTATTCCTAAGTGAGACATTTGTTAAGTGAATTTTGCCACATTGTAGGAGTTTTCTGGCTGCAGCTGTTAAGTGAATCACTGCAGTGATTAGTAGCATGATTGTGAAGTGAATCAGGTTTACCCCTTGACTTTTTGGTCACAAAAAGGGATCACAGTGCAACGGTCGTAAATACGAGTCAGTTGCCAAGTGTCTCAGTTCTGATCTCGTGACCACGGGGATGCTGCAACGGTCAAAACTAAGTGTCAAAAAAGGCCATGTCATTTCTTTCATTGTAACGGTCACTAAACAAACTGTTGTAAGTGGAATATTTTGATAAATAAATAAATTTAAATGAATGAAAAGAATAAATAAACTTTGACAAACCATACATGAAAACCTCATTTTGGGTGAGGCTATCATGGAAGAGTCAAGGAACTGACAAACATTGGATGAAGGCAGGGGTGGGATTCAGCCGGTTTGGACCAGTTCAGGCAAACCGGTAGTTGTGACCTGCGGGGGGGGGTGCCCCACCCCCACCCCTGCCCCAGCGCTATGCCGTCCTATTTAGCTGCCTTTTTTAAGCTGTGTGCATGCATGCAAGCGTGCATGAGCAAAACTGATGCACAGAAGGCCGCACACGGGGCGAACGTGCTGGGGCGAACCGGTTGTTAATTCATGTGCCACCCACCTCTGGATAGAATAACAGAGTTGGAAGGGACCTTGGAGGTCTTCTAGTCCAACCCCCTGCTTAGGCAGGAAACCCTACATCACTTCAGACAAAGGTTTGTCCAATCTCTTCTTAAAAACTTCCAGTGTTGGAGCATCCACAACTTCTGGAGACAAGCTGTTCCACTGATTAATTGTTCTCACTGTCAGGAAATTTCTCCTTAGTTCTAAGTTGCTTCTCTCCTTGATTAGTTTCCACCCATTGCTTCTTGTCCTGCCCTCAGGTGCTCTGGAGAATAGCTTGACTCCCTCTTCTTTGTGGCAGCCCCTGAGATATTGGAAGACTGCTATCATGTCTCCCCTAGTCCTTCTTTTCATTAAACGAGACATACCCAGTTCCTGCAACCATTCTTCGTATATTTTAGCCTCCAGTCCCCTAATCCTCTTTGTTGCTCTTCTCTGCACTCTTTCTAGAGTCTCTATATCTTTTTTACATTGTGGCGACCAAAACTGGATGCAGTATTTCAAGTGTGGCCTTACCAAGGCATTATAAAGTGGTATTAACACTTCACGTGATCTTGATTCTGTCCCTCTGTTTATGCAGCCCAGAACTGTGTTGGCTTTTTTGGCAGCTGCTGCGCACTGCTGGCTCATATCTAATTGACCCATCCTTACATCCCACCACCACAACTGATGAAGCTTTTTGGAGGAGAAGCAAAATGTCTTTTTCTTCTTCTTCCTCAAAGCAAAAAAAAAAAACAGTTTGGTTGCCTTTTGAAGAAGCACCTTTGAGACAACAAAGGGCCGAGGTGGCGCAGTGGTTAGAGTGCAGTACTGCAGCTACTGAACTGCTAGTTCAGCAGATCAGCGGATCAAATCTCACCAGGCTTAAGGTTGACTCAGCCTTTCATCCTTCCGAGGTGGGTAAAATGAGGACCCAGATTGTTGGGGGGCAATATGCTATTTAGTATACTGTCTTTGGTGTAAGCCGCCCAGAGTCCTCGGAGAGTGGGCGGCATAGAAATATGACTAATAAATAAATAAAACAATGATTTGGATGACTGAGAATCTTCACAGACATCAGACGAAGGAATACATCTTTAAATTTTCTGGATAAAGAGAGGCCGTGTTTTCTGTCCTGGAAACAGTTGCTTCTTTCAACTGTCACTTTTGGTTTCCTGTTGGACAAAAGCAGAAATAAAATTACACACACACAATGCACGCCCGCAGAATTTGCAACCAAAATCTGCACTGTAGACCACTGAGTCATGTCCTCTTCTGGAATATCCTATTTTTATTCCATTACTCCAATTTCTCCATCGGCCTCTCTCCTAGGCACAGCCAATATTCTGTGGACACTAAAAAAATATTTTAAACTTCCAGTTTTCCACTTCTGTCTGTTGATTCCCCAGCCCCCCACCTCCATCTGTCCTTTTACTCTGCAAATAATATTGTTGGCTTTTCGGACTTCATAAAGATCAATGTTAAGACAGAGTTAGTTACAACCTATACAGAAACTTCCTTTGCAAATAAGTAAACCAAGACTGTTTTTTTAAAAAAAAAAAATTCACACAAAAATTTGTCAACCTGTTTCCCCAAAAATAAGACATCCCCTGATAATAAGCCCAATCGGGCTTTTGAGCACATGCGCTAAAATAAGCCTCCCGCAAAAAATATTTAAACACAGAGCTGGAAATACAGCAAGAGGAGCCCCATCTTGCTCCATGCGCCCCAAAATAATAAAACCTCCCCAAAAAGAAGGCCAAGCGCTTATTTGGGGGTTCAAAAAAATATAAGGTAGGGTCTTATTTTTGGGAAAACACAGTACTTTTTTTCTATTTTTGTATACATACCCTGTTTCCCCCAAAATAAGACATCCCCTGATAAAAGCCGAATCGGGCTTTTGAGTGCATGGCAATAAGGCCAAGCGCTTATTTCAGGGTTCAAAAAAAATTGAAGACAGGGTCTTATTTTCGGGGAAACACGGTAAAAGATTGTACAAAATTGTAGATGTTTGGTTGATGTTTCTTCAAAGACATGCTTGTATGATTGCAATTCTACCTATAATACATTGTTTTTGCAATGTCATTCCTTGATTGTTCCAAAAATGTTTTTTCAAGAGGCAACTGGATTTTCTGTTTTTTTCTTTGAAAACATTTCGCTTCTCACCCAAGAAGCTTCTTGGCATCCAGCTCTGACTGGAAAGATGGATTGGACTGGACTGGAAAGAAATGGAAAGATTTATACTCCTTGCAGACAGCTGATCATTTGCATCAGGGGTGGGTTCTAAAAATGTTTACTACCGGTTCTGTGGGCGTGGCTTATTTTGTGGGTGTGGTTTGATGGTCATGTGACAATTCTTTAGGATTTAGCAGAGGTACTGGTCTACCAGGCTTTTAACTGCTTGTAGAGCTGTACCGGTCTACCTATTTTTTTCTTGGAGCGTTCCAGTCTACCCATTTGTTCCTGGAGTGTTCCAGTCTACTCATTTGTTTTTGGAGGCACTGGTCTACCCATTTTTTTTTTATTGCACTGATGTACCACCACACTGCATTTTAACATTGATCAGCTGTAGGGCAGCCCTTTGAAGCCCCGCGGCAAGAGTTTAAACAGTTTTTTTCCTTCCAGCCAATCAGCTGGGACTCGGGAGGCAGCGAAAAATTGGGGGTGGGGCCAAATAAAAGGTAAGAATAATGCAGGGGGGAGGGCCCAGCTCCTGAACAAAGAGAACCGGTTTGGTGATGTCATATCGTCCGAACCGGGAGGAACCCACCACTGATTTGCATCCTTTTAGAGAGTCTTTGAGGCCACTTGGAGATCATTCTTTGATATAAACCACTTCTGGACAGACTTTTTCACTATTATAGGTTTTAATTATTATTGGCAAACTGCAGGGTCATATTTGGGAGACATGCAAAGGTCAAACACTTTTCAACATTTTGCTTTGCAATGGTTCCAAAATTCCAAATTAGATAAAGCTGAATTCAAATTCAAACAATGCAATTTCATCACTCTTCTTCTTTGGATTGATGATTTGATTGATTTATTGCCATGCAGGTAGTCCTCAACCTATGACCATTGAGCCATGGTGGTGCAGTGGTTAGAGTGCAGTACTGCTGGCTACTTCTGCTGACTGCCGGCTGCCTGCAAGTTGGCAGTTCTAATCTCACCAGGCTCAAGATTGACTCAGCCTTCCGTCCTTCCGAGATGGATAAAATGAGGACCCAAATTTGGGAGGGGCAAAATGCAGACTCTGTAAACACTTAGAGAAGGCTATAAAGCACTGTAAAGTGGTGTATAAGTCTAAGTCCTGAGTCTTCGGAGAGGGGCGGCATATAAATTGAATTAATTAAATTAAATTAAATTAAATTAATTAATTAAATTAAGTGCTATTGCTATTGCTATTATGTACATGTTATAATGATTGTAAATGACCCAATTGCAAATGTCCCGGTTGTAAAGTGAACACGGTCATTAAGCAAACCCATGGGTTGCTATAGGCACAGTTTGCCTAAAAATAAAATATCCTGGGGTTTTTTTTTTTTAGCAAAGCCATTGTAAAACATAGTCATGTGATTGCAGGTTGCTGCAAACAGCCATCAAGCAGCCGTGTTGACTTCTGCCTGAAACTTGGTCATGTGACATCCCCCCCGAGGGTTCCCGACCGTCAGAACTTCGAACCCAGGTCACAGGTCCCCTTTTCCAGGTTGTAACTTCGAACAGTCGTAATTCAAGGACAATTCTGTTCCTTCAGGAGCAGCCCATTAGAGCCTCAAGGCTTCTGTAATAGATTGATTTCTATTTATTTTCAGTTATTTTTTTTGACCTGAATAACCCATCTCTCTTTTACCAGTTCTTTTTTCCGGGACTGCAGGTAAGTCCTCAACTTACGACCACAATTGAGCCCCCAAATTTCTGTGGTTCAGCAAGACGTCGGTGAAGTGAGTTTCGCTGCATTTTTCTTGCCACAGTTGTTAAGTGAATCTTTGCAGTTGATAAGTCAGTGACCCAGTCGTTAAGTGGATCAGGTTTACTCATTGACTTTGCTTGTCCGAAGGTCGCAAAACACTGCAACCGTCATAAGTATGAGTCTGTTGCCAAGCACCTGAATTTCGATCACGTGATCATGGAGGCAAAAACCGTACCTGAGAAACAGTCATTTTTTTCAGTGCCGTTGTGACTTTGAGCCAGGGGTGAAATCCAAATTTTTTCCTTACCGGTTCTGTGGGCGTGGCTTGGTGGTTGTGGCAGGGGAAGGATATTGCAAAATCTTCATTCCCACCCCACTCTGAGGCCAGGCAGAGGTGGTATTTGAGTAATTCTCCGAACTACTCAAAATTTCTGCTACCGGTTCTCCAGAACCTGTCAGAACCTGCTGGATTTCACCCCTGCTTTGAGCAGTCGCTAAACAAACTGTTTTAAGTTGAGGACTACCTATACTAGAAAGAACTTTCGAAATGTTTGTTCCACCACCAGCTTTTTCTTGAAAAAAATCTAGTTTTCTTCCTAGCTGGCGGCTTGGCTCCTCAGAGAGGAATTCAGCTAAAACCTCTTTTTTGTTTTAAAGCGCTGTAGGTAGAAAAACAAGAGTTGTTTACGGCATTTCTTCCGTGTTCTTCCCCCAAGGCTCTGCTTTTGGATCAAGTGATCCTCTACTATAGGTCACAGATTTTAACTGGGGTAGAAATGAGTTGGACTTCCCTTGTTTGCAGATTGCAGAGGTCGGTTCTGCTGTAAATGGACTCCAGATTTGCTGAAGAGTTCTGGATGCCATTCAAGAGCTCCTGAAATGACAATTCTACTCATTGATTTTTAGGGCTATTTATTTTGCCCAAGGAGAGGGCAAGCTCTCGTTGATTTGTCGATTGCCAAAGAACTGTAGGGAGTTAAAACCCACTCCTCTCCTAGAAAATGAAATATTTTAGGAAATATTGAAAGGGCAGAATATTTTTCCTAAAACGGAGGCAGAATCTCAGCCCCCCCCCCCACCTTTGTTAATGGACCAGTCCATTCTACATAACAAGGATCTATCTCCTTCAGGCAGAGCCATTTAATTAAAAAAGGCCCGGAAACAGCCCAGAAAACAGTCTGAAAAATGGCCTGTTTTTTGGCTGTTTTGGGCCATTTTGGGGGCTGTTTTGGGGGCTTTTTTGGGCTACCTTGGCCAGAAAAACAGCCCGAAAATGGCCGAAAAACAGCCTGAAAAAGGCCCAAAAACTGGACTGAAAAACAAGCCATTTTGGGGCCGTTTTCAGGCCTTTTTTCAGCTGTTGTCAGGCCATTTTTTTGGGCCAAAAACAACTCAAATAATGGCCTGAAAATGGCCTGAAAATGGTCTGAAAAACAACCCCAAAAATGGCCTGAAAACAACGGAAAAACAGCCTGAAAAATGGCACAAAAAATGGGCAAAAATAGCCAAAATACAGCCATGCGCGTGCCAGCCAGCTGGTCTTCAGGGGTTCCAGTGCTCTGGCGTGTGTACATACATGCAACGGCACACGTGTTCCGGTTTGGGCACTCGGTGCCGAAAAGGTTCTCCATCAACTGCAATATTCTAAGTGTGGTTTCACTAAGGCTTTACAAAACGGTACTAATACTTCACAAACCATTGTTGGAAGAAACATCCTTCTAGGTTCTGCTCCAAGTGGGGAAACAGACACTGGAAACATGGAGACTGCTTGGAAAGATGGTTTAATGGTGGACAGGATCACATGGCTTGAGTTCCTGAACAGAAAAGGGCAGATACAGCGAGTTTTTCAGGTTTTATGCTCTCTCTGGCTTTGAACTTCCTGGGGCCCAGAAAGAGTACTCTGATTGGTTGTCAGACTCCCAGGGGGTGGGGGTCTTAGCTAGCCAATGGTCACATGTGGTGAGTTTCTGCTGATATTGTGTAGAGGGCTAATCCTATCTTTGTTGGATCTTTAGCAATTCCTACTATGGCTCTGCCTGAAGGAGGTAGATCTTTGTTATGTAGAATAGACTGGCCCAAGCCTTAATGGCCCATTGACAAAGAGTGGGGGGCAGGAAGGTAGGAGCTGCTTCAAAACATGCTTATCCCAGGGAAATATAATATTCTGCCTTTTTCATATTTCCTAAAATATTTCACTCTTCCAGGAAAGGGGTGGGTGCTAACTTTCTACACCATCCCAGTCAAAGATCTGTGGGAATAGCCTTTTTTCCCCCTCTCTGGGCAACCCCACAGACAAATCACATTGGTGGGTTTTCCCCTCTCACCAGGTTTATTCTTTACAATGAGCTAAAATGTGGTTTATTTAATTCATTCACTGACATAAATATTTGCAATCAGCTTCTTGGTTTTCAAGAGTCCATTGCTCCCTAAGAAGCCTGAAAACTATATAAACAATGGGAAAGATTTACACAATAAATGGTTTAAAAATAGATAGGCATGATTTCAGGAGAGAGGGATATTTGGTGGTCATGGCTTCGGAGTGGGAAGGAAGGAGAAAGATAGGAAAAAGATATCCAAAAATTTAAGTAACAGAACTCATAGCAAAGTTGGATGGATGATTCACAAACAACACTAAGCCATTCTTGTTCTTTTTGTCGGCTTAACGTGACCTACAAATCTAGGTCTGTGCTTTATATTGTAGTTCATGGTTTAATGCAGGGGGCTCCAAATTTGACAATTTTAAGACTTGTGGACTGCTAGCTTCTTCTCCGGTACTATTGAATTGCAAACTAGGGCATACAAAACTTTTGCCAGACCAATTCTTGAATACAGTTCATCTATCTGGAACCCAAACTGCATATCAGACATTAATACAATCGAACGAGTCCAGAGATATTTCACGAGAAGAGTCCTTCTCCTCTGCTCGCAACAGAATACCTTATGCCATCAGATTCGAAATTTTGGGCTTAGACAACTTAGAACTTCACCGTCTTCGGTCTGACCTAAATGTAGTACACAAAATCATCTACTAAAATATCCTACCAGCCAATGAATACTTCAGCTTCAACCAAAACAATACAAGAGCGCACAATAGATACAAACTCATGGTAACCGATCCAAACTAGACTGCAGAAAATACAACCTCAGCATCAGAGTGGTCAATGCCTGGAATGCACTACCTGACTCTGTGGTTTCTTCCCCAAATCCCCAAAACTTTAACCTTTAACACTGTCTACTGTAGACCTCACCCCATTCCTAAGAGGTCTTTAAGGGGCCTGCATAAGCACACCAGCGTGCCTACCATCCCTGTCCTAATATTCCTTTTATTCATATCCATATTCATGTATTTAGAATTAGGTTGACACCTGTATCTGTCATAAAATACATGCTTGATGAAATAAAATAAATAAAAATAAAATTAAAAAGTCTCAGAATTCCCCAGCTTTAACTTCTGGAAGTCCATAAGTCTTAAAGTTGCCAAGTTTGGAGAACCCTGGTTTAATGTGTTGTGTAAAACCAAATCTGGTCAATTGTTCAACAAATCATGATTGAATAAATCATGCTTTGGCATGATAGATGAAGCCAGACTCTCTCACCCTAGCTTATTAAATAAAGCTGTTCTTAAGATAATAGGGAAAGGGGAGGGGGAGCTATTTCTTTCATTTTATTATTTATTGTTTCAGTTTATGGGGCCACCCATCTGACTCTGGGCAGCTAACAATGTTAAAAAAAAAGTACAAAAGCATTTAAAGAACGAGGAAAAAACCGACAAAACTACGTACATAAAACAGCAGCCTGATTAAAAGCAGGTATACCAGTCACAAATTAACATAACTAATGCATGGTCTCGTTGACCCCAGATCAGGCGACAAAGCCAAGTTTTTTTTAAAAAGTCAACAAGATGAGGCCCTTGGAATGGAATTCAACTGGATTCGAGAACAGTAGTAAAAGAATGAACTAAAGGCTATGTTTCCTTCCTTCCTTCCTTCCTTCCTTCCTTCCTTCCTTCCTTCCTTCCTATTTTCCCAAAGGTGCTTTTTCAAGAGGCAAATGGATTTTCTTTGTTTTTGCTTGAAGAAATTTCTCATCCAAGAAGCTTCTTCAGTTCTGGAAAAGAATGGTGGAGAATGGAAGGACTTATATTCTTTGAAGTCATTTGGTTGTTAGTACTCTCTCTGAGAGTCACTGAGGTCACTTGGGGGGTTTATCTCTGCCCTCAGGGTGACCTGAATGGTGCAAATCAAAGGTGGGTTTCAGCAGGTTCTGACCAGTTCTGGAGAACCGGTAGCGGAAATTTTGAGTAGTTCGGAGAACCAGTGATAAAAATTCTGACTGGCCCCGCCCTTTCTATTCTCTGCCTCCGAGTCCCAGCTGATCGGAAGAAATGGGGATTTTGCAGTAACCTTCCCCTGGAGTGGGGAGGGAATGGAGATTTTACAGTATCCTTCCCCTGGAGTGGGGAGGGAATGGAGATTTTACAGATTTCCCCTGGCACACCCACCAAGCCACGCCCACCAAGCCACGCCCACAGAACCAATAGTAAAAAAATTTGAAACCCACCACTGGTGCAAATAGGTGTTGAACCTCCTTGGAACTGCTGGAAAGACTGTTGCAAACAGGAGGTAGGTATTGAAGAAGCTTCTTGGATGAGAAGTGAAACATCTTCAAGGAAAAAACCAAGAAATCCAGTTGCCTGTTGAAAAAGCATCTTTGGGACAACCATGACCTGGATGACTGAGAATCTCCATAGACATTTTCCTTACTTTTGTTCTTTCCCCTTCTTTCTTTCATTCTTTCCCTTTTTCTCTCTCCTTCCTTCCTTCCTTCCTTCCTTCCTTCCTTCCTTCCTTCCTTCCTTCCTTATTTCCTTCCTTCTGAGAGTTAAAAGACCTGAATAACAGAATTTGGTCCCAAAACTTCACAAATATATTTTGATATGTTGGGTGACAATTCTCTAAGTAAATTTCAGATAAGACAAGTCAAACATCAGAGGCTCTGAAATGCTGAAGTGCTAGGTGCAAGAGTTAGCTTTCAAGCCCTCTCTCTCTCTCTCTCTCTCTCTCCTCTCTCTCTCTCTCTTTTCTCTTTTTCTCTTTCTCTGTTTCTCTCTCTGTCCCTCTCTGTCTTTTTCTTTCTTTGTCTATCTGTCTCTATCTTTCTCTGTCTCTCTTCTCTCTCACTTTCTTTCTGTCTGTCTGTCTCTATCTTTCTCTCTGTGTCTCTTTTTCTCTCTGTGTCTTTCTCTCTTTCTCTCTTTCTCTCTTTCTCTGTCTCTCTTTCTCTCTTTCTCTGTCTCTCTCTTTCTCTTTGTCTGTCTCTGTCTCTTTCTCTCTATCTTTCTCTATCTCTTTATCTCTCTGTCTCTATCTTTCTCTCTGTCTCTCTTTCTCTCTGTCTGTCTCTCTCTGCGTCTCTGTGTGTGTGTGTGTGTGTGTGTGTGTGTGTGTGTGTATCTGTATCTGTATCTGTATCTGTATCTGTGTGTCTTTGTGTACTGTTTGCTTTCTCTAACTGCCCTGAGAAAATCAGATGCTGAAATAATAGATTTTTCAGGGCTAGACTGAACGCCTCACTGGCTTCCCAGCTTCTTTGCAATGCTTTTAAATGATTGATTCCTCATTTCCTCATGCCTGTTGTAAACGGAGATGTTGTAAACGGAGATCAATTAGCTAGTGGCTGTAACCCAGAAAGTTAGAGCTCCCAACAGCTGTCCTGGCAAGCAAACTCTTAGCTAAAAGTTTCTTCTCCAAGTAAGCTTCTCCCTTTTAGGTGTCCTCTCTCCAGGGGTGAAATCCAGCAGGTTCTGACAGGTTCTGGAGAACTGGTAGCAGAAATTTTGAGTAGTTTGGAGAACTGGCAAATACCACCTCTGGCTGGCCTCAGAGTGGTTGGGAATGGAGATTTTGCAATATCCTTCCCCCAGGAGTGGGTTGGGAATGGAGATTTTGCAATATCCTTCCCCCAGGAGTGGGGAGGGAATGGAGCTTTTGCAGTATCCTTGCAGTATCCCTTGTGGTGACTTCTGTTGCTAGATGGGTAGAGGGCAAATACAGGGGTGAAATCCAGCAGGTTCTGACTGGTTCTGGAGAACCAGTAGCGGAAATTTTGAGTAGTTTGGACAACCAGCAAATACCACCTCTGGCTGGCCCCAGAGTGGGGAGGCAATGGAGATTTTGCAATATCCTTCTCCAGGCATGGGGAGGGAATTTTGCAGTATCCTTCCCCCTGGAGCGGGCTGGGAATGGAGATTTTGCAATATCCTTCCCCTGCCATGCCCATCAAGCCACACCATGCCCACCAAGCCATGCCCACAGAAACTGGTAGTAAAAAAAATGGATGTCAACACTGGGCTAATCCTATCATGTCCTGAAGGCCATGCCTTAATCCATCACCCTGGAGCTGAAGTTGGGGGCAGAGAGCTGCAGGAAGCTGTTTTGTCTTTAAAAACATGTTTCTCCTTTTCTCATCCAGGGAAACATAACATTCTGCCTTTTTAAACATTTCCTAAAATATTTCATTCTTCTAGGAGAGGGGTGGGTGCTAACTTTCTACAATGCCCTAGTAAACATCCTCTCCGGAGCCGTTTTTGCTGAATGTGGACCCTGAAACTCATCATTACATTTAGAGCGCTCCATGGCTTAGGGCCTGGTTATTTACGGGACCGCCTGCTGCCGCAAACAGCCTCCCACTGGCCGGTACGCTCTCACAGAGAGGGACTCCTCCGGGTGCCGTCGGCCAAACAATGTCGGCTGGCGGCCCCCAGGGGGAGAGCTTCTCTGTGGGGGGCACCTACTATCTGGAACGAGCTCCCCCCAGAGATACGGAGGGTCCCGGATCTACGCACCTTCCGCCGCGCTCTTAAGACCTTTTTATTTCACCAGGCTGGTCTGGCCTAACCTTTCCCATTCTTTTTTAATGTAAATTTTAATTTGTCCTTAACCTGGGGTTTTAAATTTGTCTTGGGCTAAATTGATTTAATTCGATTTTACTTCTGCTCTTAATTTTTGTATTTTATGTGTTTTATTCTGTGCCTGTTCACCCGCCCTGAGTCCTTCGGGAGTAGGGCGGTATAGAAATGAAATGAAATGAAATGAAATGAAATGAAATGAAATGAAATGAAATGAAATGAAATTACATCACAGGTCTGTTTGGAACCACACTTGCAAATTAGCTGGATCATAAAAGATACTCCCAAATTGAGTCCCGTGACTACAATCACGTCAGCAAGTTTTAATATGTCTGGTGAGCTGTTGTCTTTTTCAAGCATAGGCTTCATTCTTAAAATTGGCATTCCTCAGAGGTAGTTCCCAGCCCCAGGAGACATAAATAAAATACAGTCTTGCCTTACGAGCTAAGACGCATCTCCTCAATGTCTCAGCTTTTGAGTTATCTCTTCAGCTTGTCCTTTTTTTATTCCTTCCTGCTAGGAGTCACGAGTGAATCACTGGAGCCTGCAAGTCTTAACGTTGCCGTCTGCCTGCATAGACACTCCTTTAAAGCTGAGGCAATTCGGTGCAATTGCTGTGAAAACCCCGTTTAATGGGATGATGACTCAAAAACCCCATGACTGCTTTGGAAATGGCAAAAAAGGTGTGAACTAGAGTGACCTGAGAAAAGTCAAAAGCTTTTCTGCACAGACAATGGTTGCCACTGGACAAAAAGTAGAGCTTAGTTCCAGGGGTGAAATCCAGCAGGTTCTGACAGGTTCTGGAGAACGGTAGCGAAAATTTTGAGTAGTTTGGAGAACCAGCAAATACCATCTCTGGCTGGCCTCAGAGTAGGATGTGAATGGAGATTTTGCAATATCCTTCCCCTGGAGTGGGGAGGGAATGGGGATTTTGCAGTATCCTTCCCCTGGAATGGGGAGGGAATGGGGATTTTGCAATATCCTTCTCCTGGAGTAGGGAGGGAATGGGGATTTTGCAATATCCTTCCCCTGAGTGGGGAGGGAATGGGGATTTTGCAGTATCCTTCCCCTGGAGTGGGGGAGGGAATGGGGATTTTGCAATATCCTTCCCCAGCCACGCCCATCAAGCCACACCATGCCCTCTAAGCCATGCCCCACAGAACCAGTAGTAAAAATGTTTGAATTCCACCACTGCTTAGTTCTCACCTTGCTGGTAGTCCCTCGACTTACGACCACAATTGAGCCCAAAACTTTGATTGCTAAGCGAGAGACTTGTTAAGCCGGGTTTTGCCCTGTTTTTACAATATATCTTGCCGTGGTTGTTAAGTTGGTAACACGGTTATTAAGTGGATCTGGCTTCCAAATTGACCTGGCTTGTCAGAAGATCGCAGAAAGGGGATCACATGACCCCGGGACAATTACAATCGTCATAAAACATGAGTCAGTTGCCAAGCATTCAAATTTTGGTCACGTGACCATGGGAATGCTGAAATGGTCGTAACCCATGGTGGTGAAATGTAAAATTTGTTACTACTGGTTCCTGTGGGCGTGGCTTGGGGGGTAATGTGGACGTGACCAATTTTTTTTTTAACTTTTAAAACCATTTTTTCTACAACCTCTTCAACAAAGAGGTTGTAAAAAAATGCTTTCAAAAGGCTCTGACGATCCCAGCTGAGTTGCCTGATTGGCAGAGGCTTTTTTTTCTTTTAAAAGCCTCTGCCGATCAGGCAACTCAGCTTGGATTGCCAGAGGCTTTTAAAAGAAAAAAAAAACCTCTGCCGATCAGGCAACTCAGCTGGGATCATCAGCTGACGATCCCTTTGACGATCCCAGCTGAGCCGCGCGGTCATCAGAGGCTTTTTTTTTTTTTTTTTACTTTTAAAAGCATTTTTTTCGGCCAAGGAGGTTGTAGAAAAAATGCTTTTAAAAGTAAAAAAAAGCCTCTGATGATTGCGCGGCTCAGCTGGGCATGGAGGGGGGGCAGGGATTTTTGCTACCGGTTCTCCGAACCACCCGCCTCCATCGCTACCCAGGATCAGGCGATCCGGTCTGAACCGGGAGCATTTCACCCCTGGTCGTAACTGTGAAAAATGGTCATCAGTTACTCTTTTTCAGTGTCATTGTAACTTTGAATGGTGACTAGACGAATGGTTGTAAGTTGAGAACTATCTGTACTTTGCTTTGAATAATTCCTACAAAGAGGTGTGCCATCAATGGACTTTGACCTCGAAATGGGATCACAGCTGATGAACCAACACTTACAGCTGCACTTCCTTCTAGTTTTTGTTGTTTGTCCAAGACAGAACTCCTCGACTTACGACCGCCTTGTTTAGTGACCTTTCAAAGTGACAACGCCACTGAAAAAGGGAATTTTACAAGCAGTCCTCCCGTGTAAAACCAGAGCAGCCTCCCCTCGTTCTTCTGATCAAAATTCAAATTCTTGTAACTGGCTTTGGACTGATGATGATTGCAGTTTTCCCGGGATGATGTGATCACCATTTTTGTTTTTTTTAATTTTCCCTGCCAGCTTTTGACAAGCAAAATCAATGGGGGAAGTCAGATTCACTATTAATGGCCGCATGATTCCACTTCAGTAGAGGTGATTCGCTTAACAGCCGTGGCAAAGAAGGTTGCAAAATGCATAATGTAATAACCACCTTACTACTTAGCAACAGAACTGAGAGCAAAGCCCGCTCCCTTCAAGCACTGATGATTGCTTACTCTAGTTTGGGTAGTGAAACATCTGCAAGAAAACACCCAAACTCAGAGAGCACCAAGAACCCCACAGTCCTCCTCCCTCCTCTTCCTCCTCCTCCTCTCCCTCCTCCTCCTCTCCACAAACACCACTCCCTTTTAACACTGATAATGTTACTTAGTGTGGTAATGAAACTTCTGCAAGAAAATACCCAAGCTCAGAGAGCACTAAGGACCCCACAGTATTCCTCCTCCACCTCCTCCTCCTCCCTCCTCCTCTCCCGCAAACATCACTCCCTTTTAACACTGATAAATGTTACTTAGTGTGGTAATAAAACTTCTGCAAGAAAATACCCAAGCTCAGAGAGCACTAAGGACCCCACAGTATTCCTCCTCCTCCCTCCTCCTCTCTGCAAACATCACTCCCTTTTAACACTGATAATGTTACCCTAGTGTGGTAATGAAACTTCTGCAAGAAAATACCCAAACTCAGAGAGCACAAAGGACCTCACAGTACTTCTCCTCCCCCCTCCTCCTCCTCCTCCTCCTCCTCCTCCTCCTCCTCCTCCTCCTCCTCCTCCTCCTCCTCCTCCTCCTCCTCCTCTCCTTCTCTATCTCCTCCTCCTCCTCCTCCTTCTCCCTGCAAACCTCACTCCCCTTTTTTTTATTTTTTAATTTGATTTATATGCCGCCCTTCTCCGGAGTCTCAGGGCGGCTTACAGTGCGTTAAGCAATAGCCTTCATTCTTTTGTATATTTATACAAAGTCAGCTTATTGCCCCCACAAACTGGGTCCTCATTTTACCTACCTTAGAAAGGATGGAAGGCTGAGTCAACCTTGAGCCTGGTGAGATTCGAACTTACAGTAATTGCAGAAGGGAGTTCTGAAGGGAGTGAAGATATTACCTAGTTTGGTAATGAAATGTCTACAGGAAAACAACCAAGCTCAGAAGGCACCAAGGACCATTCACTTCAACCCTGTGCTACAAATTTTCTCCTTTTTTGAAACCTCACTATCTTCCTGGTGTGCCAGCAGCTTGTCTGTCTCCCAAGGAATCCACTTGATTGAGCTTTCGCTGTTCAATGCCAGTTCTGCCAATTTCAAATCCTTCGGTGGAAATAATTTCCAGATATCCTTCTCTCCACCTCCGGTTTTGAAAAACCTGTATTTATGATGAACTTTTGAATTCTCTGTTTCAACTCAACCCCAATTGGTGTGTTAAACTGTGTGGTTTGGCTGGCTGCCAGATGTGATTGTGGGTAAAAATTGGTGTGTAAGTATGAGTGGCTTTTCCATAATCTCTAAGATTGCCTTGGGTTTTGTAGAATGATCTAAGCTATTAAAAATACCTATTTTAAGTCTGAAAAAGCACAAAACAGGATGTAAATGTAGCTTCAGTACTAACTGGGAAGTGCTTTGTTATGCTTTCTGTGATAAAAAAAACCACAGCTACATTTTTCTTTTTGTCCATAATTCATGCTAACTTTGATTTTGCATTGTTTCTCAATCCGGATTTAGTAATTTTCAGCAACAGTCCTGGTGACTGGAAAAATTCTGGGAACTGAAGAAGAGCACAACACTGGAAAGACGATTTAAGATCAGTATTTGATTCAGATCAGTGGTGAAGTCCAAATTTTTTTATTACTGGTTCTGTGGGCGTGGCTTGGTGGGCGTGGTGTGGCTTGATGGGCGTGGCAGGGGAAGGATACTGCAGAATCTCCATTCCCACCCCACTCCAGGGGAAGGATACTGCAAAATCCCCATTCCCTCTCCACTCCTGGGGGAGGATATTGTAAAATCTCCATTCCCACCCCACTCTGGGGCCAGCCAGAGGTGGTATTTGCTGGTTCTCCCGAACTACTCAAAATTTCCGCTACGGTTCTCCAGAACCTGTCAGAACCTGCTGGATTTCACCTCTGATTCAGATCAATGAACAATGAACTGGTGTTTTAACAATAAATGATTTGGCCAGCCGTTTTTTTTTTTTTTTCTGGAATGGTACAGGGTTTCCTGCCTGAGCAGGGGGTTCGGCTAGAAGACCTCTGAAGGTCCCTTCCAACTCTGTTAACATTGTTATTCCGTTCAGAAACTGTCCGTAATTGAAATTTTCCATTAGCACAGTGGCATATTTCCTGAACGTTGTAGCTATCTGATTTCGGAAGATTTCCTCAATTAGTTAACTCAGTGAGCCATTCAATGATTCCATTTCATTTTAAGTTCAAAGGCCCCTAATTTATCCAAGCCAGAACTAGCTCTGAAGAATCATCACCCTCACCCCAATTTTTATTCTTTTTTTTTTTTTTTTAAGAAAAAAAGACTGAATGCGGGTCTGTATGGAAGCAGGGACCCCTTTCTTCCTGTTAGTTAATTATTCTTTAAACTTCTTTAGAAAACCTGCTAGGAGCAGGTAGGTTTCTACAGGGTAGGTGGGTTTGGGAATGTCATGAGGAATGTGAGTAGAAGCAGGTGAGCCTGTGACTCATAGCTGGCATGCGGTCACTGCCAGCACAAAGGTAGTTATTTCACTTTAAGTCTTTCCCACTGAACTCTGAAAGTTGTGCATTGCAAACCTGCTAATATTGTTTGCCAGAAAGACAACTCATCTAGGGAATGCATGCCAGCTGCCCTAAACTAACATCTGGCTCAGAGCGTTAGTATCTAAACAGATAGCTCTCTCCCTCCCTCCCTCCCCCCTCTCTCTTTCTCTCTCCCTCCCTCCCTCTCTCTCTCCCCTTCTCCCCCCTCTCTTCCCCCTCTCTCTTTCTCTCTCTCTCCTTCTCTCTCTTTCTCTCTCTCCCTCCTTCCCTCTCTCTCTCCCCTTCCTCCCCCTCTCTCTTCCCCCTCTCCCTTCCTTTCTTTCTCTCTCTCTTTCCTTCCCTCTCCCTCTTTCTCCCTCCCTTTTCTCACCTCTCCCTCCCTTTCTCTCCTCCCTTCCCCCCTCTCTCCCTCCCTCCCACTCTCTTTCTCTCCCCCCTCTCTCCCTCCCTTTCTCTCTCTTTCTCTCTCCCCCTCCCTCCCCTTCGCCCCCTCTCTTCTCCCTCTCTTTCTGTCTCTCTCTCCCTCCCTCTCCTCGCCCCCTCCCCTCTCCCCCTCTTCCCCTTCTCTCTCTCTCTCCCTCCTTCCTCTCTCCCCTCTCTCCTCCTCCCTCCTCTTTCTCTCCCTCCCTTCCCCCTCTCTCCCTCCCCCTCTCTCCCTCCCTTTCTCTCCCCTTTCTCTCCCTCTCTCCCCTTCTCCCTCTCTTCTCCTTCTCTTTCTCTCTCTCCCTCCCTTTCTCTCTTTCTCTCTCCCCTCTCTCTCCCCTTCTCCCCCTCTCTTCCACTTCTCCCTTTCTCTCTCTCCCCTCCTTCCCTCTCTCCCTCTCTCTCCCTCCCTCCCTCTCCCTCTCTCCCTCCCTCTCTCCCTCTCTTGCTCTCTCCCCTTCTATCTCTCTCTCTTTCCCCCTCTCTCCTTCTCTCTCTCTCCCTCCTTCCCTCTCTCCCTCTCCCTCTTTCTCCCTCTATCTTTCTCTGTGTGTGTGTGTTTGTGTGTATGTACACAATATATATATAGCATACACATACACAGAGAGAGAGAGAGAGCAATGGAAACCAATAACCAAATACAACAACCTTCTGAAGCAGTGAATGAGTAGAGGTTAATCGATCTACAGTAATATAAAACAAATGTTTGTCATATAAAGTTAGTTATTGATTTACAACCAGTCACTCTGCCACCGTTCCAAGTTACAACAGATCTCCCATCGGATGACCATGTTTCAATGGCTGCCATCCTGTGGTCACATGACCTCAAGTTGGGCGCCTGGGAATGAGCTCGCATTTGGGAGAAGGGTGGTATATAAATTTAAAAATAAATAGATAGATAGATAGATAGATAGATAGATAGATAGATAGACAGACAGACAGACAGACAGACATTTGTAGCATCCCATAATTCCATAATGACATTTTTATGACTGTTTTGCTAAAAACTGGCATTTACGTCTGGTTTTCAGCAAGGGGTTCATTTAGCGTCCACATAACGTTGATTTTTACAACCGCAGGGATTGTTGTATGACTGCCACACTTGCGTAACGTGGATTTACTTTAGCATCTGTTCTTAATTGTTTTCAGACTCTATTATTTCTTGTTCAGGCTCGCTTGCTCATGTCTACCTCTTTGTGACTCCATCAGCGGTGGGTTTCACATTACGTTACTACCGGTTTGCCGCACGCGTGCTCACTTCATGCGCAGGTGCCCGGTTCACGCGTGTGCCTGCCTTCTGCATATGTGCCCAGCCTTCCGCGCAGGGTGGGTTCTACCTTTACTACCGGTTTGTAACGGGGCCCGCGCATGCGCAGAAGCATTTTCATGACGTCAGGGTCAGTGGGCGGAGCCTCCTGCCTGGTTTTACTACGGTTCTATAGAATCGGTGCGAACCGGGGGCAACCCCACCACTGTTTCCGCGCATGCACTTTGCTTGCTTGCGTGCCTTCCGTGCATGCCCCCAGCCTCAAAAACGTGCCTAAATAGGACAGCATAGAGCCGGGTCGGTAGCCTGGTGGGCGGGCCCACCTGCGATTTCCGCTACCCTCCAAACCAGCTGAATATCACCTCTGGACTCCATGGACCATAGCACGGCAGGCCTTCCCATCCTACACCATCTTTCCAGAATTTGCCCAATTTCATGTTCATTGTATGGATGAAACCATCTAACCGTCTCATCCCCTGCTGTCCCCCTTTGACCTTCCATTTCCCCCAACATCAGGGTCTTTTCCATTGAGTCCTCTCTTCTCACTTGGAGGCCAAGGGATTTGGGCTTCAGCTTCAGGATCTGATCTTCCAAAGAGCAGTCAGGGATTTGGATTTAGGATTGTTTGATCTGATCTCCTTGCAACCTAAAGGACTCTCAAGAGTCTATTATGCATTATTTTTTTTTCATATATATATGTAGAAGGATGCAATACTTCTTTTATTTAATATTTTGTTTCTATCTGATACTCAGGGCTACAATAAAGAACTCTGCATTTCAATTTAAAATTTGCCCCTTTCTGTTACATTTCAAGCCAACAGAAGGGAAAAAAAACACATAAATATGTATTAGTGTTGAATTAGAGTCCTACTGTATGATTTGCAAAGAGTAATACTCTTTGCAAATCATACAGTAGGACTCTAATTCGACACTAAAATATTTGTTACTCAAAAGATCTCACGGAGAACCCCCAAATCCCACTCCTGGGGTAGCCCCGCTCACCCTATCCTGCGCCTCCCAAGAGTCCCCACGCAGGCCATTTTGGATGCAGATAAGTGCAGGGCGTGTACAGGGGCTCAGGGAGGGCAAAAAACGGGCCTACCGGAAGTTTGGGAAGGCTGGAAACAGGCCCGTTTCTGGCCTCCAGAAGGCCTTTGGAGCCTGGGGAGGCCGTTTTCGTTCTCCCGGAAGATTGAGGAAAGTCTCCGGAGCCCAGGGAGGGCAAAAACGTTCATTTCCTACCCAGATGGGTGAGAAAGTCTCCTGAAGCCTTAAAGGGGATCTTTGATCAGTGACTGTGCTAAGCTTATTAACCTATAAGTTTATTAACTTGTAACCTATAAGCGTATTAATCTATATGTATGGCACTCAGCAATAAAACGTACTCCAAGAGCCTTGGCAAATCAGTGTAGTTTGTCTACCCTTGCCTAGTTATTATTTCAGCAGTGTAGGAGTAGCATGGCTGGCCGGGGAATTTTGGGAACTGAAGTCCACAAGTCAATAATAATAATAATAATAATAATAATAATAATAATAATAATAATAATTTTATTTCTATAACGCCCTTCTCCCGAAGGACTCAGGGCAGTGTACAGCCTACAGACAAAATTTAAAAATAATTAAAATTATTAAATAATTGGCTCAATTATAAAACCCCCAAATTTAAAATCCCACATTTAAAACCAATTAAAACCTTTACATTGATAGCCCAGCCTGGTGGAACAACATGGTTTTGAGGGCGAAATACACGGAGGTCGGAGATCTTACGCATTTCTGGGGGCAGTTCATTCCAAAGGGCAGGGGCTCCCCCAGAGAAGGCCCTCCCCCTGGGTGTCGCCAGCCGACATAATTTGGCCGATGGCACCCTGAGGAGACCCTCTCTGTGGGAGGGGACTGGCCGGTGGGAGGCTACTGGTGGCAGAAGACGGTCTCGAAGGTACCCAGGTCCAATGCCATGGAGCGCTTTAAAGGTGGTAACCAACACCTTGAATCGCACCCGGAAGACCACTGGGAGCGAGTGCAGCTCGCGCAGGAGGGGTGTCACATGGGCACAACGAGTTGCGCCCATAACCACCCGCGCGGCCGCATTCTGGACCAGTTGGAGCCTCCGGGTGCTTTTCAAGGGGAGCCCCATGTAAAATTGCCAAGTTTGGAGACTCCTGTTCTAGTCCATCCCCGTCAAGGTCAAGGACCTCCAGTATTTGGTTTCTCACATTGGCCAACTTGATGGCTCTGAAGTTTGTCGGAATAGAACTGGAAGGGACCTTGGAGGTCTTGTAGTCCAAACCCCTGCCCAAACATTAGATCCTATTCCAGGAGTGCCCCTCGCACGTGCCACCCCCAGCGCATGCACGCACAGCCTCCCTGCACACATCCCGCCCCCATATACACATGCCCCCCGCACGTGCCCCGCCCCGCGTGTGCACGCACAGCCCCCGTACACCCCCACACATGTGCACACAGCCCCTCCACACCCTGTGCATATGCATGCACCCCCCGCGCATGTGTGGCAGAGGCCCAAAGATCAGTTGGCCGGTAGGAGGCGCGCGCACATGCACGGCGGAGCTGGACTGGGGCAATGGCTTGCATACCCAAAGAGAGGGTGCTGCATGTCACCTCTGGCACGCGTGCCACAGGTACGCCATCACGGGATTCGCCTCTTAAGAAGCCTGCTGTCTAGTCTCTCCTTAAGAACCTTCAGAACCCAACATGGGATTTGTTTTACAAATGGTTGGATAATAGAGGTAGAAACTAGGAGCGGGAAAAGTATTATTATATAAGCAAAATGATCCAGACAATTACGCTGTTCAGTAAGCACGTATGTATGTCATGTAAAAATGTATAAAAATGAAAATGCATTTTTTAAAAAAAACAGAACCTCCAGTGGTGAAGCACCCACAACCCAGAGGTGGGTTTCAGCAGGTTCTGACCGATTCTGGAGAACCAGTAGTGGAAATTTTGAGTAGTTCAGAGAACCTGTAGTAAAAATTCTGACTGGCCCAGCCTCCATCTATTCTCTGCCTCCCAAGTCCCAGCTGATTGGGAGGAAATGGGGATTTTGCATTAACCTTCCCCGGAATTGGGGAGGGAATGTAGATTTTACAGTATCCTCCCACTGCCACTGCCACGCCCACCAAGCCATGCCCACCAAGCCACGCCATGCCCACCAAGCCACACCCACAGAACCGGTAGTAAAAAAATTTGAAACCCACCACTGCCACAACCTCTGAGGGCAAGCTGTTCCACTGTCATAAAGTTGGGTGTAATTTATGTTACAACCGCCTTGCTTAGCAACATAAATTCTGGCCCCCATCGTGGTCATAATTCAAGGACTACCTGTAATACATTGCTGTTTTTAGGGACTGATGGGCAATGGGACATGGAAAATTCTAGAAGCTGCTGCTGCTGCAAATTGGTCATTTCATTCCACCATGTATGTAGACTCCTCATACATTTCCAAAGTCTTAGCAAACATTTCCTTTAGTTTGTAAAGTGCCGTATAAGTGTTTGGCTTTTTTAAAGCAATTGCATTAAGAATAAGCGGAAAGCTTCAAAATTACTTGGTCAGAGGCAGATCATATGGTCAAGGTTTGGAACAATGTCACTGCTTTTAAAAAGTATTATTTCAGCTGGAAAAATGTTTTTCTATGAAATGCTTTCTGCGGATTATAGAGAGGAACATGTTTTGCCAGACATATGAAAGGTCTTTTGTAGAACACATTTGCTTAAAAGTTGTCCATCTTGTTTATTATTATTATTATTATTGGTTAATCTTTAGTGAGATTCACAGCCTTTGAGGCTGGTTAACAGCTCAGCAGCTCGAGTCCTAACCAAGGACCTAGGAACTGTTAAGGTATCGTCGGAGGATGTAAGCTGTTCCGAGTAAGGTGGTTTTTTGTAGAGTCAAAATGTTCAAGTCCGGCAAATTTAGAATTTCTAAATAGCGGGGTAGCCCTTTGGGTATTGCTCCAAGGACTCCAATTACAATCAGGACAACACACGATTTCTTTTTCCACAGTCGCTCAACTTCAATTTGCAAGTCCCGGTACTTTGTGATTTTTTCTTGCTGCTTATCTTCAATCCGTGCATCACCCGGTATTGCAATGTCAATGAACTATACTTTTTTCTTTTCAACTATTGTTATGTCAGGTGTGTTGTGGACCAAGTGCCTGTCAGTCTGAATCCTAAAGTCCCACAAGATCTTGAGTTTCTCATTCTCTAAAACTTTCTCAACCTGATGTTCCCAGTGGTTTTTGCTGTACTCAAATTCAAACTTCTGGCACAATTTCCAGTGAATGATCTTAGCAATGCGGTCATGGCGTTGTAGATAGTCAGATTATTACTACTACTACTACTACTACTACTACTACTACTACTATTATTATTATTATTATTATTATTATTATTATTATTATTATTATTATTATTATTATTATTATTAAACAGTATACACAGCAAACAAGATGACCATGCTGGATTTCGTATCCCAAATCACTAGTCGAACACTTCCCAAGCGTTTAGGACTGCCTATATAATAATAATAATAATAATAATAATAATAATAATAATAATAATAATAATAATAATAACAACAATAACAACAACAACAACAATAATAATATATAATTATTATTATTATTATTATTTAGAAAATTGTCCTTTTTTTGTTGCTGTTGCTACTTTTTGTGGCAGAAAACTTAGAATAAGTTGCCAAAATAATTTATCTTGGGAAAGTATAGTAGTTGGTGAGGTATTTTTTTTATCCAACATGAAGGCAAGGAAATCTGGGGAGCCTACCTAAGAATAACTGCCCAAGGAACTGAGATCCTTGGTGAAATGAGGTCATACAGCCATAACTGATAAAATAAATTTATAAATATATATTTTCATGTGACATAGCAGGCTTGAAATGAACCAGCAATTGAGGGCAAAGCTGTTAATGATTAAGGAAATATTGTGTTGCAACAGACGGTCTCGAGATAGGAGAGTTGGAAGCAGCGTTTCTCAACTTTAGCAACTCGAAGAAATGTGGACTCCCAAACTTCCCCCGCCAATTATATGGGGAAAGATGTTTCTTCTCATCAAAACAAAGAGACAAAGGTTTCCACCCAATCAAGGGAATGGGGATTTTGCAGTATCCTTCCCCTGGAGTGGGGAGGGAATGGAGATTTTGCAGTATCATTCCCCTGGAGTGGGGTGGGAATGGAGATTTTACAGTATCATTCCCCTGGAGTGGGGAGGGAATGGGGATTTTGCAGTATCCTTCCCCTGGAGTGGGGAGGGAATGGGGATTTTGCAGTATCATTCCCCTGGAATGGGGTAGGAATGGAGATTTTGCAGTATCATTCCCCTGCCACACCCACCAAGCCACACAACACCCACCAAACCATGCCCACAGAACTGGTAGTAAAAAATTTGGATTTCACCACTGGTGTGCTCCCTATACCATTCCAAACGGCTATCCAATCTCTTCGTAGAAACTTCCAGCGATGGTACACCCACAACCTTGGAGACTCTTTGGTGTTCTCCTACAATCTAGGCCTCTGGAAATATTTTTGAAATCCCATTAATTTTGGTTGCCGGCAGCGTGGGACGAGAACTGTTGGTTAAATCATCTGCAGAGGCCCAGCTCCTGGAGATGAGAATGCCGCTAACCGGCATTCTGGTTAACTTCTTGAGAGAACATTTTGTTTTCATGTAGATTTTGGTTTTGAGTTTTCCCCCCCCCCCCTCTCTCTCTCTTGACTTCAGTTTCAGTTTCTCTCTACTGTTGTTGTTTTTAAGATTAAAAACAGAAAGCAGTTGGTGTTTGTTGTGGTGGCTCGGAAGCCTGTCTGAGCATCTTGTAAGAAAAGTAACCAAGTAAAATTAGAATATCTTCCCTGGTATTAACATTTCAGCTTTTCTACCGTCCGTAGCAAATACTGTGGTTTGTCTGCAAAGCTTCAGCAAAAAATCTGAGCCTCCAGAAGGCTTCTGTAATTCTTAAGGATTATGCATCTACACCCAATTGTGGATTATGCAGAATTGCACACTAAACTGGCAAAAGCCTTGATAGTACAGTGGTCTACGCACCCTGTTATTAACACAGCTGCCTGCAATTTACTGCTGGTTCGAATCTCTCCAAGGCTCAAGGTTGACTCAGCCTTCCATCCTTTCTAAGGTAGGTGAAATGAGGACCCAGTTTGTGGGGGCAATAAGCTGACTTTGTATAAAAAATATACAAAAGTATGAAGGCTATTGCTTAACGCATTGTAAGCCGCCCTGAGTCTCTGGAGAAGGGCGGCATATAAATCAAAATTTAAAAAAATAAAATAATAAATAAATAAATAAAAAAGTTGTATGCATTTTTTTTCTGCCACTTCACCGCCTTTGAAGCTACAGTTGCCAACATTTAGTTGGGGACATTCGGGAACTTCAACCTGGCCAATTTGACAAATGGTGTGTTTTGTTTGAAAATCAAGTATATATGATAGAGGTCCATTTCCTCTATTCTTGCCAAAGTTTAACCAGCAATAACAGGATTTTAATCAGAGATGTGGAGCCTGACGGTATCTCCTCTGCATTTGCCAGGTTTTTTTTTTTTAAAGTGTTGTAGCAATATTTTTGTAACACTGATGACACCTCGCTGTAAAGAAAAGGGTGTGTGATTCTTGAAGGATGAGTTACGTGCCGAAATCCATGCATTTCAAAATCAGAAAATTTGGTTCTCTGTTCTCACTTTGTCACTACCTTCTTCTGGAATGCTTTTTTGACTTCTGGGACCTAGGACCTGGGATCTCCTGATGGCCTCCCATCCCAGGACACACATATAACACAGAGAGAGATTGTCTTTCTGTCTGTCTATCCTTCCGTCCGTCCGATAGACTTGTGTATAGATACAGTATATGCGTATGTAGAACAGTATGTGTGTATACAGTATAAAGGTAAAGGTTCCCTTCTCATATATGTGCTAGTCGTTCCCGACTCTAGGGGGCAGTGCTCATCTCTGTTTCAAAGCTGAAGAGCCAGTGCTGTCCGAAGATGTCTCCATGGTCATGTGGCCGGCATGACTAAACACCAAAGGCGCACAGAACACTGTTATCTTCCCACCAAAGGTGGTCCCTATTTTTCTACTTGCATTTTTTATGTGCTTTCGAACTGCTAGGTTGGCAGAAGCTGGGACAAGGAACGGGAGCTCATCCAGTTATGCGGCACTAGGGATTCAAACCGCTGAACTGCCGACCTTTCGATTGACAAGCTCAGTGTCTTAGCCACTGAGCCACCACTTCACTATCGTATACGGTATATGTGTGTACATATAGAAACACAAACACACAAAATGTATCGATATATGTCTATCAAGAGATATAGAATGTGTTTATCTGATATTTGTGTTATATACAGAGTATGTATATAGAAGAGATAGAAATAGAACATATGATACACATATATATTTGTGGGTGTATACACACAAATATCAACACATATCAACAACCTCAGATATGCAGATGATACCACTCTAACGGCAGAAATGAAGAGGAACTAAAGAGCCTCTTGATGTGGGTAAAGAAGGAGAGTGCAAAAGTTGGCTTAAAACTCAACATTAAGAAAACTAAAATTAAGAAAACTAAGATCATGGCATCCAGCCCTCTCAATTCCTGGCAAATTGATGGGGAAGAAATGGAGAAAGTGACAGATTTTATTTTCCTGGGCTCCAAGATCACTGCAGATGGAGACTGCAGCCAAGACATTAAAAGACGCTTGCTCCTGGGGAGGAAAGCTATGGCAAATCTAGACAGCATACTAAAAAGCACAGACATCACCCTGCCAACAAAAGTGCGTATAGACAAGGCTATGGTTTTCCCAGTTGCAATGTAATGGCTGTGGAAGTTGGACCATAAGAAAGGCTGAGTGCCAAAGAATTGAGGCCTTTGAACTCTGGTGCTGGAGAAGACTCCTGCGAGTCCCTTGGACTGCAAGGTGATCCAATCGGTCAGTCCTACAGGAGATCAACCCTGGCTGCTCCTTAGAAGGCCAGATCCTGAAGTGAAACGGAAATACTTTGGCCACCTAATGAGAAGGAAGGACTCACTGGAGAAGAGCCTCATGCTGGGAACGATTGAGGGCAAAAGAAGAAGGGGACGACAGAGAACGAGGCGGCTGGATGGAGTCACTGAAGCAGTAGGCATGAGCTTAAATGGACTCCAGAGGATGGTAGAGGACAGGAAGGCCTGGAGGAACGTTGTCCATGGGGTTGCGATGGGTCAGACACGACTTCGCAACTAACAACAACAATATATGTGTGCGACGATTATCCTATACCTATCTTATCTGCACTACTATTAATCTTCTCATTGTTCCCATCACCCATGTCCTTCCACTTATGACTGTAACTTTGTTGCTTGTATCCTTACAGTTTATATTTCCTCATATGATTCGATTGCTTATTTGTTCCCTATGACGATCATTAAGTGTTGTACCTTACGATTCTCGACCAACGTATCTTTTCTTTTTATGTACACTGAGAGCATACGCACCAAAGACAAATCCATTCACACTTGGCCAATAAAGAATTCTGTTCTGTTCTGTTCTGTTCTGTTCTGTTCTGTTCTATTCTATTCTACTCTACTCTATTCTACTCTATTCTACTCTACTCTACTCTACTCTACTCTATTCTTTCTCCTCTCCTCTCCTCTCTTCTCTTCTATCCATCCATCCTATCTATCCATCTATCCTACCCATGTATCCATTCTTAAAAAATCTCGCCCACGTTTTAGTTTCTGAGTCTTAAGGGAACCTTCCCCGTTCATTTCCAGCCAGTCGATAACGACGGGCGTTCGCCTTCCTGTATCCGGAGGGCGCTAAAATCTTGGGGAATGCCGCCAGTCCGGAAAAGCTGCCGTTGCCTCGTTTCTTGCTTCTTTCGAGGGGGGAAAAATAATCTCTTTTCACGCCCCACCGACCTTCGCCTGGCTCCCCTCCTTCGCCGTCTCCCCGAGAGTCAAGCGAGCGCCTTCCCGCACGGGCTTCCTTTTCAGCGGGGTTGGTGGGAGGGGCTTGGAGAGGGGGGAGGAGCGGCGCGCGGGTGGTCCAGCCTGTCCGGCGGGGCAGAGGCGGCTGGGCGGGGGGGGGGCGTAGCCTAGGGAACGCCCCTTCAGAGGGGAGAGGGCGTGGCTGGCCGGACCCTGCCTATAAATACTCCTCCCGCGGCGCCGGACTGAGGAGAGGCGTGCGGGGTCGCGTGGGTGCAGGTGGTCCGTGGCGCTTCGTGAAGCGTCCGTTGGTCGAGAACGGTTTTTGTTTTTTTTTTGAGGAGGCGGTGAGGGGGTCTCGGTCCGTGCTTCAAAGCGCCCCTCTTGTCTTTTTTTCCTCTCTCCTTCCCGGCTCGGTGAGGGTCTCGGCTCGGGGCAGCGTCTTGAAAGGGCTCCCGCCCGCCCAGGTGAGAGAGTTCGTCGCGCTTTTTTACGCCCGCCCAGTCGGTCGTTGAGCGAGCGGCTGCTCCCGTCGTCCGCGAAGGGCTGGTGGGGAAAGTTCTGGGGAGGGAAGAAAACAAAACTGGGGGCGGTCGGGCTGGGTAGGGAGGATGGGAAAGGGAGTCGAGCGCTGGGTTTGCCGAGTCGACCTCGCCGGGTTGTTGTGAGTGGGGGGGGAGGACTAAATAGAGTGAGAGGGGGGGAGGTACGAGGCCAAACAAACATGATACTTCACCCCCTCCCTCCCAGTCTGCCCCATTCTTTCAAAAGGAGAAGTTTTGAAAAAGTTTGGAAAAGTTTTGCCCCCCACCCAAAAAACCCCCTCATCTACTCCCCCCCCATCGGACTTGAGCTTCTGACCCCCCCCTCCCAAAAAAATGATGATTTTCTTTTGCAGTTGGGCATCCTATCTTATTTTCATATCTCTCTCTCTCTCCCCCCACATCATTCTTCTGCCAATGGACACCCCAAGTTGCTTTGCCTGCCTTCCTTGCTTAGTGGTTTATCGGAAATTTGGCCTTATAGGAAGAAATGGACAATTCAGGCTTTCTTTTTTTAAAAAGAAAAGTAAAGTAAAGGGGGGGGGAGAGCCTTCTCTTGTCAGCTAGGTTTTGAGGACCACAAATTTCCTAGGATGAATTATGGGGGACCCCAGATGAGCCTCCTTGTTTTGTTAGGTCAGCAGAGTTTATGCCAAGAATGGATTCTTTAATGTCCTGTTCTTGGCTGGCTGGAGAGGCAAAATTGCCTGTGTTGCTTTCAAAAGTTATTCTAAGTCTTGCTTTTTTTTCCCCCTTGTCCAGAGTTGCAAAATGTTCAAGCGAATTCACCTGTTTCTGAAGCAATACTGACTCTTTTTATTTTGGATTGCCTGATTTTTGAGATGGTGGGAGTTTAAGATCAGTGTTTCTCAGCCTTTGGGGCAAACTTAAGATGTGGTTAAGACTCCTTAATTCTGGGAGTTGAATCCCTACATCCAGGTTGAGAGCCACTGATTTACGTGACTCTTGTTTTAACTTTGAAAAGTGCAGCTGGGCTGACTTATATATTGATCTGTTCGCTGTTGAAGGACAGAATATGAGATGAGTAGCAACAGAAATGAATATTTGTAGCTCAGGATTGAACTGGGAGGTCCTCGGTGCTCTCTGCTTGGTTGTTTTCCTGCAGACATTTCATTACCCAACTAAATAACATTCTCAGTGCTAGAAGGGAGTGGAGTTTGCTCTCTTTACATACACATTTAGAGAGCAAACTCCACTTCCCTTCTAGCACTGATGATGTTACTTAGTTGGGAAATGAGATGTTTGCAAGAAAATAACCAAGGACCCCACAAGTTGATTTTCTTAAAAATCAAAGTAAAAATTCCCTGAACTAGAGTTAAAACGACTTAAGTTTTCTTGTAGTATTTGGCCATCTTTATCTGTTTAATAGGGTAGAACACAAGGAGGGAAGGCTGAAAATATTCCCACGACATACTAAACTTGAATTAGTAAAATGTAGTGATAGGTTTACATAGCATTACTATACACCATCTGTTTGCTGCCTTAAAACTGTGGGCCTGTTCACACAAAGCATTAAGTCAATGGCTGAGCCTCAAACCTACCCAGCACTGTTCCAGTTTAGCATCTTGTATAAAAAGAAAATTTAAAAGTCGGTAAGATTCTATTGCCTTCCAAACACCAGCATGCAAATATCAGGTTTCCCTTTAGTTTTATTCATTTTCAGTCTGCAGTTTTCTTGGCAACAAATAGGAAGTGATTTGCTGTTATTTTCTTCCAGTGCTTTTCATCTTCCCCATATAGCCTGTATCTCTGGCATTTCCTGGTGGTGCCCCATCCAACTTACAACTCTCTGGATCCTATTAACTTTTCCAAGATCAGCTAAGACTGTGTGCACTGTGGGGACCGTAATAAGCAGAGTTCTTTAACATGGTAGAATTTTAAAAATGCACATTTGGGAGGAATAAACTGTTAAACTGTTAGGCTTTGCAGAGGTTTTACATGGACTGAAATTCATTGCATCAGCTGAATAAGGTTTGAAGACAAAGAAGACCAGAGATACAAGTGTGAATCTCATAGTCTGGAAGATGATTTTAAATAGCCTGGAACGCTTGTAAAAATCGGATCAGAAAGCTTTTCTTTCCAACTGTATTTTTGTTTTTGTTTTGTCAGAGGACGCTGTTTTAATTGCAGCTGAATGATTCCTCTGGGATCTTGCTATAGCTAGAGGGTGTAGTTGGATTTTTCAAACTGGTGTGGTCACAATTTATTTGCTTGAGTTGCCAGGAGGTAGCTGCTGCTTAGATAATACTGGCGAAGGGTCATCAGATGAAAAGATAGTCTTCGACTTACGACCACAATTGAGCCCAAAATTTATTTCTTAAGTAAGAAATTTGGTAAGTAGGTTTTGCCTCATTTGTTAAGGGGAATCACTGCAGTTGTTAAATGAGTAACCTGGTTGTTAAATGAATCTGGTTTTCCCCATTGACTTTGCTGGTCAGAAGGTCACAAATGGTGATCATGTGACTCAGGGACGCTGCAACTATCATAAATATGAGTCAGTTGTCAAGCATCCAAGTGTAAATCACGTGACTGGGGATGCTGCAATGGTCACATGCCTGAAAAAATGGTCCCGAGTCACTTTTTTTCAGTGCTGTTGAAACTTTAAATGGTCACTAAGTCAACTGTTGTAAATCAAGGACTACCTGTATAGGGAAACTATGACTGGGAGGGAAGTTAGGCTGTATATCAGCAGGGCTTCTCAAGACTAAGCATGTGAGAACTTTCAACTGCATAAATTTAAGCTGCCTGGAAACCCTCCCACAATGTGTGGTCACCACATTATAAAAATGATGTTGAGGCTCCACAAAAAGTGCAGAGAAGAGCAACCAAGATGATTAGGGGACTGGAGGCCAAAACATAGGATGAACGGTTGCAGGAACTGGACATGGCTAGTCTAGTGAAGAGAAGGACCAGGGAAGACATGATAGCAGTCTTCCAATACTTGAGTGGCGGCCACAGAGAGGAGGGGGTCAAGCTGTTTTTCAAGGCACCTGAAGGCCAAACAAGGAATAATGGATGGAAACTGATCAAGGAGAGATTCAACCTGGAAATAAGAAGAAAATTTCTGGCAGAGCAATCAACCAATGGAACAGAAGTTGCCTTCGGAAGTTGTGGGAGCTTCATCACTGGAGGCTTTCAAGAAGAGACTGGACTGCCATCTGTCAGAAATGGTGTAGGGTCTCCTGCTTGGGCGGGGGGCAGGACTTGAAGCTCCCTTCCAACTCTTTTAATCTGTTAATGTGGACATGGTGATCATGGTGGCTCAGGGATTCTTGGAGTTGAAGGACTTTCTTCTGGAAGGTGCCCAGCTGTATTTTCAGTTCCAGGTGCAGCACTAATCCCTCCTGCCCTTATAGGTGGCACCGGATTCTTTTGGGGTAGCATGTTCTTAATATGTGAAGAAGAGTTTGCTTTCAGGTTTGGTGAATCCTTCAAGGGAGAATTCCTGGAGGTCCATAGATCCGTGTCCCTCAACCTTGTAAGAAGAGGGTCCTGCAAAGCTTCTCACTGATTTTCTGACTTAGGAAGGATGGCCAGAAGAGAGTCAAAGTTCACCATTCCCACTTGGACAGCAAAAGCTCTCGATATTCCCTTTGCCCTTCTTGGATAAACAGTGAAACAGCTGGAATCCTCTTGCAAGTTGGGCTGGCCTTGGAAGAGGGCTAGATCTCCGTGGGAGGTTCTTCCTGTGCTTGCAACAAGTTGTGGCAAACGGCTGTTCCTTGGCCCTGTCGTTGCTTTTGTGATGAGCTGCCTTAGGAACTGTGCCCAGATCACTTCTTATTAAAACAAAAGAAACAAGTGTGCGTTAATTCCATTTCTGGAATTTGTTGAATTATCAGTGTGTGTTGCCCTGCTCTGTAAAAATCCGCGTTAGGAACAAAAATATTCTTCTACCTACCAAATGATAGAAGAAGTCTTTCTGTGTGCTTAAAGTTGAGCCTTTCGTATCCTATTACTCTCAGTCCTCAAATCCCATAAACCCTAGTTACTGCACCCTGTGGACTTGAGTGTTGTAGTTCTTACAATTGTTTTTTGCAAGTCAAACGTCTAGACTACCTGTATCTAGAACAGCTCTGAGTAGCTTCCTAAAATTAAAACAGTAATATACTAAAACTAACACACCAAATAGCACAACACACAACTGGTGTATGGAGAGAGAGACCACAAAAAAGCTCCAAACTATATACTATGCCCACTATAAAAGGGGACCTGGCCCAGGCTTGGGTAAAGAACCAAATTTTCAAAGATCACCAGAAGGTAGATAAGATGGAGCCATCTTGATTTCCAAGGGGGCTGTTGCAAGGCAATCTCTTGGGTCTCATAAGGTGGCTTTGGTTAATTGGTGGGACCCAGAATAAATCCCAGCAAAGTACCTGAAGGCAGGACAAGAAGCCATTGATGGAAACTAATCAAGGAGAGAAGCAACCTAGAACTAAGGAGACATTTCCTGACAGAACAATTAAGCCGTGGAAAGACTTACCTCCAGAAGTTGTGGATGCTTCAACACTGGAAGTTTTTCAGAAGAGATTTGTCTGAAATAGTTCAAGATTTCCTGCCTGACCAGTATTGGACTAGAAGACCTCCAAGATCTCTTCCAACTCTGTCGTTCTGTTAAGTGCAGCATGTTGAAGCGAATTGGGCGGGCAGATATTATGGGAGATAGGTAGTCTTCAACTATCTACACCCCCTGCCATGGAGGCCTTCATAAGTGACAGCCAGCATCTTGAATTGCACCCAGAAACCAACATCTGTCTTTGCATAAATGTATCTTTGATGACATTTCATTGGATCAGGCCACTTTTATGTTTTGCTTATCCTTTGTAGAAGGAGAAGAAATTCCAAAAGGGAAATTTTTTTGGGGGAGGGCAGAATTCCATGAGTGATAGATGGCTTGGTCCTCTTGAAAATTATGTCTTTAGGCTGAGGCAATCTAAGATTGAGAAGCAAAGGCTGGCCGGCAAACATACATGGTTTGATAACTTTTCCTTTTGTTCGACTAGCAGACTAATTAAGCATTCTTTTTCCAACTTATTTAAGTTGGGCTGTTCATACCCATAGATGAAAAGAAAGCCAAACTGCGAAGAAGACATTTTAGGTGGAGTAAAACAGAAACAGTTCAATGAGTATTCTTTGGAATAGCGTTGAATTTCTTAGGAGCTTCAGATGAGCAGAGATGACTTCGGGGATGCTTTACATGTAACTCGAACAAACATGAACGTGGCATCGGAGGTGGGGGATGGGGTATTAAGTCAACACAGAGGAACTTTTGATGGGACTTCCTCATCCTCGCCACAAAACGGCCTTTCCAGAGGTGTTATAGATTCAGTTCCCATAAATCTTGGTCAGAAAGGGGATTCTCAGCATTGTAGCAAAGGATTCTGGGAATTAGGAGAGTGCAGACTGAGAAGGAGTTTGTTTTCCTGAAACAACAACTAAACTTGCCCTTTGTGATTTCAGAAAGTCGCATTTATTCATTTTATTCTACCTATAGGGGGCCCTCATTTCACCAGAGTGACTCTAGAATTGCCACAACATATAAAAACAAGTTACCAAAACAGCAAAGACAACTTATAAAAATATCCCAGATGAAAAATCAATCTTCAGGAAACTCAGAACCACGACCACAAAATCATTTAACAATGATAGTATAGGCAGATACACAAACATAGTTACACAATAGCCACTCACAGTAGCCTCTTGCATCAACAGACCTCGAGTGGTTTCTTTTATGATTATTGCTTCGTTTCATTTAAAACAAAGGTGTGTTTTCAGAAGAGGTATTAATCTGCGAATATACAGTCATCCAGTTCTAACTATAAATCTGTGCTGTTTTGAGATCAAGGTGATCGATGCTCACTCAGAAGCATCTCCGCAAAGTTTATTGAGTGCTAGAAGCTGGGTTTATTTGCAGGATCAATTGCTCTTCTAAAGCAGGGATCTCCAACAGGTGGTATTCAGCCGGTTCGAACCGGTTCGCCTGAACCGGTAGCGTAAATCGCTGATGGGCCCGCCCACCTGCCCTGGCTCTATGCTGTCCTATTTAGGCATGTTTTTGAGGCCGGGCGCATGCGTGGAAGGCAGGCGTGCATGTGAACCAGGCATTCATGTGCACGAAGCAAGCATACATGTGTGGCGAACCGGTAGCAACATAATGTGCAACCCACTGATGGTCTCCAACCATGGCAACTTTAAGACTTGTGGACTTCAACTCCCAGAGTTCCTCAGCCAGCTTTGCTGTCTTGAAGTCCACAGTTTTGCTGGCTGAGGAACTCTGGGAGTTGAAGTTCACAAGTCTTAAAGTTGCCACAGTTGGCAACCCCCTGTTCTAATGCATGACAATTCAGTTCCTTTGTTCTTCATTAGGGCAATGGAGGCAATAGGTTTGTGTTATTTTGGGCATGGAAGCGCATGCTTGGATGTGGGACTGAGCATTAAAAGGAGCATGGGTGTGAAATCAAGATAAATGCCATTTGGAAAAGGAGTGAAAAAAACCCCGCAAAGACACTTGTGATGAACATGGCTGACTATTGCTCCACACTGTTTATCCTTAACTCCTGCCAGAATAAGAAATAGCCAGCTGATTTTGGCCATTTGGGCAGAGATGAACCGTTGTCACACAAAGAATAAACTGTTATGAAACGTTACGCATTCATTCAAGTCGAAGTTTTCCTGGGTGCTTTGGAAATTCAACAGATAAAAGGACCTCTGTGCATACGAAGGAACAAGGGATGGCAGATTATCTGTGACAACACGGGTATTGTTTTCCCTGAAAAATAACAAAGGAGCATTCTTCCATCTCTGGGCAGATCCTATCAGAGAAAGCTAAGATCTGGGTTGCACAAGGGTGAAAACTCAGGGCCGTGTTTCAATTGGCAGATATCGCCGAGCCTCTGCCCTTATCTGTAGCTGCAGATACTACCAGCTTAATTGTCTTACTAGGGAATTTTTGCTGACATCAGTGTCTTTTTTTTTTTATGTGATGGATGGGAAGAAACATATTCCTAGGAGAAGAAAATATATCCCCGGAAATGGATGGCCTGTTTTCTCTTAACTTCTTAAGCAGAATAACATGCCCTGTTTGATTCCCTGCCTACAGTAGTTATGCAAATGTGTCAGGTCCCTTTAGAATCAGAATTGTAAATTCTGTAAATTGCAGGGTGGATTTGATTTAAATCACAATTTAAATCATGATTTAAATCACTAGTAAAAAGGCTTGATTTAAACCAACTTGATTTAAATCATAATTTTTAAAGAGCAACTGTCATCTCTGCTACTCCTTTGTCTGCTGTTGACTCACCGATAGTCCCAGTGTTGCAGAATATACAGCCTCATGCTACATAACTAAGCTCCATTTCATGCTGAATAAACTAAATTATTTATGTATCTTAAATAGAAAACTATCTTACGATAGATTTTTACCCCAAAAGTTTTTTATTAAAATAAATTCGATAAAAATCAAAAAAATCCAATTTAAATTAAAAAAATCCGATTTAAATAAAAAAAATCTGATTTAAATTAAAAAAATCTGATTTTTTTGATTTTTTTAAAAAAATCATTGATTTTTTATCCACCCTGGTAAATTGTAAACAGGGCTTTGTATTGATAAAAGAGAATATTTGTAACTCAGGTCCTTGGTGCTATCAGAGCTTGAGGATTTTCCTCCAGATGTTTCATTACCCAATTAAGTGCTAGCCTAGCCTAGCACTGATGACACTACCTAGTTTGGTAATGAAATGTCTGCAAGTAAACCACCAAGCTCAGCACCAAGGAACCTGCCATACTTCATGTTGGGTTTTAATTTAGTAGCCTGTCACTCTGCATGCTCAATCCTTCTGGGTCAGGATCGTGTTGTGATCAACTTTAATAAGGAAGTAATAGCATAAGTTTAATGCCGTAAGGAAGTTCAACAGTACTGAATTGGGCATTTAAAAAGGTCCTATTAGAATGGATCTGTGTGTGTGTGTGTGTGTGTGTGTGTGTGTGTGTGTGTGTTCAAGTGTCCCAGCCCATGCAGCCACTTGCTTCTTTTAACAACCTGTCCCCTGATTGGCTACTTTGCCAATTGTAAAGCAGTTTTGTACAACGCTTTGCTTGAGTTATCCTGAATCTGACCCTTTTGAAAATTTTCAGGAATGTTTAGCATCTGCAGTTTATGTTGTCTCAGCATTTCAGCCTCAGGCCTTCCTGGTGCCTTCTTATACCATTCCTTGCGGATGAATGCCAACTGTCCGGAGGGCACCCAAGAGACGTTTGTCATGTGTTCTTGTGTAATTTTTAATCGTGGTTGAAGAGCAATGAATGGTTTTTTAATTACAATTAACCTCATGCTGCAGATCTTGCCTAACTCTTGCAACTTCAACTTTGGCCCGCCTGTGAAGAATTTAATCAGGTGGCCTCCTAGGCTGGAACAGGCACAAGCAAGGTTAAAGGATTTTGATTAATTTTGGGTTTGTTGATTGAGAAAGTTGTGATGAAGTTTGGACGCATGCCATGGCTGCACTTGAGGTAATAAAAGAATGCATGAGGTTTATAGAATCAGATGTACAGATGTGGCATCCTATCAGAAAATTCATACTTTGGACATATGTCCAAAGTTGTGTCTTTGCACAACTTCATATTCCATAAATGAAGCTACCTTATTTTGGTAGCTTGAATTTTTTTTCATGCAATTTTTTTCTAGTGGTTAAATTCCTGTGTAATATATCAAAAATAGAATTTAAACAAAGCAAAGCAAGAAATTTTCCTGCTGATTTCTGTGCTTTTACTTATCAAAATGGTTCTGCCCCAACTATTTTATCATACCTCACACAGCACAATTACTTGCGCGGTATTCCAATTGTATTGGAATTGAATTCCCAAACTATCTCCATGATGGCTGGGAATTCTGATCCTACTTGTCTAAAAGTTTCCAGTTGGGAAAGGCTTGATTCACGATCATATCCACTATAAAGATAGGAAACAGGTGGCAGTTTAATTTCATGTTGGGAATGTGAAGGATTGTGTCATGGCAGAGATACATATAACAGAATTAAAATCATCCCAATGTTAACAGCAACAGAGGGAGGTTCTGCTCTGGGTGTTTTGGGCCAGTGTTCATTGAACTAAAATCTGGGTTAATCTGATTTGCAAATCAATGACTGGAAATAACATTCACTGTAGGACTCGGAGCTGGGACCCTTATCTTCCTTTCAGAAGCGTGGAATGCAGGATAAAACTATTTGCAATCTGCAGATTTGTTAATTATGTGGGCACATGGTGGTTTTTGCAGATGTTAGATCTCTCCTAGGTTGGATGAGATCAGATTTCTGACCCCAATCGTTGAGCAAATATCACCAACAGAAAGTCCTGTGCTGTACTTCTGTGGCTGAGATCAAGGACATTTAGTTTCAAACCATGGCTTGATGTATTGCCCTGATTTGAGAGCCTACGTAGAGAATCTTGCTTCATAACTTCTTAAGAAACCATTTTGTATCTGATTTTTTAGATGGTCCATCTTGACTTCCTCGAAGAAGCGGAGTAGAAAGATAGATTTCGCAAGCCTTAACGTCTACTCATCTACGCTAGTTAAATATAGTGTAGACTAGTGTTTCTCAACTTTGACAGAATGCTAGCTGGAGAATTCTGGAGGTTGAAGTCCACGCATCTCAAAGTTGCTGAGGTTGGGACACACTGCTTGGTGACCATGGTTTGAGAACTGGAATTTGCCTATTCTAAATTTGATTGTACTTTCTCAAGGCGAAGAGATAACATAGTTTGACAGTGCTTTTAAAGCTGCTGATTTCAATGTCCCAGCTTATTTAGCAGGCCTCAGGAGAGATAATCAACATGATCTGGCTTTATTTCACTCTATCCTGTTTCCCCGAAAATAAGACATCCCCTGATAATAAGCCCAATTGGGCTTTTGAGCACATGTGCTAAAATAAGCCCCCCCCCGAAATATTTAAACGCATGTGCAGCTGGTCCCCGCTATTTCCTCTGGTTAGGGTTAGGGAGGCAGAGCTGGAAATCAGGTAAGACGGCAAGAGGAGCCCCGTCTTGCTCCATGCACCCTAAAATAATAAGACCTCCCCGAAAATAAGACCAAGCGCTTATTTTGGGGTTCAAAATAATATAAGACAGGGTCCTATTTTCGGGGAAACACGGTAGGTAAAAAGGCCACCTTGCCTAGATGACCATGTGACAGGCAAAGTCCTTAATTTTAACAGGGCTTTTGAACTTTACCCAGAGAAGAAAAATTTGCTGATCAATTTCACCCACAGCCAGAATTGTTTGGTGCAGTGGGTGCGTTCAGGCTCATTAAACGTTTGCAGCCTGCATCTAGGTCATGTTTACAAAGGTTAGAAAGTGATATTTGCTCATGTTGGCCCAAGGAGAGGTTACACTGAGATACTCCTGCTGCTATGAGAATGTTTGCTTTTTTTCAGCAGAGCAATGTGAAGTCTTTTTTAAAGTGGTTGGGTTTTAGAGGAAACGCCGAGAGACTGCTAAAACGAACTCTCCTGGATTAATTCAGAAAGAAAATAGCTTGTAAATATCAATGATCTGACCAAGTGCAGTAATGTAGGAAGTTTTGAAAACTCACGTTTTGAAAAAAAAGGAGGGATTGTAGGAAGTTAGCACTCACCCCTCTCCTAGAAGAATGAAATATTTTAGGAAATATTAAAAAGGCAGAATATTATATTTCTCTGGATGAGAAATGGAGAAACATGTTTTAAAGACAAAGCAGCTTCCTGCCTCCTCCCCCCACCCTTTGTCAATGGGTCAGAAGCAGAAACTCAATCCCCCCCCCGCCACCTTTGTCAATGGACCTTCATCTGCAACACAATAGGACCCATCTAGCAACAGAAACTCACCACATGGCACCTGGGAAGATTACATCAGCCAGCAAGGCTAGTTAAGACCCCCACCCTCTGGGAGTCTGACAACCAATCAGGATACTCTTCCTATGCCCCAGGAAGTTCAGGGCTCAGAGAGGGCATAAAACCCGGGGACTCGCAGCATCTCGGCCCTTTTCTGTTCAGGAACTCAAACCATTAAACCATCTTTCCAAGCAGTCTCCATGTTTCCCGTGTCTTTTTCCCCACTTGGAGCTGAACCCAGAAGGACATTTCTTCCAACAGTAGTAAAGCCCTTTTGCATGTGGAGAAAGAGGCTGGTTGCTGCAGAATTTGCTTGCATTGAGGTTGGGAAACGGAAACCAGCTGTAGCTAAATTTGACCAAAGTCTTCAGACTTATTTCTAATCCGGCGTGTTCCGCTCCGCTTCAAATTTATTCCATTTTTTAATGATCGCTAGGTCTGCCTTCTGACAGTCAAGCTGGTCAAGGCGATTGGCAAAAATAAAAATAAAATAAAATGGATAAATGCAGCATCAACAGCCCAGAATGTTCAGAGCATGTAACATTTCAAACTCTTTGATTGTTCCCAAAGTCTTAAACTTCTGTTTACTAAATGTTGCTGGTTTTTTCAGTTCCTTGATAAGACTTTCAATCATTAAACGACTTCCTGAAAGCCAGACGCATAACACACCCCCTGAAAAACCATAAAGCCACCAAATATTTGCCATTATCTTTGGAGGCGAGAGTTTAACCCCCACTTACCCCAAGAGGGTAAACTAAGAAAAATCTTTCAATGCATTTGAAAAAATTATTAAAAGAGTTAAAAACTTCCTGAAAATAGATTCCATCAGAGATGAATGGACAAGTGGAACAGACTTGTTTCAGATGCAGAGATCAACACTGAAAAACAATAGACTTCTGTTTATTTCCCTAGAAGCATCAGCAGCACAGAGCTTGAAAATTAGCTGTTTTGGGCAATTCCAAAAATTTAGCATGTACAAAGTGTTATTTATTAGGTGTATGGGTATAGGTAGGACTGTTTTTTTTGCATTCCTCTGTCTTCCCTCACCCTCATAAAGAGACACAGTCCTAGAGAAATATTATTTAACTGCAGGAAAAATCAATAGATTTGCAATGTAGTGTGTTAATCTGGAGGCAGATTTTTTTTTAAAAAAAGAAGAAATCAGATGTTTGGGAAGATGTTTTAGCATGCTATGGACGGGGGTTTTTTTTTAGTCCAGTGCTGCCTTGGGCTCCAAAAAATTATATTGCAAGCAGCAGTCCTCAGGGAAACTGTAAATTGCACATTTCCTGCTTTCTTTGGTAGCGTTCCTTCCCTCAAACAGTTATGGTGGGTAGCATAAAAGGAACAAGTTAGGACATTAGTTTTTTTCTTTCTTTTCAACCCTCCGAGTTGATTCAAGGAAACACAAGTTTATTGTTAGAGGTTAGACTTAAACCTCTGAATAGACATGATCCTTGGTTCCATTTGTTGAGAAAGGCATAGTTTTATTAGAAATCAAGTGCATTGCATTGCAGTAGTGCAGGGGTGTCAAACTCGATTTCATTGAGGGTTGCATCAGGGATGTGTTTGACTTTGGGGGGGGCAGTGTGTGTGTGTGTGGCAACGGTGGGCTCAGCCAACTCGACGTCACTCGTGTCGGGGGCCGCCTGTGGCGGTCTGAGCACTCTGCCAGCGAAAGCAGGCTCCCGAGCTCCGTTTTCAGCTGCGACGACCTCCTGCAACCCTATGCCAGCAAAAATGGAGCTCCATTTTCGCTGGCAGAGGCATCGCAGGCCAGATCTAACCACCCCGCGGGCCAAATCTGGCCCGTGGTCCTTGAGCTTGATACCACTGCAGTAGTGCATAGCCAGAACTGAGAATCACGCGCCAAAAGTTCCAAGTTCAACTTTTTCCTCCCTGAACTGCCTCCCATCGCTGACCACCCCATGACCAATCAGGTTCAAGCAAGATGTTTTCAAAATGGTCACTTCAAGCGTAGGTTGGTATGCAGCTGCCGCCTTCTCCGAGCCGGGTGAGCTTGAAGCAGCATCTCAGGGAGATACAGCAGTTACTTTTGCTTTCCCCCTCCCAATCCCCCTCCCCAGAGTCTATGGCAGACTGTCACCACGAAGCACAAGCAAGTGTGAGGTGATAGCCAGCGTTTTATTTTATTTTACTTTACAAGTGATCTTCCGTTGCTTTAATCAAAATCAAATCCAAGCAGGTCACAGAAATGATTTCCAATCGTATACGCAACATAGAGAATATTAATAAGCAACATCCTTAGAAGCATTTTACATAACAACTGCTCCAATAACTAAATTTTTGACTGATCTTCTAAACTGACTGAATCAACCGAATCTTATTGTTAGAAGAAATATCCTTCTGGGTTCAGCTCCAAGTGGGGAAAAAGACACTGGAAACATGGAGACTGCTTGGAAAGATGGTTTAATGGTAGACAGGATCACATGGTTTGAGTTCCTGAACAGAAAAGGGGCGAGATACGTCGAGATCAGGGCATTAAAATCTACTCCCTAAATTTGAGCAAGCTATAAGCCATGTGTCAGGTTTCGATGTCGTCTCAAATAAAATAAATTGCATTTCCAAACAAATAGTCTTTGATGAAATCTTTCATTTATTAAGCACGACAATCTGTCCCCGATTGTGGCGTAGCCAACACTGACTTCCTGACCCCAAACCTTCCCTTTCCGTTCCCCAATTCTCTGCGTCTCATTGGCCATCTTCCAAATCACTCTCCCCATATCTACTACTTCAGTTCCCAGGAATGTCCCCTCTCCCATCTCATCTCCTAGGGGATAATATCTTCAGGGAAAATAAGTAGGTGAGAAGTCAAGCGTCCTCTTGCCAGCTGCCCCCTCTTCTCCTCCTTATGTCAGCACTAGAGTAAATGCAGGTTGAAGTGCTGACACCATGGCTTGGGGGGGGGCACGTAACTCCTAATATTTTATGTATCTTGTGAATCTTGGTTTTTTTAGAGCCAACACAGGGAACTTGATAAATTGGTCTCTTTGATTTTTAACATTTGAAGTTAAGTCTTCTGTCGTCTTTGCTTATTATACAATGCTGACATTTATAAAGCTGGCTGCCCCTCATGCAGACAATAAACAGGTCTAAAAATGGTGTCTTAGCTTCGCTCTAACGAAAGGGGTGGACACTGTTTAAACTTTCTCCAGCCAGAATTTCCCAGGCCTCCCTCTGCTCTTCTGAGTAAGTTGGTCTGCAACGCCTAGCATCTCCTGTAGCAAAAGGGATAGCAAAGTGTGCTTAATTAGTTTTGGCTCTTATCATTGTGAGGAGTATTGAAGGCCAACCTAGCTCCACAGTAGACAAGATCTGGATTGTACAGGTAGGCCTCGATTTACGACCTCAATTGAGCCCAAATGTTCTGCTGTTAAGTGAGACACTTCTTAAGTAAATTTCACACACGCCCCCATTTTATGACTTTTCTTGCCTCAGCTGTTAAGTGAATCACTGCAGTTGATAAGTTAGTAACCCGGTTGTTAAGCGAATCTGGCTCCCCCGTTGACTCTGCTTGTCAGAAGGTTGCGAAAGGGGGCTCACATGACCTCGGGACACAGCAGTGGTCGTAAGGGTGAGTCAGCTGCCAAGCCTCTGAGCCATGGGGATGTTTCAGAGGTCGCGACTGTGAAAAACGGTCGTAAGCAGTGGTGGGATTCAGCCAGTTCGCACCACTTCGGGAGAACCAATTGTTAACTTTCTGAGCAGTTTGGTGAACGGGTTGTTGGAAGAAATCATTAGGGCAGAGAACTGCTTGTTAAATTATTTGAATCCCACCACTGGTCATAAGTCACTTTTTTCAGTGCCGTCATAACTTGGAACGGTTACTGAATGAACTGCTGCAGGTCGAGCACTACCTGTATTCATCAACTCTGTGACACAAAAATGAGGTAGCCCCTTCTTGACTCAGGTTTTAAGGGGATTTAACAGTAGAAAATGAATGTCTACTCGGTGTTTCCCAAATTTGACAACTTTTAAGATGTGTGGACTTCAATTCCCAGAATGCTGGCTGGGGAATTCTGGGAGTTGAAGTCCACACATCTTAAAGTTGCCAGATTGGACAAACGCCACTCTACTATTTTGTCCACGTTTCTCATTTTGAAAGCAACCAGGAACTAGGCGCATTAAACCAGGGTGGATTTGATTTAAATCGAGTTGATTTAAATCACAATTTAAATCATGATTTAAATCACTAGTAAAAAGGCTTGATTTAAATCAACTCGATTTATATCATAATTTTTAAAGAGCAACTGTCATCTCTGCTACTCCTTTGACCCACTGTTGACTCACCTATAGTCCCAGTGCTACAGAATATACAGCCTCATGCTACATAACTAAGCTCCATTTCATGCTGAATAAACTAAATTATTTATTATCCTAAATAGAAAACTGTCTTACGATAGATTTTTACCCCAAAAGTTTTTTATTAAAATAAATTCGATTTAAATCAAAAAAATCCGATTTAAATCAAAAAAATCTGATTTTTTTTTATTTTTTAAAAAATATCATTGATTTTTATCCACCCTGCATTAAACACACTTTTTGCCGCTCCCTGCAACCCCTTTGAAGATGCCCAGGAAACCCACACACAAGGATGCCCTACAGGTCAGGAGGGGGTGACCTCGCTTGTTGAGACCTTTGCTTCAGCCTTGCCGTTCTCCTTGCCCTGCTGGAAAACAATTGCGGCATAATTAATGCCCATTCTTCCTAACCAGCGTGACAGAGTCAAGCGTTAATCCTTAACGAAACAGGGCAGGAATTGGCACTTAATGAGATTGAAGCCGAGGGAAGCTTGCTAAGGCTGTGGGAACAGGTGATTAAGCTACGAGACATTGTTGGCTGAAGGGAGAGGAAAATGGGTCTCAAACGTTTTCACATTGTGATATTTTGGACAAAGGAAAGCTGCTCAGGCTGTATCGACTGATCTTTAAAAAACAAATACAATGACAACGTTGGATGGGAGACCACCAGGCCATGACAGAGTTGGAAACTTTAAAAAAAAAAATACAGGTAGACTTATGACCACAATGGAGTCTCAAATTCCTGTGTGGCTAAGCAAGACAGTTGTTAAGTGAGTTTTGCCCCATTTTACAACCTTTCTTGCCACAGTTGTTAAACAGAACACGGTTGTTTAAGTGAATCTGGCTTCCCCATTGACTTTGCTCATCAGAAGGTCGCGAAAGGGAATCACATAACTCTGGGACACTGCAACCGTCATAAATATGAGTCAGTTGCCAAGCGTTTGAATTTGAATCGCGTGACCACGGGGATGCTGCTACGGTCGTAAGTGGGGGAAAACGGTCGTAAGTCCCCGTTATGTGACTTATTTTTTTCAATACAGTTGTAATTTTGAATGATCACAAAATGAAATGTTGTAACTCGAGGACTACCTGTATAAAAGGAAAGCATTAACGGGTCACTTCTACACTGTTGCCAAAACGTTATCTATTGTTGATGTGTCAAGGGTATTTTTACATCCTATCCCACCCCAGTTAAGCCATGTTTCTACAAATTTGTGTTAGGCACTGTTTACATTTTACACATTAGGAGGGGAGGATGAGTCATTTTGGACATGGTTCCAATGTGGTTGGCATGCATGTGGGAAAAGTCAGGATTTTTTTAATTTTCTTTTTTTATAGCGGGAAGTTTGTTTTGCTTTACAAAACAAAGAACGTTGCGTGTTCTTTACTGGGCCTTTTGTTGTAAAATGGCGGGAAATTGTGCAGCAGTTGTGTTCGGAGGCCAAAGGCTGAAGCTGGAAGCCACGCGTAGCCCTTGGCCACTCCTGAATGCTGTATTGCAAACAACAAGCTTTGCACCTGTGAGGGAAAAAAGATCTGCATGCCAGGGTAATTCAAGTGATTTGTTTCCTGGGGTTAGAAAAGGCGAGATCATCTCCTGATCCCTGGATGGATCCAGAATAGAATGGAATGGGAATAGGAATAAGAATAGAATTTTATTATCGACTCCAGGGGGCGGTGCTCATCTCTGTTTCAAAGCCGAAGAGCCAGCGCTGTCCGAAGACGTCTGCGTGGTCATGTGGCTGGCATGATTAAATGCCAAAGACACACGGAACGCTGTTACCTTCCCACCAAAGGTGGTCCCTGTTTTTCTACTTGCATTTTTTACGTGCTTTCGAACTGCTAGGTTGGCAGAAGCTGGGACAAGTAACGGGAGCTCACCCCATCACGCGGCACTAGGGATTCGAACTGCTGAACTGCCAACCTTTCGATCAGCATGCTCAGCATCTTGGCCACTGAGCCACCATGTCCTTAAATTAAATTAAATTAAATTAAATTAAATTAAATTAAATTAAATTAAATTAAATTAAATTATCGCTTTAAATGTACACTAATCAACATACATTGAAATGAAATGTTGTTGCATTCAGCTCTCAAAAGATAACCATTATGCATATACACACATATACACACATATATGACATAGAGAGACATCACATATATATGGCGGGGGGGGGGGGGGAAGAGTATTGAATTGCTTAAGAAATGGATCACTTTGAGCCTACCCAGCTGGGCCTATTCTCTTGGCCCTCTGCGAGGTATCATTTGTTTTGGCCAAAAAATTTAATAATTTTAATGGATTTTTAATGTTTGTATTATCTGTATTTTATCTTGGCTGTTCACCGCCCTGAGTCCTTCGGGAGTAGGGCGGTATAGAAATTAGATAGATAGATAGATAGATAGATAGATAGATAGATAGATAGATAGATAGATAGATAGATAGATAGATGGATGATAGATCACCTTCACCTTTGCTCAGGAATTAAATAAGCAAACCTTGCTTGTTTATTTAATTCCATTCCCCCAAATGTTTTGGGGTAGTTCTCTCACGATGCAGCTGCAATCTGCAAAGCCACCCTCAAAATATGGGACATTGGTGTGAGCGAAGGTCCATCCGCCTGGGCTGACTAGCCAGATTCATGCAGGATAGCAAATCATCTTTTGCTTAAGCAAGGTTTGTTAATCAAGCCACCACTGATTAGATTCATGCACTGTTGTCAGCAGTCAACATACCACTGGGGCTTGTGCACACACAACCAGAATCAAGAAGCCACAATTCTCTTCGTGGAAAACCCGAATCCTGTCTTGATGTGCAAAGCCTGTGTTTACGTGATAGCTGTGGGCTATTCAGCTTAACATTGAACGTTCGGTGTGGAAAGCTTCTTAAGTGAACAGGTCTGGCACATAATTCTGAGTGTGCACCTACCGGTATTATCCAGCAATGCGCACATCCACTCTGTTAGCTGGGATTCTGGAGGAAGGGAGTGGTGGGGAACCTCCTGCATCCTGCAGATGCTGAGACTTGGACATTCAGCCTCCAAATCTGCAGGCCAGGTTATATGGAGGCCAGAGGGAATGGCCACGAAGGCAGGAAGAAGAGCCATTACTTAAAGCAGATAAGTCAGATAAGAGAGGCTTGAGCCCAATCCAAGAAAGTAACTTGAGAAAACATCTCAGACAAGGCCCTCCCACATTCACACAAAGATAAAGAAAGGAAGCACATTCGGAATAACAGAGGTGGAAGGGACCTTGGAGATCTTCTAGTCCAACTCCCTGTTCAAGCAGGGGACCCTATACCATTTCAGATAATCACTGTACAATCTCTTCTTTAAAACCACCAGTGATGGAGCACCCACAACTTGTGGAGGCAAGCTGTTCCACTGGTTGACGATTGATTGATTGATTGATTGATTGATTGATTGATTGATTGGATTTATATGCCGCTCTTCTCCGGAGACTCAGGGTGGCTTACAATGCGTTAAGCAATAGCCTTCATACTTTTTGTATATACCTGCTTAGTAGGGCTTTCGGCCCCCCCAAGCGGTGTTCTTTTTATACAAAGTCAGCTTATTGCCCCCACAATCTGGGTCCTCATTTTACTTACCTCGAAAGGATGGAAGGCTGAGTCAACCTTGAGCCTGGGGAGATTCGAACTTGCGGTAATTGCAGGCAGCTGGTGCTACTTAACAGCACTTTAGTCTGCTGCGCCACCAAGGCTCTGTTCTCGCCGGCAGGAAATTTCTCCCTAGTTCTAGGTTGCTTCTTTCCTTGATTAGTTTCCATCCATAGCTTGCAAGCTTCTGCTGCTATATTTGTTTCAGTAAAAGGAATCCTGACATATATGGCATGGATTTGCCCTTCATAGCTGCCAGATTGGCAGCTATAGTTTTTCATGCTTTCTGGAGAGTCATCCCCAATTGAAAGGGCTGAACTGAGCTAGAGATGCGCCCGTCTCCTTGAGATGCAGAAGATAGCAAACAACTTTCCCCAAATCGACGCACTCCAAAGGTTGTGTCTGCGTGCACGCACAAACGATGGGTGTGCAGTTTCTCTTTCAGTCAGAAAGGGGAGCTTGGTGTTAAAATATCTGGCAGCCACCTCATGAGAACAGGTTGCGCATGAAATATTTTCTTTTTTAAAAAACAAAACAACACACCTATTTCTTATTTTATGAGGTATTTTTATGTGGGGGTAGGAGTCTTTATCTTGCGTACGTGCTCTCTGTATTAGTCACAAGCTGGATTTACAAGGCATGCATGTGATTTTATATTGCCGGAAACCGCCGTAAGGGAACTCTGTCCTTGGCTCCTTTGAAGGTGCCTGAGCTCTGGATCGTTTCTCGGTGTGCTCTGGACTCCCTCTGGAGGCAAGGGATAAGTCGGCAGACGAGAGAGCGGTCCATGCAGTCAATTCTTCAATTTTGGGGGGGGGGGGCATCCTTTATGATGAGATGGAGGTTTTTAAGAAGAGACTGGATAGCCCATGGGTCCCCAAACTTGGCAGCTTTAAGACTTGTGGACTTCAACTCCCAGAATTCTCCAGCCAGCTATGTTGAAGTCCACAAGCCTTAAAGCTGCCAAGTTTGGGGACCCCTGGGATAACCATTTGTCTGAAATGGTGTCGGGTTTCCTGCTTGAGGCAGGGGGTTGAGCTAGAAGACCTCCAAGGCCCCTTCCAACTCTTGTTATGACCAGGGTTTCATATATTTTTTTTCCCTTTAAGAAGGAAGGAAATAATCGATAGAAAGATTAGAGGTTTATAGATGTTAGGCATGTTTTTTCTGCTGTTTAAACAATAATATGAGGATCGCCTAAGTTTGCTAATATTGTATTGTAATTTGGATTAATATGAATGATGCCCAGAATCAACACTGCCCACATACAATATGGATGTATATTTTTAAAAAAAAAGAAAGGAAGAAAGAAAGAAAAGGAAAAAAAGGAAAGCAGGCAGGCTAGATAGCTTGGCTAAGTCATTTAATTCGTTTTAATTAATTAAATTAATTAATTCAATTAAATTATTTAATTCGTTTTAGTTATTTTAAATTTTGTATCTATATGTTTTATTCTATGGCTGTTCACCGTCCTGAGTCCTTCGGGAGTAGGGCGGTATACAAATTCAATGAAAGAAAGAAAGAAAGAAAGTTTAACAGAGCTTTTTTTTTTTTTTTGTCAAAGAAGAAACCCTTATCAATATTTCTAAGCATGCTTAATTGACGGGATCCTGTTTTGGATGCCTGAATCCAAACCGACCTCCGGATGGAAAGGCCTCATTGTCTGTTTGAAGGACAGCTAATGAGAGACCTTGTCAGTGACCCCAAGCTGGCTGTGTGGCTGGAACTTTATTATGTGTTTTTGCAAGTTGACAGACTTGTTCTGCTAGGCTTCCGGACCCCCTGCTGTAAAACAGTAGGAGTATAGTCCTCCCCTGGTTTTGTTCGTTAATTTTATGTGATTTACTTGAAAGGAAGGGATTGACACGTTCAGCGCACGGTGTTAGACCAAGGAGTTCTTCTAATACTCGGTCCTCATCCGGTTTCTCTTAATTTGGGGAAGTGAAATCAGAACTCCGGCATGACTTGGCTTTATGGTTTGAGTAATGTCCCTTGATAACGGTAATCTCAATCTTCTGTCCTCTTAGAATAATGTCCACCGGGGAAAACTGTAGATAGCCTGGAGATCATGAGTATAACCTTGGGTGACCACCAAGTTCCTTCCTCTCTACCTTTGTTTTATTTTAGATTATTTAAATTCAAACAAATCCAGAGGAGGCCTCTCCTGCTGTGATACATCCTCACTGATTGTGTTTGTTGACAAGGACGTTTCTAAGGCTTAACAGAAGGCAGCCCTGGCATTTTTAGAAGCCAAAATGTTGGGTTTTCTCTACTCAGGGCCTTGTTCAGAACTGTGTCCCAAGATTTCTAGAGGAGAGGAAGTAAACACCATGATAAAATGGACTGAAATATGCAGGAGGGTGGACAGGCTATCCAGCCATTGGCCTTCTATATGTGTTTTGTGACTGGTTAGGCCACTTCTGACCATCTCACTCTGAAAACACCATCATATAATCTGAAAATGTCAAACATTCCCATGGATTCCTCAAAGTTACCCACCTAGACCATCCCTTCAATATAACTTCTACAGAAGGTCTGGTTTCCGGTCATTAAGAAGGTCCTGTTATGATCACTCAATTGCAACTAACTGCTGAGTTGCAGAATTGGTGCAGTTTAATTATCTGTACCTTGAACGTAAATTAGAATTGTTGATTATTTTACCCGTTAGGTTCTCGGCTCAGTTCCATCTACTTTTTGGTCATCCACCAATTATCACAGGCCCTTGGTAGAATAATGAGAGTCAACCCTGTCCTAAGATATATCGCTTAATTTTATCTATAATGCTGCTATCTAATTCTAACCACAGAGATAAGTGCTGTGATTACGTAAATCTTATGATTTGATCCAGAAGTTAACCAAATTCAACCATTGGGAAAGTCTTTTTCTGCATGCACAGAAATCCCTTGTTTAACATAGTGAGGGAAATTCGAACCTATGTGGCTTTTCGAATACAGTCACAGATGATCTATTTATTCTCATTATCTATATTATTATGTTGACCGTGGTTATTTTAAATGCTTTTTGCTGATAGTTCCCCATCCTTTATCTTGCCAGTGACCCTGTCAATGGGTTGCTCTGCCCTGTGACTCTTTTTGGCTGATTTTTGAAACAGAAAAGAAATGCGTGTTGTCTAACCACCCCAGCTTTTATCAGCTTGTACGAAGGGAATATCAGCAAGGCTGGCAGGAAACACACCGAGCCTCCTTCTGGTTATTTAGTCTCTCCTGCTTTACTCCATCTAACTAAGTGAATGGATTTGCAGTGTTGAAAAGCCACCCGGCAGTGGGTCATTGTTCCACATCTGAAACCCTGCTGATTTTGCAAAAAAGAGAGAGAGGCAATGGTCAGCTCTGACCACTGAGTGTTCAGTCAAGAGAATTCTGGAAGGCAGGTCTTCTGCTGCCTGAAACATCTCATAGCTTCATCGGTCCATGTTCTGTGGGGGGCCTGTTGGGCACCTCTGCAGAGGTCTATTCAGCTTTACGCTTTTGGCTTGGAAAAATCTCAGTTTTGCAGAAACACAGATATCTGTGAGGTGCTTGGTGGTTTTCTAGCAGAAGTTACCTAGTTGGTTAATGAAATGTGTGCAAGAAAACCACCAAACACAGAGAGCACCAAGGACCCCACAGTTCAACCTGGAGCTTCAAATATTCTCTTCTTTTAGGCGATGTGTGTGTAGTACATTCTGGACATAAGGAACATTGAACATTTCTGCATTTTCTTAGGTACCAACTGCTGACAATGTTGTCAGGCGGTCCGGATTGCCGTGTTGCAGAGAAGAAACCTTTAGTAGACAAAGAAGAGGTAAGTTGTGCTCCCTGAGCCTGGTTGTTTTCTTGCAGATGTTCCATTGCCCAACTAGGTAACATCATCAGTGCTGGAAGGCAGCGGGGTTTGCTTGTCAGCTTAAGAGAGAAGTTTGCATAACTGCACCAGAAAGATTGCCAAATCTTCCAGACTCTCAAATCACAGATCCTGTTCAGCAGTGCAGTAGTGACAACATTTATGGGATAGTCTTCCCCAGTACTCCCTCGGCAGTGATTTTCATGTCTGTCTACTACCATGTAAACTTTTTTTTTTAAAAAAAGTTATTCATCTCAAAGTACCCAATTTGGGAGTTGTGAAATAGGATGGACAGAGAGAAAGTGGCTAATTTGGAACTACCTGGGGTTTTTGGCACCATTTATAAGATGCTGCTGGCTCCCCAAAATGTTGCTATTAAGTGAAAAGTATAGATTAACGGTGAGCGAATGGGTCACCAGAACTGTCTGCAGGACTTCCTGTGATAAAAGAGCTGAAAAGCCATGGAACAACTTCCTGCCATTTTGAGAGACATAAAGTGATGTAAATCCTAAAATGAGCTTAACTAAGCCTCTATTTTGGAGACGGGGTAGGGGTGGAGAATTTTATTTATATATATATATATATAAACCCCACAGCTGTGGATCTCGCCAACTGTGCATCATTGCTCTTACCCCTGCGTTACGAATAAATAGGTTTTTTCCCCCAAGAATTGCTCCTTGTGATTCAGCACACGATCAATTTCTCCAGGGAGATGCCAGCTGCCATTTACGGTGCTTTAAATACACAGGGAGTGGTCGTTTATGTAAACCAAATTTATTTATTTATTTATTTATTTATTTATTAGATTTTTATACCGCCCCCTCTCCCGAAGGACTCGGGGCGGTGCACAGCCAAAAGTTAAAAACATACAATATAAACTATTAAAATACGTTTAAAACAAAATTAAATCTACAATGGCTCCCCAATTTAAAATGCCTTACCCATACCCCTATAAAAAAGACGAATTTAAAATTTAAAAATTTAAAATTCCCACATTTAAAAAGGGGGAAGATTTAGGCCAGGCCAGCTTGATAAAATAGAAAAGTCTTAAGCGCGCGGCGGAAGGTGCGCAGATCCGGGATCCTACGTATCTCCGGGGGGAGCTCGTTCCAAATCGTAGGTGCCCCCACAGAGAAGGCTCTCCCCCTAGGGGCCGACAGCCGACATTGTTTGGCCGACGGCACCCGGAGGAGCCCCTCTCTATGGGAGCGTACTGGCCGGTGGGAGGCTATTGGTGGTAGCAGGCGGTCCCGTAAATAACCAGGTCCTAAGCCATGGAGCGCTTTAAAGGTGATAACCAGAACCTTGAAGCGCACTCGGAAGACCACCGGGAGCCAGTGCAGCTCGCGCAGGAGAGGTGTCACATGGGAACTCCATGTCGCACCCATCACCACCCGCGCGGGCCGCACTCTGCGCCAGTTGGAGCCTCCGAGTGCACCTCAAGGGGAGCCCCATGTAGAGAGCGTTGCAGTAATCCAGACGAGAAGTAACGAGGGCATGAGTGACTGTGTGTAGGAAGTCCCGATCTAGATAGGGACGCAACTGGCGGATCAGGCGAACCTGATGAAAAATCCTCCCGGACACGGCCGTCACATGCTCGTCTAACGACAGCCGTGAATCCAGGAGGACACCCAAGTTGCGAACCCTATCCGTGGGGGCCAATGATTCACCCCCAATAGTCAGCGATGGCATTAGCTGACTATATCGGGACGTTGGAAACCACAGCCACTCGGTCTTGGATGGGTTGAGCCTGAGCCTGTTCCTCCCCATCCAGATCCGTACGGCCTCCAGGCACTGGGACATCACTTCAAGGGCATCGTTGGGGTGATCCGGGGTGGAGATGTACAGCTGGGTGTCGTCAGCGTACTGATGGTACTCCACCCCAAAACCACGGATGATCTCGCCCAGTGGCTTTACATAAATGTTGAACAAAAGGGGCGAGAGGACCGATCCCTGCGGCACCCCACATATGAGGGGCCTCGGGGTCGACCTCTGCCCCCCTGTCAACACAGACTGCGACCGGTCGGAGAGAAAGGAGGAGAACCACCTTAATACGGTGCCTCCCACCCCCAACTCTTCCAACCGGTGCAGCATGATACCATGGTCGATGGTATCAAAAGCCGCTGAGAGATCTAACAGGACCAGGACAGAGGAGCAGCCCCTGTCCCGAGCCCTCCAGAGATCATCAACCAACGCGACCAATGCCGTTTCCGTGCTGTATCCAGGCCTGAAACCCGACTGGAACGGATCCAGATACGATGCTTCATCCAGGTACTGGGGAAGCTGTCCCGCAACCACACTCTCAACAACCTTCGCCACAAAACGAAGGTTGGAGACTGGACGATAATTAGCCAATATTGCCGGGTCCAGGGAAGGCTTCTTGAGGAGGGGTCTCACCACCGCCTCCTTAAGGGCGGCGGGGAAGACACCCTCACCCAATGAAGCATTTATAATCCCCTGGAGCCAGCCTCGCGTCACCTCCCGGGAAGCCAGCACTAACCAGGAGGGACACGGGTCCAACAAACATGTGGTCGCGTTCAATCTACCCAGAATCCTGTCCACGTCATCTGGGGTCACAGGATCAAACAAATTTAGTGACGGTTTGAGTAAAATCAATTTTATTGTGGGGAGGCATCACACGGGCCACCAATAAACTGGGACGCCATGATTTCTTCCTCCTGCTAGTCCCAGTCAGGGGGATGAATGTCTCTGAGGATCTGCAAATGATAAGAATCGTAAGGTTTCCACTTATGGGAGGAATGATGGAGTTAATAGCATCTGTAGGCCACGGTGGAGTAGTGGTTAGAGTGCAGTACTGCAGGCTATTTTTACTGACTGCCGGCAGGCTGCAATTTGGCAGTTCGAATCTCAGCAGGCTCCAGGTTGGCTCAGCCTTCCATCCTTCCCAGGTGGGTAAAATGAGGACCCAGATTGTTGGGGGTGATAGACTGACTCTGTAAACCGCTTAGAGAGGGCTGTAAAGCACTGTAAAGCAGTATATAAGTCTACGTGCTGTTACTAGGCTCTGGCCTTATTTACCAGTGCAGTCCTGATCTTATTTCTGGATTGGATCCAGGCTGTTTTTATTTAGGGTCACTCAGTGGTCTTTCCAATGACCCCTGTAACTTCTGCCCCATTGGTTTGGCGAGATCCTCTCTAAACATGACAACATTGAAGGAGTCCTATTTCATTTAACGTACATAAAGGGGGCAAAGTTAATAAGAATTTTCATGAAATGAAACCTTTGGCGCTTTCAGACTTGTAACCCTCTTGTAACTCTTTTTTCTAGGCCATCACTCGTCTCCTGCCTGACATCGAAGTTGACATTCACGTAAGTATGGTAGAACAGACTTTTTACCTCAATTAAATATTGCCATAGGCATCTAAGGAGATATAGTCAATTCTCTTTAGGTGGTCCATGGAGACAGCCAATCGCTATAATATAAGCTATAACAGGAATGTTTCACAGAAGCACTTAGAGAAAAAGGGATCTTGGGAAAGCAAATTTCTGATGAAAGCTGGCAGATGAACAAGTTGCCAAGTTTGACGTATGTAGTTTCAAATCAGTGGTGGGTTTCAAATTTTTTTACTACCGGTTCTGTGGGTGTGGCTTGGTAGGCGTGGCATGGCTTGGTGGGTGCCGTTTGGTGGGCGTGGCAGGGGAAGGATACTGTAAAATCTCCCTTCCCTCCCCAATCCAGGGGAAGGTTATTGCAAAATCCCCATTTCCTCCCGATCAGCTGGGATTCAGGAGGCAGAGAATAGATGGGGGCGGGGCCAGTCAGAATTTTTACTACCGGTTCTCCGAACTACTCAAAATTTCCGCTACCGGTTCTCCAGAACTGGTCAGAACCTGCTGAAACCCACCTCTGTTTCAAATGTTTGTGTTTACTCTGGCTTTGGTGCTGTTTTCCGAAGCCTTCAAATCCTCAGGGATAGCTGTCCCATGAAAGAGTGATTGATTTATGTTCCGTGTATATCAGCCAGGGGTCTTCCCACACTGATCAGAAAGGAATCTTAATGAAATAATCCATGCTGGAAATGTTTGGTTTTTTTTTTTGCTCAGCGTGTAAGCATCTCCGGATTAATTTAAACCAGGGGTGGCTGATTGGGGAATTCTGGGAGTTGAAGTCCACAAGTCTTAAAATGGCCAAGGTTGGAGCCCCCCTGATTTAAACCAAAGGTTGAAGAAGGATTTCTGAATCACTATGAAAGGCTGGCTTTGTAATGTCCTCCACTTCACCAATACCACAAGGACAGAGAAGCTGTTTGCCAGGGTGCTTGCAAAATGCAAGATCTCCCTTTGAGTTAGGTCGGGTGTCAGCAACCTGCGGCTCTGGAGCCGCATGTGGCTCTTTGGGCCCTCTGCTGTGGCTTTCTGTCGGATGATCCCACCACTGGCTGACCTTCCCCTCCCCTCCCAGTCACTCCTCGCCTGACCTGAGAAGGTAAGGGCAACGGCGGGGGATGGAGAAGCGGCCAGGGTAGCGACAGAGAGATACAGAGAGGGAGGGAGGGAGGGAGGAAGGGAGGGGGAAGAGAGAGATGTCAAAAGGGTTTTGTGGTTCCCAGTGTTTTTTAATAACCGGTTCACTGCCATAATGACCAGCTGGGTGGGTGTGGCTAGGGGGGGGGTCATGTGACTGGTAGAAATGAGTGATGTCATTGGCCACGCCCACCCAGGTTTTGTGGCTCCCGGTGTTTTCTTTTCTGTGGAAAATGGATCCAAATGGCTCTTTGAGTGTTTAAGTGTTGAGTGTTGCTGACCCCTGAGCTAGGTGGAGGGGATGATCTAATGGCAAAGGATGCTAAAGCTATTCTCAGTTAAGCACTGGTTCTGTTAACCAGGTCCTGGGAAAGGAGGAAGCCCAGAAAAAGGGATTCAGAGGTAATCCCACTTCCATCAAGGCTAACGAACACTGGTTTCCTATGGCTGTTAACTATTCAACTTGATTGGATGTCCGATCCAGATCGCAATAGCAATAAGACTGACATACCACCCCATAGCGTCAAGGTTCCAAGTAATATACCCATAGCAAACGGAACTCTGAGGCAGGTAGACTCCTGAAAGAACAGTTTTATTGGATATATATTGGCTTGAACTGGTGAAAACTAACTCTAAAGGTTCCTGTGGTTTTCACCTAATTAAAAATAAAGTCCCCCCCCCTTTCCCAAACAAATCAGTCACAAGGTACTGTCCGGTTGCTTGGAAACTTCCCTCCTCCTCCTCTCTTCAGCTACCTGTGGGAATGTCCTTGGTTCCCAGGGGAAACTATTTCGTTTTGGCTACAAAATCCCAACTATCTCTATTCCCCCCCCCCCCGTCCCCACATCCCTTATCACCATTGTGGCACCCCTGAAGCCTCCAAGATGGCCTCAGTCAGGACAGCTTCAGCGTTGACACATAGTGTGTCACAGCACTCTGTGCACGATTAACAGTGTCAGCATTATTTGAATATTGCCCCCAACCATCTGGGTCTTCCATTTTACTGACCTCGGAAGTATGGGAAGCTGAGTCGACCTCCAGCCTTATCAGGATCGCACTCCAGGCTGCGGGCAGAGTTAGCCTGCACTACTGCATTCTAACCACTGCGCCATCAGGCCGCCTAGGTTTTTCCAGGTCCAGACGGTATGCGGATGGTCCTCTTAGGCGAAGCACTCATCAACACATTGTGTGGTGTGTGGTGAGGGACCCAGTCCCTCTCTTTCTCCAGAATTGTAGCAATTAGGATAACAAACCATGCCCTTCCTGAGCTCCAAGCAGATTATTATTAATTTTTCTTTGCGCCCTGAGAGAGAAACATCTGCCGCTAACCTGGGTTCGAACTCTCAACCATCCGAGCGGGAGGCGAGCGTCTTCACCACTAGGCCACCACGCCAATCTGAATTTGCAATAAGAATCTCAAAATGGAGCCCAGCTGCCTGGGCGGACACACAGCTTTCACGGAGCCAACATAGAATCGCCTCTCTCTAAGGCAGAGGATTGACAGCACAGCTGTTCACTGCTGGATTCCAGGAAGGGGTGGCCTCTTTTCTTGGACTGTATCTCCCATGGCCACGTGCAGCAGGAGAGCCTACTCTGCAGTGTTCTGCAAGGCGCCAGATGGCAGGTTGATCTTCAGCCTCCTATCGGATTAGCACGCGTACCTGGGGTATTTTTTATTGCCGAGGCGAGGGTTGCAAGGCCAGGGTTGTCAGCAAAGCGCCTCTTAGCGATAAAACTTGATGTTCATTAGGATGAGACGCCATCTGTTTTCTTGGGGGAAGCCTACTGCAAGCACACCAGATTTCACCCAGAGATGACCGTTCGGCCAGCGTGGAGACAGCTGACGGGCGGAGTTGTGTGCCGAAGGGCTTAGAGCAAGGATTGAAGAGCACATCAATGTAGACCATGTATTAAATTTGATCCTAATCCTTGTCTAGTAGTGATAATCTCCCAAAGCCCAAACTTCTATGCAGCCTGAAAGTTTACTGGTTGATCTCGTAGAGAATAATAACCTGTCTGTTTGGGGAAGGTAGGTTTTTTTTTATGGGCTGTTGGTATTAAAACCTGGAAGGAGAAGGTTATATCTGCGTCCTTTCCCCAAGGGAGCATCCTCTATCAGGGACCACAGAAAAGGACTTTCTTAGTCGCCATCCCTCCTATGGGAGTTCAGATGAGCCTTTCCTCTCCTGAGTTTCGTCAGGACAGCTAGAACTTTTCCAGCATGCCTTCCGAGCCTTTGAATTCTCCAGCAGTTTTATGGAAGAGGTCCTTAGAAGTACCTTTTGATAGATATTTCAATTTCAAGTCAAACCAGAGCTGGAAGGAACCTTGGAGGTCTTCTAGTCCAACCCCCACTGGTCAAGCAGGAGACACTGTACCATTTCAGACAAGTGGCTGTCCAGTCTCTTCTTAAAAGCCTCCAGTGATGGAGCATCCACAAGGAGGCAAACTGTTCCACTGGTTAATTGTTCTCACTGTTAGGAATTTTCTCCTTAATTCCAGGTTGCTTCTCTCCTTGATTAGTTTCCACCCATTGTTTCTTGTCCTGCCGTCTGGTGCTTTGGAAAATAAGTTGACTCTCCTCTTCTTTGTGGCAGTCCCTCAAATATTGGAATACTGCTATCATGAGCCTGGATAGCTCAACAGACAGAGCTCTGTAATTTAACACCAGCTGTCTGCAATTAAAAATAAGATCGAATCTCGCCAGGCTCAAGGTTGACTCAGCCTTCCATCCTTTCTAAGGTAGGTAAATTGAGGACCCAGTTTGTGGGGGCAATAAGCTGACTTTGTATAAACATACAAAAGTATGAAGGCTATTGCTTAGCGCATTGTAAGACGCCCTGAGTCTCTGGAAAAGGGCGGCATATAAATCAAATTAAAAAAAAAAAAATCATGTCCCCCTTAGTCCTTTTCTCTAGACTAGCCATATCTAGTTCCGGCAACTGTTCTTTATATGTATTAATCTCCAGGCCTTTAATCTTCTTAGTTGCTCTTCTCTGCCCTTTTTCCAAAGCCCAAATTTCCTATGTACAGTATATTGTTTTCATTTCATTCCTGTGTTGCGTACGTACACTGCTCATTGCTGAGCTGATGGCAGAGTAGACTTATGTTTTCTCTGCACTTCCTGGAGGACCACCCTCCGCCCGCACTCTCAGACCCACTGTGAACTACTAGGTTAAAAGTAAGACATGAAAAATACCTACTGATGGAAGAGAATATTTGTAACTCAGGGTTGACCTCGGGGTTGACCTATTCTCCAAAGCACCTGAGGGTAGGACAAGAAGTGGGACAACAAGGTAGGACAACAAGAGCCTTGGTAGTACAGTGGTCTAAGGCACCCTGTTATTAAGAACAGCTGCCTGCAATTACTGCAGGTTCGAATCTCGCCAAGGCTCAAGGTTGACTCAGCCTTCCATCCTTTCTAAGGTAGGTAAATTGAGGACCCAGATTGTGGGGGCAATAAGCTGACTTTGTATAAATGTACAAAAAGATGAAGGCTATTGCTTAATGCACTGTAAGCCGCCCTGAGTCTCCGGAGAAGGGCGGCATATAAATCAAATTTAAAAAATAATAATAATAATAATAAAAAAAAAAAGTAATGGGTGGAAGCTTGTTAAAGAGAGAAGCAACCTAGAACTAAGGAGAAATTTTCGGACAGTGAGAACAATTAGCCAGTGGAACGGTTTGCCTCCAGAAGTTTTGGGTGTCCCTTCACTGGAGGCTTTGAAGAAGAGCCTGGACATCCATTTGTCTGGAGTGGCATAGGATCTCCTGCTCAAGCAGAGGGTGGACTAGAAGACCTCCAAGGTCCCTTTCAACTCTGGTATTCTACGTATTCTTCTATTGGTGTCCTTTCCTAAGGAAATAAATAGTATGAAGTTGTTTAAAGCTTTTATCATTGCATTTGTACAGGAGGTACTTCATTATTTTGCTTAAGCTACTATGTGTTTTTAGCGTAAATTTGATTTACTTTCTTATTTATTTAACACATTTATATGACTGCCCATCTCGCAAGAAGAGATTCTGGCAGCGTATGACAATCAGTAAAACAATAAATATAAAACCGTCGTTGTAAAAATATTAAATCTTCCATCTTAATATTAAATATTAAAATCCTAATAAAATTAAAAACACTGCAAAAATATATATAAAGTTCCCTGCTGTACTTGTAAGACAGGGACTTGTCTGGACAGTGATTATTATCCTTTGCAACCTGCAGGTGCACACAATATTTGCTGGATGGCAGGACCCAGATTCCTGGTGCTAAGCCGCCTTTAAATCTGATTTAAGGATGATGTCGCACAATAGTTTCCTCACTTGGGATTCAGGGCTTAGGCAGGGCAGTCGCTTGGCTATAAAAACCAGTTGCTGCCCAGATCCCAAACAAAAGCTGATATTTATTTTTCTCGTTGGACTCGTTGTGATTAACTTCAAACTGTACTTTCTAAAAATGGTGCTCAATGTGGAAGACACTGCCTATTTGTTGCGTAATGCTGTAAGTATTTTGGGAAGGAAAGGGAATATAGGAAAGCCAGAAACAACAACCCCCCCAAAAAATATTATTACTATTGTTTGAGATTTTTAAGTTGGAGGTAAATTTTGGAAGCTTAATTTTTTCTTTGATTGCTGATGACAATATCTACATTTAATGACTGACAGGAAACATTTATGACAGACTTTTGGCATGAAAGAGAAAAATGAATGACGTGGCTTTGATGATTAGAAAAAAAATGAGTATTAGGGAAAAAATGAGCTGCTTTGTAATCATGGAGTGAGAGATAACTTTGTAATCATACAATAGTTGTATTTGCTGCAAAAGAAATTAGAAACTGCTTCTTTTTATTTCCTTTTATCCTTTTTTTCTGCACATTTGTTTTTCCCCTACCTTTCTCTTTCGTTGTCTCCTGAATTAGTTCATGTAAGTTTTTATGTTCTCTTTAAAACTTTTAATTACATACACACGTACACACACACACTAAACAATTGTGACCCATGTGTTCCTATATATTCTCTAATTCTATAGTACTGAAGCAACTCTAGCAAGTTTTTTATTATTATTATATTAATTTTAAAAGTTAAACAATGGACGTTGCTCAACTTCTAACTCTAGCAAGTTTAACAGCCAGAGTTCATGTGGCTAATCGTATGAATTCTGCAAGGGATCAAAATAATGGGCAAATATTTCCATTGTTTTTTAACCCTCTGCATTTCTTCAGGGTGAGATATTGATAACATCCCTGCGCTGATCAAATTTACTGAACCCACTTTTACTGAACCCCAGTTATTGGCTCACATGCCTTCATTCAGACGTCTTAACAATTTCAGCCTGTCAATATGACCAAAAGTGAATATATTCATTTTTCATTTTCATTTCATTTTATTAAATTTGTATACCACCCTACTCCCGAAGGACTCAGGGCGGTGAACAGGCACAAAATAAAACACATAAATACAAAAGTTAAAACATGATTAAAACCCAATTAAATAATTTTTGCCCGAGACAATTTAAGACTCCCAATAATTTAAAACGAATTAAAATTTCAGTTTAAAAATTTAAAAGAAGGGGAGAAAATTAGGCCAGGCCGGCCTGCTGGAATAGGAGTGTCTTCAAAGCACGGCGGAAAGTGTGCAGATCCGGGATCCTCCGTATCTCCGGGGGGAGCTCGTTCCAGATAGTAGGTGCCCCCACAGAGAAGGCCCTCCCCCTAGGGGCTGCCATATGGAACACGTAGTCCCTAACATCTGGCAAAGATTGGGTTGTTGTGTCTCCCCGATGTGGGATGGGAAAGAGAGAATCGGGTGATTTTCTCTGATAGAAGTTGGCAATCGTATGAAGTCATACAGTAGGCTTGCAGAGAATAGTAGTAATAAAGGAGACTTTGTAGGAAATGAGGGATCCGTGGTACTCTCTGAGCTTGGTTATTTTCTTGCAGAATCTCAAACTGGGAGTTGAGTTGATTATTATTTCTCCAAGGGGTCCTTGGTGCTCTCTGAGCTTAGTTGTTTTCTTGTAGACATTTCATGACCCAAACTAGATAACATCTTCAGTGCTAGAAGGTACCTACTCCCTTCTAACACTGATGATATTCCCTAGTTGGGTCATGAAATGTCTGCAAGAAAACAACCAAGTTCAAAGAGCACCCAAGGACCCCTTGGAGAAATAATAATCAACTCAACTCCCAGTTTGATCCTCTCTTTAACGTTTACTCCTCTTTGTTCTGATGGGAACTCCAAATAGCTCATTACTATGGAATTCTTTTGCCCTTGTAGGTACAAATGGATAATTTGTCACTGAGGACTTGAATGATGCACTGGCAGACGTGGTGAATAGAATCCAGCAGAGCTACTTAAAGTAGCTTTGACTGCTGCTGCCAGGTGTTGGATGTTAAATACTTGGTGGGATTCAGAAGCCTTTTTGTTGAGGTGCGGATGGCTAATGCTGCCTTCTCCCCACAGGAACAAGACATTGAGACCGTCCATGGGTCAGTCCATGTCACCATGTGTGGGACACCCCGGGGGAACAGACCTGCTATTCTAACATACCATGATATTGGGTTGAATCGTAAGTATGATTTGCCCATTCTCATAACTATCTGGCAGTGGAGAACTTCTTCTTTCTGGCTTAGTTACTCTGTTTTGTATCTTGTGACCTAATCAGTGGTGGGTTTCAAAAAATTTTTTACTACCGGTTCTGTGGGTGTGGCTTGGTGGGCATGGCAGGGGAAGGATACTGTAAAATCTCCATTCCCTCCCCAATCCAGGGGAAGGATACTGCAAAATCCCCATTTCTTCCCGATCAGCTGGGACTCGGGAGGCAGAGAATAGATGGGGGTGGGGCCAGTCAGAATTTTTACTACCGGTTCTCTGAACTACTCAGAATTTCCACTACTGGTTCTCCAGAACCGGTCAGAACCTGCTGAAGCCCACCTTTGCATTGGGGCCACCAAGTCTGGTTTATGCCATAATTCTTCAATTTCGATTGAATGGGTGAAATCTAAAAATTTTCCCTACCGGTTCTGTGGGCGTGGCTTGGTGGGCATGGCAGGGGAAGTATACTGCAAAATCTCCATTCCCACCCCACTCCAGCGGAAGGATATTGCAAAATCTCCATTCCCTCACCACTCTGGGGCCAGCCAGAGGTGGAATTTGCCGGTTCTCTGAACTACTCAAAATTTCTGCTACTGGTTCTCCAGAACCTGTTAGAACCTGCTGAAACCCACCTCTGGATCTAATGTAGTTTTTCTGAATAAGGTATCCATCCTGTCTGATGGGACTGCAATTCCCAGGATTCTCACCCAGCTTCCAAGCTGCCCTGGGAATTCTGGGAGATGCAGTCCTGACATACCCGAAGAAGAAATATTTAGAACGACTGGTGTTAATCCAAATGTTTAATGCAGTGTTGGCTGAGTTCACATACGATGTTCAACTATGTCTTGTTTCAATTGGCTTTTGAAGAAGCTATAATGGCATGGCAAAAAAAAAAAAAGTCCCAGGATTTGAAAATCAATACGCTCACCGCATTAATGGCTTGGCACAACACAGTAGGCATCCCCATTCAACAAATATTTTTATATGTTTGTGAGCTGCTGGATAATTCATGAAGGGCAGAAATTCCTTGGTTGAATCAGAACGATTGGGAATTGGTCATGCTAAATGTGTGGGATTTAAATTTTGGGAATCCTTCATCAAATCTTCGGTATAACAAAGTCCACTTTAGTTGCGGCTACGCAATAGCTGAGGACTTAAGTGTTGTTTTTACATACGAAACTGCATTTTTTTAAATAGCAAAAATAGGTCTGTCAAAAAGACCACAGGAAAATGGTTTTGAGATTTTTTTTTCTTTCATCCAGCAACAGTCTCTTCAGCTAGAAATGAACGTTGTGCAAACTGCAGGCCCAAATGGATGAAAAAGTGATGAATTTATTTATTTATTTATTTATTATTTTATTTTATTTTATTTTATTTTATTTTATTATTTTATTTTATTATTTTACTTTATTTTATTTTATTTTTTTATTTATTATTTTATTTTATTTTATTTTATTTTATTTTATTTTATTTTATTATTTTATTAGATTTTTATACCACCCTTCTCCCACAGGACTCAGGGCAGTGAACAGCCAAGTATAAAAACATCACATACAAAATTTTAAATTTTAAAAAGAATTAAACAAAATTTTGGCCCAAAAGTTTAAAACACCCCAACTAAAATCCATTTACAATTAAAAATATCTAGGGGGGGGGGGGTTAAGCCAGCCCGGCTTGATGAAATAAGAAAGTTTTAAGGGCACGGCGAAAAGCACGGAGATCTGGGATCCTACGTATGCTTGACTCTGTATACTCCAAGTCAGTGCTTGACTTCGAGTAGTCCACATATTCATACTCAGAAGAAAAGTTCCTTTTCAGATCTGTGTTGCGAAAAAATGCAGAGAAATAAAGCAGGCATCTGTGCGGCTCGCTCTCCTGAAAAACTGCTTTTCTTAAAACGTCCATCAAGCCAGGGCTGATTTTTTCTAGAATTGCAAACATCTCTATTTTCATAATGTGCGTAGATGGTGACAAGCTGACCTACCATGCCTGGCCGTTTCCCCATCAATAAAGTTGCTAGGGCTCTGTTGTGCCATTAGTCGCTCTTGAGAAAGTCTTTTCCCAAGTTTTGCCTGTTTAATGACGTTGCAACTTCTCCTTTGCTTCCTTCTAAAGACAAGATGTGCTTCAACCCCCTCTTCAATTACGAGGACATGCAGGAAATTACACAACATTTTGCAGTCTGCCACGTGGATGCCCCCGGACAGCAAGACGGAGCGCCTTCCTTCCCGCCTGGGTTAGTGGCTCCTACTAACTCTGTGGATTTTAATTTGGAGGTTTTAGCCCAGTGGTGAAATCCATTTTTTTTACTACTGGTTCTGTGGGCGTGGCTTGGTGGGCATGGCTTGTGGGCATGGCAGGGGAAGGATACTGCAAAATCTCCATTCCCACCCCACTCCAGGGGAAGGCTATTGCAAAAACCACATTCCCACCCCATTCTGGGGCCAGCTAGAGGTGGTATTTGTTAGTTCTCCGAACTGCTCAAAATTTCCGCTACTGTTCTCCAGAACCTGCTGGATTTCCCCCGTTTTAGCCTCAATTCCAAAGCGATTCATATGGGAAAGGGGAGAAATTCTACTGGCCAGGTTTTTTTCTTGTTGTTTCTGAAGCATATTTTTAATTTCCCAATTCTTATTTCTTCTCTGGGAAAATAGATTTACAAATGGTGCGACCAAGCTTGTAGTACAAGTAGTCCTTGATTTACAACCATTTGTTAGGGGACCATTTTAAATTAAAACAGCAGTGAAAAAAGTGAAAAAGTAACTTATAACTAGTTTTCACACTTAGGAGCGTTGCAGCATCCCCATGGTCACGTAATTTACATTCAGATGCTTGACAACTGACTCCCATTTATGATGGGTGCAGTGTCCCAAGGTCATGTGATCCCCTTTTTCAACCTTCTGACAAACAAAGACAATGAGGAAACCAAATTCACTTAACAACCATCTTTCTATTTTGAGAACTGCAGTAATTCACTTAATAAATGTGGTGAGAAAAGTCTTAAAATTCACTTTACAAATTTCTCACTTAGCAACATAGATTTTGGGCTCAATTGTCATAAATTGAGGGCTACCTGTAGTGTGTGTGTGTGTGTGTGTGTGTGTGTGTGTGTCTAAGCATGCCATTGTCAGGGTTCCAGGTAACGCCCCCAACGAAAGAAGACTCCAAGGCTAGAAATTCCCCAAAGTTCCATTTTATTAGAGATGTCATATTGGCGCATCTGGGAAAACCCGAATCTGAAAGCTTCCAGGTTTTCCCCACCCAAAGGAAAGTCCAAGTCCCTGCCCAGCACCCACAAGTCCATCACATGGTGCAATCAATGCACTGTCCCAACTGAAGATGCCTCCCAGCCACACCCCTCCAGGTGCAGGGCAAGATGTCCTTGACTCTCTGAGAAAGGAATGTTATTATGACTATATATCACCCATGCTCCATACAATCCCCCCTCCCAGTTTCCCACAGCACTAAATGTGGCAGGCCTGAAGTTCCAATGCAAAGATGGCTTCCGGGCCTGAGGGATTTGTAGTGTGCCATGATTCCCTCACCCCAGTTATCTTTCCTCAAGGCTAAGCAAACCCTAGTTCTTCAAACTCTCTTTATTGATATGAATTTATACTGCTTGGTTTGTTCTTGATGCCCTCCTTTCTCCAAATCCTCCTTAAGTGAGGAGTCAGGTCTGAGGTGATCAACCCAGAATGAAGTAGAACAACTACTTGCCATGTTTTGGAAAATGAGTTACATCTTTCTAACATTTGTTTTATAGGTACATGTATCCCTCCATGGATCAGCTATCTGACATGCTTCCTGGAGTTCTAAAACAATTTGGGTGAGTAAAATAGAATACCTCAAGTTTTTCCAATCAAGCTTCAGAGAAACCATTTTCCTATTCAGCATCCCCCAAACAGAAAATGGTCACATATCTGTCTTGTTCTCTCTGGTGGTTATTAGAACTGAAAAGGTTTTAGAATCCATTGTACTTCGGAGCAGAAGGGGTTGAAGGACTCCGCATCTCTCTCATTGGGCTGGTTAATTGGAAAAAGAAAACTTTCACATCTGATGGCCGTAGTAACAGTAGATGGAATAGAATAGAATAGAATAGAATAGAATAGAATAGAATAGAATAGAATAGAATAGAATAGAATAGAATAGAATAGAATAGAATAGAATAACAGAGTTGGAAGGGACCTTCTTCTAATCCAACCCCCTGCTTAGGCAGGAAACTACACTACTTCAGACAAATGGTTATCCAACATTTTCTTAAAAACTTCCAGTGTTGGAGCATTCACAACTTCTGGAGGCAAGTTGTTCCACTGATTAATTGTTCTAACTGTCAGGAAATTTCTCCTTGGTTCTAAGTTGCTTCTCTCCTTGATTAGTTTCCACCCATTGCTTCTTGTCCTACCCTCAGGTGCTTTGAAGAATAGCTTGACTCCCTCTTCTTTGTGGCAGCCCCTGAGATATTGGAACATTGCTATCATGTCTTCTCTAGTCCATCTTTTCATTAAACTAGACATACCAAGTTCCTGCAACCGTTCTTGATATGTTTTATGTTTAGACAGGTTGAACATTCTTTTAAAAGCAGATTCCTCTGCCACCATCCCCAAAATATATTTTATTCTGATACAATTCCACTGGCAGAGAAATAGTTAAATTCACTCCCTCTGAATTGTGTGTGGTTGGTTTCTGAATTAAAAGTGTTGACTGGTTATTAAGCAATAAGTTTAATTTAAAATTTCAATATAAGGAAAACTCAGTTTTATTTAACTGTTTGCTGTACTGCTCAATAGCCTTCTCTCTGCATCTAGTTGAATGGTGCAGAATCTGTTCTTTTATGAAGAAATCTAAAACTCGCAGAGCTAATCTTTAAACTAGTCGATATGATTAGAGCAAATATTTGTGCACGGGAGCTAAGACTAAACTATTTACCCTGACATATCTAGAGCACAAGGTCAAATCTTAAATCTTCATGCCATCTTTAAGGGCTTGTGCTGTGACAATTTTTGTTTGCTTTTTTGTGGAGGGAATGGAAATTAACTTGTTGGGTTTTTTTTTTTTCTTTTTAGATTGAAAAGTGTGATCGGAATGGGGACTGGAGCTGGGGCCTACATTTTGACCCGATTTGCTGTAAGTTGGGAATAGGGGTCGTTTGCTTTGCTTCTTAGTTGCACATTTTGTAAAACTATTATAAACTTGAGTACTACACTGTTTCCAGCTTCACATCTTCTGATCTGCTTAAACTTACTTGATAGCAGACATCCAGTATCAAAGAAACAAAAATCAAAATGTGACGTAACTTCTTCCTCACCAAATAATGGCTGAGATTTGAGCAGCCAAAATACAGAGAGGAGATATTTCACAATATTTCTGTAGGAGATGACCAGGCTAAGCCTGAGAAAGGGGTCAAATGTGTCATTGGTCTCGAGTCCCTTCACGCCCACGAGAGATCTAAGCCCAGCCCACCTTGAATTCCATTGACTCTTTCCTTCCTCCAATTTGCTTTGACTGTTAGTAGTTCAGAGCTACTAAGATACAGAGCTTTAGCATACAATAAACCAACATATTCATCTGAACTGCCTAGACTCCTGATTTTCCTGCACTTGACAATTTCCCAACCGCAACAGAAGAATCCAATTTGTCATCATTCAGGTGACAATACTGCTCTGACATGCATGATTCCTGAAGCAGACCTTCTGCACATGGCATGGTTTTTCCCCTGGAAGACAGTAAAATTAATTTTAATTTAAATAAAATGGTCACTGGGTGTGAGTTGGGCAGCCATATATCTATTTAATAAATAAATGTCTACTTCCAACAAATCTTCAGAATGATGATATGGGAAGAATTGTTTTTCTTTTCCCAAATGATGGGGGAAGTCCTCAAAAAAAAAAAACCCACCCCAATTTTTACCTCAGACCCCCCCCCCCATCATATCTGGTTGTTTGCTCATAATTGCCTCTTCAATCTGCAGCTTAACTACCCTGATATGGTGGAAGGACTCGTTCTTATCAACGTCAATCCATGCGCCGAAGGGTGGATGGACTGGGCCGCAACCAAGGTAAAGACGTCATTTGTGTAAACTTACCTTAAAACAGATCAAGATGTGCTTAAAACCGCAGGGATTACAGAAATAAACTTTGGATTTATTTGGGATTTAGAAGCTAAGCTATTGTTGTTTTTTAATGTTTCTTCATTCTTTGAAGCTATAGAGTGAGGGAACTCATAAAATATAAGAGTTCAGTGTATCCTTTCAGGACTATATACATTTAATGGCAGAAGAAAACACACTTCTTGACTTACGACCACAGTTGAGCCCAAAATTACTGTTGTTAAGTGAGACATTAGTTAAGTGAGCTTTGCCCCACTTTACGACTTTTCTTGACACCGTTGTTAAGTGAATCACTGCAGTGGGTAAGTTAAGTTGGATAAAAAAAGATGGCCTCCAAGGGCTGACATTAGTAACCTGGTTGTTAAGTGAATCTGGCTTCCCTACTGACTTTGTTTGTCAGAAGGTCGCAAAAGGGGATCACATGACCCTGGAAACCCAGCAACGGTCATAAATATGAACCAATAACCAAGCATCTGAATTTTGATCCTGGAGATGCTGCATACATCGTAACTATGAAAAAAACGGTCATAAGTGACATTTTTCAGTACCATTGTAACTAAACGGTCACTAAACGGAACTGTTGTAAGTCAAGGGCTACCTGTATATAATTGAACGTCAGTGCGTTAACATGACTTGAGTTAATGGTACATGATCCCTGGAGTATTTGAATTATCCTAAAATGTACTTCTTCGTTTGTTTGTTTTTAAATGTCTAGATTTCTGGATGGGCTCATGCTTTACCAGACATGGTTATTTCACATCTTTTTGGCAAGGTAAGCCTCCTTCTTAAATAATCATATTAAAATGTACAGCTCAACCTTTATCTTTCTCGGGATACGAAGGATTGATTGTAGCCAAGGGATGCCATCTGTACCAGCGGTCACCAACTGGTGGTCCGTGGACCACTGGTGGTCCGCAAGAAAATTTTGGTGGTCCGCAGAAAAATTATTTGCATTTTTTATATTGCACTAAATCAGGGGTCCTCAAACTACAGCCCCTGGGACAGATACGTGCAATGAACGCTTGTGTTGCTGCAGAGAATCTTTTTGTGCGGGTCGGAGGATGGCAGAAATTCTGACTTGGGGTCTGCTTCAGTCTCCTGGTGTGGGGCTTTGGGCAAAGGCTAGAAGGAAGTGCCACTGGTGGCAAAGAGACGGAGGGCCTTGTTCCAGTGGGACTGCATCATGGCCTGGAACTGACTGACCATCTCAGCCCGCTGAGCTTCCAGGTGCCGGTATTTGGCTTTGTACTCCCACAGGTCTTCCCTCTGCTTGGAAAGCCTATGCTCGTAGTCCTCAGTGAGGTGCTTCTGCTGAGCCTCCTTCTCGGCCAGATCCAATTTGAGCTGAGCCAGCTGTTTTGTCAACTCTTTCTCGTGGTGGCTGCTTAGCTCCAACAACTGCTTCCTGTTGGGGCCCTAAAGAGCCCGGGCAGGCAGGCGAGGAGTGGCTGGGAGGGGAGGGGCGAGTACAGGCCGGCGAGGCACCCCTCAACGCAAGTGACATTGAGTTGGCCATGCCTACCCAGTCACATGCCCATCTAGCCACGCCCACCCAGCTGGTCATTAGGCAGATATTAGTTGTCCGCGGGATTTAAAATTATGAATTTAGTGGCCCCTGAGGTCTGAAAGGTTGGTGACCCCTGATCTATACAATTGAAGAACTTTTTTACATTTTCCTGTTATTTTTTTTTTAATCCTGCTTGATTAGGCCCAATCTCTTTAAAAGTTAGGATAGTTACGTGTTGGGATTGTTCTCATGTTTTGAACATTTGTATATTCACAAACGGGCCATCCTAAAGTTACAATTACTGATAGTATAACAGAATAACAGAGTTGGAAGGGTCCTTGGAGATCACCTGTCCAACCCCCTGCTGAAGCAGGAACCCCATATCATTTCAGACAAATGGTAGATACGATAAATGATAAAAGAGAATATTTGCAGCTTAAAGTTGAACTGTGGGGTCCTGGATGCTCTCTGAACTTAGTTGTTTGCTTCCAGCATTTCATTACCCAACTAGGTAACATCATCAATGCTAGAAGGGAGCAGGGTTTGCTCTTCGTTTGCCATGCCAATATTAGTGCATTGTAGTTCCTCGATTAGGCTCTTGTTGCAAGTTCATCTCTAACCTTGTACACATGCTTACGTGACCTTGTAATATGACATAGTTCACACTTTCCATTCATGAACAAATCGGCAAGCACTCTTATTTAAGCTTGCAAAAACATCCTGCTAAGTCATTGTTGCTCTTTCCAGATGTTCTCCCTCTTCCTGGTCTTAACTGATATTTGATGAGAATGTTTCTTAAAATCTAGGATGAGATTCACAGCAGCCACGACTTGATCCATACTTACCGCCAGCACATCATCAATGATATGAACCAAAACAATCTCCATCTGTTTGTCAACTCTTACAACAGGTAATACGCCACTGAACTTTTCAGAACACATAGGAAAATATTCGTTGCTGCTATTCAGGGGGAGAATCAGTAACAGGATCTGAGATTGTTTTGGAGATCTTGCTACCCAGCTCTGATGAGAAGCTTAACTTCTAAACTTGGGATTCCCGCTGACATTTAAATTTAAATTTGTCAATGAAAACTCCTTGAAGGAAGGATTCCAGAGAGAGGGACAAAGAGATAGCATATTCAAACTTAAGAATGATACATCTGATGATATTTGTTCTCTTCTGTTGAGTGGTCTGAGCATTGTGTTTTTAATCTTTTGGAACAACACTGAATTCAGGTAGTACTTGACCTACAACCACAACTGAGCACCAAAGTTTTTGTTGCTAAGTGAGACATCTGTTAAGTGAGTTTTGCCACATTTTATGAACTTCCTTGCCACAGTTGTTAAATGAATCAGTTGTTAAGTTAGTAACATGTTTGTTAAGTGAATCTAGTTTCTCCATTGAGTTTGCTTGTCGGAAGGTCACAATGACCCCGGGACATGGCAACCGTCATAAATACGAAACAGTTGCCAACTATATGAATTTTTATCATGTGACCACGGGGATGCTGCAACAGTCACAAGTATGAAAAACAGCCATAAGTCCCTTTTTTCAATGCCATTGTAATTTCAAATGGCACTAAACTAACTGATCCTGGGTAGAGGCAGATATTTCTCTCTCTGGGCACACTGAAAATATATCTCTGCTGAACAAAACTCTGCATTGGTGACAGGAAGAGCATCCGGCCATTAAACACTCTGCTAGCTCCTTTCAGTTGCCCAGATTCCACCCCCGCAGGGGATTATGGGGTCGTTAAATAAAGATAATGACTAAAATGAAGTGCTGTAAGTCAAGAACTACCTGTACTCAGAATTTAATTGAAAGCAGGAACACCAGATTAGCAGTCCCTCTCGACTTGTTTAGTTGGGAGTACACATTAGTCACAATACTCATATTGATAGCTTCTTCCTACCTTTTATGTGGAAATGAGCTTTAAAAGTTGCATATGTAATAACTTCTCACAATTGTTTCCTGTTTGTTTTGCAGCCGAAGAGATCTAGACATTGAGCGTCCAGTTCCAGGAGTAAACGTGGTTACTCTGCAGTAAGTGTTTGTCACAACCAGCCTTTTAATGTTGGGTTCAAAAAAAGGGGGCATAGCGTTTTCTTGGCCTTCTTTCTGGAAATGGTAAAAATCCTGGTGATAACAACACGTTGCAAAACGCACAAAAGGGATGCTGGCTCACTAAAACATGGTTTAACAGCCCTAGCTAATGTAGGCTTGATCAGAAGCTGATGGTTGATCTTCCCAGCTGATAAGGCCAATGATAAGAGCATGTACTAGCAATAGCATTTAGACTTATATACCGCTTTACAGTGCTTTACAGCCCTCTCTAAGCGGTTTACAGAGTCAGCATCTTGCCCCCAACAATCTGGGTCCTTAGTTTACCCACCTCAGAAGGATGGAAGGCGGAGTCAACCTTGAGCCTGGTGAGATTCAAGCTGCCAAATTGTGGGCAGCCTGCAGTCAGCAGAAGTAGCTTGCAGTAGTGCATTCTAACCACTGCGCCACCGTGGCTCATAGTGGAGTCTACAATGTGGAAAGATTGCCTGATTCCTTATTGGGGTCAGCCTGCAGTCTGCATTGTGTCCTTACTGAAGCTTTGATGAAGATTATAACCCTCAGTCTCAGTTTCTACTTTGGAGCGTACAAATTTAAGAAATGAATAGTGGTCTACCTTATCACAAGGTGCTCTTGCGCCAGTCACTGTCTCTCAGCCCTAGGAAGGAAGGTTGGTTTGCAATGGCAAACCATTCCTGAAAAACTTTGCCCAGAAAACTGCAGGGACTGGTCCAAGCAATCACCAGGAATTAACACTGACTCTAATCATCATCATCTTCATTTTTAACAACCTCATAATCCCTTGTGAGGTGGAGTCTGGGCAACTAAATGGAGCTAGCAGAGTGTTTTAATGGCTTCCTGTCGCCAGTGCAGAGTTTTGTTCAGCAGATATATTCTCAGTGTGCCCAGAGAGAGAAATCTCTGCCTCTACCTAGGATCGAACTTACAGCCTCCTGACTGTGAGGCGAGAGCTCCACCTCTAGGCCACCGTAAGGCACCTGAAAAAACAAAAACAATAAATGGTAGAAGCCAAGAATGAGTGATAGCAGAAGAAAACTCATTCTTAAATAGAAATGAGAGCAAGGGAGCTCAACCACGTGGTTCCTGAGGCTAAATTAGTTTTCCAACCATACATCCAATTTTGCTATGGTGCCAATGAAAAGATTCAGCCTGTCATGGCAGCAACAAAGGAGGAAGGCAATAAGCACTGCTCCAATGATCCAAGCATTCATTTTATATTGTTATTTATTTATATCATTTGAGCGAAAAAGTGCAGGCGTTGAAGCCAGCATAATCATCGCTTTTGCAATCCCCTTTTATGTATTTGGGGGATAGAAAAAAAAAATCGAGCATTACTCATATTATCCTAAACAAACTTTGATCCTACTTATGATGACCGTAATAATTTGGCTGTATTTAGGTTTTTACGAAATCGAAAGGGTTCATTATTCTCAACAAGGCAACACCTTGAGTTTGATTTGGTCGAATATCAATATCGATCTTTCTCTGATACGGTTTAAAGAAGTGCAAAGCCACTGACTCTTATTTCAATTGTTTGCTTTCAGGTGCCCTTCACTGTTAGTGGTTGGAGACAGTTCTCCTGCAGTTGACGCTGTGGTAAGTATATAATAGCAAAGGCAGGAAATTACATTCATACGTATGTATGTACCGTTTCCCCCCCGAAAATAAGACCCTGTTTTTCAGGGATGTCTTATTATTTTGGGGCGCGTGGAGCAAGACGGGGCTCCTCTTGCCGTCTTACCTGATTTCCAGCTCTGTCTCCCTAACCAGAGGAAATGGCGGGGACCGGCTGTGCATGAGTTTAAATATTTTCAGGGAGGGCTTATTTTCGGGGGGGGGGGGCTTATTTTAGTGCATGCGCTCAGGAGCCTGAGTGGCGTAGGAGGCTAATGCCTCCTATTAAGGCAGCATTTAACATCCAGCTGCCTGCAATTACTGCGAGTTCAATTCTCACCAGGCTCAAGGTCGACTCAGCCTTCCATCCTTTCTAAGGTGGGTAAAATGAGGACCTGGTTTGTGGGGGCAATAAGCTGACTTTGTATAAAATATACAAAAGTATGAAGGCTATTGCTTAATGCATTGTAAGCCGCCCTGAGTCTCCGGAGAAGGGCGGCATATAAAAATAAATAAATAAAAAAAAAGCCCGATTGGGCTTATTATCAGGGGATGTCTTATTTTAGGGGAAACAGGTTACCTACATACATACATACCTGTGTTCCCCGAAAATAAGACCCTGTCTTATTATTTTTTTTGCCACCAAAAAAGGCGCCAGGTCTTATTTTCAGGGGGAGATGTCATCCCTCCTTTTCGCTGTCAGAGGCCTTCAGGAACTTTTTCTGCAGCCGGCAAGGCTTTCCTGAAGGTCTCTGCAGTCAATAACAAAGCTCCGGATTTTTCCTGAGCTCTGTTATCAGCTGCAGAGGCCTTCAGGAAAGCCTTTCCGGCTGTAGAAGAAATGGGCCGGCAAGGCAAGTGTCGGGATGTGCGAGGCCTGCCTGCAACTGTCCGAAGGTAACTAGTAGAGCAACTCCACCCTCCCATCCCCACCCTAGCTTAATTTTTACCTGTGCACCCTGGAGTGGGTGGGGTCTTAATTAGGGCTTATTTTGGGGATATAGCTTAATATCAGGCGTACATGTAAAAACCAAGCTAGGACTTATTTTTGGTAGGTTGTATTTTCAGGGAAACACAGTACATACATGCATACATTCCCCCGGTTTTCTTCTGAGCAGGCAACCTCATTCAGTATTTCTCTTTAAGGATCACGACCTGTTTATTTTAACTTCTGCCCTCCAGGATTTGAAATAATGTCCCTAACAGTCCATTGAAGTTACTTGAAAATTGGAGGGGAAATTAAGTTTGGGAAATGGCAGTTTATCTAGGACTGATAGCCCAAGCCTAATATTGCATCAGTTCCTAAGGCTTACATATAAATTATGAAATAGAGCTCTCCTGGATTCAAGATAGTTCGGTCCTGTGAGTTTATTGCCATCGCATCTTTCTAAGTTTCTGAGATAAGCTAGAGTAGCCATCACAGGCTGGTACCTTGGAAATAATCCCAACCATTGTATGCCTGATCCGTTTGGGTCAAATCAGATAAGATTGAAGAGTAATGATTTAGTTGAAGTTACTCATTAAGCTTCATAGTTAAGTGAGGGACTGAACAGGTTTGTCTGTTCCTGGACTAAGTTCCTGGACTAAGTATGAGCTGTGAGAAGTGAGAACTTCTTACAACACTGTTGGGGATATTGTGATGAAGTAGCCAAACCGTGGGAAGCAGTGGTGAAATTCAAAATTTTTTACTACCGGTTCTGAGAGTGTGGCTTGGTGGGCGTGGCTTACTGGGCATGGCAGGGGAAGGATACTGCAAAATCTCCATTCCCACCCCACTCCTGCAGGAAGGATATTGCAAAATCTCCATTCCCACCCCACTCCAGGGGAAGGATACTGCAAAATTCCCACCCTACTCCTGGGGGAAGGATATTGCAAAATCCCCATTCCCACCCCACTCTGGGGCCAGCCAGAGGTGGCATTCTCCGAACTACTCAAAATTTCCGCTACTGGTTCTCCAGAACCTGTCAGAACCTGCTGGATTTCATCCCTGGTTGGAAGGGATATGCAAGAAACAGATCTCAGAGACAAGCTACGTGTGAAGTATTTATGTCGTTTCAAATGGAGGACTCAAAAAAAATAAATAAGTAGATCCAGTTCATTACCAGAATCACTAAACACTTAAATCACAGCCTTCTCTTCTTGCATCACATTTTCAGTGAAAAATTACTTACTAGGCAATGTAGTTCTTACAGGAATTAAAAGCAGTACCTATAATCAACAACGAGAGTTTCTCCCGCAATCTAAATAATAGGGTAGGTTTGGAAGCTGGTCATTTGGATATCAATTCCAGCCGTCTGTTCAAGCAGGAATCAAAATGAAAGCATCCTGACAGCTGTTGGGAGACAAGGAGAGGGATTAAATTCCTTCCGTAGCTGACCGTCTTGAAACCTGAGGTAGATAGATAACTTGTGGTCTTCAGGCTACATGGAGTTCAAGGCATAATTTCAGAAGTCCTGTTTTTGAATATCAGCAAAGGGGGAATGAATGGGTGCTGCTGCCAACTTTGAACTTTTGCATCCCCAAGATAGATTTGTGAAAAACAGGAAAACAGAATTCCCCTTCCTGCCTGTTAAGGAACAGTGAGGGCATCAGAAAAAAATAATGGAATGTCAAGCGATGCTTTTTAGCACCCAGAATTTCACTAGCGACTTCCTGAAATCCTCCACAGGTAGTTCCTGACTTACGACCATAATAGAGATCGGAAAATTCATTGTTAAGTGGTGCGGTCATTAAGTGAGACCCCACAGGATCGCCCATTGCTACCTCCTTCTGGCTTCCCCATTGATTTTGCTTGTTTGGAAGCTGGCTGAGGCGGCCACAAGTGGTTACCACATGACCTCAGGCCATTGCAACTGTGGTAAATGTGTGTTAGTTGCCAAGCACCCAAAATCATAATTGTCACCGTGGGGGCAACCACAGTAGTCATCGATGTGAGGACTGGTTGTAAGTCACTTTTTCCAACACCGTTGTAACATCAAAAGACCCCAAAAGAATGGCTGTAAGTTGGAGTCTACTTGTAATGGAATCCCTTCACGAGGTGAAGACTTCTCCTTAAAGCAAGTAGGCCCGGAAGCTCTAAAAACTGCATACAATGGGCTTTTCTTGAAAATGTGATGTGAAAGCTCAGCTTTTCTCTCCTTCTGTCTCTTCCCTTTCCTCACAGGTGGACTGCAATGCGAAGCTTGACCCAACAAAGACCACACTTTTAAAGGTAACCACCTCTGGCCCAAAGCAGAGCTCTTGGGATTGATGTAGAGCAGAGGTCTTCAAACTTGGCAGCTTTAAGACTTGTGGACTTCAACTCCAGAATTCTGGGAGTTGAAGTCCACAAGTCTTAAGGCTGCCAAGTTTGGGGACCCCTGATATAGAGAGTTCTGATTTTTGTGAAAAGGACTATTTATTTATTTATTTATGTATGTATGTATGTATGTATGTATGTATGTATGTATGTATGTATGTATTTATTTATTTATTTATTTGTTTAATTTGTCGAACATCTACTAGATAACAGATATAAGTATAAACATGGACATGAACTTAGGAATGAGTACAAGTAAATGGGGACAGTAGGACTGGGATGGTAGGCACGATGGTGTGCTTATGCACGACCCCCCTTACGGACCTCTTAGGAATGGGGTGAGGTCTACGGTAGACAATTTAAGGTTAAAGTTATGGGGGTTTGGGGAAGTAACCACAGAGTCAGGTAGTGCATTCCAGGTTCTGTTACTGAAGTCGTATTTCCTGCAATCGAGTTTGGATCAGTTTACCTTGAGTTTGTATTTATTGTTTGCCCGTGTATTATTGCGGTTGAAGCTGAAGTAGTCATTGACAGGTAGGACGTTGTAGCAGACAATTTTGTGTACTACACTTAGGTCAGACCGTAGGCGGCGTAGTTCTAGGTTTTCCAATCCCAAAATTTCAAGCCTGGTTGCATAAGGTATTCTGTTGTGAACAGAGGAGTGGAGTACTAGAGACTAGAGGAAGGGTGTCCAACCTTGGCCACTTCAAGACCTGTGGATGTCAACTCTCAGAATTCATGGCTGGCTGGAGAATTCTGGGAGTTGAAGTGGCCAAGGTTGGACACCCCTGGACTACAGAGTGTTTTGATCCAGGTGTTAGTAGTTAAAGCAGTGCAACTGGCTGAGAGATACACTACACTAAGCAAATAGTAGTGAAATCAAAGAGAGAGGTAGGAAGCTGAAGGCTTATGGAAGTCACTCTTCCTTCTTGACTGATAAAAATCACCGGCCTATATTTTTGCACAAGCATTAGGGCTCTTAAATGTAATTAGGGGTCAGTAGATAATACTACTGTTTAGAAATTTGTCCCATAATAGATTTTAATCCTGCTCGGAGGGACGTGTGCAGCCTCATGTGGTAAACCTGCATCATTTCATTGACCCAGGTCAAGCTTAATACAGTAAACACTTAAGAAGCTTCTAGGGTTGAGAAGTTTCTTCAGGCATTATGAGCGCTGCCAGATTTTTCTGGAACTCAAAGCCTTTGTTCACATCCCTCGTTCTATATTTAGTCTTTGAGGGGGGGTGTCATTTCATACTGGTGATGAAGGAGTGCAGTTTGGAGCAGAATTATAATTTTTTCCTATATTCCTGATCTGGCAAGGTGGACAGAACAATGATCAATTGGACGGAAAATTCTTTCAAATTTTTCCCACCCATGCAAATGTCTGTGGAGATTCTCAGTCATCCAGGTCATGGTTGTCCCAAAGGGGCTTTTTCAAGAGGCCACTGGACTTCCTTGGTTTTTCTTTGAAGACAGAGCTGAAGAAGCTTCTTGGATGAGAAGCAAAACGTCTTCAAAGAAAAAACCAGAAAGTCCAGTGGCCTCTCGAAAAAGCACCTTTGAGAGACACCCATGCAAATGGTGGAAAGAGAATTCTTTCTGTCTAGTTTGGAAGTTGGGCCATGAGTCAAAACAGGCCGATGGATTCGAAGGATGGTAGAACCTGAGTTTTCAGTTCTGTTTTGGACATTTGATGACAGCTGAGTCAACAATTGGTTGTCCTGAATTTTCCCTCAAACCGTAGAGACATCTCAAATGTCGTAATTCCGAACAAGAATTGCATTTCGAATCCAGTTATTAATTTAGTTAGTGTATGCCTTTTCAGCTAGTAACTTGCCTTCTCACAAAGAGATGGTGACTAAATCAAAAAGAGAAAAGGGATATTCATTCAGCAGAATTGTGGTAGACAGTAGCCTTCCTAATTTGGTGTCCACCAGTACAGATGTATTTGCTTGTGAATTCCCAAACAGCTGAGTAGAATTCTGGGAGTTGAACATATCAACATATATGAAGGACTGATGTGAAGGATCAGCTTCTGGACATTATGAGCTAGTGGTCACCATGAAAAAGACATGGGTTTTTTAAGACTTCCTAACTTTCACTACTAATTATTCCATTTAGAAAATAAGCATCTTCTCTACCCTTTTACCAACATTAGGAAATCTGCAGCTGAAATGGAATATTACTTTAAAAACCTCCTTTAAAATCCTTCTGAACACACTTCTAAGTGAGCATTATATCCAGAAATCTTTTTTTTTTTTTGCTTCTCACAGTCCAGTGATAATATCCATTCTTCCCATATATATGATTGTAGAGTCAAGCTTTGAATTGTGAGTCAGGGCAAGTAAGGTGGTATTGTTGAGAGAGTAGGGTTTTTTTTTCTTTTAAATTAAAACATTACTATTTTCTTTTTGCAGATGGCTGACTGTGGTGGCCTTCCTCAAGTTTCCCAGGTGAGAATTGATTTTGGGCAACAATAGATAATGAGTACTGAGGAGAATTTCACAAGATTTTGGTTTATTGCAAACCGGATCCATTTATTTATATTTACCATCTATGATGGAAAGCAAAATTCCCTCGGTAGAATTGAGAGCCATTTTGGGGTAGGGGTTATGAGACCTAGTTAGAAAGCAGGAGGCTGAGTTCTAGTCATGCCATAGCCATGAAAGCTGCCTGGGTGACTTTGAGTCAGTCACTTTCTTCTCAGTCCAACTCACCTCACAGAGTTGTTGGGAGGAAAATTAGAAGGCTACGTTGGATATATTTATTGCCTTGAGATATTTGTAAAAATAATAACGGTTGGAAGTAAATAAATAGCCAACTAACTAACCAGACTTGGTAATGTGTAACCGTACCAAGGTGATTTCATCATAGGTTTTAGTGTTGAGTTTCAGCGATATCTAAGCTGGCAGTTCTTCCACAGTTCTAAACGTATTCAGTGGATCTGAGATCTTCTGTTTTGACTGCTCTTTGTCCAACCTCCTTTTTTTTTTTTGGAAATATTTAATAACAGGTAATTATTACATTCACATGCTACGTTTCCTTTTTACAGCCTGCCAAGCTTGCTGAAGCTTTCAAATACTTCATCCAGGGAATGGGATACAGTAAGTAGTTGTTGGCTTTTAAAAAAAAAAATTGGCCAAAGTTTCTGTAGCAGGTGTGTGTCTGTGTGGCTGAAATTGTGTACGATGCATTCAGTTCCTTTTGTTCTAGAAGTCCCGATTGATCCGACTGATAGTCTGCTTTGGTCATTGTTGTCTCTGGAGGTTTTGTGGGGTTTTCTTTTTTCCTCATGTCTTCTTTCTAAATTATTTCCTTAATCGCAAAACACTTCTAATCGGTAGATTTTTGTCTTGGGGTTTCTCTTGTGGTTGTTGGGTAGAAAAACTGCATCAGAGAGCACACAAATAAATCCTATTCTTTGGAGCCTTGGCTGTGGTCTCCAGAGCCTCTCCATATATAATTTTTAATGCGATAAACGTTAACCATTATAAACAAGGGAAATAATTCTGTTAACTATATACGTGTAGCTGAAGGAGTGGCAGAACTGGGGGCGGACAAAGGTGCTTTTTCAGGAGGCAACTGGACTTGTTTTTTCTTTGAAGACATTTCTTTTCTCATTGAAGTAGCTGCTTCAGCTCTGACAGGATAGTGGGGAATGGAATGAGTTATATTCCTTGTAGACAGCTGGTCATTTGCATCCTTTTAGAGGGTCGTTGAAGCCACTTGGAGGTTTATCAGTATCTTCAGGATCACTGAAACCATTAACATTACTCAGGTGACCCTGAGGACACAGATAAACCTCCAGGTGCTTCAGTGACCCTCTAAAAGGATGCAAATGACCAGCTGTCTACAAGGAATAGAAATCCTTCCATTCCCCACTATCCTGTCAGAGCTGAAGAAGCTTCTTGGATGAGAAGCAAAATGTCTTCAAAAGAAAAAACAAGAAAGTCCAGTTGCCTCCTGAAAAAAGCACCTTTGGGACAACCACGACCTGGATGACTGAGAATCTCCACAGACTTTTAACTGGGGGTGGAGTTAAAAGAGAGATCAGTCTAGAACTTCTATGTAGCCACAAGCAAACTAAGTCCAAACCCACCCACCCCTTCAATTTTTTTGACCTCTATCTAATTCCAAGCAAGTACTAACCATTAGCTGAGAAGATTCCTGTTCATGAGTAGTAATAAATCAGATTAATTGGACCTTCACATGTGGATCTGACCTTTGATGCCTCACAATAAGATCAGTTAACAGACAAATAAAGTGATGTATTTCTTATCCTGATCTTACTCACTCTATGATCCGCGGCTTAATTTGGTTCTTGGATCAAAAAACCCCACATGCAACGCGTACACACAGACACGTACCCCTTTCTCCATTTTTAAATAATGGTCCTTGCAAATTAGTGTACCTCTCGTAACCGCGAGTTTTCCCTTGACAGTGCCTTCCGCAAGCATGACCAGACTAATGAGGTCCCGCACGGCTTCCGGTTCCAGCGTCACATCCATGGAAGGGAACAGGAGCAGATCCCACACCGGGGAAGGTTCCCGAAGTCGGTCTCACACAGGCGAAGGGAACAGGAGCAGAGCCCAAACTGGGGAGGGTTCCCGGAATCGTGCCGCCACAGACATCGAGCTGAGTTCTAATTCTGCCAAGGCCAGTGGACAGTCGAGCCCCAAGTCAATGGAAGTGTCCTGTTAAACGATGCCACCCTAGTCCAAACCAAGATCAAGCAGCAGCCTCAGGCTGCACATTGCAATAATTAACCTAAGGGGTTCCCCATAACAAATGGATCTCTCTACCCCTCCCTTCCCCAAATCCATAGGGACCAATAAAACAAACAAATATCTCAGATGCTCTCTTTCCCTAATCAAATGGCTGATCTTTCCAGCTACTCCTAGATGGCTTTAACACTCATCGAGTTATTGATCTAATATATTTCTTTTTTAAGATCCAAGACTGCAACCTATAACCGTCTTGTCTTTTTCGGAAAGCAGTTGCCTGAAGCTCGTGGGTTATCTCTGGCTCTCCTTTTACCCAGTTCTAAAAACTAAACAGTATTTTTTTTTTCCTTCCCCAATCTGATTTTAAGGCTTCATTGTGGAAGAGGAGATGGGGAAAAGAAAGAAAAGAGAACAGTGGGAGATTTTTAAAACTCTTCAGGCCTCCACTCTGACCCATACATTCCTCAACTGGCCTCACGGATAGCACCCAAGCTCTCCATTTGCTACACCACAACATTAAAAAGGGGGTAATTTGATACAACTTGGAGGCAAAACCCCACTGATGAAATCTCTTTCAGGCAGACCTGAGAACTTAGCTGTGGCCCTTTCATGCTGCTTAATCAGACTAGAGTTAAGGGTTCGGGATTCTTAGGAATGCACCACATTTGGTCTTAAATTTTGCATTTCGATGGGTGGCCTTTAAGAAGCCGCAGCAATAGATAGTAAAGCTGATCCCTTTACTGTAATGAAACCACCTACCCACTCGCCTCCCCAATATTTTGCTTCCAAAAAATTTTGGGGCAGAAGTAAGAAGCATCTCATTCTTAGATTGACTCTAGCAGAAAATTAAGACAGTGGAAATCGTGTGTAGTGATTTACCGAGAACTATAAATGTTTGCAAAACGTTGGAGGAAAGAGGCGAGGCTGTAATAGAGATTTAGTTTGATGATTGTAAAAGTAGATTATATTGATTCTACAATTGAAAAGCTACTTTGCCGATATGTCTGCAGCGCTTAACAGGGTGGGAAGCTATGAGCGAGACAGCTCAACAGGTTTCTAGCATAGATGAGAATTCTAGTTTTTATAGGAACATAATTATATCTATTTTTCCACTGGCTTGATCTGTTTGCTCCTTCACAAAACTTAATATAGCTAATGAATTTTGGATATTGAGCATATTTGCATCATTTAGCATCTTCAGAGCTGAATATCTGAGGTAGTTCACGAGAACTGATTTCTTTTACCCGAGGTTAATTACCTGGGTTCGCTCTTCTTTTTTTTTTCTTTTTTCTTTTTTCTTCTTCAAATGACAACTTCAAAGTTTCCTGGAAAGTTTATAATGAGGAATAGCAGATTGTAATAGAGAAGCTTGACTTGCCTATTTGGGGGGGAAAGTTTATTAATGAATTATTTGTATTTATTTCAAACAAAATAAATTTGTAACTTTGCAGTGTTTGGGTCTTTTTCTGTGTCCGGAAAGGAGGAAGAAGGAGGAAGAATAATTATTTTTATTAAGAATAACTGAATGAGCAGAACTTTTTTTAAAAAAAAAAACTTTAAAAGCCTTTCTTTCTTTCTTTCTTTCTCTCTCTCTCTCTTTCTCTCTCTCTTTCTCCTCTTTCTCTCTCTCTTTCTCCTCTTTCTCCTCTCTCTTTCTCCTTTCTTTCTTTCTCTCTTTCTCTCTCTCTCTCTCTCTCTCTCCCTTAGGTGCTAGGAAAGGTGTGTCACGATTACAATTAAGCTAGTTTCCAACTGATACCCTTGCAAATCTGGAGGATGACAGCTTACTGAAGGGCATCTAATTAGGCCTGTTATGAAAGGATTAAAAAGGAGCTTAGGTACCTATAAATTGGCATTTGAACAACTTGGGACATGTGAAACTGAAGCATCAATTGGTGACTTGCCAATTCCGAGCACGTGAGGTTAGTGGCATTGAAGATATGGTCACCCTGTCCACTGATTGGTCTTCGCCACTCGAAAACACGGCCCTTCTGGGGGGAAAACAGAAGGCATTGGTTGTTGACTTTAAAGGCATCTACAACAGGAGTCCCAAATTCCTGGGCCGCACATTGGAACTGGTCCATGGCCTGTTGAGAACCAGGCCACACAGCTGCGGGCGACCAAGTGAACGAAACTTCATCTGCACATGTACAGGATCTAGGTTGCATGCGAAACTATCCTCTTCCCCCCACCCTGGTCTGCAGAAAAATTGCCTTCCACGAAATGTCTCCGGTGCAAAAAAAAAAAAAAAAAAGTCGGGGAAACCGGTCTCCAGAATTCCCAAGCCAGCCTTGCCTTCTTCAAGTGGAAAAAGACCGTTTCTTAGCTGTTCAGCAAGGGGTCAAACTCGATTTCATTGAGGGCTGCATCAGGGTTGTGTTTGATCTTGGAGGGGGCATGGCCCGGGGGGGGGCATGGCCAGCTCGATGTCACTCATGTCGGGGGCTCCTGTGGTGGCCTGAGTGCTCTGCCAGCAAAAATGGGCTCCCGAGCTCCGTTTTCGGCTGCAACAATCTCCTGAAACCCTCCGCCAAAGAAAACGGAGTCTCCGTTTTCACTGGCAGAAGGTTGCAGGAGGCTGTTGCAGCCGAAAATGGAGCTCAGGAGCCCGTTTTCGCTGGTGGAGGCACCGCAGGCCAGTCCTTTGCTGTTTCTAGGGTGGCCCCATGAGCCAGATCTAAGCACCCCGTGGGCTGGATCTGGCCACTGGGCCTTGAGTTTAGCACCCCTGCTGTTCAGGGAAGTAATGTCCTAGCTTTGGGTGATTTGCTTCAGGATCGAGCTGGATCACCCGGTCTGGTAGCGATCTTGGCCGTTGGTTCGGCGATTGGTAGCGATGGCGGAGCAAAGCTCCACCCACCTGCCCAGGAAGTAATATCTATATCTATCTATCATCTATCTATCTATCTATCTATCTATCTATCTATCTATCTATCTATACACATACACACACACACACACACACACACACACACCCTGTTTCCCTGAAAATAAGACCCAATTGGAAAATAAGGCCTTGCATGATTTTTCAGGATGCTCGTAATATAAGCTTGACCCCCCAAAATAAGCTCCAGTTAAGATCATCAGCAGATGGTTTAGTACTGTATTTTCCCCCAAAATAAGACATACCCGGAAAATAAGCCATAATGCATCTTTTGGAGCAAAAATTAATATAAGACCTGATCTTATCTTGGGGAAAACATGGTATGTATATCTTACAACAAGCCTGCTGGGAGCATCCTTACCTGCCCCAGGTGAAACAGTTGCTACAACAGCAAAAAGCCGACCTTTTATTATTAATTTTTAACCCTCTGTAAAATCAGAGTAGTAATACATTGTAGGTCACACCCCCTTGTTTTTCCCTCTTGTTGTTCTCCTCTCCCTCCCTCTCTCCCTTCCGTCAACTCCTGTCAAGTTAATTAGCAATTTCGGAGTAATCATGATAATGAGCTAAGTCAGCAAAGATGTCATTGGGGTTATGGCAACTCAGGTTGCAGAAACAGGCATTAATCCACATGATTTTCCTGGAAAAGTCGGTCCCATCCGGACATTGAAAGTTGACTTCGATGGTCTTCGATTTGTATGGGCTACAGCAACGGTCATCCAGACAAAGGCCGCAGTACTTGGGCCTGTAGCGGACCTTAGTTGCGCATCCAGAGAGCGTATAGTTCATGGGCTCCTCTCTTCTGTACATCGCTAAGCATTTCTTTCCAGGCTGTAAGAAAGGAAGGAAGAGAATTAATCATGGATGGTGCAAATTCAATCAAGTTGATCAAAATGGACATCCTTTCAAGCTTTTTCTAAAAGGAAAAGACAACATAAAGACAGGCTTTGAGTTACGGCCACAATTCAGCCCAAAATTTATGTTGCAGGAATTGGATGTATGTCTAGTTTAATGAAAAGAAGGACAGATTTGATCGCCACGATGTAAAAAAGATGTGGAGACTCTGGAAAGAGTGCAGAGAAGAGCAACAAAGATGATTAGGGGACTGGAGGCTAAAACATGAAGAACGGTTGCAGGAACTGGGTATGTCTAGTCTGATGAAAAGAAGGACTAGGGGAGACATGATAGCAGTCTTCCAATATCCCAGGGATTCCCACAAAGAAGAGGGAGTCAAGCTATTCTCCAAAGCACTAGAATTCAAGACAAGGAACAATGGATGGAAACTAGCCAAGGAGAGAAGCAACCTAGAACCAAGGAGAAATTTTCTGACAGTGAGAACAATTAATCAATGGAACAACTTGTCTCCAGAAGCTCCAACACTGGAGGTTTTTAAGAATAGAATAGAATAGAATTTTTTATTGGCCAAGTGTGATTGGACACCCAAGGAATTTGTCTTTGGTGCATATGCTCTCAGTGTACATAAAAGAAAAGATACGTTCATCAAGAATCATAAGGTACAACACTTAATGATAGTCATAGGGTACAAATAAGCAATCAGGAAACAATATCAATATAAATTGTAAGGATACAAGCAACAAAGTTGCAGTCATAAGTGGGAGGAGATGGGTGATGGGAAGAAATTGATAAGGAGAAATTGAATAACCATTTGAGGTTGACTCAGCCTTCCATCCTTCTGAGGTCCATAAAATGAGGACCCAGATGGTTGGGGGGCAATATGTTGACTCTCTTAAACCACTCAGAGAGCTCTAAAGCAGCGGCCCCAAACCTTTTGGGCACCAAGGACCGGTTGTATGGGGAGAGGTTTTTCCGTGGACCGGAGCGGCGAGTGGTTTTGAGTGCTGCCTGCATCCCAGATGGGACTTTCTTTGCGTGGCCTGGTTTCTGGCAGACCAGAAATGACTGGATCCCCGCTGTTTAATCTCTATGGGGCAGTAATATAAGTCTAGGTATAGGGCAGGGGTGTCATCAGGGTTGTGTTTGACCTTGGGGGGCGTGGCCAACTGAATGCCACTCATGCGGCGGCTCCTGTGATGGCCTGAGCATTCTGCCGGTGAAAATGGACTCCTGAGCTCCGTTTTTGGCTGCGACAGCCTCCTGCAACCCTCTGCTGTGCACGGCCCTCCCGAGCTCTGTTACCACTGGCAGAAGGTTGCAGGAGGCTGTCGCAGCCGAAAACAGAGCTCAGGAGCCCATTTTCACTGGCAGAGGCACCGTGGGCCAGATCTAAGCACCCCGCAGGCCAGATCTGGTATAGGGTTTCCTGCGTGAGCAAGGTGTTGGACTAGAAGATCTCCAAGTTCCCTTCAGATTCTGTTATTCTGTTATTCCTCCACTTTTCCCATGGGGGGCGGGGTCCAACCCTGATCAAACTCCCACTGGAGCCCTGACCTCCCCTCTCCAAAAGTTGCATGCAATTCCTCCAACTGACCTAGTCTTACATAGTAGATACCTTAATGTGCCTGGTGAGGTCCACCTCGCATGGACGTAGATCACAGAGACGGCTCTCTTTCATAAACCGGCACTGGGCATTATCGTTTGAGATCCTTGTGGAAATGCCCATTCCACAACTCTTGGAACAAGGGCTCCAGGAAGACGTTTGCAGGATACAGTTCTTCTGCCACGTTTCAATTTCTCCTCCATAGACTGACAAGCAAAGGCATGGATGAAGTTAGTTGAAGTTTTGTTACCAGCCTTATGAAGAGAATGTCTATGGAGATCCTCAGTCATCCAGGGCAAGGGTGGGTTCCACTTATCTTTACTACCGATTCGCAGCGAGATCATGCACGCACAATCACCAATGATGACGTTGTTCCGGATGGGTGGAACCTCCCGCCGGTTTTACTACCGGTTCTATAGAACCGGACAGGACCGGGAGCAACCCACCACTGATCCAGGGCATGGTTGTCCCCAAGGTGTTTTTTTCAAAAGGCAACTGGATTTTCTTCGTTTGTTTGCTTGAAGAACGTTCTGCTTCTCATCGAAGAACTGGAAAAACTTCTTGGATGAGAAGCGAGACATCTTCAAGCAAGGAAAAGCAAAGGAAGTCCAGTTGCCTTTTTAAAAAAAGCACCTTTGGGTCTTATGAAGAGACTTGACACGTCATGACACATGGGAACACCTTTTTTTTCTATAAGCCTTCAAGACACTTCAGACTGGTGGTCTGCTTGGACAGGCCCATGCAGCCATCTTGGCAACCTTTCTCAGAAGGGATTTGCCATAGAGTTCTTCCTGCAGCTGTGAAAGAGCGACTAGGGCAGTGGTGGGTTGCTCCCGGTTCGCACCGGTTCGCAAGAACCAGTAGTAAAAATTTGTAGTAGTTCGGAGAACCGGTAATAACATTGGCTGGCCACGCCCCCGAACCGGTCCCCGGCCCAGTCGCCGCTCACTTACCCCGCCCACCTCATCAGAGGCTTTTTTTTTTTACTTTTAAAAGCATTTTTTCTACAACCTCTTCAGCTGAAGAGGTTGTAGGGGGAAAAATGCCTTTAAAAGCCTCTCTGGCGATCCCAGCTGACTTGCCTGATCGTCAGAGGCTTCTAAAAGCATTTTTTTTCTGCAACCTCTTAAGGTTGTAGAAAAAATGCTTTTAAAAGTAAAAAAAAAAAAAAGTTGGCCATGCCCACCCAGTCACATGGTTTTGTTACTCGCGCCCTGATTAACAACATACGGTTGTTAAATTCAGGCTTTGTCTAAACAAAGAAAGCTTACCAAGGTCATCTGGTTCACCAAAGGTGCTACCACAACGGCTGACTTCTCACAACGTGATGAATTACAACCCACCCATTCCCACTTTTTATCTAGCCTAAAATTCAATATTTTGTGACAGTAGTTCTCAACATGAAGAGGGGTGGACTTCAACTCCCAGAATTGGGAATTCTGGGAATTGAAGTCCACCCCCTTCACCAGGGGTGGGCTTCAAAAAAATTAGCAAGGGGTTCTCTGCCTGGTTGCTGGGTGGGCGTGGCCATGGTGGGCGTGGCCTCGTCGGCCTCCTGCACCATGGCGGGGAGGGCAGTGTTTTTGCTTTCCTTGAGCCTCCAGGAGGGCGAAAACGGCCTCCCCAGGTTCCGGAGGCCCTCTGGAAGCCAGAAATGGGCCCGTTTCCGGCCTTCCTGAACTTCCGGTAGGCCCATTTTTCACTTTCCTGGAGCTTCTGTGCGCACCCTGCACTTACCTGCATGCAAAACGGGCTATGTGGGGACTCCGGGGAGGGGCGGGGAGGGGCGGGGTGGGTGGGGAGGGGCAGGGTGGGCGGGGCCAGCCAGGAGTGGGATTTGGGGATTCTCTGAACTGCACAGAATCTTAGCTAGAGGTTCTCCCAAACCCCGGCAAACCCCCAACAGCCCACCCCTGCTCTTCACGTTGCCATGGTCGAGAAACACAGTTTCATGGAGTTTAATCCAAACATTCAAGCCAGTTTCCTGTCCTTGTTGCTTGGCTTCCCTTACCCCACCTTACCTGCTGAAGAGATATGGCGTGGAGATGTCTTCCTGGTTTTCTTTGAATAGTCACAGGCCCATTCTTCACAGCATTCGCCCTTGACCTTAATCTGCTTCGGGTTTGGGCACCAAACGAGGGGTGGCTTGGAGTCAGTACACAGAGGGATACAACCCACGGCCCCGTTAATGCAGGTGCAGTTATATTTGCAATTCGGCTGGAAGCTTTCCCCATTGCGGTACCTGATCCCATTGAGAAGGCAGCCCACGCCGCCCATTTCTACAAGGACAACAAGGAGCATCGGCAAAAGGTTGGTGAGAAGAATACATTGGCTTCCTTGGAAAGACACTGTCTAATAATGCTTCATGCTTTAGCTATTAATATTAATGTGAATAAAATAGGAATCATACAGAGTCAGATACATGAGCTCTAAAGGACCCTCTCTATTCACATTATTATAAGAGAGAAAAGTGCTTGCTTGGAGATTACATTAAAAGCAGCTATACTCCATTAAGTGGTAATATAGGCCTAGCTGTCACGGAAGGACAGCCATATGGAAAACATTTGAGAGGCATCACTGTCAAAGACAAGGACATATATGTTACAAAGAGTTACTTAATCCAATAAATTTAACCAAGCACAGCAATAAATCTTCCATTAGCAACTACAGCACTTAAATAATGGTTTACTAATGGTTTAGTAATTAGGAAGTGTGTCAATTATCATATAACAAGTATATGTTAACCATATATGGAAAATGCATGATCTCATGTTAACCATATATGGAAAACAGTATGAGCTCACCGAATCCTTTGTCTTAGAAATGTATAAAACCAATTGTATCAGAGTTCTTTCCTTGTTCAAAGTTTCAGGTACAAATCTAGCTCTGAACCTTGCGCAATAAAAACTGTCTCTGGCTGACCCAGGAATGTTGTTTGGTCTCATTATTCCATAACATGGGGGGGAGGGCCTTCTCTGTGGGGGCACCTACCCTATGGAACTAGCTGCCCCCTGAGATAAGGAGAATCCAAGACCTCCGTGCCTTCCGCCATGCCCTTAAAACTTTCTTTTTTCATCAAGCCGGGCTTGCTTAACATATTTTTAAATTTTAATTGGTTTGTCATTTTAAACTGGGGCCAAATTAATATATATTCTTTTCATTGTTCTTAATGTTTGTATTGTATGTTTTTATCTGGCTGTACACCGCCCTGAGTCCCTTGGGAGAAGGTGTGGTATATAAATTTGAAATAAAATAAATAAAATAAAAATAAATAACAATATATTTCCTCCATAAGAACCATCTTCTTCTTCTTCTTTGTCGTTTAATCACCCCTTAATCCTTTGCGAGCAGTGGTGAAATGTAAAATTTGTTACTACCAGTTCTGTGGGCATGGCTTGGGTGGGGGGAGTAATGTGACTGGGTGGGCGTGGCCAACTTTTTTTTTTTTTTTTACTTTTAAAAGCATTTTTTCTACAACCTTAAGAGGTTGCAGAAAAAAATGCTTTTAGAAGCCTCTGACGATCAGGCAACTCAGCTGGGATCGCCAGAAGCTTTTAAAGGCATTTTTTTTTCCTACAACTTTTTCGGCCAAAGAGGTTGCAGAAAAAAATGCTTTTAGAAGCCGAAGAGGTTGTAGAAAAAATGCTTTTAAAAGTAAAAAAAAAAAGCCTCTGATGATTGTGAGGCAAGGGCTCCACCTTCAGGCCACCGCACCACTCTCATTCATGATCACCATGATGAAGCATAATGTATTATCAAAGTAAATATAATTCAGATGCAATTTGGGCCTGGCACATAGCATGGGGCACAACACTTGCATGTGAATCTGGGAAAAGCTTCAGCTGGTTTAAAAAGTTGCATTAAAACAGCCCTGCTTTCATGGTTTAGTTTATTAAAGCAGCTGCATCTTTGCGCAGGCTCCTGAAAAAGGCTGAATTAAGATGTGGCCGTTTTAATGAATGGCAGTGAGATGCTTTATCCATGGAAGGACTATAATATTATTTATTTAGTAAATTTATAGGCCACCCTAGTCAGCTTACAAAGTGAGCTTCCCAATCCTTTACATCCTCTGTACAGCCCTAATATGACTGGTTCTCTTTAAAGTGGAAGGAGTTTGAGGTATGTTCACCACTTTCGGTTACTTATAAGTTTATAATTTATAATTTATAATACTTATAAAGGCAAGATAAAAATCAAATAAATAACAAAAATAAAGCTACCTATAGGCTTAAAAATATGAGGTGTTTTTTTTTAAAAAAAGATGGCAATTATAGGAAAGCCAATACATAAATTGCGAATAACAAGATAAATAGATAACAACAAAATCCCCTTTGCTAAACTGGGTGTGGGCGTGGCCAGCGCATGACGCATCTGTCCTGTGTGCCGCGAGTTTGACAGCCCTGTTCTAGAGTCTCAGCATATATTTTTTTGTATCATGGTGAGCAGAACTGAATAGAATAAAATAACAGAGTTGGAAGGGACCTTGTAGGTCATCTAGTCCACCCCCACTGCTCAAGCAGGAGACCCTATGCCCTTGCTCAATGGTGGGTTTCAAAATTTTTTACTAATGGTTCTGTGGGCGTGGCTTGGTGGGCGTGGCAGGGGAAGGATACTGTAAAATCTCCATTCCCTCCCCACTCCAGGGGAAGGTTACTGCAAAATCCCCATTTCCTCCCGATCAGCTGGGACTCGGGAGGCAGCGAATAGATGGGGGCTGGCCTAGTCGGAGGTGGTATTTACCGGTTCTCCGAACTACTCAAAATTTCCGCTACCGGTTCTCCAGAATTGGTCAGAACCTGCTGAAACCCACCTCTGCCCTTGCTGACAGATGGCTCTCCTGCTTGAGCAGAGGAGTGGACTAGATTAACTATTGATTATTAAATTAATTATTAAATTTAAATAAACTGGACACCGAATTGCACCAGTGTAGTATACATCGGTGCTAATACTTCGTGTGATCTTGATACTACTCCCTTTGCTGATGTACTGTAGCTTAGGAGTTTGGAAGAACAAAGCCAGAGCAGAAAAGGAGGAGATAGGTGAGCTATTGCACATAGTCATTCCTCAAAAGAAGGAGTAGCAGAACTGGATTAGTATGTGAGCCAACACTTTGCCTTTTCAAAACAAAAAGAAAAAAGATATTTACTTCACTTACGTGCACACACTCCTATTTCGTACCTAGGTGCGTCTCTGCTGTAGTCGCAGTACAGCCCCCTGTGAGTATCACAAATGTCCAACTCGGTGCACTTCTCCCCAATTTGCTTGGCACACATCTTACAACATTCACATCCATCTGTGAGCAAACTGACCCCTGAGGGACACAGAGGTGTCGTTGTCGGACATTCGCATGGCCATTTACAGTACTGTGTCCGTGTGTAGACTTCGGTCACTGAAGAGATGACAGGTGGTGATGTGGTAGTAACAGTGGTGATGGCATTCTGGGGAAAGACCTATGCAACGAAGAGACAAAGACACACATCTTAAAGTTGCCAGGTTGAGAATAATTGAAAAACACTGAACTGTCAGGCCCCAAAAGCCAAGAATGACACATGAGGTTATTTCTGAGGAGTTGTTCACCTTCAAACAGAATCTTGCCAGATTAAAGCATTTATCTATATAACTATTAGATCTATTCTGTGAACTGCTGCCTCTTTGTCCTCTGGGAAAAATGTAGGGGTGAAATCCAGCAGGTTCTGACAGGTTCTGGAGAACCGTAGCGGAAATTTTGAGTAGTTCGGAGAACCGGCAAATACCACCTCTAGCTGGTCCCAGAGTGGGGTGGGAATGGGGATTTTGCAGTATCCTTCCCCTGCCATGTCCACCAAGCCATGCCCACAGAACCGGTAGTAAAAAAAAATGGATTTCACCACTGGAAAAATGTCCCTCTGTCCTACACTTCCAGATTATGTCCTACCATATCTTCTGGGTGTAAAAAAAAGATAGCATAAATCCATGAAGGATCCAGTACCTAAATTGCAATATAGGTTAGTTAAAGACCTTCAGTGCTGAAGATGTTACTCTAGTTGGATAATTACACTTCCTTCCTTCCTTCCTTCCTTCCTTCCTTCCTTCCTTCCTTCCTTCCTTCCTTCCTTCCTTCCTTCCTTCCTTCCTTCCTTCCTTCCTTCCTTCCTTCCTTCCTTCCCAATATTAGTTGGGCAATGAAACAACCAAGGATAGTTATTTCATATATATTTTCATATACAGGTCAGCCCTAAGCTACAAAGTTTCTTCTATTACAGTGATGGCTAACCAATGCCCAAACCCCCCAAATGCACACACCCAGCATGCCCCCCACGCATGCGTGCATGCGTGCATGCCCCCCACGCATGCCACACCCTGTGCATGTGTGTGCGCCCCACATGCACCCTGCCCCCCCCGCGCATGCACAGCAGAGACCCGATGAACAGCTGGCTGGCGGGAGGTGTGAGCACATGCGCGGCGGAGCTGAACTGGGGCAACGGCTCGTGTGCCCACAGAGAGGGCGCTACGCATGCCATAGGTTTGCCATCATGGTTCTAGTAGATCTTTTTTTGACAAGCAAAACATCTAAAAAGGGGGCAGGTTTTCCATCATCTAATTGCAACCCAAAAGCTTGAACCGGAGGAGAATAATTCTTCACTGAATTCATTCGAGACTGTAGTACAGTGGACTAAAGCACTGTTATTAACAGATTAACATCTGCTGCTTGCAATTACTGCAAGTTCAAATCTCACCAGGCTCAAGGTTGACTCAGCCTTCCATCCTTTCAAAGGTAGGTGAAATGAGGACCCAGATTGTGGGGGCAATAAGCTGACTTTGTATAAATATACAAAAGTATGAAGGCTATTGCTTAACGCATTGTAAGCCGCCCTGAGTCTCTGGAGAAGGGCGGCATATAAATTAAAGCAAAAAAAAAAAAAATTGAACAGGAATTCTTCGTGCTGCAAGTTAACAAATAAAGAAACAATTTCTCATCCAAAGAAAATGACAAACATAACAATGCAACTGCATTATAAAGCCTCAGTGAGGCCTCGCTTGGAATCCTGCATCCAGTTTTGGTCACCACATTACAAAAATGATGTTGAGACTTTGGAAAAAGTGCAAAGAAGAGCAACTTGGTAAAGGGCCTGGTGGCTCAGCAGACTGAGAGCATTGTGATTAACACCAGCTGTCTGCAATTACTGTAAGTTCGAATCTCACCAGGCTCAAGGTTGACTCGGCCTTCCATCCTTTCTAAGGTAGGTGAAATGAGGACCCAGATTGTGGGGGCAATAAGCTGACTTTGTATAAAATATACAAAAGTATGAAGGCTATTGCTTAACGCATTGTAAGCCGCCCTGAGTCTCCGGAGAAGGGCGGCATATAAATTAAACCAAAAAGACCAAAAAACTAAGATGATGAAAGGCCTGGAGACAAAAACAAATAAAGAACAGTTGCAGGAATGGGGTTTGCCTAGTCTAGAGAAAAGAAGGACTGGGGGGAGGCACAATGACAGAATTACTGTATTTGAGGGGCTGCCACAAAGAAGAGAGAGTCAACTTATTTTCCAAAGCATCAGAAGGCAAGACAAGAAACAACGGATGGAAACCAATCAAGGAGAGAAGCAACCTGGAACTGAGGAGAAACTTCCTAACAGTGAGAACAATCAATCAGTGGAACAGAAGTTGCCTTCAGAAGTTGTGGGTGCTTCATCACTGGAGGTTTTTAAGGAGAGACTGGACAGCCACTTGTCTGAAATGATATAGGGTCTTCTGCTTCTGGACTAGATGACCTCCAAGGTCCCTCCCAGCTCTATTCTGGTTGATTGCATGATTGTGGCAATCCAAACAATGTCAGGTTTTACAAACAGAACATCCGATTTTCGCCACAATGATCCAAAAGGTGATTTGCAATAATACGTCCATTGAAACATTCATGAAATTTCAGCCCAGCCTTAATATACAAGAACTTTTGCTGCTTTGAGTTAAAATGTTCTTTCTTGAAGGCCCTACAGAAGAGACCTAGAGTCTGTCCCTTTCTCATTTTCTCCTTTTTTGAAAGGGGTGGAAAACTTGCTTTTTCTTCCTCAAAATATCCTGGCTAACAATGCCGTAATTACTCTACCGGTTTCCATTTCAAGCAGGAACGGAAGTTAATTGGTTTGCTTTCAAATGGCATAGAAAAGAAGTTTTCTTCTTCTCTTTTAGGAGGCCAAAGTTCCCATTGCCTGCGCAGGTCAATTCCTTTTGTTCGTGGCATTTAAAACCAATTTGCCATAGTTCTTGGATTTTATCATGAAGGCCCAAAGTGAAGCTAAGGTCAAGCAAAAAAAAAAAAAAAAAAAAAATCACCAATTCAATTCCATTTCTTTTGATCAGTCCTCTATTTTGGGCTAATCATTACCTTTTCTTTTGGCTTGAATAAAAGCAAGATGGCTGACCTTTCCTTCAAGAGGATTTGGGTAATTTGAGGATAAAACATTAGATAATATGCTGAAGCGCTGGATTACAAAGAAAGACAGCAATTTGCCCCAAACAGACTCTGTAGTCTTAACATTTCTTCTTTCCAGAGCAGAGACATACAGTAATGGCCAAAATTGTGGAAACCTTTTGGGGAAAGTGTATTTTCTAAAACTAGTTAATAACACTAAGGCAGAACGTAAAGTGAAATTTGGTTATAAGAGTGAAATAATACGGGGTCAGCCTAGAGCAGTGATGGCTAACCTTTTTGCCATCACGTGCCAAAAGTGGGAGGAGTGCAGGGGGGGTCGTGTGCGTGCATGCCCACACCCATAATTCTATGTGCCTTGGCCCCCGTATGTGACCCCCCGTGCTCCCCCCACTTTTGGCACATGATGGCACAATGGGCCCGGTTGGCCCATTTTTCGCCCTCCCCAGGCTCCAGAGACTTTCTAGGAGCCTGGGGAGGGTGAAAACAGCCTTCCCTACCCCAGGGCCCTCCAGAGGCCAGAAACAGACTGTTTCCCAACTTCCGGTGGGCCCAGAAGACCTGAAAATCAGCTGGCAAGCACATGCATGCCCACTGAAGCTGAGCTTGCGTGCCCACCGATATGGCTCCGTGTGCCACCTGTGGCACGCGTGCCATAGGTTCGCCATCACGGGCCTAGAGGATCTCTGAAGGACCCCTGTGACTTGAGAAAGTTGCAGAGTTCAAAAAGTTAAACCGCAGAATTAACACACTTTCTACAGTTGGAGAGTTCAAGAAGTCAAACCGCAGAGGTACTATGTTAAAATGCAGAACAAACCCACATGGAGCTTCCTGCCTAAAGCAATAGGGGACGGGGGCTAGCTAAAGAGGCAGATCTAAGATACTTCCTGTTTTTTGTTCTATAAAGATACGTGTCTTAAAAGAATAAGGTGACCAGACGTCCCGCTTTTGGCGGGACAGTCCCGCTTTTGAGCAATTTGTCCCGCATCCCGCGGCGTTTTAAAAAAGTCCCGATTTTTCATTCTGCCTCCTGAGTCCCGGCTGCCTCCTGAGTCCCCGCTGATGGCTAGAGGGAAAAAACCTGTTTAAACTCTTGCCGCGGGGCTTCAAAGGGCCGCCCTACGTTGATTAGCTCGGCTTCCCCCTCTCAGCTGATTTGCGCAGGGCTCTGCTCTTGCTAAATTGCTCAGCAGTTTTTTTTTTCTCTTTGTGCAAACCAAGCTCAAAACGAAACTGAAAGTAAAACAGGCTGTTGGCTTTGCTGTTTCCTTGCAACGTTGGAAAATTAGGCAGCAGATTTATTTTCCTTTTCCTCACCAAAAAAGGTAGGTGCAAAGAATGGGAAATTATTTAGGGCAAAAGAGATTTTAAATTCAAGATTTTAGATTCAAGATTTTAAAACACAAAAGAAAAAAAAGCTCTTTTTAACTAGGGAATTGTAATAATTGAGATACTATTAATTGTATACTGTGTTGAAAGCAGAAATGGTTAAGTTGTGGTTTGGAGGAATATATGGGGGAAATTATTTGGTTTATTATTATTGGTAAATATAATTAATTGATTTGTAAGAAATTGGATTGCATGGAAATAATTGGAATATTCATGTTCATATTGATTAATATACAAAAAAGATAGTTATATAACTAATTGATTTATATTAAAATGTTGAATTTGTATTAAACAACTGTATTACATAATTACATAATTAACCAATGTGAGGATGGATATAAAAATAGATGACAATGGGAAGGGGTATAATATAGAATAGAAGGGAAAAATTGAATTTGATTAAGATTAGAGATGAGGATGAAGGGTAATATTGTTTTTTTAAAAAAATAGATGAGGAATAAATATGGCAAAAAGGAAATATAGAAATTGTAAATTTAATTGAAATGACTAAACACTGTTTAAATTTGTGAACCAGCCAAATATTCTGTTCAAAGAAAATACATTGTATGTTTGTATGTGTGTTTCTAATTATTGCTATTTATTCATATTTGTTCTCTTTTATTCTTTAAAGTTTAACAATTCATTCTTTATCTTAATATCTTTATATTTGTTTGGGGTTGGCTTTCTTCCCTTTCATCTTTTTTATTGTACAGCAATCTTTCTCCTCAAACCTACCACCTCTCTTTTCTTTCCTTCTTACTTTCTCTTCCCCCCACCCTCTTCTTCTCCTCCCTATTTCCTCTTCCTTTCTCCTTCTCCTCCTCTCTTCCTCCCTCTCTTACCCTCACTCCTACTCTCTAATTTCCCTTCCCTTCCTTCATCCCTCTCTATTACTGTATCCTTTTATGCATATGGATTACTCAGAGGGCTGAAAAAGTTATTTTTGACTGGTCCTCGCACTTTTGACCAGTCCTCGAAATTACGACTCTCCTCACATTTTACGTTTTTGCCCTATCTTGTCACCATGGTGAAGAGAAGCAGTTGTGAAATGAGTGACATGGTTGTTAAGAATGCTGCACGGGCATAAATGTGAGGATGGTCATAAGTGTGAGGACCAGTCAAAAGTGTGAGGACTTGTCAGAAATGACTTTTCAGCCCTCTGAGTAGTCCCTATACACATAGCCATGGCCACCGGGTCACATGACCAGCTAGCCACGCCCACCCAGTCATATGGCCTCCAAGCCACGCCCACACAATAAGCCACGCCCACAATGGTGTCCTTCTTACCAATGTTAAAATCTGTTCACCTTACCCTATACACATAGCCATGGCCACCTGGTCACATGACCAGCTAGCCACACCCACCCAGTCACATGACCAGCTAGCCACGCCCACAAAATAAGCCACGCCCACAATGTCCCTCTTTACCAATGTTAAAATCTGGTCACCTTATAAAAGAAGGACTTTTGTTCAGGATGTAAATAGAATGCATGTCTGAACCTTTTGGCCAAAATAAAAAAGCTATTTCTGATCTCGAAATTCATCGCTGTTGTTTTTCTGCAACACCACTTTTTTTTTTTTGCAGTAGTACCATAAAATTATATATCAATGGAAAGATAATTTAATCAAGAATGTAATGCAATAACTTTTATGAAGGATTTGCTATTAGAACAGCAGTTACAGTATAAAGAAGAAAAGTGAAACACGTAGAAAATACGATATACAAAAATGATCACCATAGAAAAAATGAGATATACAAAAATTATCACCATGTCAGTTAATACTTAGTTGGGTCACCTTTAGCATGAATTACGACCTTACAATGTCTTCCCGTGGAGTGAACCAAGTCTTTTAGTTCTGCAGCTGTTATAATGTGAAACCAAGATTGAATGATTGCTATTAACTGGGTTTTATTGCTGGGTCGCTTCTGACTAACAAGTTTCTTTAGTCGGCTCCCTAGATTTTCAATTGGGTTAAGGTCTGGGCAATTCCCAGGCCATTCCAGCAGTGGAATAGGATTATCTTGAAATTCCCCCTCAAAAAAGTGGTGTTATTAGCCATCAAACCTCAAAAATACACTTTTTCCAAAAGTTTTCCACACTTTTGGCCACTACTGTATGTGGAACAGTTTGTGTGTGTATGTGAGAGAGAGAGAGAGGGAGAGAGAGAGAGAGAGAGAGAGAGAGAGAGAGGGAGGGAGGGAGGGAGAGGGAAGGAGGGAGGGAGAGAGAGATGGAGAGAGAGAAGTCAAAATGGCAGTTTTGGATACACTGTCATGATCGCCATCTTTGACAGAGTGTTGGTGAGCCGTAGCTATTTCTGGGATCCAATGTTTCTCTCAAAATCATGAACGCAGTGTCATGCCATCACAATACCAACTCTATCCTGACTTCACATGTCTGTGAAACATCATAAGAGTCAGTCTGGTCTAGTGGTTAAGGCTCCAGGCTAGAAACCAGGAGGTTGTGAGTTCTAGTCCCAGTCCCCCTCTTAGGCACGAAAGCCAGATGGGTGGTTTTGAGCCCATTACTCTCACTAAACCCAATATACCTCACAGGGTATATTCACTCACATATACCTCAGGTAGGAGAGGGAAGAAGTATTATATGTTCACCACCTTGAATTACTTACAAAGTAATAAAGGTGGAATAAAAATCTAATAAAATAAAAATAACACATGTACAAAAGGAGTATAAAAAATTGGTGCAATCTTGCTGTCATTACCTACTCTTAACCCTTCCACCCTCCTTTCGCCCTTCTTTCCCCTTCCTTCCTCTTCTCCTTCTTTCCTTCCTCTTCTCCTTTTCCTTTTTCTTCTCCTTTCCCCTTCCTTCCTTCCTTCCTTCCTTTTCTCCTTCTCCTTCTTTTCTCCTTTCCTCCTTTCGCCCTTCCTTCCTTCCCCTTCTCCCCCTTCCCCTTCTCCTTCCTTCTCTTCTCCTTCTCCTCCTTCTCCTTCTCCTTCTCCTTCTCCTTCTCCTTCTCCTTCTCCTTCTCTTTTTATTTCCTCCTTTTCCCCTTTCCCCCTTTCCTCCTTTCCTCCTTCCTCCCTCCCTTCCTTCCTTCCTTGCAGTTAAGTATGAACTAAAATTTTAAAAAGAAAGCTAAAAGGAAATATTGTACATGCTTTTCACCTTCCTAAGCTGCCACCTAGTGGGCTAAAAGTTGAGTGCTGTTTTCATTTTAGCTGCAGTCCTCTTTTTGAATACGGGGAATCAAAGTCGTTGTAGGAATGGAAAATTACTCTGCATAATTTCCTAATCAAAGTCATAATATCGATGGAAGATTGTTCTGCATAATTTCCAGTTTAGTTGGCACCCACCATAGTCCCTTGCCCAGATCAGAGCACCCAACCGCATCCTTCCGATGATCCTAGAACAAATGTAGCTTGCTTTTTATTGATTAAACATCAGGAAACCTTTTAAAAAGTTAACTAGCAAAATGGAAGCAAAGAAGGCAAAAGGGGGGGGGAGAGAGATACAGGCAGACAGACATTCAGACAGACAGACAGGAGAGAAAGCAGAGGGGGGACAGTCAGACAGAGACAGAGAGAGGAGAGAGAGAAAGGAGAGAGAGGGAGAGAAAGAGAGAGAGAGAAAGGAAGAAAGAAGAGAGACAGACAGACAGACAGACAGACAGACAGAGACGGAGAGAGAGGAGAGAGAGAAAGGAAGAGAGAGAAGAGAGACAGACAGACAGAGACAGAGAGAGAGGAGAGAGAAAGGAGAGGGGGGGAGAAAGAGAGAGAGAGAGAGAAAGGAAGAAAGAAGAGAGACAGACAGACAGACACACAGAGAGAGGAGAGAGAGACAGAGACAGAGAGAGAGGAGCGAGAGAAAGGAGAGAGAGGGAGAGGGGGAGAAAGAGAGAGAAAGATAGACAGAGAGAGAAGAGAGACAGAGAGAGAGAGGAGAGAGAGAAAGGAAGAGAGAGAGAGAGAGAGAGGCAAAGGCAGAGGCAGACAGACTTACAAAAAAAAAAGCCTCTGATGATCACACGGCTGGGATCGTCAGAGACTTTTAAAAGCATTTTTTCTACAACGTCTTCGGCCGAAGAGGTTGTAGAAAAAATGCTTTTAAAAGCCTCTGATGATCCCAGCTGAGCTGTGCGATCATCAGAGGCTTTTTTTTTTTTACTTTTAAAAGCATTTTTTCAGTCGAAGAGGTTGTAAAAAAAATGCTTTTAAAAGTAAAAAAAAAACAGCCTCTGATGATAGCGTGGCTCAGCTGGGCATGGGTGGGGGGGGGGCGCAGGGATTTTTGCTACCAGTTCTCCGAACCACCCACCGCCATCGCTACCGATGCAATCCGGTCCGAACTGGGAGCATTTCACCCCTGGAACAGTGTTTCTCAGCTTAGTGACACTGAGATGCGTGGACTCCAAATCCCAGAATTCCCTAGCCAAAGTGCTGGCTGGGGTATTCTGGGAGTTGATACCCACACTTCTTAAAGCTGCCAAGGTTGAAAAACAATGGAAAGAGTGTTTCCATTGACATAAGTTTCATTGCCATTTGTTCCTGAAATGAGAATTTTGGTGATGTCTGTTGGATGATCCACATATTTTCTTCTTGGCTATCCACGGTATTCTCGGGAGTCTTCTCCAACGTCAAAGTTCAAAAGCATCAATACTTTTCCTATCTTGTTTCTTCAAAGTCCAATGTTCACTTCCACAAATTGTCGCACATGATTTGCACCATCTTTGTAGATCTGGTGTTCAATTATCAACATCTGGAAGTTACAGGCTCCTGATTTCTCGGTTAAAGTGGTCATGAGTGCATTTTTGGGACACCAGATTAGGGACAGGTCATAATTAAAGAGAGAATCAACCTAGAGCTAAGGAGAAATTTCCTGACAATTAGAACAATTAATCCGTGGAACAACTTGCCTCCAGAAGTTATAGATGCTCCAACACTGGAGGTTTTTAAGAAGAAATTGGACAACCATTTGTCTGAAGTGGTATAGGATTTCCTGCCTAAGCAGGGGGTTGGACTAGAAGACCTCCAAGGTCCCTTCCAACTCTGTTATTATGTTATCCTAAGAAAATCTATCTTTGTGATCACTAGAAGTCAAAAACAACTCGAGGTTAGATTAATGTCATGTTTGACATAATCAAATCTAATCAAACTTCTGATGTCAATAAATAAGCTAATCATATTATAATCTGTGTCAATATCTTCATTGAGAATGTATATAGAGCTTCATTTATTGTCCTCAACATTTGTACATGTGTATTTTCATTTTGCTACTTAGACTCAGATAAGGATGCTAACCGTCTCTGAGGAACTTAGAATAGAATGGAATAGAATAACAGAGTTGGAAGGGACCTTGGAGGTCTTCTAGTCCAACCCCCTGCTTAGGCAGGAAACCCTACACCACTTCAGACAAATGGTTACCCAACATCTTCTTAAAAATTTCCAGTGTTGGAGCATTCACAACTTCTGCAGGCAAGTTGTTCCACTGATTAATTGTTCTAACTGTGAGGAAATTTCTCCTTAGTTCTAAGTTGCTTATCTCCTTGATTCGTTTCCACCCATTGCTTCTTGTCCTACCCTCAGGTGCTTTGGAGAATAGCTTGACTCCCTCTTCTTTGTGGCAGCCCCTGAGATATTGGAAGGCTGCTATCATGTCTCCCCTAGTCCTTCTTTTCATTAAACTAGACATACCCAGTTCCTGCAACCGTTCTTCATATTTTTTAGCCTCCAGTCCCCTAATCATCTTTGTTGCTCTTCTCTGAACTCTTTCTAGAGTCTCAACATCTTTTTTAGCTCATTTAGACTTCTCAGCCAACTTCCTGAATAGTGGATTGTGCCAAAATGAATTAGAATTAAAATCCTGACAGTTAGAACAATTAATCAGTGGACCAGCTTTCCTCCGGAAGTTGAGGATTCTCCAATACTGGAGGTTTTTAAGACGTGATTGGACAACCATTTGTCTGAAATGGTTTAGATCTCCTGCTTGAGTAGGGGTTGGACTAGAAGACCTCTAAGGTTCCTTCCAACTCTGTTATTCTGTTAGAATACATTTCATCAAAGAAGGATGTGTGAGAAGATCGACTAAGGGTTTATCAACAGTTGAATTTCACAATTAAAATCCAGTTACTCCTCTCCACTTATTTGTAATCTAACATCAAAACATCAGGGGGCAGCATTGAAACAAGAATCAAACCAACTTGACTTGTGAGATCCAAGAGGCTATGATTTAAGTATGTGCCCTTGACCTTTTATCTTGAAATCAGAGTGTGCAAAGATCTCAAAAGTACATTTTCGCTGTACACTATCTCCAGTCCCCACAGTTATAATGCAATAGCTCTATTGTAAACATTACAGCGTAGAAAAATATAAAATTGTGAAGGCTTAGTCTATGGAGATTCTCAGTCATCCAGGTCATGGTTGTCCCAAAGGTGCTTTTTCAAGAGGCAATTGGACTTGCTGGTTTTACTTTGAAGGGTGGGGAGGGAATGGAGATTTTTCAGTATCCTTCCCCTGCCATGCCCACCAAGCCACGCCCACCAAGCCATGCCCACCAAGCCACGCCCACAGAACTGGTAGTAAAACAAATTGAATTCCACCACTGGATACTTCCCTAGGGAGCATTTTTCCCCTGGTCCTCCAAGGTTATTCTCACCTATCTCTTACACCCCAGTCTGTAAAAGGAAGCAAAAATCCAAGCCAACGCCAGCTGTATCCATTTCCATTTGGCAACACCATCCTGCTTAATGTAACTTCTGTTATCCCCGAAATACTTGCTAGGATGAACATGCTGACTACATCAGTATTACTGTCCTGGAACAGTTCAAAACCACCTAACACCCTAAGCCTTCATATCCCAAAGGAGTTTTTTTTCAAGAGGCAACTGGACTCTTGGATTTTCTTTGAAGACCTTTCAATTCTCATCCAAGAAGCTTCTTCAGCTCTGACTGGATGGTGGGATATGGAAGGGTTTATACTCCTTGCAGACAGCTGGTCATTTGCATTCTTTCCATAAACTTCATAACTTCATAAACGCATGGCACAACAAGAGGAAAATGAACCCATCAGGACAAGATTCAGCAATCCGTCTGCATCTAAAAGACACAGGCCACTCTTTTGAAGACAGCCACATCCACATTTTGGACAAAGAGGACCGCTGGTTTGAAAGAGGGATCAAAGAGGCCAATCTATGTCAAAACTGAACAGGCCTCAGCAGAGGGGGAGGCATACGACATCATCTATCTCCAGTCTACAACACAGTCCTTTCAACAGTTCCAAGAAGGCTCCACATCAGTTTGAACCACTCAGGTGACCCTGAGGACACAGTTAAACCTCCAGGTGGCCTCAACGGCTCTCTAAAACAGGAGTCAGCAACCTTAAACACTCAAAAGAGCCATTTGGATCCATTTCCCACAGAAAAGAAAACACCGGGAGCCACAAAAACCTTTCGACATCTAAAATGAAGATAACACTGCATATATCGTTTTTTTACCTTTATGCTCTGTATAAAAAAAAAAAACTACAGTGTGTTGCATTTATGAAATCAATGAACTGCTACAGAGATAAACACATTTTTATTTCTGCATGCAACAAAAACATTTTGAACTCCGGAAATGGATACAGCTGGCGTTGGCTTGGATTTTTGCTTCCTTTTACAGACTGGGGTGTAAGAGGTAGGTGAGAATAACCTTGGAGGACCAGGGGAAAAATGCTCCCTAGGGAAGTGTCCAGTGGTGGAATTCAATTTTTTTTTTTACTACCAGTTCTGTGGGCGTGGCTTGGTGGGCATGGCTTGGTGGGCGTGGCTTGGTGGGCATGGCAGGGGAAGGATACTGCAAAATCTCCATTCCCTCCCCAGTCTGGGGCCAGCCAGAGGTTGTATTTGCCAGTTCTCCAAACTGCTCAAAATTTCCGCTACCGGTTCTCCAGAACCTGTCAGAACCTGCTGAATTTCACCCCTGGAACTGTCAGCTAAGAGGCAGCATATTCCATGGCAGAGCAAGAGACTCAGAAGGGAAACTTATTATTTTTTTAAACAGATTAACAGAGTTGGAAGGGACCTTGTAGGTCATCTAGTCCAACCCCACACCCAAGCAGGAGACCCTACACTATTTCTGACAGATGGCTGTCCAGTCTCTTCTTGAAAGCCTCCAGTGATGAAGCTCCCACAACGTCTGAAGGCAATTTCTGTTCCATGGGTTGATTGTTCTCACTCCTGAACTTCTCAAAAGAAAAAAGAGGGAGTTTTGTCTGATCAGACTTGCAAAATTCTATTAACTTTACTTTACACTAAAGTAAAAGTGCTCCTCTGGTGCTCCTTGGCAAACGCTAGATAATCTCAAGAAGAAATTAAACAACTATTTGTTTGACATGGTATAGGATCTCCTGCCTTGAGCTCGGGGTTGGACTAGAAGACCTCCAAAGTCCCTTCCAACTTTGTTATTCTGATATATTTTTTTGGGTGTGTGTGTGGAAACTTTCTTTTTTTAAGAGTCAGTTTAATTACTAAAGTTAGTAATTTCTAACTTTCATGCCTTAGTCATGAAAGACAGATGGGTGACTTGGAGCCAATCACAAGGAGACTGTGAGTTTTAGTCTCCCCTTAGGCATAAAAGCTGGCTGGGTGTCTTTAGGCCAATCAACAGGAGATGGTGAGTTCTAATCCTGCTTTAGGCATGAAAGACAACTGGATGACTTTGAGACAATCACTAGGAGACAGTGAGTTCTAATCCTGCTTTAGACACAAAGCCAGTGGGGTGATCTCAGACCAGTCACTCTTTTCCATCCCTAGGAAGCAGGCAAGGACAAACCACTTCTGAAAAACCTTGCCATGGGACTTGTCCAGAGAATCTCAGAATTGGTCATGATGGTCTTCTCAGGCTCACAAGGAATGGCACGAAATGGAACATCAGACGTTGACTGTGGTCTGACTCCCTGCCTCATTGGTATAGTGAGTTCAAACATCTCCCACACCCAGCCTAATTCTCTGTCCCTACAGAGACATGCATTTAATCACAATGTCTTCATTTGCATTGTTCTCATTCCTGATTACTCATCCCACCACAGTCTGAGTCTTAAGATCTGAGGGTGTGTTTTTGTTTTTCTTTGAAGTCTCTGTCTGGTGAAGATCGCTGTTTGAAATCCTGTCAGGGTTGAGGATGTGAAACTAGACTTGGTTAAGGCCTGTGTGTGCCCCACAATACTTTAGAAGTGCCTGTCCCAAAGATTTTGGGAACCTTTTGTCAGGTTCGCCTGATCCGCCAGTTATGGCCCTTTCTTGATCAGGATTCCTTGTGCACAGTCACTCACACCCTCATCACCTCTCGCCTGGACTACTGTAATGCTCTCTACATGGGGCTCCCCTTGAAGAGCACCCAGAGGCTCCAACTGGTCTAGAATGCGGCTGCGCGGGTAGTTACGGGAGCTGCATGGCGCTCCCACATAACACCTCTCCTGTGTGAGCTGCACTGGCTCCCGGTGGTCTTCCAGGTGCGCTTCAAGGTTTTGGTTACCACCTTTAAAGCGCTCCATGGCACAGGACCTACTTATCTTCGAGACCGCCTGCTGCTACCAATGACCTCCCATCGCCCTGTGCACTCCCACAGAGAGGGCCTTCTCGGGGTGCCATCAGCCAAGCAATGTAGGCTGGTGACCCCCAGGGGGAGAGCCTTCTCTGTGGGGGCACCTACCCTCTGGAATCAGCTGCCCCCAGAGATAAGGAGAATCCAAGACCTCGGTGCCTTCCACCGTGCCCTTAAAACTTTCTTTTTCTAGCAAGCCGAGCTGGCTTAAAAAAATTTTTAAAATGTTTTTTAATTGGTTTGTCACTTTTTAAATTATGGGACCAAGTAGATATATATTCTTCTAATTGTTTTTAATGTTTGTATTTTATGTTTCTTATTTGTGTCCGTACACTGCCCTGAGTCCTTCGGGAGAAGGGCGGTATATAAATAAATAAATAAATAAATAAATAAATAAATAATAAATAAATAAATAAATAAATAAATAAATAAATGCGCTTTTTCAAAAGACAACTGGACTAGTTTTTTTCCTCAAAGATGTTTCACTTCTCATCCAAGAAGTTTCTTCAGTTCTGATGGAATGGTGGAGGATGGAAGAATTCCTCAGGGTCACAGTGGGGACAATTAACTGGTGGAACAGCTTGCCTTCAGAACTTGTGGATGCTCCATTATTGGAGGTTTTTAAGAAAAGACTGGACTGCTACCAATCTGTAATGGTATAGGGCAGTGATGGCTAACCTTTTTGCCATCGCGTGCCAGGAAGCGAGGGGCGGGAGAGGTTCGCGTGAGTGTGTGCCCACACCCATAATTTTATGTGCCCTGCCCCACGCATGCGCACGTGATCCCCGCTCCTGGCATGTGATGGCCCAGTAGGCCCGTTTTTCTTTCTCACCTGGCTCCAGATCCTCTCTATGCATCTGGGGAGGGCAAAAACAGTCTTCCCCACCCCCTCGGAGGTCCTCCAGAGGCCCGAAAGAGCCCGTTTTCCAACTTTCGGTTAGGCAGGAAGTGACTTTTTTGCTGTCCCCAGCCTCCAGAGTCTCCTAGAGAGGCTGAGAGCTGAGCCGGCATGCCAGGCAACATGGTTCCGTATGCCACAGGTTCGCCATCACAGGTATAGGGTCTCTTGCTTAAGCAGGGGGTTGGACTAGAAGACCTCCAAGGTCCCTTCCTGCTCTATTCTGGTTGATTGCATCATTGTGGCAATCCAAACAATGTCAAGTTTTACAAACAGAACATCCGATTTTTGCCACAATGATCCAACCAACTTGAATATTTTAACTCCATAAATGCCTGTATGGTGTCATAGAACTTTATAGACTATTTATATAATTTATACATTATATGCTATTTATATAATTAAGTTATAATTAAGAGATTGGATAACCATTTGTCTGAAATGGTATAAGGTTTCCTGTCTGAGCAGAGGGTTCCAACTCTATTCTCTATTCTCTATTCTGATTGATTGCATTCTGTTCTGATTCTGAATATTAGTGTTTATTATTATAAAATAAACTTTGTTTATTGTTATTATTTCTGATAGTAACAGAAATAAGTGGACTTTTATTTTTGTAAACAGACTAAAAATTGCTGTAACTTGGAGCCTTACGATTTATATTGATATTGTTTCCTGATTGCTTATTTGTTCCCTATGACTTTCATTAAGTGTTGTACCTTATGATTCTTGACGAATGTATCTTGTCTTTTTATGTACACTGAGAGCATATGCACCAAAGACAAATTCCTTGTGTGTCCAATCACACTTGGCCAATAGAGAATTCTATTCTATTCTATTCTATTCTATTCTATTCTATTCTATTCTATTCTATTCTATTCTATTCTATTCTATTCTATTCTATTCTATTCCATTCCATTCCATTCCATTCCATTCTATTCTAAAAGATGATAATTCATGGATTCCATATAGATAAAAGCTAGGCGTGTAACTTTACAAGAGAGTAAAAATTGTGTATATTAGCTCATCATTGCATTGATGAAAGATAGAAACCCTTTCCTCAGTATTGACTTGTTGCCTTTTTCTCTTCCCTTCTACTTTTCTCTTTTTTTCCTCCTGAACTTTCTGCACTTTTCTTTTTCCCTTTTTTAGTTTGTATTCTTTTTTACCAGGTTTTTTTATTTTTTTAAATGGAAGTCTTCTCAATTCTGGCAGAAGAGACAGCTGCAGCTTAATAACAGGGTTTTACATTTACAAGCTCACATGTTCCACCCAACAAATCTCAGAGAACTGTTTTGGGAGGGGAGAAAAAAAGTCTGAATGTTTAACTGAATAACAAAATAACAGAATAACAGAGTTGGAATGGATCTTAGAAGTCTTCTAGTCCAATCCCCTACTCAGGCAGGAAACATTAGACCATTTCAGACAAATGATTGTCCACTCTCTTCTTAAAAACTTCCGGTGTTGGAGCATCCACAACTTCTGGAGGCAAGTAGTTCCACTGATTAATTGTTCTATTTCTCCTTAGTTCTAGATTGCTTCTCTCCTTGAATAGTTTCCAGCCATTGCTTCTTGTCCTGCCCTCAGGTGCTTTGGAGAATAGTTTGACTCCCTCTTCTTTGTGGCAGCCCCTGAGATATCGGAACACTGCTATCATGTCTTCCCTAGTCCTTCTTTTCATTAAACTAGACATACCCAATTCCAGCAACTGTTCTTCATATGTTTTAGCCTCCAGCCCCCTAATCATCTTTGTTGCTCTTCTCTGCACTCTTTCTAGAGCCTCCACATCTTTTTTTATACTAGAGAGAGGGACTTTTTAATGCAAGTTTTTGTTTTGACTCAGCCATGCCATTTCCTCCTTCCTCTTTGCCATCTCCATCATCAACAACAAAACAATTACAACATACCGGCAATCCTCAACTTCCTTATCACAATTGGGAATGGAATTTCCATTATAAATTGTTGCCGTCATAAGTGGAATCATCCTGTGCTCAGACCCAATTTTACCACCATTTTTACAATGGTCCTAAAGTCATCGCAGTCATTAAGCGAATCACATCGTTATTAAATGAATCCAGCTTTCTCAATGGTTACTTTTGGCCACCCCTGCACCGCCAAGAATCGTGGCGGCGCAGTGGTTAGAATGCAGTATTGCAGGCTCAACTCTGCCCACGGATAGCAGTTCGATCCTGACGGGCTCAAGGTTGACTCAGCTTTCCATCCTTCCAAGGTCGATAAAATGAGGATCCAGATTGTTGGAGGCAATATGCTGACTCTTTTGGATGAACTCTGTAAACTGCTTAGAGAGGGTTGTAAAGCACTATGAAGTGGTCAGGAAACAACAACAGTAACAGAGTAGGAAGGGACCTTGGAGGTCATCTAGTCCAACCCCCTGCTCACACAGGAGACCTGTACTAGGGATTCGAACCGCCGAACTGCCAACTTTTCTGATTGACAAGCTCAGTTTCTTAGCCACTGAGCCACCTAGTCAGGCTAATATATGTCTAAGTATATAAGTATATAAGGTATATAAGACTAAGTGCTGGAAAATGGCAAAAAACCCCTCACAAATCACAATCGTGTGATTGCAGGATGACCCACTGCAACTGGTCATAAGTGTGAGTTGGTTTCAAAGGACCTGAATTGTGAACGTATAAGCAGGAGGTTGATGCCACAGTTTGTGACAGTTGTAGGTGCAAACACGGGTTGCAAGTGACATTTTCTGAAGCATTTATAACTTTGAACTGTCCTTAAGAGGCCTGGTGGAGCAGTGGTCAGAATGCAGTATTGCAGGCTGACTCTGCTCACTGCCAGGAGTTCAATCCTGACCGGTTTAAGGTTGACTCAGCCTTCCATCCTTCGGAAGTCCGTAAAATGAGGACCCAGATTGTCGGGGGCAACAGGCTGACTCTGTAAACCGCTTAGAGAGGGCGGTAAAGCACTGTGAAGCGGTATATAAATCTAAGTGCTATTGCTATTAAATGAACGGTTGTGAGTCCGTTCAGGTTGTAAGAACTACCTGTTTAGGCTTGTGCACAATTGGGTGTGGGTGCTCAAAACTGCACTTAACCCTTAAAATCTTTAGGTGAAAGATCTGGGGCCTTGGTTCATTTATGTTTCAACTTAATTTTATTGGGTTCCCACCCTATGCATATTTTCGGTTGGAATTGTTTGGTTTGCTTAAATCACCGGGGTCCTGCAGGCTGGGAGCCACTTCATCTGGGAATTTTGTTTTTATTTTTGCAAGAATCAGCCTGCTCGCTGGGTTGACTAAACCGTAAATTGTAACAAATCATAAATCTCGGGTATGAAATCACGTCCCATATTTTAGCCTGGCTGGAATTCTGAACTTGTTTCTCATCCTAGCTTCTTAGAACATATTGCTTTTAATGCTCTTTTTTTCCCTGTTTTGTGGCTGTTCTAGTCATTTAACTTGTGTGCGTGTGTGTGAGAGAGAGGGGGTTCTTTTTTAAAAAAAATATGTTGTAAGCCAAAAAAGCCAACACAGTTCTAGGCTGCATCAACAGAGGGATAGAATCAAGATCACGTGAAGGGTTAATACCAGTTTATAATGCCTTGGTAAGGCCACACTTGGAATATTGCATCCAGTTTTAGTCGCCACGATGTAAAAAAGATGTGGAGACTCTAGAAAGAGTGCAGAGAAGAGCAACAAAGATGATTAAGGGACTGGAGACTAAAGCATATGAAGAACAATTGCAGGAACTGGGTATGTCTAGTTTAATGAAAAGAAGGAGTAGGGGAGACATGATAGCAGTGTTCCAGTATCTCAGGGGTTGCCACAAAGAAGAGAGAGTCAAGCTATTCTCCAAAGCACCTGAGGGTAGGACAAGAAGCAATTGGTGGAAACTAATCAAGGAGAGAAGCAACCTAGAACTAAGGAGAAATTTCCTGACAGTTAGAACAATTAATCAGTGGAACAACTTGCCTCCAGAAGTTGTGAATGCTCCAACACTGGGAGTTTTTAAGAAGAGATTGGATAACCATTTGCCTGAAGTGGTGTAGGGTTTCCTGCCTGAGTAGGAGGTTGGACTAGAAGACCTCCAAGGTCCCTTCCAACTCTGTTATTCTATTCTATCATGTCACCCAGTTAAAGTTACAGAACTGAGAGTTTTAGCACTATATAGACGTTCAAGTTGCTTTCTCTAGCCCAGAACATGGACTACTCTTTTGTTCAAATTAGATGTGATTTCATTTGGCGAAATGGCTTGCAAAAAAATGAAATTGATATAAATGAGCCTTGATTGGATTCACAGCATCGTGCCATTCTGGAAAGACAATTTCTCTTGTTTCAAAGCAAAAAAAAAAATCTCCAAAATGTTTAGCTTCAAATGCCAGTTCATATTGCTGAATAGAGCTGAGTCAATCTGAATCATCGATTTGATCTGGAAATGGACATTCAACAATCTGAATCGTGTTGAGGATTGAGTGAATGAGTCAATGGAATTTACAGGTTCGATCTATAATCAAATGTATCCCTAAACTGATTTTTTTTTTACAACCAAAGCCCATATAAAAAGAACAGGGCAGATATAAAGGTTTGGGAGAGGGGTTGTTTATTTGTTTTTCCAGATAGGGGCTACTCCTAATAATTTTGGGGGGTGGGGTTGATTATTGCAAAGTAGGCAGGGCAACATTATATACAGTGGTGGGATTCATATAATTTAACAACCTGTTCTCTGCCCTAATGATTTCTTCCAACAACCAGTTCACCAAACTGCTCAGAAAGTTAACAACCGGTTCTCCCGAAGTGGTGCTAACTGGCTGAATCCCACCACTGATTATGTATATGAAGAAGTATAACTCCATTTGTCTAAGCTCTCATGCCTAAGGCGGGACTAGAAGTCAGCATCTCCTGGTGATTGGCCCAAAGTCAACCAGCCAGATTGCATGCTTAAGGGGGTACTAGAACTCATCATCTCCTGGTGATTGGCCCAAAATCATACAACCAGCTGGTATGCTTCAAACGGGACTAGAACTCACCATCTCCTAGCTTCCAGCCTGGTGCCTTAACCACTAAAACGAACTGGCTCAAAAGATCTTCCATGTAATGGTTGGAGACATTAAGCCATCTTAGAAACGTTGCTCAGTGTAGTTTATTTATTTATTTTTATTTTATTTTTCAATTTATATACCGCCCTTCTCCCTAAGGACTCAGGACGGTGCACAGCCAGAATTAAGAACATGAACTACAAATATTAAGAACAATTAAAATATATATAAATTTGGCCCAAAAATTTAAAAATCACAAACCAATTAAAACATTTTAAAAAATTTAAAAATTTCTTCTTAAGCCAGCCCAGCTTGCTGGAAAAAGTGGGTTTTAAGGGCACGGCGGAAGGCACTGAGGTCTTGGATTCTCCTTATCTCTGGGGGCAACTGATTCCAGAGGGTAGGTGCCCCCACAGAGAAGGCCCTCCCCCTGGGGGTCACCAGCCTACATTGTTTGGTCTGTACAACCAACAGAGTTTACATACCTTTGTGCCTACATCTATACAGATAGGAGCCTGTGAACTACAGATCTTCAGACTTTATAGGGAGTCTCTAGGAGATGGACACCATCCACTCCACACAACCACAAGAGTAGGATTGGGATCGCATGTTATCATCTATGTAAGATTACTTCTCCATCAGTTCAGGGGAAGTAGGAAAGTCTGTGAGAGAAGAATGTCTCTCCAGCTGGATGTCTGCGGAGCTTCCAGGTCAGAGGTGGGCAATTATGGCCCTTTTATGACTTGTGGATTTCAATTCCCAGAATTCCTGAGCTAACATGGCTGGCTCAGGAATTCTGGGAGTTGAAGTCCACAAGTCATAAAAGGGCCATAGTTGCCCACTCCTATTCTAGGTCATCCAGGTCACGGTTCTGGCCATCTACATTAAGATTGAACAACCCTCTCTCAACAGAGGGGAAGGGATACGACATTACCTGTCTCCTGTTTACAACACAGTCCTTTCAACAGTTCCAACAAGGTTCCATATCCATTTGCACTATTCAGGTGATCCTGTGGGTACAGATAAACCTCCAACTGTCCTCAATGACTCTCAGAGAGAGTGCTAATGACCAGACGACTGCAAGGAATACTTAAATCCTTCCATCCTCCACCATTTAGTCAGAACTGAAGAAGCTTCTTGGATGAGAAGTGAAACAGCTTCAAGGAAAAATCAGAAAGTCTGGTTGCCTTTTTGAAAAACCACCTTTGGGATATCCAGCTGGATGAATTCACCCAAAGGCAACTTGAGCTGGGGGCAGGGATACGAGAGCACTTTTCAAGTATTTTGAATGGAGAAAATTGGAGTAACATTCCATAGTGCAGAATATGGAATATAGAGCCAAGTGACTGGAAAGTATGTTTTAGTTAAAAATTAGGAAAAGTTTCCTGAAAGGAAGAACAGTTCAGTAGTAGAGATAATGTATAAGGAAAGAGGTAGACGTGTTCCCAGCTGTCTGTCTGTCTGTCTGTCTGTCTGTCTGTCTGTCTGTCTGTCTCTATCTATCTATCTATCTATCTATCTATCTATCTATCTATCTATCTATCTATCTATCTCTCTATCTCTATCTTCTATCTATCATCTATCATCTATCATATCTATCTATCTCTATATCTATCTATCTATCTATCTATCTATCTATCTATCTCTATCTATCTATCATCTATCATATCCATCTATCTCTATCTTCTATCATCTATCATCTATCTATCTATCTATCTATCTATCTATCTATCTATCTATCTATCTATCTATCTATCTATCTATCTACCTACCTACCTACCTACCTACCTATCCATCCATCCATCCATCCATCCATCCATCCATCTATCTCTCAGAGATGCTCTAATCAAGATTTCTGCAGTGAGCAGAGGATTAGACATAATCTCAAGGGCTCTTTCCAGCTTTATAATTCTGTTCATGCAACGAGCTTATCCAGGGTACTGAGTAACTCATTCTCAAGACTTGCAGGAATCTTTGAACCCTCATTAATCAAATGGACTGGATTTGTACCACAAGCTAAAGCAGGTGTACCACGAAGACAATCAAACCAAAAAGACCAGGAGAATCACAGTGTCACATGCATTTGCTGAACAAGAGCACAATTGTGCATTTCTCCAGAACAGTGTTAGTGTTGATCATGGAAGGTCCACCTTCACCCTTGAGTGAAAGAGGAATTGACCTTCCTAACAGGAGGTGCAAGTCAATTGTGCCACTTTTCTAGAAGCATTTTGCAGAAAGTCCAAAGTGGTCATAAAAATCACAGACCAAGTTATAATCAGAGAGTGCAAACATAGAGAAAGCCCTGTGGAGGCCCATTTTAACCATACAAATCATTGGTTTGCTAAGGAATTCAAAGCAAAACAATTATAGCCATGCAGACAAGAGGCGAAGAGAATTCAGGCATTTTATCTCTCTAATATATGTTTTTCTTATGCCATCAACCTGGTGATTTTACTCTGTGTGAGTGCAAGGATGAGGAGAACAGGCCAATGGTTGAGGCTATAAGCCAGAAAAACAGATCCCAGCCCTTGCAAAAACATAGAAGCAGGGTGGATAACTTTGAGTAGGTCATTCTCTCTCTCTCTCTCTCTCTCTCTCTCTCTCTCTCTCTCTCTCTCTCTCTCTCTCTCTCTCTCTCTCTCTCTCTCTCTCTCTCTCTCTCTCTCTCTCCAATGTAAAAAGTGGAAAAGCATCAATATACCAAACTGCACTGGGCCACCATGGTCGTAAGAGCATGTGGAAATAACCTCGTGAGACAGGAGGAAGAGTTGCAGAATAGACAACCTTCAGTGAAAAGGTATCTCAGACCACAGAAGGAAAAGGGGTGAGGGGAGCATCTCAGAATTGACCCTCCCTAATTTTTCTGCGGTTCGAATCCCTAGTGCCGCGTAACAGGGTGAGCTCCCATTACTTGTCCCAGCTTCTGCCAACCTAGCAGTTTGAAAGCAAGTAAAAAATGCAAGTAGAAAAACAGGGACCACCTTTAGTGGGAAGGTAACAGTGTTCTGTGCACCGTTGGCATTTAGTCATGCCGGCCACATGACCACGGAGATGTCTTCGGACAGCACTGGCTCTTCGGCTTTGAAACGGAGATGAGCACCACCCCCTAGAGGCAGGAATGACTGGCACATATGTGCAAGGGGAACCTTTACCTTTACCTAATTTTCTGGAAGGGGTGCAAAGACTCAGCCACTAAAGACACGGAGCTTATCAGCTGGAAAGCTGACAGCCCGGGGTTTGAGACCAAGCACCATGCAACGGAGTGAATTCCTAGTCCTTGTCCCAGCTCCTCCCCACCTAACAGTTTGAAAACATGTAAACAAGAGTAGATGAATTGGTACCACTTTGGTGGGAACAGCGTTCCGTGAACCTTTGGCATATAGCCATGCTGGCCACATGACCATGGAAGATGTCTCCAGACAATGCTAGCTCCCTTGGCCAAGAAATGGAGATGAGTACCATCCCTAGAGCTGGACACAACTGGACAGGGAAACCTTCACCTTTAATTTTCTGGAAAGTGAAGGTGAGGATAGGAAGAAATGCTTTCAGACTTGCAAGATGCTGTTACTGTAACTTTATCATAAAGATAGAGCTGGCACTCATGATTGGTACATCTTGTCTGGTCCGACAAGTAGATCAGAATCATGAATTAATTCTGCAGTGAATTAATTCAGACTGATTCTATCTTCTTTCCTTCCTTCCTTCCTTCCTTCCTTCCTTCCTTCCTTCCTTCCTTCCTTCCTTCCTTCCTTCCTTCCTTCCTTCCTTCCTTCCTGATTTTATAATTTGAACCTTCCACGTAGGCTGATCTGTATGAATGGTTGATAGCCATCTAGAAAACTCAAGGTAAACTGCTCCAAACTTGATTGCAGAAAATATGACTTCAGTAACAGAGTGGTCAATGCCTGGAATGCAGTACCTGACTCTGTGGTTTCTTCCCCAAACCCCCAAAACTTTAACCTTAGACTGTCTACTGTTGACCTCACCCCATTCCTAAGAGGTCTGTAAGGGGCGTGCATAAGTGCACCAGCGTGCCTACCGTCCCTGTCCTAATATTCCTTTTTACTCTTACTCTTTTCATGTATTCAAATTATGTTTATACTTTTACCTGTTATCTTATATATGCTTGACAAATAAACTTATGATTATGATATCCAAAGATTCAGGATACTGCAGTTACTAAATCTCATCTTCTTTACCTACTCAGCTTCTGAACAAAACAACCTCTGATTTAAAAGCCTCAGCACTGAAACCTCTGCTTAATTTTTCTTAACATTTATCTCCTTTATGCAAGCTTTTCAACCAGCCCTTTTCATTGGGTCACTTTCTATGTTGCGTTCTGGAACTCTGCTGGGATTAGCCTATAGGAAATCAGGAAGTCCATGCATTTTATGGGAAATGCAGTCCTCCTTTGGGGCACTGTCTGGTAAATCCTTTGCCTCAGTCCTGCAAGCTTTGCAGCAATCTCATTCTCCCAAGCTTGCATTTTCCTGGGTGCCTCATCCTGAGAATTACTGCCGCCTGTGGCATCTTCTAAGTTACTGATTATTATTATTATTATTATTATTATTATTATTATTATTATTATTATTATTATTATTATTATTATTACTACTACTACTACTACTACTATTATTATTTAATCTTTAGTGAGATTCACAGCCTTTCAGGCTGGTTAATAGCTCAGCAGCTCGAGTCCTAGCCAAGGACCTAGGAACTGTTAAGGTATCGTCGGAGGATGTAAGCTGTTCCAAGTAAGGTGATTTTTTGTAGAGTCAAAATGTTCAAGTCTGGCAAATTTAGAATTTCTAAATAGCAGGGTAGCCCTTTGGGTGTTGCTCCAAGGGCTCCAATTACAATCGAGACAACACACAATTTCTTTTCCACAGTCGCTCAACTTCAATTTGCAAATCCCGGTACTTTGTGATTTTTTCTTGCTGCTTATCTTCAATCCGTGCATCACCAGGTATTGCAATGTCAATGAACCATACTTTTTTCTTTTCAACTATTGTTATGTCAGGTGTGTTGTGGACCAAGTGCCTGTCAATCTGAATCCTAAAGTCCCACAAGATCTTGAGTTTCTCATTCTCTAAAATTTTCTCAACCTGATGTTCCCAGTGGTTTTTGCTGTACTCAAATCCAAACTTCTGGCATAATTTCCATTATTATTATTCCAATTATTATTATTATTTATTGGTTAATCTTTAGTGAGATTCACAGCCTTTGAGGCTGGTTAATAGCTCAGCAGCTCGAGTCCTAACCAAGGACCTAGGAACTGTTAAGGTATCGTCGGAGGATTATTATTATTATTATTATTATTATTATTATTATTATTATTAATTGAATTTGTATACCGCCCTTCTCCCAAAAGGGACTCAGGACGGTGGACAGCCAAAATTAAAATACATACAATACAAAAGTTAAGATAGCTAAAATAAATTAAATCAATCAGCCTCCCAATTTAAAACCCCAAGTCTATAAAATTTAAAAATTCCCATTAAAAAACCATATAGGTTAGGCCAACTTGCTGGAATAAATAAATCTTCAGGGCCTTACGGAAAGTGCGGAGGTCTGGGATCAGTTGTATTCCAGGAGGTAGCTCATTCCACAGGGTGGGTGCCCCCACAGAGAAGGCTCTCCCCCTGGGGGCCGCCAGCCGACATTGCTTGACCGACGGCACCCTGAGGAGGCCCTCTCTGTGAGACCATATTGGCCAGTGGGAGGTTATCGGTAGCAGCAGGCGGTCTCATAGAGACCCTAAGCCATGGAGCACTTTAAAGGTGAGAACCAACACCTTAAAGCGCACCCAGAAGACCACCGGAAGCCAGTGCAGCTCGCACAATAATAGAATACCATTACTTCCCTCTTCTTTGAGATGATGATCTATCTCTCTGTAAATATCTCCTCTTGTCCTTCTCTTCCTTGGTCCCCCCCCCCTCCCCAGCCAAGTAGTCCCACATTTATTTTCAAGACCAGAAGCTCTACCTAGGGTAATCAAGATGGAGTGGTTCCTTGTGTCTAGACTCATTCTGTTCTCCAGGTTCTTTCCCCCCAACCCATCCAGCCCCTTACTCAAATCTACAGTTGTCCAACTGGGTGAAAGAATCGGATCACTTCCATATGGACATTGTACTTCAAGGTCTCCCTCACTTCTCTAGCCTTCATCTGATCACCTTCTCAGTAGTCAGAATAACAGAGTTGGAAGGGACCTTGGAGGTCTTCTAGTCCAACTTCCCCCTCAAGCGGGAGACCCTGTATCGTTTCAGACAAATGGTTGTCCGATCTCTTCTTAAAAATCCTTCCGTGATGAAGCACCCACAACTTCTTGAAGGCAAGTCATTCCACTGGTTCTTTGTTCTCATTCTCATTGTCAGAAAAATTCTCCTTAGTTCTAGATTAGTTCTCTTCTTGATTAGTTTCCATCCTGTTTTGCCTCCTACCTTCAAGTGCTTTGGAGAATAGGTTGAAAAAATAATTACTACCAACCTGCCTTCCATTGAGGACCTGTATACTGCATGAGTCAAAAAGAGGGCTGTGAAAATATTTACAGACCCCTCGCATCCTGGACATAAACTGTTTCAACTCCTACCCTCAAAACAACGCTATAGAGCACTGCACACCAGGACAACTAGACACAAGAATATTTTTTCCCCAAACGCCATCACTCTGCTAAACAAATAATTCTCTCAACACTGCCAAACTATTCACTAAGTTTGCATTATTACTATTAATCTTCTCATCATTCCTATCACCCATCTCCTCCCACTTACAACTGTATGACTGTAATTTTGTTGCTTGTATCTTACGATTTATATTGATATTGTTTCCTGATTGTTATTTGTACCCCATGACTATCATTAAGTGTTGTACCTTGGTCATACCTTGTGGAATACAAATATAATGTCACTCGGGGGGTTTTTATATAAAGAGGTTCTTTTTACAGATGCGGGCAGATGGCAGCTGAAGACATTGCAGACACTGTTGGACGAAGGGATTAATTTAACCTGGTTGTATCCTTATGATTTATATTGATATTGTTTCCTGATTGCTTATTTGTACCCTATGACTATCATTAAGTGTTGTACCTTATGATTCTTGACAAATATATCTTTTCTTTTATGTACACTGAGAGCGTATGCACCAAGACAAATTCCTTGTGTGGCCAATAAAGAATTCTATTCTATTCTGTTCTGTTCTGTTCTGTTCTGTTCTGTTCTGTTCTATTCTATTCTATTCTATTCTATTCTATTCTATTCTATCCTATCCCTTCTTCTTTGTGGAAGCCCCTCAAATATTGGAACACTGCTATTATCTCCTCCTAGTCCTTCCTTTCACTAGACAAGACATACCCAATTCCTGCAACCGTTCTTCATACATTTTAGCCTCCAGCCCTGTCATCATCTTTGTCGCTCTTCTCTGCGCTCTTTCCAGAGTCCCCACATCTTTTTTTATACTGTGGTAGTAACCAAAACTGGACGCAATATTCCACTCTGTGTCTTACCAAGGCATTATAAAGCGGTAATGTCTTTCCCTTCTTTGTAACTTCCCTCAGTCTTGCAGTTAGAAGCTAAGTGCCTGGAGAGAGTTCCTTTTTTCTTTTTAACCCTCCCCTCTTCAATCTTTCATAATGAGCTTTCTCCTGAGTTGCCAAGTCAAACCAGGGTGGGGTACTTACCTGCAAAATGCTGCTGGTTACTAGAAGCCAAGGCAGAAGCCACCTCATCACTGGAAGCCAGGGTGAAAGACATGGATTGAACCCAGCTCTTTGACGAAGACAACATCCAACTCCCTTCGCGGAGTCCGCTACCAGCCGCTGAGTTGACAGGAGATGGGAGTCGATTCTCCTTGACTCTGGGGAAGCTTTATTAAAGACAGATCTGACGTCAGGTTGGACGGCTGCATATTTTCTTCGGGAATAACTTTTCCTGCCTCCTTTTTTTCCCTCCCTCTCTCTCTCTCCCTTTCATTTGGGTGACTCATCCCCACCTCCAGCTTTCTCACTGTGTTGCCTTCTGCCAGGAATTTCTTAAAGGAAAATTCACCACATATCATCAGCAGAAGACGCTGTAATTTTAACACCCCACTCCTGCTGCTTAGGGTTCGCCTATAATTATATTTATTTATGACTTTGCTCCTGAAAACTAGGTGGGCTGGGATGGGAGGGAAATGAAAGAATTTTCTCAGGAAGGGGTGAGTGCAAAACTAAAGGGATCGTCTTTTCCAAGGTGGGCCCCCAGAGGAACAGATCCCGGTCCTTCTCTCGCCAGAATGTCTAAATATCTGACTTAAAATTGGTTTAAAGGCGAGTCCAGCTTCCCTGTGTCTTCAAGCAATGTTTTTGGCATGATACATGTGGTTTGCCACCGCCTTTTTCTGCAATGTTTCTTTTCAAAGACTTCCAATAAAACTTGTATGTACACATCAAAATACATTAAAAAAACAACAATGGAGTTTTGATTGCATCATCAACCCCCTTCTTGAAATGTTTTATCATATCTTATGGATATCTTTCACTTAGAACAGTGTTTCTCAACCTTGGAAGCTTGAAGATGGGTGGACTTCAACTCCCGGAATCCCCCAGCCAGTGCTGCTGGCTGGGGGATTCTGGGAGTTGAAGTCCACCCATCTTCAAGCTTCCAAGGTTGAGAAACACTGACTTAGAACATAGAATCATAGGGTTAGAACGGACCTTAGAGATCTTCTAGTCCAACCCTTTGCTCATGGCAGGAGACCTTATACCATCCTGGTCAAATGGTTGCCCCTTTCTATTTTTGAAAACCTCCAGTGATGGAGCATTCACAACTTCTGAAGGCAAGCTGATTAATTGTTCTCACTGTTAGGAAATTTCTCCTTAGTTCTGGGTAGCTTCTCTCCTTGATTAGTTTTGATCCATTGTTTCTTGTCTTTCCTTCTGGTGCGTTGGAGAATAGGTTGACTCCCTCTTGTTTGTGGCAGCCCTTCAAATATTGGAACATTGTGATCATGTCTCCCCTAGTCCTTTTTTCCCCACTAGACTAGACCAACCCAATTCCTGTAACCGTTCTTGATATGTCTTGGCCTCCAGCCCACGAATCATCTTTGTTGTTCTTTTCTGTGCTCTTTCCAGAGTCTCTACATCTTTTTTATAATATGGTGACCAAAACTGGATGTGATATTCTAAGTACGGTCTTACTAAGGCTTTACATTTTTTAAAAAAAATTGATTTATATGCCGCCCTTCTCCGGAGACTCAGGGTGGCTTACAATGCGTTAAGCAATAGCCTTCATACTTTTGTATATTTATACAAAGTCAGCTTATTGCCCCCACAAACTGGGTCCTCATTTAACCTACCTTAGAAAGGATGGAAGGCTGAGTCAACCTTGAGCCTGGTGAGATTCGAACTTACAGTAATTGCAGACAGCTGGTGTTAATCACAATGCTTAATCACAAAATACTTCACGTGATCTTGATTCTACCCTCTGTTAAAGCAGTTTAGGATTGGATTGGCTTTTTTGACTGCTGCCTCACAGCGCTGGTTCATATTTAAGTGATTGTCCACTAGGACTCCAAGATCCCTCTCACCGTTACGGCTATCGAGCCAGGTTTCACCTCCTCTGTACCTGTACATTTGATTGGTGTGTAAGTGTAAAATCTTGCTTTCATCCAGACTGAATGTTATTTTGTTAGATCGGGCCCATTGTTCAAGTCTGTCGAGATCTCCCTGAATCTTGAACCTATCTTCCTTGCATGACAAATCCTGCAATTCTAAGCAAGTACTTTGATCCCTACAATACTTGTTGAGTTTGTGCAGGTGGAAAGTGTCTCTTTGTACTTATGACATCTCCAATGACACAATCCAGATAGAAGTCATTCTCCCTTGAGAAAAGAAAGCCACAGCCAAAACTTGAAGCTGATGTGCTTCAAGAAACCAGGTATCTGTGAGTTCTAGTCCCATTTTAGGTATGAAAGCCAGCTGGGTGACTTTGGTCCAATCATCAGGAGATTTGTGAGTTCTAGTCCCATCCTAGGTATGAAAACTGGCAGGGTGACTTTGGACCAATCATCAGGAGACTGTGAGTTATAGTCCCACTCTTGCCACGTAAGCAGAGTAGGTGACTTTGGCCTAGTGACTCTCTCTCTCTCTCTCTCTCTCTCTCTCTCTCTCTCTCTCTCTCTCTCTCTCTCTCTCTCTCTCTCTCTCCCTTCCTCCCTCCCTCCCTCCCTCTCTCCCTCTCTCTCTCTCTCTCTGTTGTTATTGTTGTGGGGAAAATAGGAAGAGGAAGATATGTTGGAAATGTTCATTAATTTGAGTTATTTGTAAAAATAATAATAGGAGGATATTACAAGAAAGAAGAAAGAGAGGGCAGGAGAGAGGAGAAAGAAAGAGAAAGACAGAAAGAGAGAGAGAGAAAGAAGGAAGGAAGGAAGGAAGGAAGGAAGGAAGGAAGGAAGGAAGGAAGAAAAAAGAAAGAGAGAGAAAGAAAGAGAGAGAGAGAGAAGGAAGGAAAGAAGGAAAGAAGAGAGGGAGAGAGAGAGAGAGGGAGAGAGAGAGAGAGAGAGAAAGAAAGAAAGAAAGAAAGAAAGAAAGAAAGAAAGAAAGAAAGAAAGAAAGAAAGAAAGAAAGAAAGAAAAGTATTTCATATCTCAAAATTGCCAAGATTGGGAGATCTACTGTTTTAAGTAATGAGGCAAATGAGTAAACCTTTTCATACCCAGAAAGCAAATCAGTTAAGGACAAAAAAACATCTCTTTTTATTCATCATCAACTCTGTGGAGAAACGATTTTTAAAAGGACAATAAATTGAACCTGCCAATGTAATCAATGTAATACTCAAACATTGTAAGAAGAAAGCAATTTTAGTCTACGTGGGTGCAAAAAAAAACCCCCACAAAAAAACAACAACCAAGAGCTCATGAAAACTAAGGCCTTCTAATAAAACACTGCATGTCTTTTAGCCAAGTTGTTTGGCTAAAATGACAGGAAGATTACGGAGGTCCCTCCACCCCAAATAATTAACCATTTATCTTTCAAATAGAAGGATTGACATAGATTCACTGAGAATGTAGTAATGAGACAGACAAGATTTTTTCTGTTTATTTTTCTTGGAGTAGAGGGAGCATTTTAAAGTTAGGATCACATTCTTTTTCAGAAAATACCACTTATTTTAAGTGTATTTTTATTTTTTATTATACTTAAGGACAGTATGTCCTCAATGGGCTGGGATAAACATTTTCTTTCTAGATAAACATGCTTACGGAGCTAGGAGAAACTTGCTATAAAATTTTAATTCTAGAGTTTGATGGCTGTCTGGTGACATTTAAAACGGGGTAGTGTAGCTATTCACATAGCATTGTTTGTTTGTGATAGTGAAGAGATAGTGGAGTGGAATGCCTTGCTTTCAGAAGTTGTAGGCGCTTCATCACTGGGTTTTTTTTTAAAGGAGAGATTAGACCAGAGGTCTTCAAACTTGGCAGATTTAAGACTTGCAGACTTCAACTCCCAGAATAGTTGAAGTCCGCAAGTCTTAAAGCTTCCAAGTTTGAGGACCCCTCGACTAGACAGTCACTTGTCCAAAATGGTATAGGTGTTGTGACTCCGACCCCTGAGGCCGATTTATCGGAGGGAGAAAGCTCCGAACATGAAGGAGAGGAGTTGGCCAGGCCTCCCTCTCCAGGACCCTCCTCTCTGGCAATGCCTCAGGTGTCTCCCGAAGGAGAAGAGATTGGCCAGGAGCCAGGTGTCTCCTCGCAGTCGGACAGTGATGGAGATAAGTCTTGGCTGGATCCACACCAGCGTCGGAGAGACAAGCACACGCAGCAGAAAAGGAGGCGTGCCAGAGATTAAGCTGAGTCACTGGACCACACCCCACAGGGGATAAAAGGGGGTGAGGTGGCCATTCAGACTCTGTGACGGACAAAACTAACTACTGGTGAGTCACATTGTATCTTTGAAACAATGTTATCTGCCTTGGATTTAATACGGACTGGACTTGACAATTCTTGAACTGTGTGTATCTTGTTTGGGTTTATCTGTCAGAGGAACAACCCCTCCCTCTATGAGTAAAGTTCTTGGCAAGCAGCTACTGGGTTGCTGCCAATCCTCTTATCGAAACAATTTGTTGTCTGCCAGTTTTATTTAACCCCTGGCTATCTGTTTGTGTGCATGTGTGAGATGGGGACAGAACAATAGGGTCTCCTGCTTGAGCAAGGGGCTGGACTAGAAGACCTCCAAGATCCCTTCCAGCTCTATTCTGATTTTGGATTCTAATAGCTCAGCTTTTTAGTCTCAGCAATGTATTCCCTTGGATAGAATAGACTAGGAATGTATAGATCTTTGTAATGATAGTACTTAGGTGACCTTATCTTAGAAAGGAAGCTAAGCAGTCATAGCCTTGGTTGGTATTTGGATGGGAGACTTCCAATGAGTATCCATACAGTTACAAGATCTATGAGGCACAGTGATTTAGCGATTAAAGATTCTCAGTTTGTCAGCAGGAGAGCTGACAGTCCAGATTCGAGACCTAAGCACCATGCAACAGGGTGAGTTCCCGTCCTTGCCCAGCTCCTGCCCACCTAGCAATTCCAAAGCATGCAAATGCGAGTAGATAAATAGGTACCACTTTGGCGGGAAGATAACAGCATTCCATGCACCTCGGCATATAGTCATGCTGGCCACATGACTACAGAAAATTTGTCTTTGGACAACGCTGGCTCCCTCAGCTTAGAAACAGAGATGAGCATTGTGTCCTAGTGCTGGACACGATTGACAGGGAAATGTTTACCTTTACCTTTACAAATTTTTACCTTATAGTATTGTGCCTCCTTGTTTTACTCTAAGTGTTGTTTTTCCCAAACTTCTCTCCCTTTACGTACATATTCCTTTCTCTTTCTCTTTCCCTTCCAGCTTATTCTATTCTATTCTATTCTATTCTATTCTATTCTATTCTATTCTATTCTATTCTATTCTATTCTATTCTATTCCATTCCATTCCATTCCATTCCATTCCATTCCATTCCATTTTATTCCTATTCCTATTCCTATTCCTATTCCTATTCCTATTCCTATTCCTATTCCTATTCCTATTCCTATTCCTATTCCTATTCCTATTCCTATTCCTATTCTATCCTACCCTACCCTACCCTACCCTACCCTACCCTACCCTACCCTACCCTACCCTACCCTATCCTATCCTATCCTATCCTATCCTTCTAGTCAACAGAAGCCATTAACCCCTCCTGCGCGACCTGCTACCGGTTGCCCTCCGGGTGAGATTCAAGGTGCTGGTTATTACCTATAAAGCCCTACATGGCCTAGGCCCGGGGTACATGATGGACCATCTGCGGCCAGCGACAGGTCCCCATCGCCCGGTGCGTTCCCACAGGGAGGGCCTCCTTGGAGTGCCGTTGGCCAGGCAGTGTCGTCTGGTGACTCCTAGGGAACGGGCTTTCTCTGTGGGTGCACCTACCTTATGGACTCAACTTCCCCTGGAGCTCTGGGTGGCCCCTGACCTGCGCTCTTTCCGCCGTGACCTTAAGACATGGTTATTTCGCCAGGCCGGATTGGACTGAAGGGGTTTTTAAGGGGAGTTTTAATGGTTTTTAACACTTAATATTGATTTTATCTGTTTTTATTGCTGTGAGCCGCCCTGAGTCCTTTTCGGAGAGAGGGCGGCATATAAGCTTAATAAATAAATAAATAAATAAATAAATAAATAAATAAATAAACCTCCTTTTCTTTCTTTCTGTAGCTACATAAGAAAGAAGAGATCTGGACAATCAATTTTAGTTCGATCAATGATCAGAAAATTAAACAAAAACAATTACAAAGAAGAATGTCCAGATTTGCATTGTCTTTTGCTTCGTTTTTATTGTGTTCACACAACATTTAGTCACCATACAGGGAATTGTTTCATTCCTGAGAAAAGGCTGTGCATTTGATAATCTACCCGTCTTCAAATTCGAATTCAAACCTTTATTGTCAGAGTACAACATGTGTACAATGAGATTGGCTGAGCCTCCCTTTGTGAACCCCCCCCCACAACACGATACAATTTACAGCAAAAGACAAAAAGAAAATCCCTAGCCCAGTGAATCCTACCAACAAACAGTCCTGATATGTCCATCTTAATATGCTATTCCTGGTCTACTGTTTTAAATTGGTTTTAGTCGGTTTTAGTCTGTTTTAATGTGTATTTATTGGGATTGTTTCGCTGATGTGAGCCGCCCTGAGTCCTTTGGAGAGAGGGCGGCATATAAATCCAAATAATAATAATAATAATAATAATAATAATAATAATAATAATAATAATAATAATAATAATAATGTGATTTTTTTGTATACATACAGAGAAAGAAGCACTCTTGTAATCTTTGACTTTTAGGCTTGCTGTCAAACATCAGCCATAATACTAATGACTGTTCTGAACAATATGCAGGTTGGATTACACAAATGGCTATTTTATGTGTGAAATTATGACTGAAATATTTCTGCACCTATATTGATTCACACTGTCAAGAAGTTTCTCCTTAGTTTTAGGTTGCTTCTCTCTTTGTTCAGTTTCCATCCATTGCTTCTTGTTTTGCCTTCTGGTGCTTTGGAAAATACATTGCCCCCCCCCCCGCCCCACTTCTTTCTGGCAGCCCCTTAAAAGCCTGTTGCCTATCACACTCTTGGGCAAAGCATGTGAGCCATTTCCTCCTTTTAGTGGTCCATGAAAGTGCATCTATAGTATGTAGATAATAAAGTTGAAAAAAGGTGAACAACATTTTTACAGCACTATAGATACGTTGAGGCTGGGTGTGACAAGGAATGGTGGGAGGGGAGGGGCCAGGCGAGGCACCCCTTGATATGACTGACATTGAGTTGGCCATGCCTACCCAGTCACATGTCCATGAAGCCATGCCCACTGTCACATGGCCATCAAGCCATGCCCACAAGATAAGCCATGCCCAAAGAACCAGTAGTAAAAAATTTAGAACCCACCCCTGTATTGCCCCATATGACCTTATTGCATGTCATGCTGTTCCCGTAAGTCAATTGGGCTATGTCGTTGTAGAGTTATTTTTCATTCAGGAGTCTATCAACCCACAGATAAAAACTGTTCTTCAGCCTGTTTGCGTGGCTGGCTATGCTTCTATATCGCCTTTCAGATGGTAGGAGAATAAAGAAGGGTTGACCAGGGTGTGAGTCGTCCCTGTTGTGGTTCGCCAGCAGCCTGCGGAGCTGGCAGTGGAGTCGGACAACGATGAGGCTGAGGAAGAACAGGGGCCAGTCCTGGAGGCTGGGGAAGGCCTGGATGAAGGCTCTGCGTCGGAGGCAGAGATGGGGCCAGGGCCGTCTGGGAATGATGTGCGGACTCTGGAGCCTCCAGAGGCTGACAGCAGAGAGGCAGAGGAACAGGAGGAGCCTGTTCCTAGTGCATATATGAGAAGAGCTGCCAGGAGGCAAGAGCAGCTAAAGCAAAAGGGACGACTTGGGAGTAAGGCCAAGAGATGATTGGCCCCTCCCATAAGGCTTAAAAGACCAGCAACGGCTCTTGGGCTCTTTGTCAGAAAACAACGTTGATAGATTTGTTTCTTGTCTTGCTGCATTTATTTCTTGTCAGCGTCTTCTGCTTCTGAACTTTTGCCAAGAAAAGCCTTTGGCAGGTTGCCTAATTAAGACCAAGGTTGGTGATAAGTCTGAAGAACTGTGTCATGAAGAATTTGTTTTGAATTAGTTTGGACTACGCTGAGAATGAGTTAATTCTCAGCTGTTCTAATAAAGTCTGTTTGTTTTCGAACTGTTTGCGTCTGATAATACCTACTTGGGCCTGGGTCACAACAGTTCCTGAGGATTTTCCTCACTCTTCTAAGGCAGCAAGCCCTAGCGATGTCGTCTAGTGGTATCAGGGGACAGCCCACAATGTTTCGGGCCGTGCTTACCACCCTCTGTAATATCTTTCTATCAGCAGCTGTCAAGCCAGCATACCACACCGTAATGCAATGAGGGAGGACGCTTTCTATTGTGGACCGGTAAAAGGAGGCCATCAGTACCGATGCCGAAAGAATAAAATATAGATCTTCTTAATATTCCTATAAAAGTCCCAATAATATGAGGGTTCCCTTTTGGTCTCCCCAAAGAAGTTTGGCTAATAGAATTTTAAAATCATTTGTCTTGCAAAAAAAAAAAAAAAGCAGAGGGAAGAAGGACACATGCTTAACTCTGAAAAATGCTTCTCTCCACCTAAGGAGGTTTAAATATTTTGCTACTTCCCCAATATCCTTTCCTAGCAAAGTTCAGTTCCTTTGAGTCAATCGGTTGAATTCAGTCTGATGTTCCATATCATTTAATCCTTCAGAGAATGTTTGTTTGGCCTGTTCTCATCCGAAAGTCATGAGAAAATGTTGCTGATGCTGGGATATTTTTTTCTCTACTGCAGCATTTTACGTTGAAGAGTAATTGTCAAGAAAAGCTAGAGAGAATCATCCCGCTGGGGAGAACTCGATCTTCAGCCAGTAGCTAACTATCAATCATACCAACCATCACCCATATCTCAGCTGAAATCCATGCCCTTACAGCAAAGCTCCCTAAGACTGTGGAGCTAGCAAATTTTCTCATAGCAAAATTACACTATTCCTTCCATAAGGTAAAGGTAAACGCTCCCCTCTTTCACATATGTGCTAGTCGTTCCCGACTCTAGGGGGCGATGCTCATCGCTGTTTCAAAGCCGAAGAGCCAGCGCTGTCCAAAGACGTCTCCGTGGTCATGTGGCTGGCATGACTAAACGCCAAAGGTGCACAGAATGCTGTTACCTTCCCACCAAAGGTGGTCCCTATTTTTCTTGCATTTTTTACGTGCTTTCGAACTGCTAGGCTGGCAGAAGCCAGGACAAGTAACGGGAACTCACCCTGTTATGTAGCACTGGGGATTCGAACCGCTGAACTGCCAACCTTTCAATCGACAAGCTCAGCATCTTAGCCACTGAGCCACCGCGTCCCTATCCCTTCCATAGATATGAGTAAAATATATGAGGAAATGGGAAAATTTTCAGATGGAGGGGTACACTTTGCCAGAGGTGAGTGGGGGGCAATGTGCTTCAAAAAGAAGAAAGAGCCAAGTAGGAAAATGGGGGAGAAGATTTTAAAAAGGGAGAGGGTCAGGGAACGAAAGAAAAACAATGTCAAAAATAAAAAATCCAAACATATAAGCCCACATTTCAATTAAAAATTGCTATATCCAGAGAGAGAGACAGAGAGAGACAGAGACAGAGATAGACAGACAGACAGACAAATAGACAGAAAACAGCATTTGGGTTTAAGGGTTAATAATACATAAATGGAACCCTAGTACAGGAGGCAAAATGTCACTTAATTCCAGTAGCCAAGTATACTCCCCTCCTCAATTTTGTAGATGCAACTACAATTGGCCTCGTGGAACTCCATAAAAGCTTGCAATCCAGTACTGATAAATTGTCTTCTCCTTAGATAAATCCATGAGACAATAATTCCTTCCATTTCTGGAGAAGGAAGAGTGAGTTTTGCAGATGATCTAGTACTAGTCTGCTCAAGAATGTCACAGAAAAAAGAACTACTTGTTTTGTTTTTTCAGAGAGAGGGAGGGAAGGAGGGGGGGAGAGTGAGAGAGGAGAAGGAAAAAAAGAAAGAAGTAAAGTATGGGGCTGAAGTTTGTCTTCCCTGATGGAAAACCAGTGCATTAAAGGTAAGAGCTGCTTCTGCAACTCAAAACATAATTTTGGGTGAATGCACTGTCTTGTCAGTGAGGTTCTCTTGGCAACAGTATGGAAATAGTTTGTTGAAGAAAAAGCAAGCTGCACAAGTGAATGCTTTGGTTCTTTCCAAATTTCATAGCCACTTTTAAAAAGACTGGAGAAAGAATTGCTTGAAACATGATATGCAAGAAACACATAAAAACTCAATAATCACCAATATTGTGCTTCTGAGACTGCCATCCTCCCTTTTCCTACTACATTTTTGCCACTATTTTCACCATCTTTTTAGGACTCTTCATTTTCCACCATCTTTCGAGTTCTACATTTTTCACCATCTTTTGAGGATTCTCCATTTTCCACCATCTTTTGAGGAGTCTACATTTTCCATCATCTTTTGAAGACACTAGATTTTTAGCATCTTTTGAAGACTCTCCATTTTTCACCATCTTTTGAGGATTCAACATTTTCCATCTTTTGAAGACACTAGATTTTCACCATCTTTTGAAGACTCCATTTTTCACCATCTTTTGAGAATTCAACATTTTCCACCATCTTTTGAAGACACTAGATTTTCTACCATCTTTTGAAGACTCTACATTTTCCACCTTCTTTTGAGTACTCTACATTTTCCACCATCTTTTAAAGACACTAGATTTTCACCATCTTTTGAAGACTCTCCATTTTTCACCATCTTTTGAGGACTCTACATTTTCCACCATCTTTTGAGGACTCTACATTTTCCACCATCTTTTGAAGACACTAGATTTTCACCATCTTTTGAAGACACTAGATTTTCACCACCTTTTGAAGACTCTACATTTTCTACCATCTTTTGAAGACACTAGATTTTCACCATCTTTTGAAGATTCTACATTTTTCACCATCTTTTGAGGACTCTACATTTTCCACCATCTTTTAAAGACACTAGATTTTCACCATCTTTTGAGGACTCTCCATTTTTCACCATCTTTTGAGGATTCAACGTTTTCCACCATCTTTTGAGAACCAACTGTTGGCGAATTCTTGATGAAACTCTAACAAGAGCACTTAAGAAATGTGTATCAGCTGTCTAAACTGTGGGGTTGTCTTGAGGTTGTGTAGGATTATAACAAACTGGATTTCATTTACCCCTTTCCTCAACCTCATTCCTGGATGCTATCCAGGAGTTGCAGCCAATAAATACTCTGCTTACAATCTTACATTGTTCTTCACAAGATATAAACAAGTTGCTTCATTGTTCCTATGTTGTGACACATTTGTGTATCTTCTAGGAATCTGCCTTGAACTGCATTGACCAAGGAAATCTATTGTTCTTATGGTTCCAAAGACTTAGACTGATAGGTCTATAGAAAAACACTTTATATTTTCCTCTTTTTTTTTTAAATTTGATTTATATGCCGCCCTTCTCTGGAGACTCAGGGCGGCTTACAATGTGTTAAGCAATAGCCTTCATACTTTTGTATATTTTATACAAAGTCAGCTTATTGCCCCCACAATCTGGGTCCTCATTTTACCTACCTTAGAAAGGATGGAAGGCTGAGTCAACCTTGAGCCTGGTGAGATTTGAACTTGCAGTAATTGCAGGCAGCTGGATGTAAGTGGATGTTAATAACAGTGCTTTAGTCTGCTGAGCCACCAGAGCTCCTCTCTTAGCCAAGGTGTCTCTTAGTTTTGGGCGAAAATGCATTTTGTTCATGTTACTTCAATCCTTCCAATTTCCAAATCTATCATCAGGAATAGAATAGAATAGAATAGAATAGAATAGAATAGAATAGAATAGAATAGAATAGAATAGAATAGAATAGAATAGAATAGAATAGAATAGAATAGAATAGAATTTTTTATTGGCCAAGTGTGTTTATTGGCCAAAGGAATTTGTCTTTGGTGTGTATGCTCTCAGTGTACATAAAAGAAAATATATGTTCATCAAGAATCATAAGGTACAACACTTAATGATAGTCATAGGGTACAAATAAGCAATCAGGAAACAATATCAATATAAATCATAAGGATACAAGCAAGAAGGTTACAGTCATACAGTCATAAGTGGAAGGAGATGGGCGGTGGGAACGATGAGAAGATTAATAATAGTGCAGACTTAATAACTAGTTTGACAGTGTTAAGGGAATTATTTGTTTAGCAGAGTGATGGCGTTCAGGAAAAAACCGTTCTTGTGTCTAGTTGTTCTGGTTTGCAGTGCTCTATAGCGTCGTTTTGAGGGTAGGAGTTGAAACAGTTTATGTCCAAGATGCGAGGGGTCTGTAAATATTTTCACAGCCCTCTTTTTGACTCGTGCAGTGTACAATAATAGCACAATAGATATATGTTTAGAGTCCTTGATGCTGTTTGTACTTTCTCTCTGTAAAATTTAAAATAAGCTTCTATTCTGGAACAGAATAGACAGATTTAACCATAGTTTGAATTGGGAAACTGTGACCCTTCTAGACCAAGCAAAGTCCAAAAATGCTAGAGAATTTTTAGAAGCTTGGGACTTCTGACAAATTAACCAACAATAGACACATAGACATAAACAATATTTATATACACTGTGCAAAAGAGACAATTAGCAAGCCAAAAAAGAGGAACCAAAACACCAAAACACCTCCCCACCAGTGATCACCCTCCCCAGATGAACATAGATTGACTCTCAGATTAATATCAGACCAACAACCAAGAAGTAAACAATACCCCAATCAAGGATCTGCCAAAACAAGCTAACAGTAAACAGCCCAATCAAAAAACCCCAAGACCACTCTCACCAACACTGACCGGGAAAGCCACTAGAATATAACCTGAGAGCAAATCCCACTCCCTCCTAACACTGATGATGTTACCTAGTTGGGTAATGAAACGTCTGCAAGGAAACAACCAAGCTCAGAGAGAGCACTAAGTCTGACAAGGTGGCTCAGTGGCTAAAACATTGAGCTTGCCGATCAGAAAGGTCGGCAGTTCAGCGGTTCGAATCCCTAGTACAGGTCTCCTGCGTGAGCAGGGGGTTGGACAAGATGACCTCCAAGGTCCCTTCCAACTCTGTTGCTGTTACTGTTACTGAGATCCAAGGTCTCCTTGCTTCTATTTTATTCTTCACATTTTCCATTCGTATATTCCTTGTGAACTCTGTGAATTTTGCAGTTTTGTCTGTGGTGCTCGGATTCAGTCAGATGGAAATCGTTAACATTCTTCTTCTCGCTATTAAATTAACAATTAGCACCAGATGATCTCCCCAATCTTTTGTAACTTAATTGTTTTTCAAAACCATCTTACCAGCTTTGAGGAGGCTTGATCTGTGGTATTATCTCACATATTTACAAGGGGCCACACACAATCTTCAGGACAAATTTTATACACTCAGTGCTTCTGCCCTTCCTTAGACAACAAGGGTGTGCAGGTTCTTTTTTAAAGCTGAGATGAGGTTTCAATCAGTCTTGGAACTGGGTGTTGATGATCACACTAAAACTGCAGTGGGAGGCAGAGGACAAAAATAAAATTTGATTTCACTCCATTAATCTTTAAACCTTAATTAAAATTAGGATTAAGATGCCATAATTGAATAATACAATAGATTACAATATTCTCCAATAAATGCTCTCCTAACTTCACCAAAATTCCACCACTGATTATGACTTATGAATATAACATATTCTGGAGAGAGAGAAAGTCCCTGAAGAACTTCTCAAGCAGGAACCCAAAAGCTCAGAAGAATAAACCTTTAGTCCCAGTGACTGACTCAGATTGGATCCTGTCCCATCCTCTCGTCAGTTTACTTTTGTCTGGATGACAAACATCTGCTCTCCACTGGCAGGGTTTTTATTTGTGTTTCGGTTGTAGTAGGAGATTGAAGTCTTTAGCTGAATGTGCTATAAACAATAAACTTCGGATTGTTAGAAAAATAATGGAATGGAGTTAATCAATGGTCTTTGATGAGAGATATTCCAGATTTCAGTTCTATACAGGTAGTCCTCAAGATACGATCACAATTGAGCCCAAAATTTCCATTACTAAGGCCGTTGTTAAGTGAGTTATGTCCTAATTTATAACTTTTTGCACGGTTGTTAAGTGAATCATGCGGTGCTTAAGAACATCTGGCTTCCCCCATTGTCTTTGCTTGTTGGAAGGTAGGTGGGAAAGTTACAAATGGTTGTTAAGGTTGAAAGTTACTGTCATAAGTACATGCCAGTTGCCAAGCGCCCAAATTTTGATCACGTGATCATGGGGGATACTTCGATGGTCATAAGTGTGAAAAGCGGTCATAAATCACTTTTTCCCAGTGGCACTGTAACTTCAAATGGTCACTGACAAATGGTTGTAAGTTGAGGCCTATCTGAATTCTCCCAAAGTCAAAATAAATGATGGTTATAAGCCTGGGAAATAAGCATGAAGGACTCTTCACATGGGATCTGCACACACATACACATTAGAAGCAGCCTTATCCTTGTATGATCAAGTGATGTTGGCTAGGTTTGGGAGGTAGATTTGTTGGAAGAAATGTCCATCCGGGTTCAGTTCCAAGTGGGGGAAAAGATACTGGAAACATGGAGGCTGTTTGGAAAGATAGTTATTAATGGTGGACAGGATCACATGCCTTGATGATCTTGGGCGAAGAAGAAAAAGGGCAGAGATGCTGAGAGTGCCTCAGTTTTATGCCCTCTCCGGGCTTTTGAATTTGAGCTTGTATTCTGATTGGTTGTCAGACTCCCATGGGGCCATGCAGGGGCAACTCTGTAGGCTATCCTGAGTCCCAGGCTTGGTTGAGTCTTGCTGGGTGATGCAATCTCTCCAGGTGAGTGTTGTGACCTAGACTTCCTGGTCATTAAAACACACAAGTAGTCCCAAAAACCTCTTTTATTGCAACAGCTGTGAATTACGTTCATTCACAGCTGAGTCCCAATTAGTTGCAAAAAGTCCTTTGGGAGAAGTCCTTCGGGATAATCACCAACCTTTATCTCCCTTGACACTCTGCCAAAGACCTACTTGGCAAAGCCACACAGATTCCAGAATCAAACAGACATGCCGACTGGGAACAGAATTCACAACGTTGCTTTCCTGCAAAGTGCCCACGTGCCTTTGCTCCTCTTTTAAGCCTTATGGGAGGGGCCAATCAACTCCAGGCCTTACTCCTGAGTCGTCCCTTTTGTTTTAACTGTTTATGCCTTCTGGCAGCTCTGCGCATGTGCGCACTAGGAACAGGCTTCTCCTGTTCCTCTGCCTCTCTGCTGGCCAACTCTGGAGGCTCTGAAGTCCACGCATCACTTCCAGATGGCCCTGGCTCCATTTCTGCCTCCAACGCAGAGCCCTCATCCGGGCCTTCCCCAGACTTCAGGACTGGCCCATGTTCCTCCCCAGCCTCCTCACTGTCCGACTCCGCTGCCAGCTCCACAGGCTGCTGGCGGATCACAACAGTGAGTGAGTTCTGTTTCTAGATGGGTAGAGTGCTAATCCTATCATGTCCTGAAGGCCATGTCTTAATCCCCTCACCCTGGAGCTGAAGTGGGGGGCAGGGAGCTGCAGGAAGCTGCTTTTTCTTTAAAAACACGTTTCTCCTTTTCTCATCCACATAAACATAGCATTCTGCCTTTTTAATATTTCCTAAAATATTTCATTCTTCTAGGAGAGGGGTCAGTGCTAACTTCCTTCACATTCATCCACTCGTTCCTTCATTCCTGTCTTGGCAGCAGCAGCGTATGTGAAATCTTAAACAAGCTGGTTTTTTAGTTTAACTAGGAGTAGGTCTGCAGAGCTTGTGGGTGGTTCAAAACATTGCCTCTCCTGTCTTCCCTCTCTGTTCAGCTGCCATGAGGTTCTTCTCAGCATCTGGGGTGACAGAGAGAGAACATAAAGGCAGGCCACCATCCAGCTGTGACATTTCGGGTAGACATTCCACAGAACAATCCATGAATCTAGCTCTACAACAGGAAGAGAGTGCAGGCTGGTGACCCCCAGGGGGAGGGCCTTCTCTGTGGGGGCACCTACCCTCTGGAATCAGCTGCCCCCAGAGATAAGGAGAATCCGAGACCTCAGTGCCTTCCGTCGTGCCCTTAAAACCCATTTTTTCAAGCAAGCCGGGCTGGCTTAAGAAGAATTTTTTAAATGTTTTAATTGGTAGTAAGTTTTAATTGGGCCAAATTTATATATCTTTTAATTGTTTTTTTTAATATTTGTACTGCATGTTTTTTAATTCTGGCTGTACACCGCCCTGAGTCCTCAGGGAGAAGGGCGGTATAGAAATTCATAAATAAATAAATAAATAAATAAATAAATAAATAAATAAATAAATAAATAAATAAATAAATAAATAAATAAGAGAGAAGCTCTTATGGGCCAAGAGCAGGGGTGAAATTCAGCAGGTTCTGACAGGTTCTGGAGAACCGGTAGCGGAAATTTTCAGTAGTTCAGAGAACCGGCAAATACCACCTCTGGCTGGCCCCAGAGTGGGGTGGGAATGGAGATTTTGCAATATCCTTCCCCCAGGAGTAGGGAGGGAATGGGATTTTGCAATATCCTTCCCCCAGGAGTGGGGAGGGAATGGGGATTTTGCAATATCCTTCCCCCAGGAGTGGGGAGGGAATGGGGATTTTGCAGTATCCTTCCCCCAGGAGTGGGGAGGGAAAGGGGATTTTGCAATATCCTTCCCCCAGGAGTGGAGAGGGAATGGGGATTTGCAGTATCCTTCCCCCAGGAGTGGGGAGGGAATGGAGATTTTGCAATATCCTTCCCCCAAGAGTGGGGAGGGAATGGAGATTTGCAGTATCCTTCCCCCAGGAGTGGGGAGGGAATGGGGATTTTGCAGTATCCTTCCATTGCCACCCCCCACCAAGCCACACTACACCCACCAAGCAATGCGCAGAGAACCGGTAGTAAAAATTTTTGAATTTCACCACTGGCTGAGAGCTTCAGAGGACAACGATAGCAAGGCCACCGTGGAGGTCCCACCGTGACCCATCTTTGGGTCTTATTCTCCAATGGAACAGAACAGTTTGTTTCGGTGGGAAAGTAAATTAGATGAGCTCAGGAACTTGGAGACAGAATGTACTTATTTTGTTTTCCATTCCTACAGCTAAGTTGAAAAACTGCCCCGTCAAACGCTGGCAGCGGGCTAGGAAGGAGAGGGAAGTGGAAACAGACTGAAAGTTGCATGCCAATGGCAAAGATTCCTCTGTGTGTCTGTGTGTATTTGGGGTGTGTGTGCGCGTGTGTGTGTGTGAGTGTTGCATCTTATCCCCACTGTTATCAGGGTTCCAAGTAACACTCCCAACGAAAGAAGACTCCAAGGCCAGCAATTCCTCAAAGCTCCACTTTATTAGAGATGTCATATTGGCACATCTGGGAAAACCTGAATCTGAGAGTTCAAAAGAAAGTCAAAGATCCAGCCCTTACACCAGTGGTGAAATCCAATTTTTTTTATTACCGGTTCTGTGGGCGTGGCTTGGTGGGCGTGATGTGGCTTGGTGGGTGTGGCTTGGTGGGCATGGCAGGGAAAAGATACTGCAAAATCTCCATTCCTTCCCAATTCCTGGGGCCAGCCAGAGGTGGTATTTGCCAGTTGTCCAAACTGCTCAAAATTCCAGCTACCTGTTTGCCAGAACCTGCTGGATTTCACCCCTGCCCTGCACCCACAATCAATTCACCATCCCAACTGGAGGCAGCCCCCAGTTGCTCCCATCCAGGTGCAAGCTGGACGTCCTTGACTCCCAGAGAAAAGAATGTTGTTATGGCTATATATTTCCACCGACTCCTTGTAGTCCCCCCCCCCTCCTGTTTTCCCAGGCTCTAAATGTGGCAGCTCTGAAGCTCCAAAGAAAAAGATGGCTTCCAGGGCTGATACAGTGAGGAATACAATTCTAGTAACAAGTAGTCCAACAATTGTACCAATATGTACCCAATTGCTTGGACAGCAAAGGTGACTAAGAAGCAAATATTGAAGTGTATAACACCAAACATGTCACTGGAAGGCAAAAAACCCCCAACAAAATCACAAAATTATATCTCACTTATTTTGGCCATACAGGTAAGTCCTCGATTTATGACCCCAATTGAGCCCCAAATTTCTGTTGCTGAGACATTTGTTAAGTGAGTTTTGCACCCATTGCTTCTTGTCCTGCCCTCAGGTGCTTTGGAGAATAGCTTGACTCCCTCTTCTTTGTGACAGGTGTTATGAAAGAAAAGATAGAGCCATTAACAAAAATTTGTGGTAATACTAATTCATTGCTTAAGGAGAATTATATTAGACCAGTGATGGCTAACCTTTTCGGCACTGAGTGCCAAAAGCATGCACGTGTGTGCACACACCCATAATGCAATGTGTGCATGCCCCTCCCGTGTGTCCCACCCCGTGCATGCGTGTACGACCCCCCATGTTCACCCACCCCCTGCGCATGTGCACATGACCCCCCTACATGCCCTGCCCCCGCGTATGTGCACGCAACCCCTTGTTAAGGAATTCACAGAGTAACCCTTGAATAGCAAGGGTGTGCACATGAAAGCGATTGAGAGTAAGTACGAATAAACACAGTCAACACACAGATACACTGAGTTGTGTTTACTTTCAGGAAATAGTAAGGCACAGTCCAATAAACAGTCCAGGTCATACACATATAAAGCAGGAGATAGCAAAACGACAGTCCAGGGATAATCCAATAACAAAGTCTTCTTACCAGTCGTCATAGTCATTCACAATAAACAGTTCTTCTGGATTTGCAAACAGTAGCATACAGAGATATCAGAGAGCAAGAACAGCAAAGAGAAACAAACCATGTTTCTAGCTCCCCTTTGAGGAGATTGGCTACAGAGCTAACCAATCAGGACACAGTATGATGCAATACAGCAGTCTTAAAGCTATATTGATGGTTTATATATTGCCAACCCAACAAGGTAGATAATACTCATTTCCTAACACCCCTGTGTATGTGCATCACCCCCACGCAAGCTTGCACATCTCCCACATGCTCCCCGCCCCCCGTGCATACACGACAGAGACCCGAAAACCAACTGGCCAGTGGGAGATGCGTGCACATGCATGGCGGAGCTGAACTGGGGCGACAGGTCGCATGACCACAGAGGGGGTTCTGCCTGCCACCTGTGGCATGTGTGCCATAGATTCGCCACCACGGTGTTAGACCCTCAAGCACATGGTTCTCTAGAATAGAATTTCCCAACCTTGGAAACTTTAAGACACTTTGACTTCAACTCCCAGAATTTTTCATCCAGGATGAAAAAAAAAGTGAAAAAAGTAATAGAAAAAAGTGACTTCGTTTTTCACACTTACGACCATTCAGATGCTTGGCAACTGACTCAGATTTATGATGGTTGATTGTCCTGGGGTTTAGTGATCATCATTTGCAACCTTCTGACAAACAAAGTCCATAGGGAAGCCCAGATTCACTTAACAACCACGTTACTAACTTAAGAATGGCAGGATTCGCTTAACCACCATGGCAACAAAGACGGGACAAAACTCACTGAACAAATGTCTCATTTAGCGACAGAAATTTTGGGCACAGTTGTGGTTGTAAGTCAAGTATTACCTGTACAGTCAAAACTTCATTTGCTGGAGCTTCCAAATCGTCTAGAACTTCCTATCAGCTATTTGCTTGGGATTTTTAAAAAGGCTCTTATTCTTCTGCAAACTTAAATATTGTTTGCACCCTTGTGCTTCTCAGCAGCCCCATTTTGGCCTCCATTCTGCACGCTTCGCTATCAGAGGAAGTGATAAATGTCTGGAAGACATTAATCTTTTCTGGCCATGGGCTCTGTGCAGATTGTACAAATGGAATCCACAGCCTTCGCAAACAGTGAAATGCTTGACGTCCCCTTGGAATTCCCTCTTGCATCTGTTGGTTCAAGCTTGTTATCCTGGGAACCATAGAAAAGAGGTTTACTCTGTTATTTACATGTCAGCCTTTCGAATCCCAGAAATTTTAAATTATTTTAAATTATTTTAAATTATTTTAAATTATTTTAAATTGATGTCTATTCTGTTTTTAAATAGGATGTACACCGCCCTGAGTCCTTCGGGAGATGGGCGGTATAGAAATAAAATAATAATAATAATAATAATAATAATAATAATAATAATAATAATAATAATAATATTATTATTATTATTATTATTATTATTATTATTATTATTATTATTATTATTATTATTATTATTATTATTATTAAATGGATGTCGTTTTCTTGGACCTTGATTTAGATTGCCTTGAACCTAGTTTTCTTTTCTAAGGTGTTGATTATCCCACCTTTTTGATGTCATCTGAAAATCTGAGGACCATCCATTCTGTTTTTTTTCCCCCACCTGAAATGACTTCTGTCTGCTTAAAATAAAATAAGTGTCATTTCAGCTTGTTACAAAAAAAACCCAGTCTCTTGGCTCTATCATTAAAGGGGAAAATAGAACGGAATGGAATGGCAGGGAAGAGAAGAGAAGAGAAGAGAAGAGGAGAGGAGAGGAGAGGAGAGGAGAGGAGAAGAGAAGAGAAGAGAAGAGAAGAGAAGAGAAGAGAAGAGAAGAGAAGAGAAGAGAAGAGAAGAGAAGAGAAGAGAAGAGAAGAGAAGAGAAGAGAAGAGAAGAGAAGAAATCTTCTTCTGCGCATGCCCCAAGATGGCGCTCCGGCGCTGAGTCTCGGCTTCTTGGGGGCGATGCCTCGGCTTGGGGGGGCTCAGGGGGGTCATTTCGAACATCTATGACCCCCCGCTCGGACGAAGCAGCATCTGAGGAGCCCGTTGGAAGCTTTGTCGGCTCCCCGGACCATCCCAGCGCTGAGGGGGATGACGTCAGGACGGCGGTGGGCAACGGCGGTCTGCGGCCTGCAGGGGAGCGGCACCGGCGGCGGCGGTCGCGGGCGGTCATGGCGGCGGCGGCGGCAGCTCCTGGACGACGTCGGCGTTGTGAGGCCCCTACGGAGGTTCCCCACGCCCCTGGATGCCTCGAGTGGATCTTTGGAGGCAGGGGGCGGCTGGGGACGTCCGTGGGGGGGCCGATGGCGACGATGGTGATGGGGACTGCGGAGGCCGCGGCGGTGGTCGTGACGGGGGCGCCTAAGGTTGGGGCGGCTCCCAAGGGCCTAAAGACTTCCAAACAGACGGCCCAGGACTCTTCAGCAGCGGTTTTAGGTCAGATTTTGGGGTGACTGGAGAGTATATGACCCTTGAGGGAAGGGTTACCCCCAGGGAGACCCAGAGACCCCCCCCAGGGTGAGCTGGATGGGGGGGGACGAAATTGGGGAGCTTTACCCTCTAGAATGGAAGGTTGAGGGTTATTGGGGCTGGAAAATGACTACAAACTTATGCGGTTTGAATCCCCCCCCTCCTTCCTTCAGACTGAGTTTTGGCCTTTTGGCCTACTACGATCATAGCTTCCCATCCATCTTGGCCTGCTGAACTACTCCTAATTTTTTCCCATTTCCATCTGGCCTGTCTGGATTCCCTACCATGTAGAACTTCTCTGACGAACATCTACGAACTTAAACCTCCTTTGAGCTGGATATTGGATTCCCTGATGCTGCTAATCCCAGGAGGGATACTGGTTCTATGGATATGGGGCCGAGGAGGCGGAATATGGCTATCCTCACCCTTGAGCTTTCTTTCAAAGTCTCCATGGATTGGCCTGGTGAGAGACGGCCACCCTGGAAACTTTCGGGGTCGAATGATATGCACCTCCTTAGCCACTGTCGTGAGAGGACAGTGGAGCTTGGCAGCCTGACCATGGACTGGAATTTTCCCTACGCTTATAACATCAGTGGTCCCCCACCCTTGGACTGTTTCCCCTGATAGCTATATGTACTCGGTGTCGGAACTCCTCGCCCTGCGAGATTCTCCCCTCTCGCAGATTTGGCCCCCCACATTACCGAGGGCCTATCTCGATGACGGACTTTGGAGTCCGGAGAGATGGCATGGAGCAAGGAAGAATTTATGGGGCTTTTTAGGGAAATTTTTAAAGATTTTAAGGGGTTCTGGGGGAGGGGGTTGTAATTATTCTTTTAAAGATATTGGGAAGACGACTAGGGCGGATTGGGGGGGAAATCCACCAGGGTCAGAGCCGTGCCCGGCACAGGGTAACGATTCGGGGGGCACCGGACGAGGGATTGGGAAAGGGATGGGGGACGATATCTATGAGGGCTGTACCATCGGCACGGTGAATGGGAGGGGCAGATATGGCGGGAGCTGGGGACCACATCAGGTGCTGGGGGCTCGCACTTGCTGTCTGAGAGCAATTGCTTGCCCCGGTCCCCAAGGCTCTGCTCGGATACTAGGTGGCTTAGATACTCAGGAGCTGGGCCTTCGGCTGATGCTGTGCAATGCCAGGTCCGTGGTCAATAAGGCCCCCCTCATCCACGATCTTATACAAGAGGGAGGAGCGGACCTGGCGGGTATTACGGAGACCTGGTTGGGCCCGGAGGGTGGCGTCCCTCTGGTTGAAATGTGCCCACCAGGCTTCAGAGCATTCCATCAGCCGAGGGCTCAGGGGAGGGGCGGGGGGGGTGGCGGTTATTATTAACGAGGATCTGGATCCGAGGGAGACCACTGTGCCTCAGATAGCCGGATGTGAGTCCCTCCTTGTGAGGTGGGGCCGTGGGGTTCAGATGGGCTTGTTGCTTACGTACCTGGCTCCCTGCCGCGTGGCAACAGCCCTACCTGAGCTACTTGATGTGATAGTCACGGTGGCAGTAGATACACCCAGGCTTTTAGTCATGGGTGATTTCAACTTGCCATCCGTCGGTGAAACGTCTGAGGTGGCTCGGGAGTTCATGGCTTCCATGACGGCCATGGACCTGACCCAGTTAGTTCATGGCCCTACTCACAGGGGAGGTCACACTCTGGATCTGATTTTTTGTCTCTGGCCAGTGGTTGAGTGGTCTTGTTATAGGGGATATAGACATGGAACCCTTGTCATGGTCTGACCACTCACTCCTTCGCCTAGATCTTCGAACCGCGACCCCTCGCCGCAGGGAGGCGGATCCAATTAGATGGATCCGCCCCAGGCGCCTGATGGATCCTGATAGGTTCCAGACGGAGCTTGGGCCATTTCCTGAGGATCTAGCACATGACTCGGCCGAGGACCTGGTAGCCGCCTGGGATCGGGCGGCTGGTGGGGCCTTGGACCGAGTTGTGCCTTTGCGGCCTCTGACCCGATGCCGATCCCGTGCGGCTCCTTGGTTTACTGAGGAGCTGAGGGAAATGAAGTGCCGGAAAAGACGCCTGGAGAGCGGTTGGAGGGCCAGTCTCGCTGAATCTGATCGAACACTGGTAAGGTCGCATATTAAGGCCTACCTAGTGGCGATAGAGACGGCAAAGTCTAACTACTTTTCCGCCTCTATTGCATCATCAGGGAATCGTCCGGCCGCCCTGTTTAGGGTGACCCGCGCCCTGCTCCATCCAGGAGTGCGGGAGGATCCCTTAGAAGGCAGGGCGGAGGATTTCGGACAATACCTGTATGACAAAATCGCCCAGATCTGGGGGGATTTGGACTCTGACTGGGTAGATCAGGGCAGGGTGACGAGGAATAGTCTTGAGAATGTTATCTGGGAGGAGTTTGATGCTGTGACTCCTGATGATGTGGACAGGATTTTGGGGAGACTTAGTGCGGCCACATGTTTACTGGACCCGTGTCCCTCCTGGTTGGTACTGGCTTCCCGGGAGGTTACACGAGGCTGGCTTCAGGGTGTTATCAACGCTTCGTTGAGTGAGGGTTACTTCCCCACCGCCTTGAAAGAGGCGGTGGTGAGGCCTCTCCTCAAGAAGCCGTCCCTGGATCCGGCAATATTGGCCAACTATCGTCCTGTCTCCAACCTTCGCTTTATGGCGAAGGTTGTTGAGAGTGTGGTCGCACGACAGTTTCCACAATTCCTGGAGGAAACATCTTATCTAGATCCGTTCCAGTCGGGTTTCAGGTCTGGGCACAGCACAGAAACGGCATTGGTCGCGTTGGTTGATGATCTCTGGAGGGCTCGGGACAGGGGTTGTTCCTCTGTTCTGGTCCTGTTAGACCTCTCAGCGGCTTTTGATACCATCGACCATGGTATCATGCTGCACCGGCTGGAAGAGTTGGGGGTGGGAGGCACCGTGTTGCAGTGGTTCTCCTCCTTTCTCTCCGACCGGTCGCAGTTTGTGTTGGCAGGGGGGCAGAGGTCGACCTCGAGGCCTCTCATTTGTGGAGTGCCGCAGGGATCGGTCCTCTCGCCTCTCCTGTTCAACATTTATGTGAAGCCGCTGGGTGAGATCATCCGTGGCTTTGGGGTGAGATACCACCAGTACGCTGATGACACCCAGCTGTACATCTCCACCCCAGGCCACCCCAACGATGCCCTTGAAGTGATGTCCCAGTGCCTGGAGGCTGTACGGATCTGGATGGGGAGGAACAGGCTCAAGCTCAACCCTTCCAAGACTGAGTGGCTGTGGCTCCCGGCATCCCGATATAGTCAGTTGACTCCATCACTGACTATTGGGGGCGAGTCATTGGCCCCCACAGAGAGGGCTCGCAATCTGGGAGTCCTCCTGGATATGCAGCTGTCCTTGGAGGAACATCTGACGGCTGTAACCAGGGGGACCTTTTGTCAGGTTCGCCTGATTCGCCAGTTGCGGCCCTTTCTTGATCGGGATTCCCTGTGCACAGTCACTCACGCCCTCGTCACCTCTCGCCTTGACTATTGCAACGCTCTCTACATGGGGCTCCCCTTGAGGAGCACCCGGAGGCTCCAGCTGGTCCAGAACGCAGCAGCGCGGGTAGTGACGGGAGCAGCATGTAACACCGCTCCTGCGCGAGCTGCACTGGCTCCCAGTTGTCTTCCGGGTGCGCTTCAAGGTGTTGGTTATCACCTTTAAAGCGCTCCATGGCATAGGGCCTAGCTATCTTCGAGACCGCCTGCTGCTACCAACGACCTCCCATCGACCCGTGCGCTCCCACAGAGAGGGCCTCCTCGGGGTGCCATCAGCCAGACAATGTAGGCTGGTGACCCCCAGGGGGAGAGCCTTCTCTGTGGGGGCACCTACCCTCTGGAATCAGCTCCCCCCAGAGATACGGAGAATCCAAGACCTCAGTGCCTTCCGTCGCGCCCTTAAAACCCATTTATTTAAACAAGCCGGGCTGGCTTAAGATGAAATTTTTAACTGTTTTTTAAATGTTTTAAACGTTTTTAATTGGTAATGAGTTTTAATTGGGCCAAATTTATATATCTTTTAATTGTTTTTAATATTTGTTCTGCATGTTTTTTAATCTGGCTGTACACCGCCCTGAGTCCTCAGGGAGAAGGGCGGTATAGAAATCCAATATAAAATAAAATAAATAAAATAAAGAGAGAAGGGAAGGGAAGGGAAAGGAGAGGAGGGCAGGGGAGGGGAGAGGAGAGGAGAGGAGAGGAGGGGAGGGGAGAAAGAAAAGAAAGAGAGAAGGAAAGAAAAAGATGAAAAGAAAGAGAGAGAGGAAGGAAGGAAGTAGACGGGAGGGAGGGAATGAGGAAAGGAAAAAAGAAAGAAGAAAGAAAGAGGGAGGGAAGGAAGGAAGGAAGGAAGAAGGGAGGGAGGGAGGGAATGAGGAAAGGAAGGAAGAGAAGGAAGAAGGGAGCGGGGGAATGAATGAAGAAAGAAAGAAAGAAAGAAAGAAAGAAAGAAAGAAAGAAAGAAAGAAAGAAAGAAAGAGGGAGGGAGGGAAGGAAGGAAGGAAGGGAAGGAAGAAAAGAAAGAAGGAAGGAAGGAAAAGGAAAGGGAAAAGGAAAAAAGAAAAAGAAAAAGAATTCAAGTCACTTTTCAACTGCAAACAAAATATTTCCTGGAAATGTACTTATGTAACTTGGATCTCTTTATTTCTGCTGCTATACGAGAATTTCCGTTCATAAACTCCTGAAATCCGCTGCCAAGAGGCAGAACAACAATTTTCGGATAGGCATGAAGGAGATATTTCCAAAATTGGCCGGTGGAAATGGGTCTGCAACGTTGGAATCCAAATCTCATATTTTAAACAACTCCAGTTTGCAATCTAGGTGTTCACCTTCTTGGTGACATTTTGAAATGCAATATATCAATGCAATGCAAAAAATAAAAATGAAAATGAAAAATCAACGATAAATAAAGCATTTGTTTTTTTAAAAAAAACTCCCTCCCTATCCTTAAAATCTAAAGAGAAAGCACAGTCTTCATGGCTTCAAGGGCAACAATGGGGAGAAATATTCTTCCAAGAGAAAATAGAGAAAAATAAAAATCACACCAGTTCCACTAACGGATAAATATACAGTCGAAGCTCATCAAGACCATCAAATAGTATCTTATGAAGGTCACGCTTCATAATGAAATCTAATTATTAAAAGCTTCGCTGCAAATTCTTGGGGAGCTGAACAGCCTGGACATCAGGGGTGGGTTCTAAATTTTTTTACTATCGGTTCTGTGGGCGTTGTTTATTTTGTGGGCATGGCTTGATGGTCATGTGACAGTGAGCGTGGCTTGATGGTCATGTGACTGGGTAGGCATGGCCAACTCAATGTCACTCACGTCAAGGGGTGCCTCGCCTGGCCCCTCCCCTCCCAGCCATTCCTTATCACACCCAGACTCAACATATCTATAGTGCTGTAAAAATGTTCTTCACCTTTTTTCAACTTTATTATCTACATACTATAGATGCACTTTCATGGACCACTGAAAGGAGGAAATGGCTCACATGCTTTGCCCAAGAGTGTGATAGGCAACAGGCTTTTAAGGGGCTGCCAGAAAGAAGTGGGGGGGGCAATGTATTTTCCAAAGCACCAGAAGGCAAAACAAGAAGCAATGGATGGAAACTGAACAAAGAGGGAAGCAACCTAAAACTAAGGAGAAACTTCCAGAGTGTGAACCAATATAGGTGTTGTGGCTCCATTGCCTGAGCTTGGGCTATTGACAGATGCAGACTCAGAGTGAGGGAGAGGAGTTGGCAAGGCCTCCCTCTCCAGGATCCTCCTCTCTGGCAATGCCTCCGGAGGACACCGAAGGCCAAAAGATAGGCCCAGAGCCAAGCACGTCTCTGCAGCCACAGGTGGACAGCAACAAAGTAGATAAGTGCTGGCTGGACCCTCGGCAGCAGTGCAGGGAGAAGCGTGCGCAGCAGAGGGGAAGGCGTGCCAGAGATTAGCTGAGTCACTGGACCACACCCCACAGGGTATAAATGTGGGTGTGGTGGCCGGTTCAGTTTGTGACGAGCAAAAACTAGAAATAATCCATGATCTCTGTGTTACTGGACTTCTGCCTTGTCGGACTGCATTCGGACTAATCCTTGTATTGCTGAAACTTTGCCTGCTTTATCGGAATGCTTGCAGTCTAATCTTTGTTTTGTGTGAGTAAAGTCTGAATTGGCAGCTAGCCACTGGGTTGCTGCCAGCTTTATCTTCAAAGATTTTGTCGTGTGGCTTAATAACTCCGGGCCATCTGTGGGGGTCCGTGTGTGGGACAGGGACAGAACAATAGGTGCAGAAATATTTCAGTACTAATTTCACATATAAAATAGCCATTTGTGTAATCCAAGCTCAAAACAGTCATTAGTATTATGGCTGATGTTTGACAGCAAGCCTAAAAGTCAAAGATTACAAGAGTGCTTCTTTCTCTGTATGTATACAAAACATCACATACCAGGAATAGCATATTAAGATGGACTTATGTATATATTTCTGTTTACATTTTACACTCTGATTGTCTAACGGAATTTTTTGCAGCCACTCCAACAACATGGCAACGAGGTGCCATTATTGTGCGTTCACAGTCATGCTGACTTTGTAACCGATTAATTGTGTCTCTCTTACGCAGTGGTGGGATTCAAATAATTGAACAACCGGTTCTCTGCCCTAATGATTTCTTCCAACAACCAGTTCACCAAATTGCTCAGAAAGTTAACAATCGGTTCTCCCGAAGTGGTGCAAACCGGCTGAATCCCACCACTGCTCTTACGGCTTGTTTGCACAACCCTCTCAATTCCGGGAAGGTGTCGATGCAGCAGGTGAGAATCAATCCTCCATGGGTGGACTTTCACATTGGATTTGAACCCGCACAATATTCTATGAGAAGAATCAAAGAACAACCCTTGTTCGTAATCAGTGTCAATTTCTAGGGCATTTGAGGGATTAGATTGTTACATATTATTAACGGTGTACCAGCACTGCACTTTATAAAATGAAAGTTTGCTCTCCTCACATCCCAGCAGCAATTCATGTTCTGACCTAGGCTTCCCGAGAGCGTGAAGCAGACTCCTTGTCCCGACAAAAACCCCTTTTTATTAAGTTACTGTGAATTCCTCTCATTCACATCTAGCAAAGTCTTTCAAGGGAGAATTTACAGTCACAGACCTTATCTAGCTTGGAGAGCTGCCAGGCTGATATCTTCAAAACTTGGCAAGAAGTCATGAAACAATTAAGCGAACTAATTGTCTCCTGCAAACTCCACTCCCCTTTTGCTCCTCTTTATTCCCTATGGGAGGGGCCATTCACCGTCCACCTGTGGCTTTACTCCTGAGTCGGCCCTTGTTCCTTAGCTGTTCCCGTCTCCTTGCAGCTCTGCGCATGCGCACACTGGGAACAGGATCCAGCTGTTCTTCTTTCTCACTGATGTCCGACTCCGAAGGCAGCTGACTACTGTCAGACGGCCCTGGCCCTCTCTCTGCCTCTGACACAGAGCCCTCATCAGAGCCTTCCCCAGACTGCAGGACTGGCCCATGTTCCTCCCCAATCTCCTCATTGTCTGAGTCTGCCATCAGCTCCGCTGGCCGCTGGCGGGCCACAACAATTCAGTTCAGATGGGACGCTGTAAGTCTGGTGTAACTGAGTTCATTGATGGTCCTGGAACTCAGTTCAGATGGATGAATAGATGAACAGAATACAGAATAACACAGCTGGCAGGGAACTTTGGAGGTCTTCTAATCCAATCCCCTGCTCAATAGCAATAAGCAGTAGCACTTAGATTTATATACTGCTTCATAATTCTATTTGCAGAACGTGGCATGTGTAGGCACATGTCATTTGCAATGTTTATTCTGATGAACATGCAATTCCTCTGGGAGACAATTTTAATTAACTGTGTTTACAGACTTTCTTCTTTGATATGTTGATTAAGTGAGGGTAACTTATTTGGGGGTTCAAGGAAATTTGAGTAAAAGATTTTCGCTGGTTTGCGATTTTTACTTGATTAACTTAGTTTTAGCTTAACTGTTAATTATCTAGTGGAGACAGGATTCTCATTCCATTGTGGATTCTGTTAAAGTTTAAGGGAAGATGGAAACAGTATAAGGAATAAAATATATTCTGATATAAAACTCCCCACCCATGAGAAGGAGTAGGACATGGCTTTGAGGTTCTTGCAATCTACATATACGAATTGTGTAGATACTTCACTTTGGTGTGTGTGAATGGGGCGCTAATTAATTTATGGATCCACTCTGCTTTCCACTGAAATATGGAAATTTGGATTGGGCTTTGATGTTCTATCACTTTTTCAGAGGACTTTCTTCATCAGATCTTACTCCATCTAGCAGCCAGATTCTACTACAAAAACCATAGGGGAATTTGAATTGGCAACTTAATTTTGGAGGAGGAGAAAGTTGAGGATTCCAGTTTTCCAAGTCTCAATACACTTTTTGGAATGTTTACGAAATAGCCTCAATAAAATAGTTTTGGCTTGGAGATGCAATCCTGGATGACTTGTCTACACAATGAATAAAACATGCTAAGTGAAGAAAACTCGTCTCCCGCTGTTTGTGGATCAGAGGGTTGGTGGGAGTGTGGACCTTCACAAGTTAGCAAAGCAGAAGAGATATTTTTATTAGAAAACCAGGAAGGAAAAACAAGGAGGCTGCAGCCAAATTTAAGGCTACTTAAATTACTTTTTACAAGTAAGTCCTTGACTTACGACTACAATTCAGCCCAAAATTTCTGTTGCTAAACTAGATGGTTGTTAAGTGAGTTTTGTCTCATTTTACGACCTTTCTTGCCACAGTGGTTAAGCGAATCACTGGAATTGTTAAATTAGTAGCACGGTTGTTAAGTGAATTTGGCTTTCCCATTGACTTTGCTTGTCAGAAGCTCGCAAAAGGGGATCACTTGAGCCTGGAACACTGAAAAGGTCATAAATATGAGTCAGTTGCCAAGTGGCCGAATTCTGATCATGTGACGCTGCAGTGATTGTAAGTGTGATAAATAATCATAAGTCACTTTTTTCAATGCTGTTGTAACTTCAGATGGCCACTAAACAATCATATGATCAAAATTTGGACCAGGAGTGAAATCCAGCAGGTTCTGACAGGTTCTGGAGAACCGGTAGCGGAAATTTTGAGTAGTTTGAAGAACTGGCAAATACCATCTCTGGCTGGCCCCAGAGTGGGGTGGGAATGGGGATTTTGCAGTATCCTTCCCCTAGAGTGGGGAGGGAATGGGGATTTTGCAGTATCCTTCCCCTGGAGTGGGGAGGGAATGGGGATTTTGCAGTATCCTTCCCCTGGAATAGGGTGGGAATCGGGATTTTGCAGTATCCTTCCCCTGGAGTGGGGTGGGAATGGGGATTTTGCAGTATTCTTCCCCTGAAGTGGGGAGGGAATGGAGATTTTGCAGTATCCTTCCCCTGCCATGCCCACCAAGCCACCCCATGCCCACCACGCCACGCTCATAGAACCAGTAGTAAAAAAATTTGAATTTCACCACTGATTTGGGCACTTGGTAACTGGCACGTATTATGATGGTTACAGTGTCCTGGGATCATGTGATCGCCTTTTGTGATCTTCTGGCAAGCGAAGTAAACGGGGAAGCCAGATTCACTTAACAACCGGGTTGCTAACTTAACCACTGCAGTGATTCACTAAACAACTGGCTGGAAAAGGACATAAAACGGGGCAAACCTCACTTCACTGCTTGCTTAGCTAATTTGGGGCTGCCTGTAATAAGAGATGACACAATTCTGGTTTTTGTATGCAACTGAGAGCAAAAAAAATTACAAACATTCTACAGTTTGTTCTTTATTGAAAGACTCTTGCTACTGGACAAGAGTATGGAAAGTTTTAAACTTTCCTGGAAGTTTTATCATGGAAGGTCAAAGAGTTCTCAGAGAGGCAAGCAGCACAACTGAACTTCACCTCCAAGCTATTTAATACCTCCTAGCAAAGGAAAGCTAGAATACCAAGAAAACAACCAATTTCAGAGAGTACCAAAGATTCCACAACAAACAATTTTGGAAAGTCAAAAGACAAGAACTCTACCACACAGCCTTGATGTTATGGGGTCCTTGCTGCTCTCTGAGTTTGGGGTTTTTTTTTTTGGTAGACATTTCTTTGCCAAACTAGGTAACATCATCAGTGCTAGGAGACAGTGGGGCAAACCACTAGTATATAAAATTAGAGCAAATCCTACATTAAGTCAGTGGTGGGATTCAAATAATTTAACAACCGGTTCTCTGCTCTGGCTGGGTGGGCGTGGCCATGATGGGCATAGCCAAGAGGTGTGACAGGCAGCAATCAGCCTCCTGCACCCCCTTGGGAGCAAAAATGGGCTGCGGGGAGGATGTGCCGCACCCCCCCCACGTCCCGTTTTCGGCACTTACCTGGGAGCCAAAATGGGGCACGTGGGGACTCCTGGAAGGGCAGGACAGGAAGGGGTGGGGCCAGCAGCAATTTAACTACCAGTTCTCCCGAATCGGCCTGAACCAGCTGAATCCCATCACTGCATTAAGTGAAAGTATTCTGAACTCTGATTTCCCTCTTATTTTTAAGGTCATCAAAAGTATATCCACCTCTTCCAAGAAACTCTGGTGGATGAAACCACTATTTCCATCTCAATATTGTTAAGCCTACCTTCTTCAACTTGGTCATCTCCAAATGTGTTGGAGTGCAGCTTTCGCAATCCCTGGCAAGTATAGAATTGGTCGCAATAATTTTAAGGAGAAGGTTTAAACTTCAGCTTGAAGGTTTGGGAATCAGTCTTCTGACTTTCATTCATTTCTCCCAGTGTGTGGTGTAGGTCATCTACGGCACTTCGTCTTCATGCCAGAACTATCTAGATGTTGAGCCAGAGATCTTTGAAAGATCTCTGTAGATGAATGGTGGGTTGCCCCCGGTTCGGACTGGTTCGCAAGAACCGGTAATAAAATCGGCTGGAGGTCCTGCCCACCACCCCAGATGTCATCATCGGTGATCTGCGTATGCACAGAAGCTTCTGCACGTGCGTAGAAGCAAGGCACACACATGAGTGAAGCAAAGGCGTGCGCGCGATCTCATTGCGAACTGGTAGTAAAGGTAAGTAGAACCCAACCCTGCTGTGAATGTGCCCAAACCATCAAAATCACCACATTAGGTTAACTGAGGATGTTTTATAACAGTAGCTAACTTTCAAGGCCCACACAAACTAAGAGACTAAGAGACTAAGCTGTTGTACATACATCTGCATTTCATATTTGGTCATTGGGTGATGATTGCCCATCTCAAAACTTTAACATTCAGTAGTCCTACTGATCTATTTTTGAATTGTAATGCTGAAGGAGATTCTTGAGAGTCCCTTGGACTGCAAGGAGATCAAACCAGTCAATCCCATAGGAAATTAACTCTGACTGTTCTTTGGAAGGACAGACACTGAAGCTGAAACTCAAATACTTTGGCTTTAGAGCAGGGGTGTCAAACTCAAGGCCCGGAGGCCAGATCTGGCCCACGGGGCGCTTAGATCTGGCCCCCGGAGCTACCCTGGAAACAGCAAAGGACTGGCCCGTGCTGCCTATGCCAGCGAAAACTCTGTTTTCGTTGGCAGAGGGTTGCAGGAGGGTTGCAGGAGGCTGTTGCAGCTGAAAACCATTTTTGCTGGCAAAGCACTCAGGCCAGTGAAAACGGAGCTCCGAGGGCTGCAGGAGGCCATCACAGCTGAAAACGGGGCCCATGGGGAACCACACATGCCCCCCTTAAGCTCCATTTTCACTGGCAGAGGGTTGCAGGAGGCCATGGCAGCTGAAAACGGAGCTCGGGAGCCCATTTTCATTGGCAGAGCTCTTGGGCTGCCACAGGTGCCTTGACATGACTGACGTTAAGCTTGCCACGCCCCCCCTAGCCACGCCCCCCCCAGGTCAAACACAACCTTGATGTGGCCCTCAATGAAATCAAGTTTGACACCCCTGCTTTATAGTAATAAGAAGAGAGGATTCTGGAAAAGACCCTGAAGTTGGGAAAGACTGAAGGCAAAAGTAACGCACAACAGAGGATTAGATGGTTAGATGTAATGAACATGACATGACGGTATCATTGACGTAATGAACATGAATTTGGGGAGACTCCAAGAGACAGTGGAACATAGGGAGACCTAGCATGCTATGGCCCATGGGGTCACAAAGAGTCAACGCAACTTAGTGATTGAACAACTACAACAACCCATCAACGCATAACAGGAACACCACACCATAAAAAACCCTCTTAATCAGAAGAGATCTCCATGAAACTTCATGGAACTTACTTCTGATTAGCACAGCTTCACAGCAGGGGTGAAATCTAGCAGGTTCTGACAGGTTCTGGAGAACCTGTAGCGGAAATTTTGAGAAGTTCGGAGAACTGGTAAAAACCACCTCTAGCTGGCCCCAGAGTGGGGTGGGAATGGAGATTTTGCAGTATATTTCCCCTGGAGTAGGTTGGGAATGGAGATTTTGCAGTATCCTTCCCCTGCCACGCCCACCAAGCCACGCCCACCAAGCCATACCATGCCCATCAAGCCATGCCCACAGAACCGGTAGTAAAAAAAAATTGGATTTCACCACTGCTTCACAGTCGTAATGTTTGTAAGGCTAAGTAATAAAATATTGGCTCAATTTCTATGCAAGACTCTATTTAACATAGTATCTAAAATCTGTCCTTTGTTTTCCTGGTATTTCTCTTTTTTTGGAGAAAAGGCTTCAGTTTTTCTTCCTCATTTTCAGCATGCTTTTTCTTTCAAATTCCTCAGGATTATTTTTAACATATTTAGGACTGCCAAAAGTGGGGGGGGGGTATTCGTTTTTGCTTCCTCTCTAGCAGTTCCTTTAGCTGCTCTATATCAGAACTGGAAAAGTTTCATTGGAAAAGTTCCATCTTAATGTTTGTCATCCCAAGAGGAAATATTAGATGAGGTTTCTCCAATGAAACCTTTTCAGAGATTAAAAGAAAGACAAGCTATCACTGAAGAGATAGTTGTAGAATGAGACAATAGAAGAGAAGAGAAAATATAGAATGGAATGAAATGGAATGGAATGGAATTAGGATAGAACAGAACAGAACAGAACAGAACAGAACAGAACAGAACAGAACAGAACAGAACAGAACAGAACAGAATAGACCAGTGGTGGGTTCCTCCTGGTTCGGCCCGGTTCTGCTGAGCCGGTAGTGGTGATGATATGATGTCACCGAACTGGTTCTGCCCCCCGGCCCCCCACCTCCCCCTGCATTATTCTTACCTTTTATTTGGCCCTACCCCCAATCTATTGCTGCCTCCTGAGTCCCAGCTGATGGGCTATAAGAAAAACTGTTTAAACTCTTGCCGGGGGCTTCAAAGGGCCGCCCTACAGCTGATCAGTGGTAAAAGGCAGTTTGGTGCCTCCAAAAATAAATGAGTAGACCGGTGCCTGCAAAAATAAATTGTAGCTCTGCAAGCAGTTAAAAGCCTGGTAGACCAGTACCTCTGCTAAATCCTAAAGAATTGTCACATGACCATCAAGCCACACCCACAAAATAAGCCACACCCACAGAACCAGTAGTAAAACATTTTAGAACCCACCCCCTGGAATAGACGTTGGAAGGAACCTTGGAGGTCTTCTAGTCCAGCCCCCTGGTCAAGCAGGAGAACCTATACCAGTGATGGTGAACCCTTTTGGCACCGAGTGCCGAAAAGGGAGTGCATGCACAAGCGCCTTCGTCAGTGCCGCAACGAGGAAGAGGAGCTGCCCAGGGGGCATTCCTGCACCGGATAAGGTACTTCCGGTTTCCAGAACTGCTGCACGCACAAAGGCCAGCTGATCGTCGAGTGTGCATGTGCACCAGAAACCAGGAAGAAGAACGAGCAACATCGCACGTAATATGGCTCTGGTGTGCCACTTTGGGCATGCATGCCATGGCTTCGCCATCACAGACCTTTAGAATTTCAGGCAATTTGTATGCACAAATGAACTGCTCACTGTGGAAAATTTCAGTTACTTCTCATTTCCCCCCTCTTTTCTTTTAAATCCAGTGGTCTTCCGGGTGCGCTTCAAGGTGTTGGTTACCACCTTTAAAGCGCTCCATGGCATAGGACCTGGGTATTTGCGGAACCGCCTTCTGCCGCCGATAGCCTCCCACCGACCAGTACACTCTCACAGAGAGGAACTCCTCAGGGTGCCGTCAGCCAGGCAATGTTGGCTGGCGACCCCCAGGGGGAGGGCTTTTTCTGTGGCAGCTCCTGCCCTCTGGAACGATTTGCCCCCGGAGATACGAAGGATATCGGATCTCCGGGTTTTTCGCCGTGCCCTGAAAACTTTTCTTTTCCATCAAGCAGGGCTGGCGTGAAACCCCCCCCCCCATTTTTTAGTCTTTTTAAATTTTTTATCTTTTAATTTGTCAATGGGTTTTAATTCGAATTGTTTTAAATTGGGCCTAAGTATGTAATTCTTTTAATAATTTTAAATTTTGTATTGGTATATGTTTTAGTTCTGGCTGTGCACCCTGAGTCCACTTGGAGAAGGGAGGTATACAAATTGAATAAAATAAATAAATAAATAAATAAATAAATAAATAAATAAATAAATAAATAAATAAATAAATAAATGGAGTGGGAATGTTTTTTTTAAAAAAAGGGCAGATTAATTTTTCAGCCAGTTTTCTTTATCTACGAAAATATTTCAGTGTTTCCAAAAGCTGACTTGAGGCCAATACTGAAGTCAGGAAACATGAATTTAATTGGTACAATGCTTTAAGTAACCTCAATCCCTTCTCAAAAGGGGGGTGGGGAATAAATGCTTGCAACATCAGTTCTTTTCTGGGTAAGCACGATCATAATTTTATTTGGATGAAAAATGTCTCCTCTGTGTTTAAAAAAGAAATAAACAGACTGCTTTTTTTCCCAGATTATTCATAGTACAGACTCTTTTGATCCCTGCAGACGTGGCCTCCCCAAATATTCATTGAGGTTGTTGTGTGCATTGCTGGGAAAATGTAAATATTGCAGGGACAACTGGCATCGCAAAAAATGTATCTACAGTGTAGTTAAGTTGTTCTAGTAAAGAGCCTGTAGTACAGTGGACTAAAGCACTGTTATTAACATCTGCTGCTTGCAATTACTGCAAGTTCAAATCTCACCAGGCTCAAGGTTGACTCAGCCTTCCATCCTTTCAAAGGTAGGTAAAATGAGGACCCAGATTGTGGGGGCAATCAGCTGACTTTGTATAAATATACAAAAGTATGAAGGCTATTGTTTAACACATTGTAAGCTGCCCTGAGTCTCCGGAGAAGGGCGGCATATAAATTAAAGCAAAAAAAAAATAAATAAAAAAAAATAAATGGCACTTCTAAAGCAAAAGTTGCCAACTTCACATCGATTTAATAAAAATAAAATAAAACATGTAGCAAACTTTTTCTTTTAACTGTACTAACTGCAAAGTTTTCCTGTTTGGGATTTTGCAAATGTAAACCGTTCACTCAAAGCAAATTGTCACAGGAAAGAAAACAAACCTGAAACTTTTAGCTTTTTATTAATAGGCTAGAGTAAGGGTCTACTCAAGGTCCAGGGGCTAGATGTGGCCTGCAGGATCCCTAGAAACAGTGAAGGACTGGCCCGCGGTGCCTCTCCCAGTGAAAACAGAGCTCGGAAGGGCCACACGCGGCCCTCCCAAGCTCAGTTTTCACTGGCAGAGGGTTGCAGCAGGCCGTAGGAGTCGAAAACGCAGCTCAGGAGCCCGTTTTCTCTGGCAGAGCGCTTGGGCCACCATAGGTGTCCTCAACATGAGTGACATCAAGCTGGCCACACCCACCCTGGCCACGCCCCCCAGGCTCCCCCGAGGTCAAACACAACCCTGTTGTGGCCCTCAATGAAATCGAGTTTGACACCCCTGGTGTGAATTAGTGTGAATTCTAATCACACATAGGCACGAAAGCCAACTGGATGACTTTGGGCCATTCACCAGGAGACTGTGAGTTCTAGTTCTGTCTTAAGAATGAAAGCCAACTGGGTGACTTTGGGCCAATCACGAGGAGGCTGTGAATTCTAGATCCGCCTTAAGCATGAAATCTGACTGGATGACTTTAGACCAATTACCAGGAGAGTGTGTGAGTTCTAGTCCTGCCTTAACCATGAAAAAAGGCTGGATAACTTTAGACCGGTAACTCACCTCTCAGGCCAACTCACCTCATAGGATTGGTATTGTGGAGAAAATAGGAGGAAGAAGGAGCATTTAGTATGCTTTACCACCTTTTACTTATCAAGTATTAAAAGCAGGATAAAAATCAAATAAATAAATAAATAAACTGCCAATGCTATAATTCCCAGCAGTTTGGTATAGATCAGTCTTGGGCAATGCTAGCAGGCAGAGAAATAGGATGAGCAATTTTTCTGAATTTTTAAAAAAGAAACTTGGTGGGCATAAAGGGAATTTTAATAATATCTTCTTGCAGTGATGAAATTCAAATTTTTTTACTACCGGTAAAAAAATGCTTGGTGGGCATGGTGTGGCTTGGTGGGCGTGCCTTGGTGGGCGTGGCAGGGGAAGGATACTGCAAAATCCCCATTCCCTCCCCACTCCTGGGGGAAGGATATTGCAAGATCTCCATTCCCACCGCACTCTGGGACCAGCCAGAGGTGGTATTTGCCAGTTCTCTGAACTACTCAAAATTTCCGCTACTGGTTCTCCAGAACCTGTCAGAACCTGTTGGATTTCACCCTGTCTTCCGGGTGCTCTCAGAATGCAAGGTACTCTTCTCTGTATTTCTCTCCTACAAGAAGCTCCATGCCACCCCAATATATTTGTCCTTTCTTCAAACAAGGAACTTGTGGACAGCTTTTTTCTTTTTCTTTTTTCTAAGAAAATCTGGGTTCCGTTGACATTTCTTGGGAAATCAACATGAAGTGAGAAGCTAACGCTCTGCAGTGTGTCAACTTCCTATCTGTTGCAATCAAAATGTTCCTTTCAAACAAAAAAAAAAAAATGTCAAATGGAACAGGAAGCTAGGCAAATATCCAAAGGGACATTTGAAGACCCAAAAAGACTCTCTGGCACTGTGTTGAAGGCTACTGGCGGAAACAAACACCGTTGATTTGAAGACATACCATTTTAATAACTAAAAGGCACCAAGCTGATTTACCACTCTTTTCCAAAATTTATTCGGTAATTTGCATACAAGTCAATGCATCAAAATTCATTGTTTCATCCCCTAAAACTGTTTATCCCCTGTTTATAGTACTTTAAGTTTTGCTTGGCTTGCAAGGCAACCTTCGAATCTAGCATACTATTACTAATTATCACCTATTACAGAGACGCCACTGCAACATAGCAAAGCCAGTTCTTCCCTCAGATGCGTAGAATATTCTGATTTCACCACTTCAGTGTAAAATAGAGCGAAATGGTCTGCTCTATTTGTTGTAGGCTGCCTTATCTTCCAGCAACTTCATTGTGGTGGTCTTAGAGATGGGCGTCACAGCCAGTCCTTTCGTGGGTCTACTCGGGGCAGGTTGCTCTCTTTGACCTGAAAACGTAACAAAGAAGTTGCATCATCATCATCACAAAGAAAAACTCATGTCAGTGAACCAACAGGGTTCAATTGTTATGGTTTGTGGCACAGGAAACAGATGTCTAGATTTGATTTGCAATTTTTGTCAACCTCCAAGTCCTTTCCAAACACTTATTAAGTACATACGAGTATCATTGTTATTTTGTAAGACACCAACTTCTATATTGACTTTGGGCCGCTTATAACTAAAAATCTATGTCTGTCTGTCTGTCTGTCTGTCTGTCTGTCTGTCTGTCTGTCTGTCTGTCTATCTATCTAGTATCTATCTTCTATTTATCTATCATCCATCTCTATCATCTAGTTGTAACTATTATCTATCTTCTTTCTATATCTATCAAACAATCTATCAATTTATCTATCTATCATCTATCATCTATCTCTATCTAGTATCTATTATTTATTTATTCATTTATTTATTCATTCATTTATTTATTTATTTCGTCAAGCATGTATTTTATGACAGATACAAGTGTAAGCATAATGATAAATACATGAAAAGGATACAAATAAAAGAAAACATTTTGACAGGGACGGTAGGCATGCTGGTGAGCTTATGCACGCCCCTAACAGACCTCTTAGGAATGGGACGAGGTCAACAGTAGACAGTCTAAGGTTAAAGTTTTGGGGGTTTGGGGAAGAAACCACAGAGTCAGGTAGTGCATTCCAGCCATTGACCACTCTGTTACTGAAGTCGTATTTTCTGCAGTCTAGTTTGGAGCGGTTTACCATGAGTTTGTATCTATTGTGTGCTCTTGTATTGTTTTGGTTGAAGCTGAAGTATTCATTGGCTGGTAGGACATTGTAGCAGATGATTTTATGTACTATGCTTAGGTGAGACCGAAGATGGCGAAGTTCTAAGTTGTCTAAGCCCAAAATTTCGAGTCTGGTGGCATAAGGTATTTTGTAGCATAAGGTATTTTGTTGATAGATAGATTTTACCTATCTATCATCTACCTATCATCTATCTATCTATCTATCTATCTATCTATCTATCTATCTATCTATCTATCATCATTTATCTATTTCTCTTTGTCATCTATCTGTGGCCTTTATAAATAGATACCAGCACTCAAATTGTACTCAGAAGCCAACTGGTATCCAGTAGAGCTTGCAAAACAGAGCAATCACATGTATGCAATACTGCGCCCCATCACTCCCTGTCTTGCTGCATTCTGGACCAGCTGTAGATTCTAAATCAGGGGTGCCTAAAGCATGTCTGGCTGGGGAATTCTGGGAGTTGAAGCCCACAGGTCTTAAAGTTGCCAAAGTTGGATACACCTGCTCTAGATAGTCTTCAAAGGCAGCCCAAAGTAGATGCTATGTTGATATTATTTTGTCATTGTACTATAAAATTTATTTCTCAAATTGATATGCTGCTCATCTTACAGTAAACAGCAACATTGAGTGGTTTACAAATTATTCTTGCATTGTCTTAATCGTTTTGCTCAGAGCGCATGGTGCTTAAAGTCAATTTGCAAATGAAGGAGTGTATAAGCAAGCGCTAAGTACATAAGTGAGGTCAATACGATGGACTTACAACTTGTCACACTTTTTACAGTTTTGATGTAATCCCAAAAGGAGCATTCAGATTTTTTCAGTCCTTTATAATTCGGTAAAGGTGCAGTAAACTCTTTATAATTGTCTCCATCCACGTGTGCACGAAACAAAGGCCAGGGCGAGAGTCCTTCTAGCCTCTTTCTTGAAAACTCATAAGGGCTATTTGGATTTCTGCAGAAAAGAACAAATATAAGTCACCAGATTGCAACACAAACGACTCATAAAAACTTCCTGAAATTGCAAGGGTCAAAAATCTTTATACATTTTTTTTTCTTTGTGCACAGGTAGTCCTTGTTTGATGACCTTAATGGAGCCTGCCCATTAGGGTCATAAGTCTTGATGGTCATAAAGCAGGTCACCCATGTGAACGACCTGATATGATGAGCTTTCTTTTTTCTGTGGTTGTTAAGTAAATTCCATGGTCGTTAAATGAGCCAATGGATTACTTTGCATCTCCATTGACACCTGAAGTGGTAAAAGAGGAAGAGAGGAAGAAAGAAGAAGGAAGAAAGAAGGGAGGAGGAAGGAGAAGGGAGAAGGGAAAAAGAGAAGAAGGAAAGGACGAGGAGGAGAAGGAGGAGGAGGAGGAAGAGGAAGAGGAGGAGGCATGAATGAATTTCCAAGGTCATCTCATTGGCTTTTGTAGAACATGAGATCACATAAATATTAATATGATAAATAAATGCCTATGTGCTTCTGACAAAGGGACTTTACTATCGTTTTTCCATCCTTGCAGTAATGCCTGGAGTTGGGTCATCATGATGTCCTTTTTCCAGTTGGAGAACATAGAAGGACACAGCTAATTGTCATGATGACATTGTCAGCCATGGCTTTGATGTCTCAAAGACCAAGACTCCCAAATTATAGTAGTATAGAGAGATTCAGAGTGCTTCCTGATTGTATCAGCGCGGTCTAAATCACGCACAGTCAAATTATATGACATTAGCTGAACCACCATCAGCTGCTCTCATTCATATATTGCTCATGACGTTTTAGTTCCAGTTAACATGGGAATAGCACTAAGCCAGAAACAGATGTTTGCTTCCTCTTTTCCAGCAAAAACCGTCCCATAGTGGTCAATGGGTTCGTTTAACAACTGTGGTGTTTCCTTAACAAGCACGGCATTTGCTTTACAATCATTCACTTAACAACCATTACAAAGAAGGATACAAAGAAGTTTTACAGCCATCATGATTTACAATCAAAATCTACAATACGGTCATAACTTGAGGACTACCTGCATGTACCATAAAGTTGCATTCAAAAGCAGAGTTCAAACTCTTTAACAATCGAAAGCTCATCCTTCAACTTTCAGTGATCAAAGCTCTTAGCACTTACCTAGATTTTATAAAGTTGGACATAAACACACTTAAAACATACCCAGATTTTATAAAGTTGGACATAAACACTCTTAGCACCTACTCAGATTTTATAAAGTTGGACATAAATATGCTTAGCACATACCCAGATTTTATAAAGTTGGACATAAAAACACTTAGAACCTACCAAGATTTTATAAAGTTGGACATAAAAACTCTTAGCACATACCCAGAATTTATAAAGTTGGACATAAACACTCTTAGCACATACCCAGATTTTATAAAGTTGGACATAAACATGCTTAGCACCTACCCAGATTTTATAAAATTGGACTTAAACATGCTTAGCACATACCCAGATTTTATAAAGTTGGACATAAACATGCTTAGCACATACCCAGATTTTATAAAGTTGGACATAAAAATACTTAGCACCTACCCAGATTTTATAAAGTTGGACAGGTACTGCATAATGACTAAGGAGAGAGTCTTCTCTTCCTGCGTATATCGGTTTTTATACTGAGGATAAAAAGGTAGGCCAAATGCAAGCTGTACATCAGGAATGTATTCCAGGCTTGAGCTGAAAACAGAAAGCAAGAGAGTGAGCAAAAATACTGTAATTTTACTTAATTTACTAAATAGCACTTCCATTAAAAAAAATGGGGGGGGGACAGATATCTCACAGATTTTGTTTATTTAGTTATCATATTTATGATATGAGCATTTGTAGTGTCCCATGATACATTTGTTAATCTTCAAAATAAACTACAAGACTCTGAATCAAACAAACATAAATATTTCCCTGGGGATGAACAAACAGATATTGGAGGTGCTAAATGCTCAATCACAAATCATCATGATATAGTTTAGATGTAACACTATGCAATAAACCAAGATTTACAGTTCACCATAGTTACACTTTCACACTGGCTGATGTTTATTATATTTATGTTTGTGAATAGTTGGAACTCTTAACAAAATTCATTATATACTTTTTAATCTCTTACAGACCACGGATCTTAAAACTTTATTTCGCCCTGAAAGTTGGCATACAGATGTTTTAAAAAATGATTATTATTTTTTTAGTCAATGCATCATGGTTGTATAACCCATAAACTTTCCTCCTTTTTCCACAGCACATTTCCAAACCTCATTGTTTAACATTGAATGATCTCATTAGAAGACATTCATCTTCTGCCTATTTAGCTGCCCTTGTGAATAGTTTGGTTTTAGCTATTCAAAAAAGAAAGAAAAATACATTGGGAAGCAATAGAGTTGGATGTAAATTATCTCACGGGTCAAAAGCAGCAAGCCCTAAGTTTTGATTTACAACCATAATTTTGTGTGTGTCTGCATATGTGTTTGAGTCAGGGTGAGGTCTCTTCTGTAGAAATAAAAACAAGAAGCTCCTATAATTCATTTCTAATTCAAGAATGACTAGAAATGCAGTTAAAAATAGAAGCGGGGATCTGGCATACACCTCATCTTTTTTTGCCTAATTCCCTGAAAATGTCTATTTCTGCCTGTTTTCAAGATCACAGATGTGCTGAGTTAAAATGACGTGTGAATGGCTGAAGAGGATTTAACTTTAAAAACAATGCTCGAAAGTTGAGCAGGCCTTGAATCAGAAATGTCCACCGAGTATGGTACAAAAAAAAAAAAAAAATCAAAATGGCGCCCACAATGGAGTGAGCAAAGCTCCATCGTCTATGGAGATTCTTAAGTCATCCAGGTCATGGTTGTCCCAAAGGTGCTTTTTCAAGAGGCCACTGGACTTTCTGGTTTTTCTTTGAAGATGTTTCGTTCTCATCCAAGAACTGAAGAAGCTTCTTGGATGAGAAGTGAAATGTCTTCAAAAAAACCCCCAGAAAGTCCAGTGGCCTCTTGAGAAAGCACCTTTAGGACAAAGCCTGTAAGAGCCTTGGTGGTGCAGCAGATTAAAGTTCAAATCTCACCAGGCTCAAGGTTGACTCAGCCTTCCATCCTTTCAAGGTAGGTAAAATGAGGACCCGGATTGTGGGGGCAATAAGCTGACTTTGTATAAAAAGAACACCACTGGGGGGGGGGGGCGAAAGCCTTACTAAGCAGGTATATAGAAAAGTATGAAGGCTATTACTTAACGCATTGTAAGCCACCCTGAGTCTCAAAAAGGTCTATCGGTTTTTATGCTTAAGGTAAAGGTAAAGATTTCCCTCGCACATATGTGCTAGTCATTTCCGCCTCTAGGGGGCGGTGCTTATCTCCATTTCAAAGCCAAAGAGCCAGCGCTGTCCGAAGACATCTCCATGGTCATGTGGCCGGCATGACTAAATGCCAAAGGCGCACGGAACGCTATTACCTTCTCAGCAAAGGTGGTCCCTATTTTTCTACTTGCATTTTTTATGTGCTTTCGAACTGCTAGGTTGGCAGAACCTGGGACAAGTAACGGGAGCTCACCCCGTTATGCGGCACTAGGGATTCGAACCGCTGAACTGCCGACCTTTCGATCGACAAGCTCAGCGTCTTAGCCACTGAGCCACACATATAAAAAGATAGTGAAACTTCAACTACACCTCCATGATTATGTCTTCTTCTTCAGACCATACCATGTGGACATCCCTGAGCCGAATTAATGAAGTACAAACATGTGAAAAGATAAGAAAGTTCTTAGAAGAAATTTCTAAAATGCTTTCAGAGAAAATGGGAAAAATTCAATTCAAAGTCCACTCCCCCACTCCAAAAAAACCTATTGTTCTTTTCTTCTTAAAAAAAGAATATGCAGGAGAAAAAGCAGGTTTCAGGAGAAAATGGGAGAGCCCTTACCTTATTTATTTTATTTATTTTGTCATTCATCCATCCACTAATTCAAACATTTATATAGCCGCCCATCTTATAACCAACTCTGGGCAGCTCCCAATTAAACTATACGATTATACTTTCCACCCTTGGAAAGTGGAAAAGGTGCTCTGTCTGCCAAGTGTGATGAGAACCAGGTTTATTTCCAAAACCATGCGGATGGCTGACAATAATCCTGGCTAATGTGAGGGAGGCCTTAATCATGAGGAGAACGTCTCTTCGACTTGCAAACATTTCTTTCGTGACCGAAGTTACAACAGCACTGAAAATTGTGACTTATGACTGTTTTTCACACTTATGACCGCTGCAGCGTCCCCAGGGTCATGTGATCAAAATTCAAATGCTGGCAACTGGCATGTACTTATGACGGGGGGGTGTCCTGGGGTGTGTGTCAAGTGATCGCTTTTTGTGACCTTCTGACAAGCGAAGTCCATGAGGAAGCCAGATTTACTTCACAACCGGGTTACTAACCTAACAATTGTGGTGATTCACTTAACAACTGTGGCAAGAAAGGTCGTAAAGTGGGGCAAAATTGACTTAATAACATCTTTCTTGCTTAGCCACAGAAATTTTGGGCTCAATTGTGGCCGTAAGTCGAGAACTCCTTTTAAAGACAACACTCTTTATTAGGTGGCAAGCTTCCAACTAAACTAATTTAGCATTAGACTTTCAGAAAAGGGGAAAAAACACATTGTGAAATAAAATCAACGGTTTGGCATTCAAGATCAAGATGGCGAACTTAGGGATCGTTCTGAGGGACGGTGCTAAAAAGGGAATGGAGACCTATATGAAGCATTCAAATCACAGGCTATCCAATCCTGGTTTTTTATGGCGTTCAGCTCTCTGTATCACCCCTTTTAGTACGGCTGTGAGGAGACTGAATGTAGATTCAATGAGGTTGGACTAGATGACCGACAAGGTCCCTTCCAACTCTGTTATTCTATTCTATTTAAACGTAGGGGAAACTGTGTCAAAACTATGAAATCCTGCCTCCTTTTCACATTTATTGCATGTGAATGAACGAGGAGTGGTGGCTTTGACAGGGATATAGCCCTTTCCATCTTGACTTTTTTAACCGGTCTTGGGTGCCCCTGATTGGATACATCCAATACAGGTAGTCCCTGACTTACAACAGTTCATTTAGTGACCGTTCGAAATTACACTGAAAAAAGTGACTTATGAACATTTTTCATATTTATGACCATTGCAGCATCCCAATGGTCACGTGATTTATATCCGAATGCTTAATAAATGGTTCATATTTATGACATTTGCAGTGTCCTGGGGTCATGTGGTCCCTTTCTGTGACTTTCTGACAAGCAAATTCAATGGGGAAACTAGATTCACTTAATAACCATGTGACTAATTTAAGAACTGCAATGATTCACTTAACAAATGTGGTTAGAAAAGTCATAAAATGGGGCAAAACACAGTTAATCAAATTTCTCACTTAACAAATTTTGGGCTCAATTGTGGTCGTAAGTTGAGGACTGCCTGTACTGCAGGCTAACTCACTGCTCACTAACTTTGGACACAGTAAGGGACTGTGGTTACAGGTAGTTCTCGACTTACGACGTGGAATTATGGTTGTAAATCATGCCAGTTGTTAAGCAGGTCACCAAGTGACAGCCCCCAACCTTTTTTGCCCCAGTTGTTACACATATCACTTCAGTCATTAAATGAATTGCACAGTCGTTAAGTGAATCCACCTTCCCCCATTGATTTTGCTGGTTGGAAACCATCTGGGAAGGTCATAAATCATATGACTCAGGGAGGCTGCAACTGTCAGAATGCTGGCTGCCAAGAGTCCACATTTTGATCATGTGTCCACAGAGATACCCTGATGGTCATAAGTGTGAGAACCAGTCATAAGTCACTTTTTCCAGTACTGTTGTGACTTTGAATGATTGCCTAACAAAGGGCTGTTAGTCATTTTCCAGATAAATTTGCTTTACCGCTTTATCTGCTGCCGAACCGTGATGCAACGTTAAATCCACCGTTTTGCAATTCTTTGCTACTTCCTTATGAATTTTCACACTGTTGCAACATATCTGCAAATATTAAAATTATATCGGGTAAAGCCTAACGGGATAATTCTGTCTATTACCTTCAAATCACTGGATGCATAATGAGCGAACTGCATCTCAGAAGTCTTAAATTTGAGACTTAAATCATTAAAAAAGAATGTTTGGACAAGAGGTGAGTCAATATTTGTGTTTGTACAAAAATTAACAAAAGGCCACATCAAATAGAAATGTGAAAGGCTCGATGTAAACAGAAATTTGACTAAATCAGACACTGCGCCAGATTCAAAAGGAAGTTAACTGCCTTCAATGTGATTTCCATTTGCTCACCAAGAAATGCTTACAAACCCAATTTTTTTCACATTTGTTGCAAAATCAGCACAGATGTCGCTAAATAAACATTGTATGCGCGCATATTCCTAAATTGAGATTTAAACTTCGCTGGAGCTGTTTCAGTTTTTATTTCATTACTCCAGATTTTAGTCCCTCACTCTATCCAAAACCTCTTATGAAAATAAAGGAATCCTGGGTTTTTGTACAATTTTCCTAATGACCATTGGCTAGTTAAACTAGGAACCGAAGTCAAGAAATTGTGGAGACAAAAGCTTAGTTTAAGTTCTCACTGCTGTCAAGGTTGGTGGTCCACAGAGATCTAGTTAATTTATTCACGTGCAGCTCAGTTTTAGCAATATAAATGTGATAGCTGGCTAGACAGGGAAGTCAAAAATGCATCTCAAAAGAAAGGTAGTGATGATTTAATTTGATAACGCAGGAAGTCCTAGACCAGTGATGGCTAGCCTTTTTGCCATCGCGTGCCAAAAGCGGGGGGAGCGTGGGGGGGGTTGTGCAAATGCGTGCCAACACCCATAATTCAATGCGCCCTGCCCCCCAGCGCATGCGACCCCACACGCTCCCCCTGCTTTTGGCACATGATAGCACGGTGGGCCAGGTAGGCCCGTTTTTTTGACCTCCCCAGGTTCCAGAGGCTTTCTAGGATCCTGGGAAGGGCAAAAAGGGCCGACCTCAACCTCCCAGAGGCCCTCCAGAGGCCGGAAACAGCCCGTTTTCCGACTTCTGGTAAAGCCGGATGGCCCAAAAATCAGCTGGCTGGTGCACTCTGGTTTCTCTTCAGATCATATAAATCTTTCTCCTTTTATTTTTTTTTTGGAGTTTCAAGATAACCATATTCCACTGCTGGAATGGTCTGGGAATAGCCCAGGCCTTAACTCAATTGAAAATCTATGGAGCCGACTAAAGAAACTTGTTCGTCAGAAGCGACCCAGTAATTAAACCCAGTTAATAGAAGCAATCATTCAATCTTGGTTTCACATTATAACAGCTGCAGAACTAAAAGACTTGGTTCACTCCACGGAAAGACGTTGTAAGGCTGTAATTCATGCTCATTTTTTCCTATGGTGAAAATTTTTGTATATCTCATTTTTTTTCTATGTGTTTCACTAACCTTCTTTATACTATAACTGCTATTCTAATAACAAATCCTTCATAAAAGTTATTGCATTACAATCTTGATTAAATTATCTTTCCATTGATATACAATTTTATGGTACTACTGCAAAAAAGAGTGATGTTATTAGCTAGTTTTAGAAAATACACTTTTCCCAAAAGGTTTCCACAATTTTGGCTACTGCTGTACTTTTACTCTTATCTAAATCATTTTACGAATAAGATAGGTCAAAAGATTATCCTTACCTGCTCAAGGAATTGCTGTCTGGCACGTGATACATGAAAATATTCCCTCTCTCGTTATTAGCCCATTCCTTTGCCATATCTATAGTTGGGCAAATGATGAAGTGGTCTCTAAAAACAGTAAAGAAAGCATCCTTACAATCTGGAAACAATTAACTTTCAAACAAATATTTCTTAAGTCCCTGCTTTTCTGCTATAACTCCATATCCACACACTCAGGATTAATTAAAAATAAGAAGACTCAAATCCTCCAAAATTATCCATTACGTAAGGTGGTAATGTAACCAAGAGAAGAGGACCAAAAAGCACAAAAGTCCCTAAATTTGAGTTAAATATTATAGATTTCCAAAATGGAAATTACAGTTTGGATGAGTGACTTAACGCAAGTAACTTACGCGCACAACTGAGAGTGAAATTTCTATTGTTAAGTCAATGTGGTCATAAGTCAAGTTGGATCCAATTTCACGGCCATTTTTATGATGGTCATTGAGTAAATGCTGAAGTTCTAAGTGTGAAACCATGCTTCTTCTTGCTGAAAAGCAGCAAAAAAATCCCATACCAGGGGTCTCCAACCTTGGCGACTTTAAGACTTGTGGACTTCAACTCTCAGAATTCCACAGCCAGCTTTGCTTGAAGACTTGAAGTCCACAAGTCTTAAAGTCGCCAAGGTTGGAGACCCCTGCCCCACACCACCTTGCAAATTGCAATCATGACTGCAAGACACTGCAACAGGTCATCAATGGTTTCCCAGTTTCCCAGCGTCTAAATTGCAATCATTTGGCCATGGGGGTACCACAACGGTCATTAGTACAAGGACCAGACTACATTCAGCACAATTGTAATCTTTGCTAAACAAATGGTCATATGTCAAGAACCACTTGACAAGGTTTAATGGTCCTGGGATAAATAAGCAATGGTGACTTAGGAAATTTAAATATTCAAAGCTGCATGTCTGGAGAAAGGTTCGAACAGTCTTTCGTGCCACGCTGGCCTAAACGTTTTGAAGTCCCCCAAACTGCTATGATGAAGCAAATCTGTTCTGCCCCAGCTACGGACCCCAAAGAACACAGCGTACACAAAGTCTGTACAAACTTTAGTTTACTAAATTAAGTAAGGTTTTTTTTTTCCAAACCAAGGGCTGTTAATTAACTTTCTTAACAGCCTACAAGAATCCAAAGAATAAATAATCTTAATCTTACTATGGTTGACAGAAAGCCCAGAAGCAATTTGCAAAGAACGAAGATCAAGGCACGAAGGAGAGTGAACGAAGTTGTTCCCTGCAAATTGCTTCAGTCAGCATTCTTCCTTAAATAGACTAGGGGAGTGGCCAATTAGCCCCAAGCCTTACTCTCAAGGAGACCTCCTCCTGAGGAGCCACTCCTGCCTTTTGGCAGCTCTGCATGCCCGTGCATCGAGAAGAGGCTCCTCCTCTTCGTCCTTTTCACTTAAGGGAGCTTCTGGAGGTTCTGAAGGCCCTGGCTGAATCCCCGCCTCTGGCACCACATCTTCTCCAGCCTCCTCATTGTCCAACTCGAGTGCCAGCTCCACAGGCTGTTGGTGCAGCACCACACCAGCCTCCTCGCTGTCCGAATCAGCCACTAGCCGCACAGGCCACGTACGGGCCACAACAAAATCTGATGCAGGTGGGTCCTTGAGTTACAACCATAATGCAACCATCACATTACAGTTGTAAATTGTAACAGTTTTAATGTTATTTGCTTTAAAGTGTAGTCACATGACTGCGGGGGTGGGGGGGACGGACAACTGATCTGGGTCATAACTCCCATTTTCCATCTCAGTTGCAACGTCGGCCAGTAACCAACTGGTCGTAAATCAAAAATGACTTGTTGATGTTTGGACTCATGCAATGTCTGCAGCCCAGATGATTCAATTGAACAAATCTATATTCCTTTCCTTACTAGGCTCTCCATATTAGAAAAATAATGCCAACGTTTTTGGCTTTGTTCATGCTCATTAGGAGATCTTTGTTGTTGGATAACAACTTCCCTCATCCAGGTTGACTAAAGCTGATGAGATCTGCAGTTCAAATACTTCCCGAGCGTTAAAGGCCGTGGTGGGATTCAGCTGGTTCGGGCTGGTTCGGTTGAACCGGTTCTTAAATTGCGGGCTGGCCCAGAGGTGGGTTTCAGCAGGTTCTGACCAGTTCTGGAGAACTGGTAGTGGAAATTTTGAGTAGTTCGGAGAACCGGTAGTAAAAATTCTGAAACCCACCACTGGGCTGGCCCCACCCCTTTATGCCCCGCCCCTTCCAGGAGTCCCCATGCGCCCCATTTTGGCTCCCAGGTAGGTGTAGGGAGGCCTACTAGGCCCAAAATGAGGCATGGGGAGGCACAGCGGGTCACCCTGCGGCCCGTTTTTGCTCCCAGGTGTCTGCAGGGAGGCCTACTAAGCCCAAAACTGGGCGTGCGGGGTGCGGTGCAGCCTTGCCCTCCCCCAGCGCCCTCCGTGGCCCATTTTTGCTCCTAGGAGGCTGCAGGAGGCCAAATGATGCCTGTTAAAGGATCTGCACTCCAACTTCTGCTGATGTTCCCCCTTTATAAAGTTGGGAGAAAGTACTCTAAAACACACATGCGCGCACCCTGCTTTTCTTAAGAAGTTTTTTTTAGACTGCCCAAAAAAAAGAAAATCCTCGTTTGCTGGCGGCCACAAATCCACAGAGTTGATTGACCCCACTCTGATATTTAACGGTGGCACAAAGTAAACGCTCACGTTACAAACAGATGTTCTCTGTGCTTCTGATGGTTCAGTTTGTTAAAGCCGAAGGTGAGTGAAGATGTAAAAAATAGCTTTGAAGTCCTGCTTCTAACGCTTACGAGTTCTGAGCTGTTCTGCATACCAAGTGCATAAGAGAAAAACAAAGCCGCCATTTTGCTTTAGAAATTGAAATACAGATAAACATTCTCAGTGTAGAAAGTTAGCAGCCATTTCAATATTTTGGGAAATATTAAAAAGGCAGAATATTATATTTTCTATCTTACTTTTTTCTTTTTTAAAATCATTTTCTTATACTGAAAATTTCTGTTTTTTTTTAAAAGCCATATGAGTTATAGATGTTCCATTAGGAATACAATATAAAAGAACACATCAAAATAATTGTATAAACTTTTCTCTTTTCCCAAGTTTTAGCCCTTTTTTAAAGCCTGTAGTTGATTGCTTATAATTCCAGTTTCAGTCATCTTTCTGCCTTTAGCAAACTTAAGGCTCTGTTTAAACATAGTTTGTTTCTAAAATGCTGATCTGTTGCAGGTGGGACAGGAGTTATTTGTAAAAATAATAAAGGCGGGATACAAATAAATAAAACTAATTAATTAAAGTATTGGAATGGCTGAAGGGGAGCCCTAAAATAACACATGCGGTATCCTGAGGAACAGATGGAAGTTGGTTTCTTATGTTTAGTCCAATGTGGTAAAGCTGCCAAATTTAAAACTCGAAGAAATGACATATGAGGAGCCAAAAAAAAAAAAAAAAACCCCGAAAGCAATACCCTTCAACTGCAAAAGACCGTATTTGAGGGTTACAGCTTTCCAGCTCAAAATTTCTTTCTTGAATGTGCTGGAAGGTCTGCAGCCTGTAATTTAAAACTGAACTCAACTTGATACTCTTTTCTGTCCATGTACACCTCTGCAGGGTGCATTGAAGTTAGCATCTCGTGCTCGATGCGCCACGAAGCTCATGTTTATCTTGACATCCATGCGCGCTAAGCCACAATTTTGATAAACACATGTGTCAAAGCATTGGGAAGTACAATATGTGTGCCTTGGATGGCTGGATGGGGGGAGCCGGTGTTTTTCTCCAGCAGAAAAAGTGTATTTATTATGATTTTTTTAAAAAAACAACTACTGGAGATGTGATTTAATATTTAGATATTTAAAGGGAACTCATTTTGAGTACTTCCAACCCACACAGTGCCACAACATGCATTAGAATTGTCTTTATTTTTATTGATTATTTGATTGATTGATTGATTGATTGATTAGATTTTAACCTGTCTTTATTACTTCATAGATTAACTCAAGGTGATGCATATAAATAATATTCCTTCCTCCTTCTATTTTCCCACAACAACTACTCTGTGAAGGTGGGTTGACTGGCACAAAGATAGAGATAGAGTGACTGGCACAAAGTCACCCAGCCAGCTTTCATGCCTAAGGCAGAACTAGAACTCACAGTCTCTTGGCAATTAGCCCAAAGTCACCCAGCTGGTTTTCATGCCTAAGGTGCTGTGGTGGGTTGCCCCCGGTTCGCACCAGTTCTATAGAACCGGTAGTAAAACCGGCGGGAGGCTCCGCCCACCGACCCCGACATCATCAAAACGTTTCTGCGCATGTTGCGAACCGGTAGTAAAGGTAAGTAGAACCCACCCCTCCTAAGGTGGGACTAGAATTCACCATCTCCTAGTTTCTAAGCCAGACCCATACCTAAGGCAGGACTAGAACTCACAGTCTCCTGGTGATTGGCTCAAAGTTGGCTTTCATGACTATGGCGCAACTAGAATTTACCATCTCCTGGTTTCTAAGCCAGCATTTTAACCAGGGGTGGGATCCTACTGGTTGAACAACCGGCTCGCTGCACGTGTGCAATTTCCATAACATTGAACTTACACATTGCAAAGGAAAGGAGCAAGGAAAACAGCTGAGGAGGGCCGATTCAATCTGCCGCCCCTGATCAGCTGGGCTTCAGAAGCAGAAATAAAGGTCAGTATAACCCCGGGGTGGGTGGGCAGGCAGGCCCACTTTCACAGCAACAGAGAACCGGTTCGCTCTTGGTGGGAAGTGGGAACTACTGGTTCAGCTGAACCGGTCCGAACCGGTAGAATCCCACCACTGATCTTAACCATTATACTAAAGATATGGGGACTGTATCCTAGAAGTCACAATTGCTAGCCAGAATAGTGAAGCACAATAACCCTTCACAATAACCCTTGTTTAGACAGATACATATACATATACATATACATATGCATATGCATATGTATATGCATATACACATACACATACACATACACATACACATACACATACACATACACATACACATATACACACACACACACACACACACACACACACACACATACACATACATCAGAGGTGGGTTTCAGTAGGTTCTGACCAGTTCTGGAGAATCGGTAGCAGAAATTTTGAGTAGTTTGGAGAACTGGTAGTAAAAATTCTGACTGGCCCCGCCCCCATCTATTCTCTGCCTCCCAAATCCCAGCTGATCAGGAGGAAATGGGGATTTTGCAGTAACCTTCCCCTGGAGTGGGGTGGGAATGGAGATTTTACAGTATCCTTCCCCTGACACGCCCACCAAGCCACACCCACAGAACCGGTAGTAAAAAAATTTGAAACCCACCACTGATATATATATACATACATACATACATACATACATACACATATGCATATGCATACACACACAGAGAAACTTACCGAGTGGCATTTTCTAATGCTCTGGAGAAGGAAGCATACTCAGTGGATGAATGTTCTAGGGAATAAAACCAGGTAGCTGCATCCTGGATGAGAAGGTTGGACTCTTCACCGCCCAAAGAGTTTTGGAGGGCCTGATAAAAAGCGGTTTTGCTATTGGCCCGGCCTTGTCTTTCTTCAAAACGCTAATTAGAGAGGAAAAGAGCATGCAGAAGAATTCAGAAAGCCACTTCACACTCAGAAATGGTGGTTGGCATTTAACAAAAATGTATACAGTACAGTTAAGTAATTACATGTTCATCATTGGTGCACAACGGGGGGGGGGGGTTCTGCCCTCCCTGGGCTCCAGCGGCTTTCCTCGAGTCTCCGGGAGGGTGAAAATGGCCTCCCCAAGCTCCGGAGGCCCTCTGGAGGCCGGAAACAGCACTTTCCAAACTTTCAGTAGGCCCGTTTTTCACCCTCCCTCGAGCCTCCGCGCACGTCCTGCATCCAAAATGGGCTGCGTGGGGACTCCTGGGAGGGGAGGGGAGGGGTGGGCGGGGCCAGCCAGGAGTGGGATTTGGCGGTTCTCCGAACAGCACAGAATCTTAGCTAGAGGTTCTCCTGAACTTCTGCGAAGCAACCCAGCAACCTACCCCTGACTACAGGTGCTCAGAATCCAATAAGATGTCTCAAGGCTGAAAAGATCCTGATCTAGCACAGAAACTCAGGTCAGACTCTCTAGGAATCACACCTGGTGTGTGAATCATTATCCAGCTAACAACAAAGAATGTTTCAGCTTTCCAATTTTACTCTCAGTGGAAGCCAAAACTATTTTAAGAAGATTTTCCCTATCCATTTAAGCAAATATTTTTGAAATATATATATATATATGGGTGTTTGGGTGTATTTGTATGTGCACCTACACACACACATCCCACACAGACCCCCCCCCCCTTCTCTTTTTAAAGACTATATTGCTTCCAACCTCCAGATTATTTTTCCACCCCTGCATTGGCTACAGAACAATTTCCTGAAAAACTGGGAATCTAAGAATTCCTCATGGATCCTGCTGCTGATGGTTATTGGCTTAAAAACTCGGTTTGAATAATCCTTTTTTCCAAATCATTTCAGAGTTGACATCTAATAATATATTTTTAAAAAATTATTAGTGTTGGCCTAACTCAATTTTTTTTTTTAAGGTTCTGGTTTTTACACTAAAAATGATTATGGACACGTAGGCCCAGGTTTCATAACTGCCAGATCTCTTGAGGTCAATTTGCACTTTGATTGAACTCTATAGGTTTATGATGAACTATTAATACTGGTAGTCCTTGACTTACAACAAAAGCTCCATTTTCACTGGCAGAAGGTTGCAGGCAGCCATCCAAGGCAAAAATGGAGATTCGGAGGCCATTTTCACTGGCAGAGGCACCATGGCAGTGGTGGGTTGCCCCCAGTTTGCACCGGTTCTATAGAACCGATAATAAAACTGATGGGAGGCTCCGCCCACTGACTCCGACGTCATCTGAACGCTTCTGTGCATGCGCAGAAGAGTGTGCGTGCGTGCATGCGAGCGAAGCGAGCCCTGTTGCAAACCGGTAGTAAAGGTAAGTAGAACCCACCCCTGCACCATGGGTCAGTCCTTTGCTGTTTACAGGACGACCCCACAGGCCAGATCTAAGCACCCCGCTTTGAATTTGACACCCCTGCAAATAAGGCATGAAAAATTTCTCTTTTCTTGGTCGTCCTGTGGATGAAGATGGTCTCTTTGAAAGATGTCCAACTGCTATGGTTCACGGTTCTTTGGGCAAAGGGAGCTGCTGAAAGAAGTTAGAAAGTGACGGTGTACAAAATTGAGATGGTCCTTCTCGTTCGGTTTCCAGAAGTATATAATAGCATGTTAAAAGGAATGATGAAAAGATGGAGATCAGCAGAGAGAGCATTCCAGACAAAGGAAAGGAAAAGATCAAATCAGATCACTTGGGACTTGGAAATGAAAAGACCAGACTAAAAGGAAAATAAGTTTCGATTTATCGGGTGGAGGTAATCTACTTAATACTGTTTCACTCTTGGATTCTTTAGTGTATTCACAGACATTTGGATCCTAGTTATCTAAATTTGAAAAACATGGACTCTTTCTGACTGACTGCTGTTGTTGTTTAGTCACTAAGTTGTGTTGACTCTTCGGGTTCCCATGGACCATGGCATGCCAGAATTTCCCATCCAGGGTTGATATTCACTTACTTTCCCTACTGGTTCGCAAATGTGAGTGTGCACACGCTCATTTCGATTGCACGCACCCCGACCACGCATGCGCCTGTCCTTCCGTGCATGTGCTTTGCTGGCGCATATGCCTTCCACGCATGTGCCTGGCCTCAAAAACATGCCTAAATAGGATGGCATAGAGCCGGGGTTGGTGGGCAGGCCCACCCACGATTTCCGCTACCGGTTTCGCCAAACCGATCCAAACCAGCTGAATACCACCTCTGTTCCTGTCCTCCACTGTCTCCTGGAGTTTGCCCAACTTCATGTTCATTGTCTCAATGACACTATCTAACCATCTCATCCTTTGCCGTCCCCTTCTCCTTTTGCCTCCCATCTTTCCCAACACCAGTGTCTTCTCCACTGAGTCCTCTCTTCTCATTTGGTGGCCAAAGTATTTGAGCTTCAGCTTCAGCATCTGTCCTTCCAAAGAGCAGTCAGGGTTGATTTCCTTTAGGATTTGTGTGACTATATACATGTTGTGGTCCGTCAGCAGCCTGCGGAGCTGGCAGCTGAGTTGGACAGTGAGGAGGCTGAGGAAGAACATGGGCCAGCCTTGGAGGCTGGGGAAGGCCCAGATGAGGGCTCTGCGTCGGAGGCAGAGATGGGCCCAGGGCCATCGGGGTGTGATATGCGGACTCCGGAGCCTCCAGAGGCTGACAGCAGAGAGGCAGAGGAACAGGAGGGTCCTGTTTCTAGTGCACGCATGAGAATAGCTGCCAGAAGGGAAGAGCAGCTGAGGCAAAGGGGACGACTCAGGAGTAAGGCCAAGAGATGATTGGCCCTTCCCATAAGGCTTAAAAGACCAGCAACAGCTCTTGGGCTCTTGTCGGAAAACAACGTTGATAGATTTGTTTCTTGTCTTGCTGCATTGATTTCTTGTCGGCGTCTTCTGCTTCTGAACTTTTGCCAAGAAAAGCCTTTGGCAGGTTGCCTAATTAGACCAAGGTTGGTGATAAGGCTGAAGAATTGTGTTATGAAGAATTTGTTTTGAATTAGTTTGGACTACGCTGAGAATGAGTTAATTCTCAGTTGTTCTAATAAAGTCTGTTTGTTTTCGAATGATTGCATCTGATAATACCTACTTGGGCCTGGGTCACAATAATACAGCAAATCAAAGTTTCTCTGATTTAAGGATCTGTGTTCTGCTAGTAAATCTGATGCATTGATTCGTACCACCACAGCTATCTTGTCCCTTCCAGAGATCTTGGGATCATGCAGACTTCTGAGAATTGTGCTGTCAACATATATGTTGCGGAATGGTGCAGCAGGCTGTCCAAATGAAGTCAGAGCTACTGATACGAACTTGTAGTTTTATATAAATAAATATATTTGACATCCATATTTGCGGGAAGACATGATAATCAGGAACACAGGAACATCATGAGGTAAAATTAAACAGCATACAGAACACCCAGAAGGGGAAAAAAAGGCGGGGGAAAGGGGAAACTCCCCCTTTATACTTACAGCAACCAATCAGAGCGCAGATTGCCTCATGCATGAGTTAGCACTCTCTCTAAGTAATCAACTACAACTACGTGTTCTGGTCCATTGTACACTTTACTCTTCCGACTACCCAGTTTAATATCCTAACAATATGGTAGCTTCTACCGATAGTCCTCGACTTTACGATTGCAATTGGTTGTAAACAAAATTATTTGTTTGTTTGTTCAATTTCTATAGCTGCCCATCTCAGTCAATGACTCTGAGTGACTTACAATTCAGAATTTAACAAATGCTTCACTTAGTAACAGAAATTTTGGGCCTGGCATTTCTGCTTACCTTAATCGCCTTTGCACGACTGATCAGCCCATCCTGTTGTGAACTTCCAATGAGTAGGTCCAACTTTGAAAGTCGAGAACGTTGCAAAGCAGCCGGAAAAGGTTCTTGCACGTAAGATCCATCAACAACTGGACCCCAATACTGGAATGGCCCACTTATGGCGAGGAGCTACACAAAGAACCACAAAAAGGTTAGCATAGGAGTGGAAAAAACGTGGTTACAGTAAACCCTATTAATGCCAGAATGGGATAAGAAGTGGGGCAGAAAGCATCAATGGCCAATGGTAATTGAGAAGAAAGAAAACACCATTATAATCTTACTAGTAACTTTTACTAGAGGCAGACTAGGGAACTGCTTGTGCAAATCAGAATTGTGTATTAATAGTTTATGGCTAGTTGCACCTACAACAGTTCAAAAACAGCTGAACCTACAAGTTCCTTTGTCCTTCAGTGCCTGTGTATAGGCCTGGAAAAATCATTCAGTACCTCCAGAAAGTAGTTTTTGATAAAAAGATTGGCTACCCTTCATTCTCAGTTGCTGTTCATAGGTGTTTCTCATGAGGGAGGGAGGGGGGGGAGGGAGGGAGGGAGGGAGGGAGGGAGAGAGAGAGAGAGAGAGAGAGAGAGAGAGAGAGAGAGAGAGAGAGAGAGAGAGAGAGAGACTCCTTATCAGCTATTATCATAACAACATTTTTGATCGTTTGTATCTTTCTGATCCATCTTCAGCGGCATAAATATTATATAATTGGATTCTTCGGACTTGAACTTCTATAACAAACAACAATCCTAAGGATTAAAGAGACATCACAGCTGCTTCTTTAGAAAAGCACTCCCATCGTCTCTAAACCAATGTTTGCCAATCTTGGCAACTTTAAGATGTATGAACTTCAGTTCCCATAATTCTCCAGCCAGCCGTGCTCAAGAGATATTTATACCAAAGTACATATGTGGATGAGTTTAATAAATTGCAACCTGAACTGTTTTCTTTTTCAGGAAGGAAGAAGAAAAAGAAGAAAGAAAGAAAGAAAGAAAGAAAGAAAGAAAGAAAGGAAGGAAGGAAGGAAGGAAGGAAGGAAGGAAGGAAGGAAGGAAGGAAGGAAGGAGGGAGGGAGGGAGGGAGGGAGGGAGGGAGGGAGGGAGGGAGGGAGGGGAAGGGAAGGGAAGGGAAGGGGAGGAAGGAAGGAAGGAAGGAAGGAAGGAAGGAAGGAAGGAAGGAAGGAAGGAAGGAAAAATAATTTCACATTCCTTTCCTTTACCTATTTAGACCTTTCTCTAACATTCAACCAGAAGCTGCCTCCTACAACCCATTATCCAGTGCCCTGTGTCTGTACCAGTGGTGGGTTGCTTCCGGTTCTGTCCGATAATAAAAGCGGCAGGAAGCTCCGCCCACCGACCCAAACGTCATAATTGACGATCTGCGCATGCACAGAAGCGCAAGCGCACGAGCGAAGCAAACCAGTAGTAAAGATAAGTAGAGCCCACCCCTGGTCTGTTCAAAGGGGCTCAAGGGAGCTCTTATGACAACAAGGAGTGACACACTGCCCTTTTGGCATGTGCACAGTGGTGCATATATGAAAGAAATAATTCTCTTCCTTTTCTCATTTTCTCCTGGAGACAGGTGAAATAACTTTGTCAAAAATATGAATTGCTTGCTTGCAGAGGGTCTGTGGACCTACAGCCCTTGCAGATCTCAGATTCATTTCCCATTCTCAATTGCTGGTGGGGCTGAGGTTGCACATACTTAAAGCAATGGACAGTGCACAACTAATTCATCAAATGTACAGTGCTGGTTTTATTTTATTTATTTTTTTGTTCTACTTCCTTCCGAGCCACGAGAGACATTCCTCTTTCGAGAAGACATTCATCCCAATATGAAGTGGTAATTTGGTTCAATTATGAAAATAACTGAAATCAAGAGATAAAATTGAAATGTAAAAAAATGCGATGGGGATTTTGAAATAATATGTTGTAAATGATGAAATAAAATAATTGATTGAGGCTATAATAAGAAATTAGGAATTAAGAGCAGATAGTGATATTGTTTATTATGTATCAAGAAGACATTAAGATAAGATCTGGAAGGTCAATTAAGTTAAAAGGTTTCAATGTATGAATTGAATAAGATGAAGTACATTGTTTATAGCTAAAAAATGTAATGGGGATTTTGAGAAATATATTTTATAAAGGGAGAAATAAGATAATTAATTGAAGCAATGTTAAGAAATTAGGATTTGAAGGGTGGATGGTGATATTGTTTATATATTATGTATTAAGAAGAGATAAAGATAAAATAAAAAAAGTAGGGAAAAAATATGATAGCAGAAATTGAAATATGTACATTGTATTTGGAAAAAACAAAAAAGAAGATTGGAATAGAATATACAAAATCAATATATGTTATAAATTTTATAAAATGTGACCCGGTCAATACTCTGTTCATAAAATATGTATATAAAAGAAAAAATTAATAAAACTTGCTTTTTAAAAAAAAAAGAGAGAGAAGACATTCATCCCACATACCAGAGGGACTTTTTTTTCCTCCACTGCTAGATTGGCACACCCATGCATTTAAACGGTGCACCCCAAAATAATGAACGCACCTTGGTTTGTGCATCGTTAAGTGTTTTGGCAGGCAACTGGCGAAGGCACGAGACAATGTCAGGATTGCTGGTGGATAGGCAGCTCACTTCGCGAGCCAAAACGGCAGCTTGGGATTCTGCTTTCTTTTTGCTGAGCGTTATCGCTGGAGAGAAAGCCGATCCGCCCTAAGAAAAGAAAAAGGGAGAATTAAGTTGACAGTGGAGCTGTGTGTATAACCTGAATGCCTGCTTTTAAAAGGGACATCAAAAAACCTAGAAAGGAAGAAAAAAAAAACACTCAAAAGGAATCCAGCAATTTCATTTCATTTCAACCACAGGCCAGAAGCATTAAAACATAGATATAAAATATAAAATATTGGGTAAGGCTACACTTGAACAATACTGCATCCAGTTTTGGTCGTCACGATGTAAAAAAGATATTGAGACTCTAGAAAGAGTGCAGAGAAGAGCCACAAAGATGATTAGGGGATGAGAGGCTAAAACATATGAAGAATGATTGCAGGAACTGGGTATGTCTAGTTTAATGAAAAGAAGGACTAGGGGCAGGGGTGAAATGCTCCCGGTTCGGACCGGATCGCCCGACCTGGTAGCAATAGCGGTGGGTGGTTCGGAGAACTGGTAGCGAAAATCCCTGCCTCCCCCCCAATGCCCAACTGAGCTGCACGATCATCAGAGGCTTTTTTTTTTATTTTTAAAAGCATTTTTTCTACAACCTCTTCGGTCAAAAAAATGCTTTTAAAAGTAAAATAAAAAGCCTCTGATGATCCCATGGCTCAGCTGAGATCGTCAGAGGCTTTTAAAAGCATTTTTTTACAACTTCTTCGGCTGAAGAGGTTGTAGAAAAAATGGTTTTAAAAGTTAAAAAAAAAAAAGTTGGCCACGCCCACTCAGTCACATTACCCCCCCCAACCAAGCCACGCCCACAAAACCGGTAGTAACAAATTTTACATTTCACCACTGACTAGGGGAGACATGATAGCAGTTTCAATATCTCAGGGGCTGCCACAAAGAAGAGGAAGTCAAGCTATTCTCCAAAGCACCTGAGGGCAGGACAAGAAGCAATGGGTGGAAACCACTGGTGGAATTCAAAAATTTTTACTACCAGTTCTGTGGGCATGGCTTGGTGGGCGTGGCAGGGTAAGGATATTGCAAAATCTCCATTCCCACCCCACTCCAGGAGAAGGATACTGCAAAATCCGCATTCCCACCTGATTCTGGGGCCAGCCAGAAGTGGTATTTGCCGGTTCTCTAAACTACACAAAATTTCCGCTACCAGTTCTCCAGAACCTGTCAGAACCTGCTGGATTTCACCCCTGGTGGAAACTAATCAAGGAGAGAAGTAACTTAGAACTAAGGAGAAATGTCCTGATAGTTAGAACAATTAGCCAGTGGAACGAGTTGCCTCCAGAAGTTGTGAATGCTCCAACACTGGAAGTTTTTAAGTAGATATTGCATAACCATTTGTCTGAAGTGGTGTAGGGTTTCATGCCTAGGCAGGGGGCTGGACCAGAAGACCTCCAAGGTCCCTTCCAACTCTGTTATTTTGTTAGACATATACCAAAAATGCATTATTTTAGCAATTTCCACGAAGGGGATAACATGCCCTCAGATTGATAGAAGAGAAGCCAGTTGGGAAGGTCACAATTTTTTTTAAAATTGTCAAGAAAGCCAACTGGGTCAACAATTGGAAAGAGTCACTCATTTCATCTGGATTAGTCCTGAGTTAGTTTTTTTTTTTTAATCAGATGATAATTAGAACTGCATAAAAAACAATGGCTACCAACCTGCCTTCCATTGAGGACCTGTATACTGCAGGAGTCAAAAAGAGGGCTGTGAAAATATTTACAGACCTCTCGCATCCTAGACATAAACTGTTTCAACTCCTACCCTCAAAACGACGCTATAGAGCATTGCACAACAGAACAACTAGACACAAGAACATTTTTTTCCCGAACGCCATCACTCTCCTAAACAAATAATTCCCTCAACATTGTCAACCTATTTACTAACTCTGCACTACTATTAATCTTCTCATCGTTTCTATCACCCATCTCCTCCCACTTATGACTGTATGTCTGTAATTTTGTTGCTTGTATTCTTACAATTTATATTGATGTTGTTTCCTGATTGCTTATTTGGACCCTATGACTATCATTAAGTGTTGTATCTTATGATTCTTGACAAATGTATCTTTTATTTTATGTACACTGAGAGCGTATGTACCAAGACAAAGTCCTTGTGTGTCCACTTGGCCAATAAAGAATTCTATTCTATTCTATTCTATTCTATCATGTTTTGATTGCATTGTCCACAATGATGGTATTTGCAAATCAATAGAAGACTCTCCTGTTGTCTTGCATTTTGCTTCTCCTTTTCTTTGTGTTCTTATCTTACTTCCCCATTTCAGCAGCTAGAATCTTCTAAATTTCATAAGAAAGATATATTCGCCTTAAATAAAGAGTGCGTAATTAATTTTAAAGGAACTTCTGTTTGCATGAAAGAAAAGGAAATATAATCAGATATATATGAGCTTTAGAACAGCAAGGCTAAATTAGCAAAAATCCAGTTGCAGAAATGATTAAATCAAAGTTTGGAACAAGGTTACTGAAAACTTGTTTTTTTTAAAAAAAAAAATCACTCCCTTTCCATCCATCCCACTCCCACCCACCCTTAATCCATGCACGGAAATATGACTGACTACATGGAAAATATCTTTTTCATTGACACCTGGCATAAATATTTACTGTGCATAACACAGTTATTGTTCCATGCCATCTGGAGACATAAATGTATGTTCAGAAACTGTTTTGTCACATGATTTGCTCAACAACTCTTCAATTTAACAAATGCAGCTCTGGAAAAAAATATTTTGATAAGTACAATTTTGGAAAGCAAATTTGAAGGTTAAACTGAACCTGGTGCAGCTGATTCCTGAGTAGGCATCAACATTTAATACGGGTTGTCCTTGGCTTATAACAGTTCATTTGAAGTTACAACAGCACTGAAAAAAGTGACTTATGACCAGTTTTCACCCTTATGACCATTGCAGCATCCCCATGGTCACGTGATCAAAATTCAGATGCTTGGCTAGTACTGACTCATATTTATGACGATTGCATAATAAGCGTCCCTAGATTGTTTGATCACATTTTGCAACCTTCTGGCAAGCAAAGTCAATGGGGAAGTCAGATTCACTTAACAACCATGTTACTATCTTAACAACTGCAGGGATTCACTTAATAGTTGTGGCAAGAAAGTTTGTAAAATGGGGCAAAATTCACTTAACAACTTTCTCGCTTAGTAACAGAAATTGTTATATGTTGAGGACTACCTGCCCAGAATATTGGTCTTCTGTCTACTAAAGTAAAGTAGATAGCTCTCCTTGCCCCATAACAAAATCAGAATTTCTGCTTCAGGGCTCCAAGTGCTAAAAGTAGACAGACACACTGATTTTTTTCTAGCAGCAAATTTTTAAGGTCCCTGTTATTATAAATATTCTGCTGGTTTCTATATTGCTTCCTCCAACTGGTTGGTTGTTGTGGCCCGCCAGCGGCCAGCAGATCTGGCAACAGATTCGGACAGTGAGGAGGTTGGGGAGGAACATGGGCCAGTCCTGGAGTCTGGGGAAGGCTCTGATGAGGGCTCTGCTTCGGAGGCAGAGAGGAGGCCAGGGCTGTATGCCAGTTACCAGCTGCCTTTGGAGTCAGACATCAGTGAGGCAGGCAAACAGCTGGAGCCTGTTCCCAGTGTGTGCATCAGTGGTGGGTTCCTCCCGGTTCGGTCCGGTTCGGCCGAGCCGGTAGCGGTGATGATATGACATCACCGAACCGGTTCTCCCCCCCCGCCCTCCCCCCCCACCCACGTTATTCTTACCTTTTATTTGGTCCCGCCCCCAATCTATTGCTGCCTCCTGAGTCCCAGCTGATGACTAGAAGGAAAAAAAACTGTTTAAACTCTTGCCGCGGGGCTTCAAAGGGCCGTCCTACAGCTGATCAGTGTTAAAAGCAAACACTGGGTCGTAAGTGCGAGGACTGGTCGTAAGTGCGAGGACCTTCCAGAAATGACTCTGACCAGCTAGCCACGCCCACCTAGTCACATGACCTCCAAGCCACACCCACAAAATAAACCACATCCACAGAACCGGTAGTAAAAAAATTTAGAACCCCTGGTGCGCATGCACAGCTAAAGAACAAGGGTCGACTTGGGAGTAAGGCCACAGGTGGACGATGAAGGGCCCCTCCCAGAGGGAATAAAAGAGGAGCGAAAGGGGAGTGGAGTTTGCAGGAGACAATTACTTCATTCCTGCATTCTTGCCAAGTATTGCGGCGTCTGAAAGATATCGGCCTGGCCACTCTCCAAGCCTGATAAAGATCGGTAATTGTGAACTATCTTGAAAGACTGTGGGAGAGGAAAGACTTTTCTGGAGAGGAATTCACTGTAGATTAAATAAAAGGGGTTTATCGGGACGAGGACTTGGCTTCGTGCTGCTGGGGAAGCCTAGGTCAGAACATTGGTCTCCAGGAAAGTCTCACGGTTTGCATTTAAAAGAGTGTGATACATAGAGCAAACTTCTGAGTAATAAGAAATCTGGGGACAGGTCTAGTTCCTATACAAAGAGGTTGTGTAGACTAATGTAGTCTGAGATCGGATTGGACCAAACAGACTTGGGCTGACCTGAAGAAGGAAATGTACAGCATTAGCGGTTCAAACAATTTCTGTTCCTCCTATAGAAGAACAGAAGCGAGCTCTTCAAATATTCATTGTGGTACAACATTTCCACCCAGTAAGTTGAGTCGGTTCTTTTCAGATCCAATTCCCAGCATGAAGAGGTTTTTTGCTTACAGATACCGTAGTGCTCGACTTACAACCATTCCTTTAGTAACTGTTCAGAGTGACAGCAACACTGAAAAAAGTGGTGTCAAGCAGAAAGCGCGCTTATGCTGTTCCAAGTATTATCGCTTCTCTGCTTGCCAACAGACCAGGGGGAGGGAAGGGTGAGATTGGAATGTGAACTCCAGACTTTGAGGAGGAGAGGCGTGAGACCCAAGGACACATCTGCAGGTGTTAGCCGAACCCAGAGACAATTTCTCATAACAAGATAACAACACTTAATTGGACAATGTGAACTGCACTACGGAGGGAAGGGGGGAAATTCATATTGAACTATTTGGGTTTGTGGGGAATTAGGTAGAGCTGGTTTTGCCTTCAACAGTGCCGAAATGACACACTCAATAAAGTTTTGCACTGAGATGTTGGGAGGTCTCAAGCATGCTTGTTTTGTTTGGGATCGTCATTCGGGACGTTGACAAGTGACTTACAACTGCTTCTTTCACTTAAAACAATCCCAGCATCCCTACGATCACGTGATCAAAATCTGGGCAACTGGCATGTACTTACGATGGTTGCAACATCTCAAGGTCATGTGACCATTTGCAACTTTCCCAATTAGTTTCCAACAAGTAAAATCAAGCTGCATTTGCATTAAAACCATGTGATTCGCTTAAGAACTGCAGTGATTCGCTTAACAACCAGGACAAAAAAAAGGTTGTAGAAAGTTAGCATCCACCCCTCTCCTAGATGAATGAAACATTTTGAGAAATATTAAAAAGGCAGAATATTATATTTCCCCAGATGATACGTTTTTAGAGGGAGAAAGCAGCTCCCACCTTTTCTTAATAGCCCACAGCAGATGTCAGCATTTAAGAGATAGATAGCTCTATTCTTAAGCAAATACCCTCACCCAAGATACAACAAAGGTAGGATTAGCCCTCAGCCACAATAGGAATTGCCCAACGTCCCTTCATTGCATCAGCAGTCCAAACTTCAACCAAACGTAGCTCAGTCAAACACCTAGGATTTGTACTTTGCCTATAGAGTCAGCTATGACCCGTACATGGCCCCATTGGAGTCTGACAATAACCAATAGAATACATGTTCTTGCACAGGAACAGGAAGCTCAAGTGCAAAGCCCAAGAGAAGGTATAAATACCCCCCACTCTCAACTCCATATGGTCAGCTGAACCAGAATTACAAACCTGCTTCTGCTTCATCAATAAATGGATCCTCTTTTCAATCACTGAAGAAAGTGACTTATGACCATCTTTCACACTTGTTTGTTTGTTTTGTTTGTTTGTTTTATTAAATTTATATACCACCCTACTCCTGAAGGACTCGAGGGCGGTGAACAGGCACAAAATAAAATACATAGATACAAAAGTTAGAAACATAATTAAAACCAGATTAAATAATTTAGCCCGAGACAATTAAAAATCCCAATAATTTAAAACAGATTAAAATTTCAATTTAAAAGAATTTTAAAACAGGGGAGAAAATTAGGCCAGGCCAGCTTGCTGGAATAGGAGGGTCTTAAGAGCACGGCGGAAAGTGCGCAGATCCGGGATCCTCCGTATCTCTGGGGAGAACTTGTTCCAGATAGTGAGTGCCCCCACAGAGAAGGCCCTCCTGGGGGCCGCCAGTCGACATTGTTTGGCTGACGGCACCTGGAGGAGCCCCTCTCTATGAGAGCGTACCGGCCGGTGGGAGGCTGTTTGTGGTAGTAGGCGGTCCTGTAAATAACCAAGTCCTAAGCCATGGAGCGCTCTAAAGGTGGTGACCAAAACCTTGAAGCGCACCCGGAAGACCACCGGGAGCCAATGCAGCTCCCACAGGAGGTGTCACACGGGAGCGCCATCTTGCTCCCATAACCACCCGCGCGGCCGCACTCTGCGCCAGTTGGAGCCTCTGGGTGCTCCTCAAGGGGAGCCCCATGTAGAGAGTGTTACAGTAGTCCAGGCGGGAAGTGACAAGGGCATGAGTGACTGTGTGTAGGGAGTCCCGATCCAGAAAGGGATGCAACTGGCGAATCAGGCAAACCTGATGAAAAATCCTCCCGGTCATGGCTGTCAAGTGCTCTTCTAAAGACAGCCGTGAATCCAGGAGGGCACCCAAGTTGCGAGCCCTCTCCGTGGGGGCCAGCAATTCGCCCCCAATAGTCAGCAATGGCGTCAACTGACTATATCAGGACGTCGGAAACCACAGCCACTCGGTCTTGGATGGGTTGAGCCTGAGCTTGTTCCTCCCCATCCAGATCCGCACGGCCTCCAGACACCGGGACATCACTTCAAGGGCATTGTTGGGGTGGTCCGGGATGGAGATCTATACACTTATGACCATTGGAGCATCCCCCGTGGTAACGTGATTTATATTTGGATGCTTGATAGCTGGCTCACATTTATGACATCCCGGGATCACGTGATCCCCTTTTGCGACCTTCTGACGAGCAAAATCAATGGGGAAACCAGATTCACTTAACAACTGTGTTGCTAATTTAACAACGGCAGTGACTCCCTTAACAAACGTGGCAAGAACCGTCGTAAAATTGGGGCAAAACGGACATAACAAATTTCTCACTCGCCAACATAAATTTTGGGCTCGGTTGTGGTCATAAATTGAGGACTAGCTGTATAAGCATGATCAGATGCTTATTATCTTTCTAGAAAGATCTGGAAGAGGTGGATTTTTGATTTGAGAAATTTGAAAACTAGCAGGAGCTCAATTTTTCTACTGTTTGTTTGTTCATTTGTTTATATCCTGCCTTTGTTGTTTTTATAAAATAAGGCAGCGAAGATATCCAACATAACCTTCCTTCTCCTATTTTATGCTGCTGTAAATCTATTAGGAGTGGAATATTCCAAATTCTCTAGAGACTGAACCCATATTGGGTGCCTACTATATCCCTACTTTCAAGTAAATCTTTTGAACTGAGACAATATCAGCCATCTTCTACAGAATAAGGTAAGGAACCGGATTTCTTCCAAATATTTCAGGATACATCCCTCACGGTTTTTAAAACCTTTTGCCTAGATCTTGTTCAGAATACAGAGAGTCCAAAGTGCCTTATTCATACAGGTAGTCCTCGATTTACGACCACAATAGAGCCCAAATTTTCTGTTGCTAAGTGAGGCAAGTGAGTTCTGTCCCATTTTATGGCCTTTCTTTCCACAGTTGCTAAGGGAATCCTTGCAGCTGTTAAGATAGAATAGAATAGAATAGAATAGAATAGAATAGAATAGAATAGAATAGAGTAGAGTAGAGTAGAGTAGAGTAGAGTAGAGTAGAGTAGAGTAGAGTAGAGTAGAGTAGAATAGAATAGAATAGAATAGAATAGAATGACAGAGTTGGGAGGGACCTTGGAGGTCTTCTAGTCCAACCTCCTGCTTAGGCAGGACACCCTATACCACTTCAGACAAATGGTTATCCAACCTCTTCTTAAAAACTTCGTGTTGGAGCATTCACAACTTCTGGAGGCAAGTTGTTCCAAGTTAGTAACACTTGGAAGTTAGTAACACTTCCAAGTTAGTAACACCGTTAAGTAAATCTGGCTTCCATATTGGTTTTGCTTGTCAGAAAGTCACAAAAAGTGATCATGTGACCCCAAGACAATGCAACCATCATAAATATGAGTCAGTTGCCAAGGGTCTGAATTTTGATCATGTGACCATGGAGAATGCCGCAATGGTTGTAAGCATGAAAAACGATCATAAGTCACTTTTTTCAGTGCCGTCGTCACTTCAAGCAGTCACTAAATGAATACAGGACTTCCTGTATTTTAAAATTGAGAATAGATTGGGGGAGATACCTCATTATGACCTTTGAAAAGTTGACGTGCTGTTCTGTGACTTCTTCTTCAACCTAACACATGAAGGAGGATCATTCTTATGTTTCTAAAAATGTATTGTTCAATAGAAAGGAAGTTCTACCAGATGCTGCCCTGATGTTCACCCTTTACTTGTAGACATGATCTCCGCACTCTTGAGTTTTTAAGTTATGCAATTGCAGGCACAGGTTTATGAATCAATGTTGAAGGAGTTATGGAAGGGTAGAACACACACAGCTACCCTGTCATCTTATCTGCAGTTCCCCTGTCTTACTTGACGTCATGTTTCTTCCATTACATTCACTTCCATCATTTTAATCACTTGCATAACTGAGAAATTTCCTTACAATCTTCCAGAAGAGGTGACAAACTAGACAAAGATTTACGATAAAAAGTCTTAAATGTTGGATGCCGTAAGTTAAAAAATATCTACTTCTGAGTTAAATACCAGCTTAGTTAGTCGGTTCTTCTATCACCTGGACAGCCAGATGTTGCAACAACCACCTTTCCTTCTACCCATCCTTACTCCTGCCACACATGGGCAAAATGCCACATCAGCTGGTAGATACATTCGCTACATTCTCCCAGTTCCTACAACCTGGTGGTGGGGTCACTCCATTCCACCCCAAATCCAACCAATTTTGAATGCCAGAAGCACAATACTTTTTCTTCTTGCGTGGGTCTGCAATAGGAAAAATGCAGAAGGACAGGAAATGCTTGTTTGTTTATTCATGTCAGAAGCATCTCCATTAAAATAAGGTATCAATAAAAGAGAATATTTGTAGCTCAGGGTTGAATTGAGGGGTCCTTGGTGATCTCTGTGCTAGTAAGGAATCCTGTTTGCTTTCAGTATCATATACCTTATTGCAGGGGTGAAATGCTACCGGTTCAGCCTGGTTCGCCCAAACCGGTAGTAAAAAAATGCTTTAAAAAAGTTTTTTAAAGGTTGCGTGGCACAGCTGATTGTCACAGCTGATCGTTGGAACCTTTTAAAAAAAATTTAAAGCATTTTTTTACTCTCGATTCGGGTAAATAAGTAGTAAAAAATGCTTTAAAAAGTAAAAAAAAAGGTTCCAACTATCACGGGCACAGCTGATTGTCATAGCTGATCATCGGAACTTTTAAAAACTTTTTAAAGTTAAAAAATGCTTTAAAATTTTTTTAAGTTGGCCACGCCCACCCAGTCACATGACACCCCCCCCCCCATCCAAGCCATGCCCACCAAGCCACGGCCACAGAACCAGTAGTACAATACTATTTCTGCTGACTGCTGATTGCCAGCAGTTTGGCAGTTCAAGTCCCACTAGGCTCCAGGTTAACTCAGCCTTCCATCCTTCCGAGGTGGGTAAAATGAGGACCCAGATTGTTGGGGGCAATAGGCTGACTCTGTAATCAGCTTAGAGAGGGATGTAAAGCAGTATATAAATGAAGCAGTATATAAGTCTAAGGGCTATTGCTATTAAAGTACAAAATGCAAGATTAAAATACAGTATATACAAGTTAAACAAATCTTGCTCAGAAACTATCAACATTAATTGCATTCTATCACACTTGCATGAAGTCCTCAAGTGTACACTGATAAGGACACAAAGGGCAAATATACATACTGTATATGTGGCTGTCTGCATGTCACCACAATCGCAAAGGATGGAAGCCACCAGATAGCCCTATTTGTTCAGAGTGTCTCTGGATCTTGTTGTATCCATGCACAATCTAGTCTGATTTCCCACTGCATTCCAGTGTGGTCTCTTTTTCAGAAACAAATACTATCAAAGTTAGTGGGACGTCCAAACAGATTTAGCCTACAGTTGAGCAACACACAACCCAGGGTTACATGTTGCCGAGGTGGCGCAGTGGTTAGAGTGCAGTACTGCAGCTACTTCAGCTGACTGCTAGTTCAGCAGATCAGCAGATCAAATCTCACTGGCTCAAGGTTGACTCAGCCTTCCATCCTTCCGAGGTGGGTAAAATGAGGACCCAGATTGTTGGGGGAAATATGCTATTTAGTATACTGTCTTTGGTGTAAGCCGCCCAGAGTCTTTGGAGAGTGGGCGGCATAAAAATATGAATAATAAAAATAAAATAAATAATAAAAAATTAATTTTAGTTTCCCGCAGCTCTTTTTCCACGAAGTTGGAGAACAATCCAAGAACACCTGCCAAATGCAACAGCCCACATTTTTTCTCAAGGGACTTTTAAAAAAACAACCCCAAAACCTGGTCCATTCATTCTCCAAGCCAGGTTACCGGGTTTAAAAACTCCCAATTTTTCCCATCTTCAGTGAAAAAAAAAACTGTATAAAAATTCATAGTCCTTCTATATAATATATTTGCTGGATTGATTCCTGAATATCTCTTGGCAGCTTCCAATTAGTACTACATATGAGACTATCCACTGCCCAATGTGGCCATTTCAAAGGGGGAAAAAACCCAAATTTGTCACAAAACATTTTAGGATAATTACTAATTCCAACCCGTCCCCAAAATAACTACAGGTACGATCACACTGGGACCAGAATTTACATTGTAAGTCAAAGTTGTTGTAAAGCAACTCATCATGTGACCAGACCCAACCTTACAACCATTTTTGACCATGGTTGTTAAGTGAATCACATGGTCCTTAAGTGGATCCAACCTCCTTAATAATTTTTTGGGGGGGAACAAAAATTATAAATTAACCAGATCAGCAAAATATAAAGGAAATCAATATAAAATGTTTTACCGTTGGTACTTGGCACCATCTAGACTGGCAAAAATATATCCAAATTTAAACCCCAATTGTTGGAAAGGTGGACAAAAGCAAGGTACCTTCTTACACACATGGTGGTTATGCTCCGAAAAAAAAAATATTGGATGAAAATACATAGTTGGATACAGGAAGTAACAGGCTTCCAGATAGAATTATACACCAGAATTGTTTCTTCTAGGACTAATGAAAAATAAATATGAAAAAACAACAACATATATTATTCTACATATGACAACGGCGGCAAGATTGGCATTTGCACAATGTTGGAGAAGTTCAAACATACCCTCCAAAGATTTAATAATTAGAAAGATATTAGATTGCGCCGAGATGGCTAAAATGACATTGGAACTGAAAGCACTGATGGATTTGGACTTTTACGTAATATGGGAGAAATGGTATAATTGGATTGAAGATAGAAAAAAAGGGAAATAACAGATAGTAGATTTTGTAAAATTATATAGCGTATAGGAGAACATTAGTGTGATAATATGTAAATGGTCACAGTCATGCACAAAAGTTGAATAAGAATTGTTTAATTGTTAAAACCCAATAAAAAAATAAAATTTTTAAAAAAATATTATTATTATTTTTTTGGTCAGCAATTAACTGGGAAGTTTGCAAATTGCAACTGAGTGGCTGCAGGGAGCTGCAACTGGTTGCAAACATCAGCTGGTTGCCGAGTGCCCAGATTGCAATCATGTGACTACAAGGGTGTGCAACCATTGTAAATGTGGTCACCAGAGCATCTTCCAGCTGAGTGATTCTTTTTAAAACCGAGATAGGAAGACTGAAGCAAGACACACTGATATTTTCCCAAGTGCCTTGGAGAAAGTCACACAGAAGCTTAGGAATGTACTCTTACACCAGGCTACAGGACATGGAATAATGGGCTTCTATAATATAAAGGCAGATTCTGAATGAATATGAGGAGGGGGAAAAATCTAATACTGTAATAAGAGCAGTATAACAGGCTCTGGATACCAAGGGAAGTGATGACTTTCTTCATTGGTTATATTCAGATGGCTCCCAGGTCAGTGGTAGAATTCAAATTTTTTTATTACCGGTTCTGTGGGCATGGCTTGTTGGGCGTGTCAGGGGAAGGATACTGCAAAACCTCCACTCCCACCCCACTCCAGGGGAAGAATACTGCAAAATCCCCATTCCCTTCCCACTCCTGGGGGAAGGATATTGCAAAATCTCCATTCCCACCCCACTCTGGGGCCAGCCAGAGGTGGTATTTGTCTGTTCTCCGACCTACTCAAAATTTCTGCTACCGGTTCTCCAGAACCTGTCAGAACCTGCTGAACAGCACCCCTGTCCCAGATGCTTTAATTTAAATCTGGTACTGAGCAAAGAGTTGAACCTGGGAGCCAGTTGAAATTTCTCCTTAGTTCTAGGTTGGTTCTCTCTTTGGTTAGTTTCCATCCATTGCTTCTTGTTCTGCCCTCAGATGCTTTGGAAAATAGGTTAAGCTCTTCTTCCTTGTGGCAACACCTCAAATATTGAAAGACTGCTTACATGTCAGCCCCTAGTTCTTTTCACCAGACTAGACATACCCAATTTCTACAACTATTTTTCATATGTTTTAGCCTCCAGATCATTAATCCTCCACGGGGCTCTTTTAGAACAGAGAAATATTAATTCATGAACAGATTAAACACACACAGAGACAGACACACACACACAATTATCCATCCACCCACCCCCTCCAATTTCTTTGGGGAGGGGGTCCTGTAACATGCTTTCCTGTCATATAATTGGCAACTTCCCATACAGGAACTACAATTCCCATTATTTCCAATCAGCTACCTTCTGACCATGCTGACTGGAAGATGACCCCACTAAATTGAGCAAGTTCTCTAAGATTTCTCATAATTTCTAAACTTCTTGTACAGGATTTCAAAAGAACAGATAATTACCAACCCTGGAACAGCAGAAGAAGACTTTCTACTGAGGAGAGTTCTAGGACAAAGAGTGCATTACAAGCCACCTTGGATCTTCTAAAACGGAAGTTAACCTCTACCATTAAAACCAGTTTTAATCTCAGTTGTCCATGTCTGCTTGACTTCTTCTGCCGAGACTTTTGGGTCCAACTGCTTGTCCCCTATGGCGACTTGAATCTGCTAGTCACTCAACAGCCTGATGTTACAGGCCACATGGAGCTACCAAGTGGAAACCAAACAACTTTATAAATACATCAGCAACATAAACAAGAGATGATCATCTGTGGTTCATTCTATAGGAAGCGCAAACTCGGCTTTTCTCACAGCCACATCTGCCACTCACCACACAGTCACCCATAACTACGTGAAAAGACCTCATCAACAGTTCTGCCCTCCTCTGAAACCAACTACTCTTTAGACAATCCTCCTCCGTTGCAAGCAACAGGAACCACATCTTTTGCAAGTACGCTGAAGCCTTCCTTATTTCTAAAAGGAAGTGTGTGGTTTGTTTAACCAGCGCTGTGCTACAAGATAGGCTGAACTTCCCCAAAGTCTTATTTTTGGGGTCAGCGGCTGTCAGCTCTGAAGCTGCAGTTCCTTCTGAGTAGGCTTTTCACACTGTGGGACAGCTGTGTCCCAGTGGTAAAGAGAGACAGAATAAAAAAAATTGAAAGGAGGACACAATGGTTGACACCTGAAGACAAGGTAAGGATCCATCTTACCCATTTTCAGGTAGAAAGATTCCCCCCCCTTTACTCATAACACAAAGATCTCTGACTTAAGTCCAAAGACGTTGGAAAAGATCTATCTCTAAAAAGAGTTCAGGGTTTAAGTAATCGTTTCGCATTTTGCAAATGTTTTTGTATCTGGGGTATTTCGGTAGATGGTACCTATTCATCAAAAGCAACCAGAGATGTGGGAATGTGGGATTTTTTCCCCATCCAAACAGGTTTCACAGACAAAGAGAACATAATTCTGTTCCATCTCCATCATTCCTTCAAGTTCTCACTTGTTCCCTGGTTAAAGGAAAAAGGATTGCAACACTTGTTGTTGTTAGTTGCGAAGTCATGTCCGACCCATTGCGACCCCATGGACAATGTTCCTCCAGGCCCTCCTGTCCTCTACCATCCTCTGGAATCCATTTAAGCTCACACTGACTGCTTCAGTGACTCCATCCAGCCACCTCGTTCTCGGTCATCCCCTTCTTTTGCCCTCAATCTTTCCCAGCATTAGGCTCTTCTCCAGTGAGTCTTTCCTTCTCATTAGGTGGCCAAAGTATTTGAGTTTCATCTTCAGGATCTGGCCTTTTAAAGAGCAGTCAGGGTTGATCTCCTCTAGGACTGACCGGTTGGATCACCTTGCAGTCCAAGGGACTCACAGGAGTCTTCTCCAGCACCATAGTTCAAAGGATTGCAACACTAGAGAGCAGAAAAGATGCAGTCTCCAGATACTTGCCTACATCGACACATCGACTACGGGAAGGCCACAGAAGCTTCCTGGACCCACCTGTTCCTCTTCTGACTGCTAGGATCTGTTTACCCACCCTCCTTGAACAAACAGGCAGTACCCACAGAGGAGAAATCAGGCACAAAATTGTCACCTTGGTTGGGGTTCTCCCATTGGGAGATGATTAGATTGGATGCAGAAGACAAGTGCTCTGTAGTTGTGGAAGATCCTCTGAGAGGAAACTTCTCTTGGGGGCATTCTCTTTTTAGACAAAAGTCAACAAAGAAGTAGTGGTAGAAAGAGTAAAGAGAAAATGGACTTGGTTGGAGGAAGGAAGACTGTGTTGAATAACAGAATAACAGAGTTGGAAGGGACCTTGGAGGTCTTCTAGTCTAGCCCCCTGCTCAAGCAGGAAACCCTATAACATTTCAGACAAATGGTTGTCCAATCTCTTCTTAAAAACCTCCAGTATTGGAGTACCCACAACTTCTGAAACCAAGGCAACTTTCAACGGTCGACCCAAATATGCTGTTGATAGTTGACCTCTACGTTGATTGAGAGACATCTTGGTCAAGTGGTCAAGGCATCAGGTTAGAAATCAGGAAATTGTGCCTTCTAGTTCTGCCATAGGCATAAAAGTCGGCTGGGTGACCTTGGGCCAGCCACTTTCCCTCAGCCCTAGGAAAGAGGCAATGGCAAACCACTTCTGAAACTTGGCCAAGAAACTGCAAGGAATTGTTTGGGAAGTCACCAGAGTTCACCAGTGACTTGAAGAAAATCCTCCAAAAGAAATGTTTATTAGGTTTGGACTGGGTGGAAAATCTCATGCATAATTTGTCCCTAACTGAGGGCAGAAAATGTTGGGGGTGGAACGGCAGTATTTTAGAAGCAGAAAGCAAGACTAACACCACCCACACCCACTTCGTATCACCCTTTATCAATTTTTAAAATTCTCATGGGAAAAAAAAAACCTGCTTCTCAGAAGCAAAATTGGGCTGAAGTTGGCAGACATCCCAAAACCTCAAAATTCTCTTTTTGAATTGCCTTCCACAATTGTCTTCGGGCTACTTCAGAACAATTGTGGGAATTCGCTGACATTGTGGGGGGGGGGAAGGAGCCCAAATGAATTACCGATCTGATGTTAGAATTGGCTCATATGTAGTTTAACACCTATCGGTGTGAAGGAGCCGGAAAAACACACCCAAATAGAAAAGCGAGTGTGTTCATTTCCGTTTCTGAACTAAATTAAGAAACGCTTCACTACATCTGTTAAACCAAATAAACGCACACCTCTCTTAGCAAAACTGTATCCATCCAGGATTCCAGACCGAAAGACTATCGAGACAATTTCATTTCATAGTCTTTTTAGAGACTTTCTTTTTTTTTTCTCCCTCCTATTTCCCCAAGAAAAGGAGGTCAATATTAAACCTTATTTCTTTTTTTACCGCAACATAATTTGGATTAACCCTGCACTGGGTTTTAAAAGAAATATTAAATTGGGAGAGAAGAAGATGGAGAAGACAAACTAAACAAGTGTATTCCTTTGGAAATACGGCTGTTCTTGGGACCACTTTGTGATTTTTTTAAATATCTGGAATTCGAGAAGCAGGTCTAATTTGGGTTGAAAACTCCTGCCGGATTCTACGCACTTGATCTATTTCATGGATTTCTCAGAGATCATAGAATCCTAGAGCTGGAAGAAGGCTGTTCCGGATCGAGAGAACGGAGTAGGGAAACAACAAAGACCATTTGGATGATCACGTTCAATTCCCTGCTTAGTACAGAACTTCATCTCCAATAAATATTTATCAAGTCCTGGCTCAAAAAACAGCAAAGGTGACTTCACCTATTCCTTAAATGGTTGATTTCCACCTGCTCTTATTTCGATTTTCCCCTTTATCGTTTCATCAAAATTCTTCCTGTATCAAGACCAATATTTCATCCCCTTCAAACTGGGAAAATAGAGCATAGATATTGAATTTTTTTTCAGGTATCCCTCAATAGATATCTCTTCTGGGTGTATTATGGTTGTGAGAAGTTGGAGGGCTCTTGTTCAAAATAGAATTTTTACAAAAGTTGGCATGTGAGAATGCATTCATCATTATTCAGGTTGTTGTAATATCACAGCTGAGAGCCAGTTGGTTGTAATGATTAAGGCATCAGGCTAGAAATGGGAGACATTGGGTTCTATTTTCACTTTGGACAGAAGGTTAGGTGGTTGGCCTTGTGCCAGTCAATCTCTCTTAGTCCTAGGAAGAAAGCAATGGCAAACTATTTCTGAAAACCCTTGCAAAGAAAACGGCAACCAGCCTCCGACAACTGGATGTGATTGAACAGAAGAAAGAAAGAAAGATTACAATTGTTTTGTAACCTTGAACCCTCCAGTGTATAGAATAGAATAACAGAGTCAGAAGGGACCTTGGAGGTCTTCTAGTCCAACCCCCTGTAGATAAATATTGGACCACAAGTTCTCATCAAGCTTTCTCTCTATCCTGCAAAATAATAAATACCTTATTCATATGCCAAGTTTGAAAAAAATATCTTTAAAAAAAAACCTGATGTGATTTTATACAACAGTTTGCTGTTGCCACCATTGTGATAATTTGACAAAAGTCATGAGAATTTCAACATAGGCATATTTACGCAAAGTGACACTTATTGTACATTCATATATATACTTTCCTCATCCTTCCAGAAGTTGCTATTTTTGTATTGACAAGAAAACATTTGGGCTTGAACTTTTCCTACTTGTGTTCCCTAGTTCTGAAAAACAAAAAAATCACTTGGAAGGAAGAGAAAAACAATGGGGAATGCTATCAAAATACTGAAAACGACACCTGAAGTGAAGAATACACCTTGGCAATCAGGTAGGTGTGGGTTGGTTTGTTTTTAACTATGATTCAGGAGGACATAGGAAAGGAAGAAAAAGTACAGAAATGGAATGATAACTAGAAACGTATTCCTGTAGACCACAAGTCCACAACGTCCCATGACATCATAGTTGGCCATCGATGCTTGGTAGCCCACCAAATGTTGGGGTCCCAGTGGCCGAACGTTGGCCTCTGCCCCCGGGTCCCCTTCAGCTGGTGCTTCAGACTCCTGCGTGATAGACAGTTGAAATAGAAAGCTGTTGTTTTAATTCTGCACAATTCCCTTCTGCGCAGTTCTCTTTTTCTACCAAACAGGCCTGTGTTTTATGTTGACTTGCTCGGATGAAGGTTCTTCTGAGAAATGGCTTCCTTTTTTTTTAATTGGGGAAGAAGGAGAAAGCACCAAGGCTCTGTCTTCCTCTTCCAGTTTGAACTGGTTTCATGCCATATTCCCCCAGTCTGCCTATCATTCTTTTGACTTGTATCTACCAGGCTTAACTTTCAACCTACAGCCAACCTCGCTTCTGATACGATTTCTCTCTATATCCCTGGCCCACCAGATCCCAACTGTTAACCCAAGTACAAGTTGTTGTTCTTAGTTGCAAAGTCATGTCCAACCCATCAAGACCCCATGGACAACGTTCCTCCAGGCCTTCCTGTCCTCTACCATCCTCTAGAGTCCATTTAAGCTCATGCCTACTGCTTCAGTGACTCTATCCAGCCACCTCGTTCTCTGCCATCCCTTTCTTCTTTTGCCTTCAGTCGTTCCCAGCATTAGGCTCTTCTTCAGTGAGTCCTTCCTTCTCATTAGGTGGCCAAAGTATTTGAGTTTCCTCTTCAGGATCTGGCCTTCTAAAGAGCAGTCAGGGTTGATCTCCTCTAGGACTGACCGGTTGGATCGCCTTGCAGTCCAAGGGACTCGCAGGAGTCTTCTCCAGCACCAGAGTTCAAAGGCCTCAATTCTTTGGCGCTCAGCCTTTCTTATGGTCCAGCTTTCACAGCCATACTTTGCAACTGGGAAAACCATAGCCTTGACTATACGCACTTTTGTTGGCAGGATGAGGTCTCTGCTTTTTAGAATGCTAAGTACAGGTAGACCTCAACTTATAACCATTTGTTTAGTGACCATTTGATGTTACAACAGCACTGAAAAAAAGTGACTTATGGCCATTTTTCACACTTACGACCCCACGGTCTCATGATCAAAATTCGGATGCTTTGCGACTGATTCATATTTATGACCGTTGCAGTGCCTTGGGGTCATGTGATCACCTTTTGCGACCTTCTGACAAGCAAAGTCCATGGGCAAGCCAGATTCACTTAATTAGTAACATAACCGTGTTACTAACTTAACAACTGCAGTCATTCACTTAATAACTGGGGCAAGACAGGTTGTAAAACTCATTTTACGACTGTCTCAGCAACAAAAATGTATGGCTGAATTGTGGCCATAATTCAAGGACTACCTGTATTTTCTTTTTCACAACTATGCCTAAAAATTTCCCCCTGAATTTGATGCATCCCTCTTGTTTCAATTCTCTTATTAGAATTCAAGTTTAATTCAACTGCACCTTGGTGATAACCTATTTAGCAACTTCAGTGGTTCTTTGTTTAAATATCTCATTTTTATACTTCATTTGGTTGTATTTTATTGCTTTCTTTCACCAAAAAGTATTGCTGGTTATATTAAGCCTTTAGTCGAATGGAAGGGAAGAATATCAAAATGAAAGAACGGAAAGATTAAGGACTAACAAGATGCTGTTTTAGAAGGTTGTTTTTCTTTTTTGACTCAAATGATGAGGAGTCAAAAATGAGGTCAGGCTAAAAGATGACCCCATTTAACTTTCCAGTTCTTTTAATTCATATTTCTTTGTGTGAATATTTCCTTAAATGGGCACTCCATCATTGAATGCTTTTAAGAAGAGTCTATACAGTCACTTATCTGAAATAACATAGGTTCTCCTGCTTAAGCAGGGGGCTGGACTAGAAGACCTCCAAGGTCCCTTCCAGCTCATTCATTCTATTCTATTATAAATGTAAGCATATTTGAAAGCAGTTTTCAAATATAAACTTGTGCACTTTCTACTACAGGTCGTCCTCAACTTTACGACCACAACTGAGCCCAAAATTTAAGTTGCTAAGTGAGAAATTTGTTAAGTGAGTTTTGCCCCATTTTATGACTTTTCTCGCCACATTTGTTAAGTGAATCATTGCAGTTCTTAAATTGGTAATAGGGTTGTTAAGTGAATCTGGTTTCCCCATTCACTTTGCTTGTAAGGAGGTCACAAAAAGGGATCACATGACTCCGGGACACGTCAACCGTCATAAATGTGAGTCAGTTGTCAAGCATCCAAATGTAAATCACATGACCATGGGGATACTGCAATGGTCGTAAGTGTGAAAAAATGGTCATAAGTCATTTTTTTCAGCGTCATTGTAACTTTGAACGGTCACTAAATGAATTGCTGTAAGTTGAGGACTAGCTGTACTGCACATATTTATGTACAAGTTCTCCCTAAATTAAGGATTTGGTGTTTGGTTCTTAAAATGTACAAAATGCAGTTTTCAGCAAATAACTCTTTCGGTTTGCATGAAGAAGTTGAACATTTCTTGGAATGAATTATGGGGCTTTGTACTTACTTTCCCCTCCTCGCTCATTTTCCACTAGTTAAAACTACATCAACTTTGTATCTTGACTGCAGCTATTTATCAGTCCATCATTTTATGTTCTAACATTAAAGACTTTTTTAAAAAAATCAACATTGATGTCTGTTGACGCTTATAAGACTATTACAGATTGTTCTTTTAAAATAGGTCTTCAGTTAAAAGAACAAGATCTTTTTTAAAAAAAAAAGTCTAATGAGAGGACTAGATCCAGTTTGTATTAGCTTTCTTGGCTATTCAACTCTTTAAGGCCAGATTGATCCTTCCTGTCCTTCTAACATCTCCATAAACATTTAATACATCTAACAACCTGTTATAGCTATTTCAGTTATGGATTGATTTACGAATAGTGAGGGGAAATAGCGCTCTCTTTTTCCGCAAGTTTTAATTATTCATGGACCTAGCTTATTTTTTGTAGGAAAAGGACAGGAAGAGCCTAAGGAGGGAGTCAAGAGAGGAATTACTGTATTTTTCAGATTATAAAACGCTCCGAACTGAAAGATATATTGTGGACTGGAGAAGATGGATTGATTATATTCAAAACAAATATGGGACTAAAAAGTTTCAAATAGTATATGAATGGATATTTGGATTTAAGAAGATATGTTATTACTTAGTTACGTAAATAGGGAGTTAAAGTGAAAAAGGATGAAAAGAGTTTATAGATAGTTAGCATATGTTAGATTAAGATTGCTAAATGAAATATGCTGTATTTCGCTCTGGGAAGTCTGGGGGGAGAAGGGGGAGGGGAGGAAGGGGTAATGGGGAGGGAGGTGGGGCTCAAAACTTAGTTAAAATGTTTGTAAAAACTTTTCAATAAAAAAAAAACCGCTCCGAACTATAAGATGCAGCTAGCTTTTGGGGAGGAAAACAAGAAAAAAATAAAATCTGCCTCTGCCTCCCAGCAATTTGCCTCCTTGCAGCAAACAGCAAACAGCCTGGTCAGCTTCAGCACAGCCTGATTTAGCACCAGCAGCTGATTGGCAGTTGGATCTGCCTCCCGGAATACCACCTATCAGCTGTTCCAGGCTGCGGGGATTGCCACCTCCCATTGCCACCATCACTGCCCATCGTCGTTGCCGCCTATTGCCAACTCTATGTACCCCATTTTCGGCCTACACACATCCCATTTTTGGCCTCTGCGTGCCCCATTTTCAGCCTCCGCGCATCCCATTTTCGGCCCTTTCCAGGTGGCGGGTATAGGTGGCGGAGACGGTAAACTCTGCTGCCTGGAACAGGCCAAAAATGGGGCACATGGAGGTGGTGATAGGCGGCAGCAGTGATGGGCAGCGAAGAGTGGGGGCTGGCAGGTGGGCAGGGCTTCAGCAACATTCACTGTATAAGACGCACAGACATTTCCACCCACTTTTGGGAAAGGGAAGTGTGTTTTATACACCGAAAAATACGGTAGCCCGGAGTCATTATGTTCCCATAAGCTACCTAAGTCCAACCTCTCTTGAATTCAGTAGACTCCTATCTAGCATCAATTTAGTGCTGTCCGTTAGTAGACTAGATTCTTGTGTACAGGCTTCAGCAATAAATCAGTTTAACTGGACCTTAGCCTGTGGCCCTGATTCTTCGTGCCTGACATTTTTCTTGATTAAAATGTCAATGCCAACTTTCTTTCAACGTGTAGCACTGTGGGAAGGCCTCCCTCGCCAAAATAAAATATTCTACAGAATGTTAAAAGAGGCCAAATAGAATATTTCCCCTCAGGGAGAAAAGGAGAAAAAAAAATCTCCTTAACAAAGGCAGAAAGCAGCCTCCAATCTTTCTGCTATAGGAAAACAGCCTCAAGCAGAAGTCTGAAGAAGCTAGTCTTTGTGAATGGATATTTTGTAAAGCCAGGCCACTCTATTCATAAACAAAGGGAATCTGAATAAGCAACAAAATAGGCAAGCAGCCGAAACTGTCAAGATTAACTCAGACAAACAAAACACCCAGGATTTGCATTTGCCCTTTTGCCTGTAGAGCCAGCCATGACCCCTATATGACCCCATAGTAATCTGACAACAGCCATTGAAATATTAAAGGACATGAACAGGCATCTCAATCGCAATTGTATAAAAGCCCATCTACTTTCAACCCCAATTTGTCAGCCATCTCAGAAACACGCTGCTGTCCCTGTTATTTCTGGCTACCAAATAAATGAAGACCTCCTTTCCAACTACAGCTGCCTTCAGTTCATTTCTCCTGCATTTTTCTTCCATTTTGAACTAAGAACTGAACCTGATTTTACTTCCAACAGCACCTTTCAAACTGCTTCTTCTGCCTTTTTAACACTTATCAATTTTCTTGTTTCAATCAAGGACAAAGATGTTAATAGCCAATTCAGTTCTCTGATAAATGACTCCTGTGTATATGCATAACTGATCAATTGGGAGTCTTCAACACATCCTGAAGTTGGGTCACTACAAAATACTATTTATGGAGGATATATTAGTGGGTAAGACTCACTAGAGTTGAACAAAGACAGAGCAATTTTAGCCATTGCAAAGAACCAAACATTTATTCCCTTAGACTATTTGCAAAGAGGTGGGAGAAATGAGTATAACTGCGTTGAACTATGAATTAAGGCAGGTTATATCGTCACTTACCAATAAAGCAATTATTGGCCCTTAATTGGGGTATGGGCATACTTTTCTAGAACTCCAGGAGACAGTCAAATGTGCCCGAGTAATCTACAAGCAGGAGATCTTTAGAATAGAATAGAATAGAATAGAATAGAAGAGAAGAGAAGAGAAGAGAAGAGAAGAGAAGAGAAGAGAAGAGAAGAGAAGAGAAGAGAAGAGAAGAGAAGAGAAGAGAAGAGAAGAGAAGAGAAGAGAAGAGAAGAGTTGGAAGGGACCTTGGAGGTCTTCTAGTCCAACCCCCTGCTTAGGCAGGAAACCCTACACCACTTCAGACAAATGGTTATCCAACATCTTCTTAAAAACTTCCAGTGTTGGAGCATCCACAACTTCTGGAGGCAAGTTGTCCCACTGATTCATTGTTCTAACTGTCAGGAAATTTCTCCTTAGTCTTAAATTGCTTCTCTCCTTGATTAGTTTCTACCCATTGCTCCTTGTCCTGCCTTCAGGTGCTTTGAAGAATAGTTTGACTCCCTCTTCTTTGTGGCAGCCCCTGAGATATCGGAACACTGCTATCATGTATCCCCTAGTCCTTCTTATCATTAAACTAGACACACCCAATTCCTGCAACCGTTCTTCATATGTTTTAGCCTCCAGTCCCCTAATCATCTTTGTTGCTCTGTCACTCTTTCTAGAGTCTCCACATCTTTTTTACATCGTGGTGACCAAAACTAAATGCAGTATTCTAGGTGTGGTCTTACCAAAGCATTATAAAGTGGTATTAACACTTCACGTCTTACATCTTATGATCCTTGTGAGACAGGACACTGTGCGGAGGACTTGTATCCCCATCTGGTCTGCTACAGGCTAGGCTGAGAGCTCTTTCCAGCCCTTCTCAGATTTTTCAGCAAGGACACCAAGCATGAAATTCAAAGATCTCTTAGCAAAGCAAATCTCAATTCTTTTCTCACTTTATCTTTACAAAGGAAGTCAATTCTATTTATTCCTCTATAGGATTGGTTCTCTCTCTCTCTCTCTCTCTCTCTCTCTCTCTCTCTCTCTCTCTCTCTCTCTTTCTGTCCTTCCTTCCTTCCTTCCTTCCTCCCTCCCTCCCTCCCTTCCTTCCTTTTTTCTTTTCTTTTCTTTCTTGTCAAACCAGAGGGCCTTGACTTAACATCTTCCCATTCAGGATCTTGATTTTTCTACCTTTTTATAAGATTTTCTTATATGGTTTTTTTTTCTTATATAGTTTTCTGCCTTCTACTTTTTAATTTCCCACGGCACTATTTTTAAATCTAAATTTAATCTTATACCCTTAGCAAGACAACAATATGCTGTTTAAGCAATGTAATAAAATCAGTTTACTATCTTTGATTGTAAACGTACAGCTCAAGACAACCTTCTCTACAAACGCCGTCTCTTTTAATGCAACTTAATGACATTTACTATTTTAAGTAGCTGCAATGGAACAAGGACACAAATTAACAGAATGAATACTAATTGCTGGGAGATCACAGTACAAGAGGACAATTCCCACCAATCTACCCTTGTGAGGTTTTTGCATGCATCTGGGCGGCCACCACAATTCACAAACTTTGACTAGATGCCTTCTCTAACATCTGGCACCTCAGGGACTTTAGAGTTTTATTTTGTAGAGTGTGTTAATCAGACTCAAGCAACTATACCTTACATTGTATTAACTGATTGACTGATTGATTGATTCTGCAGGTCAGCGAAGTGACTTTCTTGTTGTACTCTATGACTATCCCACGCAGGATGTAAGCCAGCCTGTATTTCAAGTTGGGGAGAAACTACGTGTGATATCAGAGTAAGTATGCAAATGTTTTTAGGTTATAAAAGTTGTGGCTATGGAGATTCTTAGTCATCCAGGTCATGGTAGTCCCAAAGGTACTTTTTCAAGAGGCAATTGGACTTTCTGGTTTTTCTTTGAAGGTATTTCACTTCTCCTCCAAGAAATTTCTTGGATAAGAAGCGAAATGACTTCAAAGAAAAACCAGAAAATCCTATTGCCTCTTGAAAAAGTACCTTTGGGATTATAAAAGTTGTGTTTTCATTTGTATTTTCTTATATCGTCTGGCTACGTTGTGTTAATGTTATATATATTTTAGAGCAGATGTTATCTTTGGAGAAATAGATTTCTAACTGTTTAAAATTTTCTTCCATCCATTCCCACCAAAAACAGGTGGGAAAAGTCCTCCCTCCCTCAATTGCAATAAAGGTTAAGAATTCTGTAAATTCAATTTTAATATTCTCCCATATCATTTTAATATTGTTAAAAGTAAATTTTACTCCACTTTTGTTATTTGATTAATAATATGAATGGCTGTTTTTCTGAACTCAAGAATTACAGCATCATCATTTCTCCTATAATTTGGTATGAGAGATGGGGGGCAAGCAATAATTTTTGTTGTGAGAAGTTATTGCAAAAGTATATCCCTTCTTTATCCCTGACTGATTTTATTTATTGGTTTGTTTGTTTTGTCATGTTTATCTAATGTGTATTGGAGGTGGAGACCCTTTGAGAGTTGTATGCAACAAAAATTTCATTTTAATGTGATCTTGACAGACTTGAACATTGGGCGCTATCTAACAAAATGAAATTCAATGGTGAAAAAAGTAAGGTTCTACATTTAGGCAAGAAAAACAAAATGCACAGGTACAGTATATGTGGTACCTTGCTCAATAGTAGTAACTGTGAGAGGGATCTTGGAGACCTAGTGGACAACCATTTAAATATGAGCCAGCAGTGTGCAGCAGCTGCCAAAAAGCCAACACAGTTCTGGGCTGCATAAACAGAGGGATAGAATCAAGATCACGTGAAGGGTTAATACCACTTTATAAGGCCTTGGTAAGGCCACACTTGGAATATTGCATCCAGTTTTGGTCGCCACGATGTAAAAAAGATGTGGAGACTCTAGAAAGAGTGCAGAGAAGAGCAACAAAGATGATTAGGGGACTGGAGACTAAAACATACGAAGAACGGTTGCAGGAACTGGGTATGTCTAGTTTAATGAAAAGAAGGACTAGGGGAGACATGATAGCAGTGTCCAATATCTCAGGGGTTGCCACAAAGAAGAGGGAGTCAAGCTATTCTCCAAAGCACCTGAGGCAGTGGTGGGATTCAGCCAGTTCGCACCACTTCGGGAGAACCGGTTGTTAACTTTCTGAGCAGTTTGGTGAACTGGTTGTTGGAAGAAATCATTAGGACAAAGAACCGGCTGTTAAATTATTTGAATCCTACCACTGACCTGAGGGTAGGACAAGAAACAATGGGTGGAAATTAATCAAGGAAAGAATTAAGGAGAAATTTCTTAACAGTTAGAACAATTAATCAGTGGGACAACTTGCCTCCAGAAGTTGTGAATGCTCCAACACTGGAAGTTTTTAATAAGAGTTTGGATAACCATATGTCTGAAGTGGTGTAGGATTTCCTGCCTAAGCAGGGGGTTGGACTAGAAGACCTCCAAGGTCCCTTCCAATTTACGTATGCCGAATGGTGTCTATTTAAAGTGGCAATAAAGTTATTTTAAGTTCTAAGTGATTGGTGACAGAAATGGACAAATTAGACAACCATTCGCAACTAATTATAACTTCTCACAATCATGTGATTATGATCTCCAACGTTTTTTGCCAGTTTACAGCAAATAAAAAAAAGCTCATTAAGGAGAAAGGATTCAGACTTATGACTGAATGGTTCATTTAACAACCGCTGTAAAAATGGTCATAAAATCCAGTCTGGTCCTGCGGGTGCCTCAATTTATTGTCATGTCTTACAACTAAAATTCCAGCCCAATTGTAGTTTTAATTCGAAGATTACCTGTATGGGCCACAGAAGCCACCTGAAGAATACACCTGAAGCAAGAAGAAAACAGAAAAGTAGGCCCAAATAATCCCTAGGTGTGTGTGTGTTTTTAAAGGAATTAAACCATACATTGATGGAAAAACCATATAGATTCTCTAGTTTTTAAATTACAGAAGGAAATTTTTGCCTGACATCACAAATGACAGTCAATACGGGTTATATTTCCAACTAATGTTCCTCCACTTTCCTTCTACCTTAAGAAACAAAACAAAACCACAAAGATAAAAGAGTCAGCTTTTTGTGTGTGCAAATAGGAAACAGCCCATCGTCGCCCTTGTGTAAATTGCCAAGAAAGTAGTTATTTGCCTCCACTCGGGTGTTTCAAAAGCAGGCGACCGGAGACGTATCGATGGTGGACAGTTTTAAACCGGGCCAAAAATAAACATATATTTTTTTCTTGCAATGTACTTTCATGTACCAGTCAAGCCTTTGAGCTCACAACTGACAAGTGTGACAGTCGAGACTGGATGGAACTTTCCTCTTCCTGTTATGACACTGCTGGGCACACAAACAAATGTCACGAGAGCTTTCAGAATATGCAAAGAGTTGTGGGTCCCGTTAATTGTAGGGCACCTACAGGGCAAATAGTTGTTTCCTATGAGGAAATTATACAGAAATAGGGTCCATTGACTTTTAAGTGCCTGCTCTTAAAATTCCATGATGGCATTACGGGTCAAATTACATTCAAATTAATACATACAAAGCCCACGCTTTTGGGATTTGCTAAAATTAGCAAATGTTCCTTCCGTGAATACCTTTCTTTAAATCTGAACCTAAACATGATATGTGTCGAGCCTGAATTATGGGTTTCATCACTTGGAAACCTGACAATACGTATACATCCTTTCTGAGGTAAAGTGGATTGCTTTCAGAAAGGCATGGAAATCATATTAAGCACAATTTATTGAATGTTTCCAATTCATCTGACATTTCGGTTTAGACCCTTTCACCAATTTGTGAAAGGGATATTTATAGTCCTGAGATATTTATAGTCCTCTACTTACGACAATTCACTTAGTGACCGTTTGAACTTACCACATCACTGAAAATAAGTGACTTATGACTGTTTTTCACACAACTGTTGTAGCATCCCCAACGTGATTGGCATTCGGATGCTTGACAAGTGACTCACATTTATGACGGTCTCGGCATCCCGGAGTCATGTGATCTCATTTTGTGACCTTCTGAAGAGCAAAGCCAATGAGGAAACTAGATCCACTTAACAACCGTGTTACTAATTTAACAGCTGCAGCCCTCCGCTTAACCAACGTGGCAAGAAAAGTTTGTAAAATGGGGCAGAACTCACTGAACAAATTTCTCACTTAACAACATCAATGTTGGGCTCAATTGTGGTCATAAGTTGAGGTCTACCTGTAAAGCATAGAAAAACTAACAAAAGCTCCTTGATTTTATCTCATAAATACTATGAGATAATAGGTCCGTCTTGGTCACTTTAAGGTAACTGGACAAGTTTTCCAGAAAAAAAAAACAAAAACCAAAAAAAATCAAATCGCAGGATATATTCTACTTCTATCTTCTGGGACTGGAAGTCCTTCAAAATCTTTTCTAATGCTATGAGAGCACGAAGGACCCCACACTTCAACCCTGAGCTGCAAATATTCTGTATTATTGAGACCAATTCTAATTCTAGACTGTTTTCACCATGCCTTTGACAGCAGCTTTCTCTTTTCACTTTTGCAGTGAGGGTGTCTGGTGGAAAGCTTGCTCCATGACTACAGGAAAAGAAAATTATATTCCGGAAAATTGTGTTGCCAGAGTTTACCACGGGTAAGGAATTTCCTTGTGCATATCTATGCTTACACGGGCACGCTGTTGAAAATGCCCATTTCTATACTCAGAGTTATGTGACATGTTCATCAATTACATTTTCCACTCTCTAATAACTAGCGATCAGCAACTGGCGGGGAAATCCAGATGTGTACAAATTAGAATATTTCCCGAGACACCTTACTCAGACTTCCTGAGCCCGTTGTGTACTTTGCTGAGCAAAATTGTCTTCTCTTTTCCCCCTGTGACCTATTTCTCTTTCGCTTTTCCTGCAGCTGGTTATTTGAAGGCATCGGCAGAGAAAAAGCTGAAGAACTACTGCTCCTCCCGAATAACAAAATTGGCTCTTTCATGATTAGAAAAAGCGAGACCACAAATGGTAAGCAAAAGCTGGTTAAGTAACCCTGGTCTATTTTCTCATAAACCAAGAGGAGAATGAGTGAATCTTTCTATGCTCTTGGGCTGCTATCCTGGTCACTGGCTAGACTGCTAGAGTAAATAGTGTTGTGGCCTGCCATCAGCCAATGGATCTGGCAACAGATTCAGACAGTGAGGAGGTTGGGGAGGAACATGGGCCAGTCCTGGAGTCTGGGGAAGGCTCTGATGAGGGCTCTGTGTCGGAGGCAGAGAGGGGGCCAGGGTCGTATGCCAGTTATCAGCTGCCTTCAGAGTCAGACATCAGTGGGGCAGAAGAATAGCTGGAGCCTGTTCCCAGTATGTGCATGTGCAGAGTTGCCAGACGAAGGGAACAGCTAAAGAACAAGGGTCAACTTGGAAGTAAGGCCACAGTTGGACGATGAAGGGCCCCTCCCAGAGGGAATAAAAGAGGAGCGAAAGGGGAGTGGAGTTTGCAGGAGACAATTAGTTCATTCCTGCATTCTTGCCAAGTATTGTGACGTCTGAAAGATATCAGCCTGGCCACTCTCCAAGCCTGAAAAGGTCGGTAATTGTGATCTATCTTGAAAGACTGTGGGAGAGGAAAGACTTTGCTGGAGAGGAATTCACTGTAAATTAAATAAAAGGGGTTTATAGGGACGAGGACTTAGCTTCGTGCTTCTGGGGAAGCCTAGGTCAGAACAGATAGGAACGGAGTTCAGCATCTAAAGGTGTTTCTTTACCTTGGGAAGTTGAAAATGTGCGGACTTCAACTCCCAGAATTCCCCAGCCAGCCTTCTGAAAGTTAAAAGTTAACACATCTTCAAGCTGCCAAGTCTGAGAAATCTTCCCCTAGAGCAGTGGTGAAATCCAATTTTTTTTACTACCGGTTCTGTGGGCGTGGCTTGGTGGGTGTGGTGTGGCTTGGTAGGCATGGCTTGGTGGGCGTGGCAGGGGAAGGATACTGCAAAATCTCCATTCCCACCTCACTCCAGGTAGAAAGTTATTGCAAAATCTCCATTCCCACCCCACTCAGGGGCCAGCCAGAGGTAGTATTTGCCAGTTCTCCGAACTGCTCAAAATTTCTGCTACCGGTTCTCCAGAACCTGTTAAAACCTGCTGGATTTCACTCCTGCCCTAGAGTATAAATGGTATAGACAAATTCCTGGGACAAAGTCCACAAGATTCAGTGGAATTATCTCCTGTGTAAACCCGTAGAGGATTGCACTGATCATCTCATCTTAACAAGTACAGCAGTTTGTAAATAATCTCATACAGCAATGTTCTCCAAAGTGATACTCCTTCAGATCTTCAACTTCCAAAAGTTCTAATCAATATTAGAAGTTTAGTGCTAGTCCAGCTGTCCAATCAGAATAGAGATGGAAGGAGCCTTGGAGGTCTTCTAGTCTTGCTCAAACAAGAGACCCTACACAATTTGAGACAAGTGACAGTCCAGCCTCTTCTTAAAAACCTCCAGTGATGAAGCTCCTACAACTTCTGGAGGCAAGCTGTTCCACTGCTTAATTGTCCTCACTGTTAGGAAGTTTCTCCTTAATTCCAGATTGCTTCTCTCCTTGATTCGTTTCCACCCATTGTTTCTTGTCTAGCTAAAAGATACCAGGCTGATATTCCTATCTCTAATTGGCGATGGCCAAGAACATTGATTTCTGATCCATTTCATATCAAACATTAAAACATAAATTGGCCAAGCCAAAACACATATCTAGGGAAACAATACGCTAACCCTAGATATCTCTTTTTCAATTAGAGATATCTAGCTGAGCAAAAGGGCGAACATGAGCATAACCAGTTTTTTTACTATCAGTTCTTGGGTGTGGCATGGCTAGGTGGGCGTGGCTTGGTGGGTGTGGCAGGGGAAGGATACTATAAAATCTCCATTCCCTCCCCACTCCAGGGGAAGGTTACTGCAAAATCCCCATTTCCTCCCAATCACCTGGGACTTGGGAAGCAGAGAATAGATGGGGAAGGGGCCAGTCAGAGGTGGTATTTACCGGTTCTCCGAACTACTCAAAATTTCCGCTACCGGTTCTCCAAAACTGGTCAGAACTGTTGTGACCCAGGCCCAAGTAAGTAGTAGGAAAATCAGTCCGTGAAAAAACAAACAAACTTTATTCGAACAGCTGAGAATTACTTCATTCCCAGCGTCGTTCAACTAAATTAAAGCAAATTCCTCCCAACACAAATTCCTCAGTCCTATCGCAAACCTTGATCCAATTAGGCAAACTGCCAAAGGCCTTTCTTGGCAAACGTTCAGAAATCCCAGATACAAAAATAAATACAAGACGTAGACGAAGAAGAAGACGAAGCTAACAACGTTGTTTTCCGGCAAAGCCCAAACGCTTTGAAAATGATGTTAAGAAGGATTGAGTCTGGTGAGGAATTCTGGGAGTTGAGAAACACTGATCTAAATGGGGACTCTTATTATAGCAACTTTTCTTTCCCTCCAGGTTTTTATTCGCTGTCAGTCCGGCATGCAAATGTGAAACATTACAGGATATTCCGCTTGCCAAACAATTGGTATTATATCTCCCCTCGGCAAACGTTTCAGTGTCTCGAGGACCTCGTAAACCATTATTCTGGTAAGAGAAAGCCCCAATCGCCTTCTTTTCCAAGATCAGAAATACAACTTGTCAAGTTATCCTGGCTAGGATTTATACTTTCTGTCCATGCAATGTTCAGTCATACCTAGGGTGTAGAAATGATTCACCTGTCCCCCTAAAGTCAGTCTAATGTGCTTGTATCAAACAAACAAACAAAAAATCCAATAATGTTGCAGACAATATGGGGAAGTGAGATCCTTGGTGTTCTCTGAGCTTGGTTGTTTTCTTGCATTACCCAACTAGGTAACATCATCAGTGCTAGAAGGGAATGGGGTTTGCTCTCTGTTTAAATACAAGCAAACCCTACTCACTTCTAGCACTGATATTTAAAAAAAAAATCTTGCTTTACTTTAATGTCACTTCCATGCTTTGTCCTAAGTCATGGATTAAGAATAAGGCTGATGATTGAAGCTTACAAAACATGTTATGCCCAATATCATGGCTTGAGCAAGAGCCTTGGTAGTACAGTGGTCTAAGGCACGATGTTATTAAGACCAGCTGCCTGCAATTACTGCAGGTTCGAATCTCGCCAAGGCTCAAGGTTGACTCAGCCTTCCATCCTTTATAAGATAGGTAAATTGAGGACCCAGTTGTGGGGGCAATAAGCTGACTTTGTATAAATATACAAAAGAATGAAGGCTATTGCTTAGCACATTGTAAGCCGCCCTGAGTCTCCAGAGAAGGGTGGCATATAAATCAAATTAAAAAAAAAATGGCTTAACTTGTTGGCCCGGTTCATAGAACATTCTAAGGCAGTAACATGATTCCCACATTATGTTCAGCCCCAAACTACCCATCATCTGGTTAGTAAGTCTAGTGTACTGTGTGAAGCCAACCACTATGTCAAAAGAGCAATAGCCCTTAGACTTATAGACCGCTTCACGGTGCTTTACAGTCCTCTCTAAGCAGTTTACAGAGTCAGCCTATTGCCCCCAACAATCTGGGTCCTCATTTTACCCACCTCAGAAGGATAGAAGTCAACCTTGAGCTGGTCAAGATCGAACTTCTGGCAGGGATCAGTGAGTTAGCCTGCAGTACAGGAAAGTCCTCAACTTACAACCACAATTGAGCCTAACATTTATGTTGCCAAGTGAGAAATTTGTTCAAGGAGTTTTGCCCCATTTTACAAACTTTTCTTGACAGGTTGGTTAAGTGAATCACTGCAGTTGTTAAGTTAGCAGCACGGTTGTTAAGTGAATCTGGTTTCCTCATTGCTTGTCAGAAGATTGCAAAACTTGATCGCGTGGAACCCAGGCCATTGCAAGTGTTATAACTATGAACCAGTAAATCGCGTGACCATGGGAATGTTGCAACGGTCGTAAGTGTGAAAAATGGTCATAAGTCATTTTTTTTCAATGCCGTTGTAACTTTGAATGGTCACTAAATGAACTGTTGTAAGTCAAGTAGTACCTGTACTGCACTCTAACCATTGTGCTACTATGGCTCGTTGTGGCTTTTAAACTATATTATAGTTTAAGGCAGTGCCTGCGGGTTGTGGCCCGTCAGCCACCTGTGCAGCTAATAGCTGATTCAGACAGCGAGGAGGCTGGTGTGGTGCTGCGCCAGCAGCCTGTGCAGCTGGCATTCAAGTCAGACAATGAGGAGGCTGGAGAAGATGTGGTGCCAGAGGCAGGGATTCAGCCAGGGCCTTCAGAACCTCCAGAAGCTCCCTTAAGTGAAGAGGACGAAGAGGAGGAGCCTCTTCTCGATGCACGGGCGCGCAGAGCTGCCAAAAGGCAGGAGTGGCTCCTCAGGAGGAGGTCTCCTCGAGAGTAAGGCTTGGGGCTCAATTGGCCACTCCCGTAGCCTATTTAAGGAAGGACGATGACTGAGGCAATTTGCAGGGAACAACTTTGTTTACTCTCCTTCGTGTCTTGATCTTAGTTCTCTTATCAGCTTCCTGCAAATTGCTTCTGGGCTTTCTGCCAACCATAGTAAGATTACGATTATTTATTCTTTGGATTCTTGTAGGCTGTTAAGAAAGTTAATTAACAGCCTTTATTTGAAAAAGACTGATTTAATTTAGTAAACTAAGGTTTGTACAGACTTTGTGTGTGCTGCGTTCTTTGGGGTCTGTAGCTGGGGCAGAACATTGCGTAATATTTGTGCATGGCTACCAGGGGCAACATTTCAATGGAGCAGTGCAGTTTCAGCTCAATACATTGTAGTCCCTGACTTACCACAATTCGTTTAACCACAGTTCAAAGCTACAACAGCCTCGGAAAAAAATTACTTACAAACTGTAAAGCGGAAAAGCATTTCCACTGATATGTTCTCTGAACACATATTAAGACTGCTGTGGCAGCCATTTAGTTATTCTTAATCAAATGCATATAGATGTCTATCTCTCCAGAGGCTACTCTGCATGTTGCCCAGCAACATGCCCAGACAAAACAATTGATATAAAAAAAATAGATAAAAAATTTAAAAAGCCACAGTAATAAAAATCACAGAAAGTACGAAGAGGCCATCATTTTGTCTGCATTGTCCTTATGATCTGAGATTATTGATGATAGTTTTAGCCTTCTAACTGCAAGAGGGATCTTGGAGTCCTGTCATCCTGACAGTTAGAACAATTAACCAGTGGAAGAACTTGCCTCCAGAAGTTGCGAATGCTCCAACACTGGAAGTTTTTAAGAAGATGTTGGATAACTATTTGTCTGAAGTGGTGTGGGGTTTCCTGCCTAAGCAGGGGGTTGGACTAGAAGACCTCCAAGGTCCCTTCCAACTCTGTTATTCTATTTCTATTCTAAGTCCTAGTGGACAATCTCTTAAATATCAGCCAGCAGTGTGCAGCAACAGCCAAAAACGCCAACGCAATCCTAGGCTGCATTAATAGTGGGATAGAATCAAGATCACATGAAATTCTAATACAGCTTTACAAAGCCTTAGTAAGACCACACCTGGATCCAGTATACTGCATCCAGTTCTGGTCACCACAAACACACATGCACAAAAACCCTCTGGAAAGAGTGCAGAGAAGAGCAACAAGAATGATTTAGGGGGCTGGAGGCTAAAATGTACAAAGAACAGTTTACAGGAACAGGACAGAGGTGGGTTTCAGCAGTTTCTGACCAGTTCTGGAGAACCGGTAGTGGAAATTTTGAGTAGTTTGGAGAACCGGTAGTAAAAATTCTGACTGGTCCCACCCCCATCTATTCTCTGCCTTCCAAGTCACAGCTGATCGGGAGGAAATGGGGATTTTGCAATAACCTTCCCCTGGAGTGGGGAGGGAATGGAGATTTTACAGTATCCTTCCCCTGGAGTGGGGTGGGAATGGAGATGTTACAGTATCCTTCCCCTGCCATGCCAACCAAGCCATGCCATGTCACGCCTGCCAAGCCACACCCACCAAGCCATGCCACGCCCACCAAGCCACACCCACAGAACTGGTAGTAAAAACTTTTGAAACCCACCACTGGAACAGGGTATGTCTGGTCTAATGAAAAGAAGGCTTGGGAGAACATGATAGCACTGTTCCAATATTTGAGGGGCTCCTACAAAGATGAAGGGGGTCAAACTGTTTTCCAAAGCACCAAAAAGCAAGACAAGAAACAATGGATGGAAACTAACCAAGGAGAGAAGCAACCTAGGAGAAATTTCCTAACGGTGAGAGCAATCAGCTAATGGAACAGCTTGTCTTCCACCGTTGTGGGTACTCCATCACTTTCAAAAAGAGACTGGACAATCATTTGTCTGAAATGATATAGGCAGTGGTGGGATTCAGATAATTTAACAACCGGTTCTCTGCCCTAATGATTTCTTCCAACAACCAGTTCACCAAACTGCTCAGAAAGTTAACAACCGGTTCTCCCGAAGTGGTGCGAACTGGCTGAATCCCACCACTGGATATAAGGTCTCCTGTTCGAGCATTAGAAGACCTCCGAAGTCCTTTCCAACTGTATTACTCTATGTTCTAATTAATGTGAATATCTCATGCATTTTCAATGGTGTGAAACCACAACTTCCCTAACAACAACCAAGCCACTTCTCACAAACCATGCTAGCTAAAGATTCACATCCAGAAAGAGAAACCATGGTTTTAAAAACCCAGTGATAGATAAATATCGGTACTCCAGGTTTATATTTTAAACCACTTCAGTGGATTAGAAACACTAGTTGTCCAGTGATGTCATGCTAATCTCTTTCTCCATCACACATCTCAAAACATTTTGGTGGTTTTTTAAAAAAAAACAAACATTTAAAATAGAGGATGTGAAAGTGGAAGTCATATGATAACCGACAACTAATTTTAGCCTCAACCTGTTTTGCACAGCTAGCTTTTTTTCCATGCTCACCCTAACAAACTCATTACTTAAACGGAGTTGATTCAAATGTGCACATGAAACTGTCATTTGGAAATTGTTTGAAGCTTTGGGGTGTTTTTTCTAAAAAAAAATAAAAAAACCTCAATGGAAACCATTTCCTCCTATTTGCAAGTGGGCTTAAAATAAAATGACATTAGGGAAAAGGAGGAAAAAAAACAAAAACCAGTCATCCTTTCGCATTGGAGGAGCTGCTAAAACTATAGCAGTTAATATTCAAGGTTGCAGAGAATTTCACTGTGCACTTTAAATAGTCCAGAGGTCTTCCTGCAAACCCATTAGAAAAGAATGCCCAGGTCTAAAGCACATACGTTCCTTTTTTGTGTCTGCTTATCGTCTGTTTTATTTCCTACATCTGCTTTTATTTTAAAGGCACCTTCTGCTATTTCAGGGGTGGATTTGACTTTAAACACAAAGAGTTTAAAATCTACTCCTTCAATCAGAATAGAGCAGGAAGGAATCTTGGAGGGCTTCTGGTCCAACCTCCTACTCAAGCAGGAGACCCTATAGCATTTCAGATAGGTGGCTGTCCAGGTTTCTTAAAAAGCTCCAGGGATGAATCACCCACAACTTCTGGAGGCAAGTTGTTCCACTGGTTAATTATCCTCACTGTTAGGAAGTTTCTCCTTAATTCCAGGTTGCTTCTCTCCTTGATTAGTTTCCATCCATTGCTTCTTGTCCTGCCTTCTGGTGCTTTGGAGAATAGCTTGGCTCCCTCTTCTTTGGGGCAGCCCCTCAAATACTGGAATATTGCTATCATCTCACCCCTGGTCCTTCTTTTCTCTAGACTGGCCAAACGCAGTTCCTTCAACCATTCTCCATGTGTTTTAGTCTCCAGGCTTTGGATCTTAAGGACTTTTCCTTAAAATATTCAGATGTGTACAGTGGTGCTCCATCTACCCATTAAATAACAGACGTACGCTCGTATTGTTTTGCTTCCGAATTCAACATATAAAAGTCCCGAAGCGTAAGAGACATAGAGTTTTTTTGCTTTAATTCATTCCCTGTCTTTCATAGGACAGATGCTCCTTATTACTTCTAGTTTTAGAATGGACCACTGCTCTGGTCCCAGGAGGTAACAACACACAAGGAGCCAGGGTGGCGCAGTGGTTAGAATGCAGTATCGCCGGCTAATTCAACTCACTGCCAGGAGTTCGATCCTCACTGGCTCAAAGCTGACTCAGCCTTCCATCCTTCCAAGATCAATAAAATGAGGACTCATTGTTGGGAGCAATATGCTGACTCTGTAAAACCGCTTAGAGCCGTGATGGCGAACCTATGGCATGCGTGCCACAGGTGGCACACGGAGCCATATCGGTGGGCATGTGAGCATTGCCCTAGCTCAGCTGCAGCGTGCATGCACGGGCTGGTCAGCTGATTTTTGGGCCTTCCGGGCCCATCAAAATTGGGAAATAGGCTGTTTCCGGCCTCTGGAGGGCCTCCGGTGGTGTGTCAGGAAGGCCCATTTTTCGCTCTCCCCAGGCTCCAGAAGCTTTCTAGGAGCCTGGGGAGGGTGAAAACGGCCTTCCCCACCCTCCTGGAGGCCGGAAATGGCCCAAGCTGCATTGAATTATGGGTGTGGGCACGCACGCATATGACTCCTCCCACACTCTCCCCGCTTTTGGCACACAACGACAAAAAGGTTAGCCATCACTGACTTAAAGAGTGCTCTAAAGCACTATGAAGTGGTATATTAGTTTAAGTGCTATTGCTACTGCTAACTGACTTTGGTTAATCTGAAAAAGAAAAAAAAACTAAGCAGGACTGAACCTAGATAATACTTGGTGGAGAGATATTCAGGGAAAGCCAAGGCTGCAGGCTAGATTGGGAAGTTAAAAAAAAAAAAAAACCTCACTCCGAAAGAAGGAAGGAAATAATTTCCACAGCGCTGACAAGATAACTGCACTGATGCGTTGATGCAATTCCAGGAATTGACTTTAATTTGCAGAATATCCTGCAAGTGCAAAACTAGAACTGCTTGCTAGAGTGCTTGCAGCATTTTTAAAAGACAGTTATATATGTCAGGACGGGGCACAATGGCTCAGTGGTTAAAGACGCTGAGCTTGTCAGCAGGAAAGCTGACAGCCCTTGTTCCAAGACCTGAGCGCCGCGCGATGGGGTGAGTTCCTATTACTTGCCTCAGCTCCTCCCCATCTAGCAGTTTGAAAGCATGCAACTGTGAGTAGGTAAATAGGTACCACTTCAGTGGGAAGGTAACAGTGTTCCGTGGGCCTCGCTGCCTAGTCACGCTGGAGATATATATATATATACACACACATACAGTAGTGGCCAAAATTGTGGAAACCTTTTGGGAAAAGTGTATTTTCTAAAACTAGCTAATAACACCACTTTGTTTTGGAGTAGTACCATAAAATTATATATCAATGGAAAGATAATTTGATCAAGAAGGTAATGCAATAACTTTTATGAAGGATTTGCTATTAGAACAGCAGTTACAGTATAAAGAAGGAAAGTGAAACACATAGAAAAAACGTGATATACAAAGATTATCACCATAGAAAAATGAGATATACAGAAATTATCACCATATCAGTTAATACTTAATTGGGTCACCTTCAGCATGAATTATGGCCTTACAATGTCTTCCCATGGAGTGAACCAAGTCTTTTAGTTCTGCAGCTGTTCTAATGTGAAACCAAGATTGAAGGATTGCTTCTATTAACTGGGTTTTATTGCTGGGTCTCTTCTGACTAACAACTTCCTTTAATCAGCTCCATAGATTTTCAATTGGGTTAAGGTCTGGGCTATTCCCAGGCCATTCCAGTGGTGGAATATGATTATCTTGAAACTCCCAAAAATAAAAAGTGTTATTATTAGCCATCAAAACTCAAAAATACACTTTTCCCAAAAGGTTTCCACAATTTTGGCCACTACTGTACATATATACATACATACATACATACATACATACATACATACATACATACATACATTTCTGGAATTTATAGTATTGTACAGTCACTTGGAACATCAATGTATCAATGAATAGCCTAAAATTGCATGCATTTTGTCTTTGTTTCAATCTGCAGAGGTGGCCGATGGCCTGTGCTGTGTCCTTACAACTCCTTGCCTCACCCAACACACCGCCATCCACGAAGTAAGGACTCAAGAGCCCCCCGTAGTAATGCGCAACAAAACCTTCAGGTGGAATCATATGCAAAGGTACTTGTTTAAGATAAGACTCTTGAAACAGATTCTATTCCAAACTGGAAGTAAAACAAAAGTCTGAGAAGGAACAGCCCTAAATTCTCAATTTTGCATTGGAAATAAATCATTCAATCCAGGTAGACCTTGACTTACAATATCATCTGGGCCCGATATTTTTGTCTCTAAGCAGGACAGCTGTTATGTTACTTTTGCCCTCCATTTTACGACCTTTCTTGCCACTGTTATTAAGTGAATCACTGAACTTGTTAAGATAGTAACACGGCAGGGGTGGGTTCTAAATTTTTTTACTACCGGTTCTGTGGGTGTGGCTTATTTTGTGGGTGTGGCTTGGAGGTCATGTGACTAGGTGGGCGTGGCTAGCTGGTCAGAGTCATTTCTGGAAGGTCCTCTCACTTACGACCAGTCCTCACACTTACGACCCGACTCATTTGTTTGCTTTTAACACTGATCAGCTGTAGGGCGGCCCTTTGAAGCCCCACGGCAAGAGTTTAAACAGTTTTTTTCCCTCTAGTCATCAGCTGGGACTCAGGAGGCAGCAATAGATTGGGGGTGGGACCAAATAAAAGGTAAGAATAACGTGGGGGGGGTGGAGGGGCGGTGGGGGAGAACCAGTTCGGTGACATCATATAGTCACCGCTACCGGCTCGGCCGAACCGGACCGAACCGGGAGGAACCCACCACTGTAACACGGTTTTAAAATGAATCTGGCTTCTCCATTGGCTTCGCTCATCAGAAGGTCGCAAAAGGGGGATCACATGATCCCAGAACACTGCAACCGTCATAAATGGGAGACAGATGCCAAATTTTGATCACCTGACCATGGCCGTGCTGCTATGGTCGTAAGTATGAAAAATGGTCATGACTCACTTTTTTTCAGTGACGTAACTTCAAACGGTCACTAAACCAATGCTAATTGTACGTTGAGGGCTATCTGTATAACAAAAGCAAGCTTGCTTATTACCTGGTCTTCCACAAGGCTTTGGAGCCAGTCAGGACATACATTAAGTGAGACAAACTGTGATAGACAGTTTGGTGTTGTGGTGAAGGCATTAGGCTAGAAACTAAGAGGCTGTGAGTTCTAATCCTGCCATGGGCACAAAGCCAACTCGGTGACTTTGAGCCAGTCACTCTCTCTTAACCCTAGAAAGGAGGCAATGGAAAACCTTTTCTGAAAACCTTTTCTTGCCAAGAAAACTGTAGGGACTTGTCCAGACAGTCTCCAAAAATCAGATGAAATTGAATGGAGGAAGTAAAAAAAAAAATCAAACTGCACTACAATTTGTTAACCAGAATCGATTGGGATCACACAGGTGTGTCCTTACCTACAGGCAAAGTGTCAGGTTTCGATGCTATCTCAAAATAAATGAATTTCCAAACTGCCGATCTTTAAGGAAATTTTCTCTTTATTTGAGCACAGCAATCTGATCCTGACTCTTTTGCGGTCAGTACTGATCTTTGCCCCCCAATCCCTCCCTTTCCGATCCCCAATTCTCTGCTTCTCATTGGCTATCTTCCAAGTCACTTTCCTGATTCCTTCTTCGTCAGATCACAGGAATGTCTCCCCCCTCTCCCATCTCCGAGGAGACAGAATCTTCAAAGGGATTTAGTAGGCAAACGTTCAGGCTTCTCCTCTCTTTATTATATGTCAGTGCTGGGACGCTGACATATAGCACAGTGGCTCACGTGACGCTATGCCCATGCACATCTCTCCTGCGCGAGCTGCACTGGCTCCCAGTGGTCTTCCAAGTGCAATTCAAGGTGTTGGTTACCACCTTTAAAGCGCTCCATGGCATAGGACCAGGGTATCTATGGGATGGCCTTCTGCCACCAACAGCCTCCCACCAACCAGTTCGCTCCCACAGAGAGGGACTCGTCAGGGTATCGTCGGCCAAGTTATGTCGGCTGGCGATACCCAGGAGGAGAGCCTTCTCTGTCGGAGCTCCTGCCCTTTGGAATGAATTGCCCCCGGACATTCGTAACATCTCTGACCTCCGGGTCTTCCACTGTGCCCTCAAGACCCTACTGTTCCGACAGGCGGGGCTGTCTAACTGAATGATTTTAAATTGGGTTTTAATTTTGGGTTTTAAAATTCGGCCAAAACTATTTAATGATTTTAATTAATTTTAACTATGATATTGTATATTAATGTTTTAATTCTGGCTGTACACCAGTGGTGGGTTCCTCCCAGTTCGGTCCAGTTCGGCCGAGCCAGTAGTGGTGACGATATGATGTCACCGAACCGGTTCTCCCCACCCGCCCTCCCACCCACCCATCCACGTTATTCTTACCTGTTATTTGGTCCCACCCCCAATCTATTGCTGCCTCCTGAGTCCCAGCTGATGACTAGAGGGAAAAAAACTGTTTAAACTCTTGCCGCAGGGCTTCAAAGGCCGTCCTACAGCTGATCAGTGTTAAAAGCAAACAAATGAGTCAGGTCATAAGTGCGAGGACTGGTCGTAAGTGCGAGGACCTTCCAGAAATGACTCTGACCAGCTAGCCACGCCCACTTAGTCACATGACCTCCAAGCCATACCCACAAAATAAGCCACGCCCACAGAACCGGTAGTAAAAAAAATTAGAACCCACCCCTGCTGTACACCGCCCCGAGTCCTTCGGGAGAAGGACGGTATATAAATAAAATTATTATTATTATTATTATTATTATTATTATTATTATTATTATTATTATTATTATTATTATTATTATTATTATTATTATTATTAAGAAGCTGGGTTAGCAAGCCCGCATTCGAGACCCAAGTGCTGCTCTAGGGCGGGGTTGAGCTCCCTCCTTTGGTCCAGCTCCTGCCGGGGACATGAAGGGAGCTCCTAACTGGGCTTCCCCTCCTCCAGCAACAGTGATACGTGCACTGGATAAGGTACTTCTGGTTTCCGGTTCATGCATGCGCGCCGGCCAGCAAGTCTTCCAGTTACTGCCGCACATGTGCACATGCCAATCAGCTGGCCGGTGTACATGATCATGCCAGAAAACAGAAGATCAGCTTTTCCGGTTTCCAGCACTACTGCACACAAAAAGGCCAGCTGATCGTTGCATGCACATGCGTGCCAGAAACCTGGAAGAGGAACGGGCAACACCACGCGTGCCAAGCAACATGGCTCCATGTGCCACTTTGGGCACGCGTGCCATAGGTTCGCCATCACGGGGCTAATCCTTTCAACCCGGAAGCGCTTAGGTGCTTTTGACACGAGTGTGTGATTCTACCTATAGGCATAGACAGCTTCCCATTCAAAGGATCCTTAAGCAGTGAATATAAAATCCATAATGGGCAGTTGTGGAATTTGCTTCTTCTTCTTCTTCTTCTTCTTTTTTTTTTGACCCATTTATTCCTCTGAGATCATGGAGAGGTAAAAAGGATTGCTCACCCCAAAGCAATGAAAAGAAAATAGGGAATCAATTTGTAAAACAGAGCAAAGTATATTTGGAGGAAACAAGCAGTAGCAGACGACTGTTTTAACTCAAAGGCGTATAAAATCTACCCGCCATTCTCCTATTATTGTTTTCTACCAATCTAGGGACGCATTATACAAAACAACTAAACTGCTAGTGAAATACTCCTATTCTGTACCCAGCATGAAAGCATGGGGTTCTTGGTGCTCTCTGAGCATGAATATTTTCTTGTAGACATTTCATTACCCAACTAGGTACCATCATCAGGACTACAAAGGAATGGAATTTGCTCTCTATACAAGTATAGACAAGTGGCTATATACAAGTGGCTTGCCCTGTATAGGGAGCAGAAGTGGGTGTCTCATAATTTTACCACCGGTTCGCCACACATCGAAAATGTGAGCACGCATGGCTTAAATGCATGCACACAGCTTAGAAAACATGGCTAAATAGGACGGGGCGGGTGGGCGGACCCACAGGATGCCACTACCGGTTCGCTTGAACCAGTCCGAACCGGCTGAATACTGATTGGGAGGGAGTGTTATTGTTCACCCCTTGAGTAAGCTGTTGTTTACTGAGTTGACACTTTGATTGGGGTCTTGTTCATTGTTTAACTACAAGGGCAAGTCGCTTGTATATAAAACAGAGAGCAAACCCCACTTCCTTCTAACACTGATGAAATTACCTTGTTGGGTAATGAAACGTCGGCAAGAAAACAACCGAGTTCAGAGAGTGCAAAGGACCCCACCGTTCAGTCCCGAGCTACAGATATTCTCTTCTATAACCATGGAAGTTTTTCAGCCACTTTCCTTTTCTCCCAAGGTCCAGGGAGTGTGATGGTGACATTGCAGACATGCTCAGATTGGAAGACTCTGGCCTCAGCTACGGTCTCCGAAACAGCATTGCCTCTTACCTTGCCCTAACTATGGACGACAATTCTTCTTTTGTGAGAAAGAAAGCCAAAAAGACTCAGTCTATGATCTATCAGCGCAACCACGAATCCCAACCTGGTTTCCTGTATCATGAGGATTGAATCTGAGAAAACCCAACTTGGGAGTTACTGAGATGGATGTGAATTAGCACTTTGAGTAGGATGTTGCTGCACTCTGGGAAATCTCATCAACATCATTTCTAGATAATGAAGATCTCATCGCCAATCTCACAGATGCCCTAAATATACCCATATTTATATTTATTTATACAGAGGGGTTCCCTTGTAAAATATTGGACTTTATTCATGTATGATCCTTTGACAGAGCTGAAAACTATGCACATGTGTGTATCTTTATGTATATACATCTCTCGTGATATTAAAATATTTTAAACAATTCAACACCTGTTTGACACTCACCTGGAGTCTTCTTTTTCATGTACGGTTGTTGTTCAGTGGCTAAGTCATGTCCAATCCTCTGTGACCCCATGGACCACAGCACTCGAGGCTCCCTTGTCCTCCACTGTCTCCCACAAGTTTGCCCAAATTCATGTTCATTGCATCGGTGACACTATCTAACCATCTCATCCTCTGCTTCCCACTTCTCCTTTTGCCTTCAGTCTTTCCCAACATCAGGGTCTCTTCCAATGAATGATTTTTTTTTCTCATTAGGTGGCCAAAGTTTTTGAGCTTTAGAACCTGTCCTTACATTTGAATTCATTGTTGGAATGTATTTTTATGCAACAACTACAATAGTATTCAGCCAGTAAATGGCAGTGTCTACAAGTTTGGAACTTTGGTATATACTCTATGCTCTTTTGTTCTAAGTAGAGTTTCCTGTTTCCTGTTACAGAGAAACAGATGAGGAGTAAAGCACATGGTGACTGTACTCTTTGTTTGCACTGTGGTGCTACATATAAACAGAATCTCTAACACCTTACTCATCTGAAAATAAATAGGACTTACCATCAGTAGTGCCCTCTTGAAGAGGATTGGATTCAAAGTTTTCTTAAGGAGGTGAATGCTGATAATATCCGCTCCCCTGTCAGGTGCTCCAATTGTTATCTGTCCCGCGTCTCCCCCAAACCTTGCAATGTTCCTCCTTATCCATTGTAGAGCCATGTCTTGATCCAAAAGCCCCCAATTTCCACTTGCAACACTGGAACCTACACAAATAAATAATCAAAGGGAGGGTTGCACATTGGCACAAGGGATCAAAACAACATACAGCATTTCAAACATCTGGGAAGAAAGAATGTCCCTTAGAAGATCAAGACTTTCTAGGAAGATAATTAGTTGAAAGAAGACTCTCTTAGCTCCTGCCCTGTCTTTAGATATTTCTAAGCCTGCATATTTTGGACAACTAATGATCATAATGTATGATGCATGGAATAATATTTTGAAGTTATGCAAAGGCCAACTGCAACTGAACATTAGAAAATGCTTTTTAAAGGCAGGAAGGAACGGTGTGCCAAATATGGACTTGAATAGCTAGCCTAATCTTGAGCAGCAACAGATTTTTTTTGCCAACAATGACTAGATGGAACATTTTTTGCTACAGTCATTAGAACAGATGTAGCACAATCATTATCATGCAGTAAAAAGCATTTTTCACTTTCTGAGACGCTTCTAACAGTCAATGTGGACCAAGGATTCCAACAGAAGAAAATGCTCAGGATTGAATTGGGATGTCCTTGGTGCTCTCTGAGCTTGGTTTTCTTGCAGACATTTCATTACCAAACTAGGTGATATCATCAGTGCTAGTAGGGTTTACTCTCATTATCCACTATCTACTAGCACTGAAGGTGCTACCTAGTTTAGTAATGAAACAACTGCAAGAAACCCAGCAAACTCACAGAGCACCAAGGACCCTATTGAAGATGGACAATTTATGGTCTGTAGGCCCCATGATCTCCATCACCATGTTTATGACCTCCAGGTCTTCTTTCAAATTCATATTATCTCAAGTGGCTGACAAACCATTCATATATCGTAGGTTCATTTTTCATTTGGGGGAGAGAGGATTAAAATGCATTGCATTAAGCCATTGCAAATACTGCCAGGTTGAACCTTCAAAACTTATCAGGGTACAACCTGGTTAATACTGTAATTGAAGACCACCAGAACATCGCAGGGTTATAGGCTAAGGCAGGAATTTGGGGGGGAAATCCCAGAAGAAGGGAATTATAATCTACTTCTATAATACTGTCAAGAAGTCAACACGGCCATATTTGTAGCTACCAGGAATCAAACATGACTCAACAGTGTCTTTCTTATTATTTAAGGATTAATGACCCATATTTTAATGAAAAGACACTCCACCCACTCTAAAAATAAAGAAAAACCTGCTTATCTTCCACCATTATTGGGGCCATCACCCTATAACCTTTGACGTAAATTTCTATGTATGTCTATATAGGGTTTGTCTCCAGAAGCTGTAGATCAGTGATGGGATTCAAATAATTTAACAACCGGTTCTCTGCCCTCATGACCGGCTGGGTGGGCGTGCCCATGGTGGGTGTGGCCAAGGGGTGTGACAGGCAGCACTCGGCCTCCTGCACCCCCCTGGGAACAAAAATGGGCCGTGGGGGGGAGACGCGCTGCCCCCTCATGTCCCATTTTGGCCTTAGGAGGCCTCCCTGAAGCCTCCTGGGAGCAAAAATCGGCTGCGGGGTGTGGGGTGGGGTGTGTGCGGCACCCCCCCCCTGCACACCGTTTTGGGCCTAATAGGCCTTCCTGCACTTACCTGGGAGCCAAAATGGGGCACGTGTTTTCTTTTAACGCTGATCAGCTGTAGGGCAGCCCTTTGAAGCCCCGCGGCAAGAGTTTAAACAGTTTTTTTTCCCTCTAGCCGATCAGCTGGGACTCAGGAGGCAGCAATAGATTGGGGGTGGGGCCAAATAAAAGGTAAGAATAATGCAGGGGGAGGGGGAGGGGGAGCAGAACCGGTTCGGTGACATCATATCGTCACCACTACCGGCTCGGCGGAACCGGGCGCAACCGGGAGGAACCCACCACTGCTGTAGATGCTCTAACACTGGAGATTTTTAGTAGAAGAGATTGGACAACCATTTGTCTGAAATGGTAATAGGGTCTCCTGCCAGAGCAGGGGGTTGGACTAGAAGACCTCCAAGGTCCCTTCCAACTCCTTTAATCTGCTATCATTCTGTTTCTCCTCACGTTATTCTTATATTGAGTGACCTTACGCACGGTCACTCAAGCGCTCGTCATCTCCTGCCTGGAGTACTGCAATGCTCTCTACATGGGGCTCCCCTTGGGGTGCACCCGGAGGCTCCAACTGGTCCAGAATGCGGCCGCGCAGGGGATTATGGGAGCGATGGGGCGCTCCCATGTGACACCTCTCCTGCGCGAGCTGCACTGGCTCCCGGTGGTCTTCCGGGCACGCTTCAAGGTGTTGGTGACCACCTTTAAAGCGCTCCATGGCTTAGGGCCTGGATATTTACGAGACCGCCTTCTGCCACCAATTGCCTCCCATCGGCCAGTTCGCTCACACAGAGAGGGCCTCCTCAGGGTGCCGTCAGCCAGACAATGTCGGCTGGTGACCCCCAGGGGGAGACCCTTCTCTGTGGCGGCACCTGCCCTCTGGAACAACCTACCCCCAGAGATACGCACGATACCAGACCTCCGGGCTTTTCGTCGGGCCCTTAAAACTCACTTATTTCATCTAGCCGGGCTGGCTTGATTCCATCCTTTGGTTTTAATTTGAAATTAATTTTAACTGGGTTGTTTTAAATTGTGGGCCAACATTATTTAATATCTTTTAAATTTTTTTAATTTTTGTATGCTGTGTTTCTACTTTGGCTATCCACCGCCCTGAGTCCTGCTGGAGAAGGACGGTATAAAAATCAAATAAATAAATAAATATTAAACTTATTAAATCTATTGGCCCATGTCCTTTAACAAAAGAGTATGTTTAAGAAAGAAGAATTCATAAGAAATTCCTGTGAAAGCCACCAGAAGGAAGAATAAAAAAAATAATAATGATGACACCTCATCATCCGAGTAAGTGGATGTATCCTAGCCTATCAAGTTCACAGAGATTAAGATCTGGGTTTACCACTGAACTGAAGTTTTGAAACAGCTCTGAATAAGAATTTAGGGCATTCTATAAAATGAGCACATGTGCTGAACTCAGCAGGGAAGAAAAAGCAGTGAAAGAAGAAAAGGAACGGAAGCACAATACGTTGCTGCCACATTTTCTTTCCACTGAGGCTAGTGGAAAGATTTGTGAAAATGCAGGCGTGATTTAGCACTTTTTTCTCTTTGAAACAAACAAACAAAAAAATACTGCTTTTCTGATAAGTGGGTCAGAGTCAGGAGCCAACAGGATGGGGGTATTTGCCAGGACCTCAGCAATTGGCTTGATACCATGAAGAAATAACAGATTGATAATCTGTTAGAAGGGACCTTGTAGGTCATCTAGTCCAACTCCCCGCCCAAGCAGGAGACCCTACACCATTTCTGACAAATGGCAGTCCAATCTCTTCTTAAAAGCCTCCAGTGATGAAACTCCCACAACTTCTGAAGGCAACTCCTGTCCCATTGCTTGATTGTTCTCACTGTCAGAACATTTTTCCTTATTTCTAGGTTGAATCTCTCCTTGTTCAGTTTTCATCCATTATTCCTTGTCTGGCCTTTGGGTGCCTTGGAAAATAGCTTGACCCCCTCCTCTCTGTGGCAGCCCCTCAAATATTGGAACACTGCTATCATCTCTCCCCTGGTCCTTCTCTTCACTAGACCAGCCATGCCCAGTTCCTGTAACCGTTCTTCATATGTTTTAGCCTTCAGTCCCCTAAACATCCTGGTTGCTCTTTTCTGAACTTTTTCTAGAGTCTTAACATCTTTTTTATATGGTAATGACCAAAACTGGATGCAGTGTTCTAGGTGTGGTCTTACTAAGGCTTTATAGAGTGGTATTAGTACCTCACGTGATCTTGATTGTATCCCTCTGCTAATGCAATTTAGGTTTGCATTGGCTGTTTTGGTCGCTACTGCATAATGCTGGCTTATATTTAACTGGTTGTCCACTAAGAGTGTTTCGGCACTTGGTGCCAAAAAGGTTTGCCATAACTAGACTAAGCCTTCCCTAGTTCCCAGAAAGATAAAATGAGGGAGAGAGAACATATCCCCAAATCATCCATCTGATACTTGCTTCTTTTTTTTAAACATAAAATTTCCAATCTGTCAAAAAATTCTTTTGTCAGTTTTTATCTGACAAAGCTGGTCAGTTTCCCCATTTCTGCAAACTCAATTAACTTTTTAATCCAATCTTCCGCTGGAGCTATGTCATTGCTTTTCCAATTTTATGCAAACAATAATCTCACTGCAGTTTCCAATAAGGTATTGAATTCCATATTTCTTTCCTAATTCCATTTCCATAAGACCCAGCTGGAATAATTCTGGTTTCATCATTAAAAAATAATAATAATAACCTCCTATTTTCAAACTGAGATACAACTTACCAGTGCTTAAAAAGCCAAAAACTCCTACACGGTAATTTGCAGTGACGACAATGAGATTTCCAACTCCAGCTAAGTAGGATCCATCAAGGGCTGCCTTTTCGCCTTGGTCATCAGCATTTATGCTGTTGTGGAAGAAAACCAGCACTGGTAGATTCCCTCCCTGCCACAATAAATGATAGGTTTATTGTTATTGTTGTTAATTGAAATATATTATAGCTGCTGCCCTCTCCCACACACTCTAAGCTGCCACAAATACAAATTGATAAAAAGCAGTTTAAAACATACAGTCCCATAGACAGCTCAGAGTAAAAACAACTAAATATTAAAATTAATTAACAATTAAAACAATTAAAGAAAGCTGTCAACTGAAAAGTAAGGTCAACCATAAATAATATTCATTAATGTTGCCCTTATCTTAGCATTGCTAACTTGTCATACTCATTGCTGCCAAAGTTGGCCAGGGCCAAAAACATCTACTGTGGGGGAGTTCTAATTTTAACTGAAAATAGCAGAGGTTCCTACTTTTCTAACCGTGATCTAATATACTTTATAAGTCATGAGTAATTAATGATAATTTGGGAAAGTGAAATTTCTAAGACAGTCTTGAACCTCCACACTTGTGGAAATCTTTCCCCCCAAATGATTGATACCCCCCATATTGTATCGTTTCAGTAAAGAGAATGCTGAAATCTTGCAAGAAGTATTATACAAGACACGGGATCCTTCCTTCCTTCCTTCCTTCCTTCCTTCCTTCCTTCCTTCCTTCCTTCCTTCCTTCCTTCCTTCCTTCCTTCCTTCCTTCCTTTCTTTCTTTCTTTCTTTCTTTCTTTCTCTTCTTTCTTTCTTTCTTTCTTTCTTTCTTCTTTCTTCTTTCTTTCTTTCTTTCTTTCTTTCTTTTCCTTCCTTCCTTCCTTCCTTTTCTTTCTTTCTTTCTTTCCTTTCTTGTTCCCTCTTTTCTTTCCACCCAGACCATCACATTCAACACTGCATGGTGAATAAAAAAATGGCTGATCCATAGACTTCACTGAATTCTGAAAGGATTACTGGAGAAAGATGCAAGATTTTGGTATGAGATGAATCTCCTAGGGAGGCACACTCATTTGCATTTGTGTGAAATTTAAACATATCCTGGTTGTCTCCACAAATGAAGAATTTCCATTTACAGTCACGTAATTATGCTCTAGTAAAGTTGGTTCACTTGGGACGCGGTGGCTCAGTGGCTAAGATGCTGAGCTTGTCAATCGAAAGGTTGGCAGTTCAGCGGTTCGAATCCCTAGTGCCGCGTAATGGGGTGAGCTCCTGTTACTTGTCCCAGCTTCTGCCAACCTAGCAGTTCGAAAGCACGTAAAAAAAATGCAAGTAGAAAAATAGGGACCACCTTTGGTGGGAAGGTAACAGCGTTCCGTGTGCTTTTGGCATTGAGTCATGCCAGCCACATGACCACGGAGATGTCTTCAGAGAGTGCTGGCTCTTCGGCTTTGAAACAGAGATGAGCACTGCCCCCTAGAGTTGGGAACGACTAGCACATATGTATGAGGGGAACCTTTACCTTTACTAAAGTTGGTTAAATCTGAAGGTGTTACCAGAGCTCAATTTGTTGCCATAGACTAACACAGCTCTTCCCCCTCTATCGTTTCAAAGCAATGTTTCTCACCAAAACTTCCTCATCTGGTTAAATTGGAGAAAAAGCACAACAGACAGTTAACACTTCCCCTCTTTCTTTTCTCCGCAACCACTTCAGGGTTCAGAATTGAAGCCCTTGAACGCCTGATTATGAACAACAGGAAAAGCAGAAAAACTGAGTAGGGCCTTCAGCGCTTTTTGAAGGCGTATGAAGGGACGGTAGAGAGAACAGAGGCAGGAATGTAGCACCTGTCTGTGGCTTCTTACACCAAACCTATCTTTTCCTGAGATCATGGGATACCTGACATGGGGCAATCATATAATGCTGGGGAAAGATGCAGCTGCTTTAAAGAGTCACAGATAGGTACAGTACCTCTGTAGGTTCTGAACCTCCTTTCAGTTTTCAAATCAAATCACTGGCTACATCCAGTGGTAGAATTGCTCCGCTGTGTTGAAAATCTAAAGTGTTTCCAATAAGTCAGGGCCATCTTTTATTCCATCTATGCTGTTGGGGTCTGCCAGCAGCCTGTAGTGCTGGCAGCAGAGTCAGACAGTGAGGAGGCTGGTGAGGACCATGGGCCAGTCCTGGAGTCTGGGGAAGGCTCGGACGAGGGCTCTGTGTCAGAGGCAGAGAGGGGGCCAGGACTATCTGGGAGTTATGTGCAGACTCCGGAGCCTCCAGAGTCGGACATCAGCGAGGCAGAGGAACAGGGGGAGCCTGTTCCCAGTACACACATGCACAGAGCTGCCAGAAGGCAAGAACAGTTAAAACAAAAGGGACGACTTGGGAGTAGGGCTTGGAGATGATTGGCCCCTCCCATAAGACATAAAGGAGGAGCAAAGGGACATGAGCCTTTGCAGAAAGCAACTTTGTTCGTTCTGGTCGGTGTAAATTCTGAAGCTCCGTGTTGACTCTGTGTTCCGTGTGGCCTTGCAAAGTTAATTGCCAATTAGGTCTTGGCAGCGTGTCAAGGGAGATAAAGGTGGGTGTTTATCAGCTTTATCCTGAAGAACTGTGGCAGACTTCTGTTGGACTCTTTACAACTATTTGGAACTCATCTGTGAATGAACAGATTGAGAATAAACAGGCTCTGAATGAGCAGAATTCACAGCCGTTGAAATAAAAAGAGGGTTTTGGGGACTCATTGTGTGCTTTTACTGTTTCAGGAGGCCTAGGTCAGAAGATATGCATAGGAATATCCTAATATCAGTTTCCATTCAGCTGAAGTGCCATTCAAAGTGTTCGAAGTTTGAGGAACATGAGATCATTGAGTCTGAAGCCACTTCATCACCCTCCCATTTTCTTCCTGCTCCCAAATTCTCAAAACTGCTTTGAAAAGAAACTATTCTATTTTCTTATAATGATACGTAAGTCATGTATAGTTGCCTCCTTTGACTGTTTGTAGGAGGACAAAATGCAGAGCTGGGAGAGGCAGAGTTAAGTGCATTATCAGCCTAGAGTCATTACATTGCCACAAACATCTAAGTTCAACTCCTCCTGAATTCTGTTGACCCTTATCTGGCACCAATTTAGTTTTGAACTTTAGTTGGTTTAGGTTCTTGTGTACAGTGTTGAGCAATAAATTGAACTGCAATTTAACGATGGTCCTGATCCTTTGCAGTGACATTTTTTAACCTCCTGGTGCAATTTACACCTCTTTGTTTTTCTATATTTTTCTGCTGGTCTTATTTATGTTAAGTTATTGTTTATGATAGCATTTATGTGCAAAGAGAACTTCGATGATACCATTGTGGTGGCCATCTTGACATTTTGACCACACCGTGTGGAGAACCCCTGTCTCCAAGATATTAACCAGTCTAAAAGAGCTTCATAATGTGACACATAGACTTCTACCCAATCAAAATCCCTAATGTTCAAGGCTCCTAATTTCACCAACTGCTCACCCCAAAACTTCCTTTGTCTAAAAATGACCGTGACATTCCATGAGTATCTAAGCATAGATCCAAAATGATCCCATCGTCAATGGGTTTAGCAACCTCATCTCATGCTTCTTACCTCAGAGTAGATTCCTGGAATGAGGGAATGGTCAGAGAAGACTAAGGTAGTGCGTTAATTCAGTACTTACATTGTTCTGTGGGACAAAGATGTTCAAAAACAAGCAATCTTCACTGACCAAAGAAAGGCTATCATCTCCTGGTTGCCAGCAGCTAGCTCTAAAGATACAATAAAGTACTTTATGATTTGTTTAAAGTTCTAGTGATCACAAGGACACAAAGGAATAAGATTGTGAATGTCATGCAAGATCAGTTTTACATTTAGAACAACTTTAGGAAGTATAGACTTCATACTATAGATAAAGATGTAAGTTTAAGATACAGATATTTAGAAGTAGAATTTGTGTAAAGAGGTTAAATAGGCTAGAGATACCGATGCAGAAAAGTTGTTATTAGTATTGAAATTTTGATATGTTTGTTTTTGGTTGTTTATATTTTTTGGGTTTTTTTGTGCGTGTGTGTGTTTTTCTTGCTTTTTTTCTGTATTATGTTTCTTTTTGTACTGTGTATTTTAATCTTTGGAAATTTAATAAATATTATTTAAAAAATAAAAGAACTGTAGACTTCAACTCCCAGAATTCCCCAGGTAGCCTTGCTCCAATGGGAGCCTTCCAAATGCATGACTTTAATTCCCAGAATTCCCTAGTCAGTGTAGTCAATGCTGAGAATTCTGGGAACAGACATCCATTCCTTTGGAGAGCATGCTAATCGGAGATAGTTGAACTCCAATTTTTTTTAACCATACATCCAAACAGGTATATGGTGAGCTGCATTTTCTAGATCTACCAGTACACATCCCAAAAATGTCATAATAACAGAACCAAACCCGTAGACATTTAGACAGCAGATCTGGACTTCGATTGCAGTACTGTAATTGTGGGGACATGTAGAGATTTTGTGTAGATGGATACATTCTAGACAACTCTTCAAATATTTGAAATCTGTGGTCCCAAATCCCAGGCTAGAACATAGCAACTCTACATAACGAATGTTTTAAATACCTCTGATTAGTATAGATTAGTCTAGATTTTTTAGCTTTTAGTAAAGTTTAAAAAAGGATAACAATTACATGCATTATCTGTTCATCTCTATCTTCCTTCCCTCTCTTTTGTTATGTTTAATTTCTAAATATCATAAAAAAGGGGATATTTTCTCCTTTGCTGCTACTGTATAAATCAGGGGTCTCCAACCTTGGCAACTTGAAGACTTGTGGTCGTCAACTCTCAGAATTCTGGGAGTTGAAATCCACAAGTCTTCAAGTTGCCAAGGTTGGAGACCCCTGGTATAAATAACAATAATGCGTCTGTCTGTGGATTCTATTGTTTGCCACTCTCAAATTATTTCCTTATCCTGTACTTAATATGTTTATTTTAAATCATAAGTCCACAGGCTGAAGCATTATTAACAAAGCATAATATAATTAAACAGTGAAAGCATTATTAATTTAGTAAAGACATAACAAAGAATTAAGTGCGACAGATTATAGCAATATTACAAGGAGGTCTTTCAGTATCTTTTTAAAATTTGATTTCTTGCACGAACAACTCCCGAATTAACAGTTTCAAGCAGCTTTTCATCAAGAAAGAATGCTTATAATTTATATCTAATCAAGGACTGATCTCTTAAAATTCCTGCACCATTAAAAAAAAAAAAAGACACCTGTCAGTTCACATCTCACTTCTAAAGACCCTAACGACCTTTTCTGAAGCAAAGGAATGCAATAAAGAACGACAATGTGGCTCAAGACAACATACATCAGTGTTGTGGGTCTTAACTGCACGGCCCTGCACACCTGGATGAGCAAGATATGGCCTCTCTTGTGGTAAACTGTAAGCACAATCTGGTTGAGTTAACGCAACCCACACAACTCAGGTGCCCAAGAAATTAGGTCACCCAAAATGAGAGTTCCCTCAACCATCCAATCATACAAGGCAAGACCAAATGGAAAAAAAATAAAAATAAAGCTGAATGGAAGCTCCTGGGGTAATATTCACCTCTTGGTTTTTCTCTATTTTTCTGGTGGTCTCCCAACCTAATATTATTTATGTTAGGTTATCGTTTACGTTGTTATTTATGTTTAGGTTATATATTTATTTACTCTTTTGTGGTAAAATTGTAAGCAGAATCTGGTTGAGTTAACGCAACCCACACAACTCAGGTGCCCAAGAAATTAGGTCACCCAAAATGAGAGTTCCCTCAACCATCCAATCATACAAGGCAAGACCAAATGGAAAGAAAATTATAAAAAAATATTACTGCTATTTTTGTGAACATTTTAACGTCAAGCTTGAGAATTTGGTACAATTGTTTTCCTCCTATGGAAATTCCAACACAGGCTGAACCATCTATGTAAGCTTTCCTTCTGCATTGGACCAAATAACGATTACAGGTCGTTCTTGACACATGACAACAATTGGAATCAGAATTTCCACTGCTAAGCAAGCGACTGTACTTTTTGGAGTATAAGACACACTCCCCCCCCCCAAAAAAGAGGGTGGAAATGTTGGTACATCTTATACACCGAATGCAGCCATTTTTGGCCTCCCGAAACCCCGCCCCATGTGTCCCATTTTCGCCAAAAACAGGCCCGTTTTTCACAAAAAAAGGGATGTGCAGAGGGTTTGGGTGGCCTGCAGAGTGCTCCTAGGGACTGGGAAGGGCAAAAACGCGATGTGTGTGGGGTTTTGAAGGCCAAAAACGGACCCGTTTTTCATGAAAACGGGCCCGTCTTTCGCAAAAATGAGCATGCAGAGGGTTTGGGAGGCCTGGAGAGTGCTCCTGGGGGCTGGGGAGGGCAAAAGCGTGATGTGTGGGGGTTTTGGGAGGCCTGCAGAGTGCTCCTGGGGGCTGGGGAGGGCAAAAACCGGACACACGGAGGGCAAAAACTTTTTTTTTCTTGTTTTCCTCTTTGAAATCTTGGTGTGTCTTATATGCCTGTGCTTCTTATAGTCTGAAAAATACGGTAGTTGTTAAATGAGTCATGCAATTTTGATGATCTTTCTTTGCCGTGGCTGTTAAGTAAAACAGTGCAGTCATTAGTTAAATCATGTGGCCATTAAACAAATTCGGCTCCCCCCATTGGCTTTGCTTGTCCGAAGCCAGCTTGGAAAGTCGCAAATGGCTGACCACATGACCCTGGGATGCTGCAACCATCATAAATACATTCTGGTTACCGAGCACCCAAATTTGGATCATATAACTTAACAACTGCGGCGATTCACTTAATAACTGTGGCAGGAAAAGGTCGTAAAACGGGGCAAAATTCACTTGCCAAATGTCTCACTTAGCAACAAAAAGTTTGGCTCAATTGTGGCCAATTACGATATCTAAGAAAGTGAGTCTTGGCTGTTCAGGTGCTCTTGGTGTCAGGCCTGGAAGCCATCTTTTGCATTGGGCCTTCAGGCCTGCCACATTTACTTCTGTGGGAAACTGGGAGGGGGGATTGTATGAAGCATGGGTGATATGTAGGCAAAATAACATTCCTTTCTCAGAGAGTCAAGGACATCTTGCCCTGTATCTGGAGGGGTGTGACTGGGAGGCATCTCCAGTTGGGACAGTGTTTTGATTGGACCATGTGATGGATTTATGGATGCTGGACAGGGACTTGGACTTTCCTTTGGTGGGGAAAACCTGGAAGCTTTCACATTTGGGTTTTCCCAGATGTGCCAATATGACATCTCTAATAAAATGGAACTTTGAGGAACTTCAAGCCTCGGAGTTTTCTTTCATTGGGGGTGTTACTTGGAATCCTGACACTTGGTCATCTCACCGGGTTGTGGTTGCATTCCAGAAGTCTGTCCAGGTGAAAGGCTGTGGAGGATGGAACCGATTCTCTCCCACCGGAGGTGCTGCATATGGAACCCCGAGGAACCGTCCAATGCTCTTCCATTCAGAGCCAACTTGAATTACTTGAGAGCTGCCCAACATGGTCCCTTGTGATGGGATGAATACTGATGGCTCATTGTTTCTTTCAGCAGTGGGTAGGATCACGTCTGCACAGAGATGGGGGAAAAAAAACCTCTTTGAGAAGAAGCTTTAAGCCTAATGATGCACGTTTCAATCTGGGGACTGTATGTTAGAACTGTTGTGGCCTGCCAGCGGCCAGCAGAGCTGGTGGCAGACTCAGACAATGAGGAGATTGGGGAGGAACATGGGCCAGTCCTGAAGTCTGGGGAAGGCTCTGATGTGTGCTCTGCATCGGAGGCAGAGATGGGATGAGGACTGTCTGACAGTTGTCAGCTGCCTTTGGAGTCGGACATCGGTGGGGCAAAAGAAGTCAAGGACATCTTGCCTTGCACCCGGATGGCTGGAACTGGGAGGCATCTCCAGTTGGGACGGTGCTTTGATTGGACCATGTGATGGACATGTGGGTGCTGGGCAGGGATTTGGACTTTCTTTTGGGTGGGGAAAACCTGGAAACTTTCAGATTCGGGTTTTCCCAGATGTGCCAATATGACATCTCTAATATAATGAAACTTTGAGGAACTTCAAGCCTCGGAGTCTTCTTTCATTGGGGGTGTTACTTGGAACCCTGACACACAGCTTCTTTCAGTTGTTGGATGTTCATCTTTTCTACCAGCTTTGATGGGATCAAGACAGTGTGTTCTTTGCTTGCCCTTCTTCTTGATCCACTAACCATTCCTTCTTCAGCTCTGACTGGATGGTGGGGAATGGAAGGATTTATACTCCTTGCAGACAGCTGGTCATTTGCATTCTTTTAGAGGGTCATTGAGGCCACCCGGAGGTTTATCTGTGTCCTCAGGGTCACCTGAGTAGTGGAAATGGGTATGGAGCCTTCTTGGAACTGTTGAAAGGATTGTGTTGTAGACTGAAGATAGATGATGTTGTATCCCACCCCCTCTGTTGAGAGATGGCTGTTCGGTTTTGACTTGGATGGCCTCTTTGATCTCTCTTTCAAACCAGTGGTCCTCCCTGTCCAAAATGTGGACTTTGCTGCCTTCAAAAGAGTAGCCTCGTCTTTCAAATGCAGATGCTGAATCTTGTCCTGATGGGTTTGTTCTCCTTACTTGCTAAAAGGATGCAAATGACCAGCTGTCTGCAAGGAGTATAAATCCTTCCATTCCTCACCATCCAGTCAGAGCTGAAGAAGCTTCTTGGATGAGAAGTGAAACACCTCCAAAGAAAAGCCAGCAAGTTCAGTTGCCTCTTGATAAAAAAGCACCTTTGGGACAACCGTGACCTGGATGACTGAGAACCTCCATAGACTGTCACTTGGCACTGCAACATCTAATCCACGGATGAAATGTTCCCGGTTCGGACCGGATCACTTGATCCGGTAGCGATAGAGGCGGGTGGTTCGGAGAACCGGTAGCAAAAATCCCTGCCCCCCCCCCAATACCCAGCTGAGCTGCACAATCATCAGAGGCTTTTTTTTTTTACTTTTAAAAGCATTTTTTCTACAACCTCTTCGGCTGAAAAAATGCTTTTAAAAGTAAAAAAAAAAACCTCTGATGATCGTGCGGCTCAGCTGGGATCATCAAAGGCTTTTAAAAGAAAAAACCCTTTTTTTCTTTTGAATGCCTCTGATGATCCAAGCTGAGTTGCCTGATCGGCAGACACTTTTTTTTTCTTTTAAATGCCTCTAACGATCAGGCAACTCAGCTTGGATCGTCAGAGGCATTTAAAAGAAAAAAGTCTCTTATGTCAGGGGCCTGACAGGGGCCTTATGTGGTGGCCTGAGCACTCTGCCAGTGAAAACAGGCTCCCAAGCTCCACCTTTGACTGCAACGGCCTCCTGCAACCCTCTCCCAGCAAAAACGGAGCTTGCGAGGGTCGCACATAGATCTTGGAGCTTGCGAGGGTCACTCACTGGCAGAGGCACTCGGACCGATCCTTTGCTGTTTCCAGGGGGGTCCCACGGACCAGATCTAAGCACCCCGCAGGACAGATCTGGCCTCTGGACCTTGAGTTTGACACCCCTGATCTACTTGGTTGCATGCTCAGTTCCTGCCTTCATCTATGGTTTACATCTATGCCTTTGATTGTGGGCAGCATTATACTGTATTCACTCTTAATCTTCTATTCTTAACCAAACTTGGCATTGTTCAACAGCTGTAAGATCTATTGCTGTGCTGGTTTATTTTCACTGTGTCTCCTAGTTTTGTGTTTCAGGGAAAGCAAAGATTAGCACACCAAGTCTCCTTAACCTTTTGCTACGTACGCACCTTGCTTTCGATAGATGTAAGTAGCTGGCTCCTTGAGCAAAATACGACAGCGGTGGCCTTGTAGACTCAGGCTACAACTCTGTGTTTCTGGGTAGAACATGCATCGTGCTGCTGATGGCAACATTTCAAGGGTGGCCACTAGGCACAGGTTGTCCTTTGAACAAACTGTAAAGAAAGAAATGACCAACTGTGAATTTCACAGGCGGATAATATCTCAGGGGCTGCCACAGACAAGAGGGAGTCAAGCTATTCTCCAAAGCCCCTGAGGGCAAAAGAAGAAGCAATGGGTGGAAACTAATCAAGGAGAGAAGCAACTTAGAACTAAGGAGAAATTTCCTGACAGTGAGAACAATTAATCAGTGGAAAGATTTGCCTCCAGAAGTTGTGAATGCTCCAACACTGGAAGATTTAAAGAAGATGTTGGATAATCATTTGTCCAAAGTGGTGTAGGGTTTTCTGTCTAAGCAGGGGGTTGGACTAGAAGACCTCCAAGGTCTCTTCCAACTCTATTTTCAATGGTTAATTGTGAAGTTAAGCCTGTTTCTAAAGGAATCAAGCAGTTTCCCTTTATGTTGTGACAACCTAGCTGAGTGAACAGAGGAGGAGGAGGAGGAGAAGGAGGGGTGGGCTGCTATGGGTTCACCTGGGTTCGGGAGAACCCATAGCTAACGTTATGGCCGGTTCAGAGAACCTCCAAATCCCACCCCTGGCTGCTCCCACCCACCCTACCCCACCCCTCCCACCCCCGCTCCACCCTTCCCAGGAGTCTCCTCGTGGCTCATTTTGGATGCGAGGTAAGTGCAGGGCCCGCATGGAGGCTTAGGGAGGGGGAAGAACGGGCTTCCCGGAAGTTTCGGAAGGCCGGAAACGGGCCCATTTCTGGCCTCCAGAGCCCAGGGGAGGCAGTTTTCACCCTTCCGGAAGCTCGAGGAAACCCCTTCCCCCTGCCATGGTGCAGGAGGCCGACTAGACCACGCCCACCATGGCCACGCCCACCCAGCAACCCAGCAGAGAACCCGTTGGTGAAATTTTTGAAGCCCACCCATCCCTGAGGAGGAGGAGGATTTTCCAGATGAATTTCATATCATCTGTTTTATAAATGTTACAAGTTACAATATGTACTGTATATGTAATTTTGTCTTCGATTAAGAGAAACTTGTATGTTTTTCTTATATTTGTTTTAAATGTTTTTTTAAGAACGAATAAAGTTTGTTTTAAAATTTAAAATAAAATAAAATAAATAAATGTTACAAGTCTTACCCCCCCACCACCACCACCAAAAGGCAGGAAATAGGATCAAGCTATGAGCCTGCTTTTGAATTGTTAACGTCTGAGATAAGCTCAAAACAGAAATAGTGCCTTTGGATTAGTCCAGCCCTGAAAAGCTGAATCTAGAAGTTCTAGAAGTTCTAATGTCTGCTCTTGGCCATAGAGATGCCATCCTATAGACAGCAGTTTTCATTAGATAGAAAGAATCTATTTCATTCCTGCCCAGAAAATTTCAAAAATAATCAGGGCTTCCAGACACAGCTAAATAAATTTGTTTTTTGTTTTTTGTTTTTTTCTTTTCTTTTGCTGATTCGCTTTTAAAGTTGGGAAAAACTTCAAAAAGGCATCTAATGTGAAATATAAGCCATGGGATTCGGCCTCCAGTTTCTAATGGCTTTCTTAGAAGTTAGTAATTAAAACAATCACAGTAACTCCCTTCAAGTCTGTCCTGATTCTACCCTACTTCTATTTCCACATTATTTCCACACTTTGTTTAAAAAAACGGCACACTAATTCCAGTTAGTCAATTAGCAATGTAATTAATACAACTTGCATTTAAGAAGTCTGAGAGGCAGTTTGCTGTAGTGATGAACATAGCAAAGTAGAAACCAGGGATTCTAGTTCTACCTTAGGCAACTGAATGACCATGGGCCAGTCATTTTCTCTCAACCCAGCAAAGAAGGCAATGGCAAACCATGTTTGAAATCTGAGGGAAGAAGGAAGGGAAGGAAGGAAGCAAGGAAAAAGGAGGAAGGAAGGAAGGAAGGAAGGAAGGAAGGAAGGAAGGAAGGAAGGAAGGAAGGAAGGAAGGAAGGAAAAAGGTGGAAAGGAAGGAAGGAAGGAAGGAAGGAAGGAAGGAAGGAAGGAAGGAAGGAGGGAGGGAGGGAAGGAAGGAGCATCATTTTTGGAAAACAGGCCATCTTACCTGAGAGACAAAAATCTCGGATGGCAGCAAACTCACTGGAAGGATCTCTGCTGACCTGGATGACATCAAATTTAGAAATGGAAGGATCAATAATAGTGGAGGTCGTGTCCAAACGCTGCCATTTGTCCAAGGTCACTAAAAAAAAAAACAAAATGGGGAAATTCAACAGCAGAAATCTTTAGAACCATAATTTATATTTGTTGGAATACAAAATGAAATAAAGGATCAGAGGAGCCAAATAATCAGCGTGAGTCACAACAAAGTAAAATCATACCATTCTGTTGTCAAGAAATATGTGTGAATATTCTACTGAAGGTTATATTTATAGTTATAATTAATTACCATCTCTCTAATGGTCTGTAAATCTCCCTGGGTTATCATCCTTTTATTCAATCGTCTGTGTCGAAATGGGGCAAAAATTCACTTAACAACTGTCTTGTTTAGCAACGGAAATGTTGAGCTCTGTTGTGGTCATACGTCAAGGAGCAACTGTCATCTGGTCCCCAAGAAATGGGACTTCTGCCTTTGGGAAATGGTTAGAGACTTTCTCATTCTGCTAGAAATAGTTTAGAACCGTGATGGAGAACCTATGGCAAGCGTGCCACAGGTGGCACACGGAGCCATCTCTGCGGGCACGCGAGCTGTTGCCTTAGGTTGCCTTCACTGTGCATGCGCGCATGCCGGCCACCTGATTTTTGGCTGGGCATGCCCACGCCGCCCCTCCCCTCCCAGGAATCTCCACATGGCCCGTTTTGGATGCCAGGTAAGTACAGGGCTCATGTGGAGGCTCTGGGAGGGCGAAAAATGGGCCTTCCGGAAGTCCGGAAATGGGCTGTATTCGCCTTCCCCAGGCTCCAGGAAAGCCTCTGGAGCCTGGGGAGGGTGAAAAACAGGCCAATAGGACCTACCAGAAGTCCAGAAGTAGGCTGTTTCTGGCCTCCGTAGGCTTCAGGGAGGCCTGCTAGGCCCAAAACAGGGCACGGGAGAGGGGCATGTGCATGTGCAGCGGGGCGGGGCATCGCAGCGTGGGGCACGCGGGGGGGCATTGCATTATGGGTGGTGGGCATGCGCAAACACGACCCTCCCCCCCCATATTCTCCCAGCTTTTGGCACACGATGGCAAAAAGGTTTGCCATCACTGCCCATCCAATCTCTTTGAACTTCAGATTTGGTAGAACATTTTTTTTAAGGCTGCTGCTTCCTGCTATAGGCATGATTTCAAAGAAAGTAAATCATGGTTAACATCAGCTCCAATCTACTGTCTTCTCCGGAATGTACAAAAATTAAACAAACCTCTTGGTTTTATTTCTCATTGCATATTTGTTTTTCAAAAGCCACACTTTTTAATAGTTGGATTTAAAAACAAAAACAGAAGAGGGATTTTACAGACTCTCGGTGGGGGTTTTTGTCATAAAAAAAACAACAACCGAAGTGGAGCCTTTCCAGGGATAGGAATTTAAGAAAAGCAGTTTAAACAATAATTACACATCAATTTTCCGCAGTCTGAGTTGCCAGTTCCAACAGAGTAGAAGCTATTTGTCTAGCTCCAGACCCAAATCTGAAAATGACTACTTATGCTCTTAAAAAGAAAAAAAGAAAAGAAAAGACAGACAACCTTTGTTTTGGATCCAATGTAAGCCGAAGATGTCTGGACTATCTTGCTGATTTTAAAGGATATTTGGTTTGGGATAATAGATCACTCACAGACCCTTGTGCTGACACCATCAGCATACAAGGATTGTTTCCTTATTTATTTAAATAAAGGTTATTCTTATTTTTATTTATTGAAAGAGTTATAAATCCTTCGTAATTTAAAGATTTATAAATCCTTAGTAAGGCCACACCTGGAATACTGCATCCAGTTTTGGTCACCACGCCACTACTACAAAAAGACTTTGGAAATAGTGCAAGGAGCAACTAAGACAGGGGTGAAATCCAGCAGGTTCTGACAGATTCTGGAGAACCGGTAATGGAAATTTTGAGCAGTTCGGAGAACCAGCAAATACCACCTCTGGCTGGCCCCAGTGGGGTGGGAATGGAGATGTTGCAATATCCTTCTCCCAGGAGTGGGGAGGGAATGGGGATTTTGCAGTATCCTTCCCCTGGAGTGGGGTGGGAATGGAGATTTTGCAGTATCCTTCCCCTGGAGTGGGGTGGGAATGGAGATTTTGCAGTATCCTTCCCCTGCCATGTCCACAAGCCATGCTCACCAAGCCACACCATGCCCACCAAGCCACGCCCACAGAACCAGTATAAGGTTCCCTGCTTGAGCAGGGGGTTGGACTAGAAGATCTCCAAGATCCCCAGCTCTATTCTGAGTGATTGATATTTGAGCAAGTTTTGAAACTTTGTCTTCTGTTACATCGCTTCTTCAGTTTAACAATCTCTGTAGTAAAGGTAGTCCTTGACTTACAACCACAATTGAGACCAGAATTCCCATTGCTAAGCAAGCAGTCGTTAAGTGAATTGTGCCGGACCTTATGACAACAACTTTGGTCACAGTTGTTAAGTGAATCTTCTACATTGTAATTAGCAACAAGAAAGCAATAAGAAAAGCACTGTTTTATTGGAGACAGAAACACAAGTTTTAAATTTCCTTCTGTCTGGGCTGCAGTTCAAGGAAACTGCTCTCCTGTAGCTTTCTTTCCACAGAAAAGGTTTTATTTACTTATTTTTAATTAACCGTTCATCTCCTGAATTCATTTGTGAATAAAATGTTCCGTTCCGTTTGAAGCCAAAAACATAGTGCAAACTCTTAAGCAAACACAATGCAGTTTAGAAAACTACAGGTAATCCTTGATTTATGACCACAATTGAGCCCCAGTTTTCCATTGTTAAGCAAGGCAGCCATTAAGTGAGTTTTTCGTCCTTTTTGTCACAGTCGTTAAATGAATCGCTGCGGCGGTTAAGTGAATCATGTAATCATTAAGCGAATCTGACTCCCCTCCTGGATTTTGCTTGTTGGAAGTGGCTGGGAAGGTCACAAATGATGATCACATGACCCAGGACAGTGCAACAGTCATAAGTACACGCGAGTTTCCAAACACCTGAATTTTGATCATGTGACCATGGGGATGCTGCAATGGTCATAAGTGTGAAAACCAATCATAAGTACACTTTTTTCAGTGCCACTGTGACGTCAAACCATTATTAAACAAGTGGTTGTAAGTCGAGGACCATCTGTATAGAAAATAATCCATCCCCCTCCTCAAATAATCCCATAAAATTCTGACTCTGTCCAAATACATGTCTCAGGATTGCCGGGTTTGCATTGCGCTCCTAAAAGAGGCAAGTGACTTCACCTATAATAATGTTAGCATTTCGTAAAAATGCACAGTTCGTATCTTTTATGCAAAGATGATACAACGTGCATATTGTATGTTGTCGTTGTGGTTTATGGAAGAGACTTACGGCTCCTCCTAGAGCAGGGCTCGGCAACTTTAAACACTTAAAGAGCCACAAAAGTCCTAACCAGAAGCCCCCCAGTTCAATTCTGGAGCCGACCGGAAGTCCAGTTCCCCCACCATAGAGTCTCCTTCTAGTGCAGCATCCTTTTTCCTCTACCTGTCCTAACCAAAAGCCCTATCAATTGTGGAGCCGACCGGAAAACCTTGCCATAGAGTCTCCTCCTGGCACACCGTGCTTCCCCCGCCTCCCACCAACCGGAAGCTTCTTTCAAAATTGTGGCGCCAACCGGCAACAGGGAGCCAAAGGAGAGGAATGAAAGAGCCACATGTGGCTCCAGAGCCACGGGTTACCAACCTAGAGCAACCTTTAGATTTCCTGGTTCTCAAATCAATGATCCTTCCAGCCACAAAATTGTCGCACACCATGATCTAAAGATGGTTCTCCACCTTTGTATAAAATGTTGAGTTTTATACAGCAACTAAGCAACTCTTGGATCATTTTCACCTGGTAGAGAAGTTCCCGTCTTCCAGTCAGACCACACTTGGGTCATCCCAGTGTCACTTGGATCAATTTTTTTTTCATTGCATAATTATAATCCTCTGCATCCAAATACTCCTGAATCTTTTATTGTTAAATTACAGGATCTCTAGGGGTGAGTTTAGCTTTCCAGATTTTTTTTTTTTTTTTTACTAAGGACAGGAAGAGAGAGAAGGATGGGTGTTGGGAAAATGAGAAGAATGTCTGCTATAGCGATTTGACAAGTGAGATTCGCTCAAAATAAGCTAAAACCCAGCCTAATGCAAAGCGAAAGACAGCCTGGATTATAGCCCTGACTCCTATTACTGCCCCTTGATTCTGAAAGAAACACTGTAGGTTTGTGCTCGTGTGCACACACACAACACAGGAAACGCCAAGCTCACCAAAGCTGTCAGGCAGGTAAGCAAATAAATAAAAATTGGAAGTCTGAGCCAGAATAGTAAGGAATGGATTTACTTCTTTAATGCTGTGGATTATAATCTGCAAAGATCGTACCAGACTGTTTTCTATTGGCAATAGATTGAGTATGATTTAACTTTTATCTCAATTGCAGAAATAAGATACTATAAACTAAACCAGGTATGCGCAAAGTGTCCCAGCTCCATTATAACATTCTTTTCTTCTACATAGTTTAAATCAGGGGTGAAATGCTACTGGTTTGGACTGGTTCAGGAGAACCGGTAATAAAAAATGCTACCAGTTCAGGCGATCCGGTATTTCTGACGATCAGCTGTGACGCGCAATTTATATAAGCTAGAATCATCAGGTTTCCTGCTTTCTAGCTAATCTAAATCGCGTGGCACAGCGGATTCTTCCCCCTCTCACTGTTCTACTTACCTTTGCAGACTCGGAAGGCTTCAAAATGTTCCCTTTTTTAGCATGGCATGAACATGCCTCAGGCGCACATGCGCGCAAATTGCACGCTTGGTAACAGACTCACAGAACTGGTAGCAGACTTCAGAGGATTTCACCGCTGGCTTAAATATTTTATTCTTACACATACTGGTAGTCCTTGACTTACAGCAACAATTGGGACGGGAACTTCCATCAATAAGCAAAGCGGTTTTTCAATGAATCATTTAAATTTTATGACCTTTTTTTTTTTGTGCGGCCATTAAGTGAATCATAGAGTTGTTAGGCAAATCTGGGTTCCCCCATTGACGTTGCTTGTCAGAAGCCAGCTGTGAAAGTCACAACTGGCAATCAGGTGACCCTGGGACACTGCAACTGTCATAAGTACATGCCAGTTGCCAAGCTTCTCAATTTTGATCACGTGATCACGGAAACACTGCAATGGTCATAAACACAAGGACGGTTGTAAGCAGTGGTGGGATTCAAATAATTTAACAACCGGTTCTCTGCCCTAATGATGTCTTCCAACAACCAGTTCACCAAACTGCTCAGAAAGTTAACAACCGGTTCTCCCAAAGTGGTGCGAACTGGCTGAATCCCACCACTGGTTGTAAATTACTTTTTATAGCACTGTTGTAACTTTGAATGGTCATTAAACAAATGGTCATAAGTCAACAATTACCTATACCTAAACTAGACCTCCGGGTAACTAGGTAGATCTTTGTGATCCCACTGTGAACAGTGATATATCTCCCTTGGTGTCTATTGTATTGCCCTAGATTTTCCATTTAAAAAAATGAAAAGCTAACATGCTACAAAGTGCATAGTGTCTGAAGGACTAACTTCGGACACTATATTTACTCTTTGTAATTCTTCCAAGCCACAGGCATCTTAAACAACCTAAAAGTGATGGGTAGGTGGCTGGGACTCAGTGCTTTTTTAAAGGTCCATCTGTACGCAAAAAAGACACAGTGAAGTTGGGATGGTGGACAGAATTCTGAGGAATTAAAGGGAAAAGTAGAAAGCAACATCCCGATTTTCCTTCTGGTAAATGAAAACTCGAGAGAGGTTTCCAAATTTCTCAAAGACATCTACCAAGCCAAAATGAAGGGAGGTCCCCAAATAGAATTTTGGGGAACTTAAATGGATCAAAAATCAATGTTCTGGCCCATCGCCTGATGGAGATAGGAATATCAGCCCGGCATCTTCTAGCTGGGCCATCACTAAACTTCTAATGTTGACTAGAACTTGTGGAAGTTGAAGATCTGAAGGACTATAGAGAATCTCAGTCATCCAGGTCGTGGTTGTCCCAAAGGTGCTTTTTTCAGGAGGCAACTGGACTTTCTTGTTTTTTCTTTGAAGACATTTTGCTTCTCATTCAAGAAGCTTCTTCAGCTCTGACTGGATGGTGAAGAATGAAAGGATTTGCAAGGAATATAAAATCCTTCCATTCTTCACCATCCAGTCAGAGCTGAAGAAGCTTCTTGAATGAGAAGTGAAACGTCTTCAAAGAAAAAAACAAGAAAGTCCAGTTGCCTCCTGTTAAGGCACCCTTGGGACAAGATCTGAAGGAGTATCACTTTGGAGAACGCTGCTGTACAAGATGATTTGCAAACAGCTTTACCTGTCAAGATGAGATGTCTGATGCAATGCTCTATGGCCATGATGATGAACCTATGGCACACGGAGCCATATTGGTGGGCATGCGAGCTCAGCTCTGTTTTCGGGCCTTCTGGGCCCACCAGAAGTAGGAAAACAGGCTGTTTCCAGCCTCCGGAGTGCCTCGGGTGGATGGGGAAGGCCGTTTTCGCCCTCCACAGGTTCCTAGAAAGGCTCTGGAGCCTGGGGAGAGCAAAAAATGAGCCTTCCGGTCCCACCAGAAGTTGGCAAATGGGCTGATTCCGGCCTCCCCAGGCTCCTAGAAAGGCTCTGGAGCCTGGGGAGGGTGAAAAACGGGCCCATCGTGCCATCACATGCCAAAAGCGGGGGGAGTGCGGGGGGGTCGTGCACGCATGCGTGGGAGGGCGGGGCGCATAGAATTATGGGTGTGGGCACACACATGCGCAACACCACCACCCCCGCACTACCCCACTTTTGGCACATGATGGCAAAAAGGTTAGTCATCACCGCTCTATGGGCTTACACAGAAGATTATTCCACTGAATTTTGTGGACTTTTGACCCAGGAATTCATTCATTTGACCAGAGGTGGTATTCAGCCGGTTCGGACCGGTTCACCCGAACCGGTAGCGGTGATCACGAGTGATCCTGCCCACCCACTCCAGTGCTATGCCTTCCTATTTAGACACGTTTTTGAGGCCGGGTGCATGCACGGAAGGTGCGCGCATGAAGCGAGTGTGCACACTGCGAACCAGTGGTAACAATATCTGAAACCCACCACTGATGTGGACTTCAACTCCCAGAACCTTCAAGCTGCCAAGGTTGAGAAACACTGCTACAGGGACAATGAACTGAACCAGGGGTGGGCTTCAAAAATTTTAGCAAATGGTTCTCTGCCCAGTTGCTGGGTGGGCATGGCCATGGTAGGCATAGCCTACCAATACAAAATTTAAAATCAATTAAAAGAATTATACAGCTTTGGCCCACAATTTAAAACAATCCAATTAAACCCAATTTACACTTAAAAAGTTAAAAAGAGCTAAAAAGGGGGGGGGGGGGTTTCAAGCCAGCCCTGCTTGATGGAAAAGAAATATTTTTAGGGCACGGCGAAAGGCGTGGAAATCTGGTATCCTTCATATCTCCGGGACAAATCGTTCCAGAGGGCAGGTGCTGCCACAGAGAAGGCCCTCCCCCTGGGGGTCGCCAGCCGACATTTCCTGGCTGATGGCACTCTGAGGAGTCCCTCTCTGTGGGAGTGTACTGGTCGGTGGGAGGCTATCGGTGGCAGAAGGCGGTCTCGCAAATACCCAGGTCCGATGCCATGGAGCGCTTTAAAGGTGGTGACCAACACCTTGAAGCGCACCCGGAAGACCACTGGAAGCCAATGCAGCTCGCGCAGGAGAGGCATCACATGGGAGCGCCCTCTTGCTCCTATAATCCCCCACGCAGCGCATTCTGCACCAGTTGGAGCCTCCGGGTGCTCCTCAAGGGGAGCCCCATGTAGAGAGCATTGCAGTAGTCCAGGTGGGAAGTGATGAGCGCCTGAGTGACTGTGCGTAAGGAGTCCCGATCTGGAAAGGGCCGCAACTGGCGAATCAGGCGGACCTGATGAAAATATCAACTGCTTTTCCATTTCATCTGGCATTGCCATGCAGAACAGAGTTGAGATTGCTATTGTTCATCACATTTTCAAAAAAGGGGAAAAAAAAATAAAGAAAAGAAGGCATATTTTTTTTTTGTCTATTTCATCCAAAGCAATTAGCTTTCAGAGATCGAACTGCAGGAGCACCATAGCAAAGGATTTTCTCTGAAGAAATCCTAGCAGATCGTATTTATTTTCCTGAACCTGTTACACACAAGTATATCTGCCAGTCTTGCTGGAGACGTGAGACTACTGTACGACAATATGTACCACTTTCCTGAAATCTTTGGCGGGTAATAACTATAATCAGACCGTGGCACTTTCCTCTACCCACCAAGCTATCATTTGAAAGAAAGAAGAAACCAGACAACGTTGAAAATCAAAGCACACCAGATGTTTATCTGGATGTTAAAATAGGGAGCTTCTAAATAGGGCAAAGCCTTCCCCTTCCAAATCAGCAGTTTCAAACCACAGCAATCCCATAATAAGTTTCCATTGCTCCACATTCCATGGTCCATTTGAGATTGTAGTCCTGAGTAACTTCCGCTGAATGAGCTTTAAAGATGCAATTGTTGCTAATTGGAAAGTTTTCCCAGTTGACCTAAAGGTACTTTTTCAAGAGGCAACTGGACTTTCTTGTTTGTTTGGGGGTTTTTTTGAAGCAGTTTCACTTCTCATCCAAGAAGCTTCTTCAACTCTGGCTAGATGGTGGGGAATGGAAGGATTTATACTCCTTGCAGACAGCTGTCAATTGCATTCTTTTATAGAATCATGGAGGCCACCTGGAGGTTTATCTGTGTCCTCAGGGTCACCTGAGTAGTGAAACTAAGGAGTTTCAACAGTTCCAAGAAGGTTCCACACCCATTTGCACTACTCAGGTGACCCTGAGGACACAGATACACCTCCAGGTGGCCTCAATGATTCTCTGAAAGGATGCAAATGACCAGCTGTCTGCAAGGAGTATAAATCCTTTCATTCCCCACCATCCAGTCAGAGCGGAAGAAGCTTCTTGGATGAGAAGAGAAACCTCTTCAAAGAAAAACCAGGAAGCTGTGGAAGTTCAAATCCCAATTGTGGTCATAAGTCAAAGATTTCCTGCACCTGTCCTTCTCCTAGTTCTCAGGAACCTGAAACTCAATTATCTCCCATTGACTCAAGATCTGTTTTCCTTACCTTTTTCTTGATTTTCCGGTAAAGGAACGGGTGGACACACGCGGGGCACAATAGCTATGAGGAGAAGAAGAAAAAAAGAGACCACTTTCATTAACAGAAACAAGGATTCACGGAACACTTAAAAGAACAGAGCATGGTTAGAAAAGCAAAATCAAGATGGCAGCCACAATGGTGTGATGGAACCTCTGCCTATTGTTGTTATTTTTTTAAAAAATATGTGTAACAAACACACCCTGTGGAGATCTCAAGAAAGCCTTGTTATCTTGCCATAGGATATAAAGAAGATGTCAAGTGAAGACCATCCGGTCATGAATGGTGTGAATGAGTTTTTAATGTTTTTAATATTTTTAATTTTTAAATGTTTTTTATAATGATTTTTTAAAATGTATTGTGAGCTGCCCTGAGTCTTCGGAAAGGGGCGGCATATAAATTGAATAAATTAAATTAAATTAAATTAAATTAAATTAAATTAAATTAAATTAAATTAAATTAAATTAAATTAAATTAAATTAAATTAAATTAAATTAAATTAAATTAAATTAAATTAAATTAAATTAAATTAAATTAAATTAAATTAAATTAAATTAAATTAAATTAAGAAAATTAGGAAAAAGGCAGTTTGTTTAGTAACCGTTCAAAGTTACAACGGCACTGAAAAAAGTGACTTATGACTGCTTTTCACACAACTGTTGCAGCATCCCCATAGTCACATGATCAAAATTCAGATGCTTAGCCACTGACTCATATTTATGACGGTTCCGGAGTCAGGGAGATTACTTTTTGCCACTTTCTGACAAGCAACATCAATGAGTTCAAACATCAAACACCTACGATCTGGAACGAGCTCCCCCCAGAGATACGGAGGATCCCGGATCTTCGCACCTTCCGTCACGCGCTTAAAACGTTTTTATTTCATCAAGCTGGCCTGGCCTAAATCATCTCCTCTTTTAAATTTAAATTTTAAACATAAATTTTAATCTGTTTAATTATGGGGTATTTTAAAATTCAGCCTAAATTATTTAATTTGTTTTCATTTATTTTAGATTTTGTATTTCCTGTGTTTTATCGTCTGGCTGTTCACCGCCCTGAGTCCTTCGGGAGAAGGGCGGAATAGAAATTTAATAAAATAAAAATAAATAAATAAATAAATAAATAAAATAAAATGAGGAAGCCAGATTCACTTAACAACCGTGCTACTAACTTAACAACGGCAGGGATTCACGTAACACACTGTGGCAAGAAAGGTCGTGAAATGGGGCAAAGCTCGCTTAATAAATGTGTCACTTAGCGACATAAATTTTGGGCTCAGTTGTGGTTGTAAGTCAAGGACCCCCTGTAGAATGATTTCTCTTGCTTTAGAACAGGGGTCCGCAAACTTGGCAGCTTTAAGACTTGTGGACTTCAACTCCCAGAATTCTCCAGCATAGCATAGCTGGCTGGAGAATTCTGGGAGTTGAAGTCCACAAGCCTTAAAGCTGCCAAGTTTGAAGACCTCTGCTTTAGAAGATATTCTACCTCTTGGTAGTTCAGAAAGACTCTATCATTTGCAGATAGGATTTGATAATAGCTTGCTACTTAAGCAGAACAAATTGCCAAGGGTGGGCTGTTGGGGGTTCACATGGGTTCAGGAGAACCTCTAGCTAAAATTCTGTGCAGTTCGGAAAACCCCCAAATCCCACTCCTGGCTGGCCCCTCCCATCCCGCCCCTCCCCCCCAGGGGTCCCCACGCGGCTCGTTTTGGATGCAAGTAAGTGCAGGGTGCACACAGAGGCTCAGGGAGGGTGAAAAATGGGCCTACCAGAAGTTCGGGAAGGCCGGAAATGGGGCCATTTCCAGCCTCCAGAGGGCCTCCAGAGCCTGGGGAGGCCATTTTCACTCTCCCGGAGACTTGAGGAATACCTCTGGAGCCAGGGAGGGCAAAAATACCCCCGCCCCGCTGTGGTGCAGGAGGCCAAATAGGCCACGCCCACCATAGCCACGCCCGCCTACCAACCAGCAGAGAACCCCTTGCTAAAAATTTTGAAGCCCATCCCTGCTTATTGCTCAACACAACTTACCAATTCCCAAGAAGATGAAGAAACTATAAACATTATTTTGATTAAAATACTGATGCCTGTTGAAAAAAAAAGCCATCTGCAGGCTGAATTCACACTCCCTGGGCAAGAGTTGAGCAGGGTTCAGATGCAAAATGTAAAACTTCTTTCTGTTCCAGATTGGCTGTGCCTTTTGGGACTGTAAGTATTTACTGTCTCTGCTTAAATAATCGGTTGCATATGTACCCAACGCAGTATGGAATACTTTCCCGCAGGCTCAAGCAGCAACTAACCTGCTATTAAACAGGATTAGATTTTCTAGTACAATTTTTTAAAAAATAAGAAAACCTCGTAGATTTTCTGATACCATTAAAAAGCAAAGTTGGAGCTATGTATACGTGTCTTATTATGCAGCTACATACTATATGTAGGAACGTATGCTATACGGAAGTGTAATTCAGATTTTTTTTGGCTTACATGCCATCAAAAATGGCAATCTGTCTAGGATCACATCTGGCAATCTGTTCAAAACACACATTGCAGGAAAGATGAAACATCTGGAAGGAATTTATCTTACATCTGGACCCTCTACCTATTTTGGCTAGAGTTCTTATTTCTCGTTCTCCTTTTTGGGGGGGGTGGGGGGTCCTTAAAGTAAGGAAGCGTGTGGGAAAGATGTGGAGGATTTTCCAGGCAGGATAAATAAGAATATGTGGCTTTCATTACTGAAAATAAAAGACTGCCTTGAATCCTAAAAACAAGAAAAGCAGAACTCTGGCAAGTGTTTTCTGGCAAATGTCTTAAGGATGGGTGGATTGCAAATTTCTGCCATCTCCTCCATAAGGTTTCCCTATCCAGCAGTGGAGGGAAAATAAAAATAATTTAACAACCGGTTCTCAGCCCTAATGACCAGCTGGGTGGGTGTGGCCACAGTGGGCGTGGCCAGTGGGTGTGACAGGCAGCACTCGGCTTCCTGCACTCCCTTGGGAGCAAAAATGGGCCGCGGGGGGGATGCGCCGCTCCCCCATGTCCCGTTTTGGGCCTAGTAGGCCTCCCTGCAGCCTCCTGGGAACGAAAATGGGCTGTAGGGGGGCCACGCCACCCCCTGCCCCGTTTTGGGCCTAGGAGGCTTCCCTGAAGTCTCCAGGGAGCGAAAACGGACCGGGGGGGCATGCCACACACACACACACACACAAACACCGCCCTGGTTTGGGCCTAGTAGGCCTCCCTGCACTTACCTGGGAGCCAAAATGGGGTGCAAGGGGACTCCTGGAAGGGGTGGGATGGGGAGGGGCCAGCCAGCAATTTAACTACTGGTTCGCCCGAACCGGCCTGAACTGGCTGAATCCCACCACTGCTGTCTAGTCTTATTCAACTCAAGGGCCAGTGTTCATCTCTGTTTCTTAGCTGAGGGAGTTAGCATTGTCTGAAGATACTTCCATGGTCCTCTGACCAGCATGACTACACATCTAGGCACACAGAAGGCTGTTACCTCCCTACTGAAGGGGTACCTATTTTTCTACTCGCATTTGCATGCTTTCAAACTGCTAGGTGACAGGACCTGAGGCAAGAACGGGAGCTCACCCCATTGCATTGTGCTCGGGTCTCAAACCCGAGTTGTTAGCTTTCCGTGTCTTTAACAGCTGAGCCAACAGCAGCTCCATCTTCTCCGTACTCTTCAGCTAGCAATTGAAAGAGATCTATGCATGGAGAGATCCTGACCGAAGATGATGAATGGACATGAACATGTCTATGTACATGGATAGTCTTCTGGTTATGACATATGGACGTGAATGTGTACATTCTCAGTTTCAATCCAACATGGTTATTTACTTTATTTTATTCTATTTACTTGTTAAGTTCATTTGCCCTCTGCATCGCCCTGGGGTTATTCTAGGCGGCTTGCGATAATAAAAATGAAGAAAAATGGCATGAGTGTAAACAGAAGAGAAGTAAAATAATAGAGCAATCAAATAAACAATAACAAAGGAACGCAGCAAGAATAAATAAAGCCCTGGAGGTGCAGTGGTTAGAATGCAGTATTGCAGGCTAACTCTGCCCACAGTCTGGAGTTCGATCCTGATGGGCTCAAACTTGACCCATCCTTCCATCCTTCTGAGGTTGGTAAAATCAAGAATCAGATTGTTGGGGGAAGTATTCCAGTATTTCAGAGGTTACCATAAAGGGGAGGGGGTCAACCTACTGTATTTACCAAAGCACCAGAGGGCAGAACAAGAAACAATGGATGGAAACCAATCAAGGAGAGATTTGGTACTCACAGGATTTCTGATACCAGCCGAAGGGATGCACCTTGGCCTCAGTTTCCAGAGACGTACAAGGAGAAATCTGCCAATCACTTCTTAATTCGTCACTGCAGGTTTGAATTCCCAAACTGCCCAGAGTCAAACACAAGATCTTGCTGTCTGAAATGGGAAAAATAGTGATGGTTGTCATTATTTTTCTATAAATGTCTATAGATGATTGGCATTTTTAAATAATCCAATATAAACACATTGAAAGAAATAACAACATTCTAGTTGATAGAGAGATGGCTTGCTGTCATAAAATTAGCAGCGTCATAAAATTAGCAGCGTAACCTGGCAGCCAGAAAAAAAAATGGCAACGCATTTGGAACAACCAACATGTTTTAGCAAAAATGTCATAAAGTCGAATCATGTATTCTTCCTCCTTAATTTTTAAGCCCCTTATTTCCTGATCTTCCCTAATTTTCATTATAGGAGTTTCAAGTGATAAAATAAATAGAAGAGAAAGGGGACACCCTTGCCTAACCCCTTTTGTAATATCATTTTTTTCTGTCAACCCCTCATTTATTAACTGTATCTGGTTGACTTGAAAATGACTTGGTCGTAAGTGCGAGGACTGGTCGTAAGTGCGAGGATCTTCCAGAAATGACTCTGTCCAGATAGCCATGCCCACCTAGTCACATGACCTCCAAGCCACACCCACAAAATAAGCCACGCCCACAGAACCGGTAGTAAAAAATTTAGAACCCACCCCTGCCCCCCACCTAATATTTACAAATAACTGAACTGCTGAGATTCTTTTAGGATTCCAGGATTCCCTGTAGGATGTATTATTCACATTGCCCAGCCAAATACAGGTAGTCCTCAATTTACAACGGTTCTGTTGCAATATTTTCAGGATCAGACTCAATAAAGATAATAGAAGTTATAGGTTTAAATATAATTCTCTTTAATCATAATAGGCATTCTATATTCGCTGAATATTCAAGATAGAAGCAAGGAAAATGGGGAGGATGGCTCCTTTTATATACAAGGGGCGGAGCCAGGAATGGGAGTGGTAAAATATGAATACATTAAAGCTCAAGTAATAAGTTAACCCCTGATGTTCCATATATACATTATTTACACATTAGAGAATAAGGCATTTACATCTGACAAATCCCCCTCTAAATGCCGGTTCGTTATACAACACCAGTTACATTCAGATTCAGGACAATATAATACATATAATTTAGAAGTTAAATATTTGTGTTGTTTAGAAGGTAAGGGTTTTGTTAATATGTCAGCTAATTGTTCAGAAGTATCACAATGTATTGCTTTGATGAATCCGTCTTGAGATAGTTGTCTCACGTGCTTAAATTTTATATCAATATGCCTGGACCTTTGTCCAATTGCATCGGATCTAGAAATTTCAATGGCCGCTTTATTATCTTCATGCATAATAAATGGTAAAGTAGGTTTCTTCCAAACATCTGTGATCAAATCATTGAACCATACAAGGTTATTTGCAGCTTTAGACAAGCAAACATATTCTGCTTCTGTGGTAGAGGTGGCTACCAGTTCTTGTTTACCAGTATACCAGTAAACTGGACAATCGTTCAATAGAAAAACATAACCAGAGGTACTCCTTCTGCATGATGTATCACCAGCCCAATCTGCATCAGCATAACAAGTAATTTTTGGTTCTTTGTCATTATTGGGTTCCAATATTAAACAAAAATCTAATGTACTTTTCAGATATCTTAAAATTCTTTTGACAGCTTCCCAATGATACAAGGTTGGTTTGCTAACATATCTTGACAATAAATTGAGAGGTAATGCAATATCTGGCCTAGTCCAATTAGATATATAAAGGAGTGAACCTATAACTGATCTGTAAAATGTGTTGTCTTTAAACTCAGGGGAAGATTCATCATTGTTTCTAAGAAAATCAGTTTGCATAGGTGTGTCACATGTTTTGGCATTATTTAAGTTACATTTGTTTAGGAGTTCAATGATTTTATCTTTTTGAGTAAGTTTGAATCCCCTTTTTGTTTTGTTAATTTGTACACCAAGGTATTTATTCACTCTACCTAGTGATTTCAATGAGAAGTGTTCGTTTAACTTATTTACAAAGATTTCCCTGCTCTCTTTATGCTTTCCAATATATAAAATATCATCCACATAAATTAATACAAATTCAATATGATCATTACTCTTTTTTACAAAGAAACAGTTATCAGCAGTGGTGGCGTTGAAATCCATGGTCTTTAGTACTTTTACCAAACAATCGTACCATCTTTTGCCAGATTGCTTCAATCCGTACAGACTCTTATTTAGTAACCAAATTTCGTTCTTATTAGTGTATTGACTGTGTGGTGCTCTTACATATATTTCCTTATCTAATTTTGCATGTAAGTATGCAGTCTGTATGTCATATTGAAACACGTCTAGATTGAGTGCAGATGCTACTACAAGAGCTGTTTTGACACTCTCTGTTCTCACTGTGGGTGAATATGTGTCAGTATAGTCTTCTGGATATTTTTGTGCATAACCTTGTGCAACTAGTCTGGCCTTGTATAAGGTATTACCTCCTTCTAAATTCTTAATTTTATAAATCCACCTGGTACCTATAATTGTTTTATCCTTAGGTGCGATCGCAGGTGTGAATACATTTAATCCTTGTAAACTTTTCATTTCTTTTTCCATAGCTAGTTCCCATTTTTCTCTTTCTTCACGGGGAAGTTTCAATACTTCCTCATATGTATTAGGTGTTATTTGTTCTCCATCCATATGCATAATATAATCTTTGTATTTACTTGGTATTTGGTTTCTATTATTTCTAATATTTCTTTCAGGTTTGCTATGGTTGTCATGCAAATATCTGGCTTCCTTTTTTGTTAATGTGTCTGTCTTTATTTTATGCTGACTATTTGTCCAAGTTTTGGTTTTGTTCTTACTTTTGTTAATATTTTGATTTTCTGTTGTTCCTTCCTCGCAAGATATATTATCTTTGCTTTTATTAGGAAAAATTTCATTAAGGTGCAACTTAGACCAATTGGCCTGCTCATGAAACACAGCTGTTCTGGATACTATAAATTTGTTATTATTATCGATGAATCTGTACCCTTTGGTTCCAGTTTCGTATCCCATGAATCTTAATCTCCTGGATACGTTTTCTCCCTTTCTCCTCAATTGTTTAGGTATGTGCACGTCTGCAGTAACTCCAAATATGTGCATGTGTGCTAATTTAGGTTTTCTATTGTACATCACCTCATATGGTGTCTTATTCACAATACTGGACCATGTTCTATTTTGAGTGTAATTTGAATAATGTAAGGCTTCTGACCAAAATTGTTTGCCTAAACCAGCATCCTCTAATGTGCATCTAATCATGGTTTGTAGTGTGGAGTTCTTTCTCTCTGCAATCCCATTTTGAAAGGCAGAAAATGGATTGGACGTGAAATGTAGCATCCCTCTATCCTTTAACCATTGGGAGAATTCTTTAGACATGAATTCACATCCCCTATCTGTCATAATTTGTTTTATTCTGATATTATGTTGTGTTTCTATGCGTTTGTAGAATTCCTTAAATTTCTGAAAGGTTTCATCCTTGTGCTTTAATGTGTAAACAAAACCATAGCGACTGTAATCATCCACTATTGTTAGGAAGTAACGTTTTCTATAGGTAATTGATGGAGTTAATGGACCAACTAAGTCCATATGTACCAAATCAAAAATATTGTTAGTTGATCTGTTAGATTTTTTTGGTCTAGGACTGGTTTTTAGTTTGGTGGATTTACATACTGAGCATTCTAAATAATTTTCACAATTTTTTATTTTTACACCTTCTGCGTGTTCAGTCATTTTTTGTACTACAGGAAAGCTTGCATGTCCTAACTTCCTATGTAAGATATGAGCACACTCATCATGAATTGGTTTACCTATTTTTGGTTTCTTCTCATTGTGTGTATTTTTGTTATCATGAGTTATTTTACATTCATCATTGTCACTGTTACTGACATTTTCATCATCTGCTTCAATACAATCTTCCATATTTGAATCAATGTTATGTAACCATCTTTCTTTGGTTATCAGATAGGGTAGACCCCCTTTTATCATCACAGTACCTACATTTGTTTTGTTCTTTTCTATAGTTGCTTTCCCCTTTGAGAAAACTATATTGATGTCAGATTCTCTGCTTAGTTTTATAGCACTTAGTATGTTGTGAGGTATTTCTGGGATTAATAATACCCCCTCTATTTTCCCTAAACCAGGCAAGGTCACATTTCCTCTGCCTAATACTTGAACCTTTTCTTGATTAGCTACCTTTATCACAAACTTATCTTCTGTAAATGAAGATAATATACTTTTGTTATTAGTGGTGTGATTTGTTGCACCAGAATCAATAAGCCAATTATTGTTCTCATCTTGTTGTGTTTTGGTGCTGTCTTGTTTATTTAGCCCATTTAGTGACCCAGATTTTCTCTCTTCTGAATTTTCTCTACCCCCTCTACTTTCTCTGTAGTTTGGTGGACTTCTATATTTGTGTCTATCTGTGGAAGATTGTCTGTAATTGTATTTGCTCCTATATTCTGGCCTATGTCTCTCCCTTGGGACTTTGGGACAGTCTCTTCTACTGTGTTCCCTGGATCCACAATTGTGGCATCTAAAGGCTTCATTACATTTATCTTGAAAGACTACTTTCCTAAAAGATTTGTGTTCTGTTTGGTTACTGGAACGATTTTTTCTTGAATTGTCTTCTGCTATCAATTTGTTAGATAGACTTTCTATTGATAAATATCCCAAATTAATGGTATCTAAGTGTGACATAAAGCTATCCCATGATGGATCAAGTGAATTGATAATAACACTTTTCATAGTTTGATCTGAAATCACTTCCCCCCTCAATTGCAGCTCAGCTCTTATTTTGTTTAGATTTATCAAATGTTCACTTATAGAAACCCCTGGTTTCACTCTAGAAGAAAAGAAATCCTTAGACATTCTTGTGGTTGTGGCTACGCTATCGCTGTGAAATAGATTAAACATGCATTGAATTATTTCTGATACAGTTAGGTTTGGTTTGATGCTATGATACATTGCAGGAGACACGCTAGAAATTATTATGAAAAATGCTCTATGATGTAAACAGTCTATTTTTAAAGTCCAAGGTCTTCTTGGAGGACTAGTTATAAAGAATAGTAAATTTTCTTTCATAAAAATAACCTGAAGCTGTTGGTACCACTCTTGTAAATTAATGCCATCAACTCTAAGTTTTGGGAAGTCACTGGGTAAGTTCCCCACATTATTTTGTCCATTACTTACAACCTGAGGCAGTCCGTGGTCTCTCAAGTGCAGGAAATTACAGAACGGCATTGGGATGCTTGTAACGAGTCTGCGCGGTTCTCTGGCCAGTTCAAGTCTTTCGGGGCCGTCTACGTAGTTTTGCACATGCGCGTTGCTCATTTCTTCTTTGGCGCCGTTGTGGAAGGTTCTCTCCATTTCAGCTCTCTCGATCCGCTCCTCTTCAGATGAGTCGGTCTCTGGCTCGGTTTTTGGGGCTTTGGTGATGGCGGCGGTTCTTCTCTTTCTCTTGTGTGTGCTGGCACTCGATTCTGTCTGCGGTGTAGGACGGAATCGGCATGGCTCTCTGGGCTCGGGTGTCGTCGTTTTCGAAGTCAGGATGGGAGCGTGCAGGTCTTGAGATGTCGGTTTGATTGCTTGCTTCTTCGTTGATGTCTTAGAAATTTTCAATCTTGGCCCAAAAGCAGCAAAAAGTGTTTTCATTGCTGACTCTACTTGAGACTTTGTTAAATCGTCTTCACTTTCTGATTTTGGTTCATCTGAAGAGTTTGAGACTTCTTTTTCACTTTCTTCGTCTGATAGCGTTTTTCGCGCCAGAAATTTTGAACTGAGCGTTTTGATTGGCTCTGCTTCACTCTCTTTTGAAGTTCGTTGAAACCAAGATGGCTGCCGTTCAAAATTTCGCGCGGGGTCGCATTTTTTCTTTTTTACAACTATTTTCTCAGTAGTCATTTCACTCACAGTTTTTTGATCTTTGGGTTTTTCTTTAATGATGTTTTTCTCTCTCGCTGCTCCGCTGTTCCTCAGCATCTCCTGGAGGTCCGCGATGAGGCTTTCATCATTCTTTTGGCTTTTTAGTATTTTTAATATTTCTGACCTGAGTTCGTTATTTTCTATCTCGATTTCTTCCTGGTCGTTATTTTCACTCATCAGTTCTTCTTCTTCAGTGGTGTATTCTTCGGATTCTCTCGAAATCGCATTAGTGGATTCGTTGATCATCTCTTGATCAGTTTCTATTTCTTTGCTGTAGGCCCTGGTGTTGGGCCTATCTTTCTTGGACATTTTTAATTACTTATTGAGTCAATTAACCATCCTCTGCTACCAGCTTGTTGCAATATTTTCAGGATCAGACTCAATAAAGATAATAGAAGTTATAGGTTTAAATATAATTCTCTTTAATCATAATAGGCATTCTATATTCGCTGAATATTCAAGATAGAAGCAAGGAAAATGGGGAGGATGGCTCCTTTTATATACAAGGGGCGGAGCCAGGAATGGGAGTGGTAAAATATGAATACATTAAAGCTCAAGTAATAAGTTAACCCCTGATGTTCCATATATACATTATTTACACATTAGAGAATAAGGCATTTACATCTGACAGGTTCATTTAGTGACCGTTCAAAGTTACCATGGCACTGGAAAAAAAGTGATTGATGACCATCTTTCACACAGACCGGAAGCCCCCCATTCAATTCTGGAGCCGACCGGAAGTCCATTTACCCCACCATAGAGTCTCCTCCTAGCGCAACGTCCTTTTTCCTCTACCTGTCCTAGCCAAAAGCCCTATAAATTGTGGAGCCAACCGGTGACAGGGATCCCCAGGATGGAAGAGCCACATGCGGCTCCAGAGCCACGGGTTGCTGACTCCTGAGTTAGGGTACCTTTGAATGGCCACTAAATGAACGGTTGTAAGTCAAGGACTACCTGTATACATTCGTTCTCTCTTCAGGTCCAAAGTGCAGTGCTGATCAGAAAGAAATAGCCTGATCCTCTGTCTTCTACTTGCCTTTTCCAAAGAACATAAATAAACCAGCAACAGAATTAGCAAAGTAGGATGTAAGTTGCTGGCTACAGAACCAGCCCTTTCCGTTGAAACTTCTACGGTTTTTGGCTGCAGGTTCTTAGAAAAATAAATCCACTTTCCCCATTTCCTCCCTTATCCAGAATCATTAGAGGGTACATGGCTCAAACTAGCACGCAGGAGTCTGTTTACACACTGAGAACCACAATGAAATAGGTTCCAGATTACCTAGGGGAAAAGACCAGAAAAAAAAAAATCTGCAAGGCTTATAATGAATGAATTTTTTTTAAAAAAAAATACCCGTGTCTTGGGAAGCATTTAGAAGTCCAAAACCCGAGCAGCAAGGATCAGTGTCACAAAGCCGTTCACAGTCAAAAAATCTGAATGGGGAAAAAAAAAAGAAAGAAAGACAGACAGAATGTGAAAAACAAAAGAAAATGAACACGTTTCGCCTCTTAATTCCTGAGAAATCAACAGGAAGCTTCTAAACTTCATCAAGAGAGATAAATCGTTTTTGGAACTCAGCATTCTGAGTGAAACTTGCATTCCAAACCAGAAGCAAATAACAAGAATATCAATTTATATTAAGGCCACTGGGATTTTTTTTAAAAAAAAAAACAATCTGTAAAGCAGAAGTTAATGATTTTTTAAGATATCGGAGAGAGCAGATGTCTACAGTAAAATTTAAATGAACAACTGGGACCCAGCATTGTCACAGAGGGATTTTATTATCTTGCTCAAAGTGCATTGTATATATGATTATAACGTGCCCAAGGTAAGAGGCATGGTGGCTCAATGGCTTAATGATCCTGGAGATGGTCTCTGTACCAGCGGTTCAAGTCCTAGCACTGCATGGTGGGGCGAGTTCCCGTCACTCACTTTAGCTGCTGTCCACCTATCCATTCAAAAGCATATTCTATGCGAGTAGATAAATAGGTACCACTTCGGTGGGGAGACGAGTGGATGCTCTGTGCAGGCTGTCAGGTTCCTGATGGTTCTGAACCTTCCTCGCTGCAGCCCCTGTTTGCGAGGTGGCTCTAGGGAGGAGGAGGCCTTGAATAACACTGCAGAAACAACCACTCATCTTTCTTTCTGGTATTAATGAGCTTACCCACCTGTGGTGCATCTTGAGAAGTGTGGGAGCATTTCCTACAACAGAACTGGTATCTTGGCAGCCAAACTAGTACTCTGCAATAGCACTGTGGTCTCCTGGCTAATGTAACAATGCCATAAGCTAATAATAATAATAATACCTGTTCAAGGTGTACCCAAAATGAGAACATCTCACTTTGATGAGCCGCAGTGACACAGTGGTTAGAGTGCATTATTGCAGGGCTACTTCTGCTGCCTGCCGGCTGACTGCAATTTAGTAGTTCAAATCTCACCAGGCTCAAGGTTGACTCATCCTTCCATCCTTCTGAGGTGGGTAAAAGGAGGACCCAGATTGTTGGGGGCAATAGGCTGACTCTGTAAACCACTTAGAGGGGGCTGTGAAGCACTGTGAAGTGGTATATAAGTCTAAGTGCTATTGCTATCTCGTTGGATGATATAGGTAGTAGCAGTGGTGAAATCCAAATTTTTTTACTACCGGTTCTGTGGGTGTGACTTGGTGAACGTGGCTTGGTGGGCATGGCAGGGGAAGGATATTGCAAAATCTCCATTCCCTCCCCACTCCAGGGGAAGGATACTGCAAAATCCCCATTCCCTCCCCACTCCAGGGGAATGATATTGCAAAATCCCCATTCCCTCCCCACTCCTAGGGGAAGGATATTGCAAAAACTCCATTCCCTCCCCACTCTGGGGCCAGCCAGAGGTGGTATTTGCTGGTTCTCCAAACTACTCAAAATTTCCGCTACTGGTTCTCCAGAACCTGTCAGAACCTGCTGGATTTCACCCCTGGATAGTAGGTGGGAAAACAGACAGACAGAACTAGAAGAGGCAACCTATAAAATTCAAATTCTATAAAATCCCATATGACCGTCTCAAAATCTTAGATTTTCTCAAAATGTTTGACTTTGTAAGCAGAACCCAAAATAAGAAAGATTGCTAATCACTGTGATGGAGTACACACATTTCACAATATTTATCCAACAGGCCTTTGAGTCATCTCCTGACAGTTTTGTGGCTAATACTATTTTCAGTATTTATCGCTAAACCATTACGCAACTTTCCCAAAGTCTTTCAGTCCTTTTATTTATTTATTTATTTATTTTAAATGTATTTTATGAAACTGAAATGTCTTCCGTTCAATTCCTGGTTTATCCAGCTGTAGTAAAAATGTGGCTGGGGAATTCTGGGAGTTGAAGTCCGATCATCTTAAAGTTGCAAGGGTTGAGAAACATTGGCGTGTGGACTTGATCGGGGCTCTCCAAACTTGGCAGGTTTAAGACTCGTGGACTTCAGCTCCGAGAATTCCACTGCTGTAAGTCTTACAGTTGCCAAGTTTGGAGACCCCTTGATCAAAGGTTGTAGCCTTTTAAAGTTGTTGAAAAAAAGGGGGAAAGGCCATGCCAGTGGTGGGTTGCTACCGGTTCTCCCCGGTTCTTGCAAACCGGTAATAGAAATTTTGAGTAGTTCAGAGAACCGGTAAATACCATCTCTGCCTGGCCCCATCCCCAATCTATTCACTGCCTCCTGAGTCCCAGCTGATTGGCTAGAAGGAAAAAATCAGGGCTCACTTGACAAAGAAGAGGGGGAAAAAAAACAAGACACTTTAGATTTAAATTGAGAAGCCAAGAAGTCTTCCAATTGATCGGCTAGAACCGATCCGTTCCTTGTAAACCACTTGGTGGTGGTAGATTGGCAATTGAGGCCAAGCTGCCTGAAAGCGGTTTCCGATGCTCTTGGTGGTGGCAGAGCGGCAAAAAACTGTTTAAACTCTTGCCGCGGTGCTTCAAAGGGCTGCCCTATATCTGATCAGCGGTAAAAGGCAGGGTGGTGGTAGACCAGTGCGCTCCAAAAACAAATGAGTAGACCGGTACGGCTCTGCAAGCAGTTAAAAGCCTGGTAGACCAGTACCTCTGCTAAATCCTAAAGAATTGTTTGTCACATGACCATCAAATCACACCCACAAAATAAGCCACGCCCACAGAACTGGTAGTAAAAATTTTAGAACCAACCCCTGGGCCATACATGCAACACAACGGGAAGAAAACTTACCCCTTTGATACCGTTTTCCTAGACATATCCATCTTGTTTCTCACAGCGACTCCTGATATTTTACGGAACGGTAGACGGGTGTAAAAATTCTTGACGCTCCCTTCAAGAGATGCTGCAAAATCAACCATAAAAAAAAAAAAAAAGAATCAGGAGTTTTCGTCCCAAGATTTAATCCCCAAGCAATCCAGTTTTTACAATCAAGAAATCTCTCCCTCATTCCTTCCCTATTCTATAGGGAATAAGAAGGAGTTAGCAGGCCCATTAGCTCACCTCTCTTCTGATATAAAAGTTGGGGCTTTTGAGATAACACAATCTTGCAGGTGTTGGGGACATTGTTCATGGAAGTGTTGCAGACTTGGGCTGCTGGATAGAGGGTGCAAGGAAAGAAGGCTGTGTCTGGGTTACTCGGGATATCGGCCAGTAGGCAAAACTCATCCTCTCTACAACCTGGAATAGAGGATAAACAATTCATGGTTACCATTTTTATAACAGGTAGTCCTCAACTACCTTATGACCCAGTGATCGGTTTCACTTACTGTTCTGCCCCAGCTACGGACCCCAAAGAACGCAGCACACACAAACTTTATTTAGTTTACTAAATAAACCAGTTTTTTACAATGGCTGTTAATTAACTGCATTAACAGCCGCCAAGAATTCAAAGAATAATACTGAAAGCTTACTATGGTTGGCAGAATGCCCAGAAGCAATTTGCAGGAAGCTGATAAGATAAGCAAGACAAGACACGAAGCTATGTGAACTAAGTTGTTCCCTACAAATTGCTTCAGTCGGCGTTCCTCCTTAAATAGGCTAAGGGAGTGGCCAATTAGCCCCAAGCCTTACTCTCGAGGAGACCTCCTCCTGAGGAGCCACTCCTGCCTTTTGGCAGCTCTGTGCGCCCGTGCATTGAGAAGAGGCTCCTCCTCTTCATCCTCTTCACTTAAAGGAGCTTCTGGAGGTTCTGAAGGCCCTGGCTGAATCCCCGCCTCTGGCACCACATCTTCTCCAGCCTCCTCATTGTCCGACTCGAGTACCAGCTGCACAGGCTGCTGGCCCAGCACCACACCAGCCTCCTCACTGTCGGAATCAGTACTAGCTGCACTGGCCGCTGATGGGCCACAACACTTACCTTTGCTACCGGTTCGTGTGTGTGCCACTTCTGCGCATGCGCAGAGTATATTTGATGATGTCCGGGCGGGTGGGTGGAGCCTCCCGCCACCACTGCTACCAGTTCGCACGAACCGGTAGCAACCCACCACTGTTACGACCACAATTGAGCCCAACATTTATGTTGCTAAGTGAGAAATGTGCCCCATTGTACAACTTTTCTTGCCACATTTGTTAAATGAATCACTGCCGTGGTTAAATTAGTAATCCAGTAGTTCAGTGAATCTAGTTTCCCCATTGACCCGGTTGTTAAATGAATCTGTCTTCCCCATTGGTTGCAAAAGGTGATCACATGACCCAGGGACACCGCAACCATCATAAATGTGAGTCAGTTGTCAAGCATCCAAATGTAAATCAGGTGACCAGGGGGATGCGGCAACAGTCAGAAGCTGAAAAATGGTCATAAATCACTTTTTTCAGTGCCCTTATAACTTCGAACGGTCACTAAGTTGAACTGTTGTCAGTTGAGGGCTACCTGTAATTCCTCCCTTGTTACGAATAAATAATTGCAACCCAGCCATTTTCAAATGGCCTACTTAATTTATATATTTAAATTATATTTATAGACTCTATGTATGGTCCTGATTTTTTTGCAACTGCCCTAGTTTGTTGGATTGGAAAAAATGGAACAAAAATGTTTATTTACTCACACACACACACACACACACACACGCACACGCACGCACACGCACACACGACCACACATAGGGTTCCAGTTAAAATGATTTATTGTTTACGCCTCTTCACAAGAGTCTAGTCTCCTAACTGTTAGCACTAAATTGGCACCAGACAAGAGTCAACAGAGTTTAAGTGGGGGTTGAACATTTGTGGGAATGTAAGAATTCTAGCCTGATTACTTGCTTAACTCCATCCCCAGCCTCTGCCTGCTCTTCTGCAAGCTTTTGCTGACTGATTAAGCAGTTCCTAAAGTTTTCTTCCAAAACTTGGATGATGAATTCTTACATTCTAATATGGTAGAACAGTGATGGCTAACCTTTCTGCCAACGCGTGCCAAAAGCGGGGGGGGGGGGTCGCAAACGCATGTGCCCACACCCATAATTCTATGCACCCTGCCCCCCGCGCATGCGCGCACGATCCCCCCATGCTCCCCCCGCTTTTGGCACGCGATGGCATGTTGGGCCCGGTAGGCCCGTTTTTTTGCTCTCCCCAGGCTCCAGAGCCTCTCTAGAAGCCTGGGGAGGGCGAAAACGGGCTTCCCTACCCCACCCCGGAGGCCCTCCAGAGGCCGAAAACAGCCTGTTTCCCTACTTCTAGTGGGTGAAAAAGGCCAAAAAAATCAGCTGGCCAACACGCATATGTGCGCCGAAGCTGAGCTCGTGTTCCCACTGATATGGCCCTGCGTGCCACCTGTAGGTTCGCCATCACGGTGGTAGAAGAATAGCCTTCTAAAGGATTACCATATCCAAATATTTTTTTGCCACAATAGCTAAAAATTCTGGGAATTATAAACCCAACAGACTTAGAAAACTTCAGATTGATGAAAGCTTTTACAGGTAGTTCTCAATTTAACAACCATTCATTTAGCAACGGTTCCAATGACAATGACACTGAAAAAAGTGAATTACAACCAGTCCTTGCGCTTACAATTATTGCAGCATTCCCATGGTCACATGATCAAAATTTGGGCTCTCGGAAACCGGCATGCATTTACAATCATTTGCAATTTCCCCAGCCAGCTTTCAACAAGCAAAGTCAACGGGGGAAACCAGATTCATTTAACGACCACATGAAACACCTAACAACTGCAGTGGTTCACTTCGTGATCATGGCCAAAAAGGTCGTTCGAATTGGGTGTGACTCATTTAATGACCGCATCACTTCGCAATGGAAGTTTCAGTCCTAATTGTGGTCATAAGTCGAGGACTACCTATATAGAGGTTTACACCAATCTTCTAAGGAACTTCATTTATTTCCAGAGCCTCTTGAAAAAAAAACTTACAAGGAATTATTTTGTGTCCTAAAATCCTAAAACAAATATTCTTTTCCCAGGCATTAATCAATGGAAGTTTCCTCCTCCAGCTTTGCATGACTAAAACCATGTTGAAAGAAGCAGATGTTACAAAACTCAACCTTTTTAGAAGGTTCCCCAGAAAATTTGGAATTTTTGTTTGTGGTCAGAGATGATGGGAACGACAGAATAAAATATCTGGGAAACATCAAGATAAGAAGGCGGACACTGTTCTCAGTCATGGAATTCCCCATATGTTATCATAATACAGGAATTAATCTATCCTTGTCACACAATGCTATATTTTATCTCTATTCTATATTTCTGTAGAAATAGGGAAGACCAGGGGTGAAATGTAAAATGTGTTACTACCGGTTCTGTGGGCGTGGCTTGGTGGGGGGGGGGTAATGTGACTGGGTGGGCATGGCCAACTTTTTTTTAAAAAAACTTTTCAAAGCATTTTTTCTAATGCTTTGAAAAGCCTCTGGCGATCAGGCAACTCAGCTGGGATCATCAGAGAGGCATTTAAAAAAATGCTTTGAAAAGTCTCTGAGGATCCTAGCTGAGCCATGCGATCATCAGAGGCTTTTTTCTTTTTACTTTTAAAAGCATTTTTTCGTCGGAAGAGGTTGTAGAAAAAATGCTTTTAAAAGTAAAAAAAAAGCCTCTCATGATCATGTGACTCAGCTGATCATGGTGGGGGGGCACAGGGATTTTTGCTACCGGTTCTCCGAACCACCCGCCACCATCGCTACCGGATCGGGCGATCCGGTCCGAACTGGGAGCATTTCACCCATGGGGAAGACCATTTATTCTCAAAGTCTCAGCCAGCTATCAGTTGTTTAGTTTAGTTTAGTTTAGTTTAGTTTAGTTTAGTTTAGTTTAGTTTAGTTTAGTTTAGTTTAGTTTAGTTTAGTTTAGTTTAGTTTAGTTTAGTTTAGTTTAGTTTAGTTTAGTTTGCTTTGCTTTTTGCTTTGCTTTGCTCTCATTGCACCTCGTACAACGAAATTAAATGCCATCTTCAGTGTACATTATAACTATAAAAATAAAACACAAGAACCCATCCTTCGCATTCTACACAATTGAATTGAAAACCCAATATTGCATTAATATTGCGCTATACAGTAGAATTCAATACAGTTACTGCCCTGGGATAGAAGCTGTTTTTCAGCCTATTTGTCCTTGTTTTTATTGTCCTGTACCGTCTGCCAGATGGTAATAGTTCAAAAAAAAGGGTGCTCAGGATGAGATGGATCTTTAAGAATGTTTTGAACTTTCTTAAGGCAGCGGGAGCTTATAAAGCTCTTCCAAAGAGGGGAAGAGGGCAAGCAATGATCCTCTGGGCAATGACGTCAACCCTCTGGAGTCCTGTCCTGTCTGCCACTGTGCAATTGGCAAACCATACACAGATGCAGTAAGTTAAAATATTCTCACATCACCTTTAGGGTCAACTTTTTTTAAAATTAGCTTTTGGGTTTTTATTCTCTCTTGATATGCTTGAAGAATGTGGTAAACATTCTAGAAAGATTACACCATGTCCAGGACCATGTCCAGGACCTTAGTAGTATGACCATTTCCCCAGAACTTAAAGTTTCTTACGTGTGAGACACCAGAGAACGGCCTCTTCAGTTGAGTAGCTCTGTTTGAAAAGCCAGTATTTTTGGGATGGCAGAGAACGATTCGGTTCAGTCAATATTTGGTCGCTTTCCACTATAGAAAAGAGTTCCTTGGTAGAAGCTAATGAACACAAAGCGATGAGAACACACATGAGGTTTTAATACATCGTAGTGAAAACTACCCCGCCCTCTTCTAAGTAGCCCCTCCATGTTTCTGTTCCAATAAATAATATACAATAAATCAGAAACTTTCTCAAAAAGACACAACGGTTCACACAAAACCTTGGGAGCCCAACTGTGATAGCTTAGTGGTGCATCAACTAAAAGAGTAATTTTTGTGTAACCAGCTAGAGATAAAAATCGTGTCTTAGAGTTCTTTCACGTTTATAGGGAAAAGAACAGATTTTAGAATGGAATGGAATGGAATGGAATGGAATGGAATAGAATAGAATAGAATAGAATAGAATAGAATAGAATAGAATAGAATAGAATAGGGATAGGGATAGGGATAGGGATAGGGATAGGGATAGGGATAGGGATAGGGATAGGGATAGAATAGAATAGAATAGAATAGAATAGAATAGAATAGAATAGAATAGAATAGAATAGAATAGAATAGAATAGAATAGAATAGAATAGAATTCTTTATTAGCCAAGTATGATTGGACTCTCAATGTACATAAAAGATATACTGTAAGTGATAAATTATGATCATAGTCATCATAAACATTTTATGATGGATTTATGATTTATTATGAACTTGGAATATGACAAGTGTCAGCACGTCAACATGCATTTATCCTAGTGCTGACATAAGAAGGAGAACGCAGGCGTCTGCAACGGGACGGTTGCCTTTCACCTACTTATTTCCTCTGGAGATAATGTCCCCTAGGAGATGGATGGGAGGGGGGAAATTCTTTGAATTGGAGCAGTAGATTAGGGGTGAATGATTGGGAAGATGGCCAATGAATGCAGAGGAGTGGGGGAAGGAAGAGGAGGGGTTTTGGGTCAGCACGTCAGTGCCGGCTGCAACAAGTCGGTGTAAAAAGTGCTGTGCTTAATAAAATGGAAATTTGTTTTATAAAAGACTTTGTTTGCGATGCAATTTATTTGAAGACAGCCTGAAAACCTGACAACAAGGTTCCTTTATGGAGGACAGCCCAATGTTTGACAGTTAAATTTCAACATTTTCTTTAAAAGAAAACATTAAAATGCATCAGAGGAACAGAGAAGAAAACCAAGCCAAACACTACCAATGTTCATCATTGGCTTTCTTCTAAACTGGCATCCTCTATGCGGGTTGCATCTACAAATCCCCACATCCCAAGTTCAGACTTCCCTTGGATAGTATAAACGTTGTAATCTGAACACATTTAGAGAAGAACAGATTGAGGAGAGCAGTTCTTTTATTGTGAAAAGTCTACTTCTACAAATTTAGATGCCTGGCCCATACCTACCTGACAGAAGAGACTTAGACTGTGGTGGAACAAGAATAGCATCACACATGGTAGATCCAATGCGGGTCATCATGTCAGAATCTAGAGGCAATCAAGCAAAAACCAGCTAAAGGTAAAGGTTTTTCTTATCCAGTCATGTCTGACTCTAGTAGGTGTTGCTTGTCTCCATTTCTTAGCTGATGGACCCAGAGTTGTCTGAACAATTTCCATGGTCATGTTGTGGCTCCGTTACCTGAGCCTGTGTTATCGGAGGGAGAAGGCTCCGAACATGAAGGAGAGGAGTTGGCCAGGCCTCCCTCTCCAGGACCCTCCTCTCTGGCAATGCCTCAGGTGTCTCCTGAAGAAGAGATTGGCCAGGAGCCAGGTATCTCCTCGCAGTCGGACAGTGACGGAGATAAGTCTTGGCTGGATCCACGCCAGTGTCAGAAAGATAGGCGCGTGCAGCAGAAAAGGAGGCGTGCCAGAGATTAGGCTGAGTCACTGGACCACACCCCACAGGTGATAAAAGGGGGTGAGGTGGCCATTCAGACTCTGTGACAGACAAAACAAACTACTAGCGAGTCACATTCTATCTTTGAAACAACGTTATCTGCCTTGGATTTAATACGGACTGGACTTGACAATTCTTGAACTGTGTGTATCTTGTTTGGGTTTATCTGTCGGAGGAACACCCCCTCCCTCTGAGTAAAGTTCTTGGCAAGCAGCTACTGGGTTGCTGCCAAGCCTCTTATCGAAAGAATTTGTTGTCTGCCAGTTTTATTTAACCCCTGACTATCTGTTTGTGTGCATGTGTGAGATGGGGACAGAATAGGTCAAGTGGCCAGCATGACTATACACTGAGGCACATAGAACTCTGTTACCATCCCACCAAAGTGGTACCTATTAATCTACTTGCATTTGCATGCTTGCAAACTGCTAGGTGGGCAGGAGCTGAGGCAAGTTACGGGGGTTCACCCCATCATGCTACATTTGGGTCTCAAACCCAGCCTGACAAGCTGACAAGCTCAGCATCTTCAACCACTGAGTCTTTGTGTCCCCTAAGCAGAAACTAAGCCACATTTTAATACTGTTATTCTCTTGGACAGGAAGGCAGTTAAAAGCCGAGTTACCGTAGACCTGAAATGTTCAGAAGCTACCAATGGAGGGGGGGGGATTATAATCTGAGAGGAGATTGAAAATGAAACACCCTAACCTGGAATATGACATATTTCCTATATGGAGGACAGCCCAATCTTTGAAAGCATGACAGCCTAGTCTGATTTTAAGAAGGGTTGCCTTGTCAAGTCCAGTTTAAACTTACATTAACATTAATTTTAAGTCTTCAAGGTTCTCTTTAATGGGGAGATTTTTGAGCCATACGGATGCCAGGTTCAGGTCTTAGTCTACAATCTTTCATATAAGCAGTAACATCAGTTACATTTCTATTTAAATTAGAAGGATTCTGTCTAACAGCTGTCCATACGTCTACTTTAGCTGAGTGTTGAATCCGTATGGAGACAGACAGACAGACAGACATATAGATTAGAGAGGGAGGGAGGGAGAGAGGAGGGGCAGGCAGACAGGCAAACAAGGCTATGCATCTGGCTGCAATTCCAAGCTGAAGGAAGTTTCCAAATCAGATTGGAACATCTAAGCAAGGAGATGCCTGTAAAATATTTCAATTGTTTTACAACTTTTATGCATGCATCAAATAGGCTTATTTGTTTATTAAATGTTATCTACCGCCCATCTTGCCATCTGCCAGCTCTAGGCGGATCACAACCAAGTAAAAACAACAGGGTAAAACATTAAGAAGCACAAATATCCACATTAAAAAAATAACAAAGATAACGAGGAAGGGAGAAGGCTACGAATGAAATGGCATCTAAAAAAACCTAAATCAGCAAGCCTCAACTCCTCATGAATACATGAATATGTCCTTACAATTGTATTGACTTGGACGGTTTAAAGCTGCCACAATAAATGATAGGTTTGTTGTTATTGTTGTTAATTGAAATATATTATAGCTGCTGCCCTCTCCCACACACTCTTAAGTCAGAGGTCTTCAAACTTGGCAGCTTTAAGACTTGTGGACTTCAACTCCCAGAATTCTCCAGCCAGCAAAGCTGTAAGTTTGCAACTCCAAGTTTAGAGACCCCTGCTTTAAAGTAACAAACGGAAGATTTCCTGGTTTGTTACCCATAAAAATAATAATGAAATCTAGCTCTATCTAGCCTTCTTGGATAAGCCAAATGTAACTAGGTGCTGCCACCTAGCTGGCCATCTGCATATGAATGTGCATTTGTGTGCATGTATACATTTATGCATGCGTACATTTATTTGTACATGTGTGTAATAAAATTATATAATTATATAATAGGCCCATCTGAATATTCCGCCTATAAAAGACATAACTGACCCCCATTCTACTGAGACACATATCTGAACATCTTCCTTCTACCTTTTGACACCTGGCAAATCACCCCCAAATCTCCTACCTTTCCAGAAATAAACGCGCTGGAAGCCGATGAAGAATTTTTCTATGTCTTCTGCAAGCTCAGAAGCTAAAAAAGAAAAAAAGAAAGAAAGAAAACACATAATTTGCTTTCCTTTTCCAAGGAGTCACCATTGGCATCCATTCTGAGCATCAGAGGGCAGAATAAAAAATAAATAACGCAGCAAATCTGCTGATTTTGAAATACGGATGAATGCAGGATTAAAGACTCAAGTTTTGGATCTAGAATGGGGAACCATACTTGCCTACATATTCCTGCCAGCCATGTAGAGTTTTATAGGTCACAACCAACACCTTGAATTGGACCTGGAAGCAAACTGGCACCCAATGCAGCTCCCAGAGCAAAGGTGTTACATGCACCATCCTTGGAGTATCCAAGATTGCTCACACAGCTGCAGTCTGTACCAACTGAAGCTTCCAGAAACATTTTAAGGGTAACCTCGCGTAGAGTGTGTTGCAAATCCAAACAGGAAATGATCAGGGCTTTAGTGACATGTACTTATTCACATATAGACTGGGTGAAACCAGGCTTAATAGCAGTGACTGTGAGAGGGATCTTGCAGTCTTACTGGACAACCAGCTAAATATGAGCTAACAGTGTGCAGCAACAGCCAAAAGAGCCAATGCAATCCTAAACTGCATTAACAGAGGGATACAATCAAGATCAAGTGAGGTACTAATACCACTCTACAAAGCCTTAGTAAGACCACACCTAGAACACTGCATCCAGTTTTGGTCACCACACTATAAAAAAGATGTTGAGACTCTAGAAAGAGTACAGAGGAGAGCAACCAAGAGTATTAGGGGACTGGAAGCTAAAACATATGAAGAACGGTTACAGGAACTGGGTGTGGCTAGTCTAGTGAAGAGAAGGACCAGGGAAAACATGATAGCAGTCTTCCAATATTTGAGGGGCTGCCACAGAGAGGAGGGGGTCAAGCTATTTTCCAAAACACCCAAAGGCCAGACAAGGAACAATGGATGGAAATTGAACAAGGAGAGATTCAACCTGGAAATAAGAAGAAATTTTCTGACAGTGAGAGCCATCAACCAATGGAATAGAAGTTGCCTTCAGAAGTTGTGGGAGCTTCATCACTGGAAGCTTTCAAGAAGAGACTGGACCGCCATTTGTCAGAAATGGTGTAGGACCTCCTGATTGGGTGGGGCGTTGGACTAGATGACCTACAAGGTCCCTTCCAACTCTGTTAATCTGTTAATTACACTATCTAGTCAAATGGTTGCCCAATCTATTAACTTACTCACTTACCTCCAGCAAGCACTTGGTCTCCAATTCTGACTGTGTATTGGCTCTTCCCTTCACTGTACTTTGCACGTTGACATATGTCACCTTGCTGACGGGTTGAGCTTCCATCCCAGTCATTAAGGTTGCAGATCAAAGCACCTGGAGAACTCAGCAGGCTACAAGCAATACTGCCTGGATGCAAGGAAGAAAAATTTACAGGGTTCAGTTCTATTTACTTTGTTTCTGAATCTAATAATAGTTTGATCTTGGCAGTGAAAATTTGGAGAAGTGTTCAATTAACCTTCTCAGTAATTCTGCTAAGAAGGGGAAAAGTCTTGCTTTTCCCCTTCATAGGAAGTATAAAAGAACTCATTCCATTCAATTCATCTTGGAAATTCAAGAAGCTCGAGAAGACACCGGGCAACCCTAATTCTTCAGGAATATCCTCTGTATCACGGATTAGATCTACAACTTCAGCACAGACCAAGGGAAGCCAGAGACTGAAATATTGTGCAGTTACATGGTCATTCCAAGGAGTGTCAAAAAAAGAGAGAGATGCCTCTAGATATATGTCTCACACTACAGAGGAACACCTCTGTTATCACAGAATAGATCTACAACTTCAGCATGGTCCAAGGGAAGCCAGAGGCTGAAATATTGTGCAGTTACATGGTCATTCCAAGGAGTGTCAAAAAAAAAAAAATACCTGAAAGATATGTACCTCACATTCCAGTGATTCTCACTCCCCTTGTATATTTCAGTCCAATTCTGATATATTCATAAATGGTCTGGAAAACTTGGGTAAATGGAGCAAAGTATGGTCCATTCATCCCTTATCTGAACTTCTGAATTTGATTCTGAAATTGTGTATCAGTATGTATTTTTAATTAGGGCATTTGAAGGATTCTTGACTGTAAGGGTATTTTATTTTTCAACATTTTCTTGCTTTGTTCAACCTACATCCTGCCTTTTCTATAATGGAAAAGCATGGTCCTTCTTCCACCACATTTCAACCTCACAACAACAGTGAGAAATTCAGATTGACATAAGATCACCTAGTTGCAGGGCTGGGCTTCAAAAATTTTAGCAAGGGGTTCTCTCCCCAGTTGCTGGGTGAGCGTGGCCATGGTGGGCGTGGCCTCATCGGCCTCCTGCACCATTGGGGGGCCATTTTTGCCCTCCCCGGGCTCCAGAGGCTTTTCTTGAGCCTCCGGGAGGGCGAAAACAGTACCAAACCTCTTACCTGCATCCAAAACAGGCCGTGTGGGGACTCCTGGGATGGGAGGGGAGGGGCGTGGTAGGCGGGGCCAGCCAAGAGTGGGATTTGGGGGTTCTCCAAACTGCACAGAATCTTTGCTAGAGGTTTTCCCGAACCCCTGCGAATTCCCAGCAACCCACACCAGCCTAATTGGCTTCACAGTTGTGAGGATTTAGATTTGTTTCTCCCCAATCCTAGTTTGGCTAGAACAGTGGTCTGGAGCCGCATGTCGCTCTTTCACCCCTCTGCTGTGGGTCCCTATCACTCAAAATATGTGTCACAACCGCCAATGTGCACACACAATTTATTGAGCTTTTCAACCCCTGGTAGGCCAACTATGGATAAATCCAAGAAAAGAAAGTTTCAGAAGGAAACAGAACATTTAATTCAACTATATATACTAGTTTTGTGGCCACTCAAGAAATAGTCAGGCACGGGAAGGGTTTTGTGGCTCCCGGTGTTTTCTTTTCTGTGGGAAATGAGTCCAAATAGCTCTTTGAGTGTTTAAGGTTGTGGATCCCTGGGCTAGAAAGACGTTTTCAAAGTCACTGACATGTTTATAAACATTTAAAAGAACAACAAGAACAAACTCCAATGGAGGAAGAAATGGCAATTCTTCCATTTTCTTTTCAATTACTCTCACATTCCAGAAAGTTTGCACACCACTTCCTGAATTATAAACTGTAACATCTGCAAGCTTAACCATTATCACTGACTAATAAAATGTCATCACAAGTTACCCTGTCTTGAAATTAATCACATAGAACTTTATCACCTATGTTGTTGTTAAGATAAAAAAAAAAACTTGATTTCTACTCCAGTGGGCAGAACTCCTAAGCACATAGTGTAAAAGAAATTATGACCTTCTCATCCCCAGCTGTAGCCTAAACAATTACCTCCATCAAGTATGAGCTGGCTTAGGATAAAGCCATCACAGCAAGCATCTTGGTGGCAAGCTTGGCGGCAGAAGAGATGAACATCTGTCAAAGATGTAGCAGATGCTGATACAACCGAAATGCTGTACACGCCAGAAACAACATCCTGGAAATCAGTCTTCTCAAATGTCTTGACTCCCACTGTCGTGAATTCTTGTCCTGGAAACAAAGGGGCAACTGTTTCTAATAGCCTACTCCCTTCGTTGGAACGACTTTGTGAGAATGTCCACAACACACTGTCAAAATTCCAAAAATCCTATCTTTTTTTTTTAAAAAAAAGTTACTTGCTCCTGGCTTGAAGTGAGGTAGAACTTTTTAAACTGCTCTCTGTTGTACACGTAGTCCAGAGATGGGTTTGTGGAGTTGGGATCATAGAAACATTCAGGAACATAGAAGAGTTCAGAGGCAGATGCATAAATAAATGTCTTAAACGTATTTATTCATATAATAAATCAAGGACTTCCGGCGGTGACGTCATCACGAATGGGTGAGGAAACGGAGGCTCCGTCTCTGAAACCCAAATTTCCTCATTAATTGCTCTTTAGGGGCATTCCCGAACTTGGAGGGATCGGGAAACGAAAGAGGAATTCGCGAAGCCCCCTGGTGTTGCGCTGTCATCAGGGAGGTCGAGCGATCAACCTCTTAAATTGGTGGAGAAGAAGTCGGCCTTATCGGCGGACAGGAGGGATGGCGCCCGCCTAGATCGAAGCAAAAAGTGGAAGCAAATCCGAGTGACTGTCAGATAGATCACCTACAACAGAGACGGCAAATGGGACGCGCGAGCGAATCAGAGAAAGACAAGTGAGTTACAACAGCGGCGATACAAGAGGAGAAGGAAAAAAGGGGGAATAATTATAGCGCGGAAGAGAGAATCCCATAGAATGACTAAGCAAATATAAGAAAAGGAGAAATAGCGCTCGAAGCGGTCTGACTGCGGACCTTTACAGCTGATCAAAGGGAGCAGCCTGTGGACTTTGTGGATATAGAGACAAGCTGTTTGATCTTGGGAATTATAACTGATTCAAACCCCAAACATTGGAAACCGAATACAGAGACTGAAATACCGGACTAAGTGGTGAATTTCACGGATACAGAAGATCTGTCGGGATTTCGAACTCTGGATTTACAAATAACTTTGGATAATAAGAACTCAAGTTTAAAAAAAAAAAAGATTTGAAAATTGAATGCAGAGATCCGATGACTGGGAGAAGAAATTAAAAAAAAAAGACTGAGACGACACAGATTGCGTTTTTCATGATTGTGAAAGAACAGACTGAGAGAGGTAAAGCAAGAAGACAATAAGGACTAAAGAAAATAAAAATTAAGTGAATTATTAATTTTGAAATGTTTAATTAGTTAAAAAGTTTAATATTTGAAAGAAATATATAAGTTGACAATATTTTTATAGCTATAAATTGTATTGTGGAATTGTAGTTAGACAAGGAATTATTGTTAAAGCGAAAGACTGATTTTTATATATCTCTGAGATAGACTGATTGAAAAAGGGGGTAACTGAAAAGATTGCTAATTAGAAAATTAAGAAAACTAAATTAAAATCCTGATTGATAAGTAAATAGATTTATACTGTGAACAAGAATTAATTGCTTAATTGGGATAACTGGCAATATAATATAATATAACTATATATAAGTTGTGTGGTGTATAAGTAGTATTTGGAGGGGAAAAGAGATATTAAGGAATAACTTAATAATTGATGTTAAGGTTGGAAAGCTTTACACGAATATTAAAAATGTCTACAACATCCACCATAACAAAGACAGGGAAAAAACCTACAACTAGTACGTTAGTAATGACCCCTTCCCCCTCACAACAAAAAACAATAGATAGCATGATGGGGAAAGAAAAAGAAAAAGAAAAACTGGAAATGGCACCTAATGTAATACAAGATATGTTTCAAAAGATCCAGGAAACACTGCTTCAAACACAAGAAAAAATAGCTGAAAATCAGGAAGAAATGAGAACGTTCCATGCAGAGATCAGAAATGAATTAGGAGAAGTTAAGGAAGATATTAAGACCATGAAAGATAAAATTGGGGGCATTCAAAATTCTATAGCAGAAAATGAACAGAGAATTAGGAAAACGGAAACAAAAATAGATCATGTGGAATTAAAAGTAGAAGCAATGGAACAAAAAACCCTACAACTAAACAAAGAAATGTCAGATTCCTTGGCCATGCTCGAAATGGAAAAGGCCTCATACTTCTTGCGTTTTCAAAATGTCCCAGAAGAAAAAAATGAGGACTTAGAAGGAAAGATGGTGGAGATTATTGCAGGAATGATACAAAAAGAGCCAGAAGAAATAAAAGGACAATTGGAAGAAACTTATCGTGTACAAACAAATTATATAAGAAGACACAGATTGGCGAGAGAAGTCCATGTTAAATTTTTAAAAAAATCAATCCGAGATGAAGCCTATAAGAAATCTAGAGAAGAAACGGTGATCTATAATGGAAAAGAAATTATAATTTTAAAACAGATACCCTGAAGAGTAAGAAATCTACGACAACAATATCAGTTTTTAACACAACTACTGATCAAATACAAGATAATGTATAGATGGTTGCCAATAGAGGGGATCTTAATTACGTGGGAAGACAAAAGATATAAAATAGATACTCTAGAAAAGGCAAGAGAATTTCATAACACACATTTTAGACTAGAAGTAGAACAGGAAAGTAAGGAGGAAACAGATAGTAAAAGTCAAGAAGAAGAACCAACAGAAACAAAGGAAGAAAAAGAAATAAGACAGAGGCAAGAAAAAGAGAGAGAACAGAGAGAAGGTGCAAAACCTAGAGAACGGATGGAAACAAGAAACACCAAAAAACAGATATAATAGGCAATGGATGAACAGATCAAACTCTTTTCGGTAAACATTAATGGCTTAAATGCCCCAAAGAAAAGGAATCAAATTTTCACAAAATTACGAAAATTAGAAGCAGATGTAATATGTCTGCAAGAAGTACACATTCAAAAAGATTATCAAAAAATCCTAGAAAACCCCAAATTAGGAAAATTATATTTATCTCTGGCCCCAAAAAAGAAAAAAGGAGTAGTGATTTACGTAAAAGAAAAAATACAATCTAAACTAGTTTATACCGATGAGCAAGGTAGAGTGGTGATGGTTGAATTAGAAATAGGAAAAAGGAAAATGTTAATTGTAGGGATTTATGCACCTAACCAAAAACTACAGGTTTTTTTTAAAGACCTACATATAAAATTAGCAGAATTAGAATATGATGATATTTGTGTAATAGGGGATTATAATGCAATAGTAAATGCAAAGAAAGACTATAAAACTGGGAAAAAAAAACAAAAGAAAAAAGAAATACTTCCAAAAGAATTCTTTACTATGGCTGAAGAACTAAACTTGGCAGACGTATGGAGGGAAACACATGAAGAAGAGGCCCAATACACCTTTTACTCCCATCCGCATAACTCCTGGTCAAGATTGGACATGGCATGGATGACCCCAAGTATCAAAACAGAAGTAGAAAAAATTGAGATAGGCACAAACCAATGGGCAGACCACAATCCACTATTCATAAACTGGAAAGGGGAAAGAAGACGTAAGAGATGGACAATGAACCAAAGATTATGTAAAGAAAAAGAATTTAATTTGATGTTAGAAAAGGAAGTAAAAATATTCTTTCAGATAAATAAAATAGAGGAAACCTCTTTACAAAACACATGGGATACTTTAAAAGCATATATAAGGGGCCTAGTAATAGCATATACGAGGAAAAAGAATAAAGAGAAGAAAAAACAATTAGATAAATTAGAGAAAGACCTAAAACAAATAGAACAAAAACTCCAGGAAAAGCCCCAGAACAAAACAATAAAAGAAGAATGGGAAATGATTAAGCATAAATTGAATTTGATAAACCAAATAGAACTAGCCCAAAAAATAAAAATGGCGAAACAAAACTATTTTGAGCACGCAAATAAAACGGGCAGATGGCTAGCCTATAAACTGAAAAAAGAACAGAAAAAAAGAATGATATACCAATTGAAAGATGATAAAGGAGAAATTCAACATAGTAAAGAGGCCAAAAAAGATATTATTAAGAAATTTTATGCGAATCTATATAATCAGGGGAAAATAGAGGAAGATAAAATAAAACAGTACATAGAGAAATCAGGAATGCCAAAAATCACAGAAGAACAAAGAATTACTCTCAATAGGCCAATAACCAAATTAGAACTAGATGAAGTACTGAAAAAGCAAAAAAACAATAAAACACCGGGTCCTGACGGGCTACCGGTAGAAATATATAAAACAATGCAAGAAGTATTGGGAGAGAATATGTTGCGATTATATAATGAAGCTATGGAGAAAGCCAAGATACCAAATTCATGGACAGAAGCCATAATAACAATCATTCCAAAAGAAGACACAGATCTCCAGTTAATACAAAACTATAGACCTATTTCATTATTGAATGCCGATTACAAAATATTTGCAGCAATCTTGGCAGAAAGAATTAAATTAGTATTAAATACATATATACACCCAGACCAAAATGGATTTCTGCCGGGACGCCAAATAAAGAACAACATGAGAATAATACTTAATGCTTTAGAATACTATGAATCACACCCGGAGAAGCAGGCAGTGTTGGTTTTTCTTGACGCCCAAAAGGCCTTCGATAACCAAAATTGGAAATTTATGATTGAACAACTACAAAATATGCAAATTGGGGAAAAATTTGGGAAAATTATAGCAGAAATCTATACCAAGCAATCAGCAAGGATAATTATGAATGATGATATAACAGACAAATTTAATATAACAAAAGGAGTTAGACAAGGCTGTCCACTTTCCCCCTTACTATATATTCTATCATTGGAAACCCTGTTGAAAAAAATTAGAGAAGATCAAGGAATTGAAGGTTTAAGGATTAATAAAGAAGAATACAAAGTTCAAGCCTTTGCTGATGACTTAGTGTTTTTGACAGAAAATCCTATGGAATCTATACCTAATTTGTTTCAAAAAATAGAAGAATTTGGAGAAGTGGCTGGACTAAAAATTAATAAAAATAAATCGAAGCTAATTGTTAAAAAACTTACGGAAATCCAAACAAAAGATTTGATAGATAATATACAAATTCAAACAACAAAAAAAATAAAATATCTAGGAATCTGCTTATCCACAAGAACATCAGCAATTAAAGAAAATAATTATGATAAATTACTAGAACAAACAAAGAAAGATTTAGAAAAATGGGAAAATTTACACATTTCATTCCTAGGAAGAATTTCGGCTATCAAAATGATTATATTACCTAAATTTCTATATTTGTTTCAGGTCACCCCAATTAAAATAGATAAACCGTTTTTTGAAAAGCTGAATAAAATAACATCTAAATTTATTTGGCAAGGGAAAAGGCCACGAATAAAATTTAAACTGCTTCAGGATACAAAAGATAGAGGAGGAGCTGCACTCCCTGACTGGGAGATATACTACCAAGCAGCAGTACTATCGTGGGTCAAAGATTGGATAGAATTAAAGGACTCTAGAACTTTAACAATTGAGGGACACGAACTTCAAACTGGCTGGCACTCCTTTATGTGGGATGAGAAATACAAAACACATTCATATTTTAAAACACATACAATAAGGAACTCACTATTACAAATTTGGCTTAAAATTAAAAAACAACATTATATGAAGATACCAAATTGGCTAGCACCGGCGGAATCAATTAGACACCCAAATTTAACAGATAAGACAAAAATAATTAGATATAAAGATATAATTGACTATCAAGGCAAACTAAAGACAAAACAACAATTGGAGACAGATTTACACAGAGGAATAGACTGGTGGACTTACACTCAAATACAATCTAAATATAGAGAGCATATAAAAACATATGAAATTTACAATCAAAAACAAGAAATAGATAAAATTATATTAGATTCAGAAAATAAATTAATTAGTAGAATTTATAAATTTCTCCTACGCTATAAATTGGAAGAAGAGACAGTCAAAGAAACGATGATTAAGTGGGCTCAAAATATCAAACACACAATACCTTTGGAAAAATGGGAAAAGTTTTGGCAGGAAAACCTAAAGTTAACGAAAGCAACGGCGTACAAGGAAAACCAACTGAAAATGTTTTATCGGTGGCATATGTCTCCAACCAGATTGGCAAAAATACAACCTAAAAATAGCCCAATTTGTTGGAAGTGCAAAAAGGCACAAGGGACTTTCTATCATTTATGGTGGACATGCCCGGCAGCAAAAAAATTTTGGTCTAACATCAAAAAATGGTTGGAACAAATAACAAAAACACAGATTGAAAAAGAACCAGAAACATTTTTATTAGGAATATTTAACAAATCATACCCTAAGGATATTAAATATCTTACAATTCACATATTAACTGCTGCAAGAATAATCTACGCAAGAAATTGGAAACAAGAAAAAATACCAAGTGAAACAGAAGTAATAGGGAAAATTTTAGAATGCGCTGAAATGGATAGGTTAACCAAAGAACTACAAGAAAAAGAAGAATCAGACTATTATAAAATATGGAATAGTTGGTATAATTGGTTAAAAATTAGAAATATACAAAAAATATAGGGGATATATTACCGATTGATACATATATATGTAATAAAAATATTATTAGATTACAGAAAGGTGAAGGAATATATTATAAGTAGAATTGTAGAACGTCACTCTGAAAAAATGCTTAAGAAGAAATTATATTCTTTTTGTGTATATGTTGTATAAATGTTCGTTGTGTATATGTTACGTATGTCTTTTTTAATATTTATATTCAATAAAAACTATTTAAAAAAAAAAAAAAATCATATTAACTATGTACAACAGAGATCAAGTCTCATGAGGAATAAACATGAAAAGAGAGAGATGGAGAGAGAGAGAGAGAGTGAGGTGGAAAAGGTTGGAGGGGGTTTTATACTCAGGGTAAGCCCCTCCTTTCCACATAGGGGTGGAGACACTCTCTGCCTCCACTGGTGTCTATATGACACATGTGCCAATGGCTTGCAAATACTTGACAGGGTTTCAACAGGTTCTAACCAGTTCTGGAGAACCGGTAGCGGAAATTTTGAGTAGTTCGGAGAAATTCTGACTGGCCCCGCCCCCATCTATTCTCTGCCTCCCAAGTCCCAGCTGATCGGGAGGAAATGGGGATTTTGCAGTATCCTTCCCCCGGAGTGGGGTGGGATACTTCTCCTGCCACGCCCATCAAGCCACGCCCACCAAGCCACGCCCACAGACCCGGTAGTAAAAAAATTTGAAATCCACCACTGACATAGTCCTCAGATTATGACCGTCATGGAGCCTGCCCATCGTGGTCGCAACTTCTGATTATTGTTAAGTACAAGGACAGGGTTGTTTTTTTTCAAGGTCATCGTAACTTTGAATCATTGTTAAATGAATGGTCACAAGCTGAGGACTACTTATACTGTTATTGTTATTTGTATTGATCCGTAGGCTTTTGTGCTTCAAGGAATTCATTTTTAACCATTGATCTGTTTTCACAAACTTACTGACTGGCAGCATACATAGGGAGGCAGTGAGGCTGGTGGTGACCAGCGACCGGCCAGTTTAGGAAGATCTGTTCTGACCCATCTCCCCAAACACGACAAACCCTCTGAAGTGAACTCAAAGATTCCTTTAATTAGGAGTGCCGACAGTCCCGGCACAAAGTTTCTCTTTCACCTCAGGCTAACAAGTCTGCCCAGCAGGAGATGAATAGTTGTCTGCCACATCTATTCATCTCTGCCCCCTGCCTTTTATCCCCAGAGCTAGGGTGGGTCTTCGCTAGCAGCTGTGGCTCTTCCTTCCCAAGGACCGGCCCATAGATTTCCACTGCTCTCCTCTCCTCTGCCTTCTGCGCATCTGCGCATCAGGCACTGGACCCAGCTGTTCCTCCTCTTCCTCATCAGCCACCTCCAGACCTGGGGGCTGTTGACCAGTGGTGAAATCTATTTTTTTTTTACTACCGGTTCTGTGGGCATGGCTTGGTGGGCGTGGTGGGGCTTGGTAGGCATGGCAGGGGAAGGATACTGCAAAATCTCCATTCCCACCCCATTCCAGGGGAAGGATACTGAAAAATCTCCATTCCCACCCCACTCCAGGGAAAGGATACTGCAAAATCCCCATTCCCTCCCCACTCCTGGGGGAAGGATATTGCAAAATCTCCATTCCCACTCCACTCTGGGGCCAGTCAGAGGTGGTATTTGCCGGTTCTCCAAACTAGTCAAAATTTCCGCTACCGGTTCTCCAGAACCTGTCAGAACCTGCTGGATTTCACCCTTGCTGTTGACTCTCCATCTGAGGGCTGATGGATGGCCCAGGCTCCACCTCTGTCTCTCTCTCTCTCTGCCAGCTTCATTCCCTCTTCCCTCTCAGAGCTCTCAGGTTGCCTTGCTGCTGACTCTGACTCCCACACCTCCTCCTCCTCTGATTCGGCTGCTGGAGGGACCAGCGGCTGATGGGCCACAAGAAGATCATTTAATGCAGGGTTCCCCAACCTATGGGCCTCCATCCACTAGTGGACCAGGCCACGGAAACAGCTGGAGAGCAACGCGAGCAAGTGCATCCTCACTTGTACAAGAAGTGAGCGAGCACGTGTGCACGTGCTCCCTTTAAGTGAGTGGCAGGGACACGTGCATGCCACTCGTGCAAATGGAGCTGTGCACGCGTGCTTGCTGGCCGCTTGCATGGAACCATCCCCTCTCTCCACCCCCCCAGTCCGCAAAGCCGAAAACAGTGGAAACTCCGATCTAGTGGATATCCAAACCCACACCAACGTCTTCTGAACCTCAACTTGAGCATCATAGCTCTAAAGCATAAAATTGTTGGTGGTCAACTCTCTTGCACAGACCCTGAGAGTAATTAAAGCTCTTCTGTACATACCTTTCTTCAGGTACGCGCTCAACGAATCTTTCTTCTCTGGGCTTCTCACTTTAATTAGGCAGCTGAGACTGGCAATGCTGGTGGCGAGAGAATTCTCCCAGGCACCTTGAACCTAAGATAAAGAAATATTCAGAGAAAGCTAATTTGTAGTCGATGATATGGGCTGCCGGATTGCAGAGAAGAGCAACTCATATGATCCTTGCGGTTTTAATTTGAAATTGGTTTTAACTGGGTTGTTTTAAATTGAGGGCCAAAATCATTTAATGTCTTTTAAACTGCTTTTAAATTTTATATGTTGTGTTTTACCGTGGCTGTTCACCACCCTGAGTCCTGCTGGAGAAGGGCAGTATACAAATTAATTAAATAAATAAATAAATAAATAAATAAATAAATAAATAAATAAATAAATAATAATAATAATAATAATAATAATAAGCTGTACTCGGAACAGCTTACATCCTCCGACGATACCTTAACAGTTCCTAGGTCCTTGGTTAGGACTCAAGCTGCTGAGCTATTAACCAGCCTCAAAGGCTGTGAATCTCACTAAAGATTAACCAATAATAATAATAATGATAATAATGATGATGATTATGATGATGATAAAGGGTCTGGAGGCTAAATCATGTGATTAATGGTTGAGGGAGTTAGGCAGTGGTGAAAATCCATTTTTTTTTTACTACCGGTTCTGTGGGTGTGGCTTGGTGGGCGTGGTGTGGTGTGGTCTGGCTTAGTGGGTGGGGCTTGGTGGACAGGGCAGGGGAAGGATACTGCAAAATCTCCATTCCCACCTCACTCCAAGGGAAGGATACTGCAAAATCCCCATTCCCATTCCACTCTGGGGCCAGCCAGAGGTGATATTTGCCGGTTCTTCGAACTACTCAAAATTTCCGCTACCGGTTCTCTGAACTGCTCAAAATTTCCGCTACCAGTTCTCCAGAACCTGTCAGAACCTGCTGGATTTCACCCCTGGAGTTAGGTTATGTCTAGCCTATGGAAGAGAAGGAGTAGAAGGGACATGGTAACTGTCTTCCATTACTTGAGGGGCTGTCACAGGGAAGACGGGATTGACTTCTTCTCCAAAGCACCAGAGGGCAGGGCAAGAAGCAATGGGTGAAACCTTGTTAAAGAGACATCCAACCTAGAAGTAAGGAGAAATGTTTTGACAGAACAATTAACCAGTGGAACAGTTTGCCTTCAGAAGCTGTGGTTGCTTCATCACTGGAGGTGACAGCCACCTGTCTGGAATAGTATAGGGCCGCGATGGCGAACCTATGGCACGCGAGCATTGTGGGCACATGAGCATTGGCCAGCTCCAGTGTGCATGCATGTGCCAGCCAGCTGATTTTGGGGTCTTCTGGACCCACTGAAAGTCGGGAAATGGGCTGTTTCTGGCTTCTGGAGGGCCTCCGGAGGCTCAAAACGGTTCATTTCCCGACTTCCGGTGGGCCCAGAAGGCCCATTTTTCACCCTCCCAAGGCTCTAGAAGCTTTCTAGTAGCCTGGGGGGATGAAAAATGGGCCTTCCGGGCCCACCGGAAGTCAGGAAATGGGCTGTTTCTGGTCTCTGGAGGGCCTCCGGGGGGTGGGGGGGTGGGGAAGGCCGTTTTCTCCCTCCCCAGGCTCCTAGAAAGCCTCTGGAGCCTGGGGAGTGAGAAAAACGGGCCTACCGGGCCCACCGGGCCATCACATGCCAAAAGTGGGGGAGCACGCGCATGCATGGGGCACATTGAATTATGGGTTTGGCCACGCGCATGTGCAACCCCCCCCATACTCTCCCACTTTTGGCACACAGCCATCACTGGTATAGGGGGTTGGACTAGAAAACCCCCAAGATCCCTTCCAATGTTATTATTCTATGTTTTATACAACCAGACAAAGTTAACACTCCTCTTGTCTACTTGTCTCAAATTGTGTAGGGTGGGGCGTTGGACTGGAAGACCTCCGAGGTTCCTTCCAGCTCTATTCCGATTGAAGAGCTGGGCCAGAACTAAACTTCTATTAGAATGTTTGGAAGTTGAAGATCTGAAGGAGTCTGACTTTGGAGAACACTGCTGTGCGAGATTATTTACAAACAGCTGTGCTTGTCAAGATGAGATGTCCAGTGCAATCCTCTATGGGTTTACACCAGTGGTGGGTTCCTCCCGGTTCGGCCCGGTTCGGCCGAGCCGGTAGCGGTGACGATATAACGTCACCGAACCAGTTCTGCCGCCCCCGCCCCCCGCGTTATTCTTACCTTTTATTTGGCCCCACCCACAATCTATTGCTGCCTCCTGAGTCCCAGCTATCGGATAGAGGGAAAAAAAATGTTTAAACTCTTGCCACGGGGCTTCAAAGGAACGCCCTACAGCTGATCAGTGTTAAAAGAAAACAAATGAGTAGACCAGTGCCTGCAAAAATAAATGGGTAGACCAGTGCCTGCAAAAATACATAGGTAGACCGGTATAGCTCTGCAAGCAGTTAAAAGCCTGGTAGACCAGTACCTCTGCTAAATCTTAAATAATTGTCATATGACCATTAAGCCACACCCACAAAATAAGACACACCCACAGAACCGGTAGTAAAAAAAATTTAGAACCCACCCCTGGTTTGCACAGAAGATAATTCCACTGAATTGCTCCATCACTGGAGGTTTTCAAAAATAGACTGGACAACCATTTGATCAGGATGATATAAGGTCTCTGCTTTGAGCAGGGGGCTGGAGAAGAAGACCTCCGAGGTCCCGTCCAGCCTTATGATTCTATGTTCTACACAGTGGTGAAATCTGGCTGGATCTATCCGGCTCGCACGAACTGGTAGGGCCGGCGGCGGGAGGCTCCACCCACCCACTGGGATATCATTACATCCATTTTTGACCCTGAACGTTCTGTGCATGCGCAGAAGAGGTGCACACACACTCACATTTCTGAACCGGTAGCGAAGGTAACTGCATTTCACCACTGATTCTACATTACAGTGTCATACTTGTAATGTACATGAGTGGTGCGGTAGCTTAGAGGTGGAGCTCTCGTCTCACAATCAGGAGGCTATGAGTTCGATCCTAGGTAGAGGCAGATATTTCTCTGTCTGGGCACACTGGGAATATATCTGCTGAACAAAGCTCCGTATTGGTGACAGGAAGGGCCTCCGGCCAGTAAAAACTCAGCTCCATTCAATTGCCCAGACTCCACCCCAATGCAAGGAATTATGGGGTCGTTAAAAGAAGATGATACTTGTAATGTACATGGAATAAAATCCACTCCCATGGCAGGGTTAAGATTAAGCCCTTGATCTTAAAACACCTTCTTAATGCTACCATTTTTCAGCTTTCAAGCCCTTAATGGAGCCCCATTTGATGGATCTCAAAGCACACTTAAAAGGAGAAGGTATCACTTTTAGCTCCCTATCTTATCATCAGAAAACAAATGTACGTAGTTACCAGTCCAGAAGTAGAGCAGTTATAATTGCTCTCCCGAGCACTGTACAGCTCGCACAACGTTTCCGAGCCCACGGTTGATATGGTGAGAAATCCACAGGACTCATCCTCTTCACACTCTGTAAACATCAAAAGATGTGTCACGTGAGCTCTGGAATCAATACCACTGCCTTTGCTTGAGCAACGAATGCAACCAGCAGTAGATACACTGGTCTTATTTTAGATAAGCTCCTCTGTTCAATTGGACAGCATTTGACTTTGTATATTGAGCCTCTACTCAATATAGGACAGGTATCAATTTATACTCTGAGGGTATATCATAAACATCGAAGGAAATAACATTCTGCTAGAGAGAAGTTTCCTGAGGATGGGCTCCAGCACGATCCGAAAGCTCAGAAGACAAACTTTCTACTCTCAGTGAACGACCCAGATTTGATCCTTCAACATTATCCAGGGATACCTATATTTCCCTTCATTCGTTGAAGGAAATACATAGCTGCCATGAATACCAACTCCTGATAACAATAGAAGAGAAGATTTGTAGCTCAGGGCTGAACGGTGAAGTCCTTGTGTCAGATTTGGGTTAATGTCAGGGTTCCAAGTAACACCCCCAACTAAAGAAAACTCTGAGGCTTGAAGTTCCTCAAAGTTCCAGTTTATTAGAGATGTCATATTGGCACATCTGGGAAAACCCGAATCTGAAAGCTTCCAGGTTTTTCCCACCCAAAGGAAAATCCAAGTCCCTGCCCAGCACCCACATGTCCATCACATGGTCCAATCAATCCACCGTCCCAACTGGAAATGCCTCCCAGTTCCAGCCCTCCAGGTGCAGGGCAAGATGTCCTTGACTCTCTGAGAAAGGAATGTTATTTTGCCTACATATCACCCTGGCTCCGTACAACCCCCCCTCCCCGTTTCCCACAGTAATAAATGTGGCAGGCCTGAAGATCCAACGAAAAAAATGGCTTCCAGGCCTGACACATTGATGCTCTCTGAGAGCAAACTCCACTTCCTTCTAGAACTGATGATATTACCTAGCAAGATAATGAAACGTCTGCAAGAAAACAACCATGCTCAGAAAGCCCCAAGGATCTCACAACGACAGATACAGTAGCTTTAACTTGTATGATTTTTAACTCAAATGACTCTGTTTCCAGTCTACCTTGCTAAGAAGACTTTTAGGTTTGGAAAAGGGAAGCCTTAGAAACATTCTGACCTGCAATGCACTGCTGGAGGGTTTTCATAGGCGTTCCTTGGAGTGTTTTAGTTCCAGTTGGTTCCGATTTTTCTGTGGTGAAGATAAGATTGGAAGCAGGAACCTTCTCAAAACGTCCGAGGACTGAAATGAAACAAGAGGGTTGGAATCAGGGGTGAAATGCTCCCGGTTCAGACTGGTTTGGCCGAACCGGTAGGGATGCTGGTGGGTGGTTCAGAGAACCGGTAGCAATGCCGGTTGGTGGTTCGGAGAACCGGTAGCGATGCCAGTCGGTGGTTCGGAGAACTGGTAGCGATGCCGGTCGGTGGTTCGGAGAACCGGTAGCGATGCCAGTCGGTGGTTCGGAGAACCGGTAGCGATGGCAGTGTGAGGCTCCGCCCACCCACCCGGTTGTCATTACTTCCTGGTTTTAACCAGGAAGTAACCTGTTCTTTACCCTCTGCGCATGCGCTGGCAGAGAACCTAGCTTTCCATTTTTTTTCCTTACCAAGTTTTTCATTCATTTGGATGAATGAGATTGTCTTAGGATTTGATTTCCAAGAAGAAAGAGCCATTTTAATGACATTCCAATGGGAAGAGTGTGGTGGAGCAAATCATTGGGACTATCCTCTCGTGCATCACACAATGCAGGTAAGGTAGTCCTCGACTTGCAACCACAATTGAGCCCAAAATGTCTGTTGCTGAGTGAAACTTGTGTTAAGTGAATTTTGCCCCGTTTTACGACTTTTCCTGCCACAGTTGTTAAGTGAATCACTGCAGTTGTTAAGTTAGTAACACGGTTGTTAAGTGAATCCGGCTTCCCCATTGACTTTGCTTGTCAGAAGGTTGCAGAAGCAGATCACATGACCCCTCCCAAAGCACTGAAACTATCATAAATATGAGTCAGTTGCCAAGCGTCTGAATTTTGATGAGGTGGTCATGGGGATGCTGCAACGGTCATAAGTGGCCGAATGTGGCCACGCGGGTAATTACGGGAGCGACTCTATCCTCCCATGTAACACCGCTCCTGCGCAAGCTGCACTGGCTCCCGGTGGTCTTCCGGGTGCGATTCAAGGTGTTGGTTGCCACCTTTAAAGCGCTCCATGGCTTGGGACCTGGCTATTTACAAGACCGCCTTCTGCCACCGATAGCCTCCCATCGACCGGTACACTCCCACAGAGAGGGGCTCCTCCGGGTGCTGTCAGCTAGGCAATGTCGGCTGACGACCCCCAGGGGGAGAGCATTCTCTGTGGGGGCCCCTACCCTCTGGAATGAGCTGCCCCCGGAGATTCGTAGGATTCACGGCCTTCGTACCTTTCGTTGCGCCCTAAAAACATTATTATTCCAACAAGCAGGGCTGGCCTAAATAATAATAACATTTTACTATTTTAATGTGTTTTTTTATTAGAGTTTTTTAGCCAATTTATTTAATTGTTTTTAATTGTTTTAATTTTTATATTGTCATAGTTTTATTTTTGGCTGTACACCGCCCTGAGTCCTTCGGGAGAAGGGCGGTATAGAAATTCATAAAAAAAAAAAAAGTGTGAAAAAAGGTTGCAAGTCACTTTTTTCAGGGCTGTTTGTAACTTCAAATGGTCACTAAATGAACTGTTGTAAGTCGAGGTCTACCTGTAATTTATCTAGCAGAATTGTTTGTAAAGGATCCCTGGCTTCTCCCATTTCCATGAAATTGCTTTTTCAGTCTTGCAAGAATGATGTTAGCTCTTGGAGATACAAGGCTACAAATTCCTTTCGCTTGGGGAAAAATAGACAAATAGAAATGCTGTCCTCATCTCCCTTCCCTTACACTCACATTTACATGCACAAACACACACACATACATCAGTGGTGAAATGTAAAATTTGTTACTACTGGTTCTGTGGGCGTGGCTTGGTGTGCGGGGGGTAATGTGACTGAGTGGGCGTGGCCAACTTTTTTTTTTTTTTTAACTTTTAAAACCATTTTTTTTACAACCTCTTCGGCTGAAGAGGTTGTAAAAATTTATTTATTTATTTATTTTATTTATTAAATTTTTATACCGCCCCCTCTCCTGAAGGACTCGGGGCGGTGAACAGCCAAAATTAAAAACACACAATACAAATATTAAAATACATTAAAACGAAATTAAATTATCTTTGGCTTCTCCAATTTAAAACCCCTTGCCCATAAAATTCCCCAATTAAAAGATTTTTAACCCAGCCCGGCTTGCTGAAATAAAAAAGTCTTCAGGGGCCGGCGGAAGGTCCGGAGGTCCGGGATTAGTTGTATCCCTGGGGGTAGCTCATTCCAGAGGGATGAGCTTGTAAAATAATGCTTGTAAAAGCCTCTGAATATCCCAGCTGAGTTGCCTGATCGCCAGAGGCTTTTAAAAGCATTTCTTTTTACAACCTCTTCGGCCGAAGAGGTTGTAGAAAAAATGCTTTTAAAAGCCTCTGACGATCCCAGCTGAGCCACACGATCCTCAGAGGCTTTTTTTTTTTTTTTTTTTACTTTTAAAAGTACTTTTTCGGCCGAAGAGGTTGTAGAAAAAATGCTTTTAAAATGTTTTTTAAAAGCCTCTGATGATTGCGCGGCTCAGCTGGGCATGGGGGGGGGGCAGGGATTTTTGCTACCGGTTCTCCGAACCACCTGCAGCCATTGCTACCGGATCGAGAGATCTGGTCTGAACTGGGAGTATTTCACCCCTGACACACATATACAGAATAACATATGGAGGACTTCAAGTGACGGAAACCAGAAGCAAAAGTTTTTACTACTCTAAACCTCGCCACCACTAGAAGGTCAATTAAGAATAAAAACTAGGGATGACCATGCTAATTAGGATTACTATTATTAACAACTGAAGGCTGTTATTATGGTAACCGCTATTATTTTGAAAACAGGTTTATCTTTTCCCTGGGACACATGATATCTTAATGAATAAGGCACCTCAAGTACAGTTGTGTAACCTGCACACCAGCCAACCCTCCCCACGGAACGTGTCTCCTCTTACAACCTCTCTGAAATGAATGCTTCGGGATCAGATTAAGGGACCACAAGTGCCAATTTCATCCCCAAGGATTATGGAGAGAAGAATGAAACAATGTCCAATTATTTCTTGCTAAAACAATTAAGGCCTGTTACAGCTGGCTGGGCCCAAAAGGAGTACTGAGTTTTCCAAATCTTATAGACCTAATTAGAAAGAAGGGAAGGAAAGAAGGAAAACACATCCATGGATGCATTTTGTTATAATTGTCTATGGAGATTCTCAATCATCTAGATCAGGGGTCTCCAACTTTGTCAACTTGAAGACTTGTGGACTTCAACTCCCAGAATTCTTCAGCCAGCAAAGTCCACAAGTCTTCAAGTTGTCAAGGTTGGAGACCCCTGATCCAGATCATGGTTGTCCCATAGGTGCTTCTCCAAAAGGCAACTGGATATCTAGGTTTTTTTCCTTGAAAACATTTTGCTTCTCATTTTCAAATGAAAAAAAAACTGGTCAAGAAAGTCCGGTTTATAGGTGGCATCTCCCACCCACAAGACTAGCAAGAATAAGTAAAAAATACTCTCCAATGTGTTGGAAATGTGAGGTGATCCCAGGGACCTTCTACCATATGTGGTGGGAATGCTCAAAAGCCAAAAATTTTTGGCGTCAAATAAGGTGTTGTCTAGAAAAGATTCTAATATTAAAAATAGAGGTTAAACCAGAATTCTTCCTATTAGGTATTATAGAGGGCAAATATAACAAGAACACAACCTACCTAATATTACACATATTAACAGCAGCTAGAATAGCCTTTGCCCAAAAATGGAAGAGTAAAGAAATCCTCTCGGAAGAAGAAGTGCTAATCAAAATCCTCAATTGTGCAGAAATGGACAGACTTACCTTGGAGCTCAAGGATAAAAATGAATCAGCGTACTATGAAACCTGGACTAAATTTATGAATGGTTGGACAGGAGGAAGAATGCTAAGATGAAGGTGTAGTGAATGTCTAGAAATGAGTATGTCAATGTATGTTAAACTTGCAGGCGAGATATGATTATATTGAGTATGGACGTAGCTGTTTAGGAGGAATTAATTTATATACTTGTGATCTGTCCCTGTCTCCACACACACACAAACACAGCCAGCCGAGGGTTAAGAAAGCACTTGGCACACACACAGGTCGTTATCTCAAACTTGGCAACAATATAAGCACCGTCTGCCAAGAGCTTTGCTTCAACAGATAACATAAAATTACATACGCAGTGTAAATAGTCCAGCAAAACAATATCCCTTCGGCAGCTTCAGGCGTTGTTCAAGTGATTAGCCAGAGTTAGTTTTTGTTCGTCACGGAGTTTTACCAGCCACCACCCTCTCTTATATAGTCTCTGGGGTGTGGTCCAGTGACTCAGTTCTAATCCCTGGCACGCCTCCTTAACTGCTGCAACCGTTTATCACGCCTTCGTTGGCGTGCATCCAGGAACGACAGCTCTCCTTCCTCGCTCTCATGAGAGACACCTGGCCCCTGGCTAATCTCCCCTTCCTCGGCCGGCACCTGAGACAGTGCCAGAGGGGAGGGGCCTGGAGAGGGAGGCCTGGCCGACTCCTCTCCCTCATGTTCGGAGCCTTCTTCCTCCGATGAGATAGGCTCAGAGGGCGGGGCCACAACAACTTGACATGCAAGAAGTAATGTACATTTGTACAAAGATAAAGGAGTATGTTATGTATTAGCTTAAATTTGACGATAATGGTTAAAACCAGAGACGTTAAACCATGTCCATTATTTTTTTTAATTTGAATTACTAATAAAAAACTTTTTAAAAAAAGAAAAAGAAAGTCCAGTTGCCTTCTGGAGAAGCACCATTGGGTTATGTCGAAGTTCTATGTCCATGGAGAACTTCTAGGTCTACTCACCCGAACACTGGGGCTCCGTCAAAGGACCATCTGTCTCTGTCCAGTCTAATCTCTTTCCATTGCTGTCAACACAAAATGACTTTTGGGTGGAAGGATCTTGGTAAGAAGGTCTGTACCGGCCATTTTCATCACACCTTTCAGCTTGTTCATTCCTCTGGCAATCAGTCATACCTGGGATGGGCACAGAATCAAAAAAAAAAAATTGGTGGGAAAGAATTCCATTCGATAGAAGAGAATATTTGCAGCTCAGGATTGAACAGTGGACTCATTGGTGCTTGCTGAGCTTGGTTGTTTGCTTGCTACTGATAATGTTACCTAGTTTGGTAATGAAACGACTGCAAGAAAACAACCATGTTCCGAGACCATTAAGGACTCCAGAATTCCATTTGTTCGTGATTCTCCAGCCAAAGACCTTTCTGAATGAATCAGACCAGTGGTGGGTTGCCCCCGGTTCACACCGGTTCTATAGAACCGGTAGTAAACCGGCGGGAGGCTCCACCCACCGACCCCGACGTCATCAGAACGCTTCTGCACATGCACAGAAAAGCGCACACACGCCCCATTGCAAACCGGTAGTAAAGGTAAGTAGAACCCACCCCTGAATCAGACCTTAAGTTGGAATTTCTGTCGCCTATTTTTCAATGAATGTTTCCTTCGTGGTGTGAATTCTGTACAAAAGTATCATGTGGATTTTTAGCTTTGGCTTCGCATAATGTGCAAATATTATGTTGCGACTATTGTATCTTATTCAACAGGCCATGGTTAAGGGAAACAATGCAAACCCAGATACAACCCAGTATTCTACCATCTTGCTCTCCCAGTATTTGTTGACCCAGCCATATCCAAAACAGATGGTATGAACATTGTATAGGATACCATATTCTAACCTATAATGTTGCTTGCTTTGCTTCAGTATGTTGTGTAAGCCCACCCGTTCTGCTTCTTAAACCAGGACTTACGACAGTGTTACATAAGAACTCAGATAACTATAGTTCACTTCACCAACCTAGATAATTGTGATTTATCCAATAACCAGTCCTTGGTTTAGGGCTGTGATGGCGAGCCTATGGCACCATATTGGTGGGCACAGAAGCTGAGCTCCGGTGCGTGTGCTGCCCAGCTGATTTTCAGGCCTTCTGAACCTACCAGAAGTGAGGAAACACGCTGTTTCTGGCCTCTGGAGCGTCCCCGGGCGGGGGGGATGAGGAAGGCCTGTTTTTCGCTCTCCCCAGATTCCAGAGGCTTTCTAGGAGTCTGGGGAGGGTGAAAATGGCTCCCCCCACCCCGGAGGCCTCCAGAGGCCAGAAACGCCATGTTTCCTGACTTCCGGTGGGACCGGAAGGCCTGTTTTTCGCTCTCCCCAGAGAGAAGAAATCTGGAAGTCCGATAGCCCACCATGCCATTGCGTGCCAAAAGCATGGGGAGCGTGGGGGGGGGTTGCATGCACATGCGCAGGGAGCGGGGCACATAGAATTATGGGTGTGGGCACAGTGCGTGCGACACCCCCCCCCCGTGCCCCCCCCCTCGTTTGGCACTCAGCGGCAAAAAGGTTAGCTATCACTGGTTTAGGGTAATGTATGAAACTACATGATTGGATAAGGATAACCTTTCTTTACTTTATTAAACTACTGGAAACCAGTATATAGAACATAAAATAATAGGATTGGAAGGGACCTTGGAGGTCTTCTAGTCCAACTCCCTGCTCGAGCAGGAAACCCTGTATCATCTGGACAAATGATCATCCAGTCTTTTTTCTGAAAACCTCCAGTTTTGTGGGAGCACCCACAACAACATTTTCAACATCAAACATCATGCATTTTTCTAAGACTCTTACAGTGATCGGCTCTGAAAGCTCCAGGAGAGATGGTCAATGTCCCAAGAGGACATTTTACACAGAAGTCACTTCCTGCTTGGTCTTGATAGAATCCAGAAGGGCATGGAATGCACCGCTCGTTCTGAAAGGAGGAACCTGGAGGACAGACAGCTGCAAATGGAGAAAAAGGTTTATTATTCTATGGAATAAAATAATTCATTCAGAATTCAAATTCATTTTGAATTCTTCCAGGAGAGAGCTCCTTGAGCAGTCAAAAGTCCTCTTTTCAAAGCAGAAAGATATTTATACCATATAACTGTCCCCAGTGTCAGCTTTGGAAGCCATATTAACACCGGAAGCTTCCACGCTGCCACCTTCTTGTGCTTGGGAAAATAGGAGGGGGGATTTAGTGGAGTGATAGTAGTTAGACATAATAGCATTCTCCTCTTCGGTCAAGGTCATGATGCTCCTGCACTTGGAGGAGAAATGGTTGCAGTGGTGGGTTGCCCCCGGTTCACACCGGTTCTATAGAACCAGTAGTAAAACCGGCGGGAGGCTCCGCCCACCAACCCCGACGTCATCAAAACACTTCTGCGCATGCGCAGAAGAGCGCACGCATGGCCCCGCTGCGAACCGGTAGTAAAGGTAAGTAGAACCCACCCCTGAGTAGGTGCAGTGGTGGCTCAAGTTGGGACAGATGGTGATTGGGCCATGTGATGGACTGATGGGTGCAGGGGTTGGATTTGGGGTTTTGATTTACTGAGGGAAAACCCGGAATTCTCAGATTTGGGTTTTCCCAGATGTGCCAGTATACCTACTCTAATAAATGGAAGTTTTGAGATAATGCCTGTCTCGGAGTTTTTGATTGAAGTTGGGTTGTTCTGGAATGTTGACGCCCAGACTCCGAAGGGATTAACTTTAGCACGCTGCAATGTACTTTCCACAGCAATCTTGAAGGGCTGATATTAAAAAATTCTATATGAGCTGAGACTATACCATTGTGGACAAGGGGCTATCAAAACTACAGGCCACATTCTAATATACTGCACCTTCTAAAACAGGGGTGTCAAACTCAATTTCATTGAGGGCTGCATCAGGGTTGTCTTTGACTTCGGGGGGTCCTGGGGCCATGGCCAGGGCGAGCGTGGCCAGCTCGACGTCACTCGTGTCAGGGGTGCCTTTTACTTTACTTTACTTTATTTTGAATTTATATACCGCCCTACTCCCGAAGGACTCAGGGCGGTGAACAGCCAAAAGATAAAACACACATAATACAAAATTTAAAAACAATGTAAAAGCACATTAAATAATTTGGCCCAAATAATTTAAAACACCCCTATTGTTTTAAAACAAATTTAAAATTAACAATTTAAAAGGAGGTTAGGCCAGGCCAGCCTGTTGAAATAAAAAGGTCTTGAGGGCACGGCGGAAAGTGCGTAAGTCCGGGATCCTCCATATCTCTGGGGGGGAGCTCATTCCACATGGCAGGTGCCCCCACAGAGAAGGCTCTCCCCCGGGGGCCGCCAGTCGACACTGTTTGGCCGATGGCACCCTGAGGAGCCCCTCTCTATGGGAGCGTACTGGCCGGTGAGAGGCTACTGGTGGCAGAAGGCGGTCTCGTAAGTACCCCGGTCCTAAGCCATGGAGCTCTCTAAAGGTGGTAACCAAAACCTTGAAGTGCACCCGGAAGACTACCGGGAGCCAGTGCAGCTCGCACAGGAGAGGTGTTACATGGGAACGCCACATCGCTCCCATAACCACCTGCGCGGCCACATTCTGGACCAGTTGGAGCCTCCGGGTGCTCCTCAAGGGGAGCCCCATGTAGAGAGCATTACAGTGGGCCTGTAGTGGCTCGACTGCTCTGCCAGAGAAAACGGACTCCAGAGCTCCGTTTTTGGCTGCGACTGCCTCCTGCAACCCTCTGCCAGTGAAAATGGAGCTTGGGAGGGTTGGTCCTTCGCTGTTTCCAGCATGTTTCCCCATGGGCCAGATCTAAGCTCCTTGTGAGCCGGATCTGGCCTGTGGACCTTGAGTTTGACACCCATGTTCTAAAAGGACTCATGGACCCATCCCATAACCCCTCACCTAATAAAATATCTGGAAAACGCAGATCTTTTTTTATTGTATAATTGCTGTTATTGGATCAGTCTGATGTAATCTCCTTGAATATAACTACATTTTGTTATACCGCCTGCAAAATTAGGCAGACTTTGACTGCCCAATGACAATCCGCCACTAATTGGATCATTAAATATTATCTTGTATTTTATTTTATTTTTTTCTAATGCTTCTTATTTCTAATGCTGGTCTGTGACTGTAATAAAATTACTATTTCCAGAAAAGAGAGAGAAAGAGAAGAGATGTGCACATATATTTATCCAAACGATGGAACTAAGTTGTTACTTCAAATTATCTCTAGGTCAAAATACTGAAAAGCAAGCTTTCCGTTTCTGCCAGCTAGCACATTTAACCAGTTTTTTTTTCCATGTCAAAGATTAACTAAATGTGTTATTAATAATAGTGATGTAGGTATAGAGTGGGGATAAATCATTTCAACCCATTATATTCTCTTAAATTGTTCCGTGAAGCAAGAATATATTGTGCTTTTCAGCAAAAATCTGAAATAGACTTATCTCTTCACCCAATGAAAATGGCTGCATACTATGGTAGACACTTTATGTTTGCTTGGCCTTTTACAAATATCTAAATGAAGATTCTTCCTCTATTTATAAGCCATCTGGGGTCACCTATGTGTGAGCTGAGCAGCTATATAAATTTGTTTAATAAAATAAAAACCGATAAAATAATTTATTCTTGTCTTAAGGGAGACTTTCAGTAAGGCTAAGCTAAAACCTTTCTCTTTCCAAGTAACAAATTAAAAGCAAGCGTCACTACCCAAATGATAGTTAGGCTCAAAAGACCAGGCCCATATGCAAAGGTCTAATTAAACTGATTCATTGCTAAACAGCCTATGCGCAGGAATCTTCTCAACCAGCTAGGTTAACACCTGCTTAGAATTAGATAAGGCTCAATGGATTTCAAGGGACGTTGAACTAATTACTTGTTCTGCCACTCCTTATCCTACATTGATACATACCACATCCTTGAGAATTTGGTATCACTTCTCCACTAGTTAAGACTTTCTGGAAACCATTCTTGCACCCCAAGGAAACTTCAGGAGACATGTCAGAATTTCCTCTTCCAGGAAGACGGATGGAAGTGTCTGCTTGGAATTGCTTGTTGTCCAAGTGGAGGACAAAGCCACCACTCTTGATCAGCTCTTCAAAACGCCCAAGGAGATTCTCACCAACCATGGCTTTCTCTATCAGAAAATGATAGAAATCAGGGAACTAAGTAGAAGAATTTCAGTGGGAAAACACTGACAGATACATCCTGTGGGCACCTTCCATTGAAATGAGTGGATAATTCAAAGAGAAGAGACCCCCTTCTAAGGACTTATTACTTTGATTATTAGACTTGGATAGTTCAAAGAGAAGAGACGCACCCTAAGGACTTATTACTTTGATGATTAGACTTATTCAAGGTGGCATAAGACATTCCATTTGGCAGCAGACCAATAGAAAGATCTTCTGGGCATGCATGAATAAACCAAGAAGATTAACATTAGACCAACAACCAAGAAGTCAATAATACCTCAATCAAGGAACCACCAACTCAGACAAACAAGCTAGCAGTAAACAAGAGCCCAATCAACAAACCACAAGACCTCTCCCACCAACACTGACAAGGCAAGCCACCAATATGTAAAATGGAAGCAAACTCCACTCCCATCTAACATTGATCATGCTATCTAGTTGGGTAATGAAACGTCTGCAAGAAAACAGCCAAGGACTCAGAGGACACCCAGCACCTCACAAATCAGAAGACCTGGAAGTGGCTGTGCCAAAGTGTCAGGAAGACGGAATTTGGTGGTTCCAGGAAAGTCCTCAGATCAGATGAACCCACCACTGAATCCTACCACAGAATCCTACCACAGTTCTTTCTACAGTTATTGAATAGATCTTAATTATTTCTTGGGTGGTCCAGAATTTTCCAAGGCAAAAAAAAAAAAAAAAGTTCATTTAGGCCTAAACTCATCTTATCCTTTGATGGTTACAAGTATTTCAGACATATGAGGAAGCAGAGAGCGTTCCTCCATTTAATCCATCCCAGATGCAAGGGATATAAATACAAATAGCTTTCAGAACTGGTGCCCACATAACCATTCTCCTCACAGACAGCTTCTGGAGGTAGTTATGATTTGGCCTTTCTTAAGGTAATGACAGATCGATACAGTCAGAATTTAGGAATTCCAAACTGGAAAATGGAAGGGTGCAAGAATGTTGCGGCTGAATTATTAATCCATTAACGGTAACTGCAACCTAACCTAAATTTTACATGGTAACATTAATACAAAGGAAATCCAAGCTTAATATTCATGGTATGTGTTTGGGCTGGGGTGTTATTCATTTTTATTTATTTTTTTGAAGGAGCTTTTAAAAGCTGGGGGAAAATAACTGAATTTGCAGGATTGAAACAGAAAACCAAGCAATAGTTCCTTCCTTCCTTCCTTCCTTCCTTCCTTCCTTCCTTCCTTCCTTCCTTCCTTCCTTCCTTCCCTTCCTCCCTCCTTTCTTCCTTCCCTCCTTCCTCCCTTCCCTTCCCCTCTCTCTCCCTCTTTCCCTCTCCCCTTCCCTTTCCCTTCCTCTTTCCCTTTCTCCCTTCCTCTTTCCCTCTCCCTCTCACTTTCCCTTCCTTTCTCTTCTTTTCTCTTCTCTTCCTTTCCTTTCCCTTCCCTTCCTCTTTTTTCTTCTGTGACAAATATATTTAAGTAGGATTCCAATAGAAAGCACAAAGCACAGTTTCTTGTGATGATGGTAGAGTTCTGTGAACTTTCAAGGAGTTAAAACAAACTATTTTTTAAAAAAAATTGAATAATTTATGGCAGGCTTTTTTATTAGATCTCCAATACGCTAACATATTTGAAGAGGATGAGGGCCAATAATATTTTAGTCAAAACAGCCACATTACGCTAGAAATAATAAACTAACCAATGTCGTATAAATCAGGAAGTGCAATAGCTGGCACATTTTTGAGCATAGCTTGCCATGTGACATTCACTCCCAGACGGTCGGCAGCTGCACACTCAACCAGGACAGCAGAATCTCCACAGACTGGAACAGACACCAAGTTCTCCAAAGTATTGACCTTAAAAAGAAAGATCAGATTCTGTTGTTGTTGGTAATGGTGATAGTTAGAATTCAGTCAGAACTCTTGTTTAAGGATTTGCTTAAACAAACATTCTATTCTATTCTATTCTATTCTATTCTATTCTATTCTATTCTATTCTATTCTGTTCCATTCTCTACATTCTATTCTATTCTCTACATTCTATTCTATTCTATTCTATTCTATTCTATTCTATTCTATTCTATTCTATTCTATTCTTTTTTTAAAAAAAATATTTTTTATTAAACAGTTTGTCTTTAAAAACAACAGAAAAAACAATCACACACATATAAAAACAAAACATGTCAAAACAAAACGTATTGAACATTACATAACATTAATGGTAATTTTACAGCATTTCGTATCAACTTACGTATTTTGCTTTTGTAGTTCTCTATTCTATCATTTCTATTTACTACTCAATAGTATAATCATTGCATTATTCCAACATATATATATATACACACATTATAATATTCATTTTTCTTATCTACACATTTATATTCGTTTATATTTACCTCTCTTTATTTAACGTTGTTCAGTTACTTATTTAAGTTTCATCAATATTAAGTTAAACGTTTCTTGTTCTGATTTCTATTTTCAAGCCAACTGTACATTTTATTCCATATTTCATAATAGTCCGAATCCTCTCTCTCTTTCAACTCCATAGTCATTTTATCCATCTCTGCACATTCTAGAATTTTCCTAATTGCAGTTTCGTCTGACGGTATATTTTTTTGTTTCCAATTTTTTGCGAATGTGATTCTTGCTGTGGTAAGTATGTGCAATATAATGTATTGAAAGTTTTTATTCATTTTTGGGTCCAGTATTCTATTCTATTCTATTCTATTCTATTCTATTCTATTCTATTCTATTCTATTCTATTCTATTCTATTCCATTCCATTCCATTCCATTCCATTCCATTCCATTCCATTCTATCCTCTATTCTATTTTCTATTTTCTATTCTACTCTACCCTTTATATCCTGCCTTCTCCTCACAACAACAACCCTGTGAGATAGGTTGGGTTGAGAGAGAATAATTGGCCCAAAGTCACCCAGCCAGTTTTCACGCCTAAAGCAGGACTAGAACTCACAGTCTCCTGGTGATTGGCCCAAAGTCATTCAGCTGGCTTTCATGGCTAAGGTGGGACTAGAACTCACAGTCTCCTGAGGATTGGCCCCAAGTCATCCAGCTGGCTTTCATGGCTAAGGCGGGATTAGAACTCCCAGTCTCCTGGTGATTGGCTCAAAGTCACTCAGCTGGCTTTCACGCCTAAGGCGGGACTAGAACTCACAAACTCCTGGTGATTGGTCCAAAGTCACCCAGTCAGCTTTCATCTCAAGGCAGGATGAGAATTCACAGCCTCCTGGTTTCTAGCCCGATACCTTAGCTACTAGACCAGACTAACTTTTTATATGTCTTGGATACAGAGGATGAGCTTAGCCCAACTATTAATGAATGATTTCTGAATCAGCTCAGTTTAATACTATGATATAGGGGCCATGGTGGCTCATGAGGTAAGGATGCTGAGTCAGAAGACCATTGAGAGGTTGACAACTCAGCTGTTCTTAATCTATAAGCACCAGCTGTGTGATGGAATGAGTTCTCATCAATTTCCTGCCCATCTAGCAGTTTGAAAGCATGAAAATGCAAGTAGATAAATAGGTACCACTTTGGTGGGAAAATACTGAGAACGTGAAGGGAGTCCCTTCAAGCATTCCCTGGGCAACGGTGATACCAGCTAATCCTTTCAATCCAGAAGCACCTTGGTAAGTGCTTCTGACATGGATATAATACACGAAGTTCTTGACTTACAACAGTTCGTTTAGTGACCATTCAAAGTTACAACGGTACTGAAAAATGTATCTTATGACCATTTTTCACGCTTACGACCTTTGCAGAATCCCCACAATCACTTCATCAAAATCCAGATGCTTGGCAACTGATTCATATTCATGACCTTTGCTGTGTCCTGTGTCATGTGATCATCATTTGCGACCTTCCCACAAGCAAAGTCAATGGGGAAGCCAGATTCACTTAACAACCGTGTTACTAATTTAGCAACTGCAGTGATTCACTTAACAACTGTGGCAAGAAAACAGGGCAAAACTCACTTAACGAACATCTCACTAAACAAGCTTCTTGGATGAGAAGCGAAACATCTTCAGAGACAAACCAGAAAGTCCAGTTGCCTCTTGAAAAAAGCACCGTGACCTGGATGACTGAGAATCTCCATAGACCAGCAGTTGGTTGCTACCGGTTAACACCGGATCAGGTGAACCAGTAGTAGCGGCAGCGGGAGGCTCTGCCCACCCGCCCGGATGCTTCTGCACATGTGCAGAAGCGCTGCCCACGCATGAACCAGTAGCAACGGGATTTGGAACCCTGTTCTGTCCCCGTACCCCACACGCACCCCCACAGATGGCCTGGAGTTAATAAGTCACACGACAAAACTCTTTGAAGATAAAGCTGGCAGCAACCCAGCTGGCTGGGTTCCCAATTGGCTAGCTGCCAATTCAGACTTTACTCACACAAAACAAAGATTAGACTGCAAGCATTCCGATAAAACAGGCAGAGTGTCAACAATACAAGGATTCATCCAAATGCAGTCCGATAAAGCAGGCAAAGTCCAGTAACGCAGAGATCATGGAGTATTTCCAGTTTTTGCTCGTCACAAACTGAACCGGACACCACACCCACATTTATATCCTGTGGGGTGTGGTCCAGTGACTCAGCTAATCTCTGGCACGCCTTCCCCTCTGCTGTGCACGCTTCTCCCTGCGCCTCTGTCGAGGGTCCAGCCAGCACTTATCTTCCTCGTCGCTGTCCACCTGTGGCTGCAGGGACGTGCTTGGCTCTGAGCCTATCGTTTGGCCCTCGGTGTCCTCTGGAGGCATTGCCAGAGAGGAGGGTCCTGGAGAGGGAGGCCTTGCCAACTCCTCTCCCTTACTCTCAGAGTCTGCATCTGTCGATAGCCCAGGCTCAGGCAACGGAGCCACAACAAACCCGACCCTCCTATAGACGCGTCACTCAACAGAAAATTTGGGCTCAATTGCAGTCGTTAGTCAAGGACTACCTATAGCGGTAATACCATGATAGAGTCAGAGATCAGTGTATTCCTATGGGTTGGCCAAATCATACCCATGGATGGCCTTGCACAATCCACAATTGTTCTACCCCAGCTCCGGATTCCCAAGGATTGTGACACACACCAACGGTCCTTATCAAAGTTATAATGTACCAAGAATAAACAAAGTCTGGCAAAGGTTAGCAACCAGCCTAGAAAACAAAATACGATAAGACACTCACTCTCCAAAATGTCCTGTAATAATTACACGTTATTTCCAGCAAGAAATTACTAACTGCGTGTGACTTAAATAAGCTAAGGGAATGGCCAATTATCCTCAAACCTTACTCTCGAGGATACCTCCTCCTCCTGAGTAGCCACTCCTGCCTTTTGGTAGCCCTGCGTGCTCAAGCATTGAGGAGAGGCTCCTCCACTTCACTCTCTCCACTTGAAGGAGCTTCTGGAGATTCTGAAGGCCCTGGCTGAGTCTCTGCCTCTGGCACCACATCCTCTTCAGCCTCCTCGCTGTCCAACGCGAGCACTAGCTGTGCAGGCTGCTGGTGCGACCCCACACCAGCCTCCTCATCGTAGGGATCAGCCACAATCCGCGCAGGCCGCTGGCGGGCCACAACAACAATAGAGCTGTTTCATTCACTTTCGCATAGATTCACCATTAAAATACCTGGATATGGCAAAAGCCACGAGACTTCAGCTCATCCAGAATGAAGACCTGGAACGTCTCCAGCAACCCGGAATAGTCAGGGCTGCAGGTCTTCTTGGGAGGCAAGATGAGCTGAAACTGGGTTTGAATCTGGACACTCTGGAATGGCTGCAGTCCTAAACATAAAGCAAACAAAGTCAGGGTTAGACCAAGGATCCAACAACATTAAACCCTTTCAGATGCCTTCCTCCTTATTTTCTTCACATACATTTCATATTCATTGCTTCTTGTCCTGCCCTCAGGTGCTTTGGAGAATAGCTTGACTCCCTCTTCTTTGTGGCAGCCCCTGACATATTGGAAGATGCTATCATGTCACCCCTAGTCCTTCTTTTTATCAAACTAGACAAATTATTATTTGTCTAGTTTATTATTATTATTGTTGTTGTTGTTGTTGTTGTTGTTGTTGTTATTATTATTATTATAGAATTAGGGCCTGCCCATCATGGTTATAAGTCGTGACAATAAAAAATAGAGTCACCCACCTGACTGACACCATTTTATAACCTCTTTTGCAGTGTTCATTAAACAAAGATTGTGGTCGTTAAGGAAACTAAGAACCAGAAAGAAGTGTCGATTTTCAGCAAAACTGTCATAAAATGTAGTCATATCAAGGGTGAAATGCTCCCAATTCGGACCAGATCGCCCAAACCGGTAGCGATGGCATCAGGTGGTTTGGAGAACCGGCAGCAAAAATCCCTGCCCCCCCCCATGCCCTCTGATGATTGTGCGGCTCAGCTGGGATCATCAGAGCCTTTTAAAAGCATTTTTTTCTACAACCTCTTTGGCCAAAGAGGTTGTAGGAAAAAAAAATGCCTTTAAAGGCCTCTGACAATCCCAGCTGAGTTGCCTGATTGTCAGAGGCTTTTAAAAGCATTTTTTTCTACAACCTCTTAAGGTTGTAGAAAAAATGCTTTTAAAAGTAAAAAAAAAAAAAAGTTGACCACACCCACCCCGTCACATTACCACCACCACCCCCCAAGCCACGTCCACAGAACCGGTAGTAACAAATTTTACATTTCACCACTGAGTCACATCATAGTGGGATGCTGCAAACTGCCATAAATGCAGGCTGGTTGCTAAGCACCCAATATGCAGCCCAGGCGTGGTATTCACTTACTTTCTCTAACGGTTCACAAATGTGAGCACGCGCATGTCCACACATGCACAGGTCCTTCCGTGCATCCACTTTGCTCACTTGCACGCCTTCCACGCTTGCGCCGGCCTCAAAAATGTGCCTAAATAGGACAACATAGAGCCGGGACGGGTGGACGGGTGGACGGGTGGACGGGTGGGTGGGTGGGTGGGCGGGCCCACCCATAATTTCCACTATCGATTCAGGCGAACTGGTCTGAATTGGCTGAATACCACCTCTGATGTAGTCATATAACCATGCAGGAATGATAGCTGTCAGCACTTTGGAACCAGGCCATAGGTAACCCTGGAAAGTTCATTGTAACTTCGAAGGGCAACTAAGCCACCAGTCGTAAGTCAAGGACTTCCTGCATTTTGAATCAAAAAAGAGTTTGTACAGTACTACAGGGCTCTGTATACATTCTCCCCTGCTATACTCACTCTGACAAGCAAGAGAATGAGGTGGATTTGTAAGCCAGAGAAGATTTTGGATATCACACTGAAGAAGTTCTCCTTGAGAAAAGACATCCTGATAGCCCGGAGCGCAAATCACTTGACATTGCTGAATCTTCGAGTTTGCAGCGGTGATATTGCAAAAAACTCCACCGTGGGTCAGGTTAGAAGCGTTGTAAGACAGAGGACACCGTGGACCTGAAAGAACATGATGAACAAAGTCATTCCAAGAACACCCTTGGAATGGTGTGGGAATAAGGAATGGATTTCCAGAAGAAAAAATTGCAGGCTACAGGAACCAGGAGCACCACTCAGGTGGCCCTGAGGACACAGATAAACCTCCAAGTGGCCTCAATGACCCTCTAAAAAGGATGCAAATGACCAGCTGTCTGCAAGGAATAGAAATCCTTCCATTCCCCACTATCCTGTCAAAGCTGAAGAAGCTTCTTGGATGAGGAGCAAAACATCTTCAAAAGAAAAAAACAAGGAAGTCCAGTTTTTCCTCCTGAAAAAAGCACCTTTGGGACAACCATGACCTGGGGGACTGAGAATCTCTACTGTTTTGTCCCAGCTATGGATCCCAAAGAACACAGCACACACAAAGTTTGTACAAAACTTAATTTACTAAACTAACTCAGTCTTTTTCAAAACAAAGGTTGTTAATAAACTTTCTTAACAGCCTACAAGAAACCAAAGATAAAGTAATCACAATCTTACTAAGGTTGGCAGAAAGCCCAGAAGCCATGTGCAGAGAATTCAGACGCAAAGTAGAGTGAACTAAAGTTGTTCCCTACAACTTGCTTCAGTTGGCGTTCCTCCTTAAATAGGCTAAGGGAGTGGCCAATTAGCCCCAAGCCTTACTTTCGAGGAGACCTCCCTCCTGAGGAGCCACTCCTGCCTTTTGGCACCTCTGCGTGCCCGTGCATTGAGAAGAGGCTCCTCCTCTTCATCCTCTTCACTTAAGGGAGCTTCTGGAGGTTCTGAAGGCCCTGGCTGAATCCCTGCCTCTGGCACCACATCTTCTCCAGCCTCCTCATTGTCTGACTCGGGTGCCAGCTGCACAGGCTGCTGGCGTAACACCACACCAGCCATCTCGCTGTCAGAATCAGCTACAATCCGCACAGGCCGCTGACGGGCCACAACATCTACAGACAGATTTGTGTTTGTAGAAATCCTCTCCTACCAAACTGCCATCTAAACATTAAGATCCCCCTTGGTTTGCGAAGGGTTGCTTACGTTCACAGGCAGGCCTCTGGCCATTAATTCTTGTCCCTGGAGCCTCCTGTCCATTGTCAAAGACACACCAACAGCTTGCTTGGTCTTCACTGCATTGCGCCGGAGAGAAACCCTGACGGTTCTCGTCACACTCCGGGATGTAGCCTCTACCGATTTCTCTCACCAGAGCCTTTGACTTTACCAAACTGCAGTAGCTGGGGCCTTCCAAAGAAGAATTAGATGGTGAAGGACAAGCATGGTATGAAGCAATAGCACTTAGACTTATATACCACTTTACAGTGCTTTTACAGCCCTCTCTAAGTGGTATACAGAGTCAGCCTATTGCTCCCAACAATCTGGCTCCTCATTTCACCCACCTCAGAAGGATGGAAGGCTGAGTCAACCTTGAGCCAGTCAGGATAGAACTGCTGGAAGTCAGCAGAATTAGCCTGCAATACTGCTTTCGAACCACTGCCGCCACAAATTGCAACCATTTTTTACCGACTGAAGCATGTTATTCATTCAGGCCTTTAGCAAGGAAGAACGAAGGCTTTTTGCTTCATTCTTGCCTGATCTGTCCTCCTAGCTGTCTTTTATATTACAGACAGTGGTGAGATTCAAATAATTTAACAACCGGTTCTCTGCCCTAATGACCGGCTGGGTGGGCATGGCCATGGTGGGCATGGCCAGTGGGTATGACAGGCAGCACACAGCCTCCTGCATCCCCCTGGGAGCAAAAACAGGTCACGGGGGGAATGTGCTGCCCCCCCCATGGCCCGTTTTGGGCCTAGTAGGCCTCCCTGCAGCCTCCTTGGAGCAAAAATGGGCCATGGGGGGGCCATGCAGCACCCCTGCACCTCATTATTGGCCTAGTAGGCCTCTCTGCAGACTCCTGGGAGCAAAAATGGGACTTGGGGGGGAGCCGTGCCGCACCCCCCGCAACCTTTTTTGGGCCTAGTAGGCCTCTTTGCATGGGGGGAGGGGCCAGCCAGCAATTTAACAACCGGTTCACCTGAATCGCCCCGAACCGGCTGAATCCCACCACTGATTACAGATAGTCCTCAATTGAGCCCAATATTTCTGTTGTTAAGTAAAACATCTGCTAAGGCAGTTTTGCCCCATTTTATGACCTTTCTTGCCACAGTTATTAAGTGAACCACTGCAGTTGATAAGTTAGTAGGCCAGTTGTTAAATGAATCTGACTTCTCCATTGACTTTGCTTATCGATCACATGACCCTGGGACACAGGAACGGTCATAAATCTGAACCAGTGACCAAGCATTGATCACATGACTATGGGGATGGCTGCAAAGATTGCAACTGTGAAAAACGGCCATAAGTCACATGTTTCAGTGCCGTTGTAACTTTGAATGGTCACTAAACAAACTGGTTGTAAATCAAGGACTGCCTGTATTAGGGCTGATCGCACAGTCTGCCAAATGTTTAGACTGAATTTGGCATTTTTATCCAACTATAAGTCCTTCCCAAGAAACTGGGAAAGGCAGATGTTGTTATCTGATGGTATAAAAGCATCATCATGAGTTGAAGGCTGTTCCAAGTAAAACTGCCTTTTGCCATTGACTGATGGTGAGCGGTCGGTGGTGCTCTCTGAGCCTGCTAGTTTTCTTGCAGATGTTTCATTATCCAACTAGTTAACATCATCAGTGCTATCAGTCTAGCCCTGATGGTGTTATCTAATTTGAGTAATGAAATGTCTGCAAGAAAAAAGCAAGCTCCGAGAGGACCAAGGACCCCTCAATCCTCCTCTTTTCCTCCATTCTATAAACCCTACTCCCTTCTAGCACTGATGATGTGACCTAGTCTGGGTAATGAAACATTTGCAAGAAAACAAGCAAGCTCAGGGAGCACCAAGGACCTCTCATGTCAACCCTGAACTACAAATGTTCTCCTTTATTAGTGACTGATGGTGTGTTTGTCAGTGCTGAAGGCGTTGCTCTAGATCCGTGATGGCGAACCTATGGCACGCGTGCCACAAGTGGCACATAGTGCCCTCTTTCTAGGCACGCAAGGTGTCACCCCAGTTCAGCTCCGCCGCGCATGCACATGTGCCTCCTGCCAGCCAGTAGGAGGCGCGCCTCCTCCCTAGACCAGGTGTCTCGATAGGAAAACACTTAATCTCTCCCCTGGCTCAAGCTAATGAAGGGAGGAGAACTTGTGGCTCAGAGGTTAATACAACTGCCTAACATGCAGGCAGCCCAAGTTCGAAACCGAGTAAGGGTATGGCTAGCTGATGAGAGCTAAATAGCTTGAAATAGATCTATACTAGTCTCCCTTTATTTCTTTATCAGCGAAATATAAATTTGGTATAAAATGGTTTGTTGTGAATGCGACTGCTTGAGGGCTCCTGGATTGGAGCTGAAAGGCGAAAGGAATGCAGTACGCTCCCTCCCACATGCTGGGGTAGACCAGGTGTCTCAATAGGAAAACACTTAATATATATCTATCTATGTGTGTGTGTGTGTGTATGTATGTGTGTGTATATTAAGTGTTTTCCTATCGAGAAATATATACACTACTATATATATATACACACACACTACTATAACACATAAAGGTAAAGGTTCCCCTCACACATATGTGCTAGTCATTACTGACTCTAGGGAGTGGTGCTCATCTCCGTTTCAAAGCGGAAGAAACAGCGCTGTCTGAAGACGTCTCCGTGGTCATGTGGCTGGCATGACTAAACGCCAAAGGTGCACGGAACGCTGTTACCTTCCCACCAAAGGTGGTCCCTATTTTTCTACTTGCATTTTTTACGTACTTTCGAACTGCTAGATTGGCAGAAACTGGGACAAGTAATGGGAGCTCACCCCGTTACGCAGCACTAGGGATTCGAACTGCTAAACTGCCGATCTTTCGATTGACAAGCTCAGCATCCTAGCCACTGAGCCACCGCATCCCTCTAAGTATAATATATACATATGTTTAAAACTTAGAAATATTCAAATGTAATTTTTAATCATATTTTCCTAATGCTGATTACTTGGTAACCAGAAAATGGCATTTTCCTCTCACTAACATTATTGCTGCCATGAGAACACCCTGTCCTTGTCACCAAATAATCTCCTTCACTTTAGGATTAGCTAAAGGAGAACTTCTGCAGATTCCCTAAAGGGAATCAAATTAGAAAGCAATAGGAGACACTTACAAAGAATCTCGTCGTTAGAATCGATTTCGCTCTTTTGCATTATTTCTCCCGATACCGAATTGACACACCAGGCCTGTGAATCCGATTTCTGAAAATTCACATACTCTCCATTCTAAAATAGAATGGAGATGAGAGAGGCATATAAGATAGATAGATAGATAGATAGATAGATAGATAGATAGATAGATAGATAGATAGATAATAGATAGATAGATAGATAGACAGATAGATGATAGATAGATAGATAGATAGATAGATAGATAGATAGATAGATAGATAGATAGATGATAGATAGATGATAGATAGATAGAAATAGATAGATAGATAGATAATAGATAGATAGATGATAGATAGATAGATAGATAGATAGATAGATAGATAGATAGATGATAGATAGATGATAGATAGATGGAAATAGATAGATAGATAGATGATAGATAGATAGATAGATAGATAGATAGATAGATAGATAGATAGATAGACAGACAGACAGACAGACAGACAGACAGACAGACAGATGATAGATAGATAGATAGATAGATAGATAGATAGATAGATAGATAGATAGATAGATAATGGTTATGTCCACAAGTTCTGTACAAGATTGTTGTTTTTAAAGGACCAGAATTCTAACAAAATTTAAAAGCTGGCTAATTCACACACAACACCTTTCATATTTTCTGCTATTTGATCTCATTATTATACTACTCATTCTAAAATGAGTAGCATAATAATGAGCAGCTGAGTGTGGTTGATCCCAAAGAAGGTAAAACAGCATTCAGTGTGATGACCATTTGTAAAGTAGGTCGGGAAGCCGAACAAAAAACCCATCTTCGAAGAGGGCCGTAGCAAAGTACACCTGTGTTGATGACAATAAATAGCACAATTGTGTCCGTGTAATCACCAAGAGTTGAATTCAGAGGAATCTTCATTTACATACTGCTTAACTGAGACATGGACAGTCTACAGATGGTGATCTACAGATGTTTGGCTCTTGAGCATTCCATTTGTACCTCAAGATCATTTCATTGACATTTTGGATTCTTTTTCAAAGTCTGGGGAAATTTTAAGATGGGAATGGTTTCCCTATGGGAAGCTTCCTGCTCCCATTCCCACTTTTAAAAACCATCAAAAATCACCACCGCCAACAACAAACAAAGATTCCAGGTTTGCGTGAAGAGGTTGGGAATGAGAGCTATTGGTCCTGAGATTCCCATTACCCTTCCTATCCTTAAAACTCCCCGAAAGGCTAGTGAAAATAAATCCGTGTTGTCCTTTCCAAAATCACCAGAAGGCGATCTGTTGGTCCTGACCTGAATATGTCAGGAGACTGGCCTGGAGCCCTAACTCCTCACAACAAGGGTGAAATCTAAAAATTTTTTGCTACAGGTTCTGTGGCCGTGGCTTAATTAGTGGGCGGGGCTTGGTGATAAGGTGACTGGGAGGGCGTGACTTGTTGGTCAGGTGGGCGTGGCCAAGTCAATGTCACTTCTTTGCCCTTTTTTAACCTACAAAACACAACACAACACAACTGGCTCACCCACAATATAAAAGCAGCTGTGCTAAACCCAAAATGGCACCTGCAACAAGCAGGAACCTCACACACCCACAAAAAGTCCAATAAACCAACTTTCACAGTTTACACACACACAATTCCACATACAGCTTTGTAAGATTTCTGTAGTTAGAGTGAAACACTACAGAAACACACTAAATCTCAGAAAGCTGCACAAATATTATTTTATTTTAATTTATTTTTATATAAAAGCAGCTAAATTTAAAACTTCCTAAACTTTAAATGGCTAGGTCTAAAAAAGGAACAACTAAAAAAAAACCCAATTAACTATTTTTTTAAAGCTCCCAAAGGGGGAAAAAACTTACCCAATAGAACAGGGGTCTCTAACCTTGGCAACTTTAAGATTTGTAGACTTCAACTCCCAGAATTCCTCAGCCAGCTTTGCTTTGCTGGCTGAGGAATTCTGGGAATTGAAGTCCACAACTCCCTGCCTGCTTGATTGCAGGCAGGGAGATTCAGTTGCTTGCTGATGCAATGGATTGCAGGGATCACAGCAAGGCGTTGCGACCAGCAGCTAATGTAAGCAGCTGAGGGGGGGAGGGGGAGGGATTTTTGCTACCAATTTTGCAACTGAGCTGGGATCATCAGAGCTTGGCTGGTCAGAGCCATTTAAAAGAAAAAAAGGCTCTGATGATCACACGACTCAGCTGGGCATGGGGGGCGGGGGCAGGGATTTTTGCTACTGGTTCTCCGAACTGCCCGCCGCCATCGCTACCTACTCACCCGAGCCGGTCTGAACCGGAAGCATTTCACCCCTGCCTCACAACCTCCCACCCTTGACTTGATAGATCTAAGAAAAGCTCTCAAAGATATCTAAAACCCTAAAAGTCCCTCTAGGCATTATGGAATGCATCAATCATCCCGTTTTCTGTAGATTTAGGAATTACAGAATCTAGCACGTCCTCATGCTAAGCAAGTTAATTGGACGGGAGAGGGAGAAGGAGTCATGGAATTAGCCACATTTCACCCTGAATGGAAAGTTTACCCCTCTGTAGTCATGTTCAACTCTAGGAGGCTGTGCTCATCTCCATTTCCTACTTGAGGGAGCCAGTAGACACATTCATGGTCATGGTTCAGCATGACTACACCTTCAGGGCACACAGAATGCTGTTATCTTTCCACAAAGTGATACCTATTTATCTACTCGCATTTGCATGCTTTCAAACTGCTAGATGGGCAAGAGCTGCAGCAAGGGACGGGAGCTCACTCCATCATGCAGTACTCGATCTCGATCTGCCAGCCTTCTGGTCGATAAGCCCATCGTCTTAACCGCTAGGCTACCATGGCCCCTTTCTCCCCCAGAAAAAAAAATACAAATATCCCAACCTTCAAAAAGGAAAAGTGTAATAATGTGATAATCAAAATACATTTTTCAGCTTTATACAACTTGCCTCCAGACAGGACGGAGTAAACAGAGCTGCTGAAGTTGCGTTCTGTGTCAGTCCAATCATTTTCCAACTGGCAATCTGGCCATTCACTTGGGAACGTTGACATGATGTCTGACCTGCATTCAGATAATTTTTTTTCCAGAGTAATATGTATTCCAGCTAGCAAACAAATCTTCAGACCTACTTATTTCTTCACCCCGATTAATTAAAGACAGTTGCAGAAATTGAGGAAACCAGATTTTTGAAGCCACCAAGTGTTCACTCCAGCCAAAAACATTAGTAGTTAAGACACAGCTGAAGAAATCCATTCCCAAAAGGGAATAAAGGAATAAAATACAAAAGGAATAAATAAGGGATTTAGAAATGCCAGGGAAGCGATAGTTTTCCAATCTATCACTAATTAATTGTGAAAGTGGTATATATTGTTTTAAAAGATGAAAGTTGTTACTAAGCTCAGCCAAGAAAGAATATTAATAGCCACGATCCAAATATAATAAATCACCAAACTGCAATCAGTTCTATTCATAATGCTAAAAATCTGTTGTGATTTAGACTTCTTGTATTTTCACTCATCTTTACTCTTAAAGAATCCATGTTAGAGATGTTATATGGGATTATTTAAACAAATAGGGTATTTTTCAATATTACTCCTTTCTGTAATGGCCATATCATTCCAACTGACTGAAGCAACATCCTATCTCCACTTCAAGCAAAGCTGACTTTCGGTACCCTAAAACGATTACTATAATATTTTTATTAAAGAGTTGGACATCTCACCCTGCATTGACACTCCTACAATTTTATAAAGTTATGCTATTCTCCTGCCTATCTGTACTGCTTGTTAAGGGACAACAGCCCAGGGGTGAAATGTTCCCGGTTTGGACGGGATCGCCCGATCCAGTAGCGATGACAGTGGGTGGTTTGGAGAACCAGTAGCAAAAATCCCTGCCCACCCCCCATGCCCAGCTGAGCTGCGCAAACTTCAGAGGCTTTTTTTTTTTTACTTTTAAAAGCATTTTTTCTTTGGCCGAAAAAATGCTTTTAAAAGTAAAAAAAAAAAAGCCTCTGATGATCACGTGGCTCAGCTGGGATCGTCAGAGGCTTTTAAAAGCATTTTTTCTAGAAAAAAAGCTTTTAAAACGCTCTGACGATCCCAGCTGAGTTGCCTGATCGTCAGAGGCTTTTTTTTTTCTTTTAAAAGCAATGCTTTTAAAAGAAAACAAAAGCCTCTGATGATCAGGCAACTCAGTTGGGATCGTCAGAGCCTTTTAAAAGCATTTTTTTTAAGCCAAAGAGGTTGTAGAAAAAATGCTTTTAAAAGTTAAAAAAAAAAAGTTGGCCACGCCCACCCAGTCACGTTACCTACCCACCCCCACCAAGCCACGCCCACAGAACCAGTAGTAACAAATTTTACATTTCACAGCCCAACTTTAAAGAATAAGACTTACACTGGGGCAGTTGTGTTGAGCGTGTCACCAAGGAATCTGAAACATAACGTCCCACCTCGTCGACACACCAGCAGTGACCTGAGGCAAAGAAGAAAAATATGCGTTTTGGAACCACTTCGCAAAGAGATGTTCCTTGCAATGCATGCGTAAAATTAGACAATAGTTCAGTAAAGAAGAAATCATTGTATTGAACAGGGGTGTCTAACTCGATTTCATTGAGGACCGCATCAGGATTGTTTGACCTCGGGGAGGGGGGACATGGCCAGGGTGGGTGTGGCCAGATCAACATCATTCGTTTCAGGAGCTCCTGTGGTGGTCCAAGTGCACTGTTAGCAAAAACGGAGCTCGGTTGAGCTCCATTTTCACTGGCAGAGGACTGCAGGAGGCCCTCACAGCTGAAAACGGAGCTGTAGGAGGCCTTCCTGAGCTCTGTTTTCGCTGGCAGAGGCACTGCAGGCTGGTCCTTTGCTGTTTCCAGGGTGGCCCTGTGGGCCAAATCTAAGCACCCCATGGCCCACAGGCCTTGAGTTTGACACCCCTGGAATTGAACATGCCCTGGCAATTTAGTTTGTCTGAACTGGCCACCACAGGACAAAAATCAGAGCAGACATAAATCTCTCTTGATCATTTCATCAAAGAAAGCAAATCCTGTGAAGACCACGTGGCTTTCCCAACTCTTGAAAGACTCACATTTCATGGTTATAATGGTACTTTCCACCTCTTCAATTGGAAGAATGATCCAAGGATGTATTTAATAAAGTCCGTGTGCTTGTGATGAAGTTTATTCATGGTTTTGCAAATTTGAGAGCTAAAATTTGTTGTGATGGATAAAAATGCTGAACTAGAAACTGGGAGATTGGGACTTCCAGTCTTTCCTTCGGCATGAAAGCTGACTGGGTGAGTTTGGGCCATTTTGGATTGTTTACAATAAAGGCAGAATATAAATATAGTATTTATTATTTATATACAAATGCATGCTAGGAAATAAAATAATGCAAGTAATTAGTCTCGTTTTTGCTATGTAATTTAGGAAGGAAGGGGAAGGAGAAGAAGTGGAGGAGAAGGAGGAGAAGATGGAGAAAGAGAAAGAAGAGGAACAGGAAAAAAAAGAAGAGGAGGAGGAGGAAAATGAGGAGTAAGAAGGAAAAGAAGAGGAAGAAGAGGAGGAGGAAGAAGGAGGAGGAGGGGAGGAGAAGGTAGAGGAAGATGAGGAGGAGGTAGAAGAAAGAGAAAGAGAGGAAGAGGAGGTGGAGGAAGGAGGAGAAGGAGGAGAGGAAGAGGAAAGAAAAAGAAAAAGAAAAGGAGAAGGAGGAAGAGGAAGGAGAGGAAGAAGAAGGAGAAGGAGAAGGAGAAGGAGAAGCAGGAGAAGGAGATTACTGCATGCAATTGCTAGTATCTACAGCCATGAAAGACCATCAATGTTTACTGAGGCAAACTTCTTCCTAGATATTTCTCACCTGTGCTCTCATAGCACTGGATGGGCTCCCAGTTCCCTTGTCCATCACACTGGGGGATGTAAGGCTGAAATGCCAAGCGCCGAGCCTCCCCAGCAGAGTCCGGGGATGCCAATAGACTCTTCTGATAAAATTGCAAAGCTACAACAAAGCAAATATGGCTTAAGCGATGAAGGCAACCACAGAGATGTAGGGAATAGAAAACATGGAACTCTTTTGCTACTGATTCGTAAGTATCTATTATGTGGATCATTCAAAAGTAAGATCTGATATAAAATAGATGTAAAAGGGCCCCACTTTCTCTTCTCCCTGCTCATCATTACTAACATCTCCAAGCCTCCTTATCCCTCTATTTCTACAATTTATGCAATCCCTGCTTTACCACTAGACTTCATGTGGTTTTCTCCCTACTTATATCGTCTTTTCCCCAAGAAGAAAATATGAAAAAAGTACCATACTTGAATCTCTACTCTGTATATTTGCTGAAGGGGATTGGGTTGAAAAGAAATCTGCTAGCATTTGTTTTTGCTACAGCGGATTAAAACAAATGCCTCCTTAGAACATCTCCACTGTAACAGCTTTCTTTTATCTATTCCTGCTAAGAAATGCTCCTTTAGAGCCGGAATATCCAACCATGCAGTGGTGGAATCCAAATTTTTTTACTACCGGTTCTATAGGTGTGGCTTGGTGGGTGTGGTGTGGTTTGGTGGGCGTGGCAAGGGAAGGATACTGCAAAATCTCGATTCCCACCCCACTCCAAGGGAAGTATACTGCAAAATCTCCATTCCCTCCCCACTCCTGGTGCAAGGATACTGCAAAATCCCCATTCCCTCCCCACTCCTGGTGGAAGGATATTGCAAAAACTCCATTCCCACCCCACTCTGGGGCCAGCCAGAGGTGGTATTTGCCGGTTCTCCGAACTACTCAAAATGTCCACTACCAGTTCTCCAGAACCTGTCAGAACCTGCTGGATTTCACCCCTGCAACCATGGCAACTTAAAGACTTGTAGACTTCAACTCCTAGAATTCCCCAGCCAGCCATGGATGGGGCTCCCAGCTTCTGGAAATTGAAATCCACAAGTCTTGAAGTTGCCAAGGTTGGACGATCCCGCTTTAGAAGTTCACCTTGGAAGGCTGGACAACCACACATGGAAATGTCATAGAGCTGATCCTGATTTTTGTTCATTATTTTTTTCTTTTTCTTTCGGGATAACGAAAGCTGCAGAAACCAAGGTGACTAAACATTTTCCGACGAACAAATTTTAATACAAGGCTGAAAGACGCTACCAGACTCCATCTGATCTGGTCGTTCCATCACTAGATTTTTTTAAGAAGAGTCTAGATCAGGGTGTCAAACTCAAGGCCTGGGGACCGGATCTGACCTGCAGAGTGCTTAGATCTGGTTTATGGGGCCACCCTGGAAACAGTGAAGGACCAGCCCGTGGTGCCTCTGCCAGCAAAAATGGAGTTTAGAAGGGCCACATGCGACCCTCCAAAGCTCCGTTTTTGCCTGCAACGGCCTCCTGCAACCCTCTGCCAGACAAAACCGAGCTCAGGAGGGCTGCACGTGGTTCTCCCATGCTCCATTTTCACTGGCAGAGCGCCTGGACCACCCCCAACACGAGTGACATCGAGCTGGCCACGCCCAACCTGGCCACACACACCCCGGCCCCCCCAAGGTCAAACACAACCCTGATGTGGCCCTCAATGAAATTGAGTTTGACACCACTGGCCTAGAAGGTCACCTATCTGAAATGGTATAGGTTCTCCTGCTTGAGCAGAGGGCTGGACTAGAAGACCTCCAAGGTCCCTTCAAGCTCATTCATTCTATTCTATCTTTGGTTACTGGAGATGAGGGTTTTTCAAATTTAGCAGCTCTTAAAGTGTGTGGACTTCAACTTCCGGAATTACGCAGCCATCATTAAGTCTACACCTCTTAGAGTTGTTAAGGTTGAGAAGCAATGCCATACACTAACATGGTTCTCCTCCCATAATATCTATTAAGAGAACCAAACAAAGCTGTCCACAGGGCAGTCAAGAAAGTTAAGATGGCGGCCGCAACCGTGTGATCAATACCCAGTTCTCCAATCATGTAGTTGTGATCCCCATCGTGACTTTTTGATCCTCTTCCTGTAGAGTAGGGGTCTCCAACCTTGGCAACTTTAAGACTTGTGGACTTCAACTCCCAGAATTCCTCAGCCAGCAAGTCCACAAGTCTTAAAGTTGCCAAGGTTGGAGACCCCTGCTGAAGGTTCTCCAATGCAATGTTAATTCTTCCTTCAGTGATTCAAAGTATACTGGATCACCAACGTTTGACGGTCCTCTAAAAAAAAAAAATCATTTTTTTAAAAAAATAACATACTGGATTGTGCAGCCAACTGGATGGCATAATCGCTCCCTGCCAACAGTATTTCTGCAAAAGTGCTCTCCAGCTGAGAAAAATTACTCCAAAGCTCTCGGCCTCTCAACATGGATACTTGGCTCATTAAAAAGCTTTGTCCGAAAGGAAAATGAGAGCTGGTTGACTTCTGAATAAGTTGTTCCACCTTGTTAACGAATTCCGCAGCTTCTCGCTTTGCAGCTTCACACGTTCCGAGACCTGCAAGAAGACAAAAAGTTTGCTCAGAGTAGGGTGAATCTGTCTAATGGGGGAGGGGGAGGAGCAGGAGGAAAAGGAGGAGGCGAGACAGGGAAGAGGAAGGAGGAAGAGAAGGAGAAGGCAAGGAAGAAGGGGAAAGGGAAGAGGAGGAGGCAAAACAGGGCAAAACAGGGAACAGGAAAGAGGAAGAGGAGGAAGAGACGAAACAGGGAAGAGAAAAGGGAGAGGGAGGAGGAAGAGGAGACAGGGAAGAGGAAGGAGGAAGAGAAGGCAAGGGAGAAGGGGAAAGGGAAGACGAAGGAGGAGGGACAGGGAAGACGAAGGAAGAAAAGAAGGAAAAGGCAAGGAAGGAGGGGAAAGGGAAGAGGGAGGGGGAGGAGGAGAGACAGGGAAGAGGAAGGAGGAAAAGAAGGCAAGGGAGAAGGTAAAAGGGAAGAGGGAGGAGGAGGAGGAGGAGGGAAAAGGGAAGGGGAAGGGGAAGGATTCAGATAAAAGAAGATGAAGATGATTTTTAGTTTGCCTGAGTTAAGCATATTAATTATGGGACATAATTGGAACATATAGAGACATAATTATTGTCTTCCCATCCAATTCTGAGTTCCATTTATTCATTCATTCATTCATTTAGCCTGGTACTGCAGCAAGCAAGGAATAAGAAACAGATTAAAACTCTCACTAATTTCAGTTCAGTTTCAGTGTGATTATCTGGCTCCCAAATAAAGAGTACCAGTTTATTTATAATCCCATCAAACAAAAATAATAATAGTAAAGTGCAAGGTCCAATAAAACAGATAAGGGAATATAGTAATATAATACATACGTGACAAATCCAAAGAATCAGCCTTTGGATAAATGTATTACCTTTACATGAGGCCCCACTTTATACAGTATACAGGTTCATATTTGAACTGCCTTAACTATAAATTTAGCAATTCTGCTCACAATATATAAATTGGAGCCAGGAGGAAATAGGACATTCTAAGATTCAGATCCCAGTGGGCTGTTCTTTCAAGTAGGATTGTTAAATACCTAAGTTTAAAAGTGGCTTAGCATTGCCACCTGAAAATAATTATGCCCAATTCCTCATGTATTTATTTAAAATACTTATAGACAATTTCTCAGTTGTGGGAATGTCTTGAAGGACTTCATTAGCCTTATATAAAAGGAAATGCTAACTAGTCAAAGCAACTTAGAAAAAAACAACCACCTTGCATTTGGAGAATTAAATGAATAAAAGCTAAAAGGAAAAAAAGGTGGATTTTATAAAAGGGCCACTATCCATCAGTGATAATGGCTGATGTTTCCTAATGGGAAAAGATTTCCCACTAAAACCCATTACTCCAGGGAAGAATCTGTTAATAGCCATTATATTTTGTAGGAAGAAATATTCTTCTGAGATCAGCTCCAAGTGGGGGAAAAGACACTGGAAACATGGAGACTGCTTGGAAAGATGGTTTAATGGTGGACAGGATCACATGGTTTGAGTTCCTGAACAGAAAAAGGGCGAGATCCAGTGAGTCCCCAGGTTTTATGCCCTCTCTGGCTTTGAACTTCCTGGGGACCAGAAAGAGTATCCTGATTGGTTGTCAGACTTCCAGGGGGTGGGGGTCTTAGCTAGCCTTGCTGGCTGATGTAATCTTCCCAGGTGCCATGTGGTGAGTTTCTGTTGCTAGATGGGTCCTATTGTGTTAGTTTCTGTTGCTAGATGGGTCCTATTGTGTTGCAGATGATGGTCCATTGACAAAGATTGAGTTTCTGCCTCTGGCCTATTGACAAAGGGTGGGGGGCAGGAAGATGGGAGCTGCTTCATCTTTAAAACATGCTTTTCCATTTCTCATACAGGGAAACTTAATATTCTGCCTTTTTAATATTTCCTAAAATATTTCATTCTTCTAGGAAAGGTGTGGGAGCTAACTTCCTACAATTTAATTTAAACAGAAATCTTGGTTTAGTTTAAACCTGATTTGTTTATTGGGTTACAATGGCCAGGCTCACACACAGAATGCTAAACCACCATCCATGGACTACAAACTAGGATTAGGCCTATACAAAATTGAAAACTAAAACCAAATGCACCAAGACAAATTCCTTCTGTGTCCAATCATACTTGGCCAATAAAGAATTCTATTCTATTCTATTCTAAATGAATGTATGGCTTAGTGCAATGTTAGTCACATCATAAATGCTTCATTAGGCTCAGATTTTGCTCAATCCCATCAAGAAGGAGTCAAGCTATTCTCCCAGACACCTGGAGGCAGGGCAAGAAGCAACAGATGGAAACTAATCAAGGAGAGAAGCAACCTAGAACTAAGGGGAAATTTCCTGACATTTAGAACAATTAACCAGTGGAATGGCTTGCCTTCAGAAGTTGTGGGTGCTCCATCGTTGGAGGTTTTTAAGAAAGGTTTGGACAGCCATTTGACTGAAATGGTATAGGGCCATGATGGCGAACCTATGGCACGGGTGCCACAGTGGCACACGGAGCCATATCGGTGGGCACGTCAGCTCCGGCATGCATGCGTACGCTGACCAGCTGATTTTCGAGCCTTCTGGGCGCCCTGGAAGTCAGGAAACATGTTGTTTCCAGCCTCCAGAGGGCCTCTGGGGATGAGGAAGGCCGTTTTTACCCTCCCCAGGCTCCTAGAAAGGCTCTGGAGCCTGGGGAGAGTGAAAAACGGCTCTACTGGGCCTCCCGTGCCAAAAGCAGGCGGAGCGCAGGGGAGGCCCGCATGCGTGGGGGGACGGGGCGCATAGAATTATGGGTGTGGGCACATGTGCACATGACCCCCCCTGCGCTCCCCCCACTTTTGGCACGTGATGGCAAAAAGGTTATCCATCACTGGTATAGGGCCTCCTGCTTGGTGGAGGCCCTATTCTTTCTATGATTCCATCAAGCCCCAAGAAATTCCAGAATGGTATAGGATCTCCTGCCATGGGCAGGGGGTTGATTAGGAGACCTCCATGGACCCTTTCAATTCAACCCTATTATTCTACGTTCTAATCTTTTATCACAGGAAGATCTGGTGAGTGGCCCAAGTTACTTACAAGTTGGAACTTGATTTACGCTGGCTTGGCTTCCTTGCATGCGTCCCTTTTCATCCACACACCAACAGTTGCGAAGATCGAAATGTCCCAAGGGGATACTAAAATCACTGTAGGATCCTGGATAATGATTAAGGAGACCTTGAAGAAGTTGCCAAAAGATGAATGGATCCAGTAAAACATTCTCAGAGGACTGCATTGTATTGCCCTCCAGCAGCTCTCGAGGAACAGCTTCAAAAGATGAGTATTTGGAGAATTCTGGGAAAATATTCTGGTGGCCCGCTGCATAGAGATTGTTGATGAAATCTTCAAAGCTTTGCTGAGATCTTGCCTTGTAGTCTAGGAGTACGTTAGCCAACTCAGTGATAGTAAGCACATTGTTATTATTGTTCTGAGTATTCCATCTTTGGTACCACTCAAAAGCTTGTTCGGGTGGGCCATTGCACTGGATTGGCCTCCATTGACCATCCAGACCGCACTGAGGTACATAAACACTGGACGATTGAGTCAGAGCGGTGGGATTCAAAAGAAACTGCTTAGCAGTTCTTAGAAAAGCTTGACCAGCTGCAAGATGGCAGTCACTTGGACCTAAGAAAGAACCAACTTGATCAATATGAAGTCAGTAGAACAGGTGCTTTAAGATTTTCACCCTACCACAAGAATAACTGAAATGGTTTAATGCATTTTAATTCATCAAAATCAGGTCCATTATAGTCACAGACCGGAGACCAGGACAAATAAAAACACTCAATGAATATCCAGTTTAAAATCCTAGAATAAAATAATAAATAATGGATAAAATCTATATTAAAATCACAATTTGGCATCCAGTCAGTCAGTTACACATGGCCTACAGTAGTGGCCAAAATTGTGGAAACCTTTTGGGAAAAGTATATTTTTGAAATTTGATGGCTAATAACACCAGTGTTTTTTGGAGTTTCAAGATAATCCTATTCCACTGCTGGAATGGCCTGGGAATAGCCCAGACCTTAAACCCAATTGAAAATCTAGGGAGTCATCTAAAGAACCTTGTTAGTCAGAAGCAACCCAGCAATAAAACCCAGTTAATAGAAGCCATCATTCAATCTTGGTTTCACATGATAACAGCTGCAGAACTAAAAGACTTGGTTAACTCCATGGGAAGACGTTGTAAGGCCATAATTCATGCTAAAGGTTACTCATATAAGTATTAACTGACATGGTGATCATTTTTGTATATCTCATTTTTTCTATGGTGATCATTTTTGCATATCTCGTATTTTCTATGTGTTTCACTTTTCTTTCTTTATACTTTAACTGCTATTCTAATAGCAAATCCTTCATAAAAGTTATTGCATTACATTCTTGATTAAATTAACTTTCCATTGATATATAATTTTATGGTACTACTACTACAAAAAAGGGGTGTTATTAGCTAATTATAGATAATACACTTTTCCCAAAAGGTTTCCACAATTTTGGCCAATACTGTAATTATACTATAATAGCAATCCATGAACCGTGAGGCCTGTAGTCATTAAATACTAAAATGCAAAACAAAATAGTAATGCAAAAGACTTTGGAACAGTAGTTGTGTAAAATAGCTAGGGTGGATTAATCACATGTTTCCAACAAATCCTCAGTGCTGCTGTGCAGAATCTAGCCGCCTGTGCTGTAATCACAGTCTCTTTATCTTTAAAAGAGGGCTGCGAAAATATCTACAGACTCCTCATATCCTGAACATAAGTTGTTTCAACTTCTACCCTCAAAACGACATTATAGGGTATCGCACATCAGAACAACTAGACACAAGAACAGGTTTTCTCCCATGCCATCACTCTGTTAAACAACTAATTCACACAACGCTTTCAAACTATTTACTAAGACCGTACTACTATTATTCTTTTCATCCTTCCTATTACCTATCTCCTTTTCTACTTATGACTACAGTATAACTTGTTGCTTGTATCTTTACGATTTATATTGTTTTATTTAGCTTCCTAGTATGATTTATGTTGATTGCTTAAATCAACATAAAATAAAATAAAATAATAATGCATGTGAACATGTGAGACTTACATTGTATGGGGTCTCCAGAATTGATACTTATTCCTGGAACAGGTATGCCTTCTGAATTGACACAGAAACAATTTTTTCCATGGCACTGGACTGGGAGGAATTTTCCTTCTTTGGTGCATGAAGGAACAAACATCTGAGATCCTGCCGGCTGGTCTCTTAATAAGAGTTGCAAACTGGCCCTTTGCTTTTCACACGTTGTAGGGCACCGTGGGTTTGTCCCTCGTACTCTGGATCCGGGGATTTCTTTCCCCCTTAAATCTACGCACCAACACTCCCCTCGCTTACACTGGATCTCCTTGTACTTCCCATCTTCCATACAGTCTGGCACGAAAACATCATTGTCCTCTTCCATGCAGTCTCTTGCTTTCAACAGAATCTTCACCACATTTCCTAAATCTTTGGTGACACTCTCTGGGACAGAAATCACATGTTGCAGAAAAGCGAAAAACTCTGGGGCTTCAAGAAGGGAAGCAAGGAATTTGATGGCACTCTGATTGTCCTCTAAATTGACCGTACGACCAAAGCCATCAACAAGAGATTGGCTCAGATTAAACTTCTCCTGGGAGCTTCCCTGCAAAAGTTGACCAGCCAGTTCACTGAATCCGCTTCTCATCCCAACCTGCTGGAAATACTTGTCCAAATTAAATTTGCTGTTTGGACCAAGAGCTCCTGTAAAGTTAAACTGGATCAGATTCTTCAAGAACATCCCACCAAAAAGGTTTTCTTGGAATCGCTTGGGGTTGTTGGTGAACCGTAGAGCGACCTGAGCAAGTTCTCGTGAAGGAAACATCCCACCAACCGCTTCGCCAAGGAGAGTTTCAAATGTGAAGAGCTGAGCGGCGCTGTTTTCCCCTGAGAGGGAAGACAGATCCGTGGAACCCACAACAAAGTCTCTGAATAAAAAAGGACAAAATCTTGAGGAGCGACCTATCTTCCGTGGCTCTTGAGTAGCAGAAAACAAATTGTTATGACTGAAATGTCCAACGGGACCATAGAAAAGCCTGGACAGAGATACTAGTCTCTCAGAGACACAGGTGGGCTCCTTGTCTAGACAAAGGAAAAGATAACAGGAGGTTAATTATTACGAAGAACGCAAGAAGAGGCCAAACACCAGGCACATACTATCATCTGTGGTGGACATGTGTGAAAACAAATAATTATTGGATGAAAATACATACATGGTTAGAAAAAATGTTAAAACTGTGTTTAGATTATGCCAAAAATATTTCTGTTAGACATAGTACCAGAAAAATATAATAAGAGGAATTTGTACTTAATATTGCATGTTTTGATGGCAAGACAAATACAAGAATTGTATTTGCACAGTATTGGGAAAATGAGAAAACACCGAGAGAAGAAGATATAGCTAAAAAAAAATATTAGATTGTGCAGAAATGGATGGATTGACATTAAAGGTAAAAGAGAAGGAAGATACAGAATATTTTCAAATATGGGATTTGTTTTATAAATGGTTGGATAATAGAAGTAGAAATTAGGAGATGGGAAAACATTATTATAAAAGCAATTGAGCCAGACAATGCACTGTTCACAAGGCACTTATGTATTTTAATTGAAAAATGTATAAATAAACTATATATAAAAAAGAAAACAATCAAAATTAAAGGAAGGTTTCGAAGGATCAAATAAAACATCACTGAGAAGAAAGTACATGGATTTTGGGGAGAGAAAAAAAAAGGACGCAAGAAGAGACCTGAGACTGGTTCATGCCAAGGGTTCATCGAGACCAACATTGGTGCCACATAGTGTCCAAGAAGATTCCTCCAAAAAGTTCACTAGCATGAATGTCAGGCACAAAAAATCAGGACCATACAGTATGTTAAATACCAGCATAGAAGATTTATTTCAGCCTATATACAAGAACCTAGTCAACTAAGGCCCAATGTTAAATTGGCACCAAATAAGGGCCAATAGAATCCAAGGGGGGGTGGCGGGGTTGGACTTAGACCATTTGTGGGACTGTAATGACTCTAGGCTGATGACTCGTTTAACTCAGCCCCCGCTCTATCTGCTCTTCTCGTACAATGAAACTTCTTTCAGTTGATGCTGCCCAACACCTGATATTTAAAGTAAATTACATGATTGCAGTGCTCCAATATCTCAGGGGATGCCACAAAGAAAAGGGAGTCAAACTATTCTCCAAAGCCCCTGAGGGCAGGACAAGATGCAATGGGTGGAAACTAATCAAGGAGAGAAGCAACCTAGAACTAAGGAGAATTTTCCTGACAGTTAGAACAATTAATCAGTGGAACAGCTTGCCTCCAGAAGTTGTAAATGCTCCAACACTGGAAGTTTTTAAGAAGAGATTGGATAACCATTTGTCTGAAGTGGTATAAGATTTCCTGCCTAAGCAGGGGGTTGGACTAGAAGACCTCCAAGGTCCCTTCCAACTCTGTTATTCTATTCTATTCTATTCTATTCTATTCTATTCTATTCTATTCTATTCTATTCTATTCTATTCTATTCTATTCTATTCTTGATCAAGGAGCTAATGAGCCATTAAGATTAGCTTCCGTTAATAACCCATCCTCCATGAATGTCTTTTGTTTTCTTCAAAAACCATCTAAACTGGAGGAGCTCACCCAAAGATGGCTCAAAATTCCATAAATTAAATCTGCCTATTATTACATAGAACAGCTTTCCTTTCTTGGAATTTTGTTTCAATACTTTCATCAACCTAATGAGAAAAAGAGGGGGGGGAATTAAACCTTTACCTCCCTATATTTTAAAAACATAAGAATAATGTCAAGCTTGCAAGTAACACCCCCAATGAAAGAAAACTCCAAGGCTTGAGTTTCCTCAAAGTTCCATTTTATTAGAGATGTCATATCGGCACATCTGGGAAAACCCGAATCTGAAAGCTTCCAGGTTTTCTCCACCCAAAGGAAAGTCCAAATCCCTGCCTAGCACCCACAGGCCCATCACATGGGCCAATCAAAGCACCATCCCAACTTGAGACACCTCTCAGTTCCAATTGTCCAGGTGCAGGGCAAGATGTCCTTGACTCTCTGAGAAAGGAATGTTATTATGACTCTATACTACCCATGCTCCATACAATCCCCCCTCCAAGTTTCCCACAGTAGTAAATGTGGCAGACCTGAAGGTCCAATGAAAAAGATGGCTTCCAGGCCTGACAAATAATTCTGCTGGATCAGGCCAAGGTCTAGCATTTGTTTATCATTGTGATCGATTAGATATTTCTGAGGAATTCATAAACAAGAAATTCACTGCTATTCCATTGCAACTGATGTTTGGAGGATTTTTGTCTACAGTCTTGAAATAACATTAAAATAGGAATGAAAATCCTTGATGAGCATGTTTCTGGCTTTACCTACCACAGATTGGTTGCTGTCCTCTCCTTCTTGTTCCAGAGATCTCCCGTCCTCTGCTGTCGACACACCAACATTCTCCATTCAGTTGACATTGTGTTGGCTTGTGGGCCCCATTGTCGTCACACAATGGTTTATAATCCTCCTCAAAACGAGTGGCGGCGAAATACTCTATTTCACACTTGGAGGGGCCTTCAAAAGAAAAGAACCACAAAGTATAACACAACCAGTTTTCATTCACATCAGAGGTGGGTTTCAGCAGGTTTTGACCAGTTCTGGAGAACCGGTAGTGGAAATTTTGAGTAGTTCGGAGAACCGGTAAATACCACCTCTGACTGGCCCCGTCCCCATCTATTCTCTGCCTCCCGAGTCCCAGCTGATCAGGAGGAAATGGGGATTTTGCAGTATCCTTCTCCCAGGAGTGGGGAGAGAATGGAGATTTTACAGTATCCTTCCCCTGCCACGCCCACCAGAGCCACAGATCGTCTCTGTCGTGCTCAGTCGGAACCTTGACACATACATCTGAATCTGCCAGTTGTTGCCAGTTGTACTCCCAGGAAACGTCTCTGTAGGATCCTATACATGCTACTTTCAGCAAAGGTGGGAACCGGTTCCAGCGATGCAAAAACTGTGTCGTACACATTTTCAAGCAACATTTCCAGACCTGGGAAAGAAAAGAACATTTTAGAAGAGCACCTTCAACAGAAGCTTCCCCTTCTGCTACTCAAACCTCTTCTTTAAAAAATTTGTTTAGGATACATGAAATGGGTCCTTGGACAGCGAAGGTGTTGTGGCTCCGTTACCTGAGCCTGTGTCATCGGCAGGAGAGGACTCCAAGAGTGAAGGAGAGGAGTTGGCAAGGCCTCCCTCTCCAGGACCCTCCTCTCTGGCAATGCCTTCAGTGTCCGCCGAAGGTCAAGAGATAGGGCCGGGGCCAAGCATGTCCACACAGCCACAGGTGGACAGTAATGAGGGAGATGAGTCTTGGCTGGACCCTCGGCAGCGTCGCAGAGATAAGCATGCGCAACAGAAGAAGAGGCATGTCAGAGATTAAGCTGAGTCACTGGACTACACCCCACAGGGTATAAAAGGGGGTGAGGTGGCCATTCAGACTCTGTGATGGACAAAACTAATTACTATTGAGTCACATTGCATCTTTGGAAACAGCATTATCTGCCTTGGATTTAATTACGGACTGGACAATTCTTGAACTGTGTGTATCTTGTTTATGAGTAAAGTTCTTGGCAAGCAGCTACTGGGTTGCTGCCAAGCCTCTTATCGGAAGAATCGGTTGTCTGCCAGTTTATTTAACCCCCGGCTGTCTGTTTGTGTGCGTGTGTGAGACGGGGACAGAACAGAAAGTGACCAATCAGCAAGTACTGGAGGGCATAACAGCAGGTAGGACACTAGAAAGCAAAAATCACAGAACTGCATCTCATTTACTTTGACTATATCAGGCGGGGTGGGTGGGTGGGGGAAGCCATTACCATATTTTTCGGAGTATAAAACGCATTTTACCCCCCCAAAAGAGGGTGAAAATTTGGGTGCGCGTTATACACCGAGAGTAGCCCTGCCCACCCACCGACCCCCCGGGCAATGGGGCACGCGGAGGCTGCAATAGGCTATGACAATCCCTGCAGTCTGAAACAGGTGATCTTTGGGAGGCCGATCCAACCGACAATCAGCTGCTTGTACTAATCAGGCTGTGCTGAAGCTGAAGTTGAAACGGGCTGTTTGCTGCAAGGAGGCAAATTGCTGGGAGGCAGAGGCAGATTTTTTTTTATTGTTTTCCTCCCCCAAAAAGGTAGGTGCGTCTTATAGTCCGGAGCGTCTTATACTCCAAAAAATATGGTATGTTGGGAAGATTCCATTTTAAATCCTCACAGGCTTAAAGGATCAACTGATTATGGGCAAAATATGGGACAAGGTTTTCCTTTGAATACGAGCTGGGTCTCCTAGCTAACAATCCCACCTCATATTCACACTTTCTGAGAGGGATAGTTAGATCCACAAACCCTATTTTTTCTCCTTTGGGTTTTGTTTGTTGTTGTTTTTAAATTTGTTTTGATGGTTGGATGTCGCATATGTTGAATACTCAGTAACCATAGAGTGAAGCCGAAGAAGTGAAGGCTTCACTCAGGCCCACCGTTCAGGCGGGAAAATAGTTTAAACTGATTGGTTGAGCCGTCTGGCAGCTTCCTATAAAAAGGCTAGCTGCCAGACAGATTTTGCTGGGTTTCTTTGTGACAATAAAGAGCTTAAGTGGAAAAAAAAAAAAAAAAGATCAACTGGATAGAAGATCTAAACTTCTAAAAAATTAAATGTGACTGTGCGGCCGCGCGGGTGGTTATGGGCGCAACTCGTTAACACCCCTCCTGCGCGAGCTGCACTGGCTCCCAGTGGTCTTCCGGGTGCAATTCAAGGTGTTGGTTACCACCTTTAAAGCGCTCCATGGCATAGGACCCGGGTGCCTTTGAGACCGTCTTCTGCCACCAATAGCCTCCCACCGACCAGTCCGTTCCCACAGAGAGGGTCTCCTCAGAGTGCCATCGGCCAAGTTATGTCGGCTGGCGACACCCAGGGGGAGGGCTTTCTCTGTGGGAGCCCCAGCCCTGTGGAATGAACTGCCCCCAGAAATACGTAAGATCTCCGACCTCGGGGTGTTTCGCTGCGCACTGAAGACCCTGTTGTTCCGCCAGGCTGGCCTATCAACATAATAATTTTAAATTGGGGTATTTTAAATTTCTGGGGTTTTTAATTGAGCCAAATCTATTTAATCATTTTAATTTTTAACTGTTGTTTTGTCTTGTGTTTTTAAATAGGCTGTACACTGCCCTAAGTCCTTCGGGAGAAGGGCGGTATAGAAATAAAATTATTATTATTATTTATTATTATTATTATTATATTAAATGCATTTATACAAATTATGTCTTCTGACAGCAAAGGGGATTAACAAGCAAGTACTAGAAGAGATCACACCAGTTATGTCACTGGAAGGAAAAAGTCACAAAACAGGGCCTCATTTATTTTGGCCATGTCGTGCAGAGGAATTCTATGGAGAAAGCAATTATGTTGGGAAGAGTTAGTGGTAAAAGGAAACCAGGCCACCAAAGCTGACACTATCCAGAACATAGAACAACTCAAAGAAGTAGTGTGAAGTTACCTATGGAGATTCTCAGTCATCTAGTTCATGGTTGTGCCGCTTTTTCAAGAGGCAACTGGACTTCCTTAGTTTTTCTTGGAAGTTGTTTCGCTTCAGCTCTGCTGAAGAAGCTTCTTGGGTGAAAAGTGAAATGTCTTCAAAGAAAAGCCAGAAAGGCCAGGGGCCTCTTGAAAAAGCACCTTTGGGATAGCGCAAGGTTGGAAGATTTGGAGACATCTGGTCCATAGAATCACCGGCTCAAGGTTGACTCAGCCTTCCATCTTTCCGAGGTCGATAAAATGGGGACCAAGGTTGTTGGGGGCAACAGGCTGACTCTGTAAACCACTCAGAGAGTGCTGTAAAGCACTATGAAGTGGCATATAAGTCTCAGTGCTATTGCTATTAATGTATTGGCTCACAAAAATGCTTTCCTTGGATACACAAGAAAGATACGTATCGGAATGGAGAAGATGGATTGATTATATTCAAAATAAGTATCAGACAAGAAAATATCAAATAGCTTATGAATGAATGTTAAGTATTAGAAGTATTATGTTATCTATAGTGGAGTTAAGGTTTCGGGGGGGAGTTAGTAGTCTGAGGATAAGTAGGTTAATCTATTTTATGATTGTTAAATGAAATACCTTGTATTTTGCTCTGGGAAGTCTGGGGGGGAGGGTGGGATGAGGGGAGGGAAAGGGTGGGGGGAATATGGGGGGGAAGAAAATTCTTTTTTTTCTGTAAAACTTTTCAATAAAAAAAAAATGCTTTCCTTGGCACAATCAACACCTAGAATTCTGTCCTGACCTAGGCTTCCTGAGAAAGCATAAATCACAATTTTAGTCCCAAAAAAACTCTTTTATTGAGACGGCTGTGAATTATGGTCATTCACAGCCCGTAATGATTCACAAACAGTCTGTGAAGATTCTGACAGATGTCTGCTCGAGATGACACAGACTTTCAATAATGTTGATAGGCACCCACCGTTATCTCCCTTGAAACACTGCCAGAGACCTAATTGTCAATTAGTTTTGCAAGGCTAAATGGAGCACAGAGTCAAACGGACTTCTCAGAGCTTGAATTGACTATATGAACTAATTGCTTCCTGCAAAGGCTCACATCCGTTTGCTCCTCTTTTATGTCTTATGGGAGGGGCCAATCATCTCCAAGCCTTACTCCCGAGTCACCCTTTTTTTTTCTTAATTGTTCTTGCCTTCTGGCAGTTCTGCTCATGCTCGCACTGGGAACAGGCTCACACTGTTCTTCTGCCTCACTGATGTCAGATTCCGGAGGCTCGGGAGGCAGCACATAACTACCAGATGTCCCTGGCCCCCTCTCTGCCTCCGATGCAGAGCCCTCGTCCAAGCCTTCCCCAGACTCCAGGACTGGCCCATGTTCCTCCCCAGCCTCCTCACTGTCCGACTCTGCTGCCAGCTCTGCAGGCGGCTGGTGGACCACAACAAATTCAATGACATCAAGATGGAGCTCAACCCAAATGGGTTGTCTATCCTCAAGTCCAATTTCCTACTGATGGAAAGCACCTCCATTTTGTTCAGATTTAAGTTTCGCTTGTCCTGTTTCATCCCATCTTGGAAGAGGGTCATGGCTTGGATGGTCTTGGATCTCTTCTTGTTCCAAGACAGATTTACCTTTTGTTAGGCAAAAGGGGTTCACCTGCTAAGTTGTCACTTTTAGGAGACTCCTGCAGGACAGGTAGACTCACCTGTATCTTCTAGTTCTCTCCCAAGGCTGTCAGCACAGTAACAGTATCCGTTGATTTCAGGAAACAAATTTCTGAAGGAACTAAATGTTAAGAACGCTTTGGGGAACCTGAAAGAGAAATCCAGCTGTTAGAAAATTCAGTATAGATTTGAGATGTTCCATGATGTAGCAAGGAACATTATGACCACTCCTTTGATATATGATTAACATATTATTGTTTATATTCTCATGAACACCCAAGAGAATGATCCTTTCAAGAAACAGCTTTTCATGCTTCAGAAAGTAACCTGTTCTTTGTTTTACTCATAGATTGTCTTCAACTTATTTTCGAGGGATTGGGAAGTGGAAGGGGTCATAATATGGGCCTTAGATCATTATCCCTTCCTATTAAATATGAGGAAAATATCAGCTTTGAATCAGGGTATTTCACTTGACTTGAAACTATGTTTCGTGAACTATGAGCCGTGGTGGCGCAGTGGTTAGAGTGCAGTACTGCAGGCTACTTCTGCTGATCACCGGCTGCCAGCAGTTTGGCAGATCGAATCTCACCAGGGTCAAGGTTGACTCAGCCTTCCATCCTTCCGAGGTGGGTAAAATGAGGACCCAGATTGTTGGGGGCGATATGCTGACTCTGTAAACCACTTAGAGAGGGCTGCGAAGCACTGTGAAGCAGTATACAAGTCTAAGTGCTATAAGTGCTGTTGCTATGTTCAGCTCTCCATCCAAATGTATCACCATTGATAGTCCAGATTACCTCCACCCATGGTGCTTTTACTAGGGCTATGAATGTCTTCCTATCTTCCTCAATGGCAGGACTAGGCACTAAGCATTGCAAAAAGTTCTTCCCACCTGTTGAAATGATGGATGAGATCAAAGACCATCCTATCAGTTGTGTTGACAAACTTGCATTGGACAGGCAGGAATTCTCCATCCGTTGAACACTGGGGAGGGCTCTTTTCCCCAACGCCATGTAGAATGCGGCGGTCTCGAATCTCACACTGGCCAGGACCTGACAAGCAAAAAAAAAAAAAAAAAAAAATGGCATTGATTCTGACTTCTTTGTTTAAGAATACTAGTTATCGCAACTTCTTCAAAGAACTTTCAGAAGAGATTTCCCCCCATCCCATACTCATTGCTCAGTCTCATCTCCTTACCAAGTAGGTCATTTTTTTCCCATCTATTTCTCCCTCTGCTTCTCTAACTCTGTCCTACTGTCCCCATTGATTTGTACTCATTTCCTGTGTTCATGTCCATATTTATACTTAGACCTCTTATCTCGTACATGTTTGACAAACTAAATAAAATAAAATATAAATAAATAAAATAAAATAACTTGGAGAAGAGAAAGGATGACTGACAGGTTAAAAAGATAATGATGGGAAGGAAGGAAGGAAGGAAGGAAGGAAGGAAGGAAGGAAGGAAGGAAGGAAGGAAGGAAGGAAGGAAGGAAGGAAGGAAGGAGGGAGGGAGGGAGAAGGAGAATAAGGGAGGAAAGGAGGAAGGGAAGGGAAGATGAGGGAAGGAAGGAAGGAGGGAGGGAAGGAGAAGGTGAATAAGGGAGGAAAGGAGGGAGGGAAGGGAAGATGAGGGAAGGATGGAAGGAAGGAAGGAAGGAGGGAAGGAAGGAGGGAGAAGGAGAATAAGGGAGGAAAGAAGGAAGGGAAGGGAAGATGAGGGAAGGAAGGAAGGAGGGAGGGAGGGAGGGAGGGAGGGAGAAGGAGAATAAGGGAGGAAAGGAGGAAAGGAAGGGAAGATGAGGGAAGGAAGGAAGGAGGGAGGGAAGGAGAAGGAGAATAAGGGAGGAAAGGAGGGAGGGAAGGGAAGATGAGGGAAGGATGGAAGGAAGGAAGGAAGGAGGGAAGGAAGGAGGGAGAAGGAGAATAAGGGAGGAAAGAAGGAAGGGAAGGGAAGATGAGGGAAGGAAGGAAGGAAGGAGGGAGGGAGGGAGGGAAAAGGAGAATAAGGGAGGAAAGGAGGAAAGGAAGGGAAGATGAGGGAAGGAAGGAAGGAGGGAGGGAAGGAGAAGGAGAATAAGGGAGGAAAGGAGGAAGGGAAGAAAAGATGAGGGAAGGAAAGAAAGAAGGAAGGAAGGAAGGAAGGAAGGAAGGAAGGAAGGAAGGAAGGAAGGAAGGAAGGAAGAACAGACACTGGGACTTGAAATTATAAAGCTGTATTTTGTATTTTGCTCTTCAGCTCTTCAACTATTTTTGCAGAACATTTAACCAATTTTCTGCATTGTGCAATACTTCAAAGCAAGAATTCCCTGAAATGACTTGATTTGAAGATTGTACTAAGCCAGCAAAAGGGAAGCCTGGTTAAAACTAATTAGGTTGATGATGTTTTGCATGTGCAATCTTGGTTTCAGCATGTTGTGAAAATAGACAGCTTCTGAATATTATCCCCCCTTTCGAATGTGCCTCTCAGGCTTTGATTGGAGGAAAGAAACCTGCGTTCTTGATCGGTCAATTACAGAACTCGCTTAGAGATGTCTTCAATTTTTCAGCTCCCTTAAAACAAAGGAAAGAAGGTTTTCTCTCCGTTTCTTCTGTTGTGCCAAAGGCCACTTCTCTGAGGCCTGGAGCCACAACAGTGAGATCATTTTCTTAAAATATCTAAGAAACTATCTCCCCATTATTTTTGTAAACGCGTTTTTTGGAAGTGGTTGTGCAAAATGTTTCGAGGTAGAACCAAGCTGTTTTCAATTTAACAGTTGGCAAGACTTCTTTGAGCTGAAGTCGGGAGAATGTTCCCCTTAGGGGGATGAGCTTGGTTAGGAAAGGAAAGAAATATCTCGTGACTAATCTAGTTTAAATGCTTAATTATGTTTTGACCAATGACTTACATTGCCTTGGTTTCCCTTTCTGTCTGGTCCCGTAAATCTCCATCCCTTCCCCGTCCACGCACCAGCATTGTTCCAGAGCCAAGTCACACTGTACGGGGTCAAAGTCACCCGAATCCAGACACTTTGGGATGTAGGCAGTTTCACTGCTATTGATGTAACGGCTGACCAGAATCCGCTGCTTTTGAAGCTGGCAGAAGGACAAACCTACAGCAGGAAGAAACACGAAGTACTGTCAGCTGCCACCTCACTCTTGCTTCAATGGTGGGTTCCTCCCGGTTCGGCCCGGTTCGCCAAGCCGGTAGCGGTGATGATGTGACGTCACCGAACCGGTTCTCTTTGTCTGGGAGCTGGGCCCTCCCGCCCGCCCCCACGTTATTCCTACCTTTATTTCTTCTTGTTTAGCCCAGCTGATAGGTGCAGCAGAGTGGATTGCCGCACCTCAGCTGGGCAGATACCTAACGCGCTTGCTCAGAGCGCAAATTTGGCGCACATGCGAGCGGAAGCGAACATGAGCGCGGCGATTGAACACGAAGTGCGTGCACAAAGAAAACCGGTAGTAACACCAGTTGGAACCCACCACTGTCTTGTTTGTCTTTCGCTACCATGCAGTGAGAGTCTGCCATGAACTCTGGGGAGGGGGGAGAGGAGGGGGGATATTTGTGGGAAACGGAAAGTAACTTCTGGATCTCCCTGAGATGCTGCTTCAAAGTCACCCGGCTGGGAGAAGAAAGCAGCTGCATACCAAGTGACCATTCTGAAAATATCTTACTTGAACCCGATTGATCATGGGGAGGTCAGCGATGGGAGGCAGTTAAGGGAGGGAAAAGTTGAACTTGGGAATTTTGGCCCACGATTCTCAGTTCTGGCTATGCACTACTGCAATAATTTGACTTCTAATAAAACTATGTCTTTCTCAACAAATGGAGCCGAGGATTGTTTCTGTTGAGAGGTTTAAGTGGTAGCAGGTCTGACAATACAATTTTCAGCTTTGTTATGTCATGGCCAAATTCACCTGATGCTGATAATCTCCAAAATTCAGTAAATACAACTCCTTGTAAAAAGGGTGTAAGGTCAGAGCAAGGTGTTCTCCAAACATCTGCAAAGCATTTTCACTTTCTGAGGGAGATAGTTTCTTAAAGACCATAGCAAATGCTAAGTCCCCTGGAGTTAGAAGAAGCATTTACAGGTAGACTTTGAGTTACGACCGCAATTGGGGCCAGAATTTCCATTGCTAAGCAAGGAGGTTGTTAAGTGAATTATTCCTTATTTTATGACCTGATCCCTCAGAATCACTGATGGAAATGTAGTCCATCAAGTAAGATTCTTATAACATAGGTGACTAACAATAAAGTTTCTGCTTGATATTATTCAGTGGTGGTTGCTGGTGGTTCTGGGTTGATTGCACCTAATCAAGGATGTTGGTCAAAGGGTGGGATTTCACACATAATATAAGCATAAAATCTGGGAAGTTTAGCTCTCCGGTGGCCACTTCATGCTTCAAATCAGGCTTTCTTGACTCAGGTTTTGTGTGTGTGTGTTGTTCAGTTTCCATAATCAGAATTATGGAAGTTTAAATTTCATGATTTCAAGGGATTCAGGCAGAAAAAAGTCTGTTTTAAGCAGTCAATAGCATGCTAAAAAGCAGAGACATCACCCTGCCAAGAAAAGTGTGTATAGTCAAGGCTATGGTTTTCCCAGTTGCAATGGATGGCTGTGAAAGTTGGACCATAAGAAAGGCTGATTGCGAAAGAATTGAGGCCTTTGAACTCTGGTGTTGGAGAAGACTCCTGCAAGTCCCTTGGACTGCAAGGAGATCAAACCGGTCAGTCCTAGAGGAGGTCAACCCTGATTGCTCTTTAGAAGGCCAAATCCTGAAGATGAAACTCAAATACTTTGGCCACCTAATGAGAAGGAAGGACTCACTGGAGAAGAGCCTAATGCTGGGAAAGACTGAGGGCGAAAGAAGAAGGGGACGGCAGAGAACGAGGTGGCTGGATGGAGTCACTGAAGCAGTCGGCGTGAGCTTAAATGGACTCCAGAGGACGGTAGAGGACAGGAAGGCCTGGAGGAATGTTGTCCATGGGGTCGCAATTCGGACAGGACTTCACAACTAAGAACAAAAATGTTTGTGCATACATCAACTATTATTCTTTTTAACATCTCAAAATATATCTTGAATGCAGGAAACAAATATATCTACGAGGTGAGTCTCTCTCTCTCTCTCATACACAAACACAAATGCAGATGACAATTTTTTGTGTTTTGAAATAAAAGTTCACAACAAGGAGGAACTTACAAGCCAGAGATGATCCAGACTGCTTAGTCCCTGTGACCTCAACGCCCTTTTCATCTACACACCAGCAGGAAATCCCATTTTTATTGCACTGTATGTTCCTGGTGGACAAAATAGTGATTTCCAACATTATTTTTTTTTTAAAATAATTTTTATTCAACATTTACATCTTTAACATCCTTGTTACATTTTTACAGCTTTCTGATACCGGCATCTTTGATAATATCTATAACCAACTATATATACATACATTTTATATATTACTTTCTAATTTCTATATTCACTACAATTTATACCTATCTATTATACAATAACTATTTCGCTCCTCTCTAATATCTTCTCTTACGTTTATATATTTAGACATTAATTTTGGATTCTTTCTCCAACCAGTTATACCATCTATTCCATGTCTCTTAATAAATCGTTTCCTCTCGGTCCTTTAATTCCATTGTTAATTTATCTGCTTCTGCACATTCTAGCACCTTTTTTATGATCATCGTATTTGATGGAGCAAATCTTTGTTTCCAATTTTGTGCAAATGAAATTCTGGTGGCCATAATTATGTGAAGTATAAGGTAATAAATTTCTTTCCTAATCTTCTCTTTTATAATTCCCAATAAAAATAGTTCAGATTTCATAGCAATTTTTTCTCCTGTCATTTCCTCTAACCATTTTTGGATTTTTAACCAATATGCCTTTGCTTTGGGGCATGTCCACCACATGTGGAAATATGTCCCATGTTGATGATTGCATTTCCAGCAATTTGGTGCATTTTGGGGGGAGGTTTCCAACATTATTACGCTTTTTTTATACATGTATTAAGATTTATAAACCTTTGTATGTAAGAAGCATCCATTATTTTTCCAAACATTAGCTCATTTGCTATTGCTTTGATCCTGTGGGCCAACGCTAATAAGGAAGTGAGCCAATGCCTTTTTGAGCCCATACCTTCCATAAAAATTAAATCAGGGTTTAAAATGTGTGGACATCAACTCTCAGAATTCCTGATTGGTTTGTTCATGGGCATTTTACAGATCAGAAGTATCTTAGGTAGCAGTTTAATGCAAGGGTCTCCAAACTTGGCTACTTTAAGACTTATGGACAGTGGTGGGTTTCAAATTTTTTTACTACCGGTTCTGTGGATGTGGCTTGGTGGGCGTGGCATGGCTTGGTGGCCGTGGTTTGGTGGCCGTGATGGGGAAGGATACTGTAAAATTTCCATTCCCTCCGCACTCCAGGAGAAGGTTACTGCAAAATCCCCATTTCCTTCCGATCAGTTGGGACTCGGAATGCAGAGAATAGATGGGGGCAGGACCAGTCAGTGGAGGTATTTACCGGTTCTCCAAACTACTCAAAATTTCTGCTACTGGTTCTCCAGAACTGGTCAGAACCTGCTGAAACCCACCTCTGCTTATGGACTTCAACTTGCAGAATTCCCCAGCCAGCATGGCTGGCTGAGGAATTCCAGAAGTTGAAGTTCACAAGTTTTAAAGTTGCCAAGATTGGAGACTCCTGGTTTAATGGATCAACATCACATAAGCTAGCCCTGGTTATATCTGGTTTCTCTTAGGAGGCCATGATGATGGGCAAACTATGACACTTCAGATTTGCTGAACCAAAATCCCCATCTTTCTCCCGAGCGGTTAACCATTCTTCCAAGAAATTGGAAATTGGGCCAACATTACCTAAACTGTCCATCTTCTGAGCATTGAGGGATGTAGTCTTCTCCATCACGAAAGGCCTTCTCCCTCTGAAGTTCACATGGACGAAGAGGCTGGGTTTCAGCCTCATACTCTACATTCAGAAGAAGGTAAAGTTATGGTAGCAAATCCCTTCCTCGTATCCTAACCTCTCTTTGCTCTTTTTTAATTTTTTATCCCAAGGACTGAAGAAAGACACACAAATGAAAACGCATTTTCAGGAGAACTGTTCTCTCTCTCTCTCTCTCTATATATATATATATATATATAGTATATATTGGTTGGGTCAGGGTCTTTTTTATACAACGTTAACAATAATAATACAAATAGTATGTAGAATTGTAATCATCCAAGTTCAAACAATACTAGTCTCATTTCATATTCCTTTTACATTTTCCCTTTAATTCATTTAAGCATAAGTAACATTTCTTCACACCCTGTGTTTATTATCCCTTAATTTATATTCGTTATCATTCAATATTTTAAAAATCACTCATTATTCCACCATAACATAAATATTCCAAATGTATAGGATTACAAATAACACCAATTATTAACAATATTCAATCCATCCCGGGAGTATATCTCAAAGTCCCCACCATTTCTAATCCTTAATATTTTAAATTCACAATAACTTTTAACACACTGTTAATATTAGTACTTCAGTTAAATTGTCTAGTCTTAAATTACCATCTACTAACTTAAAACTTATTGGGGTTTTGGGGTTTCCCCATTTTATTAATATATTTTCTCATTATCCATCATCTCTTCGTCTTTCTAAAATTCCATCATTTATTGATTTTTTGATCAGTCTTTTATCTCTCTCTCATGTAATCTTGTATCTCTTTTTAATTTTTTTCTGTCAACTAAACTTTCCCTTCTGGGCTGACTTCTGTATTCGGAATTGTAAGAATATAACACACATCAAATGTCAAAAGAGGAGAAGCAAGAGCCAAAATCTCTCTTGTTCCAACCTCTGGGATGGGTGAGTGGATGGATGGATGGAGGGAGGGATTCTTGAGTCTACAATGACTCTGGAAAGTCCACAAATAAAAAGTTAAAAGAAAACAAAACATTTCAAGAAAAAGAAAACCATTGAACAGACTACAGAACTAAGAAGACTAAACAGAATAAAAAGTAAAAACTCTAAACAGAGAGAAAACCCTGCACCAGTGCTTTTGAGCACTGATGAAGTTACCTAGTTGGGTAATGAAAGATCTGGAAGAAAACAACCAGGCTCAACAACCAGTCAAAATTTTAAGTGAAAAGGGCTCAACCACAGTGGTGGGTTGCCCCTGGTTCAGACCGGTTCGCAAGAACCGGTAGTAAAACCGGTGGGAGGCTCCACCCACCTTCCTGACGTCATCAGGAAGCTTCTATGCATGTGGCCCCGTTGCGAACCGGTAGTAAAGGTAAGTAGAACCCACCCCTGCTCAACCATCATCCTATCCCAAGGCTCAGAAGGACAAGCAGAGCTGTAGCAGTTTGAGGACAGTCAAAACTGTGGAGCCAGTGCAAATCTCCGGGGGGGATATACAGTATTGGCCAAAATTGTGGAAACCTTTTGGGAAAAGTGTATTTTCTAAAACTAGCTAATAACACCACTTTTTTTGTGTGTAGTACCATAAAATTATATATCAATGGAAAGATAATTTAATCAAGAATGTAATGCAATAATCTACCCCCAGAGATACGAGTGATCTCCGACCTCCGGACTTTTCCTCGGGCCCTAAAAACTTATCTCTTTCAGTTAGCCGGTCTCTCTTGATTTTATGATTTTATGGTTGATTTTAAATTTTGATATGGATTTTAAATTGACAAATTTTAAACTATGGGCCAAATTTAATTATTTTAAATTTATTTTTAATTGTACTTTATGTATAAATGTTTTATTTTGGCTGTTCACTGCCCTGAGTCCGAAAGGAGAAGGGCGGTATAGAAATTTGAATAATAAATAAATAAATAAATAATAAATAAATAAAATAACTTTTATGAAGGATTTGCTATTAGAATAGCAGTTACAATATAAAGAAGGAAAGTGAAACACATAAAAAAATGAAATATACAAAAATTATCACTATAAAAGACGAGATATACCAAAATTATCACCATGTCAGTTAATACTTCATTGGGTAACCTTTAGCATGAATTACGGCCTTACAACGTCTTCCCGTGGAGTGAACCAAGTCTTTTAGTTCTGCAGCTGTTCTAATGTGAAACCAAGATTGAATGATGGCTTCTATTAACTGGGTTTTATTGCTGGGTTGCTTCTGACTAACAAGTTTCTTTAGTCGGCTCCATAGATTTTCAATTGGGTTAAGGTCTGGGATATTCCCAGGCCATTCCAGCAGTGGAATAGAGTTATCTTGAAACTCCAAAAAAAAAGTGGTGTTATTAGCCATCAAACCTCAAAAAGACACTTTTCCCAAAAGGTTTTGAATTGTACTCAGAAGCCAACTGTCCACCTGTACAGCTGGCAAACTAGTAAATAATTAGAGATAATATATTCAACATACTGCAGGTAGTCCCTGATTTACGACCACAATTGAGCCTAAAATTTAGACAACTGTCACGTGGATTTTGCCCCATTTATGACCTTTCATGCCACAGTTGTTAAGTGAATCACTGCACTTGTTCAATTAGTCACACGGTTGTTAAGCGAATCTGGCTTCTCCATTGACTTTGCTTGTCAGAAGGTCACAAAAAATGGGATCACATGACCCCGGGACACTTCAACTGTCATAAATAGGAGTCAGTTGCCAAGCCTCTGAAGATCATGTGACCCTGGGGATGCGGCAATGGTCGTAAGTGTGAAACATGACCATGAGACTTTTTTTAACACCGTTGTAACTAAACGGTCACTAAATGAACTGTTGTAAATTGAGGACTACCTGTATATAGGTGTGTCGTCATGCAGAAAACAATGTGTATATAAATATATATATATTTATACTTTTTAATTCATAGGTTTAAATGTATGATATTTTTGTAATCAGGGTTTTTTCCTATGTAGATAAAGTTGTTAAATGGCCATGGTGGGATGAAATCTCCAATCATCACTTTCAGGCCTGTCAGACATTTTCTGTTGTATATATATATATATATATATATATATATATATATATATAATTTGATTTATATGCCGCCCTTCTCCGGAGACTCAGGGTGGCTTACAATGTGTTAAGCAATAGCCTTCATACTTTTGTATATATTTATACAGTTTATTGCCCCCACAATCTGGGTCCTCATTTTACCTACCTTAGAAAGGATGGAAGGCTGAGTCAACCTTGAGCCTGGTGAGATTTGAATTTACAGTAATTGCAGACAGCTGATGTTAATAACAGTGCTTTAGTCTGCTGCGCCACCAGGGCTCTCATTCAGTTGGACTTCAGTTAAGCCAGCTCTCATTCAGTTGGACAAAGGATAATTGGTACTTTCCTCCCGCCCCCCCAAAAAAGAGAATAGAACCTCAATGAAATTCTCAGGTGGGGAGTGTGGTATTCATTTATTTATTTATTTATTTATTTATTTATTTATTTATTTATTTATTTATTTATTTATTTATTTATTAGATTTTTATACCGCCCCCTCTCCCGAAGGACTCGGGGCGGTGAACAGCCAAAATTAAAAACATACAATATAAACATTAAAATACGTTTAAAACAGAATTAAATCCAAAATGGCTCCCCAATTTAAAACGCCTTACCCATAACCCTATAAATAAGACAAATTTAAAATTTAAAATTTCCACATTTAAAATTTCCACATTTAAAAAGGGGGAAGATTTAGGCCAGGCCAGTTTGATAAAATAGAAAAGTCTTAAGCGCGCGGCGGAAGGTGCGCAGATCCGGGATCCTACGCATCTCCGGGGGGAGCTTGTTCCAGATCGTAGGTGCCCCCACAGAGAAGGCTCTCCCCCTAGAGGCCGACAGCCGACATTGTTTGGCCGACGGCACCCGGAGGAGCCCCTCGCTATGGGAGCATACTGGCCAGTGGGAGGCTATTGGTGGTAGCAGGCGGTCCCGTAAATAACCAGGTCCTAAGCCATGGAGCGCTTTAAAGGTGATCATCAACCAAAGCGACCAATTAATTGGCTCCTTGGGTCTTAATCACAAAACACACTTACCAAGATGCTGGACCAGATGATAACTATGGTCCCTTCCGATTCTAGGCTTCTATTAGTTTTATTCTAAAGGTAAAGGTAAACGGTAAAGGTTCCCCTCGCAGATATGTGCTAGTAGTTCGCGACTCTAGGGGGCGGTGCTCATCTCTGTTTCAAAGCCAAAGAGCCAGTGCTGTCCGAAGACGTCTCCGTGGTCATGTGGCTGGCATGACTAAAGGCCAAAGGCGCACAGAACGCTGTTGCCTTCCCACCAAAGGTGGTCCCTATTTTTCTACTCGCATTTTTTACATGCTTTCGAACTGCAAGGTTGGCAGAAGCTGGGACAAGTAACGGGAGCTCACCCTGTTACATGGTGCTCGGGATTCGAACCGCTGAACTGCCGATCTTTCGATCGACAAACTCAGCGTCTTAGCCATTGAGCCACTGTGTCCCTGCAAACAAAGGGATAGCTATTTACTTACCAAAGATGCTGGCGAGTGCTCTATCGGCAAAGCATAGAAGGGCGATGAACAGCAAGGACCTCATTTTGGGATGCAGGAGGATTGTCTCCCTCGCGAGGGAAAGGCCTCCAACCTACACTCGGGGAAGTTCTCAAGCCAGTATTTTATATCTGCTGCCCCTCAAATAACTTTTCACTTATGAAATGGAAGACTGGGCTCTCAAGGAGGTTAGTGACGCAGGCTGTTTCAAGAGCCGTTGAGTTGGGTTACGCAATTAGCCCCATTTCAATGTCTTTGCTTTTTCTTTTTCCGTTGCCCTTCTAAAGACTTCATGGAATGACAGGCGAGATAGAATTTTTTTTAAAAAAAAAAAAGCATACGGTATAAAGGAAGTCCTCGATTTACAGCCACAACGGAGTCCAACATTTCCACAGCTAAGCGAGGTCGTTGTGAAGTAGGTTTCGCCCGATTTTACGACCTTTCGTTTACCACAGTTGTTAAGTGAATTGCTGCAGCTGTTTTGCACCATTTTGTGACTTTTCTTGCCACTGTTGTTAAATGAATCGGTGCAGTTGATAAGTTAGTAACCCGGTTGTTAAGTGAGTCTGGCTTCCCTATTTGACTTTGCTCATCTCAAGGTTACAAAAGGGGATGACATGACTGTGGGACACTGTAACCGTCAAAAATACATGACAGTTGTTGAGGTATAAATTTGGATCAAGTGACCATAAAGCTGCAGTGGTCGTTAAGTGTGAAAAATGATCCTAAGTCACTTTTTTTTCAGTGTTATTGTAACTTTGAACAATCACTAAATGAATGGTGTAAATTGAAGGACTACCTATACATATAAGACCAAGAAATGCATATTTACCTATATAGGAAGAGTGACAGAACCTGGGGGCGGAGTTAAACAAGGGATTAGTCTAGAATCCCTACATAATCACAAGTGATCCAAGTCAATCTCCCTTGAATTCCATGGACCCAAACAGGTGCTGACTGACCATTGGTTGAGAAGATTCCTGTGCATAGGCATAACTGGAAATAAATCAGTTTAATTCAGGGATGTCAAGCTTGATTTCAGGGCTGCATCAGGGTTGTGTTTGACCTTGGGGGGACGAGTGGGTGTGGCTGAAGTGGGCGTGGGCAGGGTGGGTATGGCCAGCTTGATGTCCTGCAGCCCTCTGCCAGTGAAAATGGAGCCTGGGAAGGCTGTGTGTGGCCCTCCCGGGCTCCGTTTTCACTAACAGAGGGCTGCAGGAGGTTGTTGAAGCTGAAAACGGAGCCTGGGAGGGCTGCATGCAGCCCTTGTGAATTCCGTTTTCGCTGGCAGAGGCACTATAGGCCGGTCCTTCACTGTTTCCAGGGTGGCCTCATGGGCCAGATCTAAGCACAGTGTTGGATGCTTATCCTACGGTTGGGTAGATAATATATAGAAAACTATGTTCTGTAACTTTAACTGCTACAAGATGACTAATTGACTGTGCTAAGCAAACATAAAAGAAGGCAGGAAGTTCATTCACTTCTGCTCCTGCTATTAGAAGGTTGAACTGCTGAAAGGAACTGTGTCTGTGTTACTGAAGAGAACTGGAATTGTAAGCAAACTATGTTTTTGTGTTGAACCGTGATTATTTGAAGAAGGGTTATCTTTGTTTTGAGAAGCCAAGTTTGTTTTTACTACAAGTAAAGACTGTTTATTTTTCTTTAAACGTTCAGAGTCTGTGAGTATCTGTGTGTTTTGCTTAGCAACGTATCTATTCGCTGTCTGGTCTGTTGCACCACTTTGCAGAGGGCAGTTTTACCCTCAACACACAGGCCAGATGCGGCCCACGGGCCTTGAGTTTGACACAGGGGTGAAATCTACTTATCTTCATTACCGGTTCGGAAGTGCACGCACAGACCTTCTGTGCATGAGCAAAACCTTCTGCACATGCGCAGAAGGTAAAAAACACACTACTTCCTGGTTAAAACCAGGAAGTAACGAGACTCGGGTGGATGGGCGGAGCTTTGCTCCGCCATCGCTATCAGATCGCCGAACCAACTGCGATGATCGCTACCGGATCGCCTGATCCGGTCCGAACCGGGAGCATTTCACCCCTGCGCAAGAGGTATTACATGGACAAACCTAGGGGCCCCCATTACTGTGGACCTAGCGCATTCTAGATCAGTTGAAGTTTCCAGGTCTTTGAGAGCAGCCCCATGTAGAGCCCATTGCAGTAATCTAGATGGGAGATGACCAAGGCATGTTTGATGGTAAGCAAGACCTCCTGTAAATGACAATACTGGACAGCTAAATGATAACAGTAGATCATAACTTTTAGTTAAATTTTGCTCAGTATTAGGAAAAAACTAGTGTCTAGCCTACCATGGGAACCTCCCTTTAAACCAAAGCATCTATGATCATCTGATTGAGAGGATGATGATTGTTTTTTTAAAGATTCTAGTCTTGATCTTCTGAAGTCCAACAACCACGCTGAAGGTGCAGGTAAAGCTAGTAAGTTGAGTTTCTCTGTATTACATTTGTTTTGGGGCTCTTTACCCTAATGCAATGCACGCAGAGAAATGGAATTATTTTTTGTGTGTGCAAATTTGATCAGTTATATGTGCGCCTATGAACCATAGCTATTACGAATTAGAATAGAATAGAATAACAGAGTTGGAAGGGACCTTGGAGGTCTTCTAGTCCAACCCCCTGCTTAGGCAGGAAACCCCACACCACTTCAGACAAATGATTCTCCAATCTCTTCTTAAAAACTTCCAGTGTTGGAGCATCCACAACTTCTGGAGGCAAGTTGTTCCACTGATTAATTGTTCGCACTGGCAGGAATTTTTTCCTTTATTTCTAAGTTGCTTTTCTCCTTGATTAGTTTCCACCCATTGCTTCTTGTCCTGCCTTCAGGTCCTTTGGAGAATAGGTTGACTCCCCTCTTCTTTGTGGCAGCCCCTGAGATATCGGAACACTGCTATCATGTCTCCCCTGGTCCTTCTTTTCTTTAAACTAGACAAACCCAGTTCCTGCAACCATTCCTGTTTTAGCCTCCAGTTCCCTAATCATCTTTGTTGCTCTTCTCTGCACTCTTTCTAGAATCTCCAAAACCGTTTTACATTGTAGTGACCAAAATTGAATGCAGTATTCCAAGTGTGGCCTTACCAAGGCATTATAAAGTGGTATTAACACTTCACGTGATCTTGATTCTATCCCTCTGTTTATGCAGCCTAGAACTGTGCTCTAGGTATGGGTTAAGGTACTCCTCGAATTATGACCTATCCATTGTAAGCCGGCCAGTTACCTTGAGGTAAGATGGGCGGTCAATAAATTTTACAAATAAATAAATAAATATCCTAATGGGATTTACAACCCTGATCTGATTTTCTGGTGGTCAGGCACCTCTCTCACTGTCATATGACTACTTTGGGTGCTCAGCGATATAACCGCATTTATGACTATTTGCAAGCGCCCTGCAATCACGTCACCATGTTTTATAATGATTTTGTAAAAAGCTGGAAATTGCTTCAGATTGACAACCCAATGACTTGATGTGGCCGCCTTGACCACCAAAAAAAAAAAAAAAATGCTGTAAAATTGGAATTTGATGGGAGTTGGCTGAAATGGCAAAATTGACTTTTGATTAAAGACAAAGAATATAAGTACTTTTGTTTGCATATGGAGACCGCTTCTGAACTTTGTGCTTGAAGTGGAAAAGAATGAAAGTTTAATTTTGGGTTTTTAACCTAGTAGATTGATAGATCTTTACAGAAATGTCTTGTTCATACTATTATGAAAAAAACAAAAAGTTGTGATTTGATGTTAACTCCTTATTTTACAGCAACAGAGAGAGTTGGAAGTCAATGCTTCTTCTTTTTTTCTTATTCTTCCTTACTTCTCTTCCCCCCTTCCTCTTCCCACTACTTTTCTATTTACTTTTGTATTTTGTAATTTTACAATATTTTATAAATGTTAAACTGAAAAAAAAAAATGCTGTAAAATTGGGTCGGTCAAAAGATGGACCCATTTTGGAACAGTAATGGGCAAACTTACATTATAGTCACAAGCTGAGGACTTCGTTTAATCCTAGTACCTAATTACTGTGGTGTATTCTTGCTTCCCACTGTTCTGACTAGGCTGTTGTGGCCCGTCAGTGGCCTGTGCAGTTAGTAGCTGATTCCGACAGCGAGGAGGCTGGTGTGGTGCTGCGCCAGCAGCCTGTGCAGCTGGCACTCGAGTCAGACAATGAGGAGGCTGGTGAAGATGTGGTGCCAGAGGCGGGGATTCAGCCAGGGCCTTCAGAACCTCCCAAAGCTTCCATAAGTGAAGAGGAAGAAGAGGAGCCTCTTCTCGATGCATGAGCACGTAGAGCTGTTAAAAAGCAGGAGTAGCTCCTCAGGAGATCTCGAGAGTAAGGCTTGGGGCTAACTGGCCACTCCCTTAGCCTATGTAAGGATAACGACTGATGCAATTTGCAGGAAACAACTTCGTTCATATTCCTTCGAGTCTTGATTCCAGTAACATTTGATTCGGCTCTTGTTTCTCTCGTCAGTTTTCCTGCAAATTGCTTGTGGAAATTCTGCCAACCACAGTAAGATTACAGTTATCTGTAATATTGTGCCTCAGAACTGAGTTATTATTCTTTGGATTCTTGTCGGCTGTTAATGAAGTTAAATTAACAGCCCTTGTTCAGAAAAGACTGATTTAAACTGTACTTGCGTTTGTACAACTACTAAGAAAGCTCATTAGTAGTCTTTAATTAGTAAACTAAGGGCTGTACGGACTTTGTGTGTGCTGCGTTCTTTGGGTCCGTAGCTGGGGCAGAACATAGGCTCCCTTAACAAGCAGGAGGCAGGAATTAGGTCCTGGCACAACCTCTTTTATTTACACGACTGTGAATTACATTCATTCACAGTCAGCCAAGGTTTGTCCAAACAGTTTTTCAAAGGAATATTTCTCAACACACCTTATCTCGTTTGGCAAGCTGCCACGTAACTTGTTTCCAACTGCAGTACAAGGCAAAACTTGGCACAGAGTCTCTGAGTCATGGAATGAACAAATTGTTTCCTGCAAAAGCCCACTCCCCATTAGCTCCTCTTTTATTTCCAATGGGAGGGGCCAAGCACCTCCAAGGTGTGGCTTTACTCCCGAGTCGACCCTGCTTTCCTAGTTGTTCTTGTCTTCTGGCAACTCTGCACATGTGCACACTGGGAACGGGCTCCAGCTGTTCCTCTGCCTCACTGCTGTTTAGCTCCCTCTCTGCCTCCGACGCAGAGCCTTTGTCTGAGCTTTTCCCAGTCCCCAGGACTGGCCCAAGTTCCTCCCAAACCTCCTCACTGTCAGCTCCGCTGGCTGCCGGCGGGCCACAACACCCGCCAAAACCCCAGAGGGTGGTCTTCAAGGCCCCCAGTGGCAGCACATCTGCCGAAAGCCCGCCTTGAAATGCTCAGGATTTATTCAACCCTCTGAAAAGCAAACTGACGAGACAGAAAGAAGATGCGGTATGCAGAATAGTTTAATAAACAGCTTTACATACAGTACCTTACATATAGACAGTGTATTTGCAAATTTAAATACATTTTAATGTACAGTGGCTTGTACTCTATCCCGTCGAGGTTCAAGTTTATTGTCCTTCATGTAGTTCTCACACTTTCATACATATTGCCAGCACTGAAACAGTCTGGGAGGCTTTAAGCTTGATATTCTCTTGCTACCCTCAGTAATGCAGCCTCTCTTGAAGAGTTAGTATTTTTTTAAAAAAAGTATTTATTTATTTATTTTTTACAAATTTCTGTACATAGATTGTTTTTTTAAATCTCTCTTCCTCTCTCTCTCTCTCTCTCTCTCCATCTCCCCCTTTTAAGAAACAGCTTGTTAAAAGGTAACATTTTAAATATTTTGTCACCAAGGTTCTTTTTAATTGTAAGAAAAACTAGACTTGTCAATATAAATATGTCTCTAGAATGCAACGTGTGTATGAGCACACCCATTCACATGTGTGTATATGCACACACACATCCGCACGCACACAAAGACCTATGGGCATACCTCAAGAGGCATACTATAGCACTGGGTGCAGCGATAATGCAGATAAAACTAAAAGTAACTTGAGCTTGGCCCAGAATTTTATTTAAAAACCCAGCTAACTAAATGGACTTTGGTTTCGTTAATGATCTGCCAAATCATAAGTGAATGCCTTTAACAGGAGATGTATTTTGCATTGTGCCCCTTCGAGAAGGGGAGCTCCTAACTTATATTTGGGATTCGCCGAGAGATTATACAGACCATGCCATGTTTTGCAAATTGATCAATTATTTTTGAGATTTTTGGCGCGCATAGGTTTATCTCCCTGGAATAAAAACCAACTTTCAACTTTCGTATTATTTCCTTTCATTTCATGTTACAGAGAGTAAAAAGGTAGGGGGTAGACCCATTTCACAGCCAGTCCCTGGCGTTTTGGATGTTCTTTTGATTCCTCAAGCCAGCTGAGGAAAGTGGGTATTGCAGCTCAGACCCAGCCATTATAGACACAACATCCCTCAATACTTTTAATTGTAGCTTGCCCAAATATGGATTTGATGCAATCCTGGTTGATGCTGGCAATATGGAGGACAAACTGACACTCCCGTTTCAATGTTGTTGTTTTTTAAAACATTTTTTTTTTGGCACTTCTGACTATGACTTTCCCAGGTTTGGTTTCTAAAAACGGAGCGTAAGATTCAATATGCAAGGAAGGCTTGGCTTAAAAAAATATTCATAGAGAGGCTACCATTAAAAAAAAAAACAATTTCTCCTGAAAAGGAAAGCTAGAATTTTAATCTTTTTTTTCTTTTCATTTTCCTGGATCTCTACAGTACTATGGAAAACAGGCATTTGTTCAACTTTCAAGTGACCAACTGGGACCAAATCTCCTCCTTCTACTGTCCAGACTCAACCGTGTAAAATTTGTTCTTTCTTTTCCAATGCAGAATGCTTTGGTTGGGTTTCTTACTTTTGTGATCACGCTTTGAACAGTTTGTGGGGCTTCATCCGTGATATTGGCGTGTGAAAAGGTAGGAAAACATGCCTGGGTTGAGGTTTCCGAACCCTCAGAGGTGGGGAAAAAAAGACACAACCTTCTTTTATTTCCCTGCTTTTTCAGATCAAATCGGTACGAATCTTTCCTTGATGAGGGAGGTTTCTCCCTTTATACCCTATCATATCATGCGCCGTTTTCAGCCTAATGAGAGAATTGGCAGAGAACAAGGAACAGCGTTCAGGCTTCAGTTTTTTCGTTTTTTAAAAAAGTACCCTTTTGTGAGTCTTGTCAAACGGAAGAAAACCCATCGTCGGAGCCCCGGCTGCCTGTGTCTTTCCTTTTGTCATACAGAGCAGAGGGTGGCAATTTGTTGGACTTTACTCATGTCGGAGATGAGCTGTTTAATGCGGCGCTTGAGCTGAGGCAGACGGGCGAGGGGGTCGGGGGGCTCCAATTCTCCGGTGAAATCAAGCCAGCTTTCTAAAACTGTAGGGGGGGGGGGCAAAAAGAAAAAAGATATGAAAAGCCTATTATGCACGGTGATCTCTTGATCTACTCTAGGACTTAGAACCAGGGGTGTCAAACGCAAGGCCCGTGGGCCGGATCCATCCCGTGGGGTTGCCTAGATCCAGCCCACGGGGCCACCTTGGAAACAGCAAAGGACAGGCCCACAGTGCCTCTGCCTGCAAAAATGGAGCTTGGGAGGACCGCGTGCATGCAGCCCCCCCACCCCCCAGCCTTCATTTTCATTGGCAGAGGGCTATCAAAACAAACTAAAAACAAAAGAAGAAATGTTTCCCCTTTTGCTTTTGAGCATGCAAGAAAGGACAGGAAAGGAGAAAGGGAAAGAAGAAAGAGCAAGAAAGACAAAGAAAAAGATGGGAAGATGGGAAGAGAGCAAGGAAGGAAAAATAAGGAAAGAGGGGAAGGAAGAAGAAAGGAGAAGAGGGAGGGAGGGAGGGAGGGAGGGAGGGAGGGAAGGAAGGAAGGAAGGAAGGAAGGAAGGAAGGAAGGAAGGAAGGAAGGAAGGAAGGAAGGAAGGAAGGAAGGAAGGAAGGAAGATGAGAGGGAGGCTCTGAGGGAAGTCCTGCCTTAGCACTTGGCCCCGACACAAGTGACGTCGAGCTGCCTACACCCACCCTGGCCATGCCCCCCCGGCCCCTCCAAGGTCAAAAACAACCCTGATGTGGCCCTCAATGAAATCGAATTTGACACCCCTGACTTAAAATCATTGAGACAGGGTATAGTCCTTGACTTATGACTGCAATTGAGGCCAGAGTTTCTTTCGTTAAGCAAGGCAGTTTAGTGAGTCATGTCCAATTTCTTTTATTATTATTATTAATTACATTTATTACTGTGTTTCCCCAAAAATAAGACCCTGTCTTATATTTTTTTGAACCCTGAAATAAGTGCTTGGCCTTATTGCCCCTGTGCTCAAAAGCCCGATTGGGCTTATTATCAGGGGAGGTCTTATTTTGGGGGAAACAGGGTAGTGCTTAATGAACATCGTGTTGTCTGGGTATTTAGTTTGCTTAACAATACATATCTCCACCCCTTTTCCCCAACCATTGATAAAATAGATTCCATGTTTGATAATATTCCGTCTCTTCTTTTTGTTTAATTTTTAATGTCAATCTGTCCATTTCTGCACACTCTAGTGTTTTTTCAATCCAGTGACAAGAAAGTTCACAAAACAGAGCAAACTTCACTTAATAAATGCCTCACTTAACAACAAAAATTTTGGGCTCCTTTGTGGTCCTAAGTTGAGGACGCCCTGTAATTGTGGGAAGCCAGCCGGAAAGATTATAATCGGTGATTCCAAGAGCCCCGAGACGCAACAACCTTTAGAAATACATGGTTGCCAAGAGTCCAAATTTTGATCATGCGACTGTAGGGGATGCTGCAACCGTTGTAATAGTGAGGACTGGTTGCAAAGTTACTTTTTTCAGTGCTGTTGCTACCCTGGATGGTTTTAAGAAATACTATCTGTATTTCTGGGTTTGAAACACACAGAGAGGATCGTAGCCATGTGGCCTCACCTTTTTATAGACCAATAAGAAGATTTTAACCACCTTACACCAGTGTTCTTCAAGAGGACACTTCTGGGCTCTAGAGACGTTCCTAGGAACGAAGGCAATTCAAGTGCTTTTCTTTGTGCCTTTCCAGCATCAACCACTTTGGTATGACAGTTTGGTGTAGTGGTGAAGGTGCTGGTTTAAAAACCAGGAAACTATGAGTATGAAAATCAGCTGGATGAACTTGGGCCAATCACCAGGAGTCAGTGAGTTCTAGTTCCTCTCCAGGTGAGAAAACTGGCTGGGTAACCTTGGGCCAATCACCAGGAGACAGTGAGTTCTAGTTCCTCCTCAGGCATGAAAGCTGGCTGAGTGACTTTGGGCCAATCACCAGGAGACAGTGAGTTCTAGTTCCTCCTCAGGCATGAAAGCTGGCTGAGTGACTTTGGGCCAATCACCAGGAGACAGTGAGTTCTAGTTCCTCCTCAGGCATGAAAGCTGGCTGAGTGACTTTGGGCCAATCACCAGGAGACAGTGAGTTCTAGTTCCTCCTCAGGCATGAAAGCCTACTCAAGGACCTTGGGCCAATCACCAGGAGGCAGTGAGTTCTAGTCCTTCCTCAAGCATGAAAGCTGGCTGAGTGACTTTGGGCCAATCACCAGGAGACAGTGAGTTCTAGTTCCTCTTCAGGCATGAAAGCCTACTAAGGGACCTTGGGCCAATCAGCAGGAGGCAGTGAGTTCTAGTCCTTCCTCAAGCATGAAAGCTGGCTGAGTGACTTTGGGCCAATCACCAGGAGACAGTGAGTTCTAGTTCCTCCTCAGGCATGAAAGCCTACTAAGGGACCTTGGGCCAATCACCAGGAGACTGCAAGTTCTAGTCCCCCCTAAACCATGAAAGCTGCTGGGTGACTTGCTAGTCACTTTCTCAAAGCCCAAACCACCTCACAAGACTGTTGTTTTGGGGCAAATAGGAAAATGAAAGTGTGTTGGATATTTTCGCCACCTTGAGTTACATATGAAAAACAATAAAGATGAGATAACAATCAAATGAGGAATTTTACAGCTAGACTTTTCCAAATGTAAAAGCCAGGTGGGATAGGGAATTTAGCAAACACCAAACACCACCCTTCGGGCACATCTGCGTCTTTGGGTCTCGAGCTAAAAACCCCAAATTTATTTTGTCCGGCACATTTTATACTTGTTATGCTACCCAAATAAAAGAGTTTGGGAAAGAGAATGTCAGCATTAAACTCAGCCTTAAAATAATTACCATCGACTTCCTTCTCAATCAGGTCCATTCTACTCGTGACTTCGTTCTGCACGTTTTCTATGTGGGTAAGGAGGTTTAGCTGCCACTGAAGACGAGTGTCCACGTGTTCCTCGGCTCCCCTTTTTTCGTTGAATACAAACACGGTGTTCCCTTCGGCTGAATGCTTCTGCGCAGTGACCGCAAAAGAGAACCAGGTTATCAAAACAGTTCTACAACATCGGTGACCGTCAAGTGGCCTTTGCAGGGAGAATGAAAGAGAATTGCTGCTTCTGAATGACTCAGCAGAAACGGAGGGTCAGCTAAGGCAATTCCTCCCTTGCAAAGAGAATCAGTTAACGGCATTCATAATAAAAATGATAAAAGCACAGTACAGGAAGTCCTCAATTTACAACCATTCGTTTAGAGAACGTTTGAAGTTACAACGGCACTGCAAAAACTGGAATGGAACGGAACGGAACGGAACGGAACAGAACAGAACAGAACAGAACAGAACAGAACAGAACAGAATAGAATAGAATAACAGAGTTGGAAGGGACCTTGGAGGTCTTCTAGTCCAACCTCCTGCTTAGGCAGGAAACCCTACACCACTTCAGACAAATGGTTGCCCAATCTCTTCTTAAAAACGTCCAATGTTGGAGCATTTACAACTTCTGGAGGCAAGTTGTTCCACTGAATAATTGTTCGAATAGAATAGAAGAATAGAACAGAACAGGACAGAACAGAACAGAATACAACAGAACAGAATACAACAGAACAGAATATAGAATAGAATAAAACAGAATATAGAATAGAATAGAATAGAAAAAGAACAGAACAGAACAGAACTATATAGAATAGAATAGAATAGAATAGAATAGAATAGAATAGAATAGAATAGAATAGAATAGAATAGAATAGAATAGAATAGAATAGAATAGAATAGAATAGAACAGAACAGAACAGAACAGAACAGAATAGAAGCTTTATTGGTCAAGTGTGATTAGACACACAAGGAATTTGTCTATTGTGCATGAGCCCTCAGTGTACATACAACAATAGTGATAGATTATGACAATTTTTCACACTTATGACTGTTGCAGCATCCCCGTGGTCTTGTGATCAAAATTCAGACACTTGGCAACTGGCATGTATTTATGACGGTTTCAGTGTCCTGGGGTCACATGATCACCTTTTGCAGGTCATGGTTGTCCTGCAGGTGTTTTTTCCAAAAGGCAGCTGGACTTTTTTAGTGTCTTTTTTCCCCCCCTTTCAAAATGCATCGCTTCTCATCCAAGAAGCTTCTTCAGTTAGAAGAAGCTAGAAGCTTCAGTTAGAACTGAAGAATGAAAGAATCTCCTTGGATGAGAAGTGGAACATTTTCAAAGGAAAAAAAACACAAAATTCAGTTGCTTTTTTAGAAAAAGAACACATCCTCGGGATGTTTTTGCCACCTTCTGACAAGCAAAGTGAATGGGGAGGCCAGATTCACTTAAGAACTGTGTTACTAACTTAACAATGGCTGTGGTTCGCTTAACAACGGTGGGAAGAAAGGCCATACAATGGGGTAAAAAAATCATTTAACTGCCTTTGTAGGAACAGAGATTTTGGGCTCAATTGTGGTCGTAAGCTGAGGACTGCCTATAGTACTTGTTAGAAATCGTAAGATTTCAAGACCCCGGGGATTTCTCAGCAAATGAGGTTGACAACCAAAACTCTCTGATTATATTGTAGAAAAAAATGAATCCTCTGCCAATTTCAATATTTCCTGAAGTCATGCAGATGCTTAATTGAAGACCAACTGGCTATTTAAAGTTCACCACATATATGGAAAAGGGATGTGGTGGCTCAGTGGCTAAGACGCTGAGCATGTCGAGAAAAAGGTCGGCAGTTCAGCGGTTCGAATCCCTAGTGCCACGTAACAAGGTGACCTCCCGTTACTTGTCCCAGCTTCTGCCAACCTAGCAGTTCGAAAGCACGTAAAAAATACAAGTAGAAAAATAGGGACCACCTTTGGTGGGAAGGGAACAGCGTTCTGTGCGCCTTTGGCCTTTAGTCATGCCGGCCACATGACCATGGAGATGTCTTCGGACAGCGCTGGCTCTTCGGCTTTGAAACAGAGATGAGCACCGCCCCCTAGAATCGGGAAGACTAGCACATATGTGCGAGGGGAACCTTTACTTTATATATATATATATATATAGAAACATTTTTTGTCCTTTTTTAAAGCTGCTACCTATAAGCCCATAGAACGACAGCAGAACAAGATGGTTTTTGCACCGTTTCTGTTATTCAGAAATATTAGCCGCAGGAATTTCTTGCTGACTCTAGTCTAGTGGCTCTTCACATACCAGTGAACAGTGACAGAAATAAGAAATCTATCCAAGGTTTTGCTAATTCAGATCTCCAACCATGTGGAAACAACACAATGGGAGCAGTTTGATTGTCAAGGTTCATGAAGGGGTCCCTCTCAACATTCTAGTTATATAAAAAATGATGACCCAAATGCCCAGCACTCCTCAAGCTTTCTACTAAATTCTGTAATGCCCAATCAAATGTAGAAAGAGCATCAATCATTCTTTGATTCATATTCATTTTCTCTCTCTCTCTCTCTCTCTCTCTCTCTCTCTCTCTCTCTCTCTCTCTCTCTCTCTCTCTCTCTCTCTCTCTCACACACACACACACACACACACACACATCCCAAGGCCAGATTCATGAATAGAAGAAGGCTTGCTTGTACCAATTCTACAACATAACCTGCTCCCACCAGTTGTCTGGAGGGATAGAGACGGAAGAAAAATTTAGGATGTGCGTTTTTGCAATCATAAGTTCGTTTACACGGGCCACACAGATAGGACTACAAGTGCATATATGGTCAAAAAGAACATGCAAGGAGGACTTTGTAGACCAGAATGAAAGCAAGAGGAACAACAGAAGTATGTGGGCCACGAAGTGAATAATCTAAAACGGGGTGTCAAACTCAAGTCCCGGGGGCCAAATCTGGCCTGCGGGGCCGCTCTGGAAACAGTGAAGGATCGGCCCATGGTGCTTCCGTCAGTGAAAATAGAACTTGGGAAGGGCTGCATGCAGCCCCATGGGTCAGAATATTCATGACTGGGAAGACATGGTAACAAGGTCAGCCAATGAATAGGCATAGCAACTAAGTCAGCCAATGGGAGCTGAAACAGTTTGGAGTCTGGGCGTGGCTTAGCTCATTGTGTTGTGCTGAGAATTGAAACTGAAACTAGTCTGTCCGCTGTACTCTGCTTGTGTTTTGCTTGTAACTCTGCTACCCCGTTGGAAGAACCACTGTTGGTATTGTCTATTTATTTCATATGTTATATTGTATATAAAGAAGTTGATGAATCCTGCTGTATCAGTTATCTGTGTGTGCTTTCTGGATGTGATTTCTGCAACAAACTCTCTCTCTCTCTCTCTCTCTCTCTCACACACACACACACACACACACACACACACACACACACACACACCGAGCTCCTTTTTCGCTGACAGAGGGTTGCAGGAGGCGGTTGCAGCCAGAAACAGAGCTTGTGAGGGCCGCACATATCCCCCTGAGCTCTGTTTTTGCTGGCAGAGACTTGTAGGAGGCCGTCGCACCCAAAAACAAATCTCGGGAGCCCATTTTCGCTGGCAGAGCACTCGGGCCACCACTGGCTCACACACACACAATTGATGTCGAGCTGGTCACGCCTCCCCTGCCCCCCCAAGGTCAAACACAACCCTGATGCGGCCCTCAATTAAATTGAGTTTGACACCCCTGATCTAGCAAGATCAAAGGTAGCTATGTCAGAATACCATCGTGAATGATAAAAGTCTACTGTAAAACAAAACAAAAGAAGTCCTCCATCTCCTTTACCCTGGGATGGTGACCACCATGGAATAAATGAATAAAGATACATGCATGGAAATTTTAAAATCATGGCGATAAAAGGAATGGTCCAGCAGAAGACCTTTGAAGTGCATTCCTCTTTTTCTGGTTACTACTTGAAGGAATGAATTCTTAGAAAAGGTTTATGGGTGACTGACCTAAAAATACTGGTGAATCTTATTATGGGGCAGAGCTAAACCTCTCTCTAATAGGCTTCTGCTTCTACCAAAAAAATGTTAAGAACTAAGTTATTGTTGTGGTCCGCCAGCAGCCTGCGGAGCTGGCAGCAGAGTCGGACAGTGAGGAGGCTGGGGAGGAACATGGGCCAGTCCTAGAGTCTGGTGAAGGCTCGGACAAGGGCTCTGCGTCAGAGGCAGAGATGGGGCCAGGGCCATCTGGGAGTCATGTGATGCCTCCGGAGCCTCCAGAGTCGGACATCAAAGAGGCAGAGGATCACGGGGAGCCTGTTCCCAGTGCGCGCATGCATAGAGCTGCCAGAAGGCAAGAACAGTTAAAACAAAAGGGACGACTCAGGAGGAAGGCTTGGAGACGATTGGCCCCTCCCATAAGACATAAAGGAAGAGCAAAGGCATGTGGACCTTTGCAGGAAGCAACGTTGTGGATGGTGACAGTCTGTACTTTGAAGCTCCGTTTTTGACTGTGTTGCCGTGTGGCCTTGCCAAGATAATTGCCAATTAGGTCTTTGGCAGCGTGTCAAAAAAGATAAAGGTGGGTGTTTACCAGCCTTATCCCAAGAACTCTGGCAGACTTCTGTTGGACTATTTATAAACTCTTGGTGATTCAGCATGTGCTTGAATGAAAGGAATTCACAGCCGTCAAAATTTTAAAAAAGGGGTTTTGGGAGTAATTGTGTGCTTTTTACTATATCAGGAAGCCTAGGTCAGAACAGTTTTCCCAAAGTTCGATCATCTTTTAAATTCAGATCCCTAGCCGGAAGGGATTCTATGGATGAGCCCATTTCTACTGACCACTTTGGAGTAGCCATACCTGAAGCCTAGATGCACTTTTGCCTCTGATCGTCAATTGAATACAGAAACAACAGAAACGAAGCACAAGAATATAAATAGTCCTCGTCTTATAACCACAAGTGAACCCAACATTTCTGTTGCTAACGAAGAAAAGACCCTAACCCTAAGTGAAATACACTCCATTCTATGACCTTTCTTGCTACAATTGTTAAGTGAATCACTGCAGTTGTTAAGTTAGTAACACAGTTGTTAAACGAATCTGGCTTCCCCTTTAATTTTTGTTTGTTGGAAGGTCGCAAAAGGTGATCACATGATCTCAGGACACCGCCATAAATACCTGCCGGCTGCCAAACACTTGAATTTTGATCACGTGACTGTGGGTATGCGACGATAAGAATGAAAAACGATCATAAATCACCTTTTTTCAGTGCCGTTGTAACTTCAAATGGTCACTTAAAAGAATGGTTTTAAGGCAAGGACTACCTTACAAGCTAAATTGCCCTATTTGGAAAAGTTGCCCTTTTGCTCAGGAGTGACAAAATCTCTTTTCTTGGATAGTTCTTCCCCGGAGGACAAACCAGAAGCACCCTTAAACTCTTCCTCCAACCTTTCAAGATGAGGAATTTTTAACTTTGTTCATAAATGCTTCCAAAATTAAGGGAGTGATTCCTCACATCTATCTACATTGAACACATTTCTTTGCACAATGAAATTTTTGATTTATATTATACCCTCGGAAGACAACAGGAAGCATAACTTCAGTTCTTCTTTCCAAGGTCATTATCAGCATATTTCATGCAACTAGTGTGTTACAGTAAAAACAAACAAAAAAAATTGAAAAAAAATACTGAAGTTTTGTTAAAAAAATAGTACTGGTGATATTATGTAATTTGGATTATGAATCATCTGCAAGAAAATAACCAAACTCAGAGAGCACTAAGAACCTCTCTTCTATCTATCTATCTATCTATCTATCTATCTATCTATCTATCTATCTATCTATCTATCTATCATCTATCTATCTATCTATCTATCATCTATCTATCTATCTATCTATCTATCTATCTATCATCTATCTATCTATCTATCTATCTATCTATCTATCTATCTATCTATCTATCTGGTGGCTCAGTGGCTAAGACGCTGAGCTTGTCGATCAAAAGGTCGGCAGTTCTGCGGTTCAAATTCCTAGTGCTGCATAATGGGGTGAGCTCCCGTTACTTGTCTCAGCTTCTGCCAATCTAGCAGTTCGAAAGCACGTAAAAAATGCAAGTAGAAAAATAGGGACCATCTTTGGTGGCAAAGTAACAGTGTTCCGTCTTCTGACAGAGCTGGCTCTTTGGCTTTGAAACGGAGATGAGCACCGCCCCCTAGAGTCGGGAACGACTAGAACCTTTACCTTATATATATATATATATATATTACTTTTATAAATTGAAGGCAAGGGGAACAGGGGGAGAGAAGTCATTTTGTCATGGCATTATAACATAAATGATGCAAATCCCATAATGTGCTTCATTTGGCATGATAATGCCATGGCACACACAATGTGAACGGGGCTTCTCCTGGGTTTCCCTGGGTTAGAAGGCTCTTATTTTTTTTGTCGCTGTAATTCTAAAAGGTGCCACAGATGAACAGGTTGATTTACCTGATGGCCCAAACCATCTTCTGTGGATGAGTGTTGTAAACAGTTTTTCTCTTCTAAGAGACGCTCCTGGTTCTGTTCAAAACTGCTGGCATCATCATCCTCCGAGCTGGTGGGATCAATCACCGGTTTGCAATCCAGACCAAAACTCGGTTTCTGGTAACTGTGTTCACTTCTGATGTACGTTTCTTCCATCTTTGGAGCTAAGCGAGGGGGCTCTTTATGATTTTGACTATGACACGTCCTTCCCGAAGGATTAACGGCTTCGGGCACAGTTACGACCCTTCTTTCTATTCCAACCGTGATTTGGTCGTGATCCTTCCGCACACCTGTGCAAGCCCAGAGATGAAGATCGGGGTGATACTTATTTCTGAGGTAAAAAAAATAAAATAAAAAAAGATTAATTCGGGTGAAACTAATAAAAGCACCAAGTCATATAAGCCAGAGGTCTCCAACCTTGGCAACTTTTAAGACTTGTGGACTTCAACTCCCACCAAGCAAAGCTGTCTGAGGAATTCTGGGAGTTGAAGTCCACAAATCTTAAAGTTGCCAAGATTGGAGACCCCTGATATAAACACTGTCTGAATAGAAAAGAAGCCTCCCCCCCCAACAAAAAAAATTGCCTATGATTTTAGTTTAAAAAATGAAATGTTAATTACAATGAGTGGTTTTCCTGATGAAACATCTGAAGTAGTGTTTCTCAACCATAGCAACTTAATTCTCCGTGCTGGCTGGAGAATCCTGGGAGTTGAAGTCCGCCTCAAAGCTGCTAAGATTGAGAAACACTGATCTAAAGTGCCCAAAGTGTTCAGATTGAATACTTTCTGTCATTAATAGAAATAATTGATTGAAAGGGAAATCCTCTGTAATATCAACGTAGAATCCTCAAAATTACGTAGAAATTACAGAACCACAGGTTACGCTTACTTTAGTATTCCAATCTTCAGCTGTAGTCCGTGTAATATTTCTGTAACACCATAGACGTCGGCCAGAAGGCGATGGGTTGACACAATCTTTTTGGCATTTAAATGGGAATAATTCTCTTTTAAGAATGACAAGCCACACATGTGGCCATTGTTCAACCAGTCTTTGTCACAGAGATATTTGGCACTCCATCTCTGACCTGGAGAAAACATGAAGAGTGAGATTTTTATTATATTACCACAATTCCTAGAAAATTATTCCGGACCAATTATAGTCAAAAGAGATCAAATTCCAGTAGGAAAAATGTACAAGTGGGAAGCAAGCGTTTATTTAACGAACTGTCAAAAGCTGTTAAAACAATGGAAAGTTCTCTATTTATCAGGATTTAAAACACCCATAAGTCCATTCACACATTTATGATACATTCATTCAATGTTTAAAACCCAGAGGAGTTCCTAAATACAAAGACAGGGGTGGAGGTCACAGTAGAGTAGCACAAAGAGCCCAAGAAAAATATTCAAAAAATTATAACCACAAATCTTGGACAAAAGGATGCACTGTCAATAATACATGCATATATACAATGTAAAACACATACACATCAGTGGTGGGTTTCAATTTTTTTTACTACCGGTTCTGTGGGTGTGACTTGGTGGATGTGGCATGGCTTGGTGGGCATGGTTTGGTGGGTGTGGCAGGGGAAGGATACTGTAAAATCTCCATTCCCTCCCCACTCCAGGGAAAGGTTATTGCAAAATCCCCATTTCCTCCTGATCAGCTGGGACTTGGGAGGCAGAGAATAGATGGGGGCGGGGCCAGTCAGAATTTTTACTACCGGTTCTCCGAACTACTCAAAATTTCCACTACCGGTTCTCCAGAACTGGTCAGAACCTGCTGAAACCCACCTCTGATACACACACTACGCAAAACATGTATCGATGTTTGAAAAGCTTGAGAAATATGTTCTCTTTCAAAAACAGATAAGCTTCAACTTACAACCATTCATTTAATGACCATCCAAAGTTACAATGACAGTGAAAAAAGTACTCATGACCAGTTCTCACACTTATGACCATTGCAGCATCTTTGCAATCACGTGATCTATATTGGTTGGCAACCAGCATGCATTTATTATTGCTCAGTGGTGCCCTTTTAACAAAATCGTATGGCTGTAGAGACCACTGCTTCTAATGACTTCAGATGGTGCCGCCAGATTTTTGAAAGTCAAATAATTTCCATCTAGGACTCTAGAGGGTATGGGAAATCAAAGTCAAGCTAAAATAGGAGGTGGGATTTTCCTACTGCACATTTATTCCGTTCCAGTGGCATGGTTACGTTTTAAAACTTAGAATACAAATACTGTCTTATTGGCACGTGGTGGCAGGATACAGTAATTAGAGGTCTATTAGGCTGGTAGATTAGGGCAAAGTTGTACATGAGTTGCCAAACTATTTTGCAAGTGCACCCGGGAAAACAACAATAAAATCAGGCTTAACTCTCTAAGCATACTCTAAGTTCATTTGTAGACGGTGATCTTTATACTAATATTAACGTGAAATGCAAATCTTGGAAATCAGTTTGAAAAGGACTTGAAAATGTGTCCTTACCAGGTGGATCCCTGCAAATGTAGCAGATATATTGCTCGGGAATGCTGTCTTCCAACAATCCCATACAAGCACTGTGTTGCCAACACAAGCACTCTTCACACTGTCGGGATGATAAAAACAAGCAGAGAAATGAATGCAGGAGACGAAAGGCATAATCAAGCATCAATTAAGATTTAACTCCTTCATGGGCATTCAAATTGTAGTTCTTCCTGTCAAGTGTCCTTTTAGTACAGATACTCTACAATTTATGACCATTTGTTTAACCATAGCTCAACAACCTTGGGGAACGTTATTTACGACCTGTATTCAAGCTTATGACCGCTGCACAACATTTGTGGTCCCTAGAATGCAATACAGGTACTTGGCAACTGGCTTACATTTATGCCTGGCTGAATGAAAAGATTTAGCTTCCCTAACCTCATAGTAACAAGCAAACAGGTTCATTCGCATTAAGTCTGTCATCTGCACCTCCATAACTGTCTGGTTTGGTTCTGCAACCCAACAAGACAGACACAGACTTCAGAGGATAATTAGAACTTCAGAAAAAACAATTGCTACCAACCGGCCTTCCATTGAGGACTTGTATACTGCACGAGCCAAAAAGAGGGCTGTGAAAATGTTTACACACCCCTTGCATTCTGGACATAAATTGTTTCAACTCCTTCCCTCAAAACAACGCTATACAGCACTGCACACCAGAACAACTAGACACAAGGACAGTTTTTTCCCGAACGCTATCACTCTGCTAAACAAATAATTCCCTCAACACTGTCAAACTATTCACTTAGTCTCCATTACTATAACTATTACTATTAATCTTCTCATCGTTCCTATCACCCATCTCCTCCCACTTACGACTATATGACTGTAACTTGTTGCTGTATCCTTACAATTTATATTGATTGTTTCTTAGTATGATTCGATTGCTTATTTGTTCCCTATGACTATCAGCAAGTGTTATACCTTATGATTCTTGACGAATGTATCTTCTCTTTTTATGTACACTGAGAGCATATGCACCAAAGACAAATTCCTTGTGTGTCCAATCATACTTGGCCAATAGAGAATTCTATTCTATTCTATTCTATTCTATTCTATTCTATTCTATTCTATTCTATTCTATTCTATTCTATTCTATTATTCTTTTTGCAGCCACAGTCTGAACCGTGACTGTTTTAGGAATGACATCTGTGAGCTGACTGAAAATCTGCTGGATCAATCCAGCCTGAAATTCATCTACCAATAAGGACAGAATACTATAAATTACTCTGGCCTAGTGACACATAGAACTGGGTGAAAATTTTCTGCAACGAAAATTTGACAGTAAACAGCAGAGTTCTTGCCTGAATCATGAAGCCTTTTTCCTCATCCATTTCGCAGATGCACCTGACTATTTCATTCAGAGCGTCCTCTTCGTCTTGGGACTCTTCAAAATTGGTCGAATCAAAATCCTGATTATATTCATCGCCGCTCAACAGCAAGCTCTCGGTGGAAGAGTCATCCAAAAACTCCATATCAGAAAGGTCTGCAAGATGATTTGGAGGGGGTTTGGACGAACAGATATAAAAATATATATATAAATAAGATCTTTACAAAAAAAAATGATATAACATAAAAGAAGAACTAGGACATGAGAGCAATCTTCCAACATTTGAGAGGCTGTCACGAAGAAGAAAGGGAAAACCTGTTCTCCAAAACAGGCAAGATAAGCAGCGGTGGATGGAAACTAACCAAGGAGAGAAGCAACTTAGAACTAAGGATTAATTTTCTGACAGTGAGAACAATTAATCAGTGGAAGAACTTGCCTCCAGAAGTTGTGAATGCTCCAACACTGGAAGTTTTTAAGAAGAGCCTGGACAGCCATTTGTCTGAAATGGTATAGGGTCTGCTCCAGCAGGGGGTTGGACTAGAAGATCTCCAAGGTCCCTTCCAACTCTATTGTTCTATGTTCTGATGTGAGACTGGTTTATGTTTAATGCCCAAAATAGATAAGATTGGATACTTCTCTGCATAGCAGATACTGTATTAACAAAAATGCCTAAACTTATTTAGGACACTGTTCTTTCAGAAACCTTTTAGCTGGCGCGTAGAAATAACTAGAAATAGTCAAAAAGAGATTGACAGGAATAAGATGAATTAGTGTTTTAACTTTAAACAGCTGGCGAAAAGTACAGCCACCATTAAAACAATCATAAAACTCCAGGTGAGCAGTAAACCACCACTATGCTCCAACCAAACAAATTAAAAAGGAACAAGAAATGTTTTTTAAAAGTTTCATCCATAACTAAACTATCAAACAAAAATAAAAATCCAGCATCTTGTAAATAGCTCTGTCTGGTTGTGCTGCCTTTCTGGACTATATTGTAAGACTAACATAATTAAACCTTGCAAATTCTGATCTATGGTTATAGTGGGACTAGAACTCCCAGTCTCTTGCTTTCTAGCTTGGTGCCTTAACCGCTAGACTGGACCACTAGTTCAGTTTAACTTAAGACTGGGTGGTGGTATTCTGATCAGCAATGTTCTTCTTTTTGTATGTATTTTTTCCTCTTTTATTTCTAAGCCACCTGGAGTTGTTGAGGAATCAGGAAACCTTGAAATGTAAATGAATAAGTAAACTAATTCTATGAAATAGTCCTTCTATAAAGTTGGGGGTGGCAGGAGGGATCCAGAGGATGCTAAGGATTAGTAGTTACTACAGGTAGTCCTTGACTTACAACACTTCATTTAGTGACCATTCAAAGTCACGAACAGATCTTCACACCAATGAAATGAACTAATTGTCTCCTGCAAACTCCGCTCCACTTTCGCTCCTATTTATTTATTTATTTGTTTGTTTATTTGATTAATTTATTTATTGGTTCGATGTATATGCCGCCCTTCTCTGGAGACTCAGGGCTGCTTACAATGCGTTAAGCAATAGCCTTCATACTTTTGTATATACCTGCTTAGTAGGGCTTTCGGCCCCCCCTAAGCAGTGTTCCTTTTTATACAAAGTCAGCTTATTGCCCCCACAATCCGGGTCCTCATTTTACCTACCTCGGAAGGATGGAAGGCTGAGTCAACCTTATTCCCTTATAGGAGGAGCCATTCACTGACCACCTGTGCCTTTACTCCCGAGTCAGCCCTTGTTCCTTAACTGTTCCCTTCTCCTGGCAGCTCTGCGCATGCACACATTGGGAACAGGCTCCAGCTGTTCTTCAGCCCATCTTATCTCCAACTCCGAAGGTAGCTGATAATTGTCCGATGACCCTGGCACTCATCAGAGCCTTCCCCAGACTCCAGGACTGGCCCGTGTTCCTCCCCAACCTCCTCACTGTCCGAGTCTGGCGCCAGCTGGATGCTGGCAGGCCACAACAGGTTGACCGAAGTCTGCATGAAGCACGATGGACCTTGGAAACCATTCTGTGCAAGTGGAATGATTACATTAACAGGAAAAAAAGGAAAAGTCAATTCTAAAAACTATCGCAGAGCAAAGCAGACCTACTTTCCCCGCTGAGATCGACCGACAAAATAGCCCTCGGGTACTGATAGGACGTGCTCTTCTCCGTCGTGGTGCTGCGGAGAGTCAGCGAGCTGCCAGAAGACCTAGTGAAGGGGGAGGAGCACCTATCGAAGTAGTCAAGGGAACTATCCTCGAAGTCAGAGTAATCTGCAAAGGAAACCACAGGGGTGCAGCTGTAAGAGGGATGGTATATGGAACAAAAATACAACTTTAAATGTTTTCAACCTGAATGTTCACAAATGCCTGAAATATTGCATCGGTTGGCTTTGAAGTGATTTATCGAGCAAAATATGGGGCAGAAAGTCAAGTAACTTCCCACTAACTGGCAATCAGGGTGGATAAAAATCAATGATTTTTTAAAATAAATAAATAAATAATGTTTTTCTTTTTTATTTAAACTGGATTTTTTTTATTTTAATTAAATTTATTTTAATAAAATCCTTTTGGAGTAAAAATCTATCTAAAGATAGTTTTCTATTTAAGATACATTAATTTAGTTTATTCAGCATGAAATGCAGCTTAGTTATGTAGCATGAGGCTGTATATTCTGCAATATTGGGACTGTCAGCGAGTCAACAGTGGGTCAGGAGGGAGAGCTGCTGCGAGACAGAGATGACAGTTGCTCTTTAAAAATTACGATTTAAATCAAGTTGATTTAATCAACTCATCCTGCTGGCAACCCACATCATTATAGGCTAAATCAAACGTGGCCCAAATCCTGGCCTTATACTGGCACAGTAAACAATTATCAGCCATAGAATGGAGGCGAATATAAGCATCCCAGGATAATGTTGTAGGATCCAATCTGGGTCAGTCACAGGAATCAAAGGTTCTGAGCTTTTGGATTCATGCTGAAGCCCATCTTTTGTAGGCTAGAGAGAAGTTCCCTGAAGATGGGCTCCAGCACAAGTCCGAAAGCTCGGAAGATAAAACTTCTGGTCCTGGTGACTGACCCAGATTGGATCCTATCAGCTGTAACTTCCCCAGATTTCCTTCCTGGTGGCCAATATCCTGCCATCTTGGCAATGAGTGACTCTTTTTTTCCTTTTCCTTCCTTCCTTCCTTCCTGGTCTTATACTGGCCAGTGGGTGGTTATGGGCGCAACTCGTTGTGCCCACGTGACACCCCTCCTGCGCGAGCTGCACTGGCTCCCAGTGGTCTTCCGGGTGCAATTCAAGGTGTTGGTCACCACCTTTAAAGCGCTCCATGGCATAGGACCCGGGTACCTTTGAGACCGACTTCTGCCACCAGTAGCCTCCCACCGGCCAGTTCCCTCCCACAGAGAGGGTCTTCTCAGGGTGCCATCGGCCAAGATATGTCGGCTGGCGACACCCAGGGGTAGGGCCTTCTCTGTGGAAGCCTCAGCCCTGTGGAATGAACTGCCCCCGGAAATACGTAAGATCTCCGACCTCTGGGTATTTCGCTGTGCATTGAAGACCCTGTTGTTCCGCCAGGCCGGACTATCAACATAATAATTTTAAATTGGGGTATTTTAAATTTCTGGGGTTTTAAATTGAGCCGAATTTATTTAATAATTTTTAATTTTTAATTGATGTTTGTCTTGTGTTTTTAAATAGGCTGTACACTGCCCTGAGTCCTTCGGGAGAAGGGCAGTATAGAAATAAAATTATACTTATACTTATACTTTACTTATACTTCCTTCCTTCCTTTCCTCCCTCCTTCCCTCAAAATTGTACTGAAAAATAGTGACAAAAACTGCAGTGGTCCACAATCAGAACCGCCATTCATGGAGAAATTTGGGTCTCCTCTTTTCTTGGTGTTCTAATTTCCTGATTGTGCACAACTGCAAGACAACCCTTTTTCAGTTCTGAAGAAGCTTCTTGGATAAGAAGTGAAATGTCTTCGAGCAAAAGCAAAGGAAGTCCAGTCGCCGTTTAAAAAAGCACCTTTGGGACAACCATGACTGGATGACTAAGAATCTCCATAGAGAACCTCAAGGAAAATTTAAAAAAAAAAAAAAAAAAAGCCAGCGTGGCTTTGTGTTATAGAAGTCTCATTTTGCAGACATGTCTTATCTCCTGTTTATTGGTCCAGAAACTGTAAAAAGGAAGTTAGTAACAGGGAAATCTCAATCTCCATCATACACAAAGCCTTGGTTAAATATGAAAAATGTTCTACAAACCATGGGTAACAACTGAAGTTCTGGCTTAAGCACCATTTAAAGCAGTGGTGAAATCGAATTTTTTTTACTACCGGTTCTGGTGTCGTGGCTTGGTGGGCGTGGCAGGGGAAGGATACTGCAAAATCTTCATTCCCACCCCGCTCCTGGGACAAGGATATTGCAAAATCTCCATTCCCACCCCATTCTGGTTCCAGCCAGAGGTGGTATTTGCCGGTTATCCGAACTACTCAAAATTTCCACTACTGATTCTCCAGAACCTGCCAGAACCTGCTGGATTTCACCTGATTTAAAGTATGGCTCGCCTGTTAAAGACATGCTAGGTCTCATCAAATCATAGCTTAGCCTGTCTTGTGATTTATATTCAAAGAACTAACAAACGATGGAAGTTTGAATCGATTCTCACTTCCCTGTTCATGCTTTTCAAATAACAACAGACCTCTGGGACATGCCAACTGCCATCTTGCTGTTCAAAGGTTTACATGTTATAAGCTTCTTACAATCAGAGCAGACGTCAAGAGAACGTCGAATATAATAAATATCTGGATTTCAGGAGAGAAGCACAAGAGGCCCTTTACATACTGCATAACCAGTCAAGTAAATCATACATTCTTTCGCAGGAGCACTCATTGCTGTTCAGAGAAGAAATGTCAAAGAAAAAGGACAAGGTGCACATTGGAAAACAGGTAAAACTAGTCAGCAGGTTGTACCTGAAGAGAGCCAACAAGCACATTTTAAAGCAACGTTTGGGGGAATTTTATGAGCACCTGCTTTAAAAACTAACGCATCATCATATAGGAGTAACCACATGGATACGTTTTGCTCATTTGTTTATATGTTGGGTATACCATGCTGTTTTGCTTTCTTCTTTTTCTTTTTCTTCTTCTTCTGTTTTGACTTCAGATCTTTTTCCTTCTTCTCTTTCCTCTCCTTCTCCTTTTTTTTACCTGTGTTGCAAATGATGGTTTTAATTGGAAAGAATCTAACTCACTTAAAACAATTGTCATCTAATATCAATATCCTGCCTGGAAAAAAACAAAACAAAAACTAATTGATCAAGTGAATAAAAGTGGATTTAAGCAGTGGAGGCACTGGGAAAAGAAGGGAAATGTGAAATTTTAATCTAGGAACTAAGATTTATAGTGCAGTAAAATATAGTGAAGTATGAAAATAGCCCAATTTATACAGAGCACTAAGCTCTAATGTGGTTTGTTCATTTTTTTCTCTTAGCATCATATATGTCTGCACAAAACTGGTGCTTTTTAAGAATGTCATGGTGAATGAATTCAATATAAAAGACATAATTTTAGTGGCAATTTCAGTCTATTAACTAGTAATCATATCTATTTAGCAACTGAACCAATTTTGGAATTATTTCCAAAGGGAATAATTTCCCTTTAATATGATTCAACGCCTCAAAAATAACTTGAGGAAACAAAACTATCAAATCATGCCACCAATAATTATAAACAGGTCATTTTAAGTGATACAGATAATTAAAAAAAAAGATAAAAAAGATTACCATGAACGTTCTTAATTTTATGTTCATACCAAGTAAAGATGAGGCTCTTTCTTCCAATTTTGATTTCCTCTCAATTTTCAGTGTTCCTGTAGAGTCAAAGATGGCACAGATGCATCTAAATTTTAGCCATATTATTTCCAAAAATAAAATGTAGTTTCTGTTCAATGATTATTTTTTTTCTGGAAAGATTGGCAATGATTCCTTGCTATCTCATAATAAGAAGCTGACACATTAAGACCTACTTTCATGATTTGAGTTACAACACACCAAACCATAAAATATCGTGTATAATCCAAGTTGTTGTGAAATCATACAGCATGTTAAACCCAAACCAACCTTTATATGTTGAACCTAATCGATATGTTTTGATTAGGTCATTTATACATCTTGGACCTGAAAAGTGCATTGTTAACCAATGTGCATTATTAACTCTAGGAAAATCTACATAAAATCAAGGACTAAAATAAATTAAAAACAATCTAAAGACTGTTATTTCCACATAGAACTGAATACAGTAGAAAGATGAAGGCTACCTACAACAGTGTTGTCCAATCTCAATTTATAACTGCAAATTAAAATAACTATCTGTTTCTTACAGAACAATATACAAGGATTTGGGCACCAATATCCCCTCAAACTGTTTGTATTTCCTGGGAAATGAACTGGACATATACAGAAGTTTGCAAACAAACATACACGCACACACTGCATTTTCTAGATATGCATCAAAGCATATATAGATATCAAAGAGTCCATGAAAATGCACATGCATGTTTAATACATTTGAAAAAGGTTGACAGATTATTTTACCTGGGGCCACCGGAGCTATTCTGCCATCCGTTCCTGTTTTGGAAAGATGGCATCTAATAATCTGGTTCTCTTCCTTCTCCTGACTGGGCTGTTTGCTATAGAGGGCAGCTTCCCCAGGGAACAGGGCTGAAACATCCAAGTTACTGCTTAAGTCAAGAGGAAGACTTAGTCCATGCTTCTCAAGGGTTACATGAGCAAGATTGGGAACTACACAAAAGAAAGAATGCAGTGTTAACAGACAAGCATTGTGTTCTAGGCGTTGTTAAGTTATACCCCTAGTATGGCAAAGGCCTGGTTTACTAGCCAGCTCTTGTTAGGACAGGCAACTTCTTGTGAAGGCATTATTTTAAATGCTTGGTTCCTGTCTGGTTTTGGATTAACAAGGAAATACATTACCCTTCATTAACGAGCGTGGGTTCATTTGGGGCATGGATGGAGAACCTTTACCATGAATGACTGGAGAGAGAGAGAAGGACCTTTTTCTAGAGAATCAGGAAGCAATGAAATCTGTCTCTAAGTGCTGCAAATCTTCATCTCCCGTGGCTATTTTTGAAGGATCTAAGGATCTTCACTGGCTGTGATCCACCTAAAAAGAGACTTTGCAATGTCGTCGCTGAAGCAGACACAACTAGATGTCTCATGCTATCATCTTTTTTTAAGGGTATTATCATCAGGCCATTGTTTGAAATAGTTCTGATCTGTCTATAATTCACATCTTTAAAACCAAAAAAAAAGTGGCAGGAAAGATAAAACTGACTAGAAAGGTTTTTGAGAGTAATAGCACAGGAGCAATCACACACACACACACATATATATATATACATATACATATATATACACATACTTACACACACACACACACACACACACACACACACACACACACACACACACACACATATATATATATATATATATATATATATATATATATATATATATATATATATATATATATATATATATATTTGTGAAAATAATCACAGGAAAATAAGATTATCTGAAGCCAGGTTGATACAAAAGGCCATGGGTAGTATGAAGATATCTAATCTAGTTGGTTTATAAAATGTCTCTCTTTTTAACTCTTGGATGAAACTGAAGGATGTTGTAAAAACAATGCATATCCTTTTTACCAGCATACCAAATCAAGGACAGAATGATACACATCCAGACCCAAATTTTTTTTAAAAAAAACTATGTATGCTGAATGCAGGGCTTCTAGAAGCATTGTGTGTGTGTGTTAATCAATCATTTTGCTGACAGACTGTAGACAGTCTAGGATGTTAGCTGTCAATAAGGATATTACTGTTATACTGCTTAAATCTATATTATGGATATTAGATGTTTTAATCGTTGCTTTTCAATTACTCCTCTGTTGCATTCAGTGTTTAATTTGATGAATTGCCTCCAATGTGCTTCAGCATTTAGCTATATTCAACAAATTAAGTTATTAGCTGTAACCTGATGCATGATTACCTTCAGCTTTTAAGCAGCTGGCATCTTTTGCAATGACTAAATCACTATCAGCAAAATCAATTATTGGACTGCTGGCTATGATATTTTTCAGTATTTGGTCTTTCGTAGCATAGCTGTGAACTGTTGCAACATTTAATACCTACTAAAATTTTTGATATGAACTTGTACAGGTAGTCCTCGACTTACAACAGTTCATTTAGTGACCGCTCAAAGTTACGACGCTACTGAAAAAAGTGACTTATGACCTTCTTCAGTTACGACCTTTTCAGCATCCCGATAGTCACATGATCAAAATTTAGCTGTTTGGCAACTGGTTCAGACTTATGACCGTTGCTGTATCTCAAGGTCATGTTTGCAACCTTTTGATAAAGTCAATGGGGAAGCCAGATTCACTTAACAACCGGCTTACACTGATTCACTTAACAACTAGGGTAAGAAAGGTCGTAAAATGGGTCAAAACTCACTTAACAGATGTCTCACTTAACAACAGAGATTTTGGGCTTAATTGTGCTTGTAAGTCGAGGACCACCTGTATTTATAAGTAATATTTATTTATTTAAGTTATTCTTAAATTCTTTCCCCATAGAGACAGACAACACACTTCTAGAATTGCCTATGGGGAGAAAGAAATTATGATTGTGGTTAAGAGTTTCATCCAGGCAAAATTAAACATTACAAAATCACATTAATTTTAGGGTTTGCCCCTTCTACTAAATATAATTGGACCTGAAGCTTTTGGAGAGACTCAAAGCGAAGTAGTTACTTTTCATGCATGTGCAGTCATGAAAATCACTTCAGAGGTGTACCTTGCAGTCCCTAATTACTGAAGCTAAAATGTTTTATTATTTAAAAGGGCATACAGAGCATCCCATTTCAAATTGTTTGAAGCTTAAAGCACACTTGCAAAGCGCTCCAAATAAAGGTGTTTTTTTCCCCTTAATGAAATATGGTCCATAAAGTTTCACGCCAGAAACTATTTAAAAATGATCTTGACTTCAAAACAAAAACAAACAAAAAATCAAAGGAAAGGAGGAAGCAGTGGAAACCATCCAATGCAAAAGAAGTTTTAATTATTAAATGGATTTTTTTTTTAATCGCTCCCTTTCCCTATTTAAAATAGACTCAAATCATCCTCAGGAAAAGTTACTTACAGATTCATGTGATGTTGTATCTACTGGGGATAGTCAATGAATGTTTTCTCATATTTTTCTGGGATAACTTAAGCCGTTTCTTATTCCCTACCCTATTAAATGAAAATATTCTCTCCAAATCAATTGGATTTGTAGATACTTCTGTTTGGATCATATCCTGAGTTTTCTTTCAGTGTGTGCCAATTAGAAGGCAGCCCAAGGAAACAGCTCTTCTGATTCTTCATTTTACCATTTTTGGGGGGAGCAAAGTAAAAAGGTTTAGGCTGCTATTTCACAAAACCAAAAAAACACCTCCTTTCCCAACATCCTATAATCTATAGGGGAGAAAGGATTAAATAAGGGAAGGTGTTCTGAAGTTGGACACGAGAAAGGGAACCACCAAAAAAAATCCTCCTTTTTTGTTGATGCTGAACATGCTTAAGACATCTTCTAAAATGGTAAAGAGATTTCAAGGGATACATTCCTGGGTCTCGTCTCAGAAAGCAACTTTGGGATCTTTATCTCAAAAGCGGAATACTGCTGCCTGTTAACCAGTAACGGAGAAAATAAAAGAGTTGGCTCGTCGTGCTAGAAGAATATAGGATGGGCTACAAAAAGATAGGAAAAGCCCTCCTTCTTTTCCTCTTTCTTTTATCAGCAGATCACGAAGGTTTTGCTGTTCTGTGCAGTTTGTTGAGGCACTGTGTCACTGCAGAGAAGAATTCTGCCCTGCAATTTCATACTGTGTGCTCAAGAGGAACAAAATCAAAAAACAGTCTTGAAACCAGTCACCTGCTATAATTTGGGAAAAACTGAGGGGGGGGGAGAGGAAAAAGAGGAGGGAGGGGAGGATAAGAAATATTTCAAATTGGAGGAGAGATGGAGAGGGGAGAGGAAGGGAGGGGAGGAGAGGAGAGGACAGGAGAGGAGAGGATTCCAGTTAACAGGACAAGGAAATCTTTCAAATTGGAAGACCAGTTGGTTGCTTTGAATTTTCTTCTGTTCCTCAGATGTTTAAAGGTACAAGAAATCTCTATTTCTTGCATATATTTTTTTCTGGTGAATTGAATTACAATACTGTTAAAGACTCCATGACATACCTTCCTTGAAGTCCCGTTTCTTTCTTTCTTTTTCAAAAAAAATCTACTCATGATCAACAAGCCATATTCAAACAAAACACCCACCACCCACCAATGATGACTTCTCAATTACGGTTATGTTTTAAAATGTCTGTGCTCACTAGTTTTATTTATCCCAGAAGAAGGAAGCTGGGAGATCAGGGTCAAATCCTCCACTTGTATTAACTCTGGGGAAAATGGTGTTTTAAGGGGCTTTAGACACCCTGCAGAATCTCCAGATTCTTGTTTGCATTTCTTGCTGCGAGACTTTCCTGAAGACAAGTTGGAGGGCAGCAGTGCCGATTTCTGAATGTTGGCAGAACTGCTAATATCAGCTTCATTTTTTTTCTGACTTTGAGGCTTAGGTGATATCTCCTGAATAAATAATAAGAAATTGATACTTTTATTGCATTTTCTTCACTGCAGCTCTTGCATTCTATTTTTGATTTTTTTTTTAAATAAAAGCAACTTTAGCATTTAAACATTTTTCAGAAGGAAAGAAAAATTAAAAATTAAGCATTTTAATATTTAAAAAGGGACTCGGCCAAAGACCATCATCCCAATCCAGTGATCTCCTCAGAAGCTGGAGAGATGTGACATGTTGTAGGCTTCTTTTGTCAACATCTACCCCTTCATTTCACAGAGGAATAATGTTCTTGAACATCAGCAGGTGGAAAAGAAGGGGATTTCTTCCATGTTTGAAGAAAATCCTTCCATCTGCAATTTATTCTTTATGCTGATCTCTGGATCGGGATGTGAAGCCATACACCTCTCTTCATTCTTACTGACTGAGCACCATAATTCTTCCAAACATACTAATTATCTGTTTGACTTGACCAAATTTTGCCATATTTCCGTATCAGGAATTTCTACAACATTTCTTAAAAAGCACAATCAAGCGGTTGCGATTATAAATCTCTGATGTGTTATAAAACTTCCTGATTGCTAAATTCAAAATCTTAGCATTACATGAGTGATTATTAAAATCCACAAATTCCCACGTATGTAGGTCAGTCTGAATACAAGACATGAAGAGGCTGGCAGGGTCCCTTTAGTCTGTTTGTTTGTTGTTTTTTTTAAACCGTCGACTACATTCTGTATTTTAGCACATAATCTGGATATCACCTACACATGAGCTGTCATAAGCATCACAAAATTTTGTCAATGAAAAGCAATAACAAAACAAGCGTCATCTTATCAAGTCAGAAAAGCAAAGCATATTTTTTTTTTCAAAATGTAATGCCCCCACATCTGTTTTGTTCAACACACATCATGAATTGTCACATCAACATGACCTCAGTTTACAAATACCAGCATTTGACATACATGTCTAGAGAGCTATCCCACACAGACAGTTCAAAACATTTTCATCTAGCAGAGGTAAATATTGTGCCAGGAAGCATTTCATTAAAGCGTTGGGGAAAATTCAGGAAGCATTAAAAACAAAACAAGCAAACTTTCATAATAAGAATCAAATTCATGGGCAAAGCCGTGTTCTCCAGGCTGGAACTTTTTACATCAAAAGATGGATGTTAGGCACGGGTGACTAGATAAAGAAGGCAAAACAGCCATAGCCATGTGCATGGATTATGCAAAGAAACTGCCCCAATCACAATAGGATTAGTGTTGTGCTTGATAAAGACAGAATGTGGTTTTGGTTCAATGTCCTTGCTACGTTCAATGTAATGGAAATATGATGTAAAGGACTGGTGGAGCAAACATTCCATTCAATTGTCACCCATGCTATCCCTGGACCAGTTATGCATGTCCACTGAGCATCATTTGTTCATGTGAAACAACTGGAAGACTCTAGAACCATAGCTAAAGCTTGGTAAGAAAATTGCCAGAAATTAATTAGAGCCATAGCTTGTAAATAAATGATTTTATTGTTCATCTTCACGTGTGAAAGACATCACTACAGAAACCATTACTTTCAAAGTTACAAAATTATTTAAAACAAGGTTTTGAAAACTTGTTCTAATAAGGTGCTTAAACCTCTTTTAACAAGGACAAAATTAAACATGAGAAAGAACCTTAATGAAAATTAGTCAATCTAAGCAGATATTGTTCAAAAGTAAACACAAGGCTGGATCCTAACAACACAATTAAGTGACTACTGTATCTGTGACATGTAACCTGAGGGTTTAGGTTTAAGATATTGTAAACCAGAAGGCGGGAAGAGAAATTAACAACCAGAGGAGACAATCTGAATTTCTTTTCATTATGTCTTTTTAACCATCAATGTTTAGCTGCAGGCAGACTGGCATTATGAAGCCACTGATTCCTTAAAAAAAATTATTTATGCCTTAGAAAACAAATTTTCAACCCAGATTTTGGGTCCTCCCAGAATAAACCATGATTTGGGCTCTACACACACCGGTATTAACCAAATGTATTTTCTTTATAACCATCATTTGAAAACCCACTTAAATTATGGTTACAACTTCAGGTTTAAAAAAAGAACTAGAGTTTTGTCTAAGCATGTATAACTTAAAAGACCTATAACTGATACTTGGATGGAGCCATGCCATGGTTGGCTAAAAGCTAAAAAAAAAAATGTTATATTTTTCTGACTTCTCATTAATCAACTATTATTTCTTTCATTCAGGCAACAAATTTCTTTCCATTTCAAATTCCAATTTTTTCTGTACCAATTTTCTTTGGTTATATGTTTCCTATCATTTTCTATCATTTCCAATCCGTATTTTATAAGATGTTAAATCTCTAGTGTTAAGAACAGTCTACAAGTTAGAACCACGTTTAATTTTAAAAATAATTTTTTTACATTATGTGGCTTACAAACAAGATCTGCAAAACTCATATTTCAACATTGGTGTGACTTCCTGGGAACCACTCCAATGTACTGAGGGTAGCAAACTATCCTCTTAGTAGACTCAACTTATCTAGCCTTGTTCTTAGAAGTCATAGTTATGCATTAAATGCAAGGCAGAGAAAATCCAATGGAGCAGAAAAATGAAAGAGAATGCAGGCATCTCTGCTTTAGATGTGAACTAAAACAAAATCCCCAAGAGGTTTTTAATGTGTTTCCTTTTTTTTTAATATTTATTTAAAAATCTAGAGGTTAACCCAAGGAGGAGAAGGTGGAGGAGGAGGGTTAGTAATATGGCTCATTGAACAGTTCCATAAACACATATACGTTCACAACCACCAATTCTTACAACAGAAAGGAAACTTCTCTATGAAGAAGTTCTGGTAGATGTCAAAACCCCTGTGTGAAAGCACAACTTCAATTTGCATCAAGGGTCTTTTAAGTCACTTGTTGGCACTATTTCAACTATAGTGTAACAGTATTTGGGAAAAGACATCCAGTTTTTTGTTTTGATTCTCGGAATGTTTTGCTAATGAAAATTAAAAATAAAATCCCAATGGTGCTTTTTTCAAAAGGCAATTGGACTTTTTGCTTTTTGTTGAAAACGTTTCGTTTCTCATCCGAGAAGCAGCTTCTGTTCTTCATGAACTGAAGATGCTTCTTGGATGAGAAGAGAAACGTTTTCAAGAAGAAAAAAAAACCCAAGATAGTCTGGTCGCCTTTGGGAAAAAAAGCGCCTTTGGGACAACCATGACCTGGATGACTGAGAATCTCCATAGACCAGGGCTGTCAAACTCCGGGCCCAAGGGCCGGATGCATCATGTGCTGGCCATGCCCGGTTTAGCGAACGGGGAAAAAAGTCCCGATACATCACGTGACACCACCATGACAACGTGAGTTTGACACCCCTGCCATAGACGGTTAAAAAGAAAGGTAACCATAAATTAAGACATCCAACTCTCTGACCTAAAAGGCAAACGGCAGAAGTCCAATCCAGACAGAATCTCAAACTGGCTTCTGGAGTTAGGCACCCTTAGGAGCAACAGATTTACTTTCATGACCTTCATTTATGCAGAGGTATATTATATACATACACAGCATTCTTTAGTGCCCCTCTCGGATTCTGCCTAGCAAGACAATATTCACATCACAGATCTGGTATTTCCCATAGTACGTTCCAGAATGGCCCTCGGAAAAGAATCAACTCTACAATTTCATACCTGCTCCAAGACTGGAGCTGCTTCTTTGTGGTCTTCTTTCTTTTCAGCACCATCAGCCCAGACAGCTTTGGATGCCAACAATCCTACAAGAAAAAAAAAAGAGCAGAAAAATAGGACTCTTTTGAAATAACCGCCATGACGTTTGGTCAAGGATGATGATCCTACAGGTAGATCCAAGTACTTATTCTCAGTACAGGTGGTTCCCCCACTTACCACCATTCGTTGAGTGACTTATGACCTTTATTCACACTTATGACCGTTGCAGCATCCCCCTAGTCACATGATCAAAATTCATACACTTGGCAACTGGCATGTACTTATGATGGGTTTTGGTATTTTTTTTCCTCTTTTGTTTTAATGGAATGCCATGTTTTTACTTTGTTTGCTGCCAAGAGTTTCTAGGATAGGTGGGCAACCATGTAAGTTAGAATAACAACCACAGCAACAAATCTGTCAGATGAGTTGGGCTGAGAATGAGTGGCTCAGAGCCATCCAGCTGGTTTTTCACGCCTAAGTGGGGGACTAGAACTCATGCTCTCCTGATTTCAAGGTTATAGAGATTTAACCACTAAAGATTTAACCTCGGTAAGAGCCGAGGTGGCGCAGTGGTTAGGGTGCAGTACTGCAGCTACTTCAGTTGACTGCTAGTTCAGCAGATCAGCGGATCAAATCTCACCGGGTCAAGGTTGACTCAGCCTTCCATCCTTCCGAGGTGGGTAAAATGAAGACCCAGATTGTTGGGGGCAATATGCTATTTAGTATACTGTCTTTGGTGTAAGCCGCCCAGAGTCCTCGTAGAGTGGGCGGCATAGAAATATGAATAATAAAATAAATAAATAAAATAAATAAATAAATAAACCAAACTGGCTCTTGTTGGTTTTATGATGGAAATAGTTACATTGTTTGTATTTCTTCTTAAGTAGAGAGTTAACAAGCTTTGAGATTCTGTAACCCAGTTTTATTTTTCCTTGCAAATTGCCTGACTAGGTGGCTCAGTGGCTAAGACACTGAGCTTGTCAATCAGAAAGGTCGGCAGTTCGAATCCCTAGTACAGGTCTCCTGCGTGAGCAGGGGGTTAGACTAAACAACCTCTAAGATCCCTTCCAACTCTGTTACTGTAACTGTAACTGCTATTAGTCAGAAGTTACGTTATTCAGAGCAGAATAACAGAGTCGGAAGGGACCTTGGAGGTCTTCTAGTCCAGGATTGTTAATGGCCCATGGGCCGGCTCCGGCTCCCCCCCCCCGAGCTTTGTTTTCGGCTGCGACGGCCTCCTGCAACCCTCTGCCAGCAAAAACAGAGCTGGGGCAACCACAGGTGCTCCTGACACGAGTGACGTCAACCTGGCCACATCCCATGCTCCCCCCAAGGTCAAACACAACCCTAATGCGTCCCTCAATGAAATTGATTTTGACACCCCTTTTCTAGTCCAACCCCCTGCTCAGGCAGGAGATCCTATACCATTTCAGACAAAGCGTTGTCCAATCTCTTCTTAAAAACTTCCAATGTTGGAGCATCCACAACTTTTGGAGGCAAGTTGTTCCACTGATAAATTGTTCTAACTGTCAGGAAATTTCTCTTTATTTCTAGACTGCTTCCCTCCTTGATAAGTTTCCATCCATTGCTTCTTATCTTGCCTTCAGGTGCTTTGGAGAAGACTAGCCTAGACATTCTTAGTTCCATGCAACTGTTCAGATGAGAGCCAGATTAAACAACCATCACAGCTGATCTGAAATGAGAACTTACCAGTGATCTTGTTAAGACGAGCCCTCTTTGCTTGAAATGAGTTGCCTAGATTGTTTTTCCTCTTGTGTGCTAATGCGTTCTCCGCCTGTACAAAGGCAATCTTTGGGACATCCACCAGAGGAAATCCTACATAAAAGAAGAAGAAATGATAAACACCGTTTGAAAAGTTCCTCTGGGTAAATACTTACAATATAGTTACCTCCATATACTATTATGAGATAACATTAGAAATCGTAATTAAATCTCTGGAGATAATTTTTTTATTAGGGTTGGGCAAAAGATACTGTTCTAAGGACAGTAAATTCTAGAGAGCTCTGGAATGTTCTGTCTTTCTCCTCAGAGCAATTCTGACTCAGCTCTTCCAAGGACTATCTGCAATTTCTGGATGGTGGTCTGTGAGTGCATGAAGACTGAAGAGCATGAGCAGTGCGCCACAATAATCCAACTTTCCAGTGCACGGCAAAGCCAGGGCTCTCTCTTCTAAGTAGGGAACCACCTGGTTTAACAGCCAAAGCTGACAGAAAGTTCCATTTTGATCCAGATGTTCTGTGACTGTTCAATGTCAACCTGGGGACCCTACAGAACTGCTAAGTTGCCAATTTATTCCTTAAACATGGGTTTAAGGAGCGTACAAAAACTGCACATCTCCCAAAGCGAGGACATGACATGGGTACGTTCTAAAACGATCTGCATGAAGTCAGTGGAAGCCATGAAATCCCGAACTGCACCTTATTAGAATGACCTCAGCAAGAACAACAAATTTCCCAGGAGTAAAGCACTGGGGACACCCCTCCCCAAACTATCTCATATCAGTCATAGGCTCTGCAGAGCCTCTATCTTCATCTAAGTCTTCTGAAGAGGTTGTTGTTGTTGTTGCTGCTGCTGTTAGTCGCGAAGTCTTGTCCAACCCATTTGGACCCCATGGACAATGTTCCTCCAGGCCTTCCTGTCCTCTACCATCCTCTGGAGTCCATTTAAGATCACGCCGACTGTGTCAGTGACTCCATCCAGCCACCTCGTTCTCTGTCGTCCCCTTCTTTTTTTGCCCTCAATCGTTCCCAGCATGAGGCTCTTCTCCAGTGAGTCCTTCCTTCTCATTAGGTGGCCAAAGTAGTTGAGTTTCATCTTCAGGATCTGGCCTTCTAAAGAGCAGTCAGGGTTGATCTCCTCTAGGACTGACCGGTTGGATCGTCTTGCAGTCCAAGGGACTCTCCAGCACCAAAGGCCTCAATTCTTTGGCGCTCAGCCTTCCTTATGGTCCAACTTTCACAGCCATACATTGCAACTGGGAAAACCATCGCCTTGACTCTACGCACTTTTGTTGGCAGGGTGATGTCTCTGCTTTTTAGTATGCTATCTAGATTTGCCATAGCTTTCCTCCCCAGGAGCAAGCGTCTTTTAATTTTTTGGCTGCAGTCCCCATCTGCAGTAATCTTGGAGCCCAGGAAAATAAAATCTGTCACTATTGTCACTCAGATACACAGCTTAATAAGAGGCTTGGGCAGGGAGATGGTCTCTTAAGCTACACAACACATACTCTCTAATTTTTAATCGATCTTGCCTCTTTTGAAATTTTAACTATTTATACTCTTTTTATCTTTTATGGTACACCACCCAGAGTCTTTCTGTGAGGTAAGATGGGCAGTTTTAAAAATTTGATAAATAAATTATACAAAAGCCTTACAACAATCACAAGAGCAGCAATGGCAACAGTATAGTATATCTCAAACTGATAGCTCCTGGGACAAATGCAGCAACATTTCCTTTGTTATCCTTGCCACAGTAACCTTAATTAATGCTCCCCTCCCTGCTCTTTCATAAGACAAGCAGGAGATAAAAATATGAATACAAGAAGCCCACCCAAATTCTTATCTTTGTTCCTACTCATGTATTAGAGAGAGAGTAGTAGTGTTTCACAAAGACAGAATTAAAATCTCCTGATCACATCATGGCTGGGACTTCATATAGATTCATCCAAGCATTTCTCAAAAGCCCAGTTAATATGAAGTGGTATCAGGCAAAACAGATGGTTTTTTGTGCTTGCAACCTGCTGTTAAACAACTACAAGAAGCATAGAAGCAACCGCCATTATAGGATCACAGACTAATGTCAATGGGTTATTAAAACAAGCAGTCCTCGACTTACAACCACTCATTTAGTGGCTTTGAAGTAACAACGGCACTGAAAAAAAAGTGATTTATGACCATTTTCACCCTTATGACCATTGCAGCAGGCCCATGGTCATGTGATTCAAATTTGGACGCTTGGCAACTGGCATATATTGGTAAGAGTTGACCAATCCTGGGTGTGTATGTTATGTGATCATCATTTGTAACTGTCCCAGATGGCTTCTGACAAGTAAAGTCAATGGGAGAAGCCATTGATTTTCTTACCAACTGAATGATTCAATTAACAAGGCAAGAAAGGATGTAAAATGGGGCAAAACTCATTTAAGTGTCTTGCTGAGCAACATAAATTTGGGGCTCAGTTGTGGTCGTAAGTGAAGGACTACCTGTAATTGATATGCCCACCCAGAGTTGCTTCAACAGTGAGATGGGCAGCTGTGTGGACGACTCCTCAGATTCTTCCTCGGAGGTCGGCTCAAGAGAAGGTGAGCTCATTCCTGTCATGTCGGAAAAGCTGGCCGAAAGATTTACAAGGGGCTTCAGCTGGGGACAGTTTGTAGGGGTGGATGGTCAGTGAAGAGGAGGAGGAGCTGCCTTCCATGGGGGATCCGAGAGCACGCAGGCAGAGAAAAGTCAAAAGCAACAGAGATCAGAAGCAAAAGATTACTTGGGCCCCACCCATCTTGATAGGCTGCACCGGAAAGCTATTTGTCACAGCAGGCAGAAGGAGGCATTGCTGGGAACAACGTGTTTGGTTTCTGGCTGGGTCTGTCTGTTTCTCATGCTTCCTGCTGGACTTTGAACTTCTCTTGCCAAGTGAGCTCTTGTGGGTATATTTCAGTTTGGCCTGGTGGATTAAATTTGTTTGCTGGACTTATTGGTTGGAGCAACTTTCCATTGTTTTATGGATTATTGGCCATTGCCTTGTGGACTCTCCTTGGCCTGCTTGTGGCTGGATTTATTTGGGACAGTTCTGGGTGAAGGGAATTGCTGGGGAACATTAATAAACTCTCTAAACCACACTGACGTGTGTGTGAGTGAGTGGGGCAGCACAGCAGCATATGCCGTATTTTTCGGAGTATAAGACACACTTTTTTCCCCTCCTAAGAGAGGCTGAAAATGTGGGTGCATCTTATACTCCAAACCCCGTACGGTGCCCAAAATGCCTACCCAGAACAGCTGCTGCCTTCTCTTACCCCTTCCGCGCTTTGACTGCTTTAGTCACTGGACCTCACTCCGAGGATCAGCTGTGCTTTTGAAGCTGTTTTTCAGCCCCAACATGAGCAAAGTGATCTTCCATGCTTTGCCTGCTTTTCTAATTGCTGCTTCCTCTGACGATCAGCTGTGCTTTAGAAGATGTTTTTTAGCCCCAACTAGCCCCAACCTCAAAATCAGCGAGCGAGCTAATGTGCTGGAACTAGCCAGATGAATACCTGGTAGGCAGAATTTTTTTCCCCTATTTTCCTCCCCAAAAACTAAGGTATGTCTTATACTCTGGTGCTTCTTATACTCCGAAAAATACGGGTAAATGTAATCAACAAACAAACGAATCAATACATATTTTAAAGGGAAAAGCATAGTTTTTCCCTTATAAATAAATTATAGTTTATATACCAAATGTCTCGCTGGATGTGGGCTGCTCTTCTTTCTTCTGGACTTTCTGGACAATTGCTGAGGTTGAGGTCTCTTCCTTCTTTGAAGGTACTTTAAACCACTTTCTCTCCTCTTTGTCTTTATTACTGTTCGCGCTTGTCCGTGGCTTAACTCCTGCTTTGTTTTTCGCGGCTGCCACTGCGGCGGCTTTGACCAAAGCTATCCAATCCTTTGAAAAGGGGAGAAAACAAAAGGAAACAATCACCTCAAATTAAAATCCAGGTGTGAAGAAAACTGTTAAAAAGAAAGGTATCATAAAGGGGAAATTGTTCATGCTGAAGAATATCTCTCTTGAATTTCTATTGTTTCTTGTAAATTGATACTTAAATGTATATGGCACAAAAAAAGAAAGAAACAAGGATTTTGATGACAGGTTAGTTAATCCTGAGTGGCCAAGCTTTCATTCTAGGAATTAAATGCTGTTAAAAAGTCTAGAATGTTCTATGTCTCATTTGGGCCATGCTAGTTGTCATGTTTTAGACTAAACAGCTCTTGCTGACTTGTTTAGATTTGCCAAATTGACTTCTAGAAAACCACCGAGAGACAGTGCGATCTACAGAGAAAACAGAACACTGCAGTTTTCTGGAACTTTCCATATATATGATAGCTTTCCAAACCCCCATTTATTTCTCTTAACAGATTAAGGTTTGGCAGTGAAAATGTGAGCAATAGCATCAAGAGCCTAGAAGTTACTGTATAAAACTGTCCAGAAAACCTCCCATGTCAGATTTGACTATCTGTGTATCAATCTCAATGGCCTTGTTTTGAATCAGGCCGCATCTAGGTTGAATAAATAAATAAAATTATCTATTTAACCAGCCCTTTACTGTCTTGGGCAGAAATCTTTCCCATTTTTTGAAATGGAAATTGTGCCAACTCTTTGATTCCAAATATTAACGAATATTTTGCTTGCCAAAGTTAACCTTCATGCCAGGAAAAAAATAAATAAAATCCTATTAAGGCAACTGTATCATCCGTACACCACTAGTATACCCATTACTAATTTAGCCCAGATTCTTTGGATGTCTTTTAAAGGAAAATGGCCAGAACAAGTAGTTAGCTATTTTCCATTATCTTCTAAACTTTTATACCCCAAGAAGACTTTGAATTGTCTTAACTGCTTTACAATAGCTACAGAAATCTCAGAATATCTATTGTAATTAAAAATCAAATCAGAATTACCCTAATATGCATCAGGCTAGGCTGTGCCTCAGGTTCTGCTGTTTCTACGTCATTTAAGGACGAACATAATTACATCGCAGGTGGCTAAATTCTGCACAGCAACTCTGGGGATTCATCGGAAACACATGTCTAATTCACCATAGCTATTTTATACAACAAATGTGGCAAACCCTTTGCACTGCTTATTCCTTTCCCTTTTAGTATTAAACTGACTACGGGCCACACAGTTTATGGATTATAACTTTAGTATAGTTAGACCATGTATAACTGACAGACTGGATTTTATCATAGATTTTAGCTGTTATTTATTATTTTGTACCATAATTTGTAATTGTATATTTACTGAGTGTTTGCATTTGTTCTGGCCTCTGGTCTCTCTCTAGGATTGTAATAAATTGAATTGGGACACCATTCTGACAAAGATATACTTTCTTTAAGGTGATGGAGACAAGTTGTGTTTTTTACCTGTGAATTCTAATGTATCTTTTAGGACGTTGTTTCTGAAATGCTACATAGATAACACCTGCTGGGTGGCTGTGCCTGGCTAGGTGGCTCAGTGGCTAAGACGCTGAGCTTGTCGATCAGAAAGGTTGGCAGTTCGGTGGTTCAAATCCCTAGTATAGGTCTCTTGCTTGAGCAGGGGGTTGGACTAGATGACCTCCAAGGTCCCTTCCAACTCTGTTACTGTTACTGTGCATAAATGTACGCACAACACATAGCTGTCACTCTGACATATATTGGTACATTCTAGGATAAGTCACAAAGTGAACAATAATAATTAGGGACCACGGAAATTCACAGAGATCAACATTGTGGATTTGTCAGATGAACATTTGGTCAGATGTTCTTAAGAATGCATATTTTACAAAGCATTTTTTTTTAAAAAAAAAATTCTATTAATTCTGATCAACGATTACTGTTCAAGTCAGCCTAGTAGGGGATTTTTCTCATTTGAGTATGCTTTCTGAAGTGTTTTTCCTGGTTTGTCCAAATTGTTCAAACAATTCATTAGAGTGGGATGAAATGGTAAACGAAGAGAAAGGCCACGTTTGCAGACGACATGAAATTGAGTGGGACCACTAAGAAGGCAAAAAACAAACTTTGCGATGATCTCGATGGGCTAGAAAAAGGGGTTGGGATGTAATGAAATGTAATCAAGGACAAATGAAGAGCTCTACATAGAGGAGGAAAATATGAATCAAATGCACAATTAGAAGGTGGCGGGCGCCAGGCTGATGATAACTTTTTGCGGAAAATATTTTGAAAATGTAATTAATCACTAGATGAATAGGAATCCCTATGATCTGGATGCAAAAAATTCATCAGTAATATATTACAGTTTCCAACTCATGTAACACAATCACTACCATATTCAAATATTTGGTCCAATTCTGGACATTTTAAGAAAAAGGATTTAGAGAATCTAGAAGAATGATGCCAGAGCAGGGATCTAAGTCTCACACAGAGAGACTCAGAAAATTAAGCATTCTCAGACTTGTTCAAAAATGACAGAAGCGAATATGGCAGCAGAACCGGAACAGGGAACAGAAGATCAAGACCTGTTCTCTATCATAGTAGAATATATAGCACAGAATTACGGTATTGGACAAAACAAAATTAGGTTCTAGTTGGATGTTAGGAAAACTTTCTGTGACAGTGGAATCGATTACCAAAAGAAGTAAGTTGATAGTGGAATCAGTTATAAAGAGGGGAATGACTTCTCTTTCATTAGAGTGGTGTGGTGGCTTAGAGGTGGAGCTCTCGCCTCACAATCTGGAGGCTGTTTGATCCTAGGTAGAGGCAGATATTTCTCTCTCTGGGCACAAGAAGAATATATCTGCGGAACAAAGCTCTGCATTGGCGACAGGAAAGGCATCCGGTCATTAAAACACTCTGCTACTAGTAACAAGTAGTAATTCAGAAAATAATGAATTGTGCGGAATCAGATCAACTTACTATGTTATTCAAAGGACGGGGGGGACACAGATTACTATTTATCTTGGAGTCAATGGTATAATTGGACTTCAAATCGAGCTATAAATAGAGATATTGGATAAGCATGTCAATTGGTATATGTAATGGACTTTTGTACATTATGCTATATATGTAATGGGACAAGTTTATTTCCTTCTCGTGTTGTGATGTAGACCGCTATAGATTTAATGTCTGTTGGATGTATAAGATAAAATAAAATTAAAAAAAAAAACACTCTGCTAGCTCCATTCAGTTGCCCAGACTCCACCGGTCAAGGGATTATGGAGTCGTTAAATGATGATGATGGATGATTTCTCTTTCATTGGATGTTTTCAGATACAGGCAGGGGAGGCATCTGTCATGGATGCTTTATTCAGAATTTCTATACCGAGCAAGTTATTGGATTCACTGGCTTAATTGAAAATTTCCAATTATACGATTCTATCATATGTACATTAAAAGCCACACACATGTAAAGATATGACTGCAGGTCTACGTTTGCACTCAAAGTCTGACAAATCTGTAGGCATGAATGAAGAAAATGCATTTTGTCTTCTGTGGTAAAAGCAATGTCAGGCCCAATACAGAAGATGGTTTCCAGGCCTGACAAACAATCTTACACAAAGGTACAGAGGGAAGGAAACTTTTTAATTTCTTCTAAGTTAATATGCAAAGTTGTGCCTTCCTAGAAGAAATATTCATCAAACTTGGATGGTTGGTCTACTGAATTTCATCTTCTACTTTCTACTATTATCCCACCTATTTTAATCATACCTGTAAGGACAGCATCTTCTGTGTGTATATAAAACTGCAGATTTACATCCAACAAACTACATGTATTATAGGTTAATTCTCTATTGTTAATGTTAGACTCTGTTAAATATTCTAAGTTATTTTTCACTTTGGAGAACTGATGTCTCAGACGTCAAACGAGCCAACAGTTATAACTGTCTGAATTATTGCCCAAACCCTCAACATATCTACAACATTTGTTTTCACTGGATAGAATTTATTAGAGCCATACCTCACAATTTTACAGCTTTAAACATGAGGAAACAAAACTAAAATATCATACCACCACCTCTTAAGTTCCTAGCTCCACCGATGACTTCTTTAGCAGCAACTACAGGTACTCCTCGACTTACAACTGTCCGTTTAGTGACCATTCAAAGTTACAACAGCTCTGAGAAAAGTAACTTATGACCATTTTTTTCACAGTTGTGATTACCCATGGTCATGTGATCAAAAGTCAGAGGTTTGGCAACTGATTCGGTGGGGCAGTGGTTAGAGTACTGTACTGCAGGCCACTTCTGCTGACTATCGGCTGCCTGCAATTTGGCAGTTCAAATCCCACCAGGCTCAAGGTTGACTCAGCCTTCCATCCTTCCGAGGTGGGTAAAATGTGGACCCAGATTGTTGGGGGCAATAGGCTGACTCTATAAAACCGCTTAGAGAGGGCTATAAAAGCACTATAAAGCGGTATATAAGTCTAAAGTGCTATTCATATTTTTGATGGTTGCAGTGTCCCAGGGTCACATGATCAACTTATGTGACCTTCTGACAAGCAAAGTCAGTGGGGAAGCCAGATTCGCTTAGCAAACTGCGTTACTAACTTAACAACTGCAGCGATTCACTTAACAACCGCGGCAAGAAATGTCGTAAAATGGAGCAAAAGCTCACTCAACAGCTGTCTCGCTTAGTGACAAGAAATTTTGGGGCTCAATTGTGGGCGTAAGTCAAGGACTACCCGTATAAACTGCTCATGTTCAGACGAGACCGTTGTCCACTCTACGGACAGCCCACCTGAAGCATTATTCACTCTGACGGGCTGATGCTCTCACCTTCCACGGCTCTACCACAGTTCTGCCCCTCTCTCTCAGAGCTCTTCCACCTATTGTCACACCTCTTCAGCTGGTCTTGGCCACATCAGATTTTCGTGGGTTTTTCTCCTCAGCTTCCGCTTCCTGTGTGCCAAGAACCCTCCCTCTCCTTCCAACAATCCCACAAAACTCACTTCACGTGGCTCGTTATCCGTCACTAATCTCAGCTCCGGTGCTATCTGTTGCCTCTCGCGCGCCTAATCGTATCGAAGATAAAACACAAACATGGAAACAAAAAGACAAGTTATCACCACATGCCTCTCAGTTGGATGACGCCATTCCACCAGCCTTCCGCAATTTCTTGCCCTCCCAAACGCAACCGTTTTAGGGAACAATCACCTGAGAGCTGCAAAACTATTGCGGCCAAAATCACGTTGGTACCATCTCGTCTCTGCTTACAGTCAAGATTTAGTCAGCCAAGTTTAATAAATAAAGACTACCTCAAGGCTAGAAAGCAGACACATATAAAACAACTGCTCGTCACTACAAAATATGGAACCTGCTATAACGTCTAAGATAAAGGAGATAAGTATTGGTATCTTATTTTTTACGCTGATTTGTGCGTAATCTGTATTCATTACACAACACTATAAACTGCCTGATATCTCAGGAGCTCAAATAAGAATATCTACAGATATTTTTTTTTTTAAAAAAAACCTACATTAAATAAGCATGCGTAGTAAAGATTAAACAATCCCATGTGCACACGCACACACATACACTAAGTATGTTTCGAAAATAAATTTCTATACCACTCACCATATTCTGCAGGATACAAATGTATCTAGTAGTGGCAAAAGTATATTTGACAGTTAATTAGCATATTCCATCTAAATGAAAAAAAATATATTTCTTCTGAAAAATCTAACTCAACATTATGTTCAAGCTAAAATTCAGAGATAAAAGCAACAAGTAGTTTCTTTGCAGCATTAACAGTTGCTAAATGACAAACTTTGTAGTCTTATTTCTATAATTTTGCAAATATTAAATATTTTGTTATTTTAGAGAGCCTATAAAATGTCCCATATATCCTTTTCAAGTATATGAATAAGCATTTTTACATTCATATTTCACTCTACAGGAAGTCCTCGACCTGTGACCACAATTGAGTCCAAAATTTCCATTGCTAAGCGAGACAGTTAAGTGAATTTTGTCCCATTTTACGACCTTTCTTGCCACAGTTGTTAAGCGAATCACTGCAGTTGTTAAGTTAGCAAAATGGTTGTTAAGTGAATCTGGCTTTCCCATTGACTTTGCTTGCCAGAAGGTCGCAAAAGGTGATCACATGACCCCGGGACACTGCAACCGTCATAAATATGAGTCGGATGCATTTGAATTTTGATCATGTGACTATGGGGATGCTGCAACTGTCGGTCACTAGCGTAAAAAAATAGTCATAAGTCACTTTTTACAGTGCCGCTGTAATTTTGAATGGTCACTAAATGAACTATTGTAATGCAAGGACTGCCTGTATTATATTGTAGAATAGAAAGTCTTATGTGGGATTTTTCAGGTTAAGCGGCCCATTTAATAAATAAATAAATAAATAAATAAATAACTTTATTGTCATTGTACGTGTATACACAGTATACCCATACAACGAAATTCACTTAATATCCAAAGACCAGATCAACACACATAACAGTCCCCAAACACACTCCCACCCACCACAAATTCCCTGCCCCTAAACCACCCAAACATCCACACAACAGACCAAGTAATGCTGTCCAACAGCTCACTGATGGTGGCCCTTTAGTTCATTGTTGAGTGCAATTCTAGCTCTGGGATAAAAACTATTCAGAAAACGTGTTTCTAGATACTGTTCTAGATACTGTTTCCTGAATCACTATGGTTTTTCCGTACATTATAATGCATTATACATTTTTTCCCTTATATTGCATTATACATGGTGAGTGGTGAGGTGGCCTAGAGGTGGAGCTCTCGCCTTACAATCAGGAGGCTGTGAGTTCGATCCTAGGTAGAGGCAGATATTTCTCTCTCTGGGCACGCTGAGAATATATCTGCTGAACAAAAACTCCGCATTGGTGACAGGAAGGGCATCCGGCCATTAAAACACTCTGCTAGCTCCATTCAGTTGCCCAGACTCCACCCCGCAAGGGATGATGGGGTCGTTAAAATATTATGATGATGATTACATTACACATTGTATCAACCTTTTTTTTAATTTGTTTATCAAGTGCGAGTAACCCTTTTTTCACTTTCTTTCCCAGCCGACAACTCAGGCAAGCATGCCATCCTGGTTCATCCTCAATCATCAAAAAAAAAAAAAAAGGACTTCACTATCTTACAACTAAGCAACTCATTTCATATTTTAAACGGTGACGTGCTTGGAAGATTGCAAAACTGTGTTATTGATAACTGAATTATCATCAAGAGAATAGTTTATCTGAGCTTCTAAGCCATTTTTAGAATTGTAAATTCATGCCCTCTGGGCTAACAGAGGATCTTCTCTGAGAACCTCTGGCCAAAATGATGGCTACTAAGGGAGTAAAAATAACTATAATATTCCTCTTAGGGAAGCAATCTTCTTTTATTTCACATCTTAATGGGTTTGAATTTATTTCAAAAAGTTACTTTTAGATCAGCTTTATTTTGACTATTTTTTGTTGTTGCTGCTCTTCCTTTTATACATCTAACCAGGCTAAGAGTTTACCAGTAGTCCTCAACTTACAACAGTTCGTTTAGTGACTGATCACAGTTACAACGGCACTGAAAAAAGTGACTTATGACTTATGAAAAGTGACTTTTCACACCTAAGACCATTGCCGCACCCCCCATGGTCATGTGATCAAAAGTCAGACTTTGGACTCGGCAAAGGGACTCATATTTATGACTGTTGCAGTGTCTGGAGGGGGGAATCATGTTGTGACCTTCTGGCCCACAAAGTCAACGGGAAAGCCGGATTCACTTAACAACCGTGTTACTAACTTAATAACTGCAGTGATTCAACCTAAGCACCGTGGCCAAGAAAGGTTGTAAGATGGGGCAAAACTCACTTAATAAATGTCTCACTTTACAACAGAGCTGAAGCAAATGTGTCTTCGAGGAAAAAACCAAGGAAGTCCAGTTGCCTTTTGAAAAAGCACCTTTGGGACAACCATGACCTGGATGACGGAGGATCTCCACAGACACTTTACAACAGAAATGTCGGGCTCACTTGTGGTCGTAAGTCGAGGACTACCTGTATTTCCAGCTGGACAGTATATCAGTGAAGTCCATTGAATGTTCTCCTGTTATCTCCAAACCAGCAACAGATTTTAAAAGGTCCTCAAGCAATGAAGTCATAAGCCTGGGACGCTGTTTCTTTGACCCCTGACCTGGTCAGTGGCAGCAGCCCCAAAGGTTCCCTCCTTGTGCATCTTTCCTTAAGCAGGCAGCCATGGTTCTTTTGGATCCGTGATTTGTGACCACCGTTTTAGACTTCTTTAGGACTTGTTTCCCTGAATCCAAGGCATTTATTATCATCCGCTGGGCATGGATTGAAGAAGGAACGTTGTGCGCCCAGAGAAACCCAAATGCACAGAGCACCGATAGAACTCTTCAGTTCATGAATTTTATCCCGGGAATTCATCCAAAGAACCTAAATAAACTTTACAATATTCTGAAAATCATAGTATCTTGCTAAAAATAAATTTAAAGATTTGGAGGTGGCTTCTCAAACAGGAGTAGTTGAACAATATTGTGAGAAACCAAGAAAAATTCTAATAATTATGAACTGGAGACAAATCCCTTGCATGTCCAATCACACTTGGCTAATAAAGAAAATTCTACCTCTACTTCTACTTCTACTATCTAATATCTAATTCTATCCCATTCCATCCCATCCCCTACTCTATTGTACTCTACACTGTGAATATTTTTCAGGGCAAATAGCTGTACCTTATCTCTCGGCAGAGTTTAAAATAATGTTGTGGAAATTAGAGTTCATTTCAGCACTCATATAACACCATGCCATAAATCTTAAGAACACAATAAAATCTGCAAAGAAATACAACTGGAAGTAACGTGTTTCCCCGAAAATAAGCCGTCCCCTGAAAATAAGCCCTCCCCGAAAATATTTAATTGCATGTGCAGCCGGTCCCCATCATTTGGTTAGGGTTAGGGAGACAAGAGCTGGAAATCAGGTAAGACAGCAAGAGGAGCCCCATCTTGCTCCACGCGCCCCAAAATAATAAGACCTCCCTGAAAATAAGGCCAAGCGCTTATTTCAGGGTTCAAAAAAATATAAGACAGGGTCTTATTTTTTGGGGAAACATGGTACCAAGCCTTCAGGTGTTTTCTTTTAAAAAGCATGTGCTAAACCTACCAACTCTAAAAGACTCCTGGAGATTTCTTCTCTGCTACATGCAAAGGCTTATCATGGAGCACAGGGATCCCCAACCCCCGGATGGTGGACCAGCACTGGTCCGTGGCATGTCAGAAACCAGGCCCCGCAAACAAGCAAAGCCCCATCCGCAGGATGCAGGCAGCACGCAAAACCACGCCCCCACCGGTCCGCAGAAAAACTTCCCTCCACGGAACCGGTCCCTGGTGTCCAAAAGGTTGGGAGCTGCTGATATAGCAGGAGGACATTTCTCTCTCTGTTTTTTATAGAAGACATGAGTACATTTGAAAAATCAGGAGCCACAAGTAACCTACAAAACCTACGAAGAAGTTTCTCAGAAACTTTTCTAAGAAAATTAGTATCATACATCATGTAAATCAACAATAGCAAGTTTTCCATTTAAAAACGTTATCTGCCGTGTTTCCCCGAAAAGAAGACCCTGTCTTATATTTTTTTTGAACCCTGAAATAAGCGCTTGGCCTTATTGCCATGCGCTCAAAAGCCCGGTTGGGCTTATTATCAGGGGATGTCTTATTTTGGGGGAAACAGGATATGTAGTCCTCGGCTTACGACCTTGATGGAGCTTGGCCATCACGGTTGTGAAGTTGTGATGGTAGCAAACTGGGTCGCCCAAGTGGCTGACCCGATTTTACGACCGTTTTTATGGCGGTTCTAAATTGAACACTGCAGTGGTTAACCAATGGTTTGCTATGAATCAGGTGTGCTGAAAACCAGAAGTAGATGCTGGTTTTTCAACAAAACTGCCATGTGACAGTGGGACATTCGCCAAGGGCCTGTCATGAGGTCATGTGACACCACAGGGGATGGGGTCAATACTTTGGAACCAGGCTTTACACTCATAGGGAGATACATAACTTCAACAGGTTGTTAAGCGACCAGTCATAAGTCAAGAACTTATTAAACTCTTAAGACTTCCCATCCCCTTGAACGTAGTTAAGCACGGTCTTGAAAATAAGGAACTACTATTGCTAACATCAGCTACACTACAGGCAGTCCTTGACTTATAACAGTTTGCCTAGTGACCGTTAAAAGTTACAATGGCACTGAAGAAAACAACTTACGAGAAGTTTTCAGACTTACGACCGTTGCAGCATTCCCCATGGTCATGTGATCAAAATTCTGATGCTTGGCAACTGATTCATATTTATGACTGCTGCAGTGTCCCAGGGGTCACGTGATTCCCCTTTTGCGACTTTCTCACAAGCAAAGTCAATGGGGGGGGGGGGAGCCAGAGTCACGTAACAACAATTTGACTAATTTAACAACTGCAGTGATTTGCTTAACAACTGTGGCAAGAAAGGTCGTAAAATGGAGCAAATGCACTTAACAAATGTTTTGTGCTTAGCCAACAGAAATGTTGGGCTCAATTGTGGTCATAAGTTGAGGACTGCCTTGTATTTACACCTTGCACAATTTAACAAACGAAATGTCTACTTTGTAAGCCAAGTTTCTACAATGGCCAGCTAATTGCACATTGCGTTAAACCCTGGTTTGTTTTCTTATTTGTCACTTAGATTCACAAATCATTTTAAGCAAAAACTACGTAAGCCACGTTAAAGCTAGATATTCGTTTCTTAAGTCTACTTAGAATGGAGTCTCTGAAGGGAGAATCTGAATATGAAAGTACTGCAAAGCCTTGCTTTAATAGAGTTAATGTAATGGACACCAGATGGAAATTCCCATCTGAATATCCTTAGGAAACAGTGGATAAATCCAGTGCAACCGAAATCATCTGAATGAAGCAGTTAGAAGTTTTGTTAATGTTATGACATCTATGGTGATTTACATCGTTTGCATAACAACCATTAATCAAAGGGTGAAAATTGCCATAAGGATATTATTTAAGTATCAATAGCTTAGGATAGCAGGTTCCCCCCCCCCCCAAGTGCTCCACTGGAGAAGACTTTTACAGCATCAGATCATTCATAAGAGCTGTGGTGGCGCAGTATTGCAGGCTGACTCTGCAGTTTGCCAGCAGTTCGATTCTCACCAGGCTCAAGGTTGACTCATCCTTCCATCCTTCTGAGGTTGGTAAAATGAGGACCCAGATTGTTGGGGACGATATGCTGACTCTGTAAACCGCTTAAGAGAGGGCTGTAAAGCACTGTGAAGCGGTATATAAGTCTAAGTGCTATTGCTATTAAGGGACTGAACTGGTGCCACTTCTGTAGGTGACTCACAGGGAGCAGTCTGGTGCCAGTTGTGTAGCAAAGTCAGTTTATTATGTCTTGGTGGCACCATGGTTAAAGAGCAAGTGTTGCAGGCAATACTCTTCCCACAGCCTGGAGTACGATCTTGACCATCTCAAGGCTGATTCAGCCTTCCATCCTTCTGAGGTCAGTAAAATGAGGAGCCAGATTGTTGGGGGCGATAGGCTGACTCTGTAAACCGCTTAGAGAGGGCTGTAAAACACTGTAAAGCGGTATATAAATCTAAGTGCTACTGCTACTGCTAACTGAACTCACTGCTAGGAGTTCGATCCTCACCATCTCAAAGCTGACTCAGCCTTCCAAGGTCTGTAAAATGAGGACCCAGATTATTAGTGGCAATATGCTGACTCTGAAAACTGCTTAAAGAGAGTTGAAAAGCACTGTGAAACGGTCTAAGTTTCATCATGTGGCTATCATGTGGCTTAGTGGATTACTGGACTGGCAACAGAGAGCTTCTAAGGGCAGCTCTTCCCTAGCCTGACTTTGAACAATCTTTTCATTCAACGGGAACAGCCCGAGAATGTGGGCCTATTAGGCAGAAAGAATCAGGACCATCCATTAGATTGCAACATAGAAGAGTTATACTCAAGAATCTGGTCACCTAGAGAGCCAGTTTGGTCTAGAAGTTAAGGCTGGAAAACAGGAGACTGTGAGTTCTAGTCCCACTTTAGCCATAAAAGCCGGCTGGGTGACCTTGAACCAGTCACTCTCTCTCAGCCCACATCAGCTGACAGGGCAGTTGTGGGGAAAATAGAAGAAAAGTGTGTTGGGTATGTTCGTGCCTTTTTTGTAAAAATAATAAAGGCAAGATATAAATAATAAGTAGTCAGCACAGAACTGGTGCTGGATAAAAGTCAAAGGAATTCAAGGGAGGGCTGGACTTGGATTGTTTGTGGCAATGTAAGGACTCTAAGCTGATGACATGTTTAACTCCACCCCCAGCTCTGCCTACTTGTCTCCTACAAGGCCACACGTAACTCTGAAATCCCTTTTCTGTGGCCTCAGAAGCTTCTTCCGCAACCATAATTGCTGAAAAATAGCTGCATATTTTCCCGTCAATCTGAAATCAAACATCCCAAAGTATACTGTAAAGCCAAAAGAGACTCAAAATAATTTCCAAAACCACGGAACTGGAAGGAGTCATCACATGTGCAGAAACCTGAAGTAAAGTATCTGTGCCAGGTAGATGTCCAACACAAACTGGAAAACCTTGATTATTAAGGAGCTTCCCTAATAATATTTTCCACTGTAAAACTACTCTCTCAGTATTTTTTGCCTAATATCCAGCTTTGATCAAGTAGTTTTAAAAAGCAAAGACATTCAATAAATACTTTGCCAAGTCCACAAACATGACTCGGCAGTATCACATCCACAACAGTCTTAAATAAGCTGTAAATGCAGACCTCCTGCGCCCATCCCAGCCGCCAAAAAAAGCTGACTCCTGGACTAAAACTGCATGAAAAGAGTGGCCTGTCCACAGAGTTATAATCCAGATTTTCCCAACAGTCATTGCCTTTAAATAATGACAACACTTCACCACGCTTTGCTTATTCAGAGAGCCTTTTAGCAATAATTAAAATTTAAGAGCCTAGGTCTAACATGGAAGGCATAGGAAAGGCCAAAGATTAAATAGTGAATCCTCCTCCTCCTTCTGCTAGTCCATTAGCATAATGTCTTGGTTTTGAGTTTTCTATCTTTTTTTCTTCAGGGAAACAAACAAGAGCAGAGAGGAGTGGTGCTGACTACCGTGTACGCTTATTAAAGTGTATCTGATTGAGCCCTGTCTTAATGATTGAGTCGGTGGATGTGAATTATGTAACACAAACTGGAATGCAGATGAATTAAATTAACGAGGAATTACGAGATGTAACTTAACATAGAAACTAATTGGAACTTTGCTTACCTGCCCTTTGGCATCCTCTGGCATGGATTTGATATGTATTCTTTTGAGACACCGAATCACTCCATCATAAAACTGTACAGTGAAGGTTCCTAGGACACCACCACCAGAAAGAGAAAGTTATATTTACTTATTTAAATGATGCTTTAGTTCTACAAATAGCATACACACACCTGCATATCAGCTCAGGTATTTCATGTCATCCTTAGCTCGCAAATTTCTTCCAAATTCATGCAACATTTTGAAAGGTATAGGGAATATATATTGAGAGCTACTTTGGACTAGTGATTAAGCCACTAGGCTAGAAACCAGGAAACTGTGAATTCTAGTCCCGTCTTAGGTATAAAAGCTGAGAGGGTGATTTTGGGCCAATCACCAGGAGACATTTAAACTTAGTCCCACTTTAGGTATGAAAGTCTGGCTGGTGATTCTGGGTCAGTTATTCTCTCTCAGCCCAACTCATCTCACAGGATGCTTGTTGTGGGGAAAACGGGAGGAAGAAGTATTAGGTATGTTCGTCACCTTGAGTTATTCATAAAAATAATAAAGGCAGGATTTTAAAAAATCTAAATTTAAATAAATATCAATTTTAAAACTGCATTTTTTTTCAAAGTAATGTTGCACACAGTTTAACATACACAGAATTCATTTTTAAGGGAATAAATGATCAAAAAGCTCAATCAGCGCATTGAAAAACATCTGCTTGTTTCAAGCTACCTAAATGCTCGAGCGAGGCACTTATGTTAAAGCTTCTAACTTGTTATTTATTTGATTTACACTCATATCTTCTGCCTTAGGGACTGACTACTCAAAATACCTAACATATAAAATATAATAGAAACAGAACGGATATAACGGATATAAAAGGAAGGTGATACTAATACCTACAATGATAAACCTGTCATTAAAAATGCATATTGAAGAGATTTCAAGACTGTGAGCCAAAATTCTTATTCAAGTGTATATTGGACTTTGCATAAAAATCTTATCAGATGGAGACACTCATGCTGGGAGAAGCTCAGATCATAAACCATTTAAAGTTTTGCAAATTAATACCAACGCCTTAAATGGTGCTTGGTAAGCAGCCGGCAAACCCGTGCAGATCTTAAGCTATACAATGGTTTTGCACAAAAGGCAACTTCAAGGCATTTTTAAGGGTAACCTAATAAAAAGCGGAATGCAGTAATCAAATGATGGCAATATTGCCTTTTAAAAAAAGCTATTTCATACACATTTTTATTGTGTTCCATACTGCAACGAGATTAACCTAAGTTAACTGTTGTTTGACTAACTGAGTCTACACATATAATGTTCGAACTGATGACTTTTGGCTTCAGAGTCTCCTCCTGACTAAATTACACTGTCCCTTAGGCTTTGATAGCAGAACTGTGTGTATATTTTTCGAGAGTTAAATTCAGCACTTGACTTTCAATATTTCTAGGATACAGCTTTAAAACCATTTTAAAATGAACTGCACAATGGAGTTCCACATATTACTTGCAGTTTAGTTCATATAAAAACATTTCAAGAGCACCCTTGAAATTGATTTAACAACTGGATTTGGGTCTTACATACAGTACACATTTCACTGCTGTAACTAGTTGGGAAGAAGAGTCGGTTTCCTAAAAGTATTAGCTAGAAATGTATTCCACTCTCCAACACACTGGAATACAAGCATGGTCCTTCACTTCCAAAATAGAAGGACTTTTAATTGTATGCCATATCATAGGGATGGAAAGGATTTTGGAGGTCTTCCACTCCTTCCCAAGGCAGAAGTCCTTATATCATCCCAGACAAATGGACGTCCAATCTTTTCTTGAAAACCTAAAGCAATGGAACAGCCATAAGTCCAGGAGGCAAGCTGTCCCCCTGATTAATCATTCTTGCTGATGAGAAATCCCTTACTTCCAAGTTGGATCACGCTCTCATGAGCTTCCACCCATTTCTTCTTGTCCTGCCCTCAGGTACTTTGGAGAACAAATTGACACTCTCTTTCCCGTGACAGCCCTTCAAGTATTGGAAAGGACTATCATGTCACCCTGCTAAGTACCAAATTTTTGTTTTTTTGTATTTAATTTTGAGCTAAGTACAAAATAAGCTCCCAATACCTACATTTTATTTATTAGATTTATATTCCAGCTTTTGTAGTGGTCTCTTCTCCAATCTATTCCTACAACAGCAGTCCTGGACTGGGAAAAATGACCTGCCCAAAGTCATCCATAAATGAAGATGGACTAGAATTTGGGATTTTCTCTCTCTAGTCCAACACCTTAATCACTAAGCTACCGTAACCCTCCATTTGTGCTATGAAAAACCTTGAAATGTTGAGTGAATACGACAATTGCCAAAAAAACATCTGAGAATAGGTTTATCTACAACTAACAAGCCATAACAATTTAAGTGAAGTTTTGTTATTTATATACTTCTGAAGAAGGATAGAGAAAAGCTGCTGTCTTTGTATCCAGCTCATCTGCTTCTCTGAGGAGTCTACCTTAATTGCTGTTACAAAAAGCCACTAGACTGAATGGATTCCTGGTGTTTCAGCTGGAAAGGGTTCATCTCCCTGACTATTAAAAAGATGTTGAGACTCTAGAAAGAGTGCAGAGAAGAGCAACCAAGATGATTAGGGGACTGGAGGCTAAAACATATGATGAACGGTTGCAGGAACTGGGCATGGCTAGTCTAGTGAAGAGAAGGACCAGGGGAGACATGATAGCAGTGTTCCAATATTTGAGGGGCTGCCATAGAGAGGAGGGGGTCAAGCTATTTTCCAAGGCACCTGAAAGCCAGACAAGGAATAATGGATGGAAACTGATCAAAGAGAGATTCAACCTAGAAATAAGGAGAAATTTTCTGACAGTGAGAGCAATCAACCAATGGAACAAGTTGCCTTCGGAAATTGTGGGAGCTTCATCACTGGAGGCTTTCAAGAAGAGACTGGACTGCCATCTGTCAGAAATGGTGTAGGGTCTCCTGCTTGGGCGGGGGGTTAGACTAGATGACCTACAAGGTCCCTTCTGTTAATCTGTATCTGTTACTTGATACAAACCTTCTTTGTTAATTGCTTCAATTTTTGCAGGGTAGTATCGGCAATCTGTCCAACGAGCCAGAACCTCTTCTCCTGGTTTAAAATCCTGTTGTAAAAAAACAAAGTGAGGGAATATAAGTAACTTCAAGCCTAGCTTTGAAAAAAAAAATCCACTATCCAAATATTACTGGTAGTCCTGAATTTACAACCATTTGTTTAGCGACTGTTTGAAGTTACAATGGCATGGGGAAAAAGTGACTTGTAACTGGTCCTTGCACTTACAACCATCACAGCATCCCTATGGTCACGTGGTGAAAATTCAGTTGCTTGGCAACCGGCATGTATTTACAATGGTTGCAGCATCCCCAGGGTCATGTGATCGCCATTGGTGACTTTCCCAGCCAACCTCCCGACAAGCGAAGTCAATGAGGGAAGCTGGATTCATTAAGCCAGGGGTTTCCAACCTTGGCAACTTTAAGCCTGGCGGACTTCAACTCCCAGAATTTTGCAAAGCTGGTTTGGGGAATTCTGGGAGTTGAAGTCCACTAGGCTTAAAGTTGGCAAGGTTGGAGAGCCCTGCATTAAGGCACGCTATGTGATTAACTGGAGTGATTTTGCTTAGCAACTGTGACAAAAAAGATTGTCAAGTCATGGGCACCTGACTTAACAACCTCATTCTTAGCGACAGAAATTCCGATCCCAATTTGAGTATGGGATTAAAGGGTTTCATTTTTCTATGCTCTCGGCGACCGTTTGTGCTTGCGATCATGGCCCGTGACTTCCACTTAAAGCCATTATTCGTAAGGACTGGAGAAACGCTTACAATAAATTCGTCATCTTTTAGGCCCTCTTTCCTCAGCGAAGGCCGCTCGAGCGGGCGCAATCGATTGCTATCCCAGTAAATCCATTCATCGTAACGATGACTCCAGCGTTCAAAATGGACAAGCATCTTTCCTTCCTCATAGTCTATCTTCTCAATGCGTGAAGGATACCTTTGGAAGACAAACAGAAAAACGATAGTTCAACGGCGTCCTCTCTGCAATAGAATAGAAGAACAAAGTTGGAAGGGACCTTGGAGGTCTTCTAGTCCAACCCCCTGCTTAAGCAGGAATCCCTATACCATTTCAGATAAATGGTTATCCAATCACCGAGAGCGTTTATGTGAATCCTGAAGTACTGTGAATTAAAAGGCTAGGAGGAGGAAGGGATGGTTTCTAAGTAGCTCAGAAATAGCCTGAATTCCTGCACCCTCGTATGATGGGATCATACAGGTAGTCCTCAACTTACGACCACAACTGGGTACCATAATTTCTGTCGCTAAGCAAGGCAGTTGAGAAATGAGTCGTGCCCAGTGTCATGACCTTTTTGGGCCATGGTTATTAAGTGACTCACTGCAGTTGTTAAGAGGCTCATATGGTTGTTAAGTGAATCCAGCTTCCCTGTTGACTTGGGTTGTTGGAAGGTTGCAAATGGCAATTATATAACCTTGGGATGCTGCAACCATTATAACACAAACCAGTTTTCCAGGTGCCCAAATCTGACATGATCGCAGGGATACTGAAATGGTGTAAATGTGAAAGAGCAATTCGGAAGTCATTTTTTTTCAGTGCAAACTTGGAATAGTTTCTAAGTGAACTGTAAGTGGAGGACTACCTGTATTACTTTTGTGCACATTAGAATTAGAATAGAATAGAGCTGGAAGGGACCTTGGAGGTCTTCTAGTCCAGTCCCCTGCTAAGCAGGAGAACCTATACCATTTCAGATAAGTGACTGTCTAGTCTCTTCTTAAAATTATTTTTTTTTAATTATTCATTATATATAATTCAAAAGTTACAAACTTGTAACTTTTCCATAGGACTTTGTTCAAAACACTCTGTCATGTATCCAAAATCCATGAGCAGTTAAAAGCATTTGTAATTTAAATAAACTACTAACTGGAAGCGAAAACAAAGCACGGTGATCTCTCTCACACACAGGTCTGGGTAGGTCAAACTGGGGTTTACTTTTGAATGGATCTGTGCAAGATCATAGTGTAATAACAAATAAAACACAGAATATTAGCTATTCCCAACATCTTGTCTTTAAGAATTAAAAATTCATATAATAGCTTTGCTAGCTGGAGAATTCAAATATATCCAAATCCAATCAGAAAACTCAAAGCTGGGAAATGCATCAGTATATAGTTGCTGCTCCAAATTAAGACTCCCCACTTAGTTCTTCTAACAACTGAGAAGATATGGATTAGCTATTTTCCTTGAAGCCACATAGATACAGAAATAGCTCAGGTATTTCTTACTCCAAACACCCCTATCATTAACTGTTTTCAAAATTGAACAGTTTTTAATCAGTTCCTTGGCTAATAACGTGAACACCAAAGGTAAAAATATTCAACCTCTAAATCTTATTGACACAGCACCTAACAAGAGATGTTATCATGAATCCTCTGTGGAAGTCACTGATAAGAATGCAAGGGGGGAAAGCTGTGGTTTTTGTGCAAGGATTGATCAACAGAAGGTATTAATTCATAATAAAACTACCGTAGTCTATTTCCTAAATTGTATGCTTAAGTTAATAAATTAGGGGGAAAAATGTCCAGTGTAAATATTTTATATTGCTGATCGAGACCGCCTTCTGCCGCATAGCTCCCAGCAACCGGTAAGATCCCACAGAGTTGGTCTCCTCCGGGTCCCGTCAGCTAAACAATGCCGGCTGGTGGGCCCGCGGGGGAGGGCCTTCTCTGTGGCAGCCCCAGCTCTCTGGAACCAGTTACCTCCTGAGGTCTGGACCATCCCCACCCTATGGGCCTTCCAAAAAGCGGTGAAGACCTGGCTTTTCCGGCAGGCCTGGGGCCGTTGATCTCGCTCTTGTGATCTGGCGAGATCCAGCCATGAATGGCGTGAATGAGTTTTTAATGTTTTTAATTTTTCAATGTTTTTTTAATTATTTTTTAAAATGTATTGTGAGCCGCCCTGAGTCTTCGGAGAGGGGCGGCATATAAATTTAATTAATTTAATTAAATTAAATCTTGCCAAAGGTAAATAGTCATATGAACGGTTATTTAGAAGCTCAACTTAATGTTAAGAGACTTGCATAGTGTAGTATAGTTAGTGTACTATAATATAGTACTTTCATTTCAACAACCAGTATATTTAATATTTGATGTTAAACATGTGTGAACCACTTCAGGATCCAATGTTACTATCATACCACCATAGGGTTGCTTATTATTCTCTGCTCCTTATGTGGCCATCCAGTTTGCTTGATTTGAGTCTTATATTTATATTTATATATATTTATACACACACACACACAGAGAGAGAGAGAGAGAGAGAGAGAGAGAGAGAGAGAGAGAGGGAGAAAGAGAGAATACATTCTGATTTTACTTGTTAGCTGATTCAATATTTAGTGGGGTTCTGCTGTTTTCTTTTCAAAATAATCAGAAAAAATAAATGTTCACATCCACATTTTTCCATAAGTGCTGCATTTTATTTTCCCTATCAGTTTATGGCTTGTCAATAACTTAGTCCAATTTCTTATTAGAATTATCATCATGGCACAGCCAATCCAACATTCTCCTATTTCCTTTATTTTTAAAGAGCAAGATACGGGCAGAGATTCTATTTATTAAATCTGAAATATTCAATTTAACATAGCTTTTAGCTATACATTCAAGAGCATTGCTATACTGTCTTATCTAGAGCCAGAATGCTGGAGAAAAACTAATCTGTTCTACTGATTAAGGCCCGAAGCTAAAAATTAGGAGACTGTAAATTCTAGTCCCATCTTAGACACAGATCTAGTTGGGTGACCTTTAGTCCGTCACTCTCTTTCAGCACTCAAGAGAAGGAAATGGCAAACCACTTCTGAAAATCTTGTAAAGCAAGGGTGTCAAACTGGCGGCACGCAGGCCGGATGCATCGCATGCAGGCCACGCCCTCCCAGCTCCACGAAGGGGGAAAATGTCGCAAACATCACATGATGGCAACATGATGTGGCGAGTTTGACACCAGTGTTGTAGAGAAAACTGCAGGGACTAGTCCTGACAGTTGCCAGGAATCAAGGCTAACTTCAAAGGTGAGTGCACACACATACACACACACACACAACTGGGAAGATGGAAAAGGATTAAGTTTGGCAAAGCGATAGAGCAATGGTTAATTTTTTAATCATTGTAACATTTCTGCAAATTACTTTTGAGATAATAAGATACATTATCATGAAAGGGATGAGATATTTTTATCAAGGAAGAAAACCAAAGCATGAGAATTTACAAACCGGCTCTTATCAGACAGCTTTAAGTCGCCCTTTCAGATCATCCATTGCTATGAACTATCACTCTATTCTCTTTATGATCAATCTTACAAATTGAAGATAATAAAAGTATCTGAAAAATTCCAGGGGTAGCTGCTTTCTCCTGCCTAGGTGTTCCATCTGCTTCACAATTACAGTGCTTTTAATTTTTCTAAAATGAAATTTTACTTCTAAACTGTGGAAGGCAAAGACCATAAAAGCCACATCTATTTGGAGCCACAAACATGCCAAAGAAAGCATTAGGTCGGCATCAAATCTAAGCACGGTTGCCTGTTATAAGGTTAAAACATTTAAGAGGAACAGTGAAATCAATACAGCAATAAAGGATATTAATTATATAAGATGCTTTATCTGGAGCTATTAAAAATACTCTTTAAAAACGCACTGATCAGTTATTTTAAAATAACATATTCAAGATAAGTTTTAACAAAATGAAATAGTTTACCCAAATTATTCACATTCAGCAGGTTGTCCAGACAAGCTGAGCTATTTAACAAGATAACCCCTTCGTATGCTTTTTTTCTCCAGCCCTGCCACAGCTGCATATTTTAACTTTATAATAAAGATGATCAACAATTCTTCCTCATTCCTGGTGTTATCAATACTGAGTCCTAGAAAACATGTTCAAAATGTAGTAAAACACCCTCCAGAGAAGTACTTATCCAAAGGAGAGGAAAAGGTATGGCAGAACTCTTAAGTTTGATGAGCCTGACTCATAGCTCCTCTTGTAGTATTCCTCTTGTATTGATCATACAGGTATTCCTTAAGTGAGAATCATTCGTTTAGCAACCGTGCAGTTACAATGGCACTGAAAAAAAGTGACCTACAACTGGCCCTTGCCCTTAGAACCGTGGTGGCAGAGTGGTTAGAATGCAGTATGGCAGGCTAATTCTGCCGACTGCCAGGAGTTCAATCCTGACTGGCTCAAGGTTAACTCAGCCTTCCATCCTTCCGAAGTTGGTAAAATGAGGACCCAGACCAGAGGTCTGCAACCTTAAACATTCAAAGAACCATTTGGACCCGTTTTCCATAGAAAACACCGGGAGCCACAAAACCCTTCCCGTGCCTGACTATTTCCTGAGCAGCCACAAAACTAGCATATGTAGTTGAATTAAACGTTCTGTTTTCTTCTGAAACTTTTCTTTTCTTGGATTTATCCATGGTTGGCCTACCGGGGGTTGAAAAGCTCAATAAATCACTTCCCGGCAGGTGTCGCACATTGGCGGTTGTGATTCCTATTTTGAGTGACAGGGAGCCGCAGCAGAGGGGTGAAAGAGCCGCATGTGACTCCAGAGCCGCAGGTTGCTGACCCATGACCCAGACTGTTGCTGACTCTGCAAACGGCTTAGAGAGGGCTGGAAAGCACTACGAAGCAGTATCTAAGTCTAAGTGCTATTGCCACTGCTACATGAAGACCATTCAGATAACCTAATCATCTTCAGAAAACTGAATCCAAGACTGATATCAGTAATGTATGTTTGGGGTTCATTATGCTACTCTGTTTACATTGCTAGAATAAGTGAATCGGAATCAGGAAGGGGATGATAGGTGCTTCAGGCCACAGGTCACCAAAACAAAACAAGGAAAACATGTCAATTCCCATATGATGAGCCCTGGTGGTGCAGTGCTTAGAATGCAGACTAATTCTGCTGACTGCCAGCAGTTCGATTCTCATGGGCTCAAGGCTGACTCGGCCTTTTACACAGTGTAAAAGCACTGTGAAGCGGTATAAAAGTCTAAGTGCTATTGCTATTATGAGCATCGCAGCACCCCCAGGATCATGTAATCAAAATTCAGGTGCTTGGCAACCAGCATATATTAATGATGGTTTCAGAGTCCACGGTCCATTTGCAACCTTCCCAGGTAGCTTCTGACAAACACAGTCAATTTTTGGAAGGGATTCACTTAATGACCATGTGATTCACTTAATAATGGCAGTGATTCACTTAACAAGTGAACTGGCAAAATTCTGGTAAAAAAGTTCGTAAAATCAGACATGGCTCACTTAACAACTGCCTTGCATAGCAATGAAAATTCTAGTTCCAATTGGGGTCACATCAAGGACCGCCTGTACCGCACAGTTAACAGGTGTCTCAAATGTGGCTGGAATGAGAACTGACAAAAGTTTACAATCTCTAACAGTTTAGACGGCATCTTTTTTTTTTTTTTTTTTTTAAAAGCCTCTGCAAGGAAGCAGCTGCTTTATATGCTTTTGTTTCCAAAATGCAACAACCCCATAAATAAGCACGGAGGCCATGATGTTTCTACATTACCTGCAAAATCCCTGATGGGAGAAATTTTGCAAGGAAAAATGGAAATATTTTTATTTTTTAATTCCAGGGAATACTGCAATCCAAGAATCTGCAACAAAAGTTCCTTGGCAGGGCAACGATTTCCCATGAAAATACCTAGCGGGAATTCTATGCTAGCAAGCCTATCAAATGTCCTTATCCCATATTTAAAAAGTATTTTCTCCACAATGGGTAAAACAGGTATTTCCTGTATTAATGGAATATCCACGGGGGTGGAGTATATCCACTGCACTGAAACCAGAATTTGCTCAAAGGTAATCAGACAGGTACATCTATAGCTGATTAGATGTTAAGAGCGAGTGACTTCCATTTTGTTACAGCAATATCCTGAATTACAACTTCGGATAACTCCCAAGCTGAATGACAATATTAGCTTTTGGTCTATTAATTAGCGAACAGAAAAAAGTCTCTTGCGCACTGATGCTGATTGGGGAATATAAAAGCATTCTTTCAAGTGGAAAGAGAGACTTATTATCATTAATTAATTTAAATTCTGAACATCCTTTTTTTTTTTAATACAAGAAAATTGTGTATTTTGACAGGAGAAGAATCTCTTAATTTGGGTGTCCATTGGTAACTTTTATATACTTTACAAGAGACTATATTTTTCCTGATCCAAATCAGATTTGGTCTAGAAGATGTCCAAGGTGTTGATGTTTGTGTTTCTTATTCTATTCTATTCTATTCTATTCTATTCTATTCTATTCTATTCTATTCTATTCTATTCTATTCTATTCTATTCTTTTTTCTTTTCTCTAAATTGTATTTAAATGTGGCATTATGTAAAGATCCATTTTTACAAAATAAATGACTTTTCCCTCCTTATAAAAAGATATTCTGTGAATCAGTGGATGTCTAGGAATCATAGATGACCATCTTAGTGTGCAAAGTTCAAGATTTTTTTTAAAAAAGGAAAACTGAGGAAAAAATTTAAAGAGCTTTTAAGTATAAACACAAGACCACCTGCATCAAAATTATATAAAGCTATTACACTATAAGAGCTTTAAAAAGGAAATTTATTCCCACTGTGCCTCTGAAACAAAATAGTCAACTGAATCATACAACACACAGCTAATTGGAGCAAGATGAAACACCTGGTATATTACGAGTCTTTCAAGTGAAATACTTGCAACTATTTATTTATTTCAAGCATTTATAAGCCCAACACAAGGAATGTGACCCTAGGCAGCATATAGCACAAATAAACATTAAGAACACATGCCATACTTCATTAAAATAATACTCAGTCCTTAAAATTGGAAACGAAACAGGATAATTAAAATAGTCACAAGAGGCCTCTCCCTGACTTCTGACACAACCCAAGCACCTAGAGAAAAAGCCAGTTTTTAACTATTTTTTGAAAAGTAAAAAGCATTGGGGCTGGTCCTATATCGGGCAGAAGATCCATTCAGAGAATATTGTGTGTTCTGTTAAGGCTACTCACAGTAACATATATGGTTCTGACTCATTAAGTTAGCAATGTTTTTAAATTTCATTCTTGATTATGTAATACAAAATCGACTGTAGTTACAGAATGTGTGTTTGTGTGTGTGATTACTTCTGTCTGCCTGTCTATGTCTACATACAGAAACAGGAAAAGCTTCCACACTAATTGGTTACGTTGAAAGTGATATATGATGTATGCTGAGTTCTTTATTTCAATACAGCAGTTCTCAACTTATGACTGTAACTGAACTTGGAATTAGGATCATAAGTAATGGCAGTCATTAAGCAGATCATCACATGACCATGCCCAATTTTACTACCTCTTTAAAGAGGTCATTAAGCTAACAAATTGGTTATAAAGTAAACACAGCAGTCATTAAGGGAACCCATTGTCCCCAAAGGGTGTTTTTTGCCGGAAACAAGAAATAAATGCCAGTTTCCAGAAAAAAAAAAAGGTTTAAATCAAAACACACGATTGCGGGATCCTGCAAATGGCCATAAATGTGAGCCAGTTGCTGAGCAACCAAAATACTATCAGGTGATCGGAAGGGGCTTGGCCAAATCCAGTTTATAATTTTTTTGTGTGGTCTGCTGTAACTTCAACCAATTGTAAATTGAGGTTTACCTGTACCGCTGGAGATCTACAATGATATCTTTTTAAATAAAATGTTTCAAATCTCTTTCAGTGAGACTTAGACAGTCTCAACCATGAAAGCCATTCACAAGTTACCTGGTTAAATGTTGTTTCAAAAGGACTGACAGAAGCTATTTACCAGAACTCTAGAGCAAAGAATTGGATTATCATGTATTAAACAAAGAAAAGGGTAAGAATCCTAAAAAATATTAAGTGCGCTTTTTATGATTATAAGATGACATATTCAACTAAACATTTTAATATTAACTGGATGCCCTGGAGAATGCTTAAAAAGTGAGGATGTCAGCTCACTATGTTGGAAGCATACAATGGGAAAGGGAATAAATTACTCATTTGATATAGGCTACTCTGTCTATTGCCATATTTTGATTTAAATTTTGTAAATTTGTTCATATAGTATTATAATCACTGGTATCATTTAAAGATGTAAATGTAAAAAATGGGGGCATAGCAATAAATGGTATTTTTCAATATTATAAAGATTTATAATCTTGTAAATTCATATTCTGTTTATGAATTGACTCATCTCTTGAAGTAAAGGCTGTATTATTACACATAGTCAAAGTTTCACAACATGTTTAAAAATTCAGTTTACTTACATTCTTTATTTTTATTTTATTTCTTTTTAATCCCACCTCTATTATTTTTATAAATAACTCAAGGTTGCAAACATATCTAATACACCTTCCTCTTCCTAGTTTCCCCACAACGAAAATTGAGAGATGAGTTTGGCTGAGAGAGTCAGTGGCCCCAAGTTACCCTGATGGCTTTCACACTTAAGACAGGACTAGAAATCACTGTTGCCTGGTTCCTAGCCTCATGCCTTAATCACTACATTCTTTACTTGGAATATATTACTGTTTCTTGTATTTTTCTACTCTCTTTTTGTTCTTTTTATTTTCTTTTCTCTTTTTTGTGTATCAAAGTAATATTTCTTAATTTTAAAAAGTTATTTTTTGGACAAGGTCTTTTAACTGCTAAGCATTTTAAGTATTTTTAGAAACTATTTCAATGTACTGGCATGGAGCTATCATGCATCCTATAGTCTTCTACTAAGCCAGCAGTATACAGGTAGTCCTTGATTTACAACAGTTCATTTAGTAACCGTTCTAAGTTACAACAGCACTGAAAAAAGTGACTTATGATAGTTTTCCAGACTTACAACCATTGCAGCATCCCTATGGTCACATGATCAAAATTCAGAGGCTTGGCAATTGGCATGTATTTATGTCAGTTGCAGTGTCCTGCAGTCATGTGATCACCTTTTGTGAATCTCTGACAACCAAAGTCAATGGGGAAGCCAGATTCACTTAAAAACAGTGTGACTAATTTAACACCTGCAGTGATTCACTTAATAACTGTGGCAAGAGAGGTCATAAAATGGGGCAGAACTCACTTTGCAAATGTCTCTTAACTTAGCAACATAAAATTTGGCCTCAAATGTGGTCATAAATTGAGGATCAGCTGTAATCAGGTTCCATACCATTTTTGTAGATAATCCAGGGCTTCTAGACGAGCACCAATTTCAAATGTGATCCCGGGACGATGTGGAGGCTTTCTGCTCATTTTGATAATCTTCAATTTATCCTTCTTGTTTGCTACACAAAGAAAGAGGAAAAAAAATTCCTGGAATTAAAGAAAATTTCAAATGTTTTTTGTTATCAAATCCAATAACTGCATTTTCATAGCATGTTAACATAAAACCAAAAATTGTACTATGGTGCAATATAAGTACCCAAAACATGTAAAAATGAATGGTGGCTCAACTATTACTGCTTGCTAACTTTATGATTGTTCATGTACAACCACAGTGCCATATTCATATGTTTATCTGTTGATTAAAGAAAACAACATTAGTCTAGATATAGGAAACAAGGAGGACTGCCTATTTCTGTAAAGTCTTATGACTTCAAACAGGATTTATCCCAGATTAACACAGTACAGAGAATTCTCAGATTGTGGCCAATCTAAAAACTAGGCTATTGCTTCGTTTCCCTGTGTTGATTTTCATCTATGGAGTAATTCTGTTGTGTTCATTTCAATTATGAATTGATCACTACACCTATATCGAATATGTCTTATCGAGCCAATAATGAAATTGAAGCACATAGGTTGCTGTAGTTTAATAGAGCATCAACATACTCCAGGACAAAGAGATTTCCCTATGGGCTGACTACAGGTTATCCTCAACTTGCAATGGTTCACTTAGTGACCGTTCGAAGTTACGATACTGACAAAAAGTGAGTTATGTCCCTTTTTCACACCTACAACCACTGCAGCTTCCACGCGTGATCACAATGCAGATGCTTGACAACTGACTCATATTTCTGACGGCTGCAGTGTCCTGAAGTCATGCGATCAACTTTCTGATAAGCAAAGTCAAGGGGGAAGGCAGACTCACTTAACAACCATGTCGCTAAGTTTAAAAACTGCAATGATTCACTCAACAACCATGCCGACTAAAAGTTGTAAAACGGGGCAAAATTCACTTGACACCTGCCTCGCTTAGCAGCAGAAATTTGGGGCTCAATTTGTGGTCGTAGGTCGAGGGCTACCTGTAGACTAATCTATTCCATACTGTAAAAATTTGACATAACTAGAGGTTAACAAGCAAGAGGAACCTCGCTTATCTGACAAGATTTTAAGATGCCATGTTTGAAATTGGATGTCAATTCTGTATGAAATTACAGTCTATGCACCACGAAAAGTGAAGGAGGGTGGTGATTTCTTCCAGGAATATCCCCCCCCCCCCGCTATTTTGCCTTACCTCTAGGTTTTATTTAAAACAAAAACTCTCACAAAATCCACCCTCCCATCTAAGGGGCTCCGATATCCCCCCCCAAAAAAAACCCCCATCCTTAAAGAGCTCAGATTTTTGGGGAAATAAAAGGCGCCATCCAAGCAGCTTTCTTGACAGTTGGGAACAGCCTTTCTAACTCCCCCCCACCCCATCCAAGCTATCTCCCCGGGATCTCTCCGTGGTCTCCCATCCCAAACCCTCCACCCTACTGAGCTCGTCCCCCTATTCAGGCCTCGACGTCCTTTTTAAAAGACCCTTCGACGGGGATTCGGCCACCCCGGCGGAGATCGAGGTCCCTCACACTTCTGCCCCTCAGAAAAAATCACTACCATTTTTAAAGGTGGGGGAATTCTGTTCTGCGCCCCCCCCCCACCGTGAGGGGCTCCCAGCCCTTCTCGGCCCCACTTCCGACCTCGAGGCCTTCCACAGCTCGCCTCAGGGGATTTTCGAGACGGGACAAGGGGGCATCCCCGTCTCGGGCCTCTTCCGCAAGGCGGCCAGGCCCGCCTAGGCAGACGGTCGGCGGAGGAGGCCGCTGAGGGTCGCTTTCTCTCCCCCCCCAACCTCAGCCAGGCCTTGCCCTGGACCCCACTGGGGAAAGAGGCCTGTCACCGCCAAGGCCCGCCCTTACCCGCCGCTGCTCCCAGCCCTGTCGGGACCGCAGGCCTCCCGCCCCCCCCGCTCGCTCCCCGCGGAGGGTCAGCAGCCGCGAAGCCGCCGCCGCCGTCCGCCCGCTTCTTCCTCCTCAGCGAGCCCCATCGCCGTCGACCCCCGCGGCCCCGCCTCTCGCCCCCAGCGCCCGGACCTGACGTCACCGGGCTGCGACGCGCGAGCGAGGCCGAGCTTGGCGCCGCCATGCCGTTCTCGCCCGTCACGTGACGCGGGAGGAGGGGAAAAAAAAAAAACAACACAAACCCATACCCCGGCTGCTGCAAGGAGGAGGAAAAGCCGGCGGGCAGCATGGACGCATGCGCTTCTCCAAGGGCGGGGCAAGGAGGGAGACAATGGAGCGAATCCAAGCAGGGCTGAACTGAACGCGCCTGTTGATGCAGGACGTCCTCGACTTACGACCGGAACCTGGTGTTAAGTGAGACGTTTGTGAGTTTTGCCCCCCTTTGGCCATCTTTCTTGCCTCGGTTGTTAAGTGAAACACTGCAGTGGATAAGTTAGTAACCCGGTTGTTAAGTGAACCTGGCTTCCCCATTGACTTTGCTTGTCAGAAGGTTGCAAAAGGGCATGGCAGGTGACACACAAGGCACCCCAACGGTCATAAGTACGAATCACTTGCTAAGCATTCGGATTTTGCTCACATTGTTGCAATATTTTTCAGGATCAGACTCAATAAATCTAGTAAGAGTTAAAGGTTCAAATATATCTCTTTTTATTTACACTAGGCATTCTATATTCACTGAATATTCACAGATAGAAGCGAGGAATGGATGCGTGCAGCTCCTTATATATACAATGGGTGGAGCTAGATGTGGGAGTGGTAAATTATGAATACATTAAGAAGTGAGGAATAAATTAACCCCTGATACCCTGATCATATACTATTTACATATTAGAGAATAAGGCATTTACATGTGACAAATCCCCCTCTAAATGCCGATTCGTTATGCTACACCAATTACATTCAGACTCAGGACAATACAAAACATATAACTTGGAAGTCAAGTATTTATGCTGCTTAGATGGTAAAGGCTTTGTCAATATGTCAGCTAATTGTTCTGATGTCTCACAATGCACTGCTTTAATAAATCCATCCTGAGATAATTGTCTCACATGTTTAAATTTTATGTCTATATGTCTGGATCTTTGTCCAATGGCGTCAGATCTAGATATTTCGATAGCCGCTTTATTGTCTTCATGCATGACAAAAGGTAAGGCAGGTTTTTTCCAAACATCAGAAATTAAATCGTTAAACCATACAAGGTTATTTGCTGCTTTAGATAAACAAACATATTCTGCTTCTGTCGTTGAAGTGGCCACTAAATCTTGTTTGCCAGTGTACCAGTAAACTGGACAATCATTTAGGAGGAATACATAACCGGATGTACTTTTTCTGCATGAAGTGTCTCCAGCCCAATCCGCATCTGCGTAACATGTGAGATTTGGTTCTTTAACATTATTAGGTTCTAATATCAAACAAAAATCTAAGGTACTTTTTAAATATCTTAATATCCTTTTAACAGCTTCCCAATGGTACATTGTTGGTTTGCTGACATGTCTGGACAATAAATTGAGGGGTAAAGCGATATCAGGTCTAGTCCAATTGGAAATGTAAAGAAGGGAACCTATGATAGACCTATAGAATGTATTATCTTTGAATTCAGGGGATGATTCATCTGCATTTCTTAGGAAGTCAGTCTGCATAGGAGTGTCACAGGGTTTGGCATCGCTTAGATTACATTTGTTCAGGAGTTCTATGATCTTATCTCTCTGAGAAAGTTTGAATCCTCTTTTAGTCTTATTAATTTGAACACCAAGATACTTATTTACTTTGCCTAAAGATTTCAATGAGAAATGTTCATTTAGCTTAGTTACAAATGTTTCTCTTCTTTCTTTATGTTTACCTATGTACAAAATGTCATCCACATAGATCAATACAAATTCTATGTAATCATCACCCTTTTTAACAAAGAAACAGTTATCAGCAGTAGTAGCATTGAAATCCATAGTTTTAAGTACTTTTACTAAACAATCATACCATCGTTTACCAGATTGTTTTAACCCGTATAAACTCTTGTTTAATAACCAAGTCTCATCTTTGTTTGTGTATTGACTGTGAGGTGCTCTTACATATATTTCCTTATCTAGTTTTGCGTATAGATACGCAGTCTGTATGTCATATTGGAATACATCGAGATTGAGTGCTGATGCTACAACTAGAGCTGTTTTGACACTCTCAGTTCTTACTGTGGGGGAGTATGTGTCAGTATAGTCCTCCGGATATTTCTGTGCATAACCCTGTGCAACTAATCTAGCTTTGTATAGAGTATTGCCTCCCTCTAAATTTTTAATTTTATAAATCCACCTAGTACCAATAATGGTTTTGTCTTTTGGTGCAATTGCAGGTGTAAATACATTTAATCCTTGTAAGCTTTCCATCTCTTTTTTCATTGCTAATTCCCATTTTTCTTTTTCTTTACGAGGAAGTTTTAACACTTCCTCATATGTATTAGGTGTCGTTGATTCTCCATCCATATGCATTATATAATCCTTGTATTTATTTGGCATTCGATTTCTGGTGTTTCTAATTGTTCTTTCAGGTTTACTATTATTATCATGCAAATATCTTGCTTCCTTTTTTGTTAGTGTGTCTGTCTTTATTTTGTGTTGACTATTTGTCCATGTTTTGGTTTTGTTTCTATATTTGTTGTCATTTTGCTTTTCTATAGTCCCTTTCTCTTGGGATTTTGTATCTTTGTTGTTACTTGGGAATATTTCATTAAGATGTATTTTAGACCAGTTGGCCTGCTCATGGAACACAGCTGTTCTGGAAACTATGAATTTGTTATTATTATCAATGAATCTGTATCCTTTTGTGCCTGTCTCATATCCCATAAATCTGAGTCTTCTAGACACATTTTCTCCCTTTCTTCTTAATTGTTTAGGTATGTGTATGTCTGCAGTGACTCCAAATATGTGCATGTGTCCTAATTTTGGTTTCCTATTATACATTACTTCATATGGTGTCTTATTTACAATGCTGGACCAGGTTCTATTCTGTGTGTAATTGGAATAATGTAGGGCTTCTGACCAGAATTGTTTGCTTAAGCCAGCATCTTCTAATGTGCATCTAATCATGGTTTGTAATGTTGAGTTCTTCCTCTCTACAATTCCGTTCTGAAACGCAGAAAATGGGCTAGATGTGTAATGTAACATTCCTTTGTCCTTCAGCCATTGGGAGAATTCATTAGACATGAATTCACATCCCCTATCTGTCATGATTTGTTTTATTTTGATATTGTGTTGTGTTTCTACGCGTTTATAAAATTCTTTAAATTTCTGAAAAGTTTCATCTTTGTGTTTTAATGTATAAACAAATCCATAGCGACTATAATCGTCCACTATGGTTAAGAAGTAACGTTTTCTATAAGTGATTGATGGAGTTAGTGGACCAACTAAGTCCATGTGTACTAAATCAAAAATTTTGTTGGTTGACCTTGTTGATTTTCTAGGCCTGGGGCTAGTTTTTAGTTTTGTAGATTTACATACTGAGCATTCCAAATAGTTTTCACAATTTTTTATTTTAACACCTTCTGCGTGTTCAGTCATTTTTTGTACTACAGGAAAACTGGCATGTCCTAACTTCCTATGCAAAATATGAGCACACTCATCATGAATTGGCTTACCTATTTTTGGTTTTTTTTCATTATGTGCATCCTTGTGATCATGAGCTACTTTACAATCATCATTGTCACTGTTACTAATGTTTCCATCATCTAGTTCAATACAATCTTCCATATTTGAATCAATGTTGTGTAACCATTTTTCCTTTGTTATTAAATAAGGTAGGCCTCCTTTAATCATTACTGTACCTATATCTATTTTATTTTTCTCCAAGGTCGCTTTTCCTTTTGAAAAAACAATATTAATATCAGAATCTCTGCTTAGTTTTATGGCACTTAATATGTTATGAGGTATTTCAGGTATTAGTAATACCCCCTCTATTTTTCCCAGTCCAGGTAAGGTTACATTCCCTCTACCTAATACTTGAACCTTTTCTTGGTTAGCTACCTTTATTACAAATTTATCTTCTACAAATGAAGACAATATACTTTTGTTATTAGTGGTGTGGTTAGTTGCTCCAGAATCAATAAGCCAATTATTGTTCTCAGTTTGCTGTATGTTAGTGTTGTCTTGTTTGTTTAGTCCATTCAGTGAACCAGATTTTCTATCCTTTGAATTATCTCTGCCCCCTCTATGCTCTTTGTAATTTGGTGGGCTTCTATATCTATGTCTATCAATGGAAGACTGTCTATAATTGTATTTGTTTCTGTGTTCTGACCTATGTCTTTCTTTTGAAATTTTGGGGCAATCTCTTCTATTGTGTTCCCTGGATCCACAGTTGTGGCATCTAAATGTTTCATTATATCTTTCTTGAAAAGCTACTTTTCTATATGGTTTGTGTTCTATGTGATTGTTAGAGCGATTCCTCCTTGAATTGTCTTCAGCTATTAACTTATTGGATAGACTTTCTATGGATAAGTATCCTAGATTGATTGTGTCCAAATGTGACATATAATTATCCCATGATGGGTCAAGTGAGTTGATGATAACACTTTTCATCGTTTGATCTGAAATCACCTCCCCCCTTAAATGCAGTTCAGCCCTTATTTTGTTTAAAGATATTAAGTGTTCACTTATGGAAACCCCTGGTTTTATCCTAGAGGAAAAGAAATCCTTAGACATTCTTGTGGTAGTAGCTACACTGTCACTGTGAAATAAATTGAACATGCATTGAATAATTTCTGAAACAGTCAGATTTTGCTTAATGCTGTGATACATAGCAGGAGATACACTAGAAATTAATAAGAAAAATGCTCTATGGTGTAAGCAGTCTAATTTTAGAGTCCAAGGTCTTTTTGGGGGATTAGTGATAAAAAACAGTAAGTTTTCTTTCATAAAGACAACCTGGAGCTGCTGATACCATTCTTGTAAATTAATGCCATCTATCCTCAGTTTTGGGAAGTCACTGGGCAAATTTCCGACATTATTGGGTCCGTTACTTACAACCTGAGGTAGTCCGTGGTCTCGTAAATGCTGGAAATTACAAAATGGCGTGGGAATGCTCGCAACGAGCCTGCACGATCCTTTCAGCAACTCATGTCTTCCTGGGCCGTCTGCGTAGTCTTGCACATGCGCGTTGTCCATTTCGTCCCTGGAGTCGTCGTGAGAGGTTCTCGTCGTTGCGGCTCACTCGTTCTGCTCCTCCTCAGACGAATCGGTCTCTGGCTTGATCTTGGGAGTCCTGACGATGGCGGTTGTTCTTTTTCTTCTTTTGAGAGCGTTGGTGCTTGCATCGGTCTGTGGCGTGGGGCGGTATCTGCAGGGCTCTCTGGGTTCAGGCGTCGGTGCTCTCGTTGTCAGGATGGGAGCGGGTAGATTTTGAGGCGTTGGCTTGCTCGCTTGCTTTCTAGTTGACTTTTTGGTAATTTTTAGTTTCGGTCCAAATGCAGCAAAAAGCGTTTTCATTGCTGATTTTATCTGAGTATCTGTTGAATCACCTTCACTTTCCGATTCTGATTCTTCTGAGGTGTTTGACTTCTCTTTTTCGTTTTCATTGTCTAGTAATGTTTTTCGCGCCAGAAATTTTGAATCTAGTTTTCTGATTGGCTCTGCTTCGCTCACCCTGGAGGTCTGTTGAAACCAAGATGGCTGCCATTCAAAATTTTGCGCGGGATCACCGCCTTTCTTCTTCATAGTGTTTTTTTCTGTAATCATATCACTCACTGTTTTTGAATCTTTTGGCTTTTCAGTAGTGATGTGCTTCTCTCTCGCTGCTCCGCTGTTTTTCAGCATATCTTGGAGGTTCGCGATGAGGCTTTCATCATTCTTCTGGCTTTTTAATAGTTTTAATATCTCTGACCTGAGTTCGTTGTTTTCTATTTTGATTTCCTCTCGGTCATCATTCTCATTTATTATTTCTTCGTCTTCAGTGGTGTATTCTTCGGATTCTCTCGAAATCGCGTTTGTGGGTTCATCGATTATTTCTTGATCCGTTTCCATTTCTTTGCTGTATGCCCTGGTGTTGGGCCTATCTCTCTTAGACATATTTAAATTTTTTATTGAGTCAATTAACCATCCTCTGCTACCAGATTGTTGCAATATTTTTCAGGATCAGACTCAATAAATCTAGTAAGAGTTAAAGGTTCAAATATATCTCTTTTTATTTACACTAGGCATTCTATATTCACTGAATATTCACAGATAGAAGCGAGGAATGGATGCGTGCAGCTCCTTATGTATACAATGGGTGGAGCTAGATGTGGGAGTGGTAAATTATGAATACATTAAGAAGTGAGGAATAAATTAACCCCTGATACCCCGATCATATACTATTTACATATTAGAGAATAAGGCATTTACATGTGACACACATGTTGGAAGCATTTCTAACAGGACTACCAGATTCTGGAACAACTTTGTTCCCTAAGCCATCCGTCTCGTAAACTTGCGTTTTTCTCGCCATGTACATGTATACATCCAAACTAGACTGTGTTGTTTCTTTTCTGTCATGTAATATAGGTGGGGTATGTGCATTATTTTGTATTTATTTATTTAGTCATGTTTAGATAGTGTATATTGGAGGTGGAGACCCTTTGAGAGCTGTATGCAATGAAATTTCATTTTAATGCATGCTGATTAGTGTACACACAAAGTGACAGAATAGCATAGCATAGCATAGCATAGAATTCTTTATTGGCCAAGTGTGATTGGACACACAAGGAATTTGTCTTGGTGCCTGTGCTCTCAGTGTACATAAAATAAAAGATACATTCATCAAGAATCATAAGGTACAACACTTAATGATAGTCATGGGTTACAAATAAGCAATCAGGAAACAATATCAATATAACTCGTAAGGATACCAGCAACAAGGTTACAGTCATACAGTCATAAGTGGAAGGAGATGGATGATGGGAATGATGAGAAGATAAATAGTAGTGCAGACTAGTTTGACTGTTGAGGGAATTATTTGTTTAGAAAAGTGATGGTGTTTGGGGAAAAAGCTGTTCTTGTGTCTAGTTCTGGTGTGCAGTGCCCTATAGTGTCTTTTTGAGAGTAGGAGATTCACTTAACAACCCTGTTAGTAATTTAACAACTGCAGTAGTTCGTTTAACAACTGTAGAAAGTTAGCACCCATTCCTCTCCTAGAAGAATGAAATCTTCTAGGAATTACATCTTTCCAAGCAGCCTCCATGTTTCCAGTGTCTTTCTCCCCACTTGGAACTGAACCCATATGGACATTTTTTCCAACACAACTGTGGAGTAAAGGTCATAAAACGGGCCAAAACTCAGTTAACATCTGTTCTACTTAGCAAGGAGAAATTTTGGGCTCCTTAGAAATCTTTCCAATGCTGGTCTTTTCATCTAGTGCCGTCATCTCAAATACCACATTTCTACAGCAGGCGGACGTTATGCAAAGTCCAAGGACATCTCTGTGGGCTTCGTTTTGGATTACATATTTGGACAGACAAGGGTGCCACACCTGCTGGATGTAGTCAATGGGTGGGCCTGGATTTCCAATTCTTGCAAGCACGGGCAACAGCAGCCGTCACAACGGAAAGGTCTCACGAGATGGATGACCTCCTGTCCCATGTGGTTCGAGATCACCATGGTGAAAGGCCGTAAGGTCCCGAGGCAATTCCTCACACACCAGTTGTTCTTTTCTGTGGCGAAATACACCATTTCCCCGAGCACGTTCCTCACTTCGTACTTGTTGGCTGTTTCAAAAGACGTGATCAGCTCCAGAACTTCATATTTCTGGTGGATTAATAACCAATCAAGGTGGGTTAAATACTCCAGCCCAGGAGGACAGACGGCAAATGAAGATGGTAATGGCATCCATAAATCATTGCGGTTGAAGCCCTATACTGTAGGACCTTGGTTCATTTTTGCAGGTCCATACAGTTTTGGTCCAGAAATTCTCCCATGCTCACCTAGTAGTCACTAGGCTTAGCTTGTTTTTCTGCATTGAAGAAGCAACTGTAGCCTTTAGAGTAGGGGTGAAATCCAGCAGGTTCTGACAGGTTCTCGAGAACTGGTAGTGGAAATTTTGAATAGTTCGGAGAACCGGCAAATACCACCTCTGGCTGGTCCCAGAATGGGGTGGAAACAGATTTTGCAGATCCTTCCCCTGCCATGACCACCAAGCCATGCCCTCCAAGCCACGCCCACCAAGCCACACCACACCACACCACGCCCACCAAGCCACGCCCACAGAACCAGTAGTAAAAAAATTTGGATTTCACCACTGCTTTAAAGGACAATTGTGTCCCATCAGCCCCTCAGGGATGAAATGCTCCTGGATCGGACCGGATCACTCGATCTGGTAGCGATCTTAGCCAGTGGTTCGGCGATCCGGTAGCGCCCACCTGTTTGTCATTACTTCCTGATTTTAACCAGGAAGTAATGTGGTTTTTACCTTCTGCCCACGTGATGTGCGCGGTGTGTGAACTAGTGAACCGGTAAGGAAGGTAAGTAGATTTCACCCCTGCTCTATCTATATCTGAAACTATACAGCCCAACCCTTTGCAAAGGCTAACAGGGTGCTACTTACCTGTTGGGCCTATTGTTGTGTCATAATTTTTGTACTTCAGCTTTCTCCCCTGAAGTTTTATGAAAACCCAGCTGGACCTAAAAAAGCAACCCAGACAGGTAAAAGGAAATTAGGATCCTCCTATATGGCTGCCTTGACTTCCAGTAGAGAAAATTACCACTACTTCAGGTGAGCAGATGTGAGGGTGAGTAACAATCTATGTAGATTTAGTTGTAATAATGCTTTGGTATGCTTAATACATAGAAATAGTCCTCAATTTACGACCATTAGTTTGGTGACAGTTCACAGTTATACAGTGCTGAAAAAAAGTGACTTGCAACCAATCCTTGCACTTAAGACACCCATTGTAACATCCCTGGGGCCATATGATCTAAATTTAGGCAATTGTCAACTGGCATATACTTACAACAAATGCAGTGTCCCAGGGTTTTGCAACCTTCCCAGATAGCTTCAGGCCAATTATAGAGAAGCCAAATTTCCTTTAAAAAGCCATGGTGATCCACTTAGTGGCTGCAGGCAAAAAGCACGTAAAACCAAGTGCAACACACTTAATGACTGCATGTCTCAACAATGGAAGTTGTAGCCCACTTGTGGTCTTATGTCGAGGACTAGCTATAGAGAGAGAATTAAAACCCTTATTAAGCCAAAGTGGGCAGTGTTATACTTAGCTTAGTTACATCCACCTGTGGAAAGGAGGCAGATGGATGTCACAGTAGCATTGCACAAGACTTTACTCCTTACAGACTTCCATGCAGTGCAACGCAAATATGAAAAGACAACGCATTCACTGTGCTGTCATAATGCAGTTTTGCTTATTTGTCATCCTGATGGCCAGGTGTGAAATACATCTGATTTTAGGGTTTCCGTCATGACGGTGAAAAATGGGATGTTTCTGTTCTGAATAAGGATTGAATGAAAAGTAATACTTCCTCCTCAGGAGTGCTATTCAGCAGGTTCTGACAGGTTCTGGAGTACCGGTAGTGGAAATTTTGAATAGTTTGGAGAACCAGCAAATACCACCTCTGGCTGTTTCCAGAGTGAGGTGGGAATGGAGAGTTTACAATATCCTTTCCCCAGGAGTGGGGAGGGAATGGGGATTTTGCAGTATCCTTCCCCTGGAGTGGGGTGGGAATGGAAATTTTGCAGTATCCTTCCCCTGCCATGCCCACCAAGCCACACGCACCAAGCCACACCCACAGAACCAGTAGTAAAAAAAAATTGAATTCCACCACTGTTCCCCCTCCCTTCCCTTCCATTCTAGTTTAAATTCGGATGTGTTAGCCATTGAAACAGAAAAATAACCCTTGAGGTACCACCATTTTGTAACCTAGTATTTCATTTTCTACCTGATCACTATCTCTCGCTACACATTTCTGTGGACAGTGGATATGCTACTTAAAGTCATTGCCATACTTGCACCACACTCTTTCACTAGATCCAGAAAGATTGGTGTTGTAGGAAGTTAGCACCCACCCCTTTCCTAGAAGAATGAAATATTTTTTGGGAAATATTAAAAAGGCAGAATATTATATTTCCCTGCTTGAGCAATGTTATGGCCCGTCAACGGCCGGTGCAGATTGTAGCTGATTCCGACAATGAGGAGGCCGGTGTGGTTGTGCGCCAGCAGCCTATGCAGCTGGTGCTCGAGTCGGACAGTGAGGAGGCTGGAGATGTGGTGCCAGAGGCAGGGATTCAGCCAGGGCCTTCAGAACCTCCAGAGGCTCCTTTAAGTGAAGAGGACGAAGAAGAGGAGCCTCTTCTCAATGCACGGGCACACAGAGCTGCCAAAAGGCAGGAATGGCTCCTCTGGAGGAGGTCTCCTCGAGAGGAAGGCTTGGGGCTAATTGGCCACTCCCTTAGCCTATTTAAGGAGGAACGCTGATTGCAGCAAGCTGTAGGGAACAACTTTAGCTCACTCTCCTTCCCATCTGGATTCTCTGCAAAATTGCTTCTGGGCTTTCTGCCAACCCTAGTAAGACTGTGATTACCTTATCTTAGAATGCTTGTAGGCTGTTAAGGAAGTTTATTAACAGCCTTTGGTTGAAAAAGACTGAGTTTTTCATAAAATAAGTAAAATAAGCTTTGTCTAGTTTTTGTGTGTGCTGCGTTCTTTGGGGTCCATAGCTGGGGCAGAACAGAAATGGAGAAACATGTTTTAGAGACAAAACAGCTCCCACCTTCCTGCCCCTCCAAAGAAACTCAATCTTTGTCAATGGACCATCATCTGCAACACAATAGGACCCATCTAGCAACAGAAACTAACACAATAGGACCCATCTAGCAACAGAAACTCACCACAGGGCACCCAGGAAGATTACATCAGCCAGCAAGGCTAGCTAAAACCCCCACCCCTTGGGAGTTTGACAAGCAATCAGGATACTTTTTCTGGGCCCCAGGAAGTTCAAAGCCAGAGAGGGCATAAAACCCAGGGACTCACTGCATCAGCCCTTTTTTTGTTCAGGAACTCAAACCATGTGATCCTGTCCACCATTAAACCATCTTTCCAAGCAGTCTCCATGTTTCCGGTGTCTTTTTCCCCACTTGGAGCTGAACCCAGAAGGATATTTCTTCTAACAGTGTTTTTCAACTTTGACCATTTTAGGTTGTCTGGACTTCAACTCCCAGGGACACTGCAACCGTCAAAGACAGGAGGTCAATTGCCAAGCTTCTGAATTTTGATCCCATGACCATGAGGATGCTGTGAAGGTCATAAGTGTGAAAAAAAATTGGTCATATTTCATATTCATTTTTGTTGGAACACTAAATGAAGGGTTGTAAATTGAGGACTACCAGTATTAATTAAACTTGTAGTCAACACCATGGTTTGTTCATTTGGTTTTGGCATACTGCTTTATGTGAGCGCAGTGATTCTGGTTTGAAAGCTGTGGTTTTTAATAAAGGATAGAATAACAGGGTTGGGAGGGATCTTGGAGGTGTTTTAGTCCAGCCCCCTGCTCAGCAGCAACTGTGTGACCTCATCCATTCAAAATCCAAATTAACAGGGGGGATTTATTTGCAAAAGAATGAATAGCCTGCTGCGTTGCCTTCTCTCTTTTTAACTTGGCTCAGCTCTGTCCCTTTAATATTTGTTATCCCAAAATAATCTTGAGTCAGCAGACCTGGCTCCCCATTTTAGCCAAGAAAGAATAGATCAACACAAGGACTTTCTCTAAAGGTTTTATAATTCAAGGGTGGTCAGCTTTTAAGACCAAACAGTATATCATTCTCCACCTGCCCCTCCTCCTTCTTCAAAGAACATGAAATCAAGGAGGAAACCTGCCCCAAGCATCACTGCTTTCATTTTAACATCAAGGTTTCGAGGGAACAAAATTCCAAGGAAATCCACATCCGTGAAGAACTCCTGGAGAACACCTCCCCACTTCTTAGCAATCCTTCCAACGCTGGTCTGTTCATCTAGTGCCATCACCTCAAATACCACCTCGCCAAAGCAGGAAGACGTTATGCAAGGTCCAACGATTTTCAGGACATCTCTGTGGGCTTCGTTTTTGACTACAAATTTGGGCAGACAGGGGTGCCACAGCTGCTGGACGTAGCCAATGGGTAAGCCGGGCGGGGCCTGGATTTCCAATTCTTGCAAGCAGCACGGGCAACAGCAGCCGTCACAACGGAAAGGTCTCACGAGATGGATGACCGGCTCTCCCACGTGGTTCGAGATCACCATGGTGAAAGGCCGCAAGGTCCCGAGGCAATTCCTCACGCACCAGTTGTTCTTTTCTGTGGCGAAATACACAATTTCCCCGAGCACGTTCCTCACTTCGTACTTGTTGGCTGTTTCAAAAGATGTGATCAGCTCCAGAACTTCATATTTCTGGTGGATTAATAACCAATCAAGTTGGTATAAATATTCCAACCCAGGAGGACAGACGGTAAACGAAGGTGGTAATGGCATCCACATGTCATTGCGGCTGTAGCCATATGCCGTTATAGCTGTAGTAGGAAGCTGGATCATTTTTGCAGGTCCGTACAGTTTTGGTCCAGAAATTCTTCCATGCTCACCTGATAAGTCACTGGCTTAGCTTGTTCTTCTGCATTGAAGAAGTGACTGTATCCTGTCAAGGACAATTAGGTCCCATCAGCCTCTGTCTATATCTGAACCTATACAGCCTAACCCTTTGCAAAGGCTAAACAGGGTGCTACTTACCTGTTGGGCCTATTGTTGTGTCATAATTTTTGTACCTCAGCTTTCTCCCCTGAACTTTCATGAAAACCCAGACGGACCTAAAAAAATCAACCCAGACAGGTAAAAGGAAAGTAGGATCCTCCTATATGGCTGCCTTGACTTCCAGTAGAGAAAATTACCAGTACGTCAGATGTCATAATTTTTGTACCTCAGCTTTCTCCCCTGAACTTTCATGAAAAGCCAGAGGGACCTAAAAAAAAATCAACCCAGACAGGTAAAAGGAAAGTAGGATCCTCTTATATGGCTGCCTTGACTTCCAGTAGAGAAAATTACCAATACATCAGGTGTCATAATTTTTGTACCTCAGCTTTCTCCCCTGAACTTTCATGAAAAGCCAGAAGGACCTAAAAAAAATCAACCCAGACAGGTAAAAGGAAAGTAGGATCCTCCTATATGGCTGCCTTGACTTCCAGTAGAGAAAATTACCAATACGTCAGGTGAGCAGCTGGGTGGGTGAGCAACATCAGACAACCCTCCTGATCAGCTCAGACATTGTGAGAGCTGTTTCGGCTGCTTTGAAGTCTCGAAGGCTCCTATTTATGGCTTTGTGGTGATGATCTATTGGTGGATTTCAGAAACCTTTTTGGTAGCCCATCAAGTCCTACTTAATGGTCTGTCTAGAACAGTGATGGCTACCCTTTTTGCCATTGCGTGCCAGGGGTGGGGGGGCGTGCACATGCCCACACCCATAATTCTATCCGCCCCACGCATGCGCGCACAACTCTCTTATGCTCCCCACGCTCCTGGCACGCGATGACCCAGTAGGCCCATTTTTCTCTCTCACCTGGCTCCAGAACCTTTCTAGGAGTCTGGAGATGGCGAAAATGGCCTTCCCCACCCCCTCAGAGGCCCTCTGGAGGCCAGAAATGGCCCGTTTGCCAACTACCAGTCCCACCGGTCCCACCACTCCTATAAAGGCTCTGGAGGCTGGTGAGAAAGAAAAACGGGCCTTGCCCACCCCCATCCCTGAGGCCCTCCGGAGGCAGAAAACAGCCTGTTTCCCTACTTCTGGTGGGCCCAGAGGGCCTGAAATCAGCTGGCACACCGCAGCTGAACTCACGTGCCCACTGATATGGCTATGTATGCCACCTGTGGCGCGTGTGCCATAGGTTTGCTATCACGGATCTAGAATATCCAAAAGGAACACAGGAAGAAAAATCCTCCCCCTTCTCCGTGAGATTCTTTTTAAGAGTTGTACAAAGCTTCCTTTGTACATAATGTTGTTGTGGTTAGTTGCGACGTCGTGTCCGACCCATCGCAACCCCATGGACAGCATTCCTCCAGGCCTTTCTGTCCTCTACCATCCTCTGGAGTCCATTTGAACTCACGCCTACTGCTTTAGTGACTCCATCCAGCCACCTCATTCTCTGCCGTCCCGTTCTTCTTTTGTCCTCCGTCTTTCCCAGCATTAGGCTCTTCTCCAGTGAGTCCTTCCTTCTCATTAAGTGGCCAAAGTATTTGAGTTTCATCTTCAGGATCTGGCCTTCTAAAGAGCAGTCAGGGTTGATCTCCTCTAGGACTGACCGGTTTGATCGCCTGGCAGTCCAAGGGACACACAGGAGTCTTCTCCAGCACCAGAGTTCAAAGGCCTCAATTCTTTGGCGCTCAGCCTTCCTTATGGTCCAACTTTCACAGCCGTACGTTGCAACTGGGAAAACCATAGCCTTGACTATACGCACTTTTGTTGGCAGGGTGAGGTCTCTGCTTTTTAGAATGCTGTCTAGATTTGCCGTAGCTTTCCTCCTTAGGAGCAAGCGTCTTTTAATTTTTTGGCTGCAGTCTCCATCTGCGGTGATCTTGGAGCCCAGGAAAATAAAATCTGTCACTACTTCCATTTCTTCTCCATCTATTTGCCAGGAATTGAGAGGGCTGGATGCCATGATCTTAGTTTTCTTAATGTTGAGTTTCAAGCCAAGTTTTGCACTCTCCTCCTTCACCCGCATCAAGAGGCTCTTTAGTTCCTCTTCACTTTCTGCCATTAGAGTGGTATCATCCGCATATCTGAGGTTGTTGATATTTCTCCCGGCAATCTTAACTCCAATTTTTGATTCATCTAGCCCCGCCTTTCTCATGATGTGCTTTGCTTATAAATTAAATAGGCAAGGTGGCAGTATACAGCCTTGCTGGACTCCTTTCCCAATTTTGAACCAATCAGTGGTTCCGTGTCCAGTTCTCACTGTTGCTTCTTGACCCGCATATAGGTTTCTCAAGAGACAAATAAGATGGTCTGGTACTCCCATCTCTTTAAGAACTTGTACATAATAGTTGATGTAAATAATCTGTATGGATTCTCAACCCAATCCTTCCTTCATAGATTACATGGAGATCCAACATAGGTAGGTCGATTGTGAGACACAAGGAACCAGAATAACTCTGTGAATTGGCAGGTTATGTACTGACATAAGTGTTTTAAAAAATGAAAAAGGGGAACTCACAGTGGCATTTGAGACATATCTAACTTAAAAGAATGAATCCCACAGCACTTAGTAAGTCAACTACAGAGACAAAGTAGCTTCAATCCAGCTTTTTATTTTTTAATTTTACTTATATTCCACCTGTATTCTTTTTTATAAATAACTCAAAGCGGTGAACATAGTTAATACTCCTTCCTCCTATTTTCCCACAACGACGACGTGTGAGTTGGGTTGGACGGAGAGAGATTGACTGGCCCAGTCACCCAAGCTGCTTTCATGTCTAGAACTCACCGTCTCCTGGTGATTCGGCCAAAGTCACCAAATTGCCTTCCATGCGCAAAGCAGGACTAGAACTCACATCCCACCTTGTGATTGGCCCAGGAGTCACCCAGCCAGCTTTCATGCTTAAAGCAGGACTAGAATTCATCATCTCCTGGTTTCCAGGCCATCACCTTAACCTCTACACAAACTGGTTGTCGTACTGACACCTTTCTGGCTTGTTGGTGGAGTTATCGGTAAAGAAATTCCATATATATTCTTACTTCAGTCATTTTGCAGGGCAGTGCAATTCAAGAGGATAAGCCATTTTTTGTCTGCCATCGCTGTGACCTTTTAATTTTCCTAACGAAATTGTATGGCAAAAAGCAAATCCTGCCAGATGCTGCTTTTCTGAAGCATATATTTCAGAACTAATAAAAAAACCCCAAGTCCATCCAAAAGGAATGAATATACATAGATTTGAGGGACAGAGCTGAGTCAAGTTAAAAAGAGAGAATACAATGCAGCAGGATATTCGTTCTTTTGCAGATAAACTCCCCAGTTAATTTGGAATGGTTGGGATCACACAGTTGCTGCTGAGCAGGGGATGGACTAGAACAGTGGTCACCAACTGGTAGTCCGTGGACCACTGGTGGTCTACAAGAAAATTTTGGTGGTCCACAGAAAAATTATTTGGATTTTTTTTCATATTGCACTAAATCAGGGGTCCTCAAACTACGGCCCCTGGGACAGATACGTGCAATGAATGTTTGTGTTGTTGCAGAGAGTGTCCCCAGTCGGGGTCTTTTGGTGTGAGTTGGAGGGGGGCAGAAATTCTGACTTGGGGTCTACTTCAGCCTCCTGGTGCGGGGCTTTGGGTGAAGGCTAGAGGGAAGCGTCACTGGTGGCGAAGAGGGCCTTGTTCCAGTCGGGCTGTATCATGGCCTGGAACTGGCTGACCATCTCAGCCCGCTGAGCCTCCAGGCGCCTGTACCTGGCCTTGCACTCCCGCAGGTCTTTCCTCTGCTTGGAAAGCCTATGTTTGTAGTCCTCAGTGAGGTGCTTTTGCTGAGCCTCCTTCTTGGCCAGATCAATTTGAACTGAGCCAGCTGTTTTGCCAACTCTTTCTCATGGTGGCTGCTTAACTCCAACAACTGCTTCTTGTTGGGGCCCTAAGGAGCCCGAACGGGGAGGCGAGGAGTGATTGGGAGGCAAGGGGTGAGTAGAGGCCGGCAAGGCGCCCCTCGATGTGCATGATGTCGAGTTGGCCACACCCACCCAGTCACATGACCACTCAGCCACTCCGACCCAGCTGGTTGTTAGGCAGATCATATTAGTGGTCTGTGGGATTTAAAATTATGAATTTAGTGGTCCCTGAGGTCTGAAAGGTTGGTGACCCCTGGACTAGAAGACCTCTAGGATCCCTCCCAACCCTGTTATTCTACCTTCTATTAAAGACCACAGCTTTCAAACCACAATACGTCTCTTTCTGAAGATGTAGTATTTCAGTCCTACAACTACACTGGATGCAGTATAATTATAACAGACTGGAATATCTTCTTATTGTTATTTCCATGCACTCTTCCATCAGATCTCAAAAATTACGATGAACTCGAAAGGAACCTAAAAAGAAACACCCAAGATTTCTTAACCAAACCGTAAGACAAAGAAAACTTCTTTCCTTTCGGTTTGAAAGGCTGCCTAAAATACAGTCACGTCCTGAAATACCATATTTTTTGGAGTATAAGTTGCACCTTTTTCCCCCCAAAAAAGAGGGTGAAAATCTGAGTACGTCTTATACTCCGAATGTAGTCCTATCCAGCTTCTCAAATGGAGGTTTCAGAGGCTGAAAAAAGGATCAGAAATGAAGCTTCAGAAAAAAAGCCCCCAAACAGAGCTTCAGAGGCTTTTTTTTCTGAAGCTCTGTTTCGGAGGCTTTCAGAAGCAGGAAAAAAAGTTTTTTTCTGAAACAGAGTTTCAGAAATTTCAGAGGCATAAAAAAAAAAGCAAGGCACAGAGCTCACAACCAAGGAACCTGTTACTAAAATTCACCTCTGGGAACAGCTGATTTGAGGGTATTCCGGGAGGCCGATCCACCTGCCAATCACCTTTTTTCCTATTTTCCTCCCGAAAAACTAAGGTGTGTCTTATACTCCGAAAAATATGGTAGTTCTTCTCCTACAATTACAGGAAAGGTTTATGGATTAAATATTATCAAAAATAAGCTTTAATATTTGTTATCCCAAAACAATCTCGAGTCACAAATCCTGGCTCCCCATTTTAGCCAGGGAAGAATAGATCAACACAAGGAGTTTCTCTAGAGGTTTTATAATGCAAGGATGGTCAGTTTTTTAACCCCAAACAGTCCACCTTCCTCCACATGTTCCTTCTTCAAAGAAAATGAAATCAAGGAGAAAACCAGCCCCAAGCATCACTGCTTTCATTTTAACATCCAGATCAAGAGGGAATGAAATTCCGAGGAAATCCACATCCGTGAAGAACTCCTGGAGAACACCTCCCCACTTCTTAGCAATCCTTCCGACGCTGGTCTTTTCATCTAGTGCCATCACCTCAAATACCACATCGCCAAAGCAGGCAGACGTTATGCAAGGTCCAACGATTTTCAGGACATCTTTGTGAGCTTTGTCTTGAATTACAAATTTGGGCAGACAGGGGTGCCACAGCTGCTGGATGTAGCCAATGGGTAAGCCTGGCGGGGCCTGGATTTCCAATTCTTGCAAGCAACACGGGCAGCAGCAGCCGTCACAACGGAAAGGTCTCACGAGATGGATGATCGGCTCTCCCACGTTGTTCGAGATCACCATGGTGAAAGGCCGCAAGGACGCGAGGCAATTCCTCATAAACCAGTTGCTCTCTTCTCTGGCGAAATACACCATTTCTCCCAGCCTGTTTCTCACTTCGTACTTGTTGGCTGTTTCAAAAGACGTGATAATCTCCAGAATTTCATACTTCTGGTGGATTAATAACCAATCAAGTTGGGATAAATATTCCAGCCCAGGAGGACAGTCGTCAAACGAAGGTGGTAATGGCATCCATGTATAATTGGGGTTGGGGCTATGTGTTGGAGGAGCTTGATTCATTTTTGCAGGTCCGTATAGTTTTGGTCCAGAAATTCTCCCATGCTCACCTGGTAGATATTTGTAGTCACAGGCTTAGCTTCTTCTTCTGCATTGGTGAAGCGATTGTATCCTTTGAAGGACAGTTGGGTCCCATCAGCCTCTGCCTGCATCTGAACCTACACAACCCAACCCTTTGCAAGGGCTAAACAGGGTGCTACTTACCTGTTGGGCCTATTGTTGTGTCACAATTTTTGTACCTCAGCTTTGTCCCAGTGTCAAGAAAACCCAGCTGGACCTAAAATAGCAACATAGGCAAGTAAAATGAAAGCAGGATCCTCCTGTATGGCTGTCTTGACTTCCAGTAGAGGAAATTATGTACGATCAACAGCAGGCAAGGTCAGTGTTGCTTCAGCTGCTTTGAAGTCTCAAAGGGTCCTATTTAGGTACAAACAGTGCCTCGCGTTGTTCTTGGTGGACTTCAGAAATCTTTTTGGTAGCCCACCAACTCCTACTCAAGGGTCTGTCTAGAATATCGAACAGAACCACGTACAAATTCCTCCCCTTGTCGGTGAAATTCTTTTAAAGAGTTGTTTAAATCTTTCTTTATACGTAATAGTTGATCTAAGTGTGTGGATTCTGAGGAGAAACCCAAGCAGCTTTCATGTGTAGAACTCACCGTCTCCTGGTGATTCGGCCAAAGTCACCAAATCGCTTTCCATGCCTAAAGCAGGACTAGAACTCACATCCCACCTTGTGATTGGCCCAGGAGTCACCCACCCAGCTTTCATGCTTAAAGCAGGACTAGAATTCATCATCTCCTAGTTTCCTTAACCTCTACACAAACTGGTTGTCGTACTTATATCTTTCTGCCTTGTTGGTGGAGTTATCAGTCAAGAAATTCAGTATGTATTCTTACTTCAGTCATTTTGCAGGGCTGTGCAATTCTAGAGGATAACCAATTGTTTGTCTGCCATCACATTGACTTATTTATTTATTTATTTATTTATTTATTTATTTATTTATTTATTTATTTATTTTGTATACCGCCCTACTCCCGAAGGACTCAGGGCGGTGAACAGCCAAAAGATAAAATACATATAATACAAATGTTAAAAAAACCATTAAAATACAATTAAATAATTTGGCCCAGAAAACAAAACTGAAAACACCCCAAATTTATGAGACAAATTTAAAATTTTAAAAACAGTTTAAAAAAGAGGTTAGGCCAGGCCGGCCTGCTGGAATAGGAATGTTTTGAGGGCACGTTGGAAAGCGCGCAGATCTGTTATCGTCCGTATCTCCGGGGAGTGCTCTTTCCAGAGCTTTTAATTCTCCTTTCAAAATTGTATGGCAAAAAGCAAATCCTGCCAGATGCTGCTTTTCTGAAGAATATATTTCAGAGCTGATAAAAAAACCCAAGTCCATCCAAAAGGAATGAATAAACATAGATTTGAGGGACAGAGCTGAGCCAAGTTAAAAAGAGAGAATACAATGCAGCAGGATACTCGTTCTTTTGGACATAAACTCCCCAGTTAATTTGGAATGGTTGGGATCACACAGTTGCTGCTGAGCAGGGGTTGGACTAGAAGACCTCTAAGATCCCTCCCAAACCTGTTATTCTACCTTCTATTAAAGACCACAGCTTTCAAACCAGAATACATCTCTTTCTGAAGATGTAGTATTTCAGTCCTACAGCTACACCGGATGCAGTATAATTATAACATGCTGGAATATCTTCTTATTGTTATTTCTATGCACTCTTCCATCAGATCTCAAAAATTACGATGCACAAACGAAAGGAACCTAAAAAGAAACACCCAAGATTTCTTAACCAAACCGTAAGACGAAGAAAACTTCTTTCCTTTCGGTTTGAAAGGCTGCCTAAAATACAGTCACGTCCTGAAATAGTTCTTCTCCTACAAGTGCAGGAAAAGTTTATGGACCAAATATTATCAAGAATAAGCTTTAATGTTTGTTATCCCAAAACAATCTCGAGTCACAAATCCTGGCTCCCCGTTTTAGCCAAGGAAGAATAGATCAACACAAGGACTTTCTCTAAAGGTTTTATAATGCAAGGATGGTCAGCTTTTTAACACCAAACACTACATCTTCCTCCACCTGCTCCAACTTCTTCAAAGAAAATGAAATCAAGGAGAAAACCAGCCCCGAGCATCACTGCTTTCATTTTAACATCCAGATCAAGAGGGAATGAAATTCCGAGGAAATCCACATCGGTGAAGTACTCCTGGAGAACACCTCCCCACTTCTTAGAAATCTTTCCGACGCTGGTCTTTTCATCTAGTGCCAACACTTCAAATACCACATCGCCAAAGCAGGCAGACGTTATGCAAGGTCCAACGATTTTCAGGACATCTTTGTGAGCTTCGTTTTGGATTACAAATTTGGGAAGAAGGGGGTGCCACACCTGCTGGATGAAGCCAATGGGTAAACCTGGCGGGGCCTGGATTTCCAATTCTTGCAAGCAGCACGGGCAACAGCAGCCGTCACAACGGAAAGGTCTCACGAGATGGATGACCTGCTGTCCCACGTGGTTCGAGATCACCATGGTGAAAGGCCGCAAGGTCCCGAGGCAATTCCTCACGCACCAGTTGTTCTCTTCTGTGGCGAAATACACCATTTCTCCCAGCCTGTTTCTCACTTCGTACTTGTTGGCTGTTTCAAAAGACGTGATCAGCTCCAGAACTTCATATTTCTGGTGGATTAATAACCAATCAAGGTGGGATAAATATTCCAGCCCAGGAGGACAGATGGCAAACGAAGGTGGTAATGGCATCCATGTGTAACTGAAGGGGGTGCTATATGTTGCAGGAGCTCGGTTCATTTTTGCAGGTCCGTACAGTTTTGGTCCAGAAATTCTCCCATGCTCACCTGGTAGATCTTTGTAGTCACTGGTTTAGCTTCTTCTTCTGCATTGGTGAAGCGATTGTATCCTGTGAAGGACAGTTGGGTCCCATCAGCCTCTGTCTGCATCTAAAACTACACAACCCTTTTCCAAGGCTAAACAGGGTACTACTTACCTGTTGGGCCTATTGTTGTGTCACAATTTTTGTACCTCAGCTTTGTCCTAGTGTCAAGAAAACCCAGCTGGACCTAAAATAGCAACATAGGCAAGTAAGATGAAAGCAGGATCCTCCCGTATGGTTGTCTTGACTTCCAGTAGAGGAAATTATCTACGATCAACAGCAGGCAACCCTCCTGGACCAGTTCAGACATGGTCAGTGTTGTTTCAGCTGCTTTGAAGTTTCAAAGGGTCCTATTTAGGTACAAATAGCGCCTCGCGTTGTTCTTGGTGGACTTCAGAAATCTTTTTGGTAGCCCACCAACTCCTACTCAAGGGTCTGTCTAGACCAGTGTTTCTCAACTTTGGTAGCTTGAAGATGGGTGGACTTCAACTCCCAGAATCCCCCAGCCAGTGCTGCTGGCTGGGGGATTCTGGGAGTTGAAGTCCACCCATCTTCAAGCTACCAAGGTTGAGAAACACTGGTCTAGAATATTGAACAGAACAGTATACAAATTTCTCCCCTTGTCGGTGAGATTGTTTTAAAGAGTTGTATAAATCTTTCTTTATACATAATATAGTTAATCTAAGTGTGTGGATTCTGAGCCGAAACCCAAGCAGCTTTCATGTCTAGAACTCACTGTCTCCTGGTGATTCAGCCAAAGTCACCAAAGTGACTCTCATGCTTAAATTGGGACTAGAACTCACATCCACCTGGTGATTGGCCCAAAGTCACCCAGCCAGCTTTCGTGCTTAAAGCAGGACTACAATTCATCATCTCCTAGTTTCTCTGACAGCAATTTGCAAGGTCCATTTTTCCCCCTTCTTTCTTTCCACAGTTCTTTACTACAACCATTTTCCTATCTCATCTACCAGATATTGCTGGCAAACATTTATTACTTATTCTTCATATTCCACTAAACGTTTTATTTCTAAATTTATACCCCATTGTTTAATAGTTAATTGCTTTTCCAGGCAGAAAAGCTATTTATATGATTGTATTTTTATTATTCAACTAATAATAAAAATACAATAGCATAAATAACATGATAATGAGTCATTGACCCCCGCAGAGAAAGCTCTCAATTTAGGCATCCTCCTGGATGCACGACTGTCTTTAGAAGATCATATAACAGCCGTGGCCAGAGGAGCTTTCTATCAGGTTCGCCTGATTCGCCAATTGCATCCCTTTCTAGACCGGGACTCATTACTCACAGTCACTCAAGCCCTCTTCATTTCCTGACTTGACTACTGCAATGCTCTCTACATGGGGCTTCCCTTGAAGTGCACCCGGAAGCTCCAACTGGTCCAGAATGCGGCCGCGCAAGTAATTATGGGAGCAACATGGCGCTCACATGTAACATCTCTTCTATGTGAGCTGCACTGGCTTCCGTTGGCCTTCCGAGTGCGCTTCAAGGTGTTGGTTCTTATCTTTAAAGTGCTCCATGGCTTAGGACCTGAGTACTTACGAGACCACCTGCTGCAATCGATAACCTCCCACCAACCAATACGCTCTCACAGAGTAGGCCTACTCATAGTACCATCATTAAAACAATGTCGTCTAGTAGTTCCAAGGGAGAGAGCCTTCTCTGTGGGGGCACCTACTCTTTGGAACAAAATACCCCCTGGAATACGAATAATCCCAGATCTTTGCACTTTCCAACGTGCCCTGAAGACCTTTCTGTTTCAACAAGCAGGGCTAGCATAAACATCTAAATTCTATGCCAAGGTCTTAGCAGATACACCAAGTTGACTCAATTTATTATTTACTGTTTAAAAAAAAAATTATATGTATATGAAATCTTAATCTGTTCACCGCTCTGAGTCCTTCGGGAGAAGGGCGGTATAGAAATTCAATAAATAAATAAATAAATAAATAAATAAATAAATAAATAAATAAATAAATAAATAAATAAATAATACAATCTAACAGCAGAGGTAAATTTCTAGGATAGTAAATAGAAATGGCTGGTAGAGGCAGCCATGGGCCTTTGATATTTCCAGGCCAGCTCTGCGAGCCAGATGTGGTCCGCTGGCCGTGAGTTTGACACCCCTGCCTGCTCTACACCAAGTGGTATCTTCCTGGCTTGTTAGTGGAGATATTAGTCAGGAAATACTGTATATGTTCTTATAGCAAAGTTCACTCTTGAATTGAATTGCAGTTCAATTCAGGAGTGTAAAGCACTGTTATATTTGCCCTCGCTGTGAGCATTAAGCTTCATTTAATTTTCCTATGGCAAAAAGCAATTCCTGCTGGATGCTTTTCTGCTGAAGAATATATCTTAGAGTTAATAATAAACCCAAGTTTGTCAAAAATGAATACAGCTAGTCTTTGAGTTAAAACCATTAGTTTAGTGACCGTTCCATGTTGCAACACTGAAAAAAGTGACCAGTCATATTTTTCACCCTTGTAACCATTGCAATATCCCCATGCTCACGTGATCAAAATTCAGATGTTGGCAACTGACTCATATTTATGACGGTTGCAGTGTCTGGGGAGTCCCATGGTCCTTTCTTGCGACCTTCTGACAAACAAAGTTAATGGGGAAGGCAGTTTCACTTAACAACCATGTTACTAATTTAACAGTTGCAGTGATTCACCTAACTACGGCAAGAAAGGTTGCACAATGGCACAAAATTCACTTAAATGCAGGGGTGAAATGCTCCCGGTTCAGACTGGATCGCCCGATCCGGTAGCGATGGAGGCGGGAGGTTCGGAGAACCGGTAGCAAAAATCCCTGCCCACTCCATGCCCAGCTGAGCCCCACAATTATCAGAGACTTTTTCTTTTAATTTTTAAAAGCATTTTTTCTACTACCTCTTTGGCCGAAAAAATGCTTTTAAAAGTAAAAAAAAAAGCCTCTGATGATCGCGCGGCTCATCTGGGATCGTCAAAGGGATCATCAGCTGATGATCCCAGCTGAGTTGCCTGATTGGCAGAGGTTTTTTTTTCTTTTAAATGCCTCTGACGATCCAAGCTGAGTTGCCTGATCGGCAGAGGTTTTTTTTTTTCTTTTAAAAGCCTCTGACGATCCAAGCTGAGTTGCCTGATCGGCAGAGGCATTTAAAAGAAAAAAAGCCTCTGCCGATCAGGCAACTCAGCTGGGATCATCAGAGCCTTTTGAAAGCATTTTTTTACAATCACTTCGCCGAAAGAGGTTGTAGAAAAAATGGTTTTAAAAGAAAAATAATTGGCCACTCCCACCCAGTCACATTTACCCCACCACCACCACGAAGCCACACCCACAGAACCAGTAGTAACAAATTTTAAATTTCACCACTGCTTAAATGTCTCACTTAAGCAACACAAATTTTGGGCTCAATTGCAATTGTAACTCGAGGACTACCTGTATACATAGATTTTAAGGAGGAAAGTGAGCCAAGTCAAAAAGACAAAATACAATGCAGCAGGATACTCATTCTTTTACAAATAAGCCCATCAGTTAATTTGGCCCTTGAATAGTTTGGGTCACAAAATTGCTTTGTTATTGAAAGTTGTAGCTTTCAAACCACAATCCTTGGGCTCACCTAAGTTAGCATGCCAAAATCAAACAAACTTACTGAGGACAAGTTTAATAAATAAACTCACAACCATTCATTTAGTGACCAAAGTTATAAACAACACGGAAAAAATGAATGATGACCATTTTTTCACATTTGTGACTGTTGGCATCATGTGATCAGCATTGAGACGCATGGGAACCGATTCATATTTATGACGGTGGGAGTGTGCTGGGGTCATGTCATCCCCTTTTTGAGACTTTCTGACGAAGTCAACGGGGAAGCCAGATTCACTTAACAAACGTCTGTTACTAACTTAGCAACTGCAGTGGTTCGCTTAACAGCGGTGGCAAGAAAGGTCGTAAAATGGAGCAGAACTCACTTAAACACTGTCTCGCTTAGCCACTGTCTCGCTGAGCCATGGCTCAGTTGCGGTCGTAAGTCAAGGACTATTATCTGTAATAATAATAATAGTCTATGGCAGAGGTCTTCAAACTTGGCAGCTTTAAGACTTGTGGACTTCAACTCCCAGAATTCTCCAGCCAGCATAGCTGGCTGGAGAATTCTGGGAGTTGAAGTCCACAAGTCTTAAAGCTGCCAAGTTTGAAGACCTCTGATTTATGGACTTTCCCATCAGTTAAAATCTCTCTGCCAAATGCTAAATGGGAAGGCGGGCGCTTCTAATCTGTCCCTATCTCCATAGAAAACACTACCCGCCCAGAATATTTCAACAATTCCGGTATGCGAGCGACTCCTCTTTACGTTCTTTTCCACGCAAATCCGAGAAACAGATCGGAGGAGGAGGGGAGAAAAATAATTCTTCACTTTAATCTGCAAAGTGCCTTTCCCCAAACGGCTGCAGCCCATTCATCAAATTTATTGACTGCATTACCCATTCTACAGGCGCCTGGGTGGGTGGATGGGGGAAATAATGGAAGGGCGGGTGGGGGGGTTGGAGTAGATGACCTCTACAAGATCCCTTCCAACTCTGTTTATCTGACTAATCTGATTTGATTAATCTGAAATTGGAGTCCTTCCCGGCTAGAGGACACCGCATTGGGGCAGCCACTCGGAGAACGCTGCAGCACCGGAACTGTGGGTAGATTGGCTCCCTTCTCTCATCTCTTGAGTTGCTTTCCTCCGCCCGAAGTGGGCGGGGCCTAGCGTTGTGCGTAACCCCGCCTCGTCTGGTTGCCGTGGCGACCGCAAAGCAGTGTCCCCGCCAGCGGCCTGTAGAAGCGGCCGAGGGAGGCGAGGGCGGCGACCGGCATGGTGCGGAGTGAGTAGCCGCTCCTCAGCCGCGGTGGCATGGAGAGAAGCTCCCGAGTTTGCTACGTGGGGCTTCCGGAGACCACCTGCAAAGCCGGCCTCGTCCAGAAAGGGCGGACGACAAGTCCCATCGGCCACGCCGTGATGGGCTTTGTGGTCCCCCGCGCCCCCTCCCCCCCCCACGAGGGAGGAAAGGCAAAGCAGCTTTCGAACCAGGCTCCCTCAGTCCTGGCATCTGCAGGGTTGTAGGGTGTTGGACTACAAAACCCATCAGCCCCATCCCCTGATTTATTATTAGTCAATAGAAGTGTGTGTGTGTGTATTTGCATATAATTTTAATTGTCAAATTAATTTATATAATTGATATTATATAAATACCGATATATGCATAATTATTTATATATATATATATATATATATATATATATATATATATATATATAACCAAAGACCTATATATATATATATATATATATATATATATATATATGTATATGTATATATATATATATCTTTTTTTTTTTTTTTTTCATAGGCTTTTATGTGCATATTCTTTCTAGCCAGGTTTTACCTATGTAAACTTAGTTGTTCTTCAGCCCTAGGTTCTGTGAAATCTCATTCACAAGTTCTTGGGCCCTTTTTCTGCTGACAAACTGCAACTCTGTTCCCAGGAAGCAACACAGAGTTGCAGTTTGTCAGCAGAAAAAGGGCCCAAGAACTTGTGAATGAGATTTCACAGAACCTAGGGCTGAAGAACAACTAAGTTTACATAGGTAAAACCTGGCTAGAAAGAATATGCATATATATATATATATATATGCATGCATTTCTAAACTGATAATAAAGGCCTGAAGACGACAAGGTAGAGAGCTTGTCGAAACGTTGTCTAATCTTAAAGTGTTGGTTAGGATTTCAGCCAGAGTTTTTTGAAAGACCTTAAAAAAGTTTTTGTTTGGGAATTTAGAGGATTCTGAGCTGTGATCATAGCCAGGATTTTAAACATTTTAACTAACAAATTTATAATGACGGGGAAAACACCCAAGATTTTAACTTTTTACATACACACACCCACGCAAACTTAAGAAGACAGATATGCATGCATTTATATATACGTATATATATGATACAGCATTTTATATATTTATATAAATATATACTTAAATGTAAAAAAATAATTCACTTAAATATTACTGGCAATTAAATACTTTCTATTACCTCTTAATATAAATTAAATCTATAAGTTAAATGTCAAATATTATAAATTTAATATAAATCAAGTTATAAAGTTTATCTAAAAATAAAATTTGCAAAATAATTCACTTAAATATTAACCGTTACTTTCTATTAAATGTAATATAAATTAAATCTATAAGTTAAATATCAAATATAAATTTAATATAAATCAAGTTATAAAGTTTATCTAAAAATAAAATATACAAAATAATTCACTTAAATATTAACTATTACTTTCTATTCAGTGTAAATTAAATTTATAAGTTAAATCTCAAATATCAGTTTAATTTAATTTAATTAATTAAATTTATATGCCGCCCCTCTCCGAAGACTCAGTTTAATAATATAAATCAGGTTCTAAAGTTTAATTGGATAAATCATACATATTTTTAAATCTCTCACTCCATTCAATTCCTCTCTCTCTTTTTCTCTCCTTGCCAGGCCACATGGCTTCCCCTGTAGCAACCACAACCCTGCGAGGTGGGCTGGACCGGGTAAGAGGGGCTGACCCCCGAGGGTTGGTCTGTATCCCTGTGGGGTGAATCTCCTCTCCCAGGTTTTGCCTGTAAATTCTTTTATCTTTTTGATACCACCATCAAGAAGGATTTATTCCACATACTGATATATCTGATACTAGTATATGCTTCACATTTCAAATACAGGTTTTCTAAAATGCCTCTTACTGATTTTAGGGAGGGATAATCTTTCAAAGAAACGTGGACAATAGAGCAATATGGTTGAAACTTCACATTTTGAGTCACTTAAAATCTCCATATGGGATAGAAGAATGCTATTGTCAGGGTTCCAAGTAACACCCCCGACGAAAGAAACCTCCGAGGCTTGAAGTTCCTCAAAGTTCCATTTTATTAGAGATGTCATATTGGCACATCTGGGAAAACCCGAATCTGAAAGCTTCCAGCTTTTCCCCACCCAAAGGAAAGTTCAAGTCCCTTTCCCTGCACCCACATGTCCATCACGTGGTCCAATCCAAGCACCGTCCCAACTGGAGATGCCTCCCAGGTCCACCCTCCAGGTGCAGGGCAAGATGTCCTTGACTCTCTGAGAAAGGAATGTTATTATGACTATATATCACCCTGGCTCCATACAATCTCCGCTCCCAATTTCCCACAGTAGTAAATGTGGCAAGCCTGAAGATCCAACGAAAAAGATGGCTTCCAGGCCTGACAGCTATTTATTTTGGGTGGGGGAGACTTTCCTTCTAAACAAGAGGTTCCCAGACTGGTACCGTGGCCAATTAGGAACTAGGCTGCACAGCTGGAAGTGAGCGGCAGGCGAGCGAATGAAACCGAAACCATCTCCCCCCGCCCATCCATGAAAAAATTATCTTCCATGAAAATTGGTCCCTGGTGCCAAAAGGCTTGGGGACTGCTGCTCTAAACTCCTGCCATTTTCTTTTATTGATGCATATAAGGTTGAGCTTTCCTCTGAATAAAAAGCCTTCATTGCAAAATAATGAAGTATTGAAGGTTCATTAGTGCCGCTTCAAATGTGAGTGAGATTATTCCTCTGGGTCATTTATTCTTCATTTGCCAAGGAAAACCTTTGCTCCGATAAGATCCATTTCTCGACCGCATGCATTTAATGGAACACAATAGACGATGCCAATCAAAACACATCGTTTGTGCCATATGTTACAAGACATTTGCCATTCTTACCATTGTGGTTTTTTTTAAAAAAAACCGTTTGCTTTTATGAAGCTCCTGTATATAAATGAATGAATGAATGATGAATGAATTTAGTTTATTCCCAAGGAACGCTGTTTCTCTGTTCTGTGATATGTCTTTCAGTCACGGAAGAATTGGTTAGACAACGGGCAGAGCATAACAACTGTGAGCTGTTCTCTTTAGAAGAAGTTTCCCTACATCAACAGGACATAGAGAAAATTGAACATCTGGACAAATGGTGCCGAAATTTAAAAATTCTCTATCTCCAAAACAACTTGATCTCCAAAATTGGTTGGTATATTTGTCTGTGAAGTGAATTGATATACGTAGTGATCTTTCTTGGCAATGAAAAGGATATATGATAATTTAAGGAAGAAAAATCATTTAATATGGGGAAAGTAGACCTAACCTTTACTACAAATGTCTCCTTAATACAGACATATCGTAGGGCGGGAAGGGAACCTTCGAGTCAATGCTGATATGATCTGTGTGTTTTATTCAAATTAATCCAGTCAACAATCCTTTGGATTTTTCAAAAGTAAAAAACTGGGCAGTTTAACTTAATCCTCCAAATCCTTGCAGTGGAGAGGGATGTCATTTGAATAAGAAGATCCTTAATTCATGCCATGCTTTTCTTTTTCTGACATAAACATTCTGTGTATTTAATTCACAATTAATTCATCATTTTGCCCAAGTAATCTTTTTGGTATTTTAAGACGTCTTTTTTTCCTGTTTCAATTTCTGTTCGGATGCTCTTTTTTTAAGGATTAACTGCTGAACTATTGGCAATGCTAAGTGTATCCTAGCAAAACTGACACATGTAATAATTATGTTTCAGAAAATGTGAGCCGATTGAAGAAGCTTGAATATTTAAATCTGGCTTTAAACAACATTGAAAAATTTGAAAATTTGGAAGGTAAAGATATTTGTCTTTCAAAGAATGTTTCTATGGGGAATGCTTGTTAATACATATGCATCTTTTTCTGCAAAAAAGGCACGTGCATCTCAACTCTTTAACTCTTTATTTTTCAACTCTTTATTTTTCAAATGGTCACATCCTCATACAGTGGTACCTTCATACTCAGCTGCTTTGAAACTCATCAAATTTGGTACTCAATGCACAAAAATTTTGACCCGATACTTGTTGCTTGCTTGGTACTCGACACTAGAATCTAGAACCTGTCGATGTCAGCTGCCTTATGACTCCCTACATCAGGGGTGTCAAACTCAAGGCCCGCGGGCTGAATCCAACCCGTGGGGTGTTTAGAACTGGCCCGCGGAGCCACCCTGGAAACAGCGAAAGACCGGCCCATGGTGCCTCTGCCAGTGAAAACGGAGCTCGGGAGGGCTGTGCACAGGGGCCCTTTTCACTGGCAGTGGGCTTCAGGAGGCTGTCAAGCCAAAAATGGAGCCCGGGGGGGAGGACGCGCAGGGCTCCCCGAGCTCCATTTTCACTAGCAGGGTGCTAGCAAAACAAACTACTAGCAAAAATGGACTCCCCCCAGCCCTGCCCGGGCCACCACAAGTGCCCCCGGCATGAGTGACATTGTGCTGGCTATGCCTACCATGGCCACGCCCATGCCGTACACACACAGCTGGCCCCCTGAGGTCAAACACAACCCTGATGCGCCTTCAATGAAATCGAGTTTGACACCCTGCCCTCCATTATGTCCTACGGCAGGGGTCTGCAACCTTAAACACTCAAAGAGTCATTTGGACCCGTTTCCCACAGAAAAAAAAAACAGCGGGAGCCACAAAACCCTTCCCGTGCCTGACTATTTCCTGAGCGACCACAAAACTAGCATATGTAGTTGAATTAAATGTTTTGTTTTCTTCTGAAACTTTACTTTTCTTGGATTTATCCATGGTTGGCCTAACGGGGGTTGAACAGCTCAATAAATCACGTTCCAGCGGGTGTCGCACGTTGGCGGTTGTGATGCATATTTTGAGTGAGAAGGAGCCACAACAGAGGGGTGAAAGAGCCAAATACGGCTTCAGAGCCGCAGGTTGTTGACCCGTGTCCTATGGGAAATGTTTGTTTACCACTCATCCTTTTTGGTACATATTGTGCCTCCCGGAACCAATTAATGATGAGTACTGAGGTATCCCTGTATACAATTTTAGGTGATTTTGAGAGTGAACCCAAAGTTTTAAGAGGCCACTTAAAACAGTCCTGGAGCAGTAAAATAATAACATCCCAAGTCCTTGGGAAGAACTCGATAGCTGAATAAAAATGTCAAATCCAATTTAAATATCTGGTTTACTGGGCAATCGATGGTAATATATTTATGTTGCCTGACTCCCAGCAATTCTGTGCACTTCTAGTTAACCATCCTACTCTGAATGTGTGTGTCCTGGATGATTATAGTTTAAAATCAAAAAGAAATATTTTTGATGCCATGGACATAAAAAAAACAGGATGGGAAGAAGCTGCTGTTTCTGATCGCATATTATTAATTTATAAAATGCATTGACTACCCAAATCCCAAGGGATTCTAGGCAGGTCACGAAGTATAAAGTAAGATGATAAAATATTTTTTGAAGTTCTAACTCCTGTTTCTTTCATCCAACCATCGATAGAATCCAGATAGAAAATTACAAGACAAATAATAATTTTATTATTAGGGTTGCTTACTGCAACTTATTAATTTTGATTATTAATAATTAATATGTATTAATATTCTGAGGGAAAAGCACTGTTGTTATGAGATTACTATTGGAGAATGCTATTCTCCATACTATTGTATACTATTGTATACAATAGTATACTATTGTTACTATGATGAATTTTGCTCAAAAGAATTGTAACCAGACAACACACTGTTTATATGGATTTTGAACGTGTTGCTCTTTTATCTATATTAATAATTAAAAAAAAGATGATAAAGTAATATGTAAAATATATATTTATATATATATATAAAACATAATAAAATATAATAATACACTGCAGTGCAATAATAATACAAATATGATTGATGGTTATTGTCTTGAAATCTTAAAGTTATAAATCACTTTCCTGATTTTGCACTTACAATATAAATGTTTAAACATTTACATCTCCTGCTTTATGAGAAAATGTTTTATGACTTGAGAAACAAATTTTAATCATTTTTAAAATAATGTTGATTATCCCTTTAGCATCTGATATTTACTTTCATAAAAAGGATGAATGAGGAAGGGGGTCAGTCTGATGACTTAAAATAATAAATAATAGATAGATAAAAATGTTTGTTAATTCAGTGTAGAGTTGATCATTCTATTTTAAAAGTCCTTTTTCATTTTCAAACAGGTTGTGAAGACCTGCAGAAGTTGGATCTGACAGCAAATTTCATTGGAGAATTATCTAGTGTCAAAATACTAAAAAATAATATACATCTTGAAGAGCTCTTCCTCGTAGGAAATCCATGCACTGATTTTGAAGGCTATAGGCAGTTCGTGGCTGCTACCCTACAACAACTCAGAGTACGTCTATTAGATTAAAATAACATTTAATTAACAATAGCCCCCTTTGGTTCAAGGGGAGAAATCTCTAATTTAACACACTTATGTCTATGGAGATTCTCAGTCATCCAGGTCATGGTTGTCCCAAAGGTACTTTTTCAAGAGGCAACTGGGACTTCCTGGTTTTTCTCTGAAGACATTTCGCTTTTTGTCCAAGAAGCTTCTTCAGCTCTGACTGGATGGTGGGGAATGGAAGGATTTATACTCTTTGCAGACAGCTGGACATTTGCATTCTGTTAGTGGATCGTTAAGGTCACCTGGAGGTTTATCTGTGTCCTCAGGGTCACCTGAGTGTGTGGCAAACTGGTGTGGAGCCTTCTTGGAACTGTTGAAAGGACTGTGTTGTAGACTGGAGATAGATGATGTCGTATCCCCCCCCCCCCCGTTGAGAGAGGGCTATTCAATTTTGACCTAGATGGCCTCTTTGACCCCTCTTTCAAACCAGCAGTCCCCTCTGCCCAAAATGTGGACTTTGCTGTCTTGAAAAGAGTGGCCTTTGTCTTTTAAATGGAGATGGACTGCTGAATCTTGTCTTGAGGAGTTTGTTCTCCTGTGTTGTGCCATGCGTTTATGAAGTGGTTGTTTTGTTTCCCCAATGTACAGATCTGCACATGGCTCATGCATTGTACTGCCTATATCACATTGCTCAGTTTCTATGTTGTGCCATGAGCTGAAGAAGCTTCTTGGATGAGAAGCGAAACATCTTCAAAGAAAAACCAGGAAGTCCAGTTGCCTCTTGAAAAAGCACCTTTGGGTTAACACACTTATGCAAAAATATAGACAAGTACCTTAGAAAAAGTAGTAAAAACAGGAAGGTAACATCGATTAAGAAAAACGTACTGGGCTGTTGTTAGGGAATTCATTATATATTACTTAAAGCCATGATGGCGAACCTATGGCATGCGTGCCACAGGTGGCACACAGAGCCCTCTCTGCAGGCATGTGAGCCGTCGCCTCAGCTCAGCTCCACCGTACATGCGTGCGCGCCTCCCACTGGCCAGCTGGTTTTCAGGTCTCTGCTGCACACGTGGGGGGTAGGGCACATGCAGGAGATGCACGTGCATGTGTGTGGGGCGCATGCAGGAGTTGCACATGTATGGGGGGTGCATGCGGGAGATGCACATGTATGTGTGGGGGGGTGCATGCGGGAGATGCACATGCATGTGTGGGGGGTGGGGGTCGCACATGCATGTGGGAGGGCAGGGCGCATGCGGGAGGATTGCACGCTCGTGGGGCGGATGGAGCGTGGGGGAGTTGTGCGTGCATGTGCGAGGGGGCGGAGGCACATGGGAGGTGCGCGTGCATGCGCAGGGAGCACATAGGGAGCACATGTGCATGAGTGTGGGGCAGCATGGGGGTCACACACGCATGTGTGGGGGTTGTGGCGGGTGTCATGCGCCGTGCACACGCTTTTGGCACGCCACGACAAAAGGGCACCACTGACTTTAAAGAGATTTATGGCAATAGTGATACATACAGGATTGCATTGTCTGGGGAATTCTGGGAGTTGAAGTCCACGAGTCTTAAAGTTGCCCAGGTAGAACAAGGCAGGAGACCTTGTCATGCCTATAAACCCATTGATCTTCTCCTGCAGATCTTACCAACCAGAAACGTTCCTAATGATAGAGGCAGTTGGTATATGCAGAAGCTCATGTGGGTTGGACAACTTTTGAATTAAAGGATTAATTGACGGTAGGATTATACACGTAGTCCAGTGGTGGGTTCCTCCCAGTTTGGCCCGGTTCTCCCGAGCCGGTAGCGGTGACGATATGACACCGTCCTTCCCACCATTGGCCCTTTTATTCCATAATATTTCTTTTTAAAAGTCGTCCGTCCACTGCAATACACTTGATTTTATGATAATTGGAACTAGAGGAAATTGGAATTTATTCAATGTAATCATTTAAATTTAATAAAAAGAATAATTTCATAAAAACAAAGAGGGATAGATTTCTTGCTTGGTGCATTGAAATATCATTTTCTCCTCCCCTTCTCCCTTGTTTTGAAAGTTTTTGGATTGCAAAGAGATAACACGGTCAGAAAGGATTCGGGCTTTACAGAACTATCCTGAGCTGGAAAGAAAAATCCACGAGCAGGAGCAAACCTATCTCCTGAAAAGAGAAGAAGAAAAAAAAGAGGCAGAAAGACGGATGCAAGAAAAGCAGAAGGAAAGGAAGGAGAAGAAGAAAAGACAGCATTTGGGGTTTGATCAACAATTATGCACAGATATTAAAACACCCACGTAAGTGCCTCTATAGTTCATTTGGGGCAGAGAAAATTGAATATATAGGAATGGGATTTTATTTATTCAATTTTCAGTTAGTTTTCAGTCAATTTTCAGCGGCCATTCATCTCACCAAGTGACTTTGAGCGGTGAACAAAATTAAAAATAAATAGAAAAATTAAAATACTTAGCAATGGAAAGTAAACCACCTATCACAAACACTAAATTATCCATGAAATAGATCTCTGCACATGCTCAGGGTGCCAAATATGGGCACAGAATCTGATATTGAAGGACTTAGAAAAAGTCAACGGTTGGAACCATTTTAACAGATTTAACAGATTAATAGAGTTGGAAGGGACCTTGTAGGTCATCTAGTCCAACCCCCTGCCCAAGCAAGAGACCTACACCATTTCTGACAGATGGCAGTCCAGTCTCTTCTTGAAAGCTTCCAGTGATGAACCTCTCACAACTTCTGAAGGCAACTTCTGTTCCATGGGTTGATTGTTCTCACTGTCAGAAAATTTCTCTTTTATTTCCAGGTTGAATCTCTCCTTGATCAGTTTCCATCCATTCTTCCTTGTCTGGCCTTCAAGTGCTTTGGAAAATAGGTTGACCCCATCCTCTCTTTGATTGTATCCCTCTGTTAATGCAATTTAGGATTGCATTGGCTTTTTTGGCTGCTGCCACACACTTGATCTTCAGAGGGAAAACAATGGATGCTGTGGTAGAATAGACACATCTCCTAGGCATCTCCCAATCAGCATTCCTTAGTTGATGGGACTCAAAGTTGATGGGAATTCAGACCAAAAGAGATTGATGCATAAATGCTAGTGTATCTGCTATTCTCCTTTAAATCCCAGGAATTCAGCTAGAAATTAGATCTCAATGTGATGGAATGTAAGAGAAAGATTGCCTGGCTGATGCACATCCAGAACTTCTAGACTGTGCCTTTAAGATTAGGTTTATTTATTTTATTTTATTATTTTATTTTAATTTTGAACATTATAATAAACTCTTTCTTGTAGATAGCCTGGAGATTCATTGGACAAAAAGATGGGCTAATCCCAACAAACTTAATTATATGGAACTTTGTTACATTTTTATTGCTACCTATCATTATTTATTTCTTTGCACTTGGGAGATAATTTGGAATTTTGGAAGTAGGATACAAGCCCTGTGTCAGAATAGCTGATATGGAGTGATGTGAGCCATCAGAAAAAAGTATATACCACAGGTTGAATGGAAGACAATGCTGTCGTTTGCTATCACTATAGCTCAACTTCGTCTCCCTTCTCCATAGTTTCTGGACAAGGAGGCACACTTCCAAACGAAACATTGAGATGCTTTGTTTTATATTATAAGAACATTCCTTGTAGAGTCCAGAGTCATTCTTACAAATAGAACTTAGAATAACTTTATTAATACTTTGAATGTACATGAATTGGCATACATTTGTTGTGGCCCGCTAGCAGCCAGCAGAGCTGGCAACAGATTCAGACAGTGAGGAGGTTGGGGAGGAACATGGGCTAGTCCTCGAGTCTGGGGAAGGCTTGGACGAGGGCTCTGAGTTGGAGGCAGAGAGGGGACCAAGGCCATCTGGTAGTTCTTTGCTGCCTCCGGAGTCTGACATCAGTGAGGCAGAAGAACAGCGGGAGCCTGTTCCCAGTGTGTGCATGCACAGAGCTGCCAGGAGACAGGAACAATTAAGGAAACAGGGTCGACTTGGGAGTAAGGCTTGGAGATGATTGGCCCCTCCCATAAGACGTTAAAGAGGAGCGAATGGGACATGAGCTTTTGCAGGAAGCAATTAGTTCATCTGGTCGGGAAAAGCTTTGAGAAAATTCTGTTTGACTCTGTGCTAAGTTTGGGCTTGCCCTGCATGTGGCAATTAGTTCTCTGGCAGCATTCCAAGGGAAATAAGGTGGGTGTTTATAAACACTCCCCTGAAAGACGGTTTGAGAAGCCTTTCGGACTGGGAATGACAATAATTCACAACCATATGAATTAAAGAGGTTTGCCGGGACTAAGATTGTACTGTATATTTTCTAAGGAAGCCTAGGTCAGAACAACATTAAAATGAAATGTCGTTGCATACAGCTCTCAAAGAGTCACAAAAGATTCATAAAAGTGGTGCTGTGGGAATCAATGCTTTGCTTTGCAACAGACTTAATTCCTCATTCGTTCACATGGAACTGGTAGGGCTGTTCTCCAACCGGTCTAGATACTAGTGGCTGGAGAGCAGGATTTGAAGTGGATAAATCAATCAAATGCCCCAAGATTTTCTTTTGCACATTATATTCCAGCTACTACTCCGTAGAAGGAGCAAAGAACCACCGAAATTGTGAAGAAGGAGATGCAGAATTTCGTAAATTAATACTTCAGGATGACGATGAAGACAGAGAGTTTTGGGATGAACCGGTGCCTCATACTCCAGAGGCCAGGTTAGAGATTCACCAGTATCTCGAGGAGAAAAGGAAAGAAAGAGAAAATAGGTATGCATAATTTTTATATATGAGATGGATAGATAGATAGAGCGAGAGCGAGAGATGGCAATAGCACTTATACAGCTTCACAGTGTTTTATAGCACTCTCTAAGCAGTTTTACACAGTCAGCATATGGCCCCAACATTCTGGGTCCTCATTTTACCGACCTTGGAAGGAGGGAAGGCTGAGTCACCTTGAGCCGGTCAGGATCGAACTGCTGAACTCTGGGCAGCTGGCAGTCAGCAGAACTAGCTTGCAGTATAGCGTTCTAGCCACTGCACCATTATGGCTCAAAGATAGATAGATGATAGATAGATAGATAGATAGATAGATAGATAGATAGATAGATAGATAGATAGATAGATGATAGAGAGATAGAGATAGACAGTGATACACAGACATAGATAGACAGATAGACAGACAGACATGATAGATTGTATCCAATGTCTTATTTTAATATTTATTTCATGAGAGGCAGGGCCATTGTGAACTGCTGCAAAGTCACATCACCTGAAGCCTTATCTTTAAAATCTTTTCTGAAATGGCTGCCATTTTCCCCTAAGATGTTAAGGGCTGCATCTGCAGCTTGTGCTAAGTTGTTCAGTTATGGTTTAGTGAATACACTGCAGTTGACTTGATTCACATAAACTACTAAGCCTTATTTTAGCTTCAATTCTGTTATGGACCAGACTTCAATCACATCAGTATTAAACTGATTTTGATTAAAGATCAAAATGGATCCCACATCGCAGAAATTTGTGGAAATCATTTTTTTCCCAGTTGTCCAGTAACATTAGAATCAACCAGGAAGCCTCTGTCACAATAGCATCCTTAAAGCAAGTTTTGTTGATATGTTATTATGTGTATCATAATAACCCGAATATTGTAAAAACAAGATCCCAAACAGGCTGACTATTTTAGAAATGAATTAAAACTACACCTTTAAAGTAGCAAACAGTAGAGAGGTGTGGCAAGAGATGAGAAAACATCTCTTTTCAGATAGGAATTTGGTACCCAAGGATCAAACAAGCTGAAGGAGCCATCATCATTGTCTTGATTATACTTGATTTGCTTCCTTCAAATAAGGCATCGCATCAGCATTCTCTCAAGACATTAAAGCAAATGGGATGTTTTTTGTGCGTCTTATCAAGAGTTAAATGAAGGCTTTGTCATCTTTTTGCTGCTGTCTTTTTGCTAAGTTGCAGAAGGGATAAGAACACAAAATATATATTTTTTAAAAACACTTTAATTTTTTGCTTTTTTTAAAAAAAACAGAGAACAAGGAAACAAAGAGAAACCTCTGCGGACTTTGATCACGCCAGAAGGAAGAGTTTTGAATGTAAACGAAGCCAAGTATGTAAAAAAAGATATAATTCATGAACCATTTTGAGCATTCAAATTGTTAACATAAAGGCTGGGCAACCCATTTCCTTTCATAGGCTAAATGAGGAACAAAATGTAACAGTTTTTCTAGTTCCCTCCCCAAATTTAGATACTGGACCTTAGTTTCAGAGTCTGCCCCGTGAGGTCAAAAATAATCAAGATATCTGATCAAAGCCTTAACACTTCTGTATATGTGTGACAAGTGTGCACACAGGTTCAAGAGGGAGGACTTTGAGGACCTACCTGTGATGTCCTTGACCACTCCCGTGACTATTTCTCAGCCCTACGTGCTACTGAACTCCACACATATGCTTCTCTGTTCCCTAAAAAGTAAAATTAGATACCGTATTTTTCAGACTATAAGATGCACCGGAGTATAAGATGCACCTACCTTTTTTGGTGAGGAAAAGAAGAAAAAGAAATCCCCCTCTGTCTCTGAGTAATTTTGCCTCATTGCAGCAAACAGCAAACAGCCTGCTTTACTTTCATTTTCATTTTCAGCATAGCTTGATTAGCACAAGAGGAAAAAAAACCCTGCTCCAACAATTTATCTCTTTGCAGCAAGCAGCAGAGCCCTGCGCAAAACAGCTGAGAGCAAATCAGCTGAGAGTCGGGAAGCCAATCCAATCAACTTGTGTTAATTAGGCTGTGCTGAAGCTGAAAGGAGTTGTTTTTTTCTTGCTGTTTGCTTGCAAGGAGGTAAATTGCTGGGAGGCAGAGGCCAAAGGATGGGGGCCAATGGGTGGGCGGGGCTACATTTGGTGTATAAGACGCACCTAAATTTTCACCCCCTTTTAGGGGGGAAAAAGGTGCATTTTATACTCCAAAAAATACGATATATGTTGTTCCCCTCCATTCTATTCTCTATGTAGCCCAAATTAATTATTAAAAATAAAAAGCCTGCAAAGTAATCTGGATTCAAAGGGCAAAAAGTGATCCACATCACGTGTAGTTGTATTTATTTTCTTGCTTATTACATTTATTTACCAACTGACTTGAGTGACTCTGTACAATAGTATAAAACCATAGATATCTCCCTTTTTACAGCCCTATAATCCCTTACTTCGGGATAGAGTTGGGGGGGATGGAGCTGAGCGTTTACTGGCCGGATGCCCTTCCTGATGCCTATGCGGAGTTCACAGCAGATATTTTTCTCTTTATACCCTAGGAGAGAAATATCTGCCACTACCTAGGATTGAACTAGACCATCACACCGCTCTATAAAACCATAGATATAAAAAAATATTAAAAGCATTAAAATTAAAAACGGTTATATAAAAGGTTAAATCTGAGAGCGTGGACATTATGGGGATGGACTTTTGCCTCTCACTCAATCAACCACCTCCACCACAGTGCAACCCCATCGAGGACCCCAGGCCAATCTGTGGAGCCAGGTTTTAAGGCTCTTCTGGAAGGCCAGGAGTGTGGGAGCCAACCTCATATCCAGAAGGATAATATTCCAGAGTGCAGGGACCATAGCATAGAAGGCTCTTCTCCTTGATCCCGTTAGCTGAAATCGGGTGGGATTCAAAAATTTTACCAACCAGTTCTTTGCCCGGTTGCTGGGTGGGCGCGTCCATGGTGGGCATGGCCTACTCGGCGTCCTGCACCACTGGGGGGGGCATTTTCACCCTCCCCCAAGCTCCAGAGGCTTTCCTTGAGTCTCCAGGAGGGTGAAAATGGACCCGTTTCCAGACTTCCGGAACTTCTGGGAGGCCCGTTTTTTACCCTCCCAGAGCCTCCACGCAAGTTCTGCACTTAACTGGCATCCAAAATTGGCCACGTGGAGACTCCTGGGAGGGGTGGGGGGGCGGGGCCAGCCAGTCCTTGAAACTACCGGTTCGGCAAACCAGATGTAAAATTAGCATCTGATTCACCCGAACCGGTCCGAACCGGCTGAATCCCACCCCTGGCTGAAATTCTTTGACCGACGGCGTCCAGAGAAGGCCTCTTCTGCCGGTGTGAGTGCGGTGGGCCTATCCCACTGCAGCAAGACAGCACCTGATAGATGGACACATAGGGTCAGTCGGGAGGGCCTTAAAGCAGATGTTGCTTTTTCCTGTAGAGACTCTCAGTCATCCAGATCATGGTTGTCCCAAAGGTGCTTTTTTCAGGAGGCGACTGGACTGTCTTGTTTTTTCTTTTGAAAACATTTCGCTTCTCATCCAAGAAGCTTCTTCAGCTCCGAAAGGACAGTGGGGGAATGAAAGGATCCATATTCCTTGCAGACAGCTGGACAACCATGACCTGGATGACTTGAGAGCCTCTACAGACTTTTAGCTGTACAGTTTGGGATGAGTGCCCTTTGAGTGATGTGGGAATAGGAATGGATTTCCAGAGAGGAATATTGTAGACTGCAGGGGCCAGGAGCGCTGCTCGGGTGACCCTGGGGACATGGATGGGCTTCCAGGTACTTCGGCGACCCTCTAGGACAGGGTTGTCAAACTCGATTACATTGAGGGACGCATCAGGGTTGGGTTTGACCTCGGGTGGGGTGGGGTGGATGGCGTGGCCAGGATGGGCATGGCCAGCTCAGCATCACTTGTGTTGCGGCCAAAAACAGAGCTCGGGGGGGGGGGGCACATACAGCCGCCCTGAACTCCATTTTCGCTGGCAGAGGCACCACGGGCCAGTCCTTTGCTGTTTCCAGGGTGGCCCCACAGGCCAGATCTAAGCATCCTGCAGGCTGGATGTGGCCTGTGGGCCTTGACACCCCTGCTCTAGGAGGATGCAAATGACCAGCTGTCTGCAAAGAATATGGATCCTTCTGTTCTCCCACTGTCCTGTCGGAGCTGAAGAGGCTTCTTGGATGAGAGGTGAAAGGTCTTCAAAGAAAAGTCCAGTTGCTTCTTGAAAAAAGGACCTTCGGGACTTTTTCCTGTAGTTATGTGACAGCCAAGGAAAACTATTGCAAAGGAAGGAAAAAGACACGGTAAGGTGTTTCCGGCAAGTGTCATGTGTACATCCGTGTGCCCTTGGAATCAACACGTCACCTTTTGAATCCGAGTTGCTGCCTGGCATGAAAATCTAACACTTAACTTTACTGCCACTTCAGTCTCGCAAAGGAAAGGATGACAACTTCTCGACGTGGAAACGAAGAAGAGCGACAGGAAAGAGACATTGCTGTCTTATCTGCAGGATATCTTGGGGAACTGAGCATTTTATCAACCATTCCTCATTTTGCTGGAGAAAAAAAAACAATATACTGACAGTTGCACAAAATAGAGCTGTAATGTAATGGCTCAGAACTTGATGTTGACAGATGCGAATTACAGTTGTGAAAACTGAAAACACAGCCGAGGGAAGCTCTGCAGAGCTCCAATAATTGGAGTTGCCAGTAGGGTTATCTTTTGTTAATACAGGGAGGAGCACCTTTTGAGAGGTCCAAGGCCTCAGTTCAGCCTCCTGTACCCTCCAGAGGCTCAAAGAGATACTGGTGAAAATGTCACTGGCAGTGTGAGACTGAATGGAATGAATGTGAGACTGAAACTGCGAATGGATTTGTACCGAGGACAGATTATGGGGTGAAGCACCAAGCTCTCATTTCATTTCGCTGTTTCCAAGGCTTCCAAGGAGCTGCAAAGACTATCCTGAATTTGAAACAGTGGCTTCTCCCAACTTACAAATAAACAGATACAGTAAATCAATTTTAAAACATCGTAGCAACAAGAGGAAACCCACCAAACAAATAAGTGAAAAATAAGGGAAAATTGGTGTGAGAGAAAAATGCATTATTTGTTATACCAAAGTATTTTTCTGAGTAATTTATATTTTATACAGTATATATATATATATATGTCTCAGATATCTTTGAAATTTACCTAGGTACTGTTGTTTTTTATTCATATTGATGTTTGCCCACCTGAGGGTCATAGTTTAACCACATAAGAAATTAAATGAGTACAGTACATTCTGAAAATTCAAATGGATAACAATAGCTGTCAGACGGGATCAAGTTTTATAAATAGCAACTTTAAATTTCATCCCTTAGTAGTTGGTGATGCAGGACAATAGGGCTCTTATCTAGAACTAGAACAGCTCAGATTTAGTGCAGGGTTGAATAATTAAAAGAAATCTCCCAAAACATTATGTATTATTTGCATAACGAGAGAGACAGAGACAGAGAATGATAATATGCATGGATAGCAATATATAGATTAGTTCACTTAATTAAGGTTTTTTTTTTTGCCAGTAGATGTCTCTCTTTCAGCACAAATGTGTAGCTTTGAATTATATGGAATGTATGTCACACATCACATCATGTTTCAACTTAAAAACAGCCCTGGATTTTATAACATTAGTAGGTTTTTAGATTTTGCAAATCAATTTGGGGAAGGATGTGTAACTTGCTAACTGCTAGATCAGTGCTGGCAACCCTTTTTGGCACCGAGTGCCAAAATGGGAGTGTGCACGCATGCACACGTGTGCCGGAAACCAGAAGAGCAGCCACCCGGCACGCATGCATGCACCGCGCGGCTGCTCTTCTGGTTTCTGGCATGTGCATGTGCACCCGCCACCTCGTCTTCTGGTTTCTGCCACTTATGCGCGTATGAAGACCAGCTGGCCGGTGCGCATGTGCATGCAAGAAACCAGAAGAACAGTTGCCCAGTAGGCATGCACGTGTGAAAACCAGCTGGCCGGCGCACCAGAACCTGGAAGAGCAATGGGCGATGGCTTGCATGCCCAGAGAGATATGGCTCTACGTGCCACTCCTGGCACGCATGCCATAGGTTCGTCATCACGGTGCTAGATCGTCCCATCTTGAATACAAAACCACAACTAATTGAAGTTTTGACCCTGCTCTTCATCCAGTCTGGTCTGTCATGCCCAGATCTTGCTTCTCTTATTTCTAGGCTTCCTTTCTCCATGGAAGATGACGAAGAAAACAACCGGTTCATCTTGGATCTTGGTGTTTACAGGTCAGAAGGATTCATTTTATTGTCTCTTTTTCTGAGACTGTTAAAGGGAGGCTGTGGATTTTGATTTGGCTTTTTGTTCACAGCTGGAGAGAAGAAGAAAAAATATTCTGTGTTAAATAAAAGGTTATATTGGATGCAGGTTGCACACAGTGTTTTGAACTATGTAGCTTTATGTCACTTTGCTTTTGATGGGACCTCAGGGAACAGACGTCTATGGAGATTCTCATCCAGGTCATGGTTGTCCCAACGGTTATTTTTTCAAGAGGTCACTGCACTTTCTGGTTTTTCTTTGACGATGTTTCGCTTCTCATCCAAGTAGCTTCTTCAGCTGTGACTGGATAGTGGGGAAGAGCTGAAGAAGCGTCTTGGATGAGAAGCAAAACATCTTCAAAGAAAAAACCAGAAAGTCCAGTTGCCTCTTGAAAAAACACTTTTGGGACGTGGGGAACAGAGAACTGCTAAGCTAAATGATCTTCTCCCTTTCTCTTTTAGACATTTGGACATCTCCTTCCTTGATGTTGACGTGCAGCCCACTTATGTCCGGGTAATGGTCAAAGGAAAGGTTCGTATTAATTGTCATTATTCCTTTGAATCTTTCTTTTTTCAAAACCTATTTCATTTGGATTTGTTTTCACTTTATGATGTTGGCTTCCCCTGTTTGGTTGTAAGAAAGAGGCAGAGAGACGATGCAATCCTAGGCTGCATTAACAGAGGGATACAATCAAGATCACGTGAAGTATGAGTACCGCTTTATAAAGCCTTAATAAGACCATACCTGGAATACCGCATTCAGTTTTGGTCGCCATGATATTAAAAAAAGATATTGAGATACTAGAAAGAGTGCAGAGAAGAGCAACAAAGATGATTAGGGAACTCGAGGCTAAAACACACGATTTGGGGAGCCATGTCATCTGCTGGTGTTGGTCCACTGGGCTTCATTAAGTCCAGGGTCAACGCCGTCTACCAGGAGATTTTGGAGCACTTCATGCTTCCTTCCACAGACAAGCTTTATGGGGATGCTGACTTCATTTTCCAGCAGGACTTGGCACCTGCCCACACTGCCAAAAGTACCAAAACCTGGTTCAATGACCATGGGATTACTGTGCTTGATTGGCCAGCAAACTCGCCTGACCTGAACCCCATAGACAATCTATGGGGCATTGCCAAGAGAAAGATGAGAGACATGAGACCGAACAATGCAGAAGAGCTGAAGGCCGCTATTGAAGCATCCTGGTGTTCCATAACACCTCAGCAGTGCCACAGGCTGATAGCATCCATGCCACGCCGCATTGAGGCAGTAATTGATGCAAAAGGGGCCCAAACCAAGTACTGAGTACATATGCATGCTTATACTTTTCAGAGGTCCGATATTGTTCTATGTACAATCCTTGTTTTATTGATTTCATGTAATATTCTAATTTTCTGAGATTGTGAATTTGGGGTTTTCATGAGATGTAAACCATAATCATCAAAATTATGACAAATCAAGGCTTGAACTATCTCGCTTTGCATGTAATGAGTCTAGCTCATATATTAGTTTCACCTTTTAAGTTGCATTACTGAAATAAATGGACTTTTGCACGATATTCTAATTTTTCGAGTTTCACCTGTAACATTGTAACATTTAGAATAGAATCATTACACTATTCAGTAACCATACAAAAGAAATACTAGTCAGTGTGGTTGTGAATCTATTTTATTTTACTTATGTAGCTCTTTCTCTTCCCCACAAGCACACATATATTTTAATTAGGATGTAAATTAAAATTCTTTAAGGTGAAAAACACCTGATTAAAATAGCATGAACATATATCACTAGAGAGTAGTAATTCCATAAATACTTTTGGATTAAAATCACGTTATTCGTATTATTAATTATTTATCTAGGCCACAAACTTTTTTTTTCTTCATCTGTTGATCGATTGATACATGCCATCAACTTAATATGGAATGTTAGCAACCATTTATGTAGGTTGTCTCTAGAATACTCTGCCTCAGTCTGGTCCTTCAGATCTTCCAAGAATGGCTATTGTTTCCCCAGGAGTATTATATGGCTGTGAGAAGTGGCCATAAGGAAGGCTGAGCGCCGAAGAATTGATCCTTTCAAATTGCAGTGTTGGAGAAAACTCAAGAGTCTTCTCCAACTCCATCATTTGAAAGCATCAATTCTGCAATTCTCCTGGTACTGCGAGGAGATCCAATCAATTAATCCTAAAGGAAATTGACCCTGACTGTTCTTTGGAAGGACAGAAGCTGAAGCTCAAACCCTTTGGCCACTGAATGAGAAGAGAGGACTTACTGGAAAAGACCCTGATGTTGGGAAAGACAGAAGGCAAAAGGAGAAGGGGACGGAAGAGGAGGAGATGGTTAGATAGTGTCATGATTGCAATGGACATGAATTTGGAGAAACTCCGAGAGACAGCAGAGGACAAGAGGGGCTTGGCGTGCTGTGGTCCATGGAGTTGTGAAGAGTTGCACAAAGAGGTGGAATCCTACTGGTTTAACAACCGGTTCACTGAGCACGTGCTTCACGCTCTCGCTTTGTTCGCATGCGCGCCAGATGCGCGCTGCACGCGTGTGCACACTTTGCAGAAAATTGAATTTCCGCATTGCTGAGAGCAAGGAAAACAGCTGAGGTGCGGCAATCCACTCTGCCGCCCTGATCAGCTGGACTTCCAAAGCAGAAATATAGGTGAGTTTAATGCAGGGGCAGGCGGGCGGGCCCACTTCACAGAATGAGAGAACCAGTTCGCTCATGGCTGAACGTCGGAGCTAATGGTTCTCCCAAACCGGTCCAAACCAGTAGAAACCCACCACTGGTTGGATTCCGGGTGCGATTCAAGGTGTTGGTTACCACCTTTAAAGTGCTCCATGGCACAGGACCTGGGTACCTACGAGACCGACTTCTGCCACAAACAGCCTCCCACCGGCCAGTTCGCTCCCACAGAGAGGGTCTCCTCAGGGTGCCATCAGCCAAGTTATGTCGGCTGGCGACACCCAGGGGGAGGGCCTCCTCTGTGGGAGCCCCAACCCTGTGGAATGAACTACCCCCAGAAATGCGCTGTTGTTCCGCTAGGCCGGGCTATCAACGTAATATTTTAAATTGGGGTATTTTAAATTTTGGGGGGTTTTAAATTGAGCCGAATTTATTTAATAATTTTTAATTTTTAATTGATGTTTGTCTTGTGTTTTTAAATAGGCTGTACACCGCCCTGAGTCCTTCGGGAGAAGGGTGGTATAGAAATAAAATTATATTATTATTATTATTATTATTATTATTATTATTATTATTATTATTATTATTATTATTACTCCCTGACTGAACAACAATAACAACTGATTGCTGCTGTAACTGGGTCCATCCATCTGGCCCGGGATCTGTTGCATCGTCATGACCCCACCAAATGAACCTTAGCAAGCTAGAAGTTTTTGAATGACTTCTGCATCAAATAGCATAGTTCACCATCATAGTTTGTGGAGCTGACCTCAGGGGACAGGAAGAAGAGCTGAAAGCCTGGTCTGATAAATGAAATCTGAGTCCAAAGGAGGTGGGGGAATGGAGAAAGCATCTCAGAAGGGATTTTCAGGAGAGTAAAAATTTACAAAAATAAAATAAAATAATGGCAGGAGTACTTTCAAACTTGCAAGATTTTATTGACAGAACCTTGTAATAGAGTTAGTGCTACCTCAAATGCTAATGTTTGTTGGGGTGTGTGTGTGTTTTTTTAAAGGCATTTCAACTTGTGCTACCTGAAGAAGTAAAACCAGATAGCAGCATTGCTAAAAGATCTCAGACTACTGGACATTTGGTTATCAACATGCCAAAGGTACGACAAAGATTTAACAGATATATTAAGGTGCAGTTTCAACTTCGACCTGTTTGCACGAATACCTTTCTCCTTTGATTTCCCCCCTCCCTCCCTCTCCTTCCGTCCATCTTCCCTCCCTCCCTCCCTCCCTCCCTCCCTTCAGGGGTGGGCTTCAAAAATTTTAGCAAGGGGTTCTCTGTCCGGTTGCTGGGTGGGTGTGACCATGGTGGGCAGGGCCTAGTCGGCCTCCTATACCATGGCTGGTGAGTGTTTTTGCCCTCCCTGGGCTCCGGAGGCTTTCCTTGAGCCTCCAGAGGGTGAAAACAGCCTCCCTAGGCTCCAGAGGCCCTCTAGAGGCTGTAAACGGGCCTGTTTCCTGCCTTCCTGAACTTCCAGTAGGCCCGTTTTTCACCCTCCCCGAGCCTCCGTGCACACCTTGCACATACCTACATCCAAAATGGACCGCATGGGGACTCCTTGGAGGGGTGTGGTGGGCGGGGCCAGCCAGGAATGGGATTTGAGGGTTTTCCGAATTGCAGAGAATCTTAGCAAGAGGTTCTCCCGAACCCTTGTGAACCCCCAGTAACCCACCCCCCCCTCCCTCCCTCCCTCCCTCCCTCCCTCCCTCCCTCCCTTCCTTTCCTTTCCTTCCCTTTCCTTTCCTTTCCTTTCCTTTCCTTTCCTTTCCTTTCCTTTCCTTTCCATTCCTTCCCTTCCCTTCCCTTCCCTTCCCTTCCCTTCCCTTCCCTTCCCTTCCCCTTTTCATCTTCCTTCCTTGTTTCCTCACTGCCTCCGTCCCCCTCCCTCCCCCCCTCCTTCCTTCCTTGCTTCCTCCGTCCCTCTCCCTCCCTCCCTCTTTCTGAATTTCTTCTGAAATGTGATTCCTCATCCAAGAGGCAGGTAGCCAACTTCCTTCAAGTTTTTGCCATCTGCCTTGTCTTCCTCATTAATTCAGGCAGTGCCTCTGCAGTGACAGGTTTGCAGCCTCATCAATGGCTGGAACCCTGCCTGAATTTTCTTCTTTGGAGCAACATCCCGCTCCTCCAAAACAAATTTCATTTAGCATCCATCTCTATTAGTTTCAGAAGGCCCATTTTGATAAATCGGCATGAACTCTTTAAGAATCCTTTGCAAAGATTTTGGAGATTTTATTTATTTTTTTTGACAATTGCATATTAAAATCCCCCATTGATTTATATTCTGGCTTTTCATGTTCTCCCCATTTTTCTGCATTATCATGGGGCACGTATATTATTTTCCAGCCGGAAAAATATGCCACAAATCCCAAGGGAACGCAATGTGATGGAGCAAGTCTCAGGAGGCTTTTTCATTAACATTTATACCATCAGAACTTCTTCCTTTGGGAAATCTTTGATGAATGACAGTGAAGAAATTGTCAGTATAGGTTTTTTGTTTTGTTTTGTTTTTTGCTTATTCATTTCAAAGAGCATTTTAAAAGCCATATGTGGCCAGCTAGAAATTCTCCTTTAGCATGCTGGAATTTTCTTCTACTTTCTCATGATCCCATTTTTTACTAGAAGCCTGTTGAAGTTACAGTTGATTTTAGTGTTATCTCATTTATTTATTTATAAAGATTTTTCCCCCCATGTTTATTACAAGTAACCGAAGGCGGTGAACATACCAAATACTCCTTCCTCCTCCTGTTTTCCCACAACAACCCCGTGAGGTGGGTTGGGCTGAGAGAGAGCGCCTGGCACAAAGTCACCCACCGGCTTTCATTCCTAAGAATAACAGAATAACAGAGTTGGAAGGGACCTCTGAGGTCTTCTAGTCCAACCCCCTGGTCAAGCAGGAAAGCCTATACTGTTTCTGACAAATGGCTGTCCAATCTCTTTTTAAAAACACTGCTTGGAGCACCCACAGCTTCTAGAAGCAAGCCGTTCCTGGCCCAAAGTCATCCAATCAGCTTTCATGCCTAAAGTGGGACTAGAACTCACGGTTTCTAGCCCAGTACCTTAATCATTAAGATCAGACTGGCTGTGTTCAAAAGGGAAGATGCTAAAACGGAGAAATGTAGGCAGAGAGGCTGCATTGCAAAATCAGCTGAATTTTTTTTAACAGGGATGAGATTTTGAATCTGGGCATCTTTTTCCTTTCCTTTCCTTTCCTTTCCTTTCCTTTCCTTTCCTTTCCTTTCCTTTCCTTTCCTTTCCTTTCCTTTCCTTTCCTTTCCTTTCCTTTCCTTCCTTCCCTTCCCTTCCCTTCCCCTTCCCCTTCCCCTTCCCCTTCCCCTCCCTTCCCTTTCTCCTTCTCTTCCCTTCTCTTTCCCTTTCCCTTTTCCCTTTTCTCTTCCCTTCTCCACTCAACCAAGCAAATCTACAGGATTTACAATTCTAAATTACGATTTCTAACCCAGTCTTACTTCTAGAGAAGAAGCCAAGGAACAAGAGAGTTAGTACAGATGCATCAGAAGATCAAAGAATACCACCAATAAATCATGATTGCTTCAGGGATTATAGAAATGCCCTTGATTGTGTCAGCCATGTCCCTTAGGAAATGGGAATCCCAGAATATCTTTTCATCTTTACAGAAAATTTATACTCAGGGCGGCAACATGACAGGACAACCTTGTTCCATGTTGACAAAAGCGTTGTTAGGCTCTCTCTCCTCTTCTTTATGCAACCTACATGATGAACACATTTTGTGGGAAGCTAGATTGGAAGGAGACAAACACGGCTTTAAAGCTGAAGAGAGAAACATCAATAACTTGCCCTGTAATGATGATAGAAGTAGTCCTTGTTTCACAACTGCTGTAATAGAACAATGTACGGCTTGAAATTCTTGGGGTTTGGATAGCTTAGAACTGCGATGCTTGCGGTCAGACGTAGGTCTTGCATACAAAATTGTACATAGAAATGTTTTACCTGTAAATGATATTTTTAGCTTTAATCGTAATGTAACTCATGCAAACAACCGCTTTAAACTTAATGTAAACTTATCTAAATTGGACTGTAAAAAAAACTGTTTTTTTGAAACAGAGTTGTCAAAGTCTGGAACATCTTAACCCGATTTAGTTGTCTCAGCCATTAACTTTCACAGTTTTAATTCTAACTTAACTTCTGTGGATCTCACCCCATATTAAGAGGTCCCTAAGAGTGTGCTTTTCATCCCAGTCACATTATTATTATTATTTTCATTTTGCTGGTTTGAATTTGTAATTTTCATTTGACAAATAAACATATTTAGATAGATAGATAGATGATAGATAATGATAGATAGATAGATAGATAATGATAGATGATAGATAATGATAGATGATAGATAGATAATGATAGATAGATAGATAGATAGATAATGATAGATAGATGATAGATAATGATAGATAGATAGATAGATAATGATAGATAGATGATAGATAATGATAGATGATAGATAGATAATGATAGATGATAGATGATAGATAGATAGATAGATAGATAGATAGATAGATAGATAGATAGATAGAGTTAATAACCATTGATAGTTACAATGATTGTTAATGGGGATGAAAAAGGAACTTTGTGACTAAGCTTCATATTTATGACCTTTGCAGGTCTTTAATGAAAGGAAAGCTGATCAGGAGTACAGTCAGTTTCATTTAGCGACTGCTTCACTTTATGATGTAGGGAATGAAAACCAAGTTTAGCTTTGAAGAAACTGGATACAGTAGCTTACTGATTTTTTTGAATTCTTGTGCTCAAGAAGATTTGTGAGAATACAATATGGATAGCCAAGAAGACAAGTTGAAAATAACATCTTGGTATATAGGTATCTAAATAATGTTGGACATTTTGAGTAGGTTATTGATCCAGACTCCTAAAAATTAATACTGGAAACACTGTCCCACATGTGGGATAAATACAAAATACATAATCTTCTCTAAGATGGTGTCTGCTATATTTACAAGTGTTCTATTGTTTAATCTGTCATATTTATCTGGCATTTTCTCTCTGAGAGTTCTTTGATCTCTCACAAGGTCCCATCTTCCATTGTGCAAAATCTATATTTTCCCCTATTTTCAGTTTCTAGTTTCCATTTCTTGTTTCTTTGGGTTTAAAACTGTATTTTTTTGCCTTTCTGGTGACTTTGTGGTACCAGAGATTATAAAGAGAATAAATTACGATATCAGTTAAATAAAAGCTCTTTATGTTTTCAGACAGACTTCTGTTAAGCCTGAAAATTAATATTCCTTCTTGTTTCAGAGGAAGTGAAAAGGGCAGAAAAGGGTTTTAGATGAATAGAACTAGACACTTTTCATCATTCAGCAAACCAAAAAACCCTCCCAAGATTTTAAAATTTGTGCAGGGAGATATGCTTATATAGGTAACCCCAAAGCAAATCTAATATTTGTGCCATTCCTATAAGAGTTTGTTTGACAAGCTGAAAAGCAGTGTTGGAATAGATTCTTATATTGTTTTATTAACACAACTACTGTTGATTGGATGGGTTGTTCAATAAGATCAAAGCAATGATTTTTTTTAGTTGAACCCCTCTTCTTCTTTTTTTTTTTTTAAAAAGCGTATGCTGAGTAGTAATTGGGAACTATTGAACTGTTGATTGGATGAGTGTGTTGATTGCCGATTCATTGGAACTTCCTGTTGACTTCAGTAGAAAAAATAAAATTCATACAGTAAAGCTCAACCAAGTGAGAAACTAAACCTAGACCAAATCTGTACCCTGTCATTTTGGGAAAATGCCCATACCACCCTATAGAGCCATGATGGCAAACCTATGGCACATATGCCATAGGTGGCACGCATGCCACAGGTGGCACGCGTAGCCATATCAGTGGGCATGTGAGCTCAGCTTTGCCATGCATGCGTGTGCTGGCCAGCTGATTTTCGGGCCTTCTGGACCCACCAGAAGTAGGGAAACAGGCTGTTTCCTGCCTCCGGAGGACCTTGGTGGGCGGTGGGGAAGGCCTGTTTTTATCTCTCCCCAGCCTCCAGAGCCTTTCTAGGAGTTTGGGGAGGGCGAAAACAGCCTTCCATACCCCCCCCGGAGGCCCTTCGGAGCCAGAAACAGCCCGTTTGCCAACTTCTGGTGGGACCGGAAGGCTCGTTTTTTGCTGTCTCCAGCCTCCAGAGCCTTTCCAGGAGTCTGGGGAGGGCAAAAACAGCCTTCCCTCCCTGGAGGCCCTCCAGAGGCCTAAAACAGCCCGTTTGCCAACTTCCGGTCCCATTGTGCCTACCATGCCATTGCGTGCCAGGAGCGGGGGGAACGGGGGGGTCACGTGTGTGCGGGGGCAGGGTGCATAGAATTATGGGTGTGGGCACACACGCGCGCGACACCCGCTCCTGGCATGCAATGGCAAAAAGGTTAGCCATCACTGCTATAGAGTTTCCTTCCTTCCTTCCTTCCTTCCTTCCTTCCTTCCTTCCTTCCTTCCTTCCTTCCTTCCTTCCTCCCCTCCCCTCCCCTCCCTTCACTTCACTTCACTTCACTTCACTTCACTTCCTCCTTCCCTCCCTTCCTGACACAGATATTCTATAACTTCATGAATATTCAATCCAACTCTTTAGTACTTCCAGAAATGATTACTAAGTTAGTAGTCCAGATCTGGAGAATTTTGTATCAGATAGATCAATTCAGACTGAGTTATTTTTTATTTAAGTCCCCGTTATAAAGATTTTTCAACCATTTGGAGGAATTCAAATCTCTATGAAGATTTGAAACAGGAAAGAGTTGAGGATTTTTATGACGGTCTGACTGAAATAGGTACCTCTCGGATGGGTTTAATTCTGGCTGGATAGCATTTTATATACTTTAATATGCAAACAACTTGGAAATAATTCTTTTGGAATCTTTATGTGTTACACGTAGTAAATTCAAATGTACCTGCAGGTGGAGATGGAGAATTGTTTTCTGTACTTAGTTCATGCAAATGTTCTTTTGGGTGTTTGTTTTCCAAGTCTTAATGTTTTATTAAAATAATATTATGTAAAATATTTATGCTTCCATCCCCCCCCCCCATTTTTCCTGAAAGCTGCAACAAACTAAGGAAATCAATTTATTATTCTCCCCCAGGCTAAAGATGTGGTAGTAGCTAGCCAAAAAGCATCCATTTCTGAGAAAACATTTGATCCCAGAAAACTGCAAAGAAATCTAAGAAGGTAATTGTGATTCCCCCACCCCTCCTTTGGCACCTCAATGTTACACTGAAAGCTGAAAATAAAGATTTATTGGCAAATACGGACAATATAATGCAATAGTTGTAATATTGGTTTTTGAGAAACGAAGTTTTATCTGAAGGGGGCTGACCAACAGTTTGTCCATAGGGAACCTGTTTAAACTTCTCTGCTTCAGTGGCTGAGTTTAAAAAGTTCCTACAACTGTAGGGAAATTGTATTATTTTTTTTTATTGTTTGTTCACCTTGTTATTGATTACGAATCCCATTTCCCCCTCTCTTCTATCCAATGTTTAACTTTCCAGAAAGGGCTGTTCTGCAACATGCTAAATTAGAGTGGGCAACACATTACCCATGGTGGGGAGGGTCAAGATTTCCATCATTGTGAAAACTATAGCCCTCTGCATGAAACAAAGCAAAAAATATATATAACAGTTGAATCCTTTGAAGGTTAGCAAATGCCACACACACCCTTTGCATTTTTTCCAAGTATGTGTCATGCCCCCGTCAGAGTCTGAATCCAAGGGGGAAGACGAACAGCTGACAGAGAGCGAGAGTGTGGCTCCGTTGGCTGTGGAGGAAACTGGGGAAGGGCAAAGTCAGGCTGGGCAGAGCAGGGGAGAGTTAGAACAAGGGAGAGGGGGTTCAGATGAAGACTAAGGGCCACCCCCTCCTCATCCTAGGGCACGCAGGGAAGAATGCAGAAGAGAGCAACTTGAGTTGCGTGGCTTACGAGGAAGGAAAGGGCCCTTCACAAGGCACACCTGGGGATGGAGTTTAAAGGAGAGACAGTTGGGAGGGGCGTTTGTCGGGAACAAACACTGAATTAATCTGGTGTTGAGAGTTGTGGCCTGCATTCCTGGCATTCCCTCCTGACTGTTTGAATTACTGCCGTGCTACTGTGTGCCTATCTTGTCTTGCTGGGATTATTCTTCCTGTCTGGGACTCATTATCTTGCCCTGCTGGAGTGATTGATTGCAGTCATTCTATTTACATCATTTGGACTATAGTATCTGCAGGTTTGTGGGAGAGCTTTTCTCCAGGCCGTAAAAGGGATGTTGGGGGCAGAGTTGGTGCCAATAAAGGGATTCCTACCAATTCTCTGGTTGTGTTGCCTTCGTGCCACGCCCCGGGTCATCACCGTATGGGAACCTTGGTGTTCTCTCTGCTTGGTTGTTTTCTTGCTAACGTTTGATCATCATACTAGGTGACATCAACAATGCTAGAAGGGTTTGCTCTCTGTTTATGTACGAGTTGCTTGCCCTGTCAATGTTGGGGGTGTTCTTGATGGTTTCTTGATTAGGCTATGGTTTACTCTTAGCTTGTTTGTCTGACTTGGTAATTCTTTGATTGGGGATATTGTTTACTTCTAGACCAGGGGTGTCAAACCTGATTTCATTGAGGGCCACATCAAGGGTTGTATTTGACTTCAGGAGGTCGGGGGTGGGCATGGCCAGCTCGATGTCACACATTTGGGGGCATCTGTGATGGCCAAGTGCTAAGGCAGGACTTCCCTCCCTCACTCTCATTATAATCTCCCTTCCTTCCTTCCTTCCTTCCTTCCTTCCTTCCTTCCTTCCTTCCTTCCTCCCTGCTTCCTTCTTTCCTTCCTCCCTCCCTCTTGTTATAATCTCCTTCCTTCCTTCCTTTTCTTCCTTTTCCTTCCTTTCTTCCTTCTTTTCTTCCTTCCTTCCTTCTTTTCTTCCTTCCTTCCTCCCTCCCTGCTTCCTTCCTTCCCTTCCTTCCTTCCTTCTTTCCTTCCTTCCTTCCTCCCTGCCTGCCTGCCTGCCTTTTCTTCTTTTTCCTTCCCTCTTCATTTTCCTTTCTTCTTCCTTCTTTTTTCCTTGCTCTCTTCCCATCTTCCCTCCTTTTTCTTTGTCTTTCACTTTCTCCTTTCCTGTCCCTTCTTGGATGCTCAAATGCAAAAGGCAAAACATTTCTCCCTTTGTTTGGTTTTTAGTTTGTTTTGCTAGCCCTCTGCCAGCAAAAAGTGAAGGACTGGCCCGCGGTGCTTCTGCACACGACCCGCCTGAGCTCCGTTTTCGCTGGCAGAGGCACCGCGGACCAGTCCGCTGTTTCCTGGGCACCCCCGCAGGACAGCTCTATGCAACCTGCCTTGAGTTTGACACGCCTGTTCTAGACTGTTGGTCTATTATTAATCTTGGCATATATCTCTGCTTATCTAGGTGTTGATTGCTGGTTTGGGTCTTTTTGTTTCTTTTTTGGCTTGTTGATTGTCTCTTTTGAATGGTGTGGAGATGTTGTTTATCTCTATGTGCCTGTTGTTGGCTCTTTTCCAAGCGAGGCACTCATTGATTCCATGCAGTGCCCTAAATGCCAAACTGTGACAACATACTGTGTATTTTTTAAATCATGCAAAGTAGATAGAATCTCACAAAACCTCATGTGAGTAATAACTCTTCCAGTTTTAGCTATCTTGTATAATTTGGGCCATTTTTAATGTTCCACTATTTATAGGAATGAGTGGGAGATAGCCAGGGGCACCACATATGTCACACCACTTGTGGGAGGTGCTTGGCTGACCCCTGTCGTCGAAAGTACTTGCTGTAAGGTGGACTAATTGTTGCAGTCTTGTTGCAGATGCATTTTAATATTGTTGCATTCAATCCTCTGAGTGTTTTCCTTCCTCCCAGCTCTTGTTGCAAAATTGTGAAAAGGAAAAGCAGTCTAAAAAAATATTTAAGAATCTGTACAGGGACGTGGTCTTTGCATGCATAGCTGATTTCTCTTTGCACTAATGTTCAACTCTTCAAAGTTCTTTGGAGAATCTAATTTCATGGAATCAATTTTGTTTGGTTTATGATGAACTGGAGTGGTTGTAATGTACTTGCAGATGTTAGGAACGTTGAATAAGTGAGTGCCAAAGAGCCCAGTCCTAATCAAAGGCATAACATAAATATCCAATTGTAGTTTAGATTGTGTTTTGATGGAATTTCATAGCATCCCATAATCTGCAAAGGATGACCCCCTAGGGCCCTGATGGCGAACCTATGGCATGCGTGCCTGAAGTGGCACATGGAGCCATGTTGCCTGGCATGCGTGGCAGTGCCCGTTCCTCTTCTGGGTTTCTGGCGCGCATGCGGGCACAACGATCAGCTGGCCTTTGTTCTTGCATCAGAGCTGGTCTTCTGTTTTCCAGCGTAAGCATGTGTGCTGGCCGGCTGATTGGCACAGGCGCATGCATGGCAGTAACCTGAAGACTTGCCAGCAGTAAAGAAGAAACCGTGATAAAGAAGAAGAAACCGGAAGTACATTTTCCAGAGCGCGCTTGCCAGCTGATTGGCGTGTGCGCATGCGCAGCAGTAACCTGAAAACTCATCGGCAGTAAAGAAGAAACTGTGGTAAAGAAGAAGAAACTGGGAGAAACCGCAAGTACATTCTCTGGCGCCCGCACGTCCCTGGGCAACTCCTATTCCCTTTCTCAGCCCAGACAAGCGTGCATAAGCGTGTGCACATGCTCCCTTTTTGGTACTCGGTGCCGAAAAGGTTCGCCATCACCGCCATAGGGGCTTATTAAAAAAATGCTCTAAACATGATGTTGGTCTGCTCTAATATCAAGGATGATATTCAGGGTCCCCTTTTCACATAGGTTGCTCCTAGGTTTAATTGTTTGCATCTTCAGCTAGTGGGGAATTGCCACCATGCAAAATTTGACTATACTGGAACAAACGCAGCTTTCTTGGTGTTCCTAATTTTGAATATTGGTCCCTAACTGGGTTTTTTGTTTGTTTGTTTGTTACATAGGCAATAAACTGCTCTCGTCTCCATATTACAGCATAGCATCATTATCCACTGGGCTCCAGAGTAACAAACAAACAAAGGAGGAGCTGGGAATCACTAACGGGGAAGAGTGATTAATAAACTAATTCAGAGTCATAATACAGGTTTTGCAAATGTGTCAGGGAGAGAGCAGTTAATTACTTTACAGGGATGATAATTTGTACGGCATTTTCTGTAATATTAAATTCACTTTATCAAACAGCTTAATAGCAGACCAGGTCCTAGCTACAGAGATAATAATAATAAAAAAAAAGAATAATCTTCTCCCTGACTCACTAAAAGACGAGCTAGATGCTACTTTAATTGCGTGAATTCGGCATTTTTATTATTATTATTATTATATAACCCTGAGCAGCTTCCCTAGGAAGACTGAGCAATCTCCAAACTGGAGCAGAGAGAGGGGCAGAAAAAAAAAAGGGATGGAAAGAATTAAAGAGGAGATACTGGAGAGAAACAATTCAAAGGGTGGGAAGATAATTCAACTTTCTTTCTAATTACTATTCCTTCGGAGTCTCAGCATTAAGTTAAGAACGTACTTCTAACAATTCTCACTTTGGAGGAGTGGGGGGGGGGGGGAGAGAGAGAAAAAGAGGGAAGCTAACACCTGTATTTCCTGCAGATAACAGCAGGTAACAAATGAATTCTCTTAAGCTTCAAATATGCTGACGCAATCAGTCGTAAAAAGATTTTCAATCCATTTCCCCCATAGGGTAGAAGTGACCACAATCTATATCTACCGAAAGGTGATCATATTTGTCACAGTTTGGAGGAGACCCACATACTAGGAAAAAGTATTTGCAGGGATGTTGCACAATAAATAGAATTAGTTATCAAAGGAATCTTTTTTTCAAAGAGGCGTAGGAAGTTAGAGCACTCACCCATCTCCTAGGAAAATGAGATATTTTAAGAAATATTAAAAAGGCAGAATATTTCCCCAAAAAGGGAGGCAGAAACTCAGACCCCCACCCCTTTATCAATGGGCCATTAAGGCCTGGGCCAGTCTATTCTACATAACAAAGATCTACCTCCTTCAGGCAGAGCCATAGTAGGAATTGCCCAAAGCCCTTTCATTACATCATCACCCAGCAAGAGTCAACCAAGCCTGGGACTCAGGACAGACTACAGAATTGCCCCTGCATGGCCCCATGGGAGTCTGACAACCAATCAGAACACAGGCTCAAATTCAAAGCCCAACAGAGGGTATATAACCTGGGCACTCTCAGCATCTCAGCCCTTTTTCTGCCCAGGATCTCAAGCCGTGTGAGCCTGTTCACCAATAAACCTTCTTTCCAAGCAACTTCCATGAATCCAGTGTCTTTTTTCCCCACATGGAACTGAACCCAGATGGACATTTCTTCCAACAGAGGTTAAAGGTTGTTTTCCAACAAGGGGAAAAAAACAAGGAATTTCAATGTTCGTTGAAGGAAGAATAAGAACCGGCTTCCTTTGTAAACCTGGAGTCTTAAATGTTCGATTCTCCAATCAATGCTGCCCACCTCCACCCACTCAGAGATGGGATTCAGCAGGTTCTGACCAGTTCTGGAGAACCGGTAGCGGAAATTTTGAGTAGTTTGGAGAACCGGCAAATACCACCTCTGACTGACCCTGCCCCCATCTATTCTCTGCCTCCCAAGTCCCAGCTGATCGGGAGGGAATGGGGATTTTGCAGTAACCTTCCCCTGGAGTGGGGAGGGAATGGGGATTTTGCAGTAACCTTCCCCTGGAGTGGGGAGGGAATGGGATTTTGTAGTATCCTTCCCCTGGAGTAGGGTGGGAATGGAGATTTTACAGTATCCTTCCCCTGCCACACCCTCCAAGCCACACCACGCCCATCAAGCCATGCCCACAGAACTGGTAGTAAAAAAAAAATAATCCCACCACTGCCCCCACTCACACTTGGCACAAAAAGGAAAGTCATTTGCATTAGTTCCAAGGACTTGAGTTGTGTGTGTGTTTGCAAGCGTGTAAGTGTATGCATAGGTGTATCTCTCACATTTTAGAAGTGCTGATGTAAGAGGACTAGACAGTTGTAGTGGGTTATTAAAAACTGCCAATGAGGCAGAAAATTCAAGCTCGAATGAGAAATGGAGAAGGGATCCAGGTTTGATTGCAGTTTTGCAGCAGGCAACCGTAACCGGGTTTTGTGATCATCCTCTCTTAGCAGAGAGTTGTGTCTTGTGGGCATTTTGCAATCTCATAGCATCTAGACCACTGCGGGAAACTAGACTGCATGATAACGGGGCTGGGAGATTCTGGGGCCAAATAAAAGAGAATATATATGGCTCAAGGTTGAATTGTTGGTTCTTGGAAATTCGCTGAGCTTGGCTGTTTTCTTGAGGATATTTCAGTACCAAGCTAGGTAACAAAATCAGGGAGACATAGAGTGGGGTTTGCTAGCTATTTATTAATAGCAGCTTGCCCTGCCAGTCTTGGTTGGGGTGCAGTTTTTCCTTGGTGGTGTGTTTATTTATGTAAAATATTTATATAGCTGCCCATTTTCTAACCAGTCTGAATTGGCCCCCAATCAAAAATTCCTGGATTGTGGTATTGTTCCTTCCTGATTGCTTATTTGGGGCTATTTTTTATTTGGTTGTTTATTTCGTGCTGATATTTATTTGGTGCTGTTTCCCACTTATAGTGTGTGTGCATTCAAGGCTGTTTATTTTCCTTTTGGGGGCTTTTGTTTATCATTTAAATGGTAAGTAAATAAGGTTTTTATCTGCACGCCTGCACTGAGTTGTCTGAATGTCAAGGAATTCCCGAGCACTTTGAGAATCTGGGAGTTATAGTCTCAATACAGATAGTCCTCAATTTACGTCCAGATTGAGCCCAAAATTTCTACGGCTAAGTGAGACAGTTATTAAGTGAGTTTTTCCATGGCTCAGTAATACAATGGAATACAATGTAACTCAGCAATAATGTAATACAATAATAGCTTTGTCCCAAAGGTGCTTTTTCAGGAGGCAACTGGACTTCCTTGTTTTTTCTTTTGAAGAGGTTCCACTTCTCATCTAAGAAGTTTCTTCAGCTCTGACAGGATAGTAGGGGAATGGAAGGATTTATATTCCTTGCAGACAACTGGTCATCGGCATCCTTTTAGAGGGTTATTGAAGCACTTGGAGGTTTATCTGTGTCCTCAGGGCCACTTGAGTAATGCTAAAGATTCCTGTAGTTTGCAATTTCCACCGTACCCTCTAGAAATCCATTCCTGATTCCCACACCATTCCAAGAGCGTTCATCCCAAATTGTATAGCTAAACGTCTGTAGAGGTTCTCAGTCATCCAGGTCACGATTGTCCCAAAGGTGACTCTGAGGACACAGATAAACCTCCAAGTGTTTCAAAGACCCTCTAAAAGGATGCAAATGGCCAGCTGTCTGCAAGGAATATAAGCCCTTCCATTCCTTCACTATCCTGTCAGAGCTGAAGAAGCTTCTTGGATGAGAGACAAAATGTCTTCAAAAGAAAAAAAACAAGAAAGTCCAGTTGCTTCCTGAAAAAGCACCTTTGGGACAACCATGACCTGGATGACTGAGAATCTCTACAGAATAATAGCTTTGGGTCAGGGGTGGGTTCTAAATTTTTTTACTAATGGTTCTGTGGGCGTGGCTTATTTTGTGGGTGTGGCTTGGAGGTCATGTGACTAGGTGGGCGTGGCTAGCTGGTCAGAGTCATTTCTGGAAGGTCCTCGCACTTATGACCAGTCCTCGCACTTACGACCCGACTCATTTGTTTGCTTTTAACCCTGATCAGTTGTAGGACGGCCCTTTGAAGCTTGGCCGAACCGGACCGAACCGCGAGGAACCCACCACTGCTTTGGGTTCAACAGTGTTGGTGTTCTGGGTTCATTTTTTCTGTTTGCATCTCCTTCTTGCCTCACAATTTTTGCTAGGCAGCCATAGTATTATTTGTTCCATTCTTAGTTCTTTGCAGACTTAATCAGTGTTTTTCACTTGCCCGGAGCTGGATGCTTAGCCAGCACTCTTGTGTCATCTGCTGAAGAGGATAATCATCATGTTCTGACCACAATGAACCATAGCAGAACCTCATGTAAGCAGTCAGGCAGGTCACCTTGTGAACAAGCGGAAAGTTGGACACGGACATTATACAGACAGACCTCGAGGTACGACCACCATTAAGCCCCAAATTTCTGTTGCTAAGCGAGACATCTGCTCAGTCAGTTTTGACCCATTTTCCGAGCTCTCTTGCCTCAGTTTTGAAGCGAATCACTGCAGTAGATAAATTAGTAATCTGGTTGTTAAGAGAATCTGGCTTCCCCATTTGCTTTGCTTGTCAGAAGGTCGCCAAAGGGGATCATGTGATCGTGAGACACAGTAACGGTCATAAGTATGAGTCAGTTGCCAAGCATCTGGATTTCGATCACATGGTCACGGGGATGCTGGAAAGTTCATAACTGTGAAAAACGATCATAAGTCACTTTTTCCAGTGCCGTTGTAACTTTGAAAGGTCACTAAACGAACGTAAGTCGAGGACTATCTCTACAGTGGAACAGGGGAGCCTGGCGTGCTATGGTTCCGGGACTCGCAAAGAATTGGACACCACTTAGCTACTGAACAAACCACCACAAGCCATTACAACCTGGCTTCTTTAATTGATTCCTGGTGATGAACGGGAATTAATTTAATTGATAATTGGTCATGGGTTCCATGCCATTGAGTCCAAGACATCTCCAAGCAGCCTGTTAAACATTTCCTCCGTCTTTTGATGAACCAGAACGATCCTCCGTGGTGTAGGAAGTTAGTACCCACCCCTTTCCTAGAAGAATGAAATATTTTAGGAAATATTAAAAAGGCAGAATATTATGTTTCCCTGTATGAGAAATGGAGAAGCATGTTTTAAAGACGAAGCAGCTCCCATCTTCCTGTCCCCACATTTTGTCAATGGGCCAGAGGCAGAAACTCAATCTTTGTCAATGGACCATCATCTGCAACACAATAGGACCCATCTAGCAACAGAAACTCACCACATGGCACCTGGGAAGATTACATCAGCCAGCAAGGCTAGCTAAGACCCCCACCCCCTGGGAGTCTGACAACCAATCAGGATACTCTTTCTGGGCCCCAAGAAGTTCAAAGCCAGAGAGAACATAAAACCCGGGGACTCAATGCCTCTCGACCCTTTTTCTGCTCAGGAATTCAAGCCATGTGATCCTGTCCACCATTAAACCATCTTTCCAAGCAGTCTCCATGTTTCCAGTGTCTTTTTCCCCACTTGGAGCTGAACCCAGAAGGATATTTCTTCTTACAGTGGGAAATCCAGTTACCATTCCACTGCGGACGGCATCCTTCGGGTGGTTGTTTTAAGCGAATCTATTTTTTAGAGAAACTTGTGATCAGGATTATTCTGACTGGTTGAGGAAGAGGCTTCATGTTCTAAGTCAGGGATGTCAAACTCAAGGCCCGTGGGCCAGATCCAGTCTACAGGATGCTTAGATTTGGCCCGTGGGGCCAGCCTAGAAAAAGCAAAGGATTGGCCCGTGGTGCCTCTGCCAGCAAAAATGAAGCTGGGTGTGTGTGTGTGGCCCCCCCCGCACCCCATTTTTGGCCGCAACAGCCACCTGCAGCCCTCGGCTAGCAAAACCAAAGCTTGGGCTCTGTTTTCACTGGCAGAGGGCTTCTGGAGGCTGTCGCAGCCAAAAATGGGGTGCGGGGGGACCGTGCGGCGGGCCCCAAGCTCTGATTTCATTGGCAAAGGGCTATCAAAACAAACTAAAAAGAAAACAAAAGGAGAAATGCTTCCCCTTTTGCGCTTGAGCATGCAAGAAGGGACAGGAAAGGAGAAAGGGAAAGAGGAAAGAAAGAAAAAAGACGGGAAGATGGGAAGAGAGCAAGGAAGGAAAAATAAGGAAAGAGGGGAAGGAAGAAGAAAGGAGAATGAAGAGGGAAGGAAAAGGAAGGGAGGAAAGGAAAGAAGGAAGGAAGGAAGGAGATTATGAGAGTGAGGGAGGGTCTCAGGGAAGCCCTGCCTTAGGACTTGGCCATCACAGGTGCCTCCGACATGAGTGACATCAAGCTGGCCACGTCCTTCTGGCCATACACATCCCGGCCCTCCCAAGGTCAAACACAACCCTGAAGCGGCCCTCAGTGAAATCGAGTTTGGCACCCCTGCTCTAAGTCAAAGTCATAACACACTTTTTGCAAAGAGTTGGGAAGGCAGCAATTTGATTTGCCTTTCCGGAATGGCCATCTATACTTTCCTGCCATTTCAAAAACCACATTATTAAAAAGAATTTAATAGCATGCAAACTCTAGCTGGGGAGCTTTAAAAATGAATACCTCTCAAACTTTTTGAGCCTGTAACTTCTCACTAAAAGCCAAACTGGTTGTTATGTTAATTGCATGAATTCAGCGAGCATTATGTTAATAGCAACTCTGGGAAAGCCTGAGCAACCCCTGACTAGGTGGGTGGGGATAAAAATAAAATAAAAGGGTTGCTTTTTTTTACTTCTCGTGGCCCTTTCTCCCTTCCTCCCACCCCCCCAAAATTAAAATGTCTTTCAAAACGCTCCTTGCATTTCAATAGAAACTTCCACCGGTATCGCTGGAGTTTTAAGTTTCATTTTCAAAGTAAGTATAGGTAGTTCTCCACTTACAAACATTCATTCAATGACCGTTCAAAGTTACAATGGCACTGAAAAAATGGACTTATGACCAGTACTCACACTTACAGTATGATTGTTGCAGCATCCCCCCCCCCAAGTCACGTGATCAAGGTTTGGGTGCTTGGCAACTGGCGTGTTGTTTACGATGGTTGAAACATCCCAGTGTAGGAAGTTAGCACCCACCCCTTTCCTAGAAGAATGAAATATTTTAGGAAATATTAAAAAGGCAGAATATTATGTTTCCCTGGATGAGAAATGGAGAAACATGTTTTAAAGACGAAGCAGGTCCCACCTTCCTGCCTCCCCACTCCCACCTTTGTCAATGGGCCAGAGGTAGAAGCCCAATCCCCCCCACACCTTTGTCAATGGACCATCATCTGCAACACAATAGGACCCATCTAAACAGAAACTCACCACATGGCATCTGGGAAGATTGCATCAGTCAGCAAGTCTAGCCCAGACCCCCATCCCCTGGGAGTCTGACAATCAATCAGGATACTCTTCTTGTGCCACAGGAAGTTCAGGGCTCAGAGAGGGCATAAAACCCGGGGACTCGCAGCATCTTGCCCCTTTTCTGTTCAGGAACTCAAGCCATGTGATCCTGTCCACCATTAAACCATCTTTCCAAGCAGTCTCCATGTTTCCAGTGTCTTTTTCCCCATTTGAAGCTGAACCCAAAAGGATATTTCTTCCAACACCAGAAAGTCAATGAGGGAGCCAGATCACCTAACGACTGCTTGATTCACTTAACCACTGAAGTGACACGCTTGTCATAACCATGGCCAAAGGCCGTCAAATGGGGCATGACTCACTTAACAACTGTCTTGCTTAGAGATGACAATTTTGGGATCAGTTATAATCGTAGGTCAAGGACTACCTGAAACACCTTCCAAAAATACCTTTTGTTGGGAGACAGAAGAAAAGAAAGGAAAGGTGGTTTTCCTGCTTCTCTCTTGTTCTGATGGTAATTCAGGCTTCTCAAGTCATCCAGGTCAGTGGTGGGTTTCAAAATTTTTTACTACAGTGGGTGTGGTTGGTGGGCGTGGCTTGGTGGGCGTAGCAGGGGAAGGATACTGTAAAATCTCCATTCCCACCCCACTCCAGGGGAAGGTTACTGCAAAATCCCCATTTCCTCCCGATCAGCTTGGGTCTTGGGAGGCAGAGAATAGATGGGGCCAGGGCCAGTCAGCATTTTTACTACCAATTCTCCGAACTACTCAAAATTTCTGCTACCGGTTCTCCAGAACTGGTTACCTCTGATGTGAAACCCACCTCTGATCCAGGTTATGGTTGTCCCAAAGGTGCTTTTTCTGGAGGCAACTGGACTTCCAAGAAGTCCCTTGGCTTTGGGACAACCATGCAAACGACCAGCTGTCTGCAAGGCATATAAATCCTTCCATTCCCCACTATCCTGTCAGAGCTGAAGAAGCTTCTTGGATGAGAAGAGAAACGTCTTCAGAAGAAAAAAAAAACAAGAAAGTCCAGTTGCCTCCTGAAAAAAGCACGTTTCGGCTTCCCTGCTTTGATTTTTCTTTTGGTAATGGAAATAATGTCGATGAACTGTCTTGAGTGCAACTAAAAACAGATCTTGTGTGTCCCTGACTCCACTGGTGAAATCCAATTTTTTTTACTACCGGTTCTGTGGGCATGGCTTGGTGGGCGTGGCAGGAGAAGAATACTGCAAAATCTCCATTCCCACCCCACTCCAGGGGAAGGATACTGCAAAATCCCCATTCCCTCCCCACTCCTGGGGGAAGGATATTGCAAAATCCCCATTCCCACCCCACTCTGGGGCCAGCCAGAGGTGGTATTTGCCGGTTCTCCGAACTACTCAACATTTCCGCTACCGGTTCTCCAAAACCTGTCAGAACCTGCTGGATTTCACCCCTGCCTGACTCCCACAGTTGTGCTGTGCCAGTGGCAAGGAGAATTGCACCTTGCTGTGATGTGAATCCCGTAGATATATATTACCGGTTTTCATGTTCTTAATCAGGTAATTAGAAAAACTTTTGGCAGATGATTACCTTGCAGAATCTGACATTGGCAATTTAGCGTGATGGGAAAGTGCCAGCTCTCCAATTCTGGGCCAAATGAAAGGTGTTTAGCCAAGGTTCAAATGCAGTAACTGACCCCGAGCAAGCTCCTTGCTGTCTACTTAAGAGGCAGAGCAAGAAATAGGCTCAGAAGAGCAAAGCACTTTGATTCTTTCCTAATTCCTTTTCATTTTGTGGGGGGAAACAGGAGGGAGGTGTGGTGGATACGTTCGCTGCCTTGAGTTATTGGTAGAGAATCAGTTTGGACTAGTGGTTAAGGAATCAGTCTAGAGCAGTGGTGAAATTCAAATTTTTTTACTACCGATTCTGTGGGCGTGGCTTGGTGGGTGTGGCAGGGGAAAGATACTGCAAAATCTCCATTCCCTCCCCAATTCAAGGGAAGGACACTGCAAAATCCCCATTCCCTCCCCACTCCTGGGGGAAGGATATTGCAAAAACTCAATTCCCACCCTACTCTGGGGCCAGCCAAAGGTGGCGTTTGCCGGTTCTCCAAACTACTCAAAATTTCCGCTACCGGTTCTCCGAAGTACTCAAAATTTCTGCAGAGATTCACTTAACAACCGTGGCAAGAAAGGTCGTAAAATGGGGCAAGCCTCACTTAACCAATGTCTCGCTTAGCAAAAGAAATGTTGGGCTCAATGGTGGTCGTAAGTTGAGGACTATCTGTATTTATAAAAATAATAAAAGTGAGATGCAAAGAAATAAACAATGGGAAAACAAATAGTTGTGTTTCAAAGAGAAATCTGTTTGCTTCCTTCACACAAAATGGGATTTTCTTTCTCACGGAGGTCACCGTCCCTGCTTTTCTGCTTTCAATGGAAGAAACACTTTTGGGGAAATGCATAAAGTTTGGTGTGAACAAAGCAAGGAGAGAAAACCACATTGTTCCTTTCTCTTCCATCTGAATCCCCTTCCCTTTGTTATAGCTTCAGATTTTATGGCGTACAAGTAGTCTGGACCATTTGTTTAGTAACCATTCAAAGTTACAACATTGGAAAAAAAGTGACTTATGACTGTTTTTCACACAACCGTTGCAGCATCTCTATGGTCAGGTGATCAAAATTAGGAGCCTGGATAGCTCAGCAGACTAATGCATTGTAATTTAACTCCAGCTGTCTGCAATTAGTAAATTCGAATCTCCCCAGGCTCAAGGTTGACGCAGCCTTCCATCCTTTCAAAGGTAGGTGAAATGAGGACCCAGTTTGTGGGGGCAATAAGCTGACTTTGTAAAAATATACAAAAGGATGAAGGCTATTGCTTAACGCACTGTAAACCGCCCTGAGTCTCCGGAGAAGGGCGGCATATAAATTAAAGCAATATATATATATATCAGATGCTTGGCACCCGGCTCGTATTTATGACGGTTGCAGGGTCCCAGAAGCCAGACTCAACTAACAGCTGGGTTATTACTTTTAACAACTGCAGTAATTCACTCAACAACTGTGGCAAGAAAGGTTGGGGGGAAAAGGGGCAAAACTCACTTTATAACTGTCTCGCTTAGCAACTTTGTAAATTTGGGGCTCAATCGTGGTTGTAAGTCAAGGACTACCTGGATTCAAGTCTGTCTTGGTAGCACTGCCTGAATAGCAGTATGTTGGGGACAAGGCACCCGCAGCTAACCTGGATCATGAAAAGACAGCACACACACGCAAACAAACACAAACACACACACACAGGCTATTGTGGCACAAATCCTGTCCTCGGGTTCTTGGCATTCCAACTTCTGATGCAATATCAAATTACAATAGTGGCCAAAATTGTGGAAACCTTTTCGGAAAAGTGTATTTTTGAGGTTTGATGGCTAATAACACACCGGTGTTTTTTGGAGTTTCAAGATAATCCTATTCCATTGCTGAAATGGCCTGGGAATAGCCCAGACCTTAACCCAATTGAAAATCTATGGAGCCGACTAAAGAAACTTTAGTCAGAAGCAACCCAGCAATAAAACCCAATTAATAGAAGCAACCATTCAATCTTGGTTTCACATTAGAACAGCTGCAGAACTAAAAGACTTGGTTCACTTCATGGAAAGATGTTGTAAGGCCGTCATTCATGCTAAAGGTTACCCAACTAAATATTAACTGACATGGTGATCATTTTTTTAGATCTCATTTTTTTCTATGGTGATCATTTTTGTATATCTCATTTTTTCTACGTGTTTCACTTTTCTTCTTTGTACTGTAACTGCTATTCTAATGGCAAATCCTTCATAAAAGTTATTGCATTACATTCTTGATTAAATTATCTTTCCATTGATATATCATTTTATGGTACTACTCAAAAAAAAATAAAAGTGGTGTTATTAGCTAGTTTTAGAAAATACACTTTTCCCAAAAGGTTTCCACAATTTTGGCCACTACTGTATACAAGTTGAAGTGTTTTCATGATGAGGCAACATTTTGTAACTCCACACTCTTCCAGATGCCCATGAAGACAGTTTCATAGAAATAAATACAGTGCATAGTAATGCGATTTCAGTAGGATGTGTTTGTCTTGTTTACTTGTTTGCCAGGAAACTCTCATACTATCAAGGCTAAAAAATCTTGGACCAAGGTATGATTTCATGGGTGTGAGATAGGAATATAGCAGGTTTAACAAGCATAATGTAATTTTACATAACACAATCTGCCATGGTAACATCTTAAGCAAGCCAATGAGTGGGTACCTGCGTTATATTATAAAGTTATAACTCTCCAGCTTCCAATCTCTGCTTACTCATCTCCCGACTTTCATCAAGCATAGCTTACACTCTGTTGAAAAGTCATTTTAAGCAGCATTAGTAGACACAATTACATACATCTTTCTTCTGTCTTGACAGGAAACAAAGTATTGGTTGTAGAATCCATGTTAGCTAATTATATCTGACAATCTCTAAAATTTTTGGAGAGAATGGTGCTTTTTTTCCCCCCCAAGAGGCAACTGGACTTTCTGTTTTTTCTTTGAAGACATTTCACTTCTCATGAAAGAAGCTTCTTCAGCTCTGACAGGATGGTGGGGAATGGAAGGATTTATTACTCCTTGCAGACAGCTGGTCATTTGCTTTGACACCTTTTAGTGGGTCATTAAGGTCACCTGGAGGTTTATTTGTGTCCTCAGGGTCACCTGAGTGGTGCAAATTGGTATGGAGCCTTCTTGGAACTGTTGAAAGGACTAGGTTGTGGATTGGAGATAGATGATGTCGTATCCCTCCCCCTTCTGTTGAGAGAGGGCTGTTCAATTCTGACATAGATGGCCTCTTTGATCCCTCTTTCAAACCAGCGATCCTCTCTGTCCAAAATATGGATGTCGTTGTCTTCAAAAGAGTGGCCTGTGTCTTTTAAATGCAGATGGACTGCAGAATCTTCGCCTGATGGGTTTGTTCTCCTATGTTGTGCCATGCATTTATGAAGTGGCTGTTTTGTTTCCCCATTGTACTTATCTGCACATGGCTCACTGCATCGTACTGCTTATATCACGTTGCTCAGTTTCTGTCTGGGTATTGTCTTTGGGATGGACGAGCTTCTGCCTTAGTGTATTCTTGGGTTTGAAGTTGCCTCTTAAAAAGGTATGGGGGGGGGGGAAAGCACCTTTGGGACAACCAGGACCTGGATGATTGAGAATCTCCATAGACTTTTGGAGTAAATATTTGTAGAATTCTCTCCTAAAAAGAATTAAAGGGCCCATCCTGTCTTAAACTCTCTCGCTATATTTATTTATCAGGACTAAGCATGAGCTTCCAGTTAGACTTCTGAAGATTGGCCTTACTAGGAAATCAAAGCCAACCAATCTTCTTAGTGCTAGTTCTTAAGAACGTGAAAAGAAAATTGAGGGCTGTGAAGGAAAACAGTAGCAGTGTTTGCTGCTCAGGAGAGAGAGAAAGGTAGAGCAGAGTCTTTAAGAAAATCATATCCAGTTTCCGACAGATCTTGTAGACCTGAAATGAGCAAAGTGATAATTACAGATGAATGTTATCAAGGAATTCACAAGAAGCCACTTAATCATCAGAATATATTTTTAAAACTCTGGGGAGAAAAGTAGAGAACATCTTGATTAGAGAACATCTCAAATTGTGCTTGGATTCAGGGGTGGGCTTCAAAAATTTTAGCAAGGGATTCTCTGCCCGGTTGCTGGGTGGGCGTGGCCTAGTCAGCTTCCTGCACCATGGCGGGGTGGGGTGGGGTGGTGGTGGGCATTTTTGCCCTCCCTGGGCTCCGGAGGTTTTCCTCGAGCCTCCGGGAGGGTGAAAATGCCCCCCCCAGGCTCTGGAGGCCTATTTTTCGCCCTTCTTGAGTCTCTGCGGAGATTCCTGGGAGGGGAGAGGCCAGGAGGTTCTCTGAACTGCTCAGAATCTTAGCTAGAGGTTCTCCTGAACTTCTGTGAACCCCGTGCTTGGATTTCTGAAGGAGCTCTTGAGAGCTGGAATCGCTCATGTCCTGTTGGATAGCAATACGTATTTGGAAGGCTTTTTTTAAAACTGAATTTGCTCTGTTTTATATGAAGGTAGGTTAACTTTCCCTTTCTTTCTTTTGTTTGTTTCTTTGCTTACTATTGCAGACACGAGGGCCTGGAGAAGTTGGAAGTGGATCCTACCAAATATTCCTTCCCTGATGTGACAAATATTGTCCATAAAAAGGATCGGGTGGGGCAAGGACCTTTAAGGCTTCAGCAGCCCAAAGTTGTGGACGCCGAGAACTTGAGCTTTGAAGATAACCCAGAAGTTCCACCTTTAATTTAAAGAACTAATGAGGAGATAGCTTCTTTTGTGGTTAGAAGAACATCATTAAGGTGCATAACTTTTATCTAATATTCTTGTGTATATATATACACACACACATACCTATTTACTATTCTTCTCTCTAGTGGAAATTGAAATTCTTGCCAAAATTTGTGTCCAGCTCTGTTAAAAGCTATGTCAGGTCAGGATTAGTTGCATTCTGTTTTACAGGGTTCTTTCTTCCAGCCCAGCTTGAGTATGAATTGTTGTTGGGACGAGGGCATCTAGTTCCTGGCTTCAACAGGGCAAACAACCTGTGATTAAAGCCCTGCTCCTTTTACGTGCAGGTGTAAAAGTGCAAGTGTGTACGATACACATTAAAAAGGAGTGGGAGCTTTGATTATTGATCATTTGTACCCTCCACTATGAAACAATCATTTCCATGAACGGTTTGGAGACGTGAGGTGTGAAGAATTCTTTTGCTTGCTGGATGCTCTGGAAGCTCAGGGTGAGGTTAAGAATCATATCATTCATTGCTCTTTGTAGTCAAAAAGGCATCATAATAAACAGCAATGAGCATTCCTGAAGATTTCCTAGAACAAAATGGTGGAGAAACCTACAGAAACGCAGCCAAAGGAAGGAAATGCAAATACATTTGGCAGGTGAGTGCCATGCTTTTCTTCCTTGTTGGTTCAAACCTTTCTGTTTCCTCACTCCTCCCATTTTTCCTCGTCTCAATTTTAAACTGTCTATATACGCAGCTTCCTTTCTTTTTTAATTTTAGGCATGCCAACTATAGTAAGAGATGCCCTGCTCCTTTCTGCCAGGGACGCTCGTTAATTTATCCCCCAACGACATGCATAATTTCTCCCTTCTTTTTAGTCCTACCATCCTATCCAAGTTAACTCTTAATAGCTCAGTAAGATAAGCCCTCGTGAGTTATACTATCAGCATTTCCCACCCTCCTTCCAATACAGTCTTTCCTGATTTATCTTTCTCGCTTGAAACATTGCGTCTCATTTTCGCTAAAATTGCATGCCTGCAATCATCTTTAAAACGCCAGGTATAGTTCATGTTATCAGATGTTCCTCTGAGTTACAGAGAAGGGTTATAATCTGGTATTTGTAGGTATGCACAGAGAAGGAAGCGTTGGCATAGAACTGCATACAATTATATAGGCCAGGAGTGTCAAACTCATGGCCCACAGGCCAGATGTGTCATGTGCTGGCCATGCTCACCCCCTCCCCACCGGTTTAGTGAAGGGGAAAAAGTCATGATGCGTCACATGATGACGATGTGACGACGCGAGTTTGACACCCCTGATATAGGCCTTCCAGCTTGAAATTTGAAAATGGTTTGTTTGAGAGACAGATGTTACTACTTCAGTAAAAAAGCAGGAAACCAAAACACAAATACTTGGTGTAAAGTATTCACATACCAAGCAGGTGACTGCAGCATAGGAAAACATTTTTTTTTTTCTGTAATAGAGGTGGAAAAATCTATGTACCCGGTATAGCAGAGCCAGGAATAAAGATGATTTTGAGATATTGCAGCGTCGTTGTTCTTTTGACATTCGCACGTCTGTGGGGATTTGGGAAGAGGGTTTCCAAGAGGCAGGACTTGCCCTTTTATCGCTTTCACACAAGGGCGATTGCACCATTTCTGAATTGTCTTCGGGCCCATCCTATCATCAGCGTTCAGCAGCTGAGTCTGTCGGTTTTTCTGCTCAGCTGCTGTTCAAACATAAAATTGTGAATCCAGTTTCCAACGGAGGGGCTGGAGCTGTGCGGAGCTTAGATAACAAGCCATTATCTAAGGTTGGAAATGTTGGCTTATCTTTCTACCTGGCTGCTGATTCTGCCTCTGTGCGCACACACATACACATACGTTAAATCATCATAGTATTGTAGCATTATTATTATTATGGTTCATCCCATAGTCAGCCAGATGTTCAGACTGGATTTGGCATTTTTGTCTGCCTGTCAGGTCCTTCCCAAAGACCTGGGATAGGCAGATGTGGATGTTTGATGGGGTTATAGATATTACCGCAGGATGGAAGCTGTTCCAAGTAAAGCCGCCTTTTGCGATCGACTTTGAATTTGTCAGTGCCGATGGTGTTCAAGTGGTGCTCCAGTTGTTTTGGGAATGCACCTGGGGTGCCTGTTACTATTGCGACTACCTTTGTTTGCCTTTGCCACAGTCGTTCTATTTCTATTTGCAGGTCTTTGTATTTAGTTATCGTCTCCAATTCTTTCTCTTCACTTCGGCTCTTTCCAGGTACTGCCACATCCACTATCCAGACTTTTTTTGCCTTTCTTGTTGACAGTTAAGTCTGGAGTGATGTTGTTATTGTTGTTGTTGTTATTTAATCTTCAATTTGACTCACAGTCTAGGACTGGTAAAACCTTAACATTTCAGGTCCTAACAAAGGACCTAAGAGCTGTTAAGGTAATATCTGAATATATATGTATGTATTTATGTATATATGTATGTATGTATGTATGTACCCACAGACACACACATACAGACATATATATATCAAATTTATTTTTTGCTGATAAAGAAATAAAGGGAGACTAGGATAGATCTATTTCAAGCTTTTTAGCTTTCATCAGCTAGCAATACCCTTACTCGGATTCGAACTTGGGCTTCCTGCATGTTAGGCAGTTGAATTAACCTTCTGAGCCACAAGTTATCCTCCCTTCATCCGAGTAAGGGTATGGCTAGCTGATGAGAGCTAAATAGCTTGAAATAGATCTATACTAGTCTCCCTTTATTTCTTTATCAGCAAAACATAAATTTGGTATAAAATGGTTTGTCATGAATGCGACTGCTTGAGGGCTCCTGGATTGGAGCTGAAAGGTGAAAGGGAGCAGAATGCCCCCTCCCACATGTTGGGGTAGACCAGGTGTCTCGATAGAAAAACACTTTACATATATATATATATATATATATATATATATATATATATATATATATATATATGTTTTCTATCGAAGCAACCTGTATGTCTATATATATATATATATGTTTTCTATCGAAGCAACCTGTCTACCCAAATATGGGAAGCTTCCTTTCGCTTTCATGACAAACTATTTTGTGTTAAATTTATATTTACTGACAAAGAAATAAAGGGAGACTAGAATAGATCTATTTCAAGCTATTTAGCTCTCATCAGCTAGCCATACCCTTCTTCGAACCTGGGCTTGCTTGCATATTAGGCAGATGTATTAACCTCTAATATAAATTAATATAAATTTAATATAAATATATACACATACAGACATACTTGTCCCAGCTTCTGCCAACCTAGAAGTTCGAAAGCATGTAAAAAATGCAAGTAGAAAACTAGGGACCACCTTTGGTGGGAAGGCAACAGCTTTCCGTGCGCCTTTGGCATTTAGTTATGCCAGCCACATGACCATGGAGACGTCTTCGGACAGCGCTGGCTCTTCGGCTTTGAAACAGAGATGAGCACCGCCCCCTAGAGTCGGGAACAACTAGCACATATGTGCATGGGGCCTTGCTGATGTGACCTCTCCGTATTTTGCAGTCCCCTTCAGTTTTCAACATTTCGGTGCTTTAAATAACACACACAACAGCTGGGGATGGGAGTATGGCACTGTTTGAATGCTGGTGTTCTTGTTTGTTTCGTTTTGAACTCTGGGATTCTTTCCAACTCCTTAACAACAGCTTTGCTGTAGGTCCTAGGACCAAGGGAGAGGCCTCTCAACATGGAGCAATTACCAATATTCTGAGCAGCTGTTTTTCCCAGAGGGGAGGGAATCTTTTTCTCTGCAGCCTGGGCTGAATGGACTCATTTTTAAAACTTTTTTTTTTTTTGCCAACATCTCCCTCCACATCAAATTTGGCCCCATTCCTTCATTTTTCAGAGGTTTGCCCTAATGATGAATAGAACTCCGAGGCTCTCTAGATAATTTCTTTTCAAGGGTTGGGAAGAATAAAAGGAGTCCAGAACAATAAATGATTCCTCACAGAGTACAAATGATCCACTGGGCCAAACTCAAAATAGGCTAGGTCCTGAGATCTATAAATTATCTTTGAAGGATGAAAAAAAATGGAAACCATGTTCGTGGGAGAGAGATATATATACATAGCAAAAAATGCTTCCAATTGTGGCTGTTCTCTACTAAAATTTTAGGTTAGACAACGCAAAGATACCCTTCTCTGGTAGCCAGACAAACATTGGCAAGCATCTCAGTTTCCCAAGAGGAAACTAGTAATTTAATCAACGCAGAATTCACAAACATAGTTAACAGCCTCCCTGGGATCTGTGGTTTCCAGTCCTTGCTGCCTTTTAAGATTGGTATTGCTGCCTTCCCTGAAAGTAAACTCAGTGGGGAATTGCGCGTGTGTGTGCGCACACCCATAATTCAGTGTGCCCCGTCCTCCCACACATGCATGCGTGACCCCCCACTCTTGGCACGTGATGACACGGTGGGCCCGGTAGGCCCATTTTTTGCCCTCCCCAGGCTCCAGAGGCTTTCTAGGAGCCTGGAGAGGGCGAAAATGGCCTTCCCCATCCCCTTGGAGGCCCTCTGGAGGCCGGAAACAGCCCGTTTCCCGACTTCCGGTGGGCCCAGAAGGCCTGAAAAATCAGCTGACCTGCATGTCACATGCGCTCGCGTGGCCATAGATATGGCTCCATGTGCCACCTGTGGCACCCGTGCCATAGGTTCGCCATCACGGGTCTAGAGAAACCAAGGACTACGGGACACATGATATTTGAGGGGCTGCCACAAAGAAGAGGAGGGGGTCAACCTTTTCTCCAAACACCAGAAGGCAGGACAAGAAGCAACAACGGATGGAAACTAATCGAGGAGAGAAGCAATCTAGAACTGAGGAGAAATTTTCTGACAGTGAGAACAATTAACCAGTGGAACGGCTTGCCTTCAGAAATTGTGGATGCTCCATCACTGGAGGCTTTTAAAAAAAGACTGGACATCCATTTGTCTGAAATGGTATTGGGTTCCTGCTTGAGCGAGGGGTTGGATTAGAAGGCCTCCAAGGTGCCTTCCAACTCTGTAATTCTACGTTCTATAACAGTGTTTCTCAACCTTGGAAGCTTGAAGATGGGTGGACTTCAACTCCCAGAATCCCCCAGCCAGCAGCGCTGGCTGGGGGATTCTGGGAGTTGAAGTCCACCCATCTTCAAGCTACCAAGGTTGAGAAACACTGTTCTATAAGATATAAGACGTTAAATGGGACACCACTTCAACTCTGTCACTGCCCTTAAAAAAGCAGATCTCATAGCAACATATATGATAACCTCCTTTGAAATTCTGTACCTTTATAGAGAAATGTCCCCTCCCCCTCATTAAATAAAGGGTCTTATAAATTTGCATCACCTCAAAACGGGGCATATTTTTCAGCCTGATGTGTTTTCTGTGAATAAAGGTCAACGAGGAATGATTTATAGTGTTTTCTTGGTGGCGTCCTCTACAAGGAGTTCTTCAATGGATCTATATTCTCCCAACACTGGATTTATTACCGCCAGTCTGTGAGGTGACTCAGACCTTCTCCGTTTGCCCTTGAAGGAGGGGTAGTTGGGAAAGTTGGCAGGTCGTTTTGAAAAGGGCACTTAACTCCAGGAAACCTAAATGTGATTTTCTTTTTAATGTTTAAAGGATATTGCAATCCTTGGATGACTTCATTGTCTAAAAATAGCCATCGAGTGGCAGGATTTGATTAACAAAACTAAGGACAAATTAGCTGACAAATTGGTTTGAGGGAGAGGGGTGGGCATTGCTAAGCCTTATCTTGGATTGGGTTTTTAACCTAATGAGAAAATCGCAGACAGTGCATTAAAAATGGAGAAATAGCAGCATAAAACCGAAAAGCACAATAAGAAACCCACAAACATCAATAATTAAAGACAGCCCAATTAAAGGCCAACCAAGAAAAAATAAGGAATGATTTAAAAGCAGCAAGGAATATAAACCAAAAACTAAAATGGCCAGCCAAGCTCACACATCGGTGACTCTGTGGTTTATAGCAGTTAAAAATCTACCAATCATGAACCCATTAAAAAAAAATCCTCCCTCCCATTGCAGTAACAACGCAATCAAATCAACAACTTGATTGGCTCCATCTCTATTTGGTGTCCCTGAGTTTTTAAGGCCTTTCAGAAAAGCAACAGTGTGTGTGTGTGCGTGTGTGTGTCAACCGTACCTTGGAGATGATGTTCCATAGAGAAGGGGCCACCCCCAAGAAGGCCCTTTTTCGTGGTCCCACCAGATGTACATCCCTAATCGATGGGACGTGTAACATACCCTGCCTTCCTGTCCTGGTGGGCTAGGTGGAGTGACGTTTCTTCAAATAAGCTGGCCCTAAGTCATGTAAGGCTTTAATAGTGATTAAAAAAAGGAGTCCCTGCAAATGTTACTTCACTAGACATAACCAATTGCAGGGGGTGGCACTCATCTCCGTTTCAAGGTCCCTTCAGCAAGGGTTGTTCAAAAACAACATATGACCAGCATGATGTCCCGGAGTGTTGTTTCCTCCCCATTGAAGTGGTACCTATTTATCTACTCACATTGACATGCTTTCAAATTGCTAGGTGGGCAGGAGCTGGAGCAAGAAACAGAAGCTCACTCCATCCCACAACGCTTGGGTCTCAAACCCAGGCTGTCAGCTTTCCAGCCAACAAGCCCAGCATTGTTACCACTGAGCCATCGTGCTTCCCTTAATGGTAATAACCAACAACTTTATTGAATTGATGCACAATTCAAAGCATCTAAGTGGTCTATATAGATTTATTGCAGATGGCACTTAGACTTATATACCGCTTCACAGTGCTTTACAGCCCTAAGCGGTTTACAGGGTCAGCACATTGCCTCCAACAATCTGGGTCCTCATTTTATCGACCTTGGAAAGATGGAAGGCTGAGTCAACTTTGAGTCGGTCAGAATCGAACTTCTGGCTCTGGGTAGAGTCAGCCCTCAATATTGCGTTCTAACTACTGTGCCACCATGGCTCAGATGACTCAGGGACTGGAGTAGGGAAACGAGATATTCTACAGATTAAATGTGTGTAGAGATTTCAAGAACCAGCAAATTATTTCATCAATGTTATAACTAGTTTTGTCTTGGAGGTTCAATTCAAGAGGTTGCATATGAGCTTCCTAGCACTCAAGATAGGGGAAGAAGGGGGACATGTTTTCTCAGATACTGTCAGATTAATGCAGCACAGGGGTGAAATCCAACAGGTTCTAACAAGTTCTAGAGAACCGGTAGCGGAAATTTTGAGCAGTTCGGAGAACCGGCAAATACCACTGGCTGGCTCCAGAGTGGGGTGGGAATGGAGATTTTGCAGAATCCTTCCCCTGGAGTGGGGAGGGAATGGAGATTTTGCAGTATCCTTCCCCTGCCACGTCCACCGAGCCACACCTTGCCCACCAAGCCACGCCCACAGAACCGGTAGTAAAAAAATTTGGATTTCACCACTGATGCAGTACCTCCGATTTGCCAATGAATCCTTTTGTCAATTTAGAACAGAGGTCTTCAAACATGGCAGCTTTAAGACTTGTGGACTTCAACTCCCAGAATACTGTAGCTGGCTGGAGAATTCTGGGAGTTGAAGTCCACAAGTCTTAAAGCTGCCAAGTTTGAAGACCTCTGACTTAGAAGGAACAATTCAACACCACCACCCCTTTCAGGATACTTCGAAATTCCTATAGACAGGGCTAGCTTAGCTCCCTCGGAGGAAAGTGTGGTACTAGCAGAATGAAGGCCCTTTGTGGAAGCATCTGAGAATCATTTCATAACTCTGAGCGATGTTGAAATCAGTCTTGTAATTAGCACTATTTTTCCCCCCAAAAGTACTTCAAAAAAATACATCTTCTGCAAAAAATGATGCTTCAGTGAAAGAGTATTATATTGTTGCAAAATCTTAAGGCTAATTTGAAGGAGAACTCCATTCCAATCCTCACCCTTTTAGCCATGTGTGATTTTCCTAATTAAACACTTCCAAACTGCATTTAGAATGCATTCTTTTTAAAAAGAAACAAAGATATTAGCCCCCCCAAAAGTGGTTAGGATTTTAATAACATTATAGTACAATGGGCTAGTTTAATTTGAAACAAAAAATGTGGAGGATACATTTTATTTTGATTGGGGTTTTTTCTTCCTTGTAATAATTCTAAGTTATATTTCCAGTTCAAAGCAAATATTGGCAGTGCAATCTTATATATATATTGAAGAAAATTTCACAGAGATCACTTTTTTTTTTAGTATGGCTATTGTACAGATTGGATTAGGCTACCCTCAGACACCAAGTATGTGAAAATCCAACAGAAGTAAAACCATGAAAGAAGAACGGTACCTTATTATTGTGTCATTGTTCTTATTTTGTTGGTTTTTTAAAAAACAAATTGTGTTTGCCACCAAGAGTTGAAATTGCAGGATGGGATGGATAGAGATAGATAGATAGATAGATAGATAGATAGATAGATAGATAGATAGATAGATAGGTAGGTAGGTAGGTAGGTAGGTAGGTAGGTAGGTAGGTAGGTAGGTAGATAGATAGATAGATAGATAGATAGATAGATAGATAGATAGATAGATAGATAGATAGATAGATGATGGATGGATGTTTGGATGGATGGATGGGTGGGTGGACAATAGAGATAGACAGACAGACAGACAGACAATATAGTCAGATGGATCAATAGTTAGACAGACAGACGATAGAATCAGATAGATCAATAGACAGACATATAGATAGATACAGGTGATAGACAAATACAGACTGGATTGAGATGATAGGTAGGTAGGTAGGTAGGTAGGTAGGTAGATAGATAGATAGATAGATAGATAGATAGATAGATAGATAGATAGATAGATAGAATGCAGGGATCATTAAGCAAATCTCTTGTTTGTTATGGCACAGTTCTGCCGAAAATCGGAAGTAACTTCAGGTTTGGGGCAAAAATGTCCTTAAAAACGGTCATGTGACCAGGAGACCCTGCAAACAGTGGTAAATGCAGCCATGTTGTCAAAAGCCTGAAATACGGAATATTGAAACTTCAGAATTGGGTCATAACTTTTTATCCAGATAAGTTACAAATTCAAATGGTTGCTAAGCGACCAATCATCAGTTAAAAACTACCTGTAACCAGCTACATGGAAAGGGAAAGACAATTACCTACATTACATAAATCTTTTGCAACTAGGTATGTTTTACTTTAGCACCCGATTTAGTTCTAGGTTTGCTAAGGCCGGAGTGGTTTCGATCCTCTTGCTAATCACCTATTGATGCAGGTAACTATCCTTTTTCCCAAAAAGACAGACGGGCAGGTGTCCTGCACAGGCAACGTTTTGCGAATTCTCTTTCGCAGGTTTTGCAAAGTTCGTTGCAGGAACCTGAACTGTGGCTGTTTATTTTGGCCCTTGTTTAGAGGGGAACCAAAGCCAAGGGAACGGATCCAGTCTTTCCTTAATTTGGTCCACGTTAATTGAAAAGAGAACACCTCTTGCTATCATGGTATACCAGATCTCAGCAATTAGAGAAGGCCAACCGATTCCCCCTGGTTCTTCTAAAGTGGGCAGCCTTGTAACTTTTCCATCTGGCTAAGCTTGAATGTAGAATTAGGTGCTGATGAAAGCAGTCCCTTGTGCTGTTCTCACATGCTAATTGAATCGTTCTGCCTGTTCACAAGTGTCATCACTTTGGAGTATTCTGGTTAATAGCCTTCCACTCCATTCTCAGTTGTTATTTCCAACCCTTAAACTTTGTGGGAGCTATCACTGCTATCATCTTATTAAACAAGAGCAACTGTTCAGGGTTACAAGAAACACCCAACGGAATCAAAACTCCAAGGCAGGCATGTTCCTCAAAGTATAGATTTATTAGTAAGGTGACCAATCGTCATCCTTTAGGGAGGACAGTCCTTCTTTTGTAAGTTCTGTCCTCTCTTGAAAAGTGTCCTCCTACATGTCCTCCTTTTCGATATTTGAAGATTAATCTGTAAATCTCTGTATTCGATTGGTGCCGATCTGATCCGTTGGGTGTGATGTGACGTATTTGTATTTGACATGACGATTCATCAAGGCTCAGTACAGTGCGGCAAGACGCAATTATGAGACGCATGCGCTCCGCACAGGAGAATTGTTTTGAGAGAGTGCGCTGCACGCAAGTGGCTTTGTTTACTTTTTACCGAAACATGACATGGCACACACGCACTCATTAGATTCTTTGTTGCAATGGACAAAATGTTTCTTTTATTTACGATATTTTATTTTTCTTCAATTTATTTATTTATTATTTTATTACATTTTTATACCACCCTTCTCCTTCTGGACTCAGGGCGGTGCACAGCCAAGAATAAAAAAACATCCCAATACAAAATTTAAAATTTTAAAAGAATTAAACAAATTTTGGCCCCAAATTTAAAACCTCCCGACTAAAATCCATTTACAATTAAAAATATCTAAAGGGGGAGGGGGGTTACGCCAGCCCAGCTTGATGAAATAGAAAAGTTTTGAGGGCACGGCGAAAAGCACGGAGATCTGGTATCCTATGTATCTCCGGGGGCAGGTCATTCCAGAGGGCAGGTGCTGCCACAGAGAAGGCCCTCCCCCTGGGGGTCGCCAGCTGACATTGCCTGGCTGACGGCACCCTGAGGTGTCCCTCTCTGTGGGAGCGAACTGGCTCTCGGGAGGCTATCGGCGGCAGAAGGCGGTCCCGTAAGTACCCAGGCCCTATGCCATGGAGCGCTTATTTGTGTCCTTCTCATTGTAAAAAAGTTGGTCACCTTATTATTAGGCATGTCCTATTGGCACGTCTGGGGAAACGCGACTCTAAACCCCTAGTTAAAAATAAAATTTTCTTTCTCCTGCTCATGTAGTCCATCACATGGTCCAACCAGGCCACAGTCCAAGGGTCGCTTGGTCTCAGATCCCACCTCCTTGCATCTGGTGGGGAAGTTCTTGGTTCTCAGAAGAAATAATTTTATTATGGCTACAATCCCCTAGCTATCTCTTCCTCCTCCCTCCTGTTCGCTGTGGCAGCCCTGAAAGTGCCGGGGTGGGGTGGGGTGGGGGAATGGCTCCAGGGCTGACGCCTACATTTTCAAATGGAGACCTGCCTGTTCTTCTTTCAGAGGAGATGGACCTTCAAGAGAAGCTGCTGACCTCTTGTCTTGATGGGCTTAGGTTACGTTCCTGTTACCAGGGGACAGAGGCAGTCTTTTGGCCATAAATACTGTAGGAAGTTAGCACCCACCCCTTTCCTGGAAGAGTGAAATATTTTAGGAAATATGAAAAAGGCAGAATATTATATTTCCCTGTATGAGAAATATGAGAAGCATATTTTACAGACAAAGCAGCTCCCACCTTCCTGCCCCCCACCCTTTGTCAATGGGCCATTAAGGCCTGGGCCAGTCTATTCTACATAACAAAGATCTGCCTCCTTCAGACAGAGCCATAGTAGGAATTGCCAAAGATAGGATTAGCCCTCTACACAATAGCAGCAGAAACTCACCACATGTGACCTGGGAAGCACATGTGACCATCAGCCAGCAAGACCCCCACCCCCTGGGAGTCTGACAACCAATCAGGATACTCTTTTGGGGCCCCAAGAAATGCAGAGCCAGAGAGAGCATAAAAACCGGAGGATTTACTGTATCTGCCCCTTTTCTGTTCAGGAACTGAAGCCATGTGATCCTGTCCACCATTAAACCATCTTTCCAAGCAGTCTCCATGTTTCCAGTGTCTGTTTTCCCCACTTGGAGCAGAACCTAGAAGGATGTTTCTTCCAACAATACAATTGAGAGAGTCCAGAAATATTTCACGAGAAGAGTCCTCCATTCCTCTACCGCAATAAAATACCTTATGCCACCAGACTTCAAATTTTAGGCTTAGACAACTTAGAACTACGCCAACTTCGGTCTGACCTAAGTGTAGTACATAAAATTATCTGCCACAATGTCCTACCTGTCAATGACTACTTCAGTTTCGACCACAACAATACACGAGCAAATAATAGATACAAACTCAAGGTAAAGCGCTCCAAACTCGATTGCAGAAAATATGACTTCAGTAACAGAGTGGTCAATGCCTGGAATGCACTACCTGACTCTGTGGTTTCTTCCCCAAACCCCCAAAACTTTAACTTTAAACTGTCTACTGTTGACCTCACCCCATTCCTAAGAGGTCTGTAAGGGGCGTGCATAAGCTCACCAACGTGCCTACCGTCCCTGTCCTAATGTCCCTTTTTACTCTTAACTCTTTTCATGTATTCAAATTATGTTTATACTTCTACCTGTTATCTTATACATGCTTGACAAATAAATAAAATAAAATCAATAGGAAAGGGCCATAAACGTCCCCCTGCCGGTTGGGGGCACTAAATTGGCCAAAAGACAATCAGGCTAAAGATCTCTTCATAAAAATGAAACAGGGTGTCCCTCGTGTTTTTAATAGGCAGAATCTGCCCCCAGAAAAATGTATTCCTCATTTATATAAAGCATTTTGCATTCTGGTGTTTTAGATAGCAGTGCTTCCTGAACAGCTTGGAGAGCTACAAAACACAGCACAGTTCCTGAATTTGGGCGGCTGTTCTAAAAAAAGGCATGGCACAAAAAGAAAAAAAAGAAGAAACTAAAAGGGTTGTGCAGGCATTAAGGATGCTTCCCTTCTCCTTTCACTAGCAGGTAACAGAATAACAAGAGTTGGAAGGGACCTTGGAGGTCTTCTAGTCCAACCCCCTGCTCAAGCAGGAAGCCCTATACCATTTCAGACTAATGGCTGTCCAATCTCTTCTTAAAAACTTCCAGTGTTGGAGCACCCACAACTTCTGGAGGAAAGTCGTTCCATAGATTAATTGTTTTAACTGTCATGAAATGCCTCCTTAGTTCTAGGTAACATGCTAAGCTGGGGGCTGCCTGGCAAATGTTTTGGAAGGGAGATTGGGAAATTTGAACTATGAGAAATTGGAATGAAAAAAAAAAAATCCCAGAAGAAGCCTTAGGGCCAACCCTTCTGTTTTCTAGAAAATTCTTTGAATGTGCCCATATAGTAAAGAAGATTACTACTTATATGCAGAATGGCAGATCAGGAGCCAGCATCTTCTGTCGAACAGGCTGCTCTTGAGAAGCTAAACAAGATCAGCTCTGGATTAAACTTGGATGGGAGACACCAGGAAATTCCCAATAATTTAGGCTGGCAAGGTAACAAATACTGGTAGTATTTGTCTTACAACCAATTATTGATTGATTGATTGATTGATTGATTGATTGATTGGTTCGATTTATATGCCACCCTTCTCCGGAGACTCAGGGCAGCTTACAATGCGTTAAACAATAGCCTTCATACTTTTGTATATACCTGCTTAGTAGGGCTTTGCCCCCCCCCCCAGCGGTGTTCTTTTTTATACAAAGTCAGCTTATTGCCCCCACAATCCGGGTCTTCATTTTACCTACCTCGAAAGGATGGAAGGCTGAGTCAACCTTGAGCCTGGTGAGATTTGAACTTGCAGTAATTGCAGGCAGCTGGTGCTATTTAACAGCAGTTTAGTCTGCTGCGCCACCAAGGCTCAGTGACTATTCAAAGTGATGACGGACCCCCCCCCTCCCCAAACTTTTACAACCTGATTTTTGAAGTTCTGACGGCTGCAGTCCCCCAACCCCCCTGATCACATGATCGTTTTTTGAATGCTTGGAAACTGGCACGCCTTATTGGCTATCAGCAATGTCCCACGATCACGTGAAAGTGACTTTCTACTACCGGTTCTGTGGGCGTGGCTTGGTGGGCGTGGGCGTGGCTTGGTGGGCGTGATTGTTGGGCGTGGCAGGGGAAGGATACTGCAAAATCTCCATTCCCACTCCTGGGGGAAGGATATTGCAAAATCTCCATTCCCACCCAACTCTTGGGCCAGTCAGAGGTGGTATTTGCTGGTTCTCCGAACTACTCAAAATTTCCGCTCCAGAACCTGTCAGAATCTGCTGGATTTCACCCCTGGTCTATATACTGTACATTAACAAGAGAAGCTTCCTTAAAACCTTTCCTTCATCCTCCTACGTGCCCACAGCCGCTTCTGCACAAATGATTTACACACCACTGGCCATTGCTAAGGTGAAGTCAAGGTTATCCACACGGCTATTATTTGGACCCAACAATGGTCAGATGACCCTGGAAGATGCTATGTGTGGAAATGACTGATGCTTGCACTTCAGTGCATTGTTCTCCAGGGTGTTTTTATTCCATTTTCTGAGTAGTTCCTGTTAGAAAAAGTGTCTATCGTTTTAAAACGCTATAAAAACTCTATTTGTCAAGGAGCTTCAGGATTCCTACTGTGAAGTGCTACCAAAAACACAACAAAGGGTTTGTAACTTAGCATACAGGTAGTCCTCAACCTATGACCATTCAAGAAGAGACTATTCAAACTTAACACAGCACTGGAAAAAAAAAAGTGACTTATGATATTGCAGCATCCCAGATCACTTGATTGGGCAACTGGCATGTATTTATGACAGTTGCAGCATTCCTGGGTTGCATGATTGAGCCATGGTGGCGCAATAGTTAGAAAGCAGGAATGTAAGCTACTTCTGCTGGCTGCCAGCAGTTCAGCAGTTCGATTCCCACCGGCTCAAGGTTGACTCAGCCTTCCATCCTTCCGAGGTGGGTAAAGTAAGGACCCAGATTGTTGGGGGCAATATGCTGATTTTGTAAACCACTTAGAGAGGGCTGTAAAGCATTGTGAATTGGTATATAAGTCTTTTGCTATAGGATATGTGATTGCAAAATACAGGTAGTCCTCCACTTATGACCACAAGCGTTACAGTTTGCAGATTCCTTTTTTCTCCATTTGGGGGCGCTGAATTGTATGTCTACTTTCTAATAACATTACTTCCATCTTTTGATTATGTATTTCCTAGACTTCTAACCCGATTTTCTTCCAGAGCAGAATCAAAACTTTATCAACAAGCTGGGTTGTGAGAGCCGTGGTGACACAGTGGTTAGAATGCAGTATTGCAGGCTAATTCTGCTGATTGCCGGGATTTCAGTTCTGACCAGCTCAAGGTTAACTCAGCCTTCCATCCTTCTGAAGTTGGTAAAATGAGGACCTAGACTGTTGGGGGCAATATGCTGAATCTATAAACCACTATATAGGTCTAAGTGCTATTGCTATTGTAACTTTTCCAGCCAGCTTCTGACAAGGCAAGTCAATGGGGGAAGGTAGATTTGTTGAAGGACTGCATGATTCACTTAAGAACTCATTTAACAACAGCCTTGCTTAGCAATGGAAATTCTATTCCCAACTGCGGTCATAAACTAAGGATTGCCTGTATGCTCCCAAGGACAGTCTCTGAGGTCTTGGAAAAGTCAGCCTGGCCAACTTCAAGATAAGAGATCTTCAACTTCCAGAATTTCCGAGACAACTCCCAAAATTCTCAGGAATGGTCGTGAGAAATTCTGGAGTTGAAGGCCACACATCCAGACATTGCTCAAGGATGCTTTTCTTTCTCAAATTTATCTTATAGTCTTTATTCTTATTAAAAGAACTCCAGAGGACTCCTGCAGCTATAAATCGTGCCTTAATTCTGATTTCTCCAGGTTTCAAGTTGTATTTGGAATTGCATTCTTAATTCCCGAGAGGAATGCTGCATATAAACACTTAAGAGGATGCGATTCTTAATCCTCTATCGGGATCAAAGGGAAGCTCTACTTTGATTCAAGAGCTTTTGTTCTATAGTCTAAAAGAGGAAGAAAAATCACTACATAGTTTTATGGGCTTTCTTTGATATTGGTACATGACTTCCCCTGAAGGTAGTAGGATCACAATCTTGATCCTTTTACTAACAGAACCCCCCAGAGTGAGATTGCTAGTTTATACGCTATTCTACCAGAATGGATTGCAGTCTATGAATTTTCATTCAGTTCAAATTTGACAAAGGATGTTGTTAACTATTAAGATAATATTTTAAGTATTGATATCAAAAATCCTGACAGTCAGAACAATTGATGAACAGAACGGACTCGTCTCCAGATGTTTTGGGTGCTTCAACACTGGAGGTTTTTAAGAAGAGATTTGACAACCATTTGTCTGAAATGGTATAGGATCGTGATGGCAAACCTATGGCACGCGTGCCACAGGTGGCACGTGGAGCCATATCTGTGGGCACGCGAGCGTTGCCCTAGCTCAGCTCCAGCACGCATGTGTGTGCCAGCCAGCTGATTTTCTAGCCTTGTGGGCTCACCGGAAGTCGGGAAATGGGCCATTTCTGGCCTCCAGGGGAGTGGGGAAGGCTGTTTTCACCCTCCCCAGGCTCCAAGAAAGCCTCTGGAGCCTGGGGAGGGCGAAAAAATGGGCCTACCGGGCCCACAGTGCCATTGTGTGCCAAAAGTGGGGAGTGCGGGGGGGTGTCGCAGGTACATGCATGGGGGGGCGGGGCGTATTGAATTATGGGTGTGGGCATGGGCACATGCGACCCCCTGCACTTTTGGCACACAACAGCAAAATGGTTAGCCATCACTGGTATAGGATCTCCTGCCTTGAGCAGGGCTTTGGATTAGAAGACCTCCAAGGTCCCTTCCAATTCTGTTGTTCTGTTAACTGTAATCCAAGGCGGTCTCTGGTCTATGACAGTAATAAATTAAATTGAATTGAATTGATTGATTGATTATAATCCAAGGATCATTAATGTATAGGTGCCAAGTTCTCAGAATGTATTGATAGAATGCTGACAATAAAGAAAATATTAATTGAAACATTGGGGTCATCAAAAAGAGAAGTATGGCATTGGAAGAGACCACGAGGATCACCTGATGCTACCATCTACACCACGGGGGTCAAACTCGCCATGTCATGTTGTTGTCACGTGACGTACCATGACTTTTTTCCATTCACGGGGTGGGTGTGGCCTGCACATGACACATCTGGCCTGTGGACCGCCAGTTTGATACCCCTGATCCTACACTATGCAAAAAAGCCAACGGAACCATTCAGAAAATAGCAAAAGCAATAGCACTTAGACTTATATACCGCTTCATGGTGCTTTACAGCCCTGAGTCTGAGTGCTTTACAGAGTCATCCTATTGCCGCCAACAATCTGGGTCCTCATTTTACTGACCTTGGAAGGATGGACGGCTGAGTCAACCTTGAGCCCCACAGGATCGAACTGCTGGCAGTCAGCAGAATAAGCCTGCAATACTGCAGTCTAACCACTGTGCCACCACAGCTCTAGATGGTTGTCCAGATCTTTCTTACAAACTTCCAAAGACAGAGAACTTACAACCTCCATAAATGAGGTGTAAATGAAATCTAAATAGCTGTACCTTACTCATTATTTCTGTCCTACTTTCTGTGGCCATGGAAAAGCGTCCATGACTGTCTTCCAGGAGTGAAATTCAGCAGGTTCTGACAGGTTCTTGAGAACTGGTAGCGGAAATTTTGAGTAGTTGGGAGAACTGGCAAATACCACCTCTGGCTGGCCCCAGATTGGGGTGGGAACGGAGATTTTGCAGTATCCTTCCCTTAGAGTGGGATGGGAATAGAGATTTTGCGGTATCCTTCCCCTGCCACGCCCACCGAGCCACACCACGCCCATCAAGCCACGCCCACAGAGCCAATAGTAAAAAAAAAAAATTGCATTTCACCACTGCTGTCTTCTCTATTTTAGGTTATCTGAACACTGATAATCATATCTCCTCACAGTCTTACTCTCTCCAATCCAAACTTCCCAACCCACTTCAGCCGTTAACGTCTTTCTCAGTCTCCTTTCTAATTTGTCAATATTCTTCTAAAAATAACAGTACTCAGAAGTGTACATAGTACTTCAGATGTAATCTCACTAGTACTGAGTAGAGAGAAAGAATGATTCTCTCTATGATTTGTTAAGGCCTTCTGACTCCAAAAAGGCTCTGGATGGCTTACAGATGTTCAAATATTTAATTAAAATGCACTTTTGCACAGAAAAGGGACTGCTACAGAGAAGGTACGCTTCCTTGGTCACCAAAAGATGACAACATTTAATTGAAGGAAACTTGAATTTGACTGTCTGCTGAATGCACCAGGCAGGCAGGCAGACACAACTGGAGGCAAAGAATTTTGCAGGATCCTGTCTGCCCCTCCTCCACCTGCCCCTCCCCCACCTGCCCCACCCCCGCACCTGCCCCATGGTCGCATGGTTGTAATTTGGGTGCTTGGCATTTAAGGTTGTTTGCCGTGTCCCACGGTCACGTGACTATTTTACTATTTTTTTTGTGGGAAATCAATATTTACTTCCAGTTTCTGGGAAAAATAACCCCATAACAAACACTGCAAACTGTGGATTCACAACAACAGGTAATCCTCGACTTACAACAGTTCATTTAGTGACCTTTCAAAGTTACAACAGCAGTGAAAAAAAAAGTGACCATTTTTTACAGTTACCACATTTGTAGCATCCCCATGCTCATGTGATCAGAATTCAGACGCTTGGCAACTGGTTCATACTTACGACAATCGCAGCGTCCCAGGGTCATGTGATCTCCTTTGGCGGGTGCAAAAGCAAAGTGTCAACCTTGAAGTTGGCCTAACTGTGGCCATTTTCTTTTCTGTAGCTTTCCTCTTAGAAGGTTTCTCTTCACTTTGCTTCAGGGCTGACACTGCCTAGAGCAGGGATCTGCAACCTTAAACACTCAAAGAGCCATTTGGACCCGTTTCCCACAGAAAAGAAAACACCGAGAGCCACAAAACCCTTCCCGTGCCTGACTATTTCTTGAGCGGCCACAAAACTAGCATATGTAGTTGAATTAAACATTCTGTTTTTCTTCTGAAACTTTTCTTTTCTTGGATTTATCCATGGTTGCCCTACCGGGGATTGAAAAGCTCAATAAATTGCGTGCCCGTGGGTGTCGCACATTGGCGATTGTGATGCATATTTTGAGTGACAGGAAGCCGCAGCAGAGGGGTGAAAGAGCCACATGAGGCTCCAGAGCCACAGGTTGCTGATCCCTGGCCTAGAGCTAAGGGGGCAGGGAGATGGGTGTAGAGATAACGGGGGTATTGTAGCCTAAATAAGATTCTTTCCCCTGGGAATCAAAGACGTTTGTGCAAGTGTTTGAAAAGTGGAGACTGAGATCACCTAGCAACTGGACTACATGCTGACTGGACCATGTGACTGGAGACTCTGGGGCAGGGGTGAAATCCAGCAGATTCTGGAGAACCGGTAGCGGAAATTTTGAGTAGTTTGGAGAACTGGCAAATACCACCTCTGGCTGGTCCCAGAGTGGGGTGAGAATGGAGATTTTGCAGTATCCTTCCCCTGCCACGCCTACCAAGCCACACCATGCTTATCAGGCCACGCCCACAGAACCAGTAGTAAAAAAAAAAATTAGATTTCACCACTGCTTTGGGGGGGCAAGTGACAAAGCTTTTTTTAAAAATTGGGTGTAAAACCGGCGGGAACTTAGAGCCGGTTTTCCACCAAGTCTGTGCCGATTTGATATGTCCCAATAAAATGTTCTTGGAGGAATATGCCTGCCTTGGAGTTCTTATTGAAGGAGATGTATTACTTGGAACCTTGACCCAAAGTCAATGGGGAAGCCCGATTCACTTAACTACCTTGTTGCTAACTGAACAACTGCAGTGATTCACTTTTACAACCATGGCAAGAACAGTCGTAAAGTGGGGGCCAAACTCACTTAACAAACATCTCACTTAACAACAGAAATGTTGGGCTCCATTTGTGGTCGTAAGTCCAGGACTATTTGTAGTTTCAAAATTCTTGAAAGCCCGATAATATTTCTCTTCCCTCCCTTCTTCTTTGTACCAAAGTGGAGTCATGTTAAATTTCTTTCTGCTGTCTCTGCATTCCTGCTCCAAGGTCACGTCTGCGCTTCTCTGTGTCACGCTGCTATGCTATACTCTGTGGTTTGTTCTTATTTTGGTAAGATGATATACAAAGCCAGCTAATGCTATTCCCTCCTCGGCACTGAACACTGAACGTTGATAGAAGTGATACCGCTGGCTGGCGGATGGATGCAAGTTTTATTGTGGCCTCAACCCAGTTCATTATCTTCAACGGTTTTATTTTGTTTGCGACCCAGAGTTCCTCCTGGGTTGATGGGCAGCAGTATGCATTTGTTTAATAAATAAATCAATAAAGCTGTGTTTTGCAAATTTTGCAGCCGCCTATGAAGGCAAGAGCCTTCTGCAACGGGAGATAGAGCTATCTTTGCCCGTGCCTGAATTTAAACATAAATATCCCCCATCCTTGTTCTGCTATCGGGAATTGTTCTTATCTTAGTAACAGCCGTGAAACCAGAAAAAGCGCAAATCCATCAAGAGAGCAATAGAAACCAGGTAGCCGTCTTAGGCCTCTGAGCTTACACAAAGAAATGGAACCAATAAATTGGCCGATCCATAAAACAGCTGCCAAAGATCAATACTCACCGTAGCTGTAAATTGTTGAGAACAGATTCTTAATCAATGGTGTGTGTAGGGGGGTGTCTCAGGAGTCTAGGATAATAATCTCTAGCACTGCAATCGGACTTGCTCTTCTTCCTTTTGACGGCCTGAGAAAATAAATTCAGCTGCTTTTTAAGTGTTTCCGATGGTGGTACATTCCCACCTTCACCTACATTAAGGCCAATCATGAAACATGGCTTTTAACCAATTTAATAGTGGGCTTCACAGAATGTTATGTCACCCTCGGGCAGAGACGATGAGAATGACCTGGCCTAATGTTTTTATTCAACCTCACAAAGCTGTCATTTCATTTTAATACCAGTTTTCCTTTGGAAGGAGACAAGGCTACCTTGACTTACAACAGCTCATTTAGTGACCATTCAAAGTTATGACGGCACTGAAAAACGGTGATTTATGACAATTTTTTCATAGTTAGGACCGTTGCAGCATCCCCATAGTCACACGATCAAAATTCAGATGCTTGGCCACCGACTCATACCTATGACGGTTGCAGTCTCCCGGGGATCACATGATCCCCTTTTGTGTTCTGCCCCAGCTATGGATCCCAAAGAATGTAGCACACACTAACTCCGAACAAAACTCAGTTTACTTCAAAACACAGTCTTTTGCAAATGCAGGCTGTTAATAAAACGTTCTTAACAACCTGCCAGAAATTCCACAGATAAGATAGAGTCTTACAAGAGTTGGCAGGAAGCCCAGAAGCCAGGTTTGCAGAGAAAATCCAAACTCAATGATCAGCGAACGAACGAACGTTGTTTCCTGCAGCTTTTTATAAGCTGTGTGCAAACTTAAATAGGCTAAGGGAGTGGCCAATTAGCCCCAAGCCTTACTCTTGAGGAGACCTCCTTCTGAGTAACCACTCCTGCCTTTTGGCAGCTCTGCATGCCAGTGCATTGAGAAGAGGCTCCTCCACTTCATCCTCTTCACTTAAAGGAGCTTCTGGAGGTTCTGAAGGCCCTGGTGGAATCCCTGCCTCTGTCACTACATCTTCTTCAGCCTCCTCGCTCTCTGACTTGCACGCCGATTGCACAGGCTGCTGGCACGACACCACATCAGCCTCCTCGTCGTCAGGATCAGCAACAATCCCCGCAGGGCGCTGGTGGGCCACAACATTTTGCGACCTTCTGACAAGCAAAGTCAATGGGGAAGCCAGATTCGCTTAACAACCATTGCTAGTAACTTAATAACCGCAGTGATTCACTTACCAACTGTGGCCCAAAGGGTTGTAAAATGGGGCGAAACATTTGTTGCCAGTGTTTCACTTAGGAACAAAAATTTGGGGTTCAATTGTGGTTGTAAATTGAAGATTACCTGTAGTCGCAAGAACAATAGAATGAATATTGTCAGGCCCCAAGAACCAAGGAAGACATGTAGAGTTATTTCTGAGCAGTCTATCATTCCTGCCCTGTAGCCAAACTAAAGCAACCAATTATTTGCATCACTATATACTCTGAGAATTGTTAAGGAAGAGTTGCCTTAATTTTTTTCCTTCCAAACAAAATCCCCAAAGGTGCTTTTTCAAGAGGCAACTGGACTTTCTGGCTTTTCTTTGAAGATATTTTGCTTCTCATCCAAGACCTGAAGAAGCTTCTTGGATGAGAAGCGAATTGTCCTCAAAGAAAAACCAGAAAGTACAGTTGCCTCTTGAAAAAGCATATTTGGGAGGACAACTATGACCTGGATGATGGAAGATCTCCATAGACATTCTTCCAACCAAAGCTTTGCTATCTCTTTGTCCTCTAGAACAGAATTCCTTCCTTCTGGGAATCCAGTCTACATTCTATCATATCTATTCAATACAACAACTGAGCTCCTGCTCATAAGAACAATAAGCAAGGCCCTCTTGGATTGAACCCCTGACCCATCTAGTCATCATCTTAACGACTCCGTAATCCCTTGCGGGATGGAATCTGGGCAACTGAATGGTTCTAGCAGAGTGTTTAATGGTCGGTTGTCCTTCCTGTCGCCAATGTGGAGTATTGTTCAGCAGATATATTCTCAGTGTGCCCAGAGAGGGAAATATCTGCCTCTACCTAGGATTGAACTTACAGCCTCCTGATTGTGAGGCGAGAGCTTCACCTCTAGGCCACCACCCTATTCTCACAGTACAAGTTTCAATCCCATGGAATTTATAATTTAATATAATTTAATACTTCTAGCAATGGAACCCCCTAAAGCAGTTGATGGCTAACCTTTTCCGGACTGAGTGCCCAAAGCATGCCCAAACCCACAAAATGCAATGCACACATGGTCCCCCGCATGCGCCCCGCTCCCCTGTGCATGCACACACCTCGCATGTGCCCCACCCCCATGCAAACATGCACGCTGCCCGCACATGCCCCGCCCCCACACATGCGCGGCAGAGATCTGAAGACCGGTTGGCCGATGGGAGGCGCACATGCATGCACAGCGGAGCTCAACTGGGGTGATGGCTCATGTGCCCACAGAGAGGGCACTGCCTGCCACCTCTGGCATGAGTGCCATAGGTTTGGCATCACATCCCTAAAGAAAGAAGCAACATTGAGTTGGGACAGACAGCCTCTGAAGGGAAGAAACTAGAAGTAGTTTTCAATTTACCACAATTGAGCCCAAAATTTCTGTGGCTAAGCGAGACAGTTGTTAAGTCAATTTCCCCATTTAATGACCTGTCTTGTTACCTTTGTTAAGAGCAGCTGTTAAGTAAGTAACATGGCCGCTAAGTAAATCTGGGTTCCCCACTGACTTCGCTTGTTACGGAGTCACAAAAGGAGGTATCACCTGATCCTGGGACACTGCAACCGTCATAAATATGAGTCAGTTGCCAAGTATTTGAATTTTGATCACATGACCATGGGGATGCTTCAAAGGTTGTGTGAAAAATGGTCATAAGTCACCTTTTTCAGTGTCATCGTAACTTCGAATCGTCACTACACTGTTTCCCTGAAAATAAGACATCCCCTGATAATTAGCCCAATTGGGCTTTTGAGCGCATGCGCTAAAATAAGCCCCCCCTGAAAATAAGCCCTCCCTAAAAATATTTAAATGCATGCACAGCCAGACCCTGCCATTTACTCTGGTTTCCTCCATGCACCCCAAAATAATAAGATCTCCCCAAAAATAAGGCCAAGCGCTTATTTCGGGGTTCAAAAAATTATAAGACAGGGTCTTATTTTCGGGGAAACACGGTAAATGAAGTATTGTTAAGTCGAGGATAATCTGTATCTTAAGAGTGAAATGGGAAGAAGCATGGATGATAGAAGTAGTGGGTTTCAATTTCAGTTCGCTTGTGGGTGATGCTTCTGTGCATGCGCAGAGACATCCGGGTGGGTGGGTGGAGTCTCCCACCACCACCGCTATCAGTTTGCCCGATCCGGGGCGAACCGGTAGCAACCCACCTCTGGATGATAGCGTATCTACCAGCCTGTATTCCCTTGTGGTCTTTAATTGTATGGATTGACCAGGTGCCAATCAAGTTCTGCTTTGGGCAGCTTTGATAGTCATTTCTCTATCCTGCACAATTCTCAGGTTCAGTATTAAAAAAAGGGGGGGGAATGGAGCGAGTAGGAGAATTTAATAGTGGCAAAGTCTTAATCACCTTGAGACAAATCAACCTTGCACCCTTCATCTCCCCCAACCCAACCTAAGTTCATTATTTTGGCGTGGGATGGCCATCTGTTATTTTGAAACAGGAAAAACCAAAAAGATGAAAGTCAATTAAGACTTGGCTGAGATCATGGGGAAAGCCTACATCATGCTCCAATTCTCTTTGCCATCTGGCAGCCGTGAGAAGTTGGCAGGAGACCATCTATTGATCTTGAGGAGAGCAACAGTTCTTGATCGCTTCTCTTTTCTCATCTCTGCTTCATCCTGTGTGCTATTTGATAGCACCACTTAGACACGAGCATAGAAGCTGCGGTCCAAGGAATTGCGTGATTTCCTGACTGTCCAAGAAATGTATCTTGCATAATGCATATCTAGCTTACACAGAATTAAGTATTTTAAGGGAAAGAACTACTGGATCATAGCAGATCTTGATCTCAGTCCTGAGCCCTTGTTAGAGACATCAAATAGAAAAAAGTTTGAGATACTTAGGATCCATTGAGAGCCTTGCTAGTACAGTGGTTTAGTGCACCCTGCTATTAACACAGCTGCCTGCAATTTCTGCTGGTTCGAATCTCTCCAAGGCTCAAGGTTGATTCAGCCTTCCATCCTTTCTAAGGTAGGTGAAATGAGGACCCAGTTTGTGGGGGCAATAAGCTGACTTTGTATAAAATATACAAAAGAATGTAGGCTATTGCTTAACGCATTGTAAGCCGCCCTGAGTCTCCGGAGAAGGGCGGCATATAAATAAATAAATAAAAAAAATTGTAGTGCTGCATAGGTGAGCCAGTGATCCAGCTCAGAGACCACTTTCACACACTTGGTTGAATCCAGGGTGAAATCCAGCAGGTTCTGACAGGTTCTGGAGAACTGGTAGCGGAAAGTTTGAGCAGTTCGGAGAACCGGCAAATACCACCTCTGGCTGGCCCCAGAGTGGGGTGGGAATGGAGATTTTGCAATATCCTTCCCCTGGAGTGGGGAGGGAATGGAGATTTTGCAGTATCCTTCCCCTGCCACGCCCACCAAGCCACACCATGCCCACCAAGCCACGCCCACAGAACTGGTAGTAAAAAAATGGATTTCACCACTTGCTGAACCATAATATGGATTATGGCTTAACACAAATCCAGGCTTATCATAGAATTGGAAGTGATCAATTGGAAGGTCAACAAGTCCAAGCCCCTGCACGCTGCGAGATTCACGACACTATTCCTAGTAGATTACTATCCAAGTTCTGTTTGAAGGCCTCCAGTGAAGATGAAATAGCCCCTCTATGAACTAACCCCTTCAACTCACTTGACCGCTCTTCAAAATGTTCTTCCTAACCCGTATCTACATCCCTTACCCCATTAGTTTTAGCTTTGATGTTCATTCACCGTGTTCGAAGAGGACCTTGACATCTACCGTGTTTCCCCGAAAATAAGACCCTGTCTTATATTTTTTTGAACCCTGAAATAAGTGCTTGGCCTTATTGCCATGCACTCAAAAGCCCAATTGGTCTTATTATCAGGCGATGTCTTATTTTGGGGAAAACAGGGTAACAGGTTGTGGCAGTGGTGGGTTGCCCTGGTTCGCACCGGTTCTATAGAACCGGTAGTAAAGCCAGCGGGAGGCTCCGCCCACTGACCCTGACATCATAAAAACGCTTCTGCGCATGCAGCCCCGTTGCAAACCGGTAGTAAAGGTTAAGTAGAACCCAATCCTGGGTTGTGGGCTATCCACAATGTGTCTGCAGGTGGCTGGTAAGGCCTATACAGGCACGGAATGTTCTGCCACATGTCGGGCAGACATGTGTGGGCACCATTGTTGCAGCATTTGCAACTCTGGCTTTATGGAGTGCTCGCTTCTCTTGTGCTATGGTCCTTCTGTCCTCTGATGTCTGGCAGCCATCAGCGTGTGCCATGTCGATCGATCTTGTGCCAGGGTTTCCCAGGAGGTGGTGTCGATATCCAGGGACTTGAAGGAGGCTTTCAACATGTCTTTGTATCGCTTCCTTTGTCCCCCCCTCATGCGATCGCTTTCCTTGAGACAGCTCACCAAAGATGAACTGATTAGAGATGCGATGGTCTGGCATCCTTGCAACATGGCCTGCCCAGCGTGTCTGGGTTTTCATCAGCAGGGTGTGAACCGATGGCAGGCCTGCTCTGGAGAGGACTTGTGTGTTGGCACCTTGTCCTGCCACCATCTGGTTTTAGTTTTACCATCTGGAACAAGTCCTATCCCAATGCAATGTGGCATGACAACTCTTCAAATACTTGAAGACAGCTATTAGGTCTCCTCTCTACCTTCATTTCTGGAAGCTTAACCTACCTAGGTTTTTGAATTACTATCCATGCTAACATACCTAGGTCTTTAAAGTTTCACTTTCTCTGAACTTCTGACACCCATTGAGCCGAGGACAATAACAATAACACTTAGACTTACATACCGCTTCATTGTGCTTTACACAGCACTCTCTGAGTGGTTTACAGAATCAGCATATTGCCCCAACAATCTGGGTCCTCATTTTACCAATCTCAGAAGGATGGAAGGCTGAGTCAACCTTGAGCTGGTCAGGATCGAACTCCTGGCAGTGAGTTAGCCTGCAATACTGCATTCTAACCACTGTGAGCCACCACGGTGAACATAGTGAAAATTTATATCCATGCAATAATCTAGAATATGATCACTGTGCACAGAGAATTAATCAGGTTCTGAGGAGTTATTCAGGATTTCTACCTGGTCAGATTTCCTATCTGCTTGCTTGCTGTGATATTTTTGAAGAGCAAACTCTGTAACCCTTGTAGAGTTTCTTGGATGGTTCCCTTTTCTGCATTTCCTGGGCTTCTGTTCTGATAAATCCATGAAGGTTTAGGTCACCAAATCTACAAATCAGGATGAGCATCAGATGACAGCAAAGTTACTCAAAGCTCCATATTAATTTCTGTAGCCCGTCTGAATAGTCCTAATCAAATTATACTGTAATTTTCCTGCCATTGAGCCCTGACACATTGTGGTTTGAAAAATATGGTTTGGTACATGGATGTGCAGTTTGTTCTGGGACTTTGTTCTATCTAGGCTTTGGAGTAGACTGCTAGAAGTACATTCCAAATAATAATTGGGTCAGGAAAACAAATGAAAGATGGATGATATGATTACTATCCAGCTATATATTTCATGCATTTCTTCTGTCACAGGCAGGTGAGTTAGATGGCAGTACCTGAGAATCCTGCCTGGCCTCAAAAAACTATCAGAGTTGGGCCTACCTAGTCTTTGAAGGGAGATCATCACAATTGTGGGCTCGACTGGAAAGTTAAAAAAAAAATCCAGAAAACTACCTGTTTCTGATCCACCTTTATCTCGTGCTAAATTATTATTTGGCAGTAATGTTGGAAGATCTCAGGAGGCTGCACACTAGGACACGAGGAGCCATAAGAGAGGCCTGGATGGGATAATAATAATAATAACAACAACAGTAACAGAGTTGGAAGGGACCTTGGAGGTCATCTAGTCCAGCTCCTTGCTCAAGCAGGAGTCTTATACTAGGGATTCGAACCGCCGAACTGCTGACCTTTCTGATTGACAAGCTCAGTGTCTTAGCCACTGAGCCACCTAGCCAGGCATTTTCCATCACTGGAACAATGTGCTGATGCATCTCAAGCCAATGCTGGTTTATCCGGTAAACCATAGTTGATCAAATTGTATTTTAATGCAGTGTGCAAACGAAGCCAGAGAGAAGTTTCTCTCATTTGTTGAGCTCAGATGGGTTTCCTCTGTGGCTTCTTGGATGACTGGGCAAGAAAGAATATTGTGTACTTGGGTGTTCTGACTTAATGGGTGACAAAGCACATTCTCGTCTTTGTGTATCCTCTCAGTCATGCTTCCCAACTCCATCTCAACCAAGGAAGCTAGGAAAATCACCAGGTGCTCCAGCTGTGCACCCCAAAAGAATAAATGCCTGTTTTGACAGGCCCTGCACTGAGCATCTGAAATGGGAAGATTGCTGGTTATAAAACATCTGTTCAAAGAAAGGCAACGGAGCTGAATTCAGAAGAAAGGATGATGCTTAAGCTTTTGAATACCCATCTATGATTCATTTTATTTAGCAGCAACTGTGGCTGGAATGGGTTAAGCATTTTTCTTCTTCTGGGTTCCTGGTATGTTTTTTTTACAGAAAGACCGGAGAGAATCCATCAATTTGGAATTTACTAGACCTCTTTTCTATTTGGTTTAATAAACGGGTCCTCAATTTTGCTTTTGCAAATGTTCGCTGGAGATTACATGCATATCCATGTATCTCCGCCAGTAGGGGGCAACAGCTGGTTAACCATGGCCCCCTTCTGGAATTAGAATAGAATAGAGCTGGAAGGGACCTTGGAGGTCTTCTAGTCCAGCCCTCTACTCAAGCAGGAGAACCTATACTACTTCAGATAAGTGACTGTCTAGTAGTCTCTTCTTAAAAATCTCCAGTGATGGAGCGCCCATGATTTCTGAAGGCAAAGCTGTTCCACTGGTTAATTGTCATCGCTGTTAGAAAGTTTCTCCTTAAACATGAGAGACCCAAAAGGAAATCACAGGCAGATAAGATACACATGGAAGTTAAAAAAAATAATAAAAGTCCTAAAACGAATGGCAGACCATCACCATACTATCCCAAAAGTGCTTTTTCAAGAGGCAACTGGACTTTTTTTTTTCCTTTGAAAACTTTTTATTCTTTGAAGACATTTTGCTTCTCATCCAAGAACTTTTTCAGGTCTTCTTCAGAGGAAATCCAGTATCCAATGACATAAAGGAGTATTAAAACACAATAAGCCCAGTTTATTCACCAAATGCTGAGGAATGATTGTGTTGAATGCCGAACTAAAAATCAAGAAACAGTATTCTCATGCCAAGGGATGTGGTGGTTCAGTGGCTAAGATGCTGAGCTTGTCAATCGAAAGGTCGGCAGTTCAGCAGTTCGAATCCCTAGTGCCGCGTAATGGGGTGAACTCCCGTGACTTGTCCCAGCTTTTGCCAACCTAGCAGTTCGAAAGCACGTAAAAAATGCAAGTAGAAAAACAGGGACCACCTTTGGTGGGAAGATAACAGCGTTCCATGCGCCTTTGGCGTTGAGTCATGCCGGCCACATGACCACGGAGAGTCTTCAGACAGTGCTGGCTCTTCGGCTTTGAAACGGAGATGAGCACCGCCCCCTAGAGTCGGGAACGACTGGTACATATGTGCTAGGGGAACCTTTACCTTTTTATTCTTCTCCTCCAGGTGTGCCAAGCTAAGATGAAGCCGTTTTGACTTTTGCTTGTCAGAAACCGGTTGGGAAGGTTACAAATGGACGATCACGTGACCTCGTGCAACTGTCATAAATACATGCCAGTTACCAGCACCCAAATTTTGATCATGTGACCATGAAGATGCTGTAATGGTTGCAAGTGAGAAAACCATTCATAAGGCACTTTTTTTCAGTGCTGTTGTAACTTCAACCAGTCAGTAAATGAATGGCTGTAAGTCCAGGACTACCTGTACAGCTGATGATGACAGAGACACCCATCTGGCTCAGGAAACAGCAGGATGTGTCCATGGGGTCAGCAGGACCTGATCTCCATCCAAGGAGACTTAATATTTCGACCCCCTAAAAAATCCCACCTGCCAAGAAATGGGGGAGGAAGCCACCTTTGATCCCAGAAAGGACAGAAAAGCCCAAACAGATCCTGTAGATGGTACATGTAGTCCTCGACTTGCAACAGTTCATTTAGTGACCATCACACTTACTACCGCGGCAGCACCCCCATGGTCAAGTGATCAAAATTCAAACGCTTTGGCAAGCGTTTCCTAGTTATGACAGTTGGATTGTCCCAGGTGTTTGTGTGTGTGTGTGTGTGTGATGTCATCAGCTTTTGCGACCTTCCGACAAGCCAAATCAACTGGGAATCCGGTTTCACCACCATGCGACTCCTGTAAAAATGGCAGAGATTCACTTAAGGAGAGCGGCAAGGAAAGTCGTACAACGGGGCAAACTGACTCAACAAACGTTTTTTTTTTCCCCTTAGCAAGGACGGTGGTCGTAACTCGAGGACTACCTCCTAACGTGTTTTCCGAGTGCCCCGTTGGCACCACTGGAAAACCTGTCATTTGGGGAGCATTTATCTACAGATTTCCTCCCCCCTCTCTCCCTCCACACAAACACATACAGATAGACCCCAGCAGCCTGAGAAGAGTCTGAGGGACCAACGCCCCATCCGATCCTTTCTGGCTGGAGAAGCGCCTCGCTCCCACTTCCCTTGCCTCCATCAGGGTTTCTCCCCCGTCACCTCCCGACAGCCTCCATTCACACGACCTGCTCCCCACACACCCACCCGTTTTCTCCGCATGCCCGGTGCTTCCCTCCGCCGGCGGAGGCAGGCAGGCAAGCCGGCCGACCGAACCTCTATCTCTCTCTCTCCCCCTACACACACACACACACACACACACACCAGCCTTCCCCGCAACCAGCTGGCCGGCAGAACGTTGACAAGGAATCCCCGGGGCCGCCCTCGCCACTAAAGCGCCCGGGGAGAGGGACGGGAAGGGTGGGCTTCCCCGGCCAGCCTTAAACCTGAGGGACGCTCCCTTGGAACAAGAAGGGGACGGGGGGGGGGGCGTCTCTCTCTCTCTCTCTGTGTGTGTGTGGTGGGGAAACCCCTCGCGCCGCCTCAGCGCCCTCGCTCGCCCTCCCCCCCCCCCACCCCGAGACCCTGAGGGAAGCTGAGGCAAGCGGCGAAGGAGGGAAAGGGATGGATAGGGTGGGGGGTGGGGGGCTGCCGCGCGCAAACAGGAGACCCCCCACGCGGTTCAGAGAACGGCCACGCCCGGCGGTGAGGCGGAGCTGAGGGGGACGTCGTCGTCGTCGTTGGCGGTGAAGGGGAGTTGTGGGGGGGGAGGCTGGTGAGGCAGAAGGGCGGCCGCGGGGTGGTGGTAGTGGGGGAGGGGGGGGGAAAGGACGCCGGCTGGTCCAGAAGCCCGCGATGCTCCCGCCTTCCTCGTCTCCTTCCTCCTCCTCCTCTTCCCTCAGGGCCAGGCCGCTCGTCCAGGTGTGGCCGCAGATGATGATGGTGATGCCGTTGCTGCCGCCGCCGCCGCCCCCCTCCCGCCGGAGCTGATGCTCCCCTCAGGCGAGGCGGGAGCCCTGAGGCAGGGGGAGCGCGGCTTCCCTCTCCCCCCCGGCCCCGCCCTGCCGCCGGGGACCCCCCGCCGCCCCGGCGGAGGAGGGAGGAGGAAAGCTCGGACCATGGCCTGGGGCTCCCCCCCGCGGCCGCTCCTCCTCCTCCTCCTCTTCCTCCTCTCCTTCCCGCTCTCGCTCACCCCGAAGGAGCCGGGCAGAAGCGGGCCGAGCAGGCGAGGGGCAAGATGGGCGTGAAGTCCCGCAAGGCAACTACTCCGGCCGCGGAAACCCCGGCGGTTCCCGGCGGGGTGTTGGAAAGCAAAACGGCCGGAGGGGACCTGGCTTCGGCCGGCGACTTGGAGCAAGGCACGTTGGCTCTGGGCGCCTCCGGGGCTGACCGGGACGGGGCCCTGCTGCTGGAAGGGACGGGCAGGGAAGGAAGCGGGAGGCGCTCGGCTCCCGCCATCGGCTTGCTGGCCAAGACCCCGCTGAGCCGGCCGGTCAAGAGGAACAACGTCAAGTACCGGCGGATCCAGACCTTGATCTACGACGCGCTGGAGCGGCCGCGGGGCTGGGCGCTGCTCTACCACGCCTTCGTGTGAGTCCCGGGGCGGCCCGCGGGGAGTCCGAGCAACCCGAGCTGAACCCGAGAAACGGGGACGGAGCGCGGAGGGCGGCGTGGGCAGCCTGGTGCACGGGGCTGTTCGCACGTTCCCGGGGAGCGGGGAGGAAAAGAAAACCCGAGTTAAGCCACCGGCATCCGACGGGGTAGCCGAGAGCTGTGTATTTTGGCTCTTGTAGGATTATAATCCTCCTTCAGGAAAAGCCTGCATCTGCATTCAGACATGCTTCTGATGGACAAGTGCATTTTCTCTTTCCCTCTTTCCCTTCTTTCTTTCGCTCTATCTCTCTCCCTCCCTCCCTTTCTAGTCTCCTCTGAGTAAGGCTGTGTTGACACCTCTCTAGGTTGAAACGTGGTAGCTAGGGAGTCCACTTGTCTTTTGGAGAGGGCAATCGTCCCTCAAGAAAAGCCCCATCCCATCCTCGGGTGCACGTCTGCATTCAGACATGCTTCTGATTGACAAGTGCATTCTCCCTCTCCCCCCCTCTTCTTTCTTTCTCTTCTCTCTCTCTCTTCTTTCTCTTCTCTCTCTCTCCTCTCTCCTCTCTCTTTTCTTTCTCCTTTCTCTTCTTTGTCTCTTCTTTCCCTCTTTTTCTCTCCATCTTTCTGAGTTTACACCACTCTAGGTTAAAACATGGTAGTTATGGATTCCCATTTGTCTTCTGAAGACTGCAATCATCCTTCAAGAAAAGCCCCATCACAAAACCCATCACAAATCATCCTTCAAGAAAAGCCCCATCGCATCTGCATTCAGACATGGTTCTGATTGACAAGTTCTCTCTCTCTCTCTCTCTCTCTCTCTCTCTCTCTCTCTCTCTCTCTCTCTCTCTCTCTCTCTCTCTCTCTCTCTCTCTCTCTTTCTCTCCCCCCTGTCTCTTCTGAGTAAGGCTTTACCACCCTTCTAGATTAAAATGTGGTTGAAGACTGCAATCATCCTTCAAGAAAAGCCCCATCACATATTCTGATGCACATCTGCATTCAGACATACTTCTGACTAACAAGTGCATTCCCTTCCTTCCTTCCTTCCTCCCTCTCTCTCTCTCTCTCTCTCCTTTCTCTCCTTTCTCTCCTTTCTCTTTTTCTCTCTCTTCCCCACCTGTCTCCTCTGAGTATGGCTGTGTTTACACTCCTCTAGGTTAAAACGTGGTTGAACACGCTATGGACTCTGTATGTCTTGTGAAAGCTACTAATTTCCTTAATTTTATGGTTCAGTATTTAGGTATTTGGTTAGTTTAGGAAACCATGATGTCCATTTTGAGCGTTTTAGGGTGTTTTCAGAACAGAATCCGGGTAGGGTGAAGATTGCATGCTCTCAAATGCATATGGCAAAATGACATCACTGGATTTTGGCAAAGATTCCTGGAATCTAAACTTGGAATAAGCATTCTACATATTTGGGGGGAAAAAAACCCACCCAAACCTCTACCCTTATTAGAAACTGTACTGCATACAGATTGCAAATCATTACGCTGTATCCCAATGGATGAAATGCTAGTTCAAGATGTCTAAGAAATGGCTTTTTCCCCCTCTCCAAATAATAGATTGCTTCCTTTGGCCACAGGAGCACATGGTTTTTATTTGCTTCTCAAAAGCGGAATGCTTTAAAAATGTGCAGGTGGGAGATGCAAAGGTTATGACAATGCCCTGTTATTGTGGTCGCATGGCAATGAGCATGTTTTCGTGAAAGTCTGAAGCACATAAGGTGATGGGAGGGATTTGCCATAGAAACCGGGGCATTTAATAACGGAGCAAGTGTTGCTTTATCACTCCGTTTGAGCCCCTGGGCAACTTGTCAGCAAAAAAAACAAAAAACAAAATTACTCAGGGAATTTCCTAAGGAGCCAACCCATACTGCTATGAATAAAAAATAATAATTATAAGGGCTTTCCATCATTTAAATCCAAAGCAATCTGTTCTTTTCTCCTTAGTACCTAACTGTGAAGGTACAAACTGGTGCAAATGTTATCTTGTCAGGTTCCAGAGACAAATTTTATTTTGTTCTAGAGTCAAAAGATCATTGAAGAAGGTACCTATTAGGTTTATATTAAAGAAATTGCCATCCACAGAAATCTACACAGTCTACATATAAATTTACAGGCCAAAAAAAAAAAAAAAAGAGATTTTACTTGTGGTCTGAAGTCTGCAAACAGTTCAGGGAAGCCGTTCTGTTTGCAATTTGATCGTGTCTAGGTGTGTTGCTATTGTATCTGAAGGCTGTCTGCAATATCATGGCTAATTAGAAATTATTTAAGTTGGGGGTCCAGTTTGGGGAATTCCATATTAAAGATTTCTGCATCTTGTATGCTTTAGAACTGGGCACAGTGCAGGATTTGGGAAGAGTAAAACTAACTGTGCCAGCTAGGCCAGTGTTTCTCAACCTTTGACAACACAGATTCTTTAGTGCTATAACTTTCTTCATCCCCATAATATATACAAAGATGTTTTGATCCAGCGGTGCCTGGAAATCCATGCCTTCAATTATGTTGTTCCAGATTTTCTTTTTTGCGCATGATAACTTTGTATCGAGTGGTGTTTTACTTAGGCAAGATATAAGATTAGCAGATTAGAATTTGTTTTTGTTTTATCCCAACCCATTCATGCATGTTGCAGTTTTGGAAAATTGTAGTTCCAACATTACCAGAGGACATAGTTTTTGGAGATTGGTTGGGTTCAGACATTGTGCTAAAGCAAGACTTGTTTTAATTGAGACGCGTGCCACTGAGTAACCTCTGTAGTAACACTGGAGTAGTGTAAAACAGATAATCAAGAGAAGCAGAAAGAAGAGAGTGATTATCTCAAGTTTTTTAAAAAAAAAATAGTAAAAGAAGTATAGCTCTGCTGCATTTGTCCTATTGAAAGGAATGATTGTTTGATCATGGTTTATTATTCGTAAATGACATACTTTGCACAAATTGTAGCAATTTATGTGTGATCCTTTATAGATCCAGTTACCCTGGTTCAGCTCAATGCTGCAGACATCCTGAACCAGTACAGGTAGTCCTTGACTTATGACTACAATTGAGCCCAATTTTTCAGTTTTTAAGTGATAAATTTGTTAAGTGAGTTTGGCCCCATTTCACGAGTTTCCTTGCCACATTTATTAAGTGACTCACTAAAGTTATTAAATTAGTAACATGGTTGTTAAGTGAATCTGGCTTCCCCATTGACTTTGCTTGTCAGAAGGTTGCAAAACGGGATCATATCATCCCAGAATGCTGTAACTGTCATAAATAGGAACCATTTGCCAAGTGTCTGAATTTTGATCACATGACCATGGGGATGTGGCAATGGTCATAAATGTGAAACATGGTCCTAAGTCACTTTTTTCAGTGACGTCGTAACTTTGAATAGTCGCTAAATGAACTGTTGTAAATTGAGGACTACCTGTGGTATTTGGAAGTTGTTGGACTACAAGTCCCAGAATTCAAATGCTCATGCCCAGGATGGCTACTGATTCTGGGAGTTGCCGCCTCAATAATTCAGTATTTTATTTGTTAGATTTATATACCTCCAAGAGATATAAGGCAGTTGTCATACCAAGGTCTCATACATAGCATCGCCTTTTCTCACTCTTCCACAGAACCATCTTAGGGTATAAATCAGGCTGAGAATGTTGGCTTAGCCCAAACTCAGTCTGCAAGTTCCAGAGCAGAAGACGGAATTGAACCTGGGTTTTTCCAGTTCTAGACCCACACTACACTTGCTCTCAATTGTGGGATGCTAATTGAAGAAAGCTACACTACTGTATTCTAGACCAGGAACAGAAAGTCAACATATTATTAATGGGAAGACTGTAGTATCTAACATCGTTTTCTCGCATAATTTGAATATGTGAAACTCAGTTTAATAGGTCATTAACCTACGCTTCGATTGTTACTTGAACTGCATTGGGGTTCGGGGCCGGTTTTCCATTCTGCAGTGATTACTTGCAAAAGAGATAGTGGTCTTGGTAGGATATAGGAGATGTTCCTTTAGAGAGCTTCAGGTGAAGCCGTTGAGAGAGCCCCTGGAACACAATGGCTAAGTATCTTTTTAAAAGAAAATTGGTTATATCCATCCAGTAAACGTATGAATACTACTTCCTAACCAGAACTTATCATAAAAGCATCCACATCAGAAATATTGCTCCATAAAATTTCCCCCGTAAAGTGGATCAATGAATAGATAATCCAGAAGACAGATCCTCCTTGGTCTTCTTTGTTAAACCTTGTAGGTTTTCCTGCCTAAGCAGGGGTTGGACTAGAAGACCTCCAAGGTCCCTTCCAACTCTGTTATTCTATTCTATTCTATTCCTTCTTTGACCTCGTGTCCCCTCACTGCCTTAGTACAGTTGCGTTGGCTTAGAATCCTAGTTTATATAATGGAGGGCACCAAGTATGGAGGGCACCAAGTAGGGACAAGTGTTCAGAAGATATTAGGATGTTGCTGGTATTTATGATAGCAGATGGGCGTTCTCTGGACCAGGAGCTAAGCAGGATCAACCTGGGTTTATATTTGGGTGAGTGGTCTACAAAATATTAGCAGAGTGGTAGGCTAGGGTGGAACTTGAAAGAATTTCCTGGAAGGTCACTTCCATGTTTTATGCCAAGGATACTACATGGATCATGTGTCCACGAAGCCACCAGAAGTCTACTTCAACTTGGAGAAGACTTTACCTTTTATGACAGTGAACCAGGGGTGAAATTCAGCAGGTTCTGACAGGTTCTGGAGAACCGGTAATGGAAATTTTGAGTAGTTTGGAGAACCGGCAAATACCACCTCTGGCTGGCCCCAGAGAGGGGTGGGAATGGGGATTTTGCAGTATCCTTCCCCCAGGAATGGGGAGGGAATGGGGATTTTGCAGTATCCTTCCCCTGCCATGCCCACCAAGCCACACCATGCCCACCAAGCCACGCCCACAGAACCGGTAGTAAAAAAATGTGAATTTCACGAATGCAGTGAACCATATTCAAACAACGATGCTCAGAAACAAGGCAAGACTAGGTATTTTTTCCCCCACTTTCCTTTACACAGCTTTATTCACACTAGCTATTTAAGTGAGAAGACATCTTTGCAAGAAGGTTTGCATTTCTAATAAGAAGCTAAAGGTAACTAAAGGTTGAGCTGCAAGTGAACTTAACTGTGAAACAGTCTTAATGGGTTGTTTTTGGAAATCTTTGTTTTATGATTGAGCTTTTTAACCAGAGAATTAGCATCTTTGTGGGAGAAAAATCTATGCTCTTCCATTTTTTTTAACCACCTGCTGATTAGCAGCACTTTTGCTATGAAAGTAATTAAGTTTGTTAAATAAACAATTATGTAATTGTATAAATGTGTACTCAAAAGTAGGGTGAGTCTACTTAGTTCTTCCTTCCCCATATGCTGCAGTTTCAGTATATGTCTCTGTCATATCCCAAGAAGGGTGAAAGATTATTAAAGAGACATCCGATCTAGAATTAAGGAGAAATTTCCAGACAGCTTGCCATCACAAGCTGTGGGTGCTCCATCACTGGAGGTTTTCAAGAAGAGATTGGATAATCATTTGTCCAGAATAGAACAGGGTCTTTTGCTTGAGCAGGGAGTTGGATTAGAAGACCTCCAAGGTCCCTTCCAACTCTGTTATTCTAAATCAGATATAAATGGCATGTGGGAATGACCTTGAGAGATGAAGGAAAGAGATGCTGACTAGAGAACAATCAGATAAAAGGAGGAGGAGCCCACAAATGCTTAATGGGCAAAGAAAGAAACTGCCCTTATTCATCCTGGGATATTTGTAGTCTCACACTTGTAGGATCCTTTAAATATAGTCTGACAATAAAGTAGAATTAACTCATTTGGTTATGCTTCCTGTCTGGTTTACTTGGGAGGATTCACATCATATCACCAAGCTCAAAGAAATCTCAAAAGTTGAGGATCTGGATGAAAAATTGGGAGGATGGGGGTTTGCTCAGCCATACAAATCAACCGAAAGACGTATTTTAAGTCAAGATTCTGTGCTTCTTATTAAACCCATATTTTAGAAACTATGTTGCAGTTGTGCCTATCAAGAGATTTAGTTTCCGTGAAAACAAACAAAAAGAAAAAAATAACACTGCAGATAGTCTTTGAGTTATGACCACAATTGAACCCCAAACAGCTGTTGATAAGTAAAACATTTGTTAAGTGAATTTTGCTCCAGTTTACAACATTTCCTGTCACAGTTGTTAAGTGAATCCCTGCGGTTGTTAAATTGGTAACACGGTTGTTAAGTGAATCTGGCTTCCCCATTGACTTTGCTTATCAGAAGGTCGCAAAAGGGGGATAACGTGACACCCAGACACTGCAGCTGTCAGAAATAAGAGTTGTCTGAATAAGCGTCTGAATTTTGATCATGTGACCATGAAGATACCATAAACGAGTCTAAAGTGTGCAAAATGGGCATAAATCACTTTCTTCAGTACCGTCGTAACTTTGAACAGTGATAAATGTTGGGGAGTCACGTGCTGCTGCTGGTCAGGCCAGGTGAGTAGAGCCAAAATGCAACCAACATTTAGACCAGGGGTGATGAACCATGACCCTTTTATGACTTGTGGACTTCAATCCTCAGAATTCCTGAGCTGGCTGGCTCAGGAATTCTAGGGATTGAAGTCCACAAGTTATATAAGAGCCATAGGTCCTCACCTCTGATTTAGACAGAGATTTATATCTCATTTTCCCCCCTCCTGGAGCTCATGTGGGTTTACATGACACCCCTCCCCCCATATTTTATCCCCACAACAACTTGGTGAGGGAGAACGAATAATCCATGGTTATCCAAAGAGTTTCTGTAAAAGATAAAGATAAAGGTTCCCCTCGCACATGTGTGCTAGTCATTCCCGACTCTAGGGGGCAGTGCTCATCTCCGTTTCAAAGCCAAAGAACCAGCGCTGTCCGAAGACGTCTCCTTGGTGACATGTGGCCGGCATGACTAAACACCAAAGGTGCATGGAACGCTGTTACCTTCCCACCAAAGGTCGTCCCTATTTTTCTACTTGCATTTTTTACATGCTTTCGAACTGCTAGGTTGGCAGAAGCTGGGACAAATAACGGGAGCTCACTCTGTTACGTGGCACTAGGGCAGTGATGGCTAACCTTTTTGCCATCGCGTGCCAAAAGCGGGGTGACTGCGGGGTGGTTGCATGCGTACGTGCCCACACCCATAATTCTATGAGCCCTGCCCCCCCCGTGCATGCGCGCGACCACCCCCATGCTCCCCCCCGGTTTTGGGATGTGATGGCATGGTGGACCCGGTAGGCCTGTTTTTTTTCCTCCCCAGACTCCAGAGGCTTTCTAGGAGCCTGGGGAGGGTGAAAACAGCCCCCCCCCCGCAGAGGCCCTCTGGAGGCTGGAAACAGCCCATTTGCTGACTTCCAGTGGGCCCAGAAGGCCTGAAAATCAGCTGGCCAGCGCACGCATGCGTGCTGGAGCTGAGCTAGGGCAACGCTCGCGTGCCCACCAATATGGCTCTGCGTGCCACCTGTGGCACGCGTGCCATGGGTTCGCCATCACGGCACTAGGGATTTGAACCGCCCGACCTTTCTATCGACAAGCTCAGCGTCTTAGCCACTGAGCCACCGTGTCCCTTTTATCGCATCACTACTACTGTGTTAAAAATTGGAATTTCTGCTGTCGGATTCCAAAAATCCCCAAATGAGACAAAAATCCCATTCTCTTGTTTGCCCTGGAACAGACCGCTGATTTATTAACATTACATTTCTTGCTTCTGTTAGCACCTTATATCTTTTTTGCCTCTTCCACCTAAAACAAAACAACAAAACAACTTAGCGTTCTTCCTCTGCATGATTTATTGGTATCAACATATTCTTGCTGGCACTGTAACTTCTTGTTCTCTGTTTCCTGCAATCCCCGGTACTATATTGTCACTAGAGGAAAAGTCTTATGGGTTGAAGACGCTACCTTGGGGATTAAACTCTACAGATCAAAGCCAGAGTTGCAGAGATCCTACTCCTGGTGTAAGTTTAATCATCTTAAAGCAGGATGAGGTCATGTGTGTTTTGCAACCCAAGGAGAGAATCCTCCAGACAGCAGCTACCAATTACATCACACGTAGGAGAGGAACATCAGGCTTCCATGTTTGTTTATTTATTTATTGGTGGCAGGAGCATCACAATTAAAATACATCATACAAGAGGACATAACATTTAAAATATAAAATACAAGATTTAAAGAGGGACAAATTAAACAGGTCTTGCCCAGAAATGAGCAGCATTAATTGCATTCTGTCGTGCCGCTGCCTGAGGTCCTCAAGGGTACGCTGATCGGGACACAAACGGCAAGCATACATATGTGTTGTTGTCTGCATGTCACCGCAGTTGCAAAGGGGCAGAAGCAAGCAGATAGCCTCATTGTTTCAGAGTGTCTCTGGATCTCATACCCGTGCACAGTCTATTCAATAGTATAGAGTTGCGGTGGCGCAGTGGTTAGAAAGCAGTATTGCAGGCTAATTCTGCCGACTGCCAGCAGTTCAATTCTTACCGGTTAAAGGTTGACTCAGACTTCCATCCTTAGGAGGTCGTTAAAATGAGAACCCAGATTGTTGGGGGCAATATGCTGACATTATAAACCCGCCCAGAGAGGGTTTATAAAAGCCCCATTAAGTCTTAAGTGCTATTGCTATAAGTGGGTCGGTGTAAATGGCTTAAAGAGGTCTGTAAAGCACTGTGAAGCAGTATATAAGTCTAAGTGTTATTGCTATTGTTATCACCACTCAATGATTTCCATACACCCCAGCTTTAGTCAGATACAGGTGCCAGCTCCTCCATTGGTTCCATCCAGTATTGGGTCTTTGTAGCTTTCCATAGGTCCACTCTACTTTCAAATTCTTCAAAGTCTTCCATAGACCTACAGAAGCTTTTCCTGGATTTTAATCTCTGATGTGCTGGTTGTAGACATCTAAATTATCCTGGACCATAACATTTGGAAATTGAAGGAGCTGATCTCGCCAGCCCCTCACCCCTCTTCTGGACTATAAAATGTTCTATTTTTCTTTATCCAACGTATCCAGGTAGTTATACATTTCAAGATCTCATCTTTGCTCAAAAGATACATACAGTATATGTACCTCATTTTTCAGCTGTTAGTAAGTTCAAGGTTGCCCAAGGCTGTTCTCCTGGACAGAGTCCACTGGTTGAACTTCTTCCCTTCGAGGTTTATTTGCATAGTTTCATCATTAGTTGGGCATAATTGACCTGTGGAATTCATTACTGAACGTGAGATGATTATCCTAACTCAGGTGACATAAAGAGGGTTAGGTGAATTTATGGAGAAGGGGTCCCTCAAGGATATTTTGAATAGTCATCCTGCTTTCACAAAGACGTAGCAATCTTTCTTGCCTCTCAGGGTCACACTTGTTGTCAGGATTCCAACGGATGTCCTAATTAAATCATGAGTCTCGAGCCAAGCTTCAAAAGAAATCCAGTTATTTATTAGCAGCTTCATGTCGGCACATTCCCAAGTGAAGCCAGCTTTGACCCTATGTAATTTACATCCAATTATGATCCTGTTTCCTCCCTCCTCCCAGGGTGTGTCATCAATCACATTCCCCAACTGAGCAATTTCGTGGATTGTAGAGGTCACTCCCCTCAGCTGCTGTAGGTAACCCTGGGATACAGCCTTGAGAGAGATAAGCATGGAATGTGCATCTGTCTTTGGCTGCTATGCCATTTCGCCAGTTTCCCATCCCACCTGGCCTATGACAACTCGAGAGCAGGCCAGGGATGCTTTGCGAGTTGACATTTGACATTTGCGGGTTGACATCCCTGGGGGAGAGATGGTCTTTCATTCCCATGTTCCCTCAACCACTCACCTTTTAAATCGGAGGTCCCCAACCCCAAAGCCGCAGTCCACTACTGGTCTGTAGCCTGTTAGAAACCAGGCTGCAGGAGAAATGGGCAAGCCATGTGTGTGAAGCTCCTCTCGTACGAGAGGAAGGCGTTTGCACTAGTACACGAAGCACAACTACTCTCTGTTCAAGCCGCCTCCGCTTGTGCGAGTGGAGCTTCACACGTGCGTGCAAACACCCTCTGCTTGTGCACAAAACTCCATTTGTGCAAGTGGAGGGAGCATGTGCATGCCACTTAGACAAATGGAGCTGTTTGTGCGTGAACCTGCCACTTTCTCACACACCAGTGGTGGAATTCAAATTTTTGTACTACTGGTTCTGTGGGCATGGCTTGGTGGGTATGGTGTGGCTTGGTGGGTGTGGCAGGGAAAGGATACTGCAAAATCCCCATTCCCTCCCCACTCCTGGGGGAAGGATATTGCAAAATCTCCATTCCCACCCCACTCGAGGGGAAGGATACTGCAAAATCCCCACTCCCTCCCCACTCCTGGGGGAAGGATATTGCAAAATCTCCATTATCACTCCACTCTGGGGCCAACCAGAGATGGTATTTGCCGGTTCTCCAAACTACTCAAAATTTCCGCTACTGGTTCTCCAGAACCTGCTGAATAGCACCCCTGCCAAGCTGGAAAAATTGGGGACCACTGTTTAGATGGAGAAAAAGTTTTGGTTTGTTGAAAAGTAAAAAACGAAGTTGGAAACTGAGGCTGAGAAAAAAGTGGAGAATCATTCCGTCTTCCCTATAGCCTCAGAGTTGAACTGATTGATATTCCAAGGCTTCTTATAGAAAAATCCGGATATAGCTGAAACAGGAAAAAATATTCCTGTAAAATGACTTGGAAAGGGTAGGTTTAAAAAGGTTTAGGTAAAAATAATGCATAAGATTTGTTTTTTTTAATTTTGTCTTTAAGTATTTAAGCCTAATAATTTATCTTTTATATATGTATGCTGTTTGTACACTCTCAGAATTGTGTTTGATTTGGCTGAGGATTTTTTTATAGCAGAGGTCCTTCTAAATTAAGCGCAGACTAGCATCAAGTTTTGTTCATCCTGAGCCTTATATTTTCCTTTTATATCTTCTTTGGGAGACCCTTTTAAAGTCCTGTGACGTGGAGAACTATAGATTTTATTGACCTTGCTATTGATGTTTTGCTTGTGACTACTTACAGCAATCTAGGGATTTTAACACTCTCTCTCTCTCTAAAATAAAATTTTATTTTACTTACTTCCTATGAGATTGTTCAGTTTCCCAAAATAGAGAGGGGGAGGGGGGGTAAGAAGGAGCTGAGTTCCCTAGCCATATGTCTCGATGCTACAGGGTCAAAGGTGGCATTACAGGATCTTTTCCCCCCACTTAATTTATCAGAAAGGCAGAATCTCTTCTGCACTGGGTCTGATGGAGAGGACATCAAATTATGTGCTCCATTGAAGATAGACAACATAGCAAAAACTCTACAGAGGAATTACTGAGTTCTACAGATAGTTATTGAGTTCTACAGAGGAATTATTGAGTCCATCATTTGTACCTCTATAACTGTCTGGTTTGTCACAACAACCAAACAGGACTAGTACAGACAGTTAGGATCGCAATGGACAGTTAGGATTGCAGAAAAAAACAATTACAACCATCCTGCCTTCCATTGAGGATCTGTATACTGCACTAACTAGAAAGAGGGCTGAGAAAATATCTACAGACCCCTCACATCCTGGATATAAACTGTTTCAACTTCTCCCCTCAAGGTGCCACAATAGGGCATTGTATACCAAAACAACTAGATACCAAGATAGTTTTTACCCCCATCCCCTCAATGCCATAACTCTACTAAACACCTAACTCCTACAGCAGTCTTCTGCTTAAAGATATTTAGCCATGTAGTAGGGTTGTATTACTATTACCCGTCTCATCTTATCTTTTTCACCTCTCATCTTTCCTACTACCTTCTCCTATTGGTATATTATGGTTTATCAATTGTTGAATCTTATGATTTATAATTGTATCTTATGATTATGATATATGACTTATCACTTTGTTGTTTGTATGTAGATTGAGAGCTTATCCACTGGAGACAAATTCCTTGTGTGTCCAATCACATTTGGCCAATAAAGAATTCTGTTCTGTTCTGTTCTGTTCTGTTCTGTTCTGTTCTGTTCTACTGTCAGGGTTCCAAGTAACACCCCCAGCGAAAGAAGACTCCGAGGCTTGAAGTTCCTCAAAGTTCCATTTTATTAGAGATGTCATATTGGCACATCTGGGAAAACCTGAATCTGAAAGCTTCCATGTTTTCCCCACCCAAAGGAAAGTCCAAGTCCCTGCCCAGCACCCACATGTCCATCACATGGTCCAATCAAAGCACCGTCCCAACTGGAGATGCCTCCCAGTTCCAGCCCTCCAGGTGCAGGGCAAGATGTCCTTGACTCTCGGAGAAAGGAATGTTATTATGAGTATATATCACCCATGGTCCATACAATCCCCCCTCCCAGTTTCCCACAGTAGTAAATATGGCAGGCCATCTCTTGCATTGGGCCTTCAGGCCTGACATCTCTCCTCTCCTCTCCTCTCCTCTCCTCTCCTCTCCTCCCCTCCCCCTTCTCTCCCCTCCCCTCCTAATCCTTTTCTAAAGTGCACACTAAGGCAGGAGGTTTAGCTGGGATGGGTAGACCTAGAAGGATTCCATAAAAAGGAGGTTTTGAGATTTCTAACCTTTCATCCGAACGAGTCTTAACACTTGAAAGCGCTTGAGAACTTGGTAACACCACTAGGGTGAACTAGCTTGTGCTCCAAATACCACTTGTAGGTGATGAGAGATGTTATGCCTCCATCTCCTGCTTGTGAGACATCTGATGGGTGATTATGAGAAACAAGAATATTTGAATCAAGCCAGGTTTTGGCCAAGTCCATCAAAGTAGCTCTTTCTTATGTCCCTCAAGAGTTTTCTTTTACCCATTAGACACTTTGCAAAATCTTGCAACGCTCTAGGAATTTTTCTTCTTCCTATTCTGACAAATTCTTGGCACCATCTGTCTCTTGCCTTTGCCTAACAGAGCAGCTGATACATCGGTGGAGACCAGACATCCATCTTCTGAGATGCTTTAATTCGGTTCTCAGAGTGAGCCAGAGGTTAGGCTCCATAGCCCAGACAGCTTCTTCTTGCTCTGTCATTCTTGGAGTCATTTCTGCGAACCATTTATGCTTTCCTGGGTCAGGCTAGCTTTCATGGAAACCGGAGGGTTATTGGCTATTAACTGTCCTTTGCTTCAAGGCACATTGCCTTAAGCCACCTAAATTGATCTCGCTTCCTACCGAAATACTTAGGAGTTATGAATTGCAGAGCTCCGCTGCCAAGTCATAATTATGTACCTCTGATGGAATTGTGATCGTTGCTGTTGGCTGTGTCTATAAATATAATATTTACCGTTTTGCAAAAATGTATATATAGAGGTCTGTTGACCGGATAATAAATTAATTCTCTGCAGAAGTATTTTTAGCTTTTTTAATAAACTGGGGCGGTGGATTGCAATAGAGAGAAAAGAGGTAAGTATTTCCAAAATGACAAGGAAGAGTTATTAGTTTGGGCAGATGGTGGCATCTGTCCCAAGGGGGAAAATCGGGGTTCACCTTCTAGTTGTGATAGATATGGGATGGGGCAGTTTGTGGTAGAACCAAAGAAATACTTCAATGCAAAGTGAATTTTTTTCTGCTTTCTCTAGTCTTCAACTTGCAGCCACAGTTGAGCCTAAAATTTCTCTTGCTAAGCAAGACAGTTGTGAAGTGAGTTTTCTTCCATTTTACAACCTTTCTTGCTACAATTATTACGTGAATCACTGCAGTTGTTAAGTTAGTAACCAGGTTGTTAAGTGAATCTAGCTTCCCCATTGACTTCGCTTGTCAGAAGGTCACAAAATGATCTCGTGATCCTGGGACACTACAACCTTCCTAGATACATGCCAGTGGTGGGTTTCAATTTTTTTTACTACCAGTTCTGTGGGTGTGACTTGGTGGGCGTGGCATGGCTTGGTGGGCGTGGCAGGGGAAGGATACTGTAAAATCTCCATTCCCTCCCCACTCCAGGGGAAGGATACTGCAAAATCCCCATTTTCTCTGTAATTACTGCCATTTACTTTGTTTTTCTTCAACCTCTTCTTTTTCACTTCCTGTCCGAGCATTGTAGACTTTTGATTTTGATTTTGATTTTGATTGTGTGACCATGGGCATGCTACAAGGGTGGTAAAGTGTGAAAAACGGTCATAAGTCACTTTTTTCAGTGCCGTTGTAACTTTGAACGGTCACTAAATGAACTGTGGTAAGTTGAGGACTACCTGTACCAAGTGCCGTAGCAAAACCATCAATGCCAGGATAACCTCCTTTTCTGACCCACCGCCTGGCGGAGAAGCCAGTTGAAAAGAACCTTCCAGAAAGCAAGGACAACAGACGCAATAAAGAGCCAATCAGGAGCAAATTCAGTGGTGGGTTTCAAAAATTTTTACACCACGCCCACCAAGCCACGCCCACAGAACCGGTAGTAAAAAAAAAAATGAATTTCACCACTGATTAGGAGACTGGACGCTGAAACAAATGGTTGCAGGAATTGAGTATGTCTAGTCTAGTGAAAAGAAGGACTAGGGATGACATGATAGCAGTCTTCCAAAATTTGAGGGCTGCCAGAAACAAGAGACGGTCAACCTGTTTTCCAAAGCACCAGAAGGCAAGTAATGGGTGGAAACTAACCACGAAGAGAAACAACCTAGAACTAAGGAGAAATTTCCTAACTATGAGAACAATTAACCAGTGGAAAGACTTTGCCTCCAGAACTTGTAGGTGCTCCAACACTGGAGGTTTTTAAGAGATTGCACGGCCATTTGTCCAGCATGGCTTGAGTAGGGGGTTGGACTAGAAGACCTCCAAGGTCCCTTCCAACTCTGTTATTCTGAAGTCACCGTGCAAACTTTTATCTTTCTCCTAGCATGCTGACATCAGACACAAGTATATAAATCACCGGGCTTCTATCATGACATCACATTCTCCCCACAGGCACCTATGTTAAGAAAGTCAAGAACCAGACAGAAGAATAAACGCACTAGAATCCTATTCAGTCCAGTCTGAATCCAATCCAACACTGGAAGTTTTTAAGAGATTGCACAGCTATTTGTCCAGAATGGCTTGAGTATGAATGGTTGGACTAGATGACCTCCAAAGTCCCTTCCAACTCTGTTACTGTTACAGTCCCCAATTTCCTAGGTTCTACCAAACATTGTATACTTATAAATATATTTAGAAACAAATGTAGATAAATGCATAAATAAATTCATAAATAATAAGCAATCATAAATGAACGAAGGAATTAGGAGACAGATGGTGTTCCAGACAGTAGAAAAATTCCATTCACATCTTCTCCGATCAATGGCGCTCATAAACGCTGGCTTATATCAATATCTAGAGGGCCCAGAGTTTATCTAGTCCTGTTCTGAGACAAGTGACTTCATCTTCGCCATTCCCATCATGGTCAAACTTGGGATGGACGTTTGCAAATGAGATTACAAAATTTTTGAAGGGGCCGAGCCTCCCATCTTCCAAAAGTATTAGTCCTGCCAGAACACCAAGCAACATGTAACCAATCATATCCTTTAACAGTAATGCTGCACGGATGAGTCATTTTTGTCATTGAAAATCAATATTTTATTTATTTATGATGCACTTGACTTTTGCTTTCCGGCACAGGACTCCTTCCTTCCTTCTCAACCAGAGGTCTCGCCAACCTCCGATCCCTTCACCTTGAACAGCAGATAATTTGCTCAGAGGTGCTGTTCAGCAGGTTCTGACCAGTTCTGGAGAACCGGTAGCAGAAATTTTGAGTAGTTCGGAGAATCGGTAGTAAAAATTCTGACTGGCCCCACCCCCATCTATTCTCTGCCTCCCAAGTCCCAGCTGATTGGGAGGAAATGGGGATTTTTTTTAAATTTTTTTTTAATTTGATTTATATGCCGCCCTTCTCCGAAGACTCAGGGCGGCTTACAATGTGCTCAGCAATAGCCTTCATCCTTTTTGTATATTTATACAAAGTCAGCTTATTGCCCCCACAAACTGGGTCCTCATTTCACCTACCTTAGAAAGGATGGAAGGCTGAGTCAACCTTGAGCCTTGGCGAGATTCGAACCCTGCAGTAATTGCAGGCAGCTGGTCTTAATAAGCTTAATAACAGGGTGCCTTAAACCCCTGTACTACCAAGGCTCTTGGTAGGAAGGATTTTGCAGTATCCTTCCCCTGGAGTGGGGTGGGAATGGAGATTTTGCAGTATCCTTCCCCTGCCACGCCCACCAAGCCACGCCCTCAGAACCGGTAGTAAAAAAAATTGGATTTCACCACTGCCCTGTACCATAAAGATGCATTAGCAAAACAAAAGAAAAAAAGAAAAGAAAAGAAAACCAACCACCTTTGTGCTGGGTTCCTGTAGCTGGTTTTTAATTATTGATGGTGGTACATCAAGCAGCCTGGATAAATATTTGGCAACGGGCTTTGTAACAGTAATGAACTCTCAGCAATGGAAGGCCACACTGCAGTCTTTGTGCTAGGAAAAGTTTTCTGCAAGATTGTGTGTGTGTGCATGTGTGCATGTGCACATGTCTCCAGGGAGTGTCCTGATCGCTGCTGGATGCCAGGTCACGTATATAGAAGACTTCTCCAAGTCATGCAGTTGGGATGGATTCTGGAGCCCTGCAGAGCTTGAGAAAGGAGAAGGCCGGGATTTCTTCCTCCAACAGGTTTCCTTGTTTGTTTAGTTCTGCCCCTATCTTCAATTCTTCTCTTTCTCCTTCTCCTTCTTCTCCCCCCCTTTTTTAAATTTGATTTATATGCCGCCCTTCTCCGGAGACTCAGGGCGGCTTACAATGCGTTAAGCAATAGCCTTCATACTTTTGTAAATTTTATACAAAGTCAGCTTATTGCCCCCACAATCTGGGTCCTCATTTAACCTACCTTAGAAACGATGGAAGGCTGAGTCAACCTTGAGCCTGATGAGATTTGAACTTACAGTAATTGCAGACAGCTGGTGTTAATCACAATGCTTTTAGTCTGCTGAGCTACCAGGCCCGTTGTCAGGTCCTTCTCCTTCCCCTTTCTCCTCCTCCTCCTCTTTCTTCTCCTCCTCCTTCTCCCCCTCCCCTTCTCCTCCTCCTCCTCCTCCCTCTCCCCCTCCCCCTCCCCTTCTCCTCCTCCTCCTCCCCCTCCTCCTCTTCTTCCTCCTCCTTCTTCTGGATATCCTACACCATTTCAGACAAATGGTTATCCAATCTATTCTTAAAATCTGCCAGTGTTGAAGCATTTACAACTTCTGGAGGCAAGTTCTTCCACTGATTAATTGTTCTGTCAGGAAATTTCTTTCTCTTAGTTCTAGGTTGCTTCTCTCCTTGATTAGTTTCCACCCATTGCTTCTTGTCTTGCCCTCGGGGGCTTTTGTATCTTCTAAATAGAGAGCTACCTCCCCTTGTCTCAAGAGACAGTTAGAAAGAGGAATCAAAAGCACCATAGAATTCGCAGCTCAACGTGTACTCATTGATAAATCAAATATATACATATCAAGCTTTGAGATTCTGTAACCCAGTTTTATTTTTTCCTTGCAACAAATCTTGCAAAAATTGCCTGACTAGGTGGCTCAGTGGCTAAGACACTGAGCTTGTCAATCAGAAAGGTCTGCAGTTTGGCGGTTCGAATCCCTAGTACAGGTCTCCTGAGTGAGCAGGGGGTTGGACTAGATGACTGCCAAAGTCTCTTCCAACTCTGTTACTATTAACTGTTAAATCTAACTAAGGAGGTTTGGGGAATCTGGCTCTCTTGGTCTTGAGCTGCTGTGAGGGTTTGACAATCATACTAAACCCAATTCCAATCACATGATGGATTGTCCCAAGCTATCAATTTTACTATTTATCTACAAGAATTTTGAATGTATTGGATTCATGCTATTTGAATAACAGAATAACAGAGTTGGAAGGGACACTTTGGAGGTCTAGTACCAGGAGCCCTGGTAGCGCAGCAGACTAAAGCACTGTTATTAACATCAGCTGCCTGCAATTACTGCAAGTTCAAATCTCAGCAGGCTCAAGGTTGACGCAGCCTTCCATCCTTTCTAAGGTAGGTAAAATGAGGACCCAGATTATGGGGGCAATAAACTGACTTTGTATTTTTTTTTTTAATTTTTATTTATATGCCGCCCTTCTCCGGAGACTCAGGGCTGCTTACAATGCGTTAAGCAATAGCCTTCATACTTTTGTATATTTTATACAAAGTCAGCTTATTGCCCCCACAAACCGGGTCCTCATTTTACCCACCTTAGAAAGGATGGAAGGCTGAGTCGACCTTGAGCCTGGTGAGAATTGAACTCGCAGTAATTGCAGGCAGCTGGATGTTAAATGCTGCCTTAGTAGGAGGCATTAGCCTCCTACGCCACTCAGGCTCCTATAAATATACAAAAGTATGAAGGCTATTGCTTAATGCATTGTAAGCCGCCCTGAGTCTTCAGAGAAGGGCGGCATATAAATCAAATAAAAAAAAAAAAAACCATTGCTCAATACCATTCCAGACAAGTAGAGAGGCTGTTCAGTCTCTTCTTAAAAGCCTCCAGTGATGGGAGGTTGTTTTGGCAGCTGCAGTACATGGCTGGCTCATATTTAGGTGATTGTCCACTAGGGCTCCAAGATTTCTCTGGCAGTTACTGCTATTGAGCGAGGTTTCACCGAAATCTGTATCTGTACATTTGGTTTTTCTTGCCTGAATGTAAAACCTCACATTGAATTTCATTTTGTTAGACAGAGCCCAATGTTCAAGCCTGCCAAGATCCATCTCGATTTTGAGCCTATATTTTGTGATGTTGGCTATTTGTGCCAGTTTAGTGTTGTCCACAAATTTGATGAATTCCCCTTCTGTTCCCTCATCTAAGCCATTTATGAAGATATTGAAGAGTACTGGGCCTCAAATGGAACATTGGGGTATCCCACTGCATCAGTGGTGGGTTTCAAATTTTTTTACTACCGGTTCTGTGTCTGTGGCTTAGTGGGCATGGCAGGGGAAGGCTACTGTAAAATCTCCATTCCCACCCCACTCCAGGGGAAGGTTACTGCAAAATCCCCATTTCCTCCTGATCAGCTGGAACTCGGGAGGTGGAGAGTAGATGGGGGCAGAGCCAGCCAGAGGTGGTATTTAGTAGTTCTCTGAACTACTCAAAATTTCTGCTACTGGTTCTCCAGAACTGGCCAAAACCTGCTGAATACCACCTCTGCATTGCATGCTTCCTTCCATGTAGAGGTAGTTCCATTGAGGACTACACGTTGAGTATAGTTTGTCAGCCAGTTACAAATCCATCTGGTGGTGATTTGTGTTGCACAGACTTCAGATTTATTTTCCCTTCTGGCCTGAGCTAATCCCATAATTCCGAATATCTTTTTCCTCTCTGTGTCAAGCACTGACCGAGCATACCTTATTCTGCACCTGCCTGTATTTAGCTGATATAATGCTTTTGGCTAAAAGTACTATTCACTGGTGTGAGAAGGAATGATGTATTAAGCTTCTTACTACTAATAGCATCACATGAAGCTTTCCCAGTTCTCCAGATAGTTGGCCTTTTACTCTAGCTACCGTGAGGATTTGGGAAAGGGACAGGCTTAAAATCCATGATGTGCTGGCCTTGGTATTATCTGCAATCTCCAGAAGAACATTTCTATCTTAAACCGGTTGTTATTATCAGTTTAGCGAACTGTCCAGGTTCAATTCCCTGAAGCAATCTATGCATGGCTGCAAATACCATCTGGAAGATGCTGGAATTAAAGAAGCACCAAGTGTCAGTAGCAGCATATCTGTTCACCCACCCCAAAAAAGTCTGCTTAGCAAGCTTGCTATTTATATTTCTTTCCCCTTCATTGGCTGCTTAGATCCAGTTGCAAGGAAAGATAATTCTGTGACTTTCTCAGTCTGCTTCCTTCCTTTCTGTTCCAGAGATGCAGCGAATATATATATATATATATATATATATATATATATATATATATATATATATATATATATATATATATATATATATATATACATACATACATACATACATACATACATACATACATACATATATATATATATATATATATATATATATATATATATATATATATATTCTGATTATAGCATGTAATGGTTAAAGTTCTTTAACCTGGTAACTCCCCAGTAGGCTTAACTGACAATGTATAGGCAGCATCATCTGCTGGTCAAGAATGATGGCAATTTAACTAGAAGATGCCAGGTCAAGGAAATGTAGACTAATAGAAGAGAATATTGTAGCTCAGGGTTGAATTGTAGGGTTCTTGGTGTTCTCTGAGCTTGGTTATCTTTTGCAATTCCAGGTTGCTTCTCTCCTTCATTAGTTTCCACCCATTGTTTCTTGTCTTGCCTTCAACTGCTTTGGAAAATAAGTTGACCCCCTCCTCTTTGTGGTAGCCTCTCAAATACTGGAATACTGCTATCATGCCCCCCCAACCCCAGTCCTTCTTTTCTCTAGATTAGCCAAACCCAAATTCTGCAACTATTCTTCATATGTTTTAGTCTCTCTAGGCCTTTAATCATCTTAGTTGCTCTTCTTTGCACTTTTTCCAAAGTCTTGTTGGAAGTAAAGTCCATCTGGGTTCAGTTCCAAGTGGGGAGAAAGACACTGGAAACATGGAGACTGCTGGAAAAGATGGTTTAATGTGGACAGGATCACATGGGTTTTTGGATCCTGGGCAGAAAAAAAAGCACATGGAGTGGAGAGAGGGATATATTTATACACTCTCTTGGGCCCTGCCTTAGAGTTTCCTGTTCCTGTACAAGAAATGTATCCCATTGGCTGTCAGACTCCCAGGGGCGGAAGTCTTAGCTAACTTTGTAGGTTGTCTGTGTCACAGGCCTGGTTGAATCTTGCTGGGTGATGATGTAATGAAGGGGCTTTGGGCAATTACTATTATGGTTTAATGGCTTTGTCTTTTGTGTTGTAGATAAGCTGGCCCAGCCTTTTGTCTTGCAAATAACCAAAGTATCTGCTGGGGGCAGGGAGCTGGGGCTGAGTCTCTATTTTAAGATTTCCCCTATTTCTCTTTTAGAGGAAATATTCTGCCTTTTTAATATTTCCTAGAATATTTCATTTTTCTAGGAGAGGGGTGGGTGCTAACTTCCTACAGTCTCAGCATCTTTTTTTTGTAATGTGGTGACCAAAACTGGATGCAGTATTCCAGGTGTGGTCTTACTAAGAGGCTTTATAAAGCAGTACTCATACTTCACGTGATTTTGATTCTATGCCTCTGTTTATACAGCCAAGCATTAGTGATCGTCCACTAGGACTCCAAGATCCCTCTCACAGTTACTGTTTTTGAGCCAGGTTTTGCCTACTCTGTACTTGTGCCTTTGGCTTTTCCTACCTAAGTGTAAAACCTTGCTTTTCTCCACATTAAATTTCATTTTGTTGGATAGGGCAGGTGGTGGGTTGCTACCGGTTCGCCCTGCTTTGGGCGAACCGGTAGCAGCGGTGGTGGGAGGCTCTGCCCATCCACCTAGACATCATAAATACGCTCTGTGCATGCACATAAGTGGTGTGCGAGCGAACTGGTATCAAAAGTAAGAGAAACCCACCCCTGGATAAGGGCCCATTGTTCAAGTTTGTCTAAAATCTTTTTGGATTCTGAGCTTGTCTTCTGGGGTGTTGGCTATTCTTGCCAGCTTAGTGTCATCTGCAAATTACAATAATAACATTGTAGTATTTAACAAGGAGCCTCTAAACTGAAAGGTCCATGGTAATAAAATCAACCTAAATACATTGTCTAATTGAAGAATGGACAATTTCCAGACCTATCCTGAAGAATGCTAGAGGCTTCTGGTCATGCAGTGATTCCATTGGATAGAGTCGGATAAAGTATTTTGGGAGTTTTCCTGTTTTCCCCAAAATAAGACATCCCCTGATAATAAGCCTAATCTGGCTTTTGAACACATGGCAATAAGGCAAAGCACCTATTTCAGGGTTCAAAAAATATAAGACAGGGTCTTATTTTCGGGGAAACATGGCATTTCATTTTTGAAAGGGGAATTCTTAAAATCTCCCCCCAAATTATCACCGTGGCCTCAAATCCAAGTGGCAGCATGGCTGAATTTCAGTGATGCAGTATCAATTTCTGAGATGGAAGGTCTAGTTTAAGAGATTTCTCCAACCTTGTTTGTTTGTTTGTTTATTTGGGAAGGGAAGGGAATGTCCTTCAAACCTTACTGACCAAAATCAGCTGTTTTGCCATTAAGTTTAGGAGACGTAATGTTTGAAGTATGGAGGGTTGAAGTTTGTCTAACCCTGTTTAATTGAAATAATCCAAGTGTTTAATAGATCTTTTTCCCATTGAGTCCTCCCATAAGCAGGCAGGCAGGTCTTGGCAGAGAAAACCTACAGTTCTTTGTGTTTGTGATGTCTGCTGACTTATTAACAACCCAATCATGCAGACAATTTCCATCACCTTCCTGTGAACTAGTCTAGGACAGTGGACTCTGGTGGTTTTTTTTTTTTTTTTTTTTTTTTGGAAAAGTGCCCTGTTTTCATGCTGGAGTTTGATAACTTCAAAACAGTACAATTGCTTGAACTTTTTTTCTTCATGGGAGTGAATTGAAGTTCAGCTGAGAGCTGTAGGAGAAGAAGAGGCTGAGCTGGAAGGTGGAGCTAAATGTGTCATTAGTTTGGAATCATTGCGTTGGCACAAAAGATTCAAGTGCTGGCCACACACACCCCGAATTGCATGGACGCTTATCTAACACCAACTTAGCTTTGACTGTTCGTTGACTAGTTTCTCGTGAATAGGTAGCAACAATAAATTATTCTTGAACTCAATGAATGCTCTTGATTATCTGTACCTGACGGGTCCATTACTAGATAGGTAGACCTAGGAAGTTTTTGGACACGTTTGTACTTACAACTCCAGAGAAGGAAACCTACCAGCTTATCCTCATTGTCTTAATGTATGTCTCAATCAGGATTTGCCCTAGGCATCTTCAGAGGATCAGCTCTTGGAGGTTGAAGGACTGAGCAATTGTCTCTTGGCTTTCCTTCTGGCCTGCTGCTACAGAAGTAAACTGGAAGAATTTATAATGTGTTTAGTTTCAAGCTGATGCTGTTCTTCCCATAATTTACAGTGGTACAGGGCCAGCAGGCAAGCTTGCAAGAAATTATATGGACTGTTAATGCATTGTTGTTGCCTTCGGTTTATTAAATTCTAAAAACACAAATCCCGCAGGAGCTGAACTCTTTGCTACAAGGCAGTATTTTTCCTTCGTGCATTACAGCCTCTTTTGCTTCGGCTGTCTCCTTTGTTTGGCAACAGAAAGTGTCATACTCTTCATTGTGTAATCCCATTAACAGTGCATTAGTAAGATATTACCGTGGTAACCTCAAGTGGTTGGAAATGAATAAGGCTGCTGTATTTGCAGATTAAGTGTGTCTTGGACATATTATGTAGGGAAAAAAACAAAACAAAAAAATTGGTTTACTTTTTAAAAAATTCCCTGGCTAATCTCTGGTCCTGAGATCTCCTAGTAGTCTCCCATCCAGGTTCTCCAGCCTGTGTAGCGTTTTAAGTACAATGACGATGGTGAGATGCTGACATCTGCTTGGATTTTTCATGGCCACCATGCAGACTTCCACCAGATATCACAATCTACTTTCTTTTAAACTCTTGAAATCTACCTGCAAACGTACAAACCAAAAGACAACTTGCGACAATGTAGTTTAAATTGTTGGACCACTGGGTTGTTGGTTGTCATAATCCACAGAACTGGCAAAACCAGTGAAATATGAACAGGGATCCCCTGGTCTCTTTAATACCCATTTGGGACATAATCTTGGCAGCTCTAATAGGAATTTCCCAGTTTAAATTATAGTGGGTCAATTAAAGGCAGAATGAAGTGCTTTTGCCTGGTTTACTCAACATATGGACTCAGTCACCATTTCTAAGGTAATCATTTGACTGGTTCTCTCACCGTCTTTTTTTCTTCCATTCATTTCCATCTTGGAAACCACCAGGACAAGTCCTACAATTTTCTGGGCAAGCTTTTTCAAAAATGTCTTGTCATTATTCTCCTTCCTAGCGCTAAGAGAAAGTGGCTGGCTCAAAAATCACCCAGTGCCTAAGCCTAAACTGGTGTGCCTAAGGCAGGAGTAGAACTCATGTCTGCAGATGCTTTCATCACTACTCTTGGCTCTCCCTTAACCTTCCTTAAATCTCTAATGATGGGACATGGAAGATCTGTGGTAATTGATTGGGATGGACCCTTATAGAACTGGATCTTACAGAATTGGATCTAAGAGCCCTGGTGGCGCAGTGGTTAGAATGCAGTATTGCAGGCTAACTCTGCATTCCACAGCCTGGAGTTCGATCCTGACTGGCTCAAGGTTGACTCAGCCTTCCATCCTTCCGAGGTCAGTAAAATGAGGACCCAGATTGTTGGGGGCAAGATGCTGACTCTGTAAACAACTTAGAGAGGGCTGTAAAGCACTACGAAGTGATATATAAGTCTAAGCGCTATTACTAGAACTATCTATAGTTAGAATTAACTACATACATGGCTCTCAGTTGCATTTAACTTCAAAACAACCGGGAAAGATCAATTAGATACGATTAAGAAATTGTGATTTTTCTCCCAAACTCTTAGAGAGCTTTCTGCATAAGTCTCCTGCGTGAGCAGGGAGTTGGACTAGATGACCTCCAAGGTCCCTTCCAACTCTGTTACTGTTATTTATTTATTTATTTATTTATTTATTTATTTATTTATTTATTTATTTATTTATTTATTTATTGGTTCGATTTATATGTCGCCCTTCTCCGGAGACTCAGGGTGGCTTACAATGCGTTAAGCAATAGCCTTCATACTTTTGTATATACCTGCTTAGGTATTAAGTGAGGATTTAAAGCTACATCTGGCTCTAATCGTTATATCACAGTGACTTCCAGCTCTTAGCACTCATGGTACTTAAGAAAAAAAAAAAAGCTCTTCACTCTTTTTTATAGAAAGAGATCCTTCAAAGTTGGAAATGCATACATTATTTACATACATAGCAGTATTCCAGGATTTGAAGGGCTGCCACAAAGAGGAGAGGGTCAACTTATTTTCCAAAGCACCAGAAGGCAGGACAAGAAATGATGGATGGAAACTAATCAAGGAGAGAAACAACCTGGAATTAAGGAGAAAATTCCTTATAGTGAGAACAATTAATCGATGGAACAGCTTGCCTTCAGAAGTTATGGGTGCTTCATCACTGGAGGTTTTAAGAAAAGACTGGTCAGCCACCTATTTGAAATGGTATAGGACAGTGTTGGCGAACCTTTTCAACACCAAGTGCTAAAATGGGAGTCCACTTGCAAGTGTGGGGCACAGTTCCCTGGTGTGCATGCGTGCTCCGGGAAGCTGAGCTTGCAGTTTCTGGCATGCATGCATGCGTGATGACCAGCTGGCATGCTGGAAACCAGAAGCTCAGCTTCCCGGCATGCACATGTGCACCAGGGAGCTGCTCTTCCAGGTTCTGGAGCTCCCGCGTATGCGAAGACCAGCTGGCCGGAACCTGGAAGAGCAACGGGCAACAGCTGGTATGCCCGGAGAGATGGCTCTGCATGCCATTTCCGGCACGCGTGCCATAGGTTTGCCATCACGGTTATAGGATCTCCTACCTGAGCAGGGAGGTGGACTAGAAGACCTCCAAGGTCCCTTCCAGCTCTATTCTGATTGATTTTACCTGTATATCTTGGTAAACTAAGAAATGGATACATAATGATACTGGATCAGAAATTAGGTCAAAATTGGTGGGGATGTATTTGAGTTTCGATCTTTCTCATTTTATCTGGACATGAGAGTTAGGGAAACGGAATTCTAAAAAAATAAAAAAATCTTCTGAGTCATACCAAACTTTAAAATATGGAAGACACTACAAGAACACCAAGACTTCGGTTTTTTTAAGAGAAACCAAGTATCGTTTACAAGCCTTGAAATAACCCAGTTTAATTATAAATGTTGTCTTTGTTACCATGTGAACTTTGGTTAATTCTTTAAAAGCTGCAGTTTGCAGATTCAGGTTCGGTTTGAATTTACATTAAAAATGCAGCGCTTTGTGCTTTACATTCTCTGGCCTGTTTGAAAATATTTCCCTTTTAATGTCCAGTATAGCAGAATAGCAGACCCTGTCTATACCATTTCCGATTGGTTTCCATTCATTGCTTCTTGTTCTGCCTTCAGGTGCTTTGGAAAATAGACTGACCCCCTCTCCTTTGTGGTAGTCCCTTAGTTATTGGAAGATTGCTATCATATCACTCCAGTCCTTTTCATTAAACCAGACATATCCAATTCTTGTAACCATCCTTCATAAGCTTTAGCCTCCGGCCCACTAAATTATCTTTGTTGCTCAATAACTCTAAGTCAATATCTCGACTTGGAGAAAATTGTAAGCTTGCTTTGCAGATTTCTTTCCCAAGAATCCCACTGGTTTCATCTTGGGATCTTAGTTAAGCAAACCCTAACTATTTATGGCAGCTGGCTTGTCTGTGTTATGGATAAGCTTCACTTCTTATAGTCTGAAGATGTGAACAAGACATTTGGGTCATATAAAGTAAACCAAATGTCCCTTACATTCTTAAGTTGCTAATAAAGGATGATAGGTTATTTCCTTATTTAAACCATTTGTATGGCTGCCCACCTCACAAAAATGGTTATCCAACATCTTCTTAAAAATTTCCAGTGTTGGAGCATTCACAACTTCTGCAGGCAGGTTGTTCCACTTATTAATTGTTCTAATTGTCAGGAAACTTCTCCTTAGTTCTAAGTTGCTTCTCTCCTTGATTAGTTTCCACCCATTGCTTCTTCTCCTGCCCTCAGGTGCTTTGGAGAATAGCTTGACTCCCTCTTCTTTGTGGCAATCCCTGAGATACTGGAACACTGCTATCATGTCTCCCCTAGTCCTTCTTTTCATTAAGCTAAACATACCCAGTTCCTGCAACCATTCTTCATATGTTTTAGCCTCCAATCCTGTAATCATCTTTGTTGCTCTTCTCTGCACTCTTTCTAGAGTCTTAAATTGCTGGGTTTGTCATTATGTATCTGAAACTTACTATTCAACATCAGGATGTTTGGGGTGTATCATACTCAATTCATGATTGATGTACAGGTTACTTTTCTACAGATGTTGAAAATTAGTAAGTTGATATAATAAGAGATGTTCCTGGAAGCAACGTAATTCAGAAACAGGATTCAGATCTGACAGTACAGTACTTCCTTTTTGGAGAATCAAGTGTCCAGTCTGAGATGCTGCTGGATCCAGTTTTTCACCTGGAAAATCAGATGGAAGTTGCAGCCAGGAATGCTTCAACCTAGATTAAGTTGGTTTACTGTTTGCATCTTTGTTACCTGATTATGTGTAACAAATCTCAGTTTTAAAGGACCGGTTGCATTGTAATCTACTCCAAGCTGCTTTTGGCAAATCTTCAGAAAATACAACTAGTTCAGAATGCAATGTGAAGTATCCTTCCTTCCTTCCTTCCTTCCTTCCTTCCTTCCTTCCTTCCTTCCTTCCTTCCTTCCTTTCTGTCTTTCTCTCTTTCTTTCTTTCTCTCTCTCTTTTTCTCCCCTTCTCTCTCTTTCTCTCTCTCCCTTTCTCTCTTTCTCTCTCCCTTTCTCTTTCCCTTTCTCTCTTTCTCTCTTTCTCCTCCTCTCCCTTTCTCTCTCTCTCTCCCTTTCTCTCTCTCCCTTTCTCCCCTTCTCTCTCTTTACTTCCCTCCCTTTCATCCCTTCTTTCTTTCTTCTTTTCTTTCTTTTTCTTTCTTTCCATATTCAAAAAGGATTGTTCTTACAGATCATGTAAGATTTAGAAGATGCAAGTTTGCAACCTCCCTGATTTATAATTTGTATTAGGCATTTTTATAATTGTTTCATAATCATATTTATAAGTTCTTTGCAAGTGTTCCGGCACTGTCTTGTGAGCATGGAACATTTTGTACTGCTCTGAAATACGGTAAGCTCCTTAGAGTGATGCATGTCTTAGAAGAAATCTCTAAATAAATAAATAAAGTACATGCATAAGTCACGGTGTTTTATTCCAGCAATCTGAAGAATCTGAATAAACACTTTAAACCCAGCTGCATTAAAAATAATATCCAGCATCTTTCTATATAGCAACAAGACTTGTCTTGGACTCAAAGTGGTTTATAATGATTTAATTTGCTGTCTCTTTGCCTTCCATTTATATTTCAATTAATGGGCTCTTATGTTCTCTTTTATTGTCTTAATGTTCATTGCTTGCTGCTTTGTTTACTTTTTAAAAGTAAGATGTTTAATAAATAAAAAAGTTTAGTAAGTAGAAATAAATTTAGGCAAGGATCAAAAGTGTTTCATAAGATTGCAAATTGCGTTGGTGGGATTGTTGTTTTAACAAGAGAATACCAAGGACTCCACAGTGGATTAGAAATTCATGAATGTATTCAAGAGCATATCATTAGCCCTATCATATTTGGGCTGCAAAACTTCAGATGGTTACTAGATGGCGACTGTGAGATAGTGAAAACACTTTGCTAACATCTAGTGATCACTTAAATTGTTGTAACCCTACCTATGCAGGATGAAGCCCAAGTCTCTAAGTCAAAATGAGCCACTTTGGCCTGAATTTCCTGAGAACATGGCTATGATCAAAGGATGGATAATGAGGTTTCATGCTCAGCTAGAAACTTTGGGGGATATTGTAAATAAAGAAGCTGAATTCCTTTTTGACTAAGATATCGGTTTGAATGATAGTTTATGAGGCTTTGAACTTTGTTTCACAAGGCCATTTCTCTTCTGGTTGATGGATAAATGCCAGGAGTGGGACAGGATAGGCAAAAAACAGCTGTTCAGGATAGTGACATTCCTAACTTCTGGAGCATCTGACTAAATAATACTGGAACCCAGAAAAGGCTGTGGAGTTCTTTGTGCTCCCTGAGCTTGGTTCAACAACCAAGTTAAGAAATACCAATGAAAGAGAATATTTGCAGCTCAGGTTGAACTGGGGCTACCCTTGAAAAGTGTTCGGAGACTACAGTTGGTCCAGAACGCAGCTGCGCGAGCTGTCGTGGGTGCACCTAGGTACACCCACATTACACCAGTTCTCCGCGAGCTGCACTGGCTTCCTATTGGTCTCCGGTCACAATTCAAGATGTTGGTTATTACCTTTAAAGCCCTACATGGCTCAGGGCCAGGTTATCTTCGAGACCGCCTTCTGCCACATAACTCCCAGTGACTGGTAAGATCCCACAGAGTTGGTCTCCTCCGGGTCCTGTCAGCTAAATAATGCTGGCTGGCGGGCCCACGGGGAAGGGCCTTCTCTGTGGCTGCCCCAGCTTTCTGGAACCAGTTACCTCCTGAGGTCTGGACCATCCCCACCCTATTGGCCTTCCGAAAAGCAGTGAAGACCTGGCTTTTCCGGCAGGCCTGGGGCCGTTGATCTCGCTCTTGTGACCTGGCGAGATCCGGCCATGAATGGCGTGAATGAGTTTTTAATGTTTTTAATGTTTTTAATTTTAAAATGTTTTTTTATAATGATTTTTTTAAATGTATTGTGAGCCGCCCTGAGTCTTCGGAGAGGGGCAGCATATAAATTGAATTAATTAAATTAAATTAAATTAAACTGTGGTGTCCTTGATATTCTCTGAGTTTAAAACAACAATCCCATCAACACTGACAGAGCAAGCCACTTGTATATAAACAAAGAGCAAATACCACTTCCTTGTAACACTGATAATGTTACGTAGTTTGGTAATGAAACATCTGCATGAAAACAAATAAGGTCAGAGAGCACCAAGGACTCCAGAGTTCAACTCTGACCTACAGGTCCTCTCTTCTATTGGATAGAAAAGAATTTATGATATGTCCTTCAAAGAGTAATGATTCTTCCTGTCATTGGTCTATAAATGTTTCTAACAAAGTCAGAGGCCAATCATGCATACAATTCACTTCTAATGTGTGGAAAAATAAAAGGGAAAATTGAAATATGAATAGCTTTAAGACTCATCACATAATGTATCACCTGCAATTTCATTGTCAAACTATGTCTATGTCCCATTTCTGTAGTAGAAGGGTGTGTGTTGGTAGAAATTTTTAGAGAATGTCTGCTTACAGTAGTGGCCAAAATTGTGGAAACCTTTTGGAAAAAGTGTATTTTTGAGGTTTGATGGCTAATAACACCATTTTTTTGGGGGGGAGTTTCAGGATAATCCTATTCCATTGTTGGAAAGGCCTGGGAATAGCCCAGACCTTAACCCAATTGAAAATCTGTAGAGCCAACTAAAGAAACATGTTAGTCAGAAGCGACCCAGCAATAAAACCCAGGTAATAGAAGCAATCATTCAATTTTGGTTTCACATTATAACAGCTGCAGAACTAAAAGACTTGGTTTACTCCATGGGAAGATGTTGTAAGGCTGTAATTCATGCTAAAGGTTACCCAACTAAGTATTAACTGACATGGGGATCATTTTTGTATATCTCATTTTTTCTATGGTGACAATTTTTGTGTATCTCTTTTTTTATGTGTTTTACTTTTCTTCTTTATACTGTAACTGCTATTCTAATAGCAAATCCTTCATAAAAGTTATTGCATTACATTCTTGATTAAATTATCTTTCCATTGATATATAATTTTATGGTACTATTCCAAAAAATAAAGTGGTGTTATTATCTAGTTTTAGCAAAACTACTTTTCCCAAAAGGTTTCCACAATTTTGGCCACTACTGTATAATATACTCTCTTTGCTCAGCAATGTCTTATCACTACTTACAACTTTGTCTTTCATTTTGGTAGCTTCAGGCTAGATTTTCGGGGTTTTTTCCTCCTGTCATGGCAACAGTACTTACAAGTATTATGCCATTTGCAAATTTGATAAGAATGCCTATTGTTCATCATTCTGACCAGAACAGAACCTCTCACAGGTTTGATGAAGGACCACTGAACTTTTTTCAGTCAACTGTGAATCCACCTGAAATTGCAAGTGAAGTTACTCTGATGCAGCCTGTTTAACCAGTTTGTTAAACAAAATATTTTAGAATCTGAATCTTTACAAAACCTTAGATACATCAGAGCATGGCAGTGCTAGTTGAATAACAAGGAAGGAAGGAAGGAAGGAAAGAAGGGAGAAAGAGAGGAAAGAAAGAAAGAGAAGGAGGAAGGAAGGAAGGAAGGAAAAAGGAGAAAGGAAGGAAGGAGAGAAGAGGAGAAAGGAAAGAAGGAAGGAAGGAAGGAGAAAGGAAAGGAAATAAGGAAGGAAGGAAGGAAGGGAGAAAGAAAGAAAGAAAAGGAGGAAGGAAGGAAGGAAAGGAAGGAAGGAAGGAGAAAAGAAAGAAGGAAGAAAGGAGAAAGGAAAGGAAAGGAAAGAAGGAAGTTATCATGGTACAGCTTTTTCATGATTGCTGTGATAATTCAGGTTCTTGATTGCTTCATAATCTAATTACAGTTCTTTCTCTGGTTTCAAAAAAAGCTACATATCTTTCTTTTCCCAGATGTTCCCTTCTCCTCTTTGTTCCTAGATCATCTACAATCATAACAAGGGGAACATAAGAAGACAGTAGATCAGTCAAAGTGCAGGACCATATATATTTATTTTTCTTAAAGCTTTTTTTCCTCCAAACTGCTCTCAGTCTGGTTGGGCCATCCAATGGAAACATCTGGGCAGAGAGAGGCAGTGCTGCATTCATCCGATGCCTTGGCATATGACACAACAGTTTGGCTTTACCGAACCTCTCCTGCTCCCTAACTATATTACGCTGTCACATTGCATTAGGCAACTGCCTTTGCTTTGTCCTGATACTTGCTAACTTTTGAGTGGGTTGCTTCTCTGTTGATTTTGTTTCCTGCTGTTGCAGTTTTCAAGGTCAAGACTTCTTCGTTTCACGTGTGTGTGTGTGTGTGTGTGTGTGTGTAGGGGGGGGGGAACTCTTCGTGACTAGATCCCAGTGAGTTGCCTTATTTAGTGCTGCCTTAAGAGACATCGTAGCACAGGAGAAAGACAATAAAATCCTTTTGTGGTCAAAGCTGCCACAACACATTCAGACAAGTCCAGGGGTGAAATCCAGCAGGTTCTGACAGGTTCTGGAGAACCGGTAGTGGAAATTTTGAGCAGTTCAGAGAACCGGCAAATACCACCTCTGGTTGGTCCCAGAGTGGGGTGGGAATGGAAATTTTGCAGTATCTTTCCCCTGCGACGTCCACCAAGCCATGCCCATCAAGTCACACCATGCCCACCAAGCCATGCTCACAGAACCAGTAGTAAAAAAAATAGTATTTTACCACTGGACAAGTTGGCACATTTTTTTCCCCGGATGCTGCAAAAATGTCATATTAAGTTGGCCCTGCAAAGGTGGAGCAGCAGCAGCCCATGATGTAGTTTGGCATGGGGCAAATAATGGGGAAACTCGTTTTTTCTCCCAGAGGAATGATAAATATGTTGGGGAGTCACGTGCTGCTGCTGGTCAGGCCAGGTGAGTAGAGCCAAAATGCAACCAACATTTAGACCAAGGGTGATGAACCATGACCCTTTTATGACTTGTGGACTTCAATCCCCAGAATTCCTGAGCTGGCTGGCTCAGGAATTCTGGATATTGAAGTCCACAAGTTATATAAGGGCCATGGGTCCTCACCTCTGATTTAGATAGAGATTTATATCTCATTTTCCCCCCTCCTGGAGCTCAAGTGGCCTTACATGACACCCCCACCCCCCCATATTTTATCCCCACAACAACTTGGTGAGGGAGAACGAATAATCCATGGTTATCCAAAGAGTTTCTGTAAAAGGTAAAGGTTCCCCTCGCACTTGCGTGCTAGTCATTCCCGACTGTAGGGGGCAGTGCTCATCTCCATTTCAAAGCCGAAGAGCCAGCGCTGTCCGAAGACATCTCCGTGGTCATGTGGCCGACATGATTAAACGCTAAAGGCGTACAGAATACTGTTACCTTCCCACCAAAAGTGGTCCTTATTTTTCTACTTGCATTTTTTACATGCTTTCGAACTGCTAGGTTGGCAGAAGCTGGGACAAGTAACGGGAGCTCACCCCATTACGCGGCACTAGGGATCCGAACTGCTGAACTGCCGACCTTTCGATTGACAAGCTCAGTGTCTTAGCCACTGAGCCACCGCGACCCCTGAGTTTCTGTAGCTGAAGGTAGAACTTTAATTTGAAGGCAAGGGGTTGGACTAGAAGACCTCCAAGGCCCTTTCAAATCCTATGTGGTGCCCCACACTGGAGGTTTTTAAAGAAGAGATTGGATAGCCATTTGTCTGAAATGGTACAGAATTTCCTCCTTGAGGAAGGGGTTGGACTTGATAGACTTAGAATAATTTTGTCACTTTAAATGTACACTAATTGGCATACATTGAAATGAAATTTCATTGCATAAAGCTCTCAAAGGGTCACCACCTCTAATATAACTACATAAACATAACAAATAAATAAAAAAGTATGCATATACCCACATATATTATATGACACAGAGAAACAACACAGTCTAGTTCGGATGTACAGTATACATGTACATGGCAAGAGAGCTTTGAGCTTTGAGTATCCTGAATAACGGGAAGTGAGCTTCCCATAATCATCTCCGCTGTCCTCACCACTCTCTATATGGACTTTCTATCTGAGGCACTGCTGCCATCAAACCAAACAGTGACCTTCAAGGTCCCTTATTCTATGTTCTACCTCTTCAATCTTAGTCCTTCACCACTGTCCCACAAGTCCCTCTTTTTCTCTTCCTTTCCACTTCCTTCCAGACTGCTCCTTGGCAAGGGAGCTTCCAGCTTCTCCTGAAGTTCTGCATTTTGTTCTATCTCCTTCCTCCCAAATTTTTTTTTCATAGCAGTGCCAAGTTGGGATGAGCTTTGCTGGCAGAGTGTTATGATGTTAGCATAGCATTTCCAAGGGCTCAAATAACTTCCTGTATATTATCATGGTATAAATATAATGATAAGATGGTCAAAAAGAGCCATGGTGACGCAGTGTTTAGAGTGCAGTATTGCAGGCTACTTCTGCTATCTCCAGCTGCCAGCAGTTTGGCAGATCGAATCTCACCAGGCCCAAGGTTGACTCAGCCTTCCATCCTTCTGAGGTGGGTAAAATGAGGACCCAGATTGTTGGGGGCAATAGCCTGACTCTGTAAACTGCTTAGAGAGGGTTGTAAAAGCACCGTGAAGTTGTATATAAGTCTAAGTGCTTGTGCTATTGCTAATTAAAAATGAAATGATAAGCATGGGGTGTCTACAATCTTTCCTCCCTCCCCCTCACATCGCAGATGAAAGATTGAAGCTAAGACACGCCAGCTTCTCATGGAGTGGGAGTGTGACATCATCTAGATCAGGGGTCACCAACCTTTTAGACCTCAGGAACCACTAAATTCATAATTTTAAATCCTGTGGACCACTAATGACTGGCTGGGTGAGCGTGGCTAGGTGGTCATGTGACTGGGTGGGCATGGCCAACTCCTCACCTCCCCGCCCAGGCTCCTTAGGTCCCCAACAGGAAGCAGTTGTTGGAGCTAAGCAGCCACCATGAGAAAGAGTTGGCAAAACCTCTCAGTTTAAATTGGATCTGACTGAGAAGGAGGCTCAGCAGAAGCACCTCACTGAGGACTACGAGCATAGGCTTTCCACGCAGAGGGAAGACCTGCGGGAGTACAAGGTCAGGTACCTGGAGGCTCAGTGGGCTGAGATGGTCAGCCAGTTCCAGGCCATGATGCAGTCCCACTGGAACAAAGTCCTCCGGCTCTTCACCACCAGTGGCACTTCCTTCTAGCCTTTGCCCAAAGCCCCACACCAGGAGACTGAAGCAGACCCCAAGTCAGAATTTCTGCCCCCCTCCAACCCACACAGGAAGACCCCAGAGGGGGAGACTCTCTGCAGCAACACAAACGTTCATTGCAGGTATCTAGCCCAGGGGCCTTAGTTTGAGGACCCCGATTTAGTGCAATATAAAAAATGTAAATAATTTTTCTGCGGACCACCAACATTTTCTCGCGGACCACCAGTGGTCCACGGACCACCACTTGGTGACTGCTGGTGTAGATGACCCATCTTGTGTGAATTAAGCCTAGAGCTACCAGTTAAGTGGGCTTCCATTGTGTAGGTATCAGCAATCGCTTGAGGCCCTGAAGCAGACATCAAAGATCCTTACATGAAGAAAAGGCAGCGAGCTTCAGCTGCTGGAGGTGTGAAGTGAGAGGGAATTTGCACTTTGGTGCAGACAGAAGGCAATCAACTATGACTTCATGCCTCCGTGCAATAAAAGATTCTCATCGAGCCATATCTTATAAATATGTCAGAAAGCTTAGCTTACCAACTGAAGCTGGACATTTCTGCCAGTGAGATGCCTGACGCAGCTCCACTATGATACCACGTCCCAATTGTAGTGATATCTGCCTTTCATAGACTGAAGTGAGGTCATTAATCACAAACATCTATAAATCCTGTCCTCGTGATGATTCAATCCATTTGCGTGCTGACATCATTGTACAAATGATATGAACCGTTAGTGGAAATTCGGGGTGTTGCATGGAAAACACGTTGCATCAAAAACTGGTAACCTCAAGTTTCACTGTCCATCTGCTTTTTCAAATCTTAATTTCCAAGTGGCTTTAGGCTTGTTATTCTCCTTTATGCAGGAAGGGGAGCATTGTGTGTGTCTATCTGCACAAAGATACACAGAGCAAAATTGGCAGGAGGGCAGGTCTACGGATGTCCACTGTGGAGTAGTGGCTGGTTGGGGCTTTTTTTTAGGATAGAATAGAATAGAATAGAATAGAATAGAATAGAATAGAATAGAATAGAATAGAATAGAATAGAATAGAATTCTTTATTGGCCAAGTGTGATTGGACACACAAGGAATTTGTCTTGGTGCATATGCTCTCAATGTACATAAAAGAAAAGATACATTCGTCAAGAATCATAAGCTACAACACTTAATGATGGTTATAGGGTACAAATAAGCAATCAAATCATATTGGGAAACAGTCAATATAAATCGTAAGGATACAACCAACAAGGTTACAGTCGTACAGTCCAGTGGTGGAATTCAGCCAGTTCGTACCTATTCGGGAGAACCGGTTGTTAACTTTCTAAGCAGTTTGGAGAACCGGTTGTTGGAAGAAATCTTATTTTGTTTTTCTCCCACTTTACAGGGCTAATCCTGTAAGGAAGGCAGGAAGGAAACATTCTGGTGGTGTTTCTAGCCTAATCTTTATTGCCCTGCTTACAGAAACTGCCTCTCTAGTTAACCCTTACTACATTGTAACAGCTAAGGCGAAGCACCCATCAACGTGAGTGATGTTGAGTTGGCCATGCCCACATGGTCACATGACCACCAAGCCATGCCTACCCAGCTGGTCATTAGGGCAGAGAACCGGTTGTTAAATTATTTGAATCCCACCACTGATACAGTCATAAGTGGGAGGAGATGGGTGGTGGGAACGATGAGAAGATTAATAGTAGTGCAGACTTAGTAAATAGTTTGACAGTGTTGAGGGAATTATTTTGAAGAGGCAGTGAAGACTTGGAGGATGGAAATTAATGCAGTCCACTGTCTTCTCCACACAGTACAGGTAGTCCTCGACTTACGAACCCAAAATTTCTGTTGCCAGGTGAGACATTTGCTAAGTGAGTTTTGCTCAATTTTACAACTTTTTTTTGCCACAGTAGTTAACTGAAACAACTGCAGTTGCTAAATTAGTAACACAGTTGCTAAGTGAATCTGGCTTCCCTCATTGACTTTTTGTCAGAGGGTCTCAAAAGGTGGGACATTGCAACCGTCATAAATGCAAGTCAGTTGCCAAGCGTCTGAATTTTGATCACATGACCGTGGGGAGGCTGCAAGGGTCTTAACTGAAAAATGGTATTAAGTAACTTTTTCAGTGATGTAACTTGGAACGGTCACTAAACGAAATGTTGTAAGTCTAGAACTTCCTGAATATCTCACTACAGCATAAAGGTAAAGGTTCCCCTCGCACATACGTGCTAGTCGTTCCCGACTCTAGGGGGCAGTGCTCATTTCTGTTTCAAAGCCGAAGAGCCAGCGCTGTCCGAAGACGTCTCCGTGGTCATGTGGCTGGCATGACTAAATGCCAAAGGCGCACGGAACGCTGTTACCTTCTACCTGTTCCATAAATGTACCTTTTGGCATTTGGCTATGTGCTTATTGGTGGAAAAAATGATTTTGGTCACTTCTATTGTACACAGGCATAATTAAGAGGAATAGAGAAACTCCCTTATCCCAGTTGAATTCACTAAGCTATAATGACATGAGCTTGTAAATCGTGGATTATACTATAATGTCTCATATGAACAAAGCCAATCGTGGCTTCAGTAACAATGATGAAAAACTTCATGAGACAATGGGATAATCCAGTCACATTATTTCACTTCACCCAAAGTTCATAACTTTCACTGGCTTTTGGGTCACATCAGATTTTCCAAAGCATGTTGAAGGCTCCATTTCAGCCAGGAGAAGGGATTTACGGGGATAGAAGGCTCCTGCAGGGCTTAAGGCATTCATGTTACTTTTCAATCCCTCTCCCAATCCCAAAATAGAAAACTGAAGTGGATAAAGATTCTGGAAACCCTGAAATAATTTCTGGTGGACCATATGGTTTGCATCTGTTCCCTAATTCAATATTTTTTCCCAACTTAACACCCTGCAGATATCTTGATCTTAAACATTTCTAACTGGATATTTTAAACTGATGCTTGGGTTTCCCAACCGTGAAAATTTCCAGAAGTATGGACTTCAACTCCCAGAATTCCAGCATGACTGTTGATGGAGAATTCTGGGAATTAAAAGTCCATGCTCCTGGAAATTACCAAGGTTGGGAAACACTGGGCAAGATTGACTTGTGAGTAGGGTTTCACAATGGGGGACCTTCTCAATCCTTCCTGGAGAATTCAAGGCATAAGTATGAAAGTGCTACTTGCAAATTTGAGGCTACCATTAAGCTTCAGCCTCTGTGTGTTTCTACGGAGATTCTCAGTCATCCAGGTCATGGTTGTCCCAAAACTGCTTTTTTTTTTTTTCCAAAAGGCAACTGGACTTTCTGGTTTTTCTTTGAAGACATTTCGCTTCTCATCCAAGAAGCTTCTTCAGTTTTAACTGAACTGAAGTCAGAACTGAAGAAGCTCCTTGGATGAGAAGCGAAATGTCTTCAAGGGAAAATCAAAGAAAGTCCAATTGCCTCTTGAAAAAGCACCTTTGGGACAATTGACCTTTGGGACAAGTGACTGAGAATTTGCATAGAGAGTGAGCTGGTAGAAGTACCAAGACTGAAGCCATAAGGAATACTAAGGGTGGAAACTAGACTGGGGACACAATCAAATATAATGGAAGAAGACTTCTTTTTAACTGCTTTTTTTTGGGGGGGAGGCTTGTTTTTTTTTTTTTTTAATTTGATTTATATCAAATTGAGTCTCTCCGGAGACTCAGGGTGGCTTACAATGCGTTAAGCAATAGCCTTCATCCTTTTGTATATTTATACAAAGTCAGCTTATTGCCCCCACAACTGGGTCCTCAATTTACCTACCTTAGAAAGGATGGAAGGCTGAGTCAACCTTGAGCCTGGTGAGATTCGAACTTACAGTAATTACAGGCAGCTGGATGTTAATAACAGTGCTTTAGTCTGCTGCGCTACTAGGCCCTTTGTTCCTTAAAATTCAGTACATGGGCTGCTCAACTGGGTGAGAGAATTTCTAGTTGACCTTGATTGATCTTGAAAACAGGATCACTTTTAATTAGTATTTGGAGGGTAGACCATCAGGAAACTTGAGACCTTAGTCAAGATGTGGAAGCTGAAACTGACCTGGAATAAAGTGATGGCAACAGCTCTGAAGCTGAGCTGCTTTCAAATGAGAGTTTATCTTTTATTTTTCAGTATCATAAACTTGATAGATGCCTTTGGCAGAACCTGCTCTGTTTTTATGCCCGTACTTGTTATTCCCAGATCCCAAAAATGCTTTTGCAAGCACATCTGTTCTCTCACCTGCTGTTATTTTCCCATCTCCACTCCGGTCCTTTGCTAATCCAGTTAGTCAATTTCTCTTTCAGTCCTCTTACCGGTATCCTTCAACTCATTTCTATCCTGTTTAATTTTTAAATTAATATAGATATCCTCTGTTTCCCCTTGTCCACCTCTGACATCAGAAGCCCAAGCTCTGACATAAAGAAGATCCAATTTCTTCTTGACTTATATACCCTCAATCTAATGATGCAGCTAACTGCATTTGCTGCAGATTAATCCAATTTGTAGAGACGTGTTTTATATGGCATAATATGCAGTTTCATCTTAAGCTTGCTTAAATGAAGTCCTTTTAAGTGTAGTGGGCTATACTGGCAATAAGCAGGAATGGGGAGGAATATGGTATTAGGAGAAACAGCAAACCCCTTTGAAGTGCTGGAGTTGACTGTCTTGCTTAGCAAATAACAGCATTGGAAGGGACCTTGGAGGTCTTCTAGTCCAACCCCCTTCACAGGGAGGAAACCCTATATAACTTCAGACAAATGGTTGTCCAATCTCTTTTTAAAAACTTCCAGTGATGGAGCATTCACAACTTCTGGAGGCAAGTTGTTCCACTGATTAATTATTCTACACGTCTGGAATTTTCTCCTTAGTTCTAGGTTGCTTCTCTCCTTAATTAGTTTCCATCCATTGCTTCTTGTCCTGCCTAGTCCAGGTGCTTTGGAGAATAGGTTGACTCCCTGGCTTCTAAAACTAAAGAAAGATCCATGGTGTTTTGTCCCACTGAGCTTGCTGTATAGAAGAAGACAGAGAGAAGCCTTCTCCCATTTTCTTGGCCAAGAGTTCTCCCAGGCTAGGTAGGTCTCCATGTAGACCATGGAGAGTCTTACAGCTCTTCAGGCATACCATCAAAATGACTTCACATTGGGATCTCACAAGGGGGGGGGGGGTGTCTCCCAAATGAGCTCCTGCAGTTTGGATTGTGGGCAACTTAATAATTGGTGCACCAAAGGATATTTCATGTTCCCTGAACAACCTCTTAGGCTGGACAGCTCCTTCTCAAGTTGCATGAGTCACCTGGCTGAGAAAGGCAGTGATTTGGAAAATCTCCCTTCTTTCTGTTGGGCCCTCCTGACCATTTCCAAGCTGATAAGAGGCTCACAAAAGCCAGGCATGGGAAAACATGTATACCACTTTACCGTGTTTCCCCGAAAATAAGACCCTGTCTTAAATTTTTTTGAACCCTGAAATAAGCACTTGGCCTTATTGCCATGCACTCAAAAGCCCAATTGGGTTTATTATCAGGAGATGTCTTATTTTGGGGAAAACAGGGTATATACTGTGCTAGTGAGGCCGCACATGGAATACTGCATCTAGTTTTGGTCACCACAATACATAAAAAGATATTGAGACCCTAGAAAGAGTGCAGAGAAGAGCAACAAAGATATTTAGGGGACTGGAGGCTAAACCAATTGAGAGAACTAGGTATGTCTGGTTTAACAAAGATAAGAACTAGACATGACATGATAGCTGTCTTCCAGTACTTGAGAGGCTACAAGAGACAAGAGGGGTCAACCTATTCTCCAAAAGACATGAGGGCACGACAAGAAGTAACAGGTGGAAGGTCATTAAAGAGAGATTCAATCCAGATTTAAGGATAAATTTCCTGTCAATGAGGACAATTAATCAATGGAACGGCTTCCCTCTGAAAAACCATCACTGGAGGTTACCAAGAAGACGGCTATTTTCTCAGAATGGTATAAGTTCTCCTCCTTCAGCAGAGGCCTCCAAGGTCCCTTCTAACTCTGTTATTCTATGTTCTTTGTTCCTGTGTCTTGCCTTCTTCCCACCACTTCTGAGTGGCAAGAAGTGGTGCAGTGGTTAGAATGCAATATTGCAGGCAAACTCTGCCCACAGCCTGGAGTGCGATCCTGATGGGGCACAAAGTTGATTCGGTCTTCCATCCTTCTGAGGTTGGTAAAATGAGGACCCAGCTTGTTGGGGGGAGGGGGGGGCAATATGCTGATATTATAAATCCTGTAAAGCCCCATGAAGTGGTATTGTGTGTCCAATCACACTTGGCCAATAAAAATTCTATTCTATTCTATTCTATTCTATTCTATTCTATTCTATTCTATTCTATTCTATTCTATTCTAGTCTAGTCTAGTCTAGTCTAGTCTAGTCTAGTCTAGTCTAGTCTAGTCTGGTCTAAGTGCCATTGCTATAAGTGGGTCGGTGGCATGGGAAAAAAAATCCTCTATGGCACGGACTTTCCACTGGATCTCCAGTTGGCCAACAGTTGAGAGAGACCAACAGGTAGAAAGCACATACCCTTTCCTGCCCCGTCTGCCTTTTAGCAGGAAGTGTGCTTTAGAAGCTGTAATAGACTATTGTGGTATAAAAACTTTGGCCCTGAAGGCCATATCAAATGCTTCACCAGGCCTTCCATGTCATTACGTTTGGAGAATGCACTGATTTCTGAGTGGAAAAGATTATACATGAAGCTTTTTCCCTCCAGTGAACAAAAATTACAGTGCATTATAGCGAGAGACTGGGAACCAGGGAGGAGGGGAAGAGGAAGAATTCAGTGGGCATAAGAAGGGACAGTTTAGTCCAAGGTGGGGGCCATCGTGGGAGGAAATATTTGAGAGATTCAGCCTTAATTGGCTTGTTATGAGCCGTCCTGGGAACTTCTACAGTTTTGAAGTTTCTACAGATTATGTTTTTACCCCTGACTAGGATTAAAGATGTACTTCAAAATCTGTGCAGGCCTCTCTTCTTGAGTTTGCCAGCTAAATGAGCCATAATAGGCATAAAGCAAATTTGTTTTTAGGAAGTTAGGGAAGTTAGTTCACTTAAAACAAAGCAGTTCTTCAAAAGGACTTCAGTCAAGACACCATGATCTTCTTGCTTCTAAGACTGAAAGGAAGATTCGTGATGTTAGGTCCCAGTCTGCTTTTTAAACCTTTTCCCACCCTATGGAAATGGGGTTCTATTGGCCAAAAATTTCTCCCAGGCTAGGTATATCCAAGGAAGCCATGGGAAGTCCTGTAGTTCTTCAGGCACATCATGTCACATCATCAAAAAAACATCATGTTGCTTACCAAGGATTCTCCTAAATACTTTTGAAATCTGTAGAGGTTCTCAATCATCCAGGTGATGGTTGTCCCAAAGGTGCATTTTTTAGGAAGCAACTGGACTTTCTTATTTTTTTTCTTTTGAAGTCGTTTCGCTCCTCATCCAAGAAGCTTCTTCAGCTCTGACAGGACAGTGGGGGAATGGAAGGATTTATATAGCACCACTCAGGTGACCCTGAAGACACAGATAAACCTCTTAAGTGCTTCAACAACCCTCTAAAAGGATGCAACTGACCAGCTGTCTGCAAGGAATATAAATCCTTCCATTCCCCACTATCCTGATAGATCTGAAGAAGCTCAAACTGGACGAGAAAGTCCAGTTGCCTCCTGAAAAAAAGCACCTTTGGGACATTTTGGAAATCTGTGAAATCTTGTTTCTTGAGTTTGCCAGCTAGGTGAGGCTTAATAGGCACAAAGAGAAACTTAGTTTTAGGATTAGGAAATTGGTTCACTTAATATTGTTTTGTTAGCTAAAACAGGGGTCTCCAAACATGGCAACTTTCAGATTCCTGGACTTCAACTCCCAGAATTTCCCGGGCCATGGCTGGCTGAGGAATTCTGGGAGCTGAAGTCCATAAGTCTTAAAGTTGCCCATTTTGGAGACCCCTGAGCTAAAAGAACCCAGGGAAATGACAGATCTTCTTTTTTCCAGTAAAAGGGGTCCCTTGTAGCTTTCAAAAAAAGTGAACATCGGGGTCCCCTGGAAGTTAAAAGTGAGTAAAGATTCATGATGGTGATGCAACATTCTTGGAACCTAAGATGGCCTGTGGCTTCTCTGGTCCTGCCCTAGATTGTGAATTATAGCAGTGGATGGAAGCTGCTCTTGATCACATTTGGTGCAAACCTATGTATGATATGATATGGAGAGCCATATTGGTCTAGTGGCTAAGGCAACAGGCTAGAAACTAGTCTCACCGTAGGCATGAAAGCTGGCTTGATAACTTTGGGCCAATCACCAGGAGATGGAGAGTTCTAGTCTCGCCTTAGGCATGAAAGACGGTTAGGTGACTTTGGGCCAATCACCAGGAGATGGAGAGTTCTAGTCCCGCCTTAGGCATGAAAGCTGGCTTGATAACTTTGGGCCAATCACCAGGAGATGGAGAGTTCTAGTCCCGCCTTAGGCATGAAAGAGGGTTAGGTGACTTTGGGCCAATCACCAGCAGATGGAGAGTTCTAGTCCCGCCTTAGGCATGAAAGAGGGTTAGGTGACTTTGGGCCAATCACCAGCAGATGGAGAGTTCTAGTCCCGCTTTATGTATGAAAGACAATTAGGTGACTTTGGGCCAATCACCAGCAGATGGAGAGTTCTAGTCCCGCCTTAGGCATGAAAGAGGGTTAGGTGACTTTGGGCCAATCACCAGCAGATGGAGAGTTCTAGTCCCGCCTTAGGCATGAAAGATGGTTAGGTGACTTTGGGCCAATCACCAGAAGATGGTGAGTTCTAGTCCCACCTTAGGCATGAAAGACATTTAACTGACTTTGGACCAATTGGAGAGTTCTAGTCCCGCCTTAGGCATGAAAACTAACCAGCTGACTTTGTGCCAGCCACTCTCTTTCAGACCAACTCACCTCACAGCGATTGTTGTTGTGAGGAAAATAAGAGGAGGAAGAAGTATTTATGCTTGCCACCTTGTTTATAAAGATAATAAAGGGGGTTGGGGGTTTAAATTAAATAAATAATAAAAAAGAGTACACCCTACACTGGGCAGCTGAACATTGGCACATAGTCAGTGTTTAGACAATCCTTCAGTTTATCTCACTTATTCATACAGTCTAATTCGGGTAGTCCTCAACTTACAACTGTATATTTAGTGACTGTTCAAAGTGACAAGGGCACTGAAAAAAGTGACTTATGACCATCTTTCACAGTTACGACCTTTGCAGCATCCCCATGATCACATAATCAGATGCTTGGCAACTGGTTCATACTTACGACCATGGCGGTGTCCCAAGGCCATATGATCCCGTTTTGCGACCGTCTGGCAAGCAAAAGTCGATGAGGGAAGCGAGATTCACTTAACAAAACAGGTCACTAACTTACCAGCTGCAGTGATTCACTTCACAATCGCGGCGAGGAAGGTTGCAAAAATGGGTCAGAGTTCCACTTAACCAACGCCTCTCTTAACAACAGACATTTGGGGGCTCAATTGTGGTCGTAAGTCGAGGACTCCCTGCACTGGAATAGTCATTCCTGAGCTAGCGCTGAACCTAGCCCTATGATCTGGCTCTGCGGGTTCCAAAATAACACCATCTTTTTCATTCTGCCCTTTCCACAAAGAGCGCTAAGCATCCATCTTGTGGGAATGCAGGCTATAATTGAGCTGTCATTTCTGTCACTGGCCTAAATCAGGTTCTTGCATGGTTCCTGTTCACAATTCAAGGCCATTTTTTAACAGCGGCTGTCAGCCGGTGACCTTTCTGCTTAAACTCCCTCCTTTTGATGGAGTGTCCACTTCTCAACACTTCCCTTTCCGTTACAGGAACGGTCCCTCCAGTAGACATCGGTGGCATGTCTTCCACCCCCACCCCCCAAATCTTATTTTTGCCCCAGTTGCAAACGCAACTGAAAATTACAACCACCTGCGGCTTCTGAAGAATGAGAACAGGGACATTTCCCGCTGGAAGCGTGGAGAAACTCAATTAACGCCATGCATGATTAGCAACGGTTCAAGTAAACACCGATTTAAAGAGTGATGTGGCAGCTGACCCTTTTCCCCCCTGTGGGGCCCATCAAGAAAATCCATGGCATTTTCTCTACGGGTGTCAACCTATACTTTTGAGCCGAGGCAGCTAAATATATCTGAATGGATCTAATACCACTCCGCCTCCAGAAACGGAAAATAGGAAAACTTGCATCATCTGATTTCGAACGGGCATAATGACACCTGCCTGCAATTACTGCAGGTTCGAATCTCGCCAAGGCTCAAGGTTGACTCAGCCTTCCATCCTTTCTAAGGTAGGTAAATTGAGGACCCAGTTGTGGGGGCAATAAGCTGACTTTGTATAAATATACAAAAGGATGAAGGCTATTGCTTAACGCATTGTAAGCCACCCTGAGGTCTCCGGAGAAGGGTGGCATATAAATCAAATTAAAAAAAAAAAGAGAGAGATGGGGCGGGCCCAGCTAATTTGTTGCTTGAAAGAAGAACAAGAGTTGGAAGGGACTTTGGAGGTCTTCTAGTCCAACCTCGAGAGGAACAACCCAGGGGTGAAATCCAGCAGGTTCTGATAGGTTCTGGAGAACCGATAGCGGAAATTTTGAGTAGTTCAGAGAACCGGCAAATATCACCTCTGGCTGGCCCCAGAGTCGGGTGGGGATGGAGATTTTGCAATATCCTTCTCCTGCCTTGCCCACCAAGTGACGCCCACAGAACCAGTAGGAAAATAATTTGGATTTCACCCCGGGACAACCTGTAACATTTCAGACAAATGGCTGCCCAGTCTATTCTTAAAAACCTCCAGTGTTGGAGCACCCATAACTGCTGAAAGCAAGCTGTTCCTTTGGTTGATTGTTCTCATTATTAGGAAATTTCTCCTTAGTTCTAGGTTGCTTCTCTCCTTGATTAGTTTCCATCAGTTACTACTTGTCCGGCCTTCAGGTGCTTTGGAGAATAGATTGACGCACTCTTCTTTGTGACAGCCTCTTAGATATTGGAACTCTGCTATCATGTCACCCCAAGTCGTCCTCTTTGCTGGACTAGACATATTCAATTCCTGCAATTGTTTTTCATACGTTTTAGCCTCCGGTCCCTTAATTATCTTTGTTGCTCTTCTCTGCAGTCTTTTTTCAAGAGTTGGATCGCTTTCTAGATGGCAGTTTCTCTCATTCTTTGAACAAAAAGCTGAGTACAGTTTTAGTCGAAGGCTACACTGAGAAATAGAATAGAGACGACATTAATATAAAATTGAAACCTGAAGTTTTCCCTTTTACAATTACTGGATAGGGAGTTGGAAACAAAAGATTTGAAACCTGGTTATTGTATTGGTTGCCTGCAGGGAAAATTCTAAATGCACAGAGATGGAAAGATACGTCAATCCTCACAAGGGAAGGAATAGATGGAAAGAGCAATGGAGCCCATAGAGATGGCAAAATTGACTGTTAGGGAAAAGAATATATCCAATTTTGTCTATGGAGAGTCTCAATTATCCAGGTCGTGATTGTCCCAAAGGTGCTTTTTCTAAAAGGCAACTGGATTTTATTTATTTTTTTCCTTTGAGAATGGCTGAGAAGCAAAACATTTTCAAAGAAAAAAACAACAAGAAAGTCAAGTTGCCTTTTGAAGAAAACACCTTCGAGATATTTATTTATTTTATGTATTTATTTATTTGTCAAGAACGTATTTGGTAATTCATATAAGTATAAGGATGAATTGAATACATAAAATAGATATAAATAGAGGAAACATTAGGACAGGGACAGTAGCCTCGTTGGTGCTTATGCACGCCCTTTACAGACTTCTTAGGAATGGGGTGAGGTCAACAGTAGACAGTTTAAGGTTAAAATTTTGGGGGTTTTGGGATGAAACCACAGAGTCAGGTAGTGCATTCCAGGCATTGACCACTGACTGTTGATGAAGTCATATTTTCTGCAATTGAGTTTCGAGTGGTTCATTTTAAGTTTGTATCTATTGTGTGCTCGTGTATTGTTGTGGTTGAAGCTGAAGTAGTCATTGACAGGTAAGACATTGTAGCAGATGATTTTATGAGCTACGCTTAGGTCATACCGAAGACGGCGTAGTAGTTCTAAATTTTTTAGGCGCAGAATTTCAAGACTGGTGGCATAAGGTATTCTGTTGCGAGCAGAGGAGTGGAGGACTCCTCTTGTGAAATATTTCTGGACACGTTCGATTGTATTAATGTCCGATATGCAGTGCGGGTTCCAGATAGATGATCTGTATTCGAGAATTGGTCTAGCAAATGTTTTGCATGCTCTGGTTAGTAGTGTGATATTACCGGAGAAGAAGCTACACAAGATTAGGTTTAAAACCCTTAATGCCTTTTTGACAATGCTGTTACAGTGAGCCTTGGCACTTAGATCATTAGATATGAGTACTCCAAGGACTTTGACAGAGTGAGGGTCATCTACAAGGTATATCCAATTTTGTTTCTACTTGGAAACCCCTTCTGGACTTTGTGCTCAAGACAAAAAAAAAAGAACTCTTGACTTTGGGTTTTGCTGTAGTTTGTTGTCATAGAAATGGCTAGTACTTGTTAAATGAGTAAAATAAAAAGTTGAAGCTGTAATTTGATTTTATATTCTACTGCAGTGAAAAATATTGGAAATCAATGTTTTTTCCCCCTTTCTTTCACCCTATGCCTCTCCTTTCCTTTCCTTTCCTTTCCTTTCCTTTCCTTTCCCCACTTCCTTACTCTCTTTATTTTCATTTGTATCATGACAATCTTAATAAAATTCGGGGGGGGGGGGGAAAGAAAAATAAAAGACTGCAATAGCACGCAGCTTTCTCTTCCAAATCCTCGCTGCAACTGCATCATGAGTTGATCATCTACTGTGTCTAATGGAAGCAGGCTAACTTTAATCCCAGAATCCCAGAGTTATACCACTGGAAAATACTGTGGGGTCCTTGTTGCTCTCTGAGCTTGGTAATTTTCATGCAGACATTTCATTACCCGTATATAAAATGAGAGCAAACCCCGTTGCCTAGTAGCACTGATGATGTTACCTAGTTTGGCTAATGAAACGTCTGCAAGAAAACAACCAAGCTCAGAGAGTGTCCCTGCGTTCTTTTATTTACCAGCTGAGCTCATTATTTCTGGACTATGAGACTTTCCGTAGCTTGCCAAGAATTGTTATCAGTAAACTGATACTATGCATGTCCGCATTCTTTCACTTGCTTCACACACTCCTTTCCTTTGTTCTCTTGCCAAAAAGGTCCGGCTGAGAAATAGCCTGCACGAACTTTTGCAAAAATGTAACAATTACTTTTCTTAGTTAGTGAGATGTTTTATTTTCTTTTTAACAAATAAATGAGTTTTCTTAGAAGATATGTTCTTCGGGTTTTGTTTTCTTAAAGTATACTGCAAGGAAAGGCCACGATCCATCTCCTCTAATCAGGGTGATTATCTCATAGCCAGGATGGGATTAATCAACGCCCTGACAGAGAGCACCAAGGACCCCACAGTTTAACCCTGAGTTGCAAAGATTCTCTTCTGTTGGAAGGCACTTCAGAAATCCTCTGCTCCAACGTCTTTCGCAATATAGGTTCTTCTACATGGTCTCAGACAGTTGGCCATCCAGTTGCTGTCTGAAGACTGCTAGTATAGTATTCTGCGAACAACAGGAAGCTAATGAAACCATCACCTCGGTCTCTGTATGAATGTTTCCTTTCCCAACACTTCCAATAAAATTTGTCCCAAGTAGAACACCGGGAATAATAATATAATAATTTAAATTGATACTGCTGCCCAATTCCCAGTAACGCTGGACAGTTTATAAATTGTTTTTAAAAACATTAAAACAAGGAACAATATAAACATTCCCCAAACAATGTAAAACAAAGAGACAAAGACAGCAGACAAAACAAACAGATAAGAAGAAAGGAAAAGGAGAAAAAAATTTTTTCAATCATCCTCAGCTTTAAAGGTTTTCAAAACATTAATAAGGTGGGTGCTGTTTGAATCTTATTTATTTATAGTATAGTCCTCGACTTATGACCACAATTTAACCCAAAATTCCTGCTGCTGAGACAGTTAAGTGAATTTTGCCTAATTTTACAACCTTTCTTGCCACGGTTGTTAAGTGAATCAGTGCAGTTGTTAAGCTGGTAACAGGTTGTTAAGTGAATCTGGCTTCTCCATTGACTTTGCTTGCCAGAAGTTCCCCAAAATTGATCATGTGATCCCAGGATACTGCAACTGTCATAAATATGAGCCAATTGCCAAGCCTCTGAATTTTGATCACACGACCATGGAGATGCTGTAATGGTCGTAAGTGTGAAAAATGGTCATAAATCACTTTTTCTGTACCATTGTAAGTTCGAACGGTCACTAAACAAATTGTTGTAAGTCGAGGACTAACTGTGCTCTCATCCCCATGTTGAAGACAGTGATTTAAGAAGTTGCTTATTATTCTGGATATGGATGGTATAAAAGATATTCTACCATCACCGAAAAAAGGGTATCTTTGCATCCAGTTTGCCTCTCCCACGGGGTGGCCATGAGTCACAACCCCATCAATAGCAACATTTTTTTGTGTACGTTGCTTGCTATATTTTAAAATCAGGGGCTGAACTGAAAACACAAATTTGAAGTTCAAACACAATTCTAAGCAAAATTACTTCATCTGCATGCGTTTCCCTGAAGGGAGCAGAATTTTCATTCCCCCCAGATTCTCTTGAAGCTTCTAAAGAAATATTCCGGCTTTGCAAAGAATCTTGTAACGTCTTGCTGAGTGTGGAGCTAGACAAACATTTTTCGAACACATGGCTTGAAAGTTGCTTCCAGATGGACATTTCTCGGTTCATTTGACATATTCAAATCTTCCCCCCGCCTGCTTCCCTTTAAAAAAAAAATCATATATAATCATATCTTGGGGGTTGCCTGAGGAAGAAAAGCTAAACATTTCTTTTCTCATTTTCTAATCCTTCTGCCCTAAATGTTCCCATTCATCCATGCAGCATCCATGACATTTTGTCCTCCACATTTTTTTGAGGTGTGTGTGTGTGTTTTTTTTTACCTCCTGGAATCAAGATATATAAAGTGGAACTCAAGTAATGTTTTTGGTGAACATTCTGTCTGAATTTAATTATATTAACAGAGGATATGACAAGTTTGAGAAGAGATGGGCACAGCAGATGCCGAAAGATTTGTCTATGCAAAAAAGGGTATTCTTAATCCGACTTTGTCATTAATTAGAGCTGCATCTCCAAAGTACATACTGATTGTAGAGATTTTCTTCTGGCACCAGTAAAGAGCCATGGCCATCTGAATTTCGATGAGAAAAAACTTTGCTTATAAACTTGATAGCTTCCTGCATTCAGCTAGATTATTATTTATATTTCTTTATTCATTCCTCAATAGAGGTAGTCCTCGACTTATGACCACATTTGAGCCCAAATTTTCTGTTGGTAAGTAAGATGTTTGTTAAGTGAGTTTTGCCCAAAGGGCCATGGTGGCGCAGTGGTTAGAATGCAGTATTTCAGGCTAACTCACTGCTCATGCCAGGAGTTCGATTCCCATGGGCTCAAGGTTGACTCAGCCTTCCATCCTTCCGAGGTCGGTAAAATGAGGACCCAGATTGTTGGGGGCAACAGGCTGACTCTGTAAACTGCTTAGAGAGGGCTGTCAAAGAACTATGGAGTGGTATGTAACTCTAAGTGCTATTGCTATTTTACGAGCTTTCTTGTCACATTTGTTAAGTGAATCACTGCTATTGTTAAGTTAGTAACCCGGCTGTTAAGTGAATCTGGCTTCCCCATTGACTTTGCTTGTCAGGAGGTCGCAAAAGGGGGATCGCGTGACCCCAGGACCAGGGTTGGGTTCTAAATTTTTTTACTACTGGTTCTGTGGGCGTGGCTTATTTTGTGGACGTGGCTTGGTGGGGGGTAATGTGACTGGGTGGGCGTGGCCAACTTTTTTTTTTTTTACTTTTAAAAACATTTTTTTCTACAACCTTAAGAGGTTGCAGAAAACAATGCTTTGAAAAGCCTCTGCCGATCAGGCAACTCATCTGAGATCGTCAGAGGCTTTTCAAAGCATTTTTTTAACCACCTCTTTGGCTGAAGAGGTTGTAGACAAAATGCTTTGAAAAGCCTCTGACGATCTCAGCTGAGCCGCGGGATCATCAGAGGCTTTTTTTAAATTTATTTTTAAAAGCATTTTTTCAGCCGAAGAGGGTGTAGAAAAAATGCTTTTAAAAGTAAAAAAAAAAAAAAAAAGCCTCTGATGAGGTGGGCGGGGTAAGCGAGTGGCGACCAGGCCGGGGACCAGTTCGGGGGCGTGGCCAGCCAATGTTATTACCGGTTCTCCGAACTACTACAAATTTTTACTACCGGTTCTTGCGAACCGGGAGCAACCCACCACTGCCCAGGACTCTGCAGCCGTCATAAATAGGAATCCGTTGCCAAGCATCCAAATTTTGATCGCATGACTATGACTATGGTGATGCAGTCATTGTCGTAAGTGTGAAAAATGGTCATAAGTGGCTTTTTCCAGTGCCGTTGTAACTTTGAACAGTCACTAAATGAATTGTTGTAAGTTGAGGGCTACCTGAATGTGTCTACTCCATCTAGGTATCTATCTGACTGTCTACTGATCCATCATAGGAGTGGAATGAGAAGCATGGCCTACGCTCAGGTAGTCTGCCAACTGAGCTCTTTGTGGTACTCAGATGAGGTGGGAACAAATATCGTTGCATTTTGTTGACATTTAGGAAGATTTCAAGGGTAGAAATGGAAGTTTTAAACCTTTTAGAAGCTTAAGACACCTATGTTTTTCCTTAGAAAGTCTGAAACTACCTTCCCTAAAATGCTTCTCAACTTGCTTAAGATGTAGCCTCATTTGGGTTGAACTTGTGCATCATCTTGGTCTATAGGTCCATCTATGCACACACTCCAGGGGTGAAATCCAGCAGGTTCTGACAGGTTCTGGAGAACCGGTAGCGGAAATTTTGAGTAGTTCAGAGAACCAGCCAATACCACCTCTGGCTGGCCCCAGAGTGGGGTGAGAATGGAGATTTTGCAATATCCTTCCCCCAGGAGTGGGCTGGGAATGAAGATTTTGCAATATCCTTCCCCCAGGAGTGGGGAGGGAATGGGGATTTTGCAATATCCTTCCCCCAGGAGTGGGGAGGGAATGGGGATTTTGCACGCCCACCAAGCTGTACCACACCTACCAAGCCACGCCCACAGAACTGCTAGTAAAAAAAATTGGATTTCACCACTGACACACTCACATATCTGTGCAAGAAAGCTGGGTTTTTGTGCAATTTGGGGCATCTATACATTATAAAAACCAAGATAAGCCCAAACTTAGATGAGGGGTCTTTGGTGTTTTCTGAGGTTGGTTGTTTTCTTGCAGATGTTTCATTACTCAAACTGGGTATTATCATTAGTCACTGATGATGTTATCTACCATAGTTTGGTCTGCAAGAAAACAACCAAGCTCAGAGAGCACCAAGGTCTCCTCATTTCAATCCTGAGCTGCAATAAGTCTCCTTTATTAAAAAAACCTAGATTTTGGCCACAGTGATATAATCTTCTTTAAATTGTTGTGTGTGTTGGGATTAAAATATCTTGTTTTATCTTTGCAACAGCATGATTCACGATCCAGATATTATATTTATGGAATGGAAAGACCTCGAAATAAGGGGAGTTGCTTGCAAGTGGCAGTGAGTGTGTTTTTACTCACGATGCACGTAGAAAGGGATGAATCAAGAATTATATAAAGTACAAAGCCACTGTGTACTCCCTAGCTTCTCACGTCTCGCAAACGGGGGGGGGGGGGGGAAATGGCTTCTTTGATACATGGCTTGTACAATAAACCAGTTTTTTTAAAACAAAACGAAACAAAAACTGTGGCTTATTTTTGAATCAGATTGTAAACCAGACCCTAACCAGTTAAAAACTTTCTATGTTTATGCACAGATCAATGCCTCCCCAGAGTAGAATGGGGAATATATAGCTCAGTCAATTCCCAATAAAAGGAGAAAAACCGTGGGGCAGAAATGATAGAGATGTTGATGTGTCTCTTATCATTTCTGCTCCAAGTTATTTTTCTCCTTTTATTGGAATTCCTGGGAATTGAACCTACAGCTTTTTGTGCACAGAGCAAGTAGTCTTTGACTGAGCTACATATCAGGGGAGGGTTCTAAATTTTTTTACTACTGGTTCTGTGGATGTGGCTTATTTTGTGGGCGTGGCTTGGTGGGGGGATAATGTGACTGGGTGCGCGTGGCCAACTTTTTTTTTTACTTTTAAAAGCATTTTTTCTACAACCTGAAGAGGTTGCAGAAAAAAAATGCTTTTAACAGCCTCTGACGATCAGGCAACTCTGCTGGGATCGCCAGAGGCTTTTAAAGACTTTCTTTTCCTACAACCTCTTTGGTCGAAACGGTTGTAGAAAAAATGCTTTTAAAAGCCTCTGACGATCCCAGTTGAGCCGCACAATCATCAGAGGCTTTTTTTTTTTTTTTTTTACTTTTAAAAGCATTTTTTCAGCCGAAGAGTTTGTAGAAAAAGTGCTTTTAAAAGTAAAAAAAAAAAAAAAGCCTCTGATGAGATGGGTGGGGTAAGTGAGCGGCGACCGGGCCGGGGACCGGTTCAGGGGCGTGGCCAGCCAATGTTATTACCGGTTCTCTGAACTACTACAAATTTTTATTACCAGTTCTTGCGAACCGGTGCGAACCGGGAGCAACCCACCACTGCTACATATGCCACATTGTCTTCGAGGAGAGGGGGGTTTAGGATCTGTGCATAAAGGCCTACATAGACCTGTTGACAATTTAATGCAGTGTTTTTCAAGCATGGCTGAGGAATTCTGGGGGTTGATGCCGCCACCTCTTAAAGTGGCCAAATTTGAAAAAAACTAATTTAATGTAACGGGAGTCTAGGTGCACTTCCTAAATATGGTTAACGTATGTTATGTCTTGCACAAACTGTCCCCAACAGTTTCAACACAGAATAACAGAGTTGGAAGGAATCTTGGAGGTCTTCTAGACTAACCCCCTGCCCATGGCAGGAGACCCCATGCCAGTGATGGCTAACCTTTCCCGGACCGAGTGCCCAAAGCGCACGCGTGCACACGCAAATTCATGTGTGTGAATGCTCATGCATGTGCCCGAACCCCGAAAATGCAATGTGTGCACGGGAGTAGTCGGATTCAAATCTCGGTGCTACCAGTTCGCTATTATGAGCGTGCGGGTGCGCTCGCTTGCTTTGCGAGCGCGCGGTGCTTTTGCACATGCGCAGAAGGTTCTGCACATGTGCAGAGCATTTTTGATGATGTCTTTTTTTTTTTTTTAATTTGATTTATATGCCGCCCTTCTCCGGAGACTCAGGGCGGCTTACAATGCGTCTGAGTGGGTGGGCGGAGCCTCCCGCCGCCACTGCTACCGGTTCGCCCGAACCAGGGCGAACCGGTAGCAACCCACCCTTACACATGCATGTGCACCCCCCTCATAGGTGCGTGCCCCCACGCATGCACCCCGCCCCCGCAACGCAACCCCCATGCATACGCGGCAGAGACCCAAAGACCAGCTGGCAAGTGGGAGGCGTGCGCCATGTGCAGCAGAGCTGAACTGGGGCAATGGCTCACATGCCATCAGAGAGGGTGCTGTGTGCCACCTCTGGCATGTGTGCCATAGGTTTGTCATCACAGCCTTATACCATTCTTGACAAATGGTTGTCCAGTCTCTTCTTAAAAACCTCCAGTGATGAAGTGTCCACAACTTCTGGAGTCAAACCAATCCACTGGTTCATTGTTCTCAGTGTCAGCAAATTTCTCCCTAATTTTAGGTTGGATTCTTACTCCTCAATAAGCAGCAGTTTATTTTTAGCAGGGGAAATACTTCCCTATAAAATAGCTAAAGGATGTCACATCTCAATCTAGCTTGGAACTTGCTCACCCTGATACGAATCTTATTTTTTGGAATTATTGCTCACTGCTACCAAAATACAACTTTCCGCCTACACCCCTATCACCGGCTTCCTTTTGTGCGGTTTAAGTGTGTTTGTTTTCCTCTGTTGTGTTTTTTTTTTTTTTGTTTGCTATTGACTCATGCCTAGGTTCCACCTCTGACTCATCCGTGGTCCTCTTGCACTTGTCTCCTGAACAAACCCTGCCAAAATTTAGAACAAAACGAAGTGTGTTACATCGGGCTGCAAAACACAACCCCAATCTCAGTTGCATAACCTACGGAGGAAATGGTGTTGTGAGCTGTTGTAGCTGTGGAAAAATGTTTTCACAACTTCCTCCCTGGAACAAAATGCAGCTGGATGAGAAGAGAGCAGAAAGATATTAAAAGGAAAAAAAACAGCCAGACAAACAACTCAGCTTGAGAAATTATGCCATGGTTGCTGCATGGCATAATCTACGTAATATTATGACATGTTTCCAAAGTAGTTAGAATTATTCTAACTCCCCCCTTGACATAGAGAACAACAATGAACCCTCTATGACAGTTTTTGTACATTTGAATTTAACCTGGCTAGTTTTTTTCAACAACAAAAAATATTATTTCTAATTGTGTACTACAATGTTGAGGAAGAAAGTGCACATCATTCAGGCATTCTATTGAATGGAATGAGAACAGAACACAACAGAACACAACAGAACAGAATAGCTTTATTGGCCAAGTGTGATTAGACGTACAGTTCAGGGGTGGGTTCTAAATTGTTTTACTACCGGTTCTGTGGGTGTGGCTTATTTTGTGGGTGTGGCTTGGAGGTCATGTGACTAGGTGGGCGTGGCTAGCTGGTCTGAGTCATTTCTGGAAGGTCCTCGCACTTATGACCAGTCCTCACACTTGCGACCCGACTCATTTGTTTGCTTTTAACACTGATCAGCTGTAGGGCGGCCCTTTGAAGCCCCGCGGCAAGAGTTTAAACAGGTTTTTTCCCTCTAGTCATCAGCTGGGGCTCAGGAGGCAGCAATAGATTGGGGGTGGGACCAAATAAAAGGTAAGAATAACGTGGGTGGGAGGGCGGGGGGGAGAACCGGTTCGGTGACGTCATATCGTCACCACTACCGGCTCAGCCGAACCGGACCGAACCGGGAGGAACCCACCACTGGTACAGTTGTGTCCGATGGAGAAGTTCTCAGAATAGGAAGCACTCCTATAGAGAGAAGAAATAAATAAATATGGAAATATATTCATATAATATATTATTTAAAAATAAATATATAAATAATATATTGATATAAAATAAAGAAATATAGTTGCAGCCCTCAGCTTACAACCACAATTGGGACCAAAATTGCCATTGGTAAACAATGTAATTGTTAAATGAGTTGTTGTCAGTTGTAAACTCTGCAATCATGTTTGCAGAGCTCAAGCTAGCTACTTTATTATGTTCTGCCTGTAATACAGGAATCTCCCCCAGGCTGGCCGCCTTCACTTGGGAATAAATAGATAAGGCTTCTAGGAACTTAGGAGGGGTCGGTCCTTCCCCTTTTGTGGTTGTGCAGTGACGCTGGGCTAATGTTGCGCTTTTGAGCCCGTCTCCCTACTAGGTTGGGTGCTTCCCAACATTTGCGGCCTGATTTTATGACCTGTTTCATTAAGTGAGTCACTGCAATTGTTAAGTGCATCACACAGTTGTTAAGCAAATCCGGCTTCCCCCATTGACTTTGCTTGATGGAAGTCATCTGGGGAAGGTCACACATGATGATCACATGATACTGGATACTGCATCCCTTATGAATTTACTCCAGTTGCCAAGCACCTGAATTTGGATCATGTAATTAACCATGGGGATGCTGTGATGATCACAACTGCAAGGACCGGTCATATGGCACATCTTTCAAGGCAATTGTTAACTTTGAATGGTCAGTAAATGAACGATTGTAAGTCAAGGACTAGCTGTACTTACTGCATTTTATTAACTCAAATATTAAATATTATGCTAATATCACAAATGTCAGGATTCCAAGTAGCACCCCCAATGAAAGAAGACTCCGAGGCTAGAAGTTCCTCAAAGTTCCATTTTATTGGAGAGGTCATATTGGCACATCTGGGAAAACCCAAATCTGAAAGCTTCCAGGTTTTCCCCACCCAAAGGAAAGTCCAAGTCCCTGCCCAACACCCACAAGTCCATCACATGGTCCAATCCAAACACCGTCCCAGCTGAAGCTGCCTCCCAGTTTCAGCCCTCCAGGTGCAGGGCAAGATGTCCTTGACTCTCTGAGAAAGGAATGTCATTATGACTATACTGTATATCACCCCTGCTCCATACAACCCCCCCTCCCAGTTTCTGACAGTAGTAAATATGGCAGGCCTGAAGGTCCAATGCAATAGATGGCTTCCAGACCTGACAACAGAATTGGAAGGAACTACAGAAATGGGTGAATTCATTCTCCTGCTCAGGGCTGGCATCTAAATTAAGGCATCTCAACTAGTTATCTCTCCAGGGTCATTTGAACACTTCCGGTGTCTCCTTTGGGAATTGATTCCAATGTTGAAGCAGTCTCTTATAGTCCCAGTGGAACATTCTGAGCAGAACTGCTCCATCCCTGCATTGGGAATAAAGAAATTAGGAGTCACTTTAATGCGCACCTCTGTTCGGAATCTATAATCACTGAGTTGTTTTCAACATACAGAACTCAGGAGTTGCTTTAGTGGTAACTTAGTGACTTGAATTAGTGAATTTCCTAAGCCAGAGTTCCTCAACTTTTCCAGATTGGTGGAAAGGGAGAAATGGGATGGTTTTGTGGGAATGGCAGGCACATGCGTGTGTGAGAGCTGTTGCTCGAGCAAGTCGAGCCAACAGCACCTGTGACATGTGGGGCCAGCGCGCCTGAGAGGCTTGTATGAGTGGGGCCGTGAGCCCCCATGACGCTCACGCAAGTAGTATCAGAGTTTCTTGCAAAAATCAAATCCAGAAGCACACACAGATAACTGATTCAGCTGGATTCATTAACTTCTTTATATACATAATAACAGATGAAGTATTTACAATACCAGTAGTAGAGTTCTTTCAATGTGATAACAAGTAGAGAAAGCAGTTTCCAGTTTCATTTCAGCAGACAAGTTCACACTCTAGTTTCGTTTTAGATCTGAGCACAGAGCAGAGTCCATACTTATTTAGTTTTTGTTTCAGAGCTTTCGCACAGACTCAGTTGCCTAAGCCACGCCCGGACTTCTTCCTTAAGTTTATATTTCCAAAATAAGCCCCATTGGCTGACCTTGTTACCATGTCTCCATTCAGACCCCATTGGCTGATCTATTTCAGTCCATGAATATTCATATTCTGACAAGTAGGGCTGTGTGCGTATACACATGAACGCACCACACGGCCCACTTGCGAATAGGCCATAGACTTGGTAGTAGGCTGCGGCTGGCAGTTTGGGGACCCCTGTGCTAGGCCACAAAGCAACCACACAGGTTGGGCTTGAGTAATATATTAAGCCACACATACACCCCCAAAATCTGAGATTCCCCTTAACCAAACTCAGCATTCTGGACAGGTACAGTAGATCTCAAGGATGTCAGCTGTCAGTCAGTGTGTGTTGTGTGAATACGGGCAACAGGTAATGTTATGAGGAAAAGGTTATCATTATCATCATCTCAAGCCAATCTCATTTTAGAAATAGGGAGCAGAAGGTTTGAGGGAGCAGGGTGGTGGTAGCGGCTATTTATATTCCCATTTTAATATCCCTAGTCTATGCCAAAGCCTTTTGTGGTGGTCATAACTGAAGGTAAGAAATATGTGAAGCTTTTTCTGAAATTTCATAATGTTCCTGATCTATGCAGGGACATGCCAGCTCCGATTGCATTTAACGAGAGATTGGTTTTATGATAATTTGCCTAGGCTTTAATGATGACTTGGGTTCTGGTGACACGTAAATGTAACCCAGTGGGCCTATTGATTTCAAGGTATGGAAAGTTTCGTTTCCCTCATTCTGCCTCCCAAACCTTATAGGAATCATCTAGCATAAATTAAGCAAGTCACATAACTTTGCAAAGAGAGGGAGGGAGGGAGAGAGAGAAAGAGAGGGAAAGAGAGGGTTTTCACATATACAAAATCTGTCCGTACAGTACTCTGCATGCTTCTATGCAAGCATAAAATCTCATTTGCCATTTTAGGCATGCCTATTACATTTATTTTACACATGCATAAAATGTATAAAATGCAAATCTTTAACAAGATTATCCAAAAGATGCGCCCTCCGCTTTCCAACTCCTCTACATTTCACTGCTATGTCCTCATTCAAATATACACACAGTGTTTGTGCATAGGCAAGATGTAATTAAAAATGCATTATGCTAAAGAGAGACTAGAACAAATTTTCCTCCTCCTCCTCCTCCTCCTCCTCCTCCTCCTCCTCCTCCTCCTCCTCCTCCTCCTCCTCCCTCCTCCTCCCCCTCCCCCTCCTCCCCAAAGCTGATATGGATTCCTTGGAAAGAAACATGACGTGTATACCTTAATTAAGGTGGTTAAGAAAAGACAATTGAATTCACATCATAAGTTGTACCCAAATCATATGATAACTTAGCATTGTCAGTATGCGAATGGTTAGATTCCTACAACACAACTAAACCCAATCTCATTTTATCCCTAAAGACATTACATACATACATCATCATTTAATGACCCATAATCCCTTGCGGAGTGGAGTCTGGGCAACTGAATGGAGCTAGCAGAGCGTTTTAATGGCCGGATGCCCTTCCTGTCACCAGTGCGGAGCTTTGTTCAGCGGATATATTCTCATTGTGCCCAGAGAGAGAAATATCTGCCTCTACCTAGGATCGAACTCACAAAAAAGATTTTACATACATGCCTTCAATATTTTATCATGGCTAGAATCACAATTGTCCACCACTGCATCCTAAGAGTTCTACTGTTTTTGAATTCTGAATTTTGAATTGAATATTTGATACAGACACATATACACACGAAAGACAGAAGTAATTTCTAAGCGTTATGTTATTCTCTTAAAAGATACACAGGTAGTCCTCAACTTACAACCACAACGGAGCCCAATGTTGCTAAGCAAGACAGTGAAGTGTATTTTACCACCTTTTTTGCCACACTTAATTAAGTGAATCACTGCAGTTGATTAAGTTAGCAATATGGTTGCTAAGTGAATCTGTCTTCCCCATTGACTTTGCTTGTCAGAAGGTCGCAAAAGGTGATCACATGACCCGGGAACACCGCAACCGTCATAAATACATATCAGTTGCCAAGCATCTGAACTTCGATCACATGACCACGGAGATGCTGCAATGGTCATAAGTGTGAAAAATGGTCGTAATTTAGTAACTCTGAACTGTCACCAAATAAATGGTTGAGGACTACCTGTACTGCAGATTCAGAGCTTCGGGATAGCATTAATTATTTCTAAATTATGTTTTTTCTAAAACAATCTCCCTCCCTGTACTTACAAATACCCCCCTCCCCTGTTTTCCATAACAGGAGCAGCTGGTGTTTTATTGCAGGTGTCTTTTTCTTGTTTGCTTGTTTTCCAGTGGAGAAATTTTTGTGCCTCCTGAAAACGTCAGGATTAGATATGTCCACATTCATCTAAAAGTATTTCCCGTATAATTTTTTTTCTGCTATATATTTTGAAGGGGGGGAAAAAAATCTCCCTTTCTTATGAAGGAACGGATTCAGGTTTCTTCTGAGATAATCCATACGGAAGGCGAGAATGTTGCAGATACCTCCCCATGTGCTGAGTCTCCCCGCTGATGAGTCACGTTTAATTACATAACCATACTGTAAGTGAATCAAATTAGGGAAGAAAAAAAAAAAAAGAAATCTTCAGAACAAAACAACGAGTTTGCTGAACTGACAAGTTTAACGGGTGATTTTAATAATGTAGTTTGGACTTTCTTTAAGCATTAATAGCAATAGCACTTAGATGTATATACCACTTTACAGTGCTTTACCGCCCTCTCTAAGCAGTTTACAGAGTGAGCCTCTTACCCTCAACAATTTGAGTCCTCATTTTACCCCAGGGGTGAAATCCATCAGGTTCTAACAGGTTCTGGCTGGCCCCAGAGTTGGGTGGGAATAGAGGTTTTGCAATATCCTTCCCCTGGAGTGGGGTGGGAATGGAGATTTTGCAATATGAGCCTTGGTAGTACAGTGGCCTAAAGCACCCTGTTATTATGACCTGCTGCCTGCAATTACTGCAGGTTTGAATCTCGCCAGGCTCAAGGTTGACTCAGCCTTCCATCCTTTCTAAGGTAGGTAAATTGAGGACCCAGTTGTGGGGGCAATAAGCTGACTTTGTATAAATATACAAAAGGATGAAGGCTATTGCTTAGCGCATTGTAAGCCGCCCTGAGTCTCCGGAGAAGGGTGGCATATAAATCAAAATTAAAAAAAAAAATCCTTCCCCTGCCACGCCCACCAAGCCACGCCCACAGAACCGGTAGCAAAAAAAATTGGATTTCACCTCTGTTTTACCCACCTTAGAAGGATGGAAGGCTGAGATTCAAACTGCCAAATCGCAGGCAGCCGGCAGTCAGCAGAAGTAGCCTGCAGTACTGCACTCTAACCACTGTGCCACCATGGCTCATTAATTCACATATGTTGCAGCTAAAGTGGCAAACAGGTTTGGGGACAGTGTTGCTTTATCCTGTAGATCAGAGGTCCGTGGACTGGCACCGGGCTGCGGCATGCCAGAAACCGGGTCGCGCAAACAAGTGAAGTCCCATCCGTGGGATGCAGGCAGCATGGAAAACCACACCTCTCTCTGGTCCGTGGAAAAACCTCTCTCCATGGAAGTGGTCCCTGGTGCCCAAAAGGTTGGGGGCCCACTGCTGTAGGTCATATGGTTGTCATGTCTCTGCCCAGCTCACAGGGGAAGTAAGGGCGATAAAGAAACCTTGGAAGGAGACCTGTAGGAAAGTGGGTGGAGATAGGTTAGTTTATTGATTGTTTCGTTTAGGAAAAGGGATGTTATGTTATATCAATATATGTAAAAGATTTGAATTAAGAGATATTAATTTTACAGCTGAATGTTGCTTTGAAATGTATAGTATAAGGGGGATATAATAATATGGTTAGAAGGGTGGAGATAGGTTAGCTTACTGATTGTTTAGCTTAGGAAAAGGGATATTATGCTATATTAATATACATAAATTTGAATTAAGAGATATATGTATGGGGGAGGAGGAAATGGATAGATTATCAGTTGAAATTGCTAAATTAGGATTTATTATATAATTTTACAGATGAATGTTGCTTTGAAATGTATAGTATAAGGGGGATATAATAATATTGTTAGAAAGAAAGGGTCAGTATATGGGGGGTGGAGTAAAAGGATGGTAAAGTATTATATAATCTGTTATTAACTTGGATTTTATTTTGGAGAAGCCACAGGGGGAGGGGGAGGGGGAGGGGGTTAGGGAGGAGGGGGAAAAAAGGGGGGAAAATTTGTATTTGAAAAACTTTTTCAATTAAAAAAAAAAGAAAAAAAGAAACCTTGGAAGGGAATAGTCATATTAAGGCTGAAAGTTTCAGGACCCTGGACAGAACTCGTGGTAGGGAGGAACTGCATGCTTCCTTCGATGACTTGAAGAGGATTTGAGCAAATTTCTTTTAAAAAAAAACCTTTTATTTATACATTTTTTCTTTAATATGCATAAGCGCTTAATCAACAGTGTATTGTCTGAGTCCATTTACATATACAAATATATGAGCAAATTTCTGAATAAGGCTGGGTTTCTGAACCTGGTATTCATGTCAAACCACCAAATTAAATCAGATAGTAGCAATTTGGTTCCCTTCAGAAAAGTTTCTTTGCTTTCTATAGGTCAACATTTGGAGCTTAGGTGTCCAAACTCGTCTCGAAAGTTTCCCAAATGAAATCATTCATTGACCCAACGGTGCTTTTGAAAAGGCAACTGGACTTTCTTGGTTTTTACCCTTGAAAACATTTCACTTCTCATCCAGGAAGCTTCTTCTGTTCTGACTTTTTCCATGGGGAAAAAAACCTCCCAAGAAAGTCCAGTTGCCTTTTCGAAAGCACTTTTGGGAAAACTATGACTTGGATAATTGAGAATCGCCATAGACAATCCCTCTTTTGAGTTGAATACAGCTGACTGTTCATGTCAGATCAGCCCCAGTTGCAGAGGCCTACAGTTGCTGTAGCAAACTATAGAGGACTTAGCTGGTTGATTGATACTACTCCTGTTATCCACTGAGAATGGTCTGCATTTTTCAAAGATTATTTAGGCAGTATGAAGTAGGGGTGCAGCAGATGTAGGACTAGGTTGTGGAGCCTCAGGTTCAAGTCTACTTACGGGACTGCCTACTACCACAAACAGCCTCCCACTGGCCGGTAGGCTCTCATAGAGAGGGGCTCCTCCAGGTGCCGTCAGCCAAACAATGTTGACTGGCGGCCCCTAGGGGGAGGGCCTTCTCTGTGGGGGCACCTACTATCTGGAACGAGCTCCCCCCGGAGATACGGAGGATCCCGGATCTGCGCACTTTCTGCCGTGCTTTGAAGACACTCCTATTCCAGCAGGCTGGCCTGGCCTAATTTTTTCCCCTTCTTTTAAATTTTTAAACTCAAATTTTAATTCATTTTAAATTATTGGGAGTTTTAAATTGTCTCGGGCAAAAATTATTTAATTGGGTTTTAATCACGTCTTAACTTTTGTATTTATGTGTTTTATTTCGTGCCTGAGTCCTTCGGGAGTAGGGCGGTATACAAATTTAATAAAATGAAAAAAAAAAAAAAGTCCACAGTCAGTGAAATAACTCAAAGGATGTCTTTGGGGGATAGTTACTCTTTCTTCTCACTCTACCTTATCCTACAGGGTGGCAAGTGGAAAGACTGCAGAAAAGAGCAACAAGGATGATTAGGGGGCTGGAGGCTAAAACAAAGAACAGTTGCAGGAATTGGGTTTGCCTAGTCTAGAAAAAAGAAGGCGCCAGGGGTGACATGATAGCAGTGTTGCAATATTTGAGGGGCTTCTAGAAAGAGAAGGGGGTCAAACTATTTTCCATAGCACCTGAAGACAAGACAAGAAACAATGGATGGAAACTAATCAAGGAGAGAAGCAACCTGGAACTAAGGACAAATTTCCTGACAGTGAGAACAGTGAATTATGGAATGGCCTTTACAGGTTGTGGATGCTCCATTGCTGGAGGCTTTTAAGAAGAGACTAGACAGACACTCGTCAGGAATGGTATCCTGCTTGAGCAGGGGGTTGGACTAGAAGACCTCCAAGGTCCCTTCCAACACTGTTATTATGTTATGTGGGTTTAAAATGGAGACATCTTTGTATCCTTGCATCTCTGGAAGAAAGGTGAAATATAAATCCTTTAAATAAAATAAACCACTGATCTTGCAATGGGGGTCAATACAGAATGTACTAAGAGCATCTCTAAAAAGGGCATATGTTATTAGCTTCTCCCTTCCCATCCATTTTTTTTTTGTTTAGCCATAATGTTTATAAATATTTATTGTGCCAAATTCTACTTGTCGCGCTGCCTTATGGTTGTAGAAGCTTCCTCCATTGATTAGCAAGAAGATCAGATCATCCTCAGAAATGGACGCTTCAATTGTCATGATGGAGTTCAGTGCAGGAAGGACTTGTAGTTCGATTGTGAGGACAGCACAAATGTTACTTCACTTGAGCAAAAGGAAGCAGCTATGTGTCAGTCTAGGACAGGCGTGTCAAATTCGATTTCATTGAGGGCCGCATCAGGGTTGTGTTTGACCTTGGTGGGCCAGGGTGGACATGGCCAGCATGATGCCCCAGCCCTGTGGAATGAACTGCCCCCGGAAATACGTAAGATCTCCGACCTCTGGGTGTTTTGCTGTGCACTGAAGACCCTGTTGTTCCGCCAGGCAGGGCTATCAACATAATAATTTTAAATTGGGGTATTTTAAATTTTTGGGGTTTTAAACTGGCCAAATCTATTTAATTATTATTTTAAATTTTAATCATTGTTGTGTCTTGTGTTTTTAAATTGGCTGTACACCGCCCTGAGTCCTTCGGGAGAAGGGCGGTATAGAAATAAAATTATTATTATTATTATTATTATTATTATTATTATTATTATTATTATTATTATTATTATTATTATGTCACTCATGTTAGGGAACACTTGAGCCTGTGGTGGCCCAAGTGCTCTGCCAGCAAAAACGGGCTCCCGAGCTTCGTTTTCAGCTGACACGGCCTCCTGCAACCCTCTGCCAGTGAAAACAGAGCTCGGGAGTCAGGGGTGAAATCCAGCAGGTTCTAACAGGTTCTAGAGAACTGGTAGCGGAAATTTTGAGTAGTTCTGAGAACTGGCAAATACCACCTGTGGCTGGCCCCAGAGTGGGGAGGGAATGGGGATTTTGCAATATCCTTCCCTTGCCATGCCGACCAAGTCACGCCCATCGAACCGGTAGGGAAAAATTTTGGATTTCACCCCTGTCGGGAGCTCCGTTTTCACCGGAAGAAGCACCATGGGCCGGTCCTTCACTATTTCCAGGGCAGCCCTGCGGCCAGATGTAAGCACCCAATGGGCCGGATCCAGCCCCTGGTCCTTGAATTTGACACCCCTGATTTCTTAACTGTAGTTCCCAGGACAGTTTGAAAAATTATTTTAATCGCATGTCCAAAAAGAAGAGGGAATGAGATTTCCCAACTCCCAAATTCTACAGGTAGTCTTTGACTTACAACCAGTCATTTAGTGACTGTTCCAAGTCACAACGGCCTTGAAAAAAAAAGTTGACTTATGACTGTTTCTCACACTTACGCTCTCTGCAGCATCCCCATCGTCACATGATCAAAATCCGGACCCTTGGTCACATCGTCAGACTTTGTCATGAATATCTACCTTTCCGTGCTAACAAGGAACACCATGTCTTGCAACCTGATAGAAAGAGATCCGTGCATAAAACATTTCTAAACTTTACAAGGCAGGCCATAGTGACTAGGTCAGTGGTGAAATCCAATTTTTTTTTTACTACTGGTACTGTGGGCGTAGCTTGGTGGGCATGGCAGGGGAAGGATACTGCAAAATCCCCATTCCTTACCCACTTCTGGGGGAAGGATATTGCAAAATCTCCATTCCCTCTCCACTCCTGGGGGAAGGATATTGCAAAATCCCCATTCCCTCTCCATTCCTGGGGGAAGGATATTGCAAAATCCCCATTCCCTCTCCACTCCTGGGGGAAGGATATTGCAAAATCCCCATTCCCTCTCCACTCCTGGGGGAAGGATATTGCAAAATCCCCATTCCCTCTCCACTCCTGGGGGAAGGATATTGCAAAATCTCCATTCCCTCCCCACTCCTGGGGGAAGGATATTGTAAAATCTCCATTCCCTCCCCACTCCTGGGGGAAGGATATTGCAAAATCTCCATTCCCTCTCTACTCCTGGGGGAAGGATATTGCAAAATCTCCATTCCCACCCCACTCTGGGGCCAGCCAGAGGTGGCATTTGCCGGTCCTCCAAACTGCTCAAAATTTCCGCTACTGGTTTTTCAGAACCTGTCAGAAATCTGCTGGATTTCACCCCCTGGACTAGGTCCAAAGTTCCCCTTTCCCACAAGGTTCCAGGGATGGGATCTTAAGTGATGAAATCTGCTATGTAAGTTGCAGGGCGAAGTTGCTACAGAAACAAGGACAGCCGAATGAAGCTCTTCAAAAGTGGAGAAGAAGTCATTTCTTGCAGTAATTACATCTCCCTGGGACTGCTCTAAATCAGGACTGGGTTAGGAGGCTCTTGGGAATAATTTCCAGACAGCGTTCTCTAAATAATTGGAGCCATGATAGCTGAAAGCCTTATACCCAAATGAAATGCACAACTCAGCTTCTGACTTGCCTGTTCTTGATAGGGGTGGCAAGCCCATGAAAGAGAACAGAAAGCAATAAGATGCAAAATCAGATTAGTCCCCTGTGCCCCGGATAAGGAAAATGTATTATCACTGAAATATGGTTGTTTTACAAAGAATTTATCTTAGCCAGGAAAAGCCGGCTACGTCCAATGCTTCATTGGCTGAGATTAGAATTGCTGATAGGGATGACCTGATTTGCTGAATCTTGATCACTGGCAGGAGAATTTGTAAATCAAATAAATCAAATAAATAAATCAAATAAATAAAATAAAGGGTGTTTTGTTCAGGGAATTTTCTGAAGAATGCTTTGGTGAGAAGATGGAACCTCCGTAGGGTATCTCTTCTGTCCTTTGGTGAATAGAACTTCCGCCCCCTCCTTCCAATTAAAAATAAAGAACATTTGCTGTGTTCTCTTTGTGATTAAAAAGTATAGTTTTCAATTGGCCTTCTGGGTTATGCTGCTCCTTTGGCTCTACTCAGTAGGAATGCTGACAAATGCATCTCAACAAACCTGCAAATTGCCTGCTATAAATAAATCAATAATCAGTAAAGTAAAACAGAGAGTGAGATACTACTGAGAGGTGGCAGCATCCTGCTGCTGGCCTGGGACGAACAACAGGATTGAATTCTGCTGAGAGAAATCTTTCAAGTCCTAGATGACTGGCCACCCATAGGGCTTCATGAAACTATAAATAGAAACAGGGATCTGGGGATCAAGGACTGGAGATTTGACCGTGACACTTAATCTGGTTGGTCAGTTGTATCTGGTGCTCCTAGCAATGCCAGCTTCCAAAGATTTCTATCAAGTCTGAATGCATCTGTGATTGACCATAGATGAATCCTTTCTATATCTAGAAAGGTCGGTCTATGGAGGCCAAATCCCTGAATAAGAGTTGTTTTCTCCCCTTGTGATTTGCGTCAGAAGCACTGAGGTGCTTCTGGGGTGAAAGGCTTAGCCAGTGATATCATAGTTGCCCAGGGGACGCTCAGTTGGGGGGTCCTTTCACATCCCCATTAATGAGCTCACCGAAGTGGTACCTATTTATCTACTTGCATTTGCACATTGTCAAACTGCTAGGCAGGCAGGAACTTGCATGAATGACGGGAGCTCACTCCATCACACAGCAGCACTCGGGTCTCAAACACAACCTTGCTGATGGTCAACCCAGAGTTTTAACAACGTGAGCCACCACACTGCTGGGGGTAAATAGCAATGGGAGAGTTTTGTGGAAGTCCATTATCTCATTTGAAGGTCTTTCCTAAGCAGCAATCAAGCGAAGGGGAAGAAGGAAAGGTATCTAAATCTATGGGGGTCCTTGGTGTTCTCTGAACTTGATTGTTTGTTTGTAGACGTTTCATTACCAAACTAGGTACCATCATCAGTGCAAAACCACCAAGCTCAGATCGCACTGTTCAACCCTGAGCTACAAATATTCTCTTCTCTCCATACCTAAACCTTCTTGAAGGGTGTGAGGTCAGATTTTCTAGGGTGCAGGAAGATGTCTTATCCACCCAGTTTTTAGGGACAATAACTAGATAAACTGGTCAGTTTCTTTCAAAGCTATTCTTTCTTGGAGGCCTAAATTGCCTTCTTAATTCCATTGATCACTCTTCTTCTTTTGTGGAAGAGCGTGTGTCTTATGGGGCTGTTTTCTTCCTTTAAGCCTAACACCCAGCTGCATTTTCCTTTGCTGTGTTGTGTGATAAACTCATAAATAATATTTTAAACATTTACATTTGGTGCCAATTTGTGTCGGCGTGCGTATTGCAATTTGATTACGGCCTCACAGAAGGCACAGAGCTCTGTAAATTGGCTATCAGCTGCTGGGTTTAAAATGCACTCTTGTCCCTCGGAGAGTAAGAAGATAAAAAGAAGCTTTGTTTCTCTAAACCGAACTGAGATAGTGAAAAGAAAGTAGTGGTAGATATTCTACCTCTAGTTTTTTAACATTAGTTTGTTATGCTAGTGGTGGTGTAATAAAAACAGTCTTGTTTTAAAGGTAGGAAATACTAAAGAGAACATTGTTTTTTCTCTTCTCCTCCTCTCCCCTCTCCTCTCCTCTCCTCTCCTCTCCTCTCCTCTCCTCTCCTCTCCTCTCCTCTCCTCTCCTCCCCTCTTCCTTCCTCTCCTCTCCTCTCCTCTCCTCTCCCCTCTCCTCTCCTCCCCTCACCTCTTCCTTCCTCTCCTCTCCCCTCCTTTCCCCTCCCCTCTTCCTTCCTCTCCCCTCCCCTCCCCTCTCTCCTCCCTTCCCCTGCCCCCCCTCCCCTCCCCTTTCTCTCCTCTCCTCTCCCCTCCCCCCCCTCCCCTCCCCTCCCCTCCGGGATGGGTTCTACTCACCTTTACTACCGGTTCACAATGGGGCCGACCGCGCACTTCTGCCCATGCACAGATCGTCATTTATTACATCCGGGTGGGTGGGTGGAGCTTCCTGCCGATTTTACTACCGGTTCTGTAGAACTGGACAGAACCGGGAGCAACCCACCACTGCTCCCCTCCCCTCCTTTCCTCTCCTATCTTCATGGTGCCTATGACTGCAGTAGCAACTTGGCCGATCTGATTGAATGGGAAGATTCAGTGGTAGAAACTCATCTTTTCATGTGGACTGTACAGATGACATTCAGTAGGCCCGAATCCTTCCTCTTTTATACTCATGTGGAAATTTTTTCCTTTGGAATCCATAGAAAATCTAGATTCCACAGTAGATAAGTCAAGTGTGAAAGACTTGCAAACTTCAAGCTAATCGGTTCAAACATTTATGGTTCCAATGAAGGAGAATATTTGCAGCTCAGTGGAAATAGTGAGGTATCCTTGGTGCGCTCTGAGCTTGGTTGCTTTCTTGCAGACATTTCACTGCCCAAACTTGGTAACATCATGAGTGCAGCATGGCCATCATGGATCTCGATGATTAAAGCATCTTCTCCCAACTTTTCCTGATGCTTTGGCGTTAACATCTGACAAACCTCTCTCCATCAACAAAGCCAAGAAAATCTTCTTGGTTAAAAAAAGGGGCATGATGGAACAGTGGTTAAAGATGCTGAGCTTGGCAGCTGGAAAGTCGACAGCTTGGGTTTGAGACCCAAGTGCCACATGATGGGATGAGCTCAGTGCTGGGATTCAGCTGGTTCGCACCGGTTCAGGCGAACTGGTTGTTAAAGTACCCACCCACCCCCCATATCAAAGTGGATCCTGGGTGCTGTGCTATGCTGCAATGGAGAAATGGGCAACAGAGCGGCTGGTGTGAGAGAAGGAGAAGGCCTCTTTCCCTCTTTCTTCTCCCTGCTCCTCCTCCTTCCCTTGTGCCGGCTGCTCCATTGCCCATTTCTCCATTGCAGTGCAGCACAACACCCAGGATCCAGCAGAGGGGTAATTTGCCCAGGGTCAGGTTGGCCGTCACGGGACGCTTGTCTTACATGCGTATCTCTCATGACTGCCAACCTGACCCTGGGTGAACCGGTTGTTAAATTATTTGAATCCCACCACTGGATGAGCTCCTGTCCCTTGCTGCAGCTCCTGTCCACCTAGCAGTTCTAAAGCATGCAAATGCGAGTAGATAAATGGGTACCATTGTGGTTGGAAGGTAACAGTGTTCCATGCACTTTGGCATATTAGTCATGCCGGCCACATGACCACAGAAAATGTCTTTAGACAACACTAGCTCCCTTGGCTAAGAAACAGAGATGAGCATCGTCCCCTAGAATCGGAACTTTAGATAACAATGTAGTTATCTTTCTACAACTTAAATCTTTTCAGTACTTTGTTTCTGTTGATTTCCAGGAGATCTTGCAAGATATTTTGGCTTTTACAAATTAGGAGGCAAACTAAAGCCAAAATTAAATTGTATCAGCAGATGCCATGTAGGTCTCATCTCAGGGCACGGAGAAGGCACAACCTAATCCAATTAGCCTGCCTGCTATTTTATAACTGATTATCATCTTTGATTTGGTTGAATGTAAAAATCCATTTCTGTGTTTTGAGTAGGAGATAAATGGAAATGCATCAGTAATGTCACGAAGCTTCGGCATAATTGGAGTATTTTCCATTAAGGTCAAGAGTGAGTTTATTCAAAAAAAGCAGAGAGCAGGCATGCCATAATTCAGAACCCACATTCTTCTTCCAGAAACCAGTTGAATTCGAGATGCAGCTTGTCACGTGAAGGATATGTGTGGTTCTTGAGGATGTCATTGGGGTGATTAGCTGCGACAAACATTTTCTGGGTCCTATTCATCAGCCAGCCTCACAGTTACCAAAAGTGGGCTAGAACAGAGTTCCCCAAACTTTCCGGTTTGACGGCCTGGAGTGGAGGGTGGGAAGGGGGAAAGAGGGGATGGTTTTGTGGGAGTGGCAGGCACGTGCGCCTGCACACGTGTGAACCAGTGGTGGGATTCAAATTTTTTTTACTACCGGTTCTTTGGGCGTGGCATGGCTTGGTGGCGTGGCTTGGTAGGCGTGGCAGGGGAAGGATAAAATCTCCATTCCCATCCCACTCTAGGGGAAGGTTACTGCAAAATCCCCATTTCCTCCCGATCAGCTGCGACTCGGGAGGCAGAGAATAGATGGGGGCGGGGCCAGTCAGAGGTGGTATTTGCCGATTCTCCGAACGACTCAAAATTTCCGCTACCGGTTCTGCAGAACTGGTCAGAACCTGTTGAATAGCACCTCTGGTGTGAACACCCATTGCCTGCGCGAGTGGGGCCACAAGCACCCGCGACACTCTTGCAAATGGGGCTATGTATGCGCACACAGGTCCACACACCGGCCAGCTACTCACATGGCTCGATGGCCACTAGGCCACACAGAGACCCCTGGACTAGAACACTTTGGAATAAATTACAAAACATCAGCATCATAAAGCTGGGCCTTGAAAATTCAAAGTACCCCATTTCTGGCTTTCTTTGATGAAAACCCCTAATCTGTTCTTTCTTTCCTTTTGCTCCACAGTAAGAGGATGCCATGAGATTTGAGGAACCATGCAGAATCCATGTTCTCATTCGAAATGTTTACAATAGAGGGGAATACATGTAGCTCAGGATCTTTGAACTCTGGAGCCTTTGGTGCTCTCTGGGTTTGGTTGTTTGCTTGCAGATATTTCATTACCCTGTAATGAAATAAAGAGCCGGTAGTACAGTGGACTAATGCACTGTTATTAACATCTGCTGCTTGCAATTACTGCAAGTTCAAATCTCACCAGGCTCAAGGTTGACTCAACCTTCCATCCTTTCAAAGGTAGGTGAAATGAGGACCCAGATTGTGGGGGCAATAGGCTGACTTTGTATAAATATACAAAAGGATGAAGGCTATTGCTTAACGCATTGTAAGCCGCCCTGAGTCTCCGGAGAAGGGCGGCATATAAATTAAAGCAAAAAAATAAAAATAAAAAAAAATTACCCAACGAGGTTACATCAAGATCACGTGAAGGGTTAATTCTACTATATAACACCTTGGTAAGGCCACACTTACCAAGAAACACTCAGTTTTGGTTGCCACGATGTAAAAAAAGATGTTGAGACTCTAGAAAGAGTGCAGAGAAGAGCAACAAAGAGGATTAGGGGACTGGAGGCTAAAACATATGAAGAACAGTTGCAGGAACTGGGTATGTCTAGTTTAATGAAGAGAAGGACTAGGGGAGACATGATAGCAGTCTTCCAATATCTCAGGGGCTGCCACAAAGAAGAGGAAGTCAAGCTATTCTCCAAAGCCCCTGAGGGCAGGACAAGAAGCAATGGGTGGAAACTAATCAAGGAGAGAAGCAACTTAGAGCTAAGGAGGAATTTCCTGACAGTTAGATCAATTAAACAGTGGAACAACTTGCCTCCAGAAGTTGTGAATGCTCCAACACTGGAAGTTTTTAAGAAGATGTTGGATAACCATTTGTCTGAAATGGTATAGGGTTTCCTGCCTAAGCAGGGGGTTGGACTAGAAGACCTCCAAGGTCCCTTCCAACAAGTGGTGGGTTTCCAATATTCTTACTACCAGTTCGCCATGCGCGCACCTTGCACACATGCGCCCAGTCTCGGAAACATGCTTAAATAGGACGGCAAAGAGCCGGGGTGGGTGGGCAAGGCCCACTCGCAATCTCTGCTACGAGTTCACCCAAACCAGTACAAACCGGCTGAATACCGCCTCTGCTTCCAACTCTGTTATTCTATTCTATAATCAGTGCACAGTGCACAGGATCTGGATCTTCCTACTTTGATACAAGTCAGCTTTTTACATTCTTCGATAAAATTCTGGAGCAGATAGTCTTCAATCTGACCTGAAAAGACATTTCTTTACAACAGCATTTTTCAACCTTGAAAATTTTAAGATGTGCAGACTTCAATTCCTAGAATTCCCCAGGCAAAATGTTGTCTTGTGTGTGTATTTTTGCACTTTAAACATTAAGGCACCTATTTTACACTGTCCTGTATATGATTGTCCCTCGACATTTGGTGAATGTACTCTCCAAATGGTGTGTCAAACTTCATATTTGCCTTTGTGATGTAACTATACTTACGAAATCCTTTGGGGGAAATTTTCTCCGGGGTTAAAATGCTAACGAGGAACAAGAAATGAACCAAGTCCCTGTTGCATCTTTAAGGCACTGGAGCACCAGCTTTTCCAGAGCAGGGACAGTTTCATCAGGTGCGTTAATATGTTTTGCTAAAAATGTGAGAACTTCTTTCAGCGTGAGAGATTTATTGGATGCGGTGAATGTGGAGCCACAGATTTGCATGGCGCAAATGAAATGCGCTATATTTGGGGATTCTACGTCAGAAACGGAACTATCGGTAATGAAATGAAATGAAAAGGAGAGAGGCAAAAATCAAAAATTCCTCCCCTCCTCTCTCCGCTCCCCTCTCTCTTTCTCACCTCCCCCTTCCATCTCCTTTCCCTTAGGCTCCCCTCTATACCATCTTCTCTCCCCTTCCCCCTCTCTCTCCCCCTCCCTCCCTCCCTTTCTTCTCTCTCTCCCTCCCTTCCTCTCTCCCCTCCTTCCTCTCTCTCCCTTCCTTTTGTCCTCTTCCTCCTTCCCTCCCTTCCTCTCTCTCTCCCTCTCTCCCCTCTTTCCTTTCATCCTCTCCCTCCTTCCCTCTCTTCCTCTCTTTCTCCCTCCGTCCCTCTCTCCCTTCCCTCCTCCATCCCTTCCTTCCCTCTTTCTGTTTAATGTCTACCTTGTCTGTCTCTCTTTGATTTAGCCTTGGCTGATGGACTAGTCCCTGCAGTTTTCTTGTCCTGATTTCAGAAGTGGTTTGCCATTTCCTTCCTCCAAGGACTGAAAGAGATTTTTTTTTGGCACAAGGTCTCCCAGCTGCTTTCATGCCTAGGGTGTGGGAGTAGAACTCTCCCAGTTCTAGCCTGGTGCCTTCACCCATTACACCAAACTTCCTCTCAATTAATTAATTAGAATAATTAATATAGTCACTCATCTCACATCAGTGACTCCAAGCCACAAGCCGAGTGCTCACACCCGAAACAGCAACTCAGCAGTATAAAAATATCCCTCCAGAAACAAAATTACATAACATATGGACAATATCTAAAAAACCATCCCACTTCTAATCCAAGAACACAAATTAAACAAATCAATCCACAGGGCTTGCTCCTGCCCAAAACACCTGGGGGAACTGACAAGTCATTCAGGCCTTTGGAAAAGTAAACAAAGCCAGGGTCATCTGCCTCAGAATCGGAATAGAACCGGAAGGGACCTTGGAGGTCTTCTAGTCCAGCCCCCTGCTCAAGGAGGAGATCCTATCCCAGGGGCAGGGCCGGATTTAGATGAAAAGAGGCCCTAGGCTATTCCACTTAAGAGGCCCTTTCACCTATAGTGAAAGTGTAATTTTAATTTTGCTAACAATTTGAATGTAGGCCCCTCTTGATCTTGAGGCCCTAGGCTGAAGCCTAGTTAGCCTATAGGAAAATCCGGCCCTGCCCAGGGGGCTGCAACCTTAAACACTCAAAGAGCCATTTGGACCCGTTTCCCACAGAAAAGAAAACACCAGGAGCCACAAAACCTGGGTGGGCGTGGCCAACTCAACGTCACTCACTTCCACCAGTCACATGACCCCTCCCAGCCACGCCTACCCAGCTGGTCATTTAGCAGAACACTGGTTGTAAAAAAAATACTGGGAACCACAAAACCCTTTTGACATCTCTCCCTCTCTCCCTCCCTCCCTCTCTGTATCTCTCTCTCTCTCTCCCTCTCTCTCTGTATCCCTCTGCCTCTGCCCTGGCTGCTTCTCCTTCCCCCGCCATTGCCCTTACCTTCTCAGGCCAGGTGAGGAGTGACTGGGAGGGGAGGATGAGGGGTGGAGCCAGCCAGTGGTGGTATCACCCAACAGGGTGCCATAGCAGAGGACCCAAAGAGCTGCATGTGGCTCCAGAGCTGCAGGTTGCTGACACCTGCCCTATACCATTTCAGACATCGCCAGAGATAGATGTTTCATGGGGTAGTTGCTGCATCCGAGAAGGCATCACTCCTGGTCCTAGAAGATGACACTGCCTAAGGTGCTGCTAGAAACCAGGAGCTCACTCTTGTGCGGTGAGCCAGCACAATGGCTCCACAAACACAGAAAGTCCTCAATTTACAACAGTTCATTTAGTGAAGCCTGCTCTTCTCCATCCAGTCTCCCACAGCTTCCATAAACCGGGAAAGAATTCTGATGGCATCACTTGGATCGTTTGTCTGAAATGACCACGATTTGTCTTGAAATGTTATAGGGATTCCTGCCTGAGCAGGGGGTTGGACTAGAAGACATCCAAGATCCCTTCCAGCTCTGTTATTCTGATCAGCCTGAGTTAAATTTAGGTATCATCAACATACTGATTGTACCTCACCTGGAAAACCTTCTCCAATGGATCCACATAGATATTAAATAAGAGTAGGACTAGGAACAGAAATTTTGGACTCAGTTGTGGTCCTAACTCAAGGACAGGGGTGGGTTCTAAATTTTTTTACTACCGGTTCTGTGGGTGTGGCTTATTTTGTGGGCATGGCTTGATGGTCATGTGACAATTCTTTAGGCTTTAGCAGAGGTACTGGTCTACCAGGCTTTTAACTGCTTGCAGAGCTGTACCGGTCTACCCATTTGTTTTTGGAGGCACCGGTCTACCACCACACTGATCAGCTGTAGGGCGGCCCTTTGAAGTCCCGCGGCAAGAGTTTAAACAGATTTTTTCCTTATAGCCCATCAGCTGGGACTCAGGAGGCAGCAATAGATTGGGGGTCGGGCCAAATAAAAGGTAAGAATAATGCGGGGGTGGCAGGGGGTGGTGGGGGTGGTGAGGGGGCAGAACCGGTTCGATGACGTCATATCGTCACCGCTACTGGCTCGGCAGAACCGGGAGGAACCGGGAGGAACCCACCACTGCTCAAGGACTACCTGTAATTCTGTCCTGCCTCATAGCTAATTTTAAGTTTAGGGCAAAATGGATATTCTAATTTGGAAATCTTCTCATTTCAGCACACACACATACACACACAATTATAAACAGGAGAAACATTTATTTAACCCTGGGTTTTGGCCCATCCATTGCAGTAAGATTAAGCTACTGACATTCAAGAGGAAACTTTCAATTAACGGTGTCCCACACAAACCTGTTGTGTTTTTAACTCATTTTGTGGCTTTAAAGTAGGGGTGAAATCCAGCAGGTTCTGGAGAACCGGTAGCGGAAATTTTGAGCAGTTTGGAGAACCAGCAAATACAACCTCTGGCTGGCCTCAGAGTGGGGTAGGAATGGAGATTTTGCAATATCCTTCCCCCAGGAGTGGAGTGGGAATGGAGATTTTGCAATATCCTTACCCCAGGAGTGGGAGGGAATGGAGATTTTGCAATATCCTTACCCCAGGAGTGGAGAGGGAATGGAGTTTTTGCAGTATCCTTCCCCTGGAATGGGGTGGGAATGGAGATTTTGCAATATCCTTCCCCCAGGAGTGGGGAGGGAATGGGGATTTTGCAATATCCTTCCCCCAGGAGTGGGGAGGGAATGGGGATTTTGCAGTATCCTTCCCCTGCCATGCCCACCAAGCCACACTCACCAAGCTACACCACACCGCCCAAGCCACGCCCACAGAACCAGTAGTAAAAAAATGTGGATTTCATCACTGCTTTAAAGATGGCATTTATTGTTACCAATGGCAGAGTGTCTTTTTTGTTTGTTTGTTTGTTTGAAAGTCAAATGCAGGAAAAAGGAGATATAGCATTAAATGGGATAGAAGCTTCCTCTCCTGCACGTACACTGAACAAGAACGACTATTGGCGTGTGGCCTGAAATTGGTTGTTGAATAAAATGCTGTTGCTGCTGTTTGCATTTTTACCACACACACACACACAAACACCTACTGTGTATTTTTTTTCATAGCTGAGCATCAACATAATCAGCGCTGAGGAAACAGCAGATTAGGGTAGTAACAAGGTGACTGATTAAACTGGGCAGAGTCTGTAAACAGGATGGATGTATCGGAGAATGACAAAAAGTTTTGAGAGATGGAAGGACATGGACTCTCACTTCTGTTTCTGACCTGCGCAGAAATCCAAATAACAGATTAACAAAGAGTTAGAAGCAGTGGTGGGATTCAAATAATTTAACAACTGGTTTTCTGCCCTAATGACCGGCTGGGTGGGCGTGGCCATGGTGGGCGTGGCCATGGGGTGTGACAGAAAGCATTCGGCCTCTTGCACCCCTCTGGGAGCAAAAAATGGGCCACGGGGGGGGACGCACCCCCTCGCGCGCCATTTTAGGCCTGGGAGACCTCCCTGCACTTACCTGGGAGCCAAAATGGGGCATGTGGGGATTCCTGGAAGGGGTGGGGAGGGGAGGGTCGAGGCCAGGTAGCAATTTAACTACCGGTCAGTGGTGAAATCTAAAATTTGTTACCACTGGTTCTGTGGGCGTGGTTTGGTGGTGGGGTAATGTGACTGGGTGGGCATGGCCAACTTTTTTTTTTTTTTTTTTTTACTTTTAAACCAATTTTTTCGGTGAAGAAGTTGTGGAAAAAATGCTTTTAAAAGCCTCTGACAATCCCAGCCATGCGATCATCAGAGGCTTTTTTTTTTCCTTTTAAAAGCATTTTTTCTACCGAAGAGGTTGTAGAAAAAATGCTTTTAAAAATAAACAAAAAAAGCCTCTGATGATCGTGCGGCTCAGCTGGGCATGTGGGGAGGGGCAGGGATTTTTGCTACTGGTTCTCTGAACCACCTGCCGCCATTGCTACTGGATCGGGTGATCCAGTCCGAACCAGGAGCATTTCATCCCTGAAATGCTTCTCTCGAACCGGCCCGAACTGGCTGAATCCCACTACTGGTTAGAAGAGATCTTGGAGTTCTTCACGACTCTTAATTATCAAGTTTATTTTGAATCTTGTTTTTGTCTTATAGGATATTTGCAGTGCAGCCAAGTTTTCATCTGCACAATACGCTCTTCATTCAAATGATAGTTTTGTGGTTTGGGGCCGATGAAATCATAGGTACCCCACATGTGAACTTGATGTTTTTTTTTCTGTTACAAAAAAAAGGAAAAAATTTCAAATATGTAATGGGTTTGTTGCTTTTGTTGTTTATTTTATTTTATTATTTATTTTATTTTATTTTATTTTATTTTATTTCTATACCACCCTACTCCCGAAGGACTCATGGCGGCTTTCATGCCTAAGGCGGGACTAGAACTCTAAATCTCCTGGTGATTGGCCCAAAGTCACCCAGCTGGCTTTCATGCCTAAGGCGGGACTAGAACTCTAAATCTCCTGGTGATTGGCCAAAGTCACCCAGCTGGCTTTCATGCATAAGGTGGGACTAGAACTCACAGTCTCCTGGTGATTGGCCAAAGTCACCCAGCTGGCTTTCATGCATAAGGTGGGACTAGAACTCACAGTCTCCTGGTGATTGGCCAAAGTCACCCAGCTGGCTTTCATGCATAAGGTGGGACTAGAACTCACAGTCTCCTGGTGATTGGCCCAAAGTCACCCAGCTGGCTTTCATGCATAAGGCAGGACTAGAACTCACAATCGCTTGCTTTTTAGCCTGATGCCTTAACCACTAAACCAAACTGATTTAACTGCTTATACTCTTAACTGGGAAATACATTAATGTGTGTTGTTGTAAACATGCATGCATATTTACAACAAGATATACTGTGATTTACATCTCATTGGTAAAATCCTGGTGGGATTCAGCCGGTTCAGATAAACCGGTAATTAAATTGCTGGCTGGCTCTGCCCCTCCCCTCCCCGCCTCTCCCAGGAGTCCCCACATATCCCATTTTGGCTTCCAGGTAAGTGCAGGGAGGCCTCCTAGGCCCAAAATGGGGCATGGGGTATGTGTGGTGCACCCCAGTGGCCCGTTTTCCCTCCCAGGAGGCTGCAGGGAAGCCTACTAGCCCAAAACGGGGTGCTGGGACGGGAGGTGCATCCCCACCTTTGGCCCGTTTTTGCTCCCAGGGGGGGTACAGGAGGCCGAGTGTTGCCTGTCGCACCCCTGGCCACGCCACCATGGCCACGCCCACCCAGCCGGTCATTAGGGCAGAGAACCGATTGTTAAATTATTTGAATCCCACCACTGGTAAAATCCACATCTCGAATAAGCATTTCCAATGAATAATTCCAGGCTGCGAAAAGATGAAAACATCTTCAAATATCACCTTGTCCTCTTGCTTAATTGCTGTGACATTAGAGCCGGTCCAACAACCTGCTCTTCCAGTTCATTTGCATGCCAGGAGCATTCCCGTTTGATGAGCTGCCATTAGGCAAATTGGAGAACTGCTGTCAATTAATTATCTGTAGACTCAACACGGTGGCTTGCTTTATGATTAGGTTGATTGTATGCTTAGCATTTTTATTAAAGAAGTCCCAGTTTTTTAAATAATCTCTGCTAGACTTATCACTAGAAATTTTAATACCCAAAATTTTTTTTGTTAAAAAAAAAAAAACCCTACAAACTTTTAAAATGTAAAATGGCTCTACAGCGTAAAACAGAAGAACTGTTATCTTCTTCTGAAATATAGGTACTCCTGATTTGAATGCAGGTTGACCCTTTTTTTTATACGATGCATTGGATATGTTAATGGAGATAAATAATTCAAGGTGGCGAACGTACCTAATACTCCTCCTTCCTCCTATTTTCTCCATAATGCCAACCTTGTGCGGGGAGTTGGGCTGAGTTATTGGGCCAAAGTCACCCAGTTCATGCCTAAGGCGGGACTAGAATTCATAGTCTCCTGATGATTGGCCTAAAGTCACCCAGTTGGCTTTCATGCTAAGGTGGGACTAAAACTGACAGTCTCCTGCAGAGGTGGGTTGTAGATATTGTTACTACCGGTTCGCCCTATGCGCCTACCTTCCGCTCATGCACTTCATACGCGCATCTTCTGTTCATGTGCCTGGAGTTTTGTGCATTCACTTTGCTTGCACATATGCCTCCCACGCATGCACCCGGCCTCGAAAATGTGTGTGTGTGTGTGTGGGGGGGGAGTACTGGTTCAGGAGAACTGGCCCGAACCGGCTGAATGCTAACTGTGATCTCCTGGCGATTGTCCCAAAGTCACCCAAACGGCTTTCGTGTCTAAAGCAAGACTAGAATTCATAGTCTCCTGATGATTGACCTAAAGTCACCCAGCTGGCCTTCATGCCTAAGATGGAACTAGAACTCACAGTCTCCATGGGAATCTGTTTGGAGAGAAAGTCAGGAACCCCATAAGCCCCACAATGTCATCACACAAATAATGCACATTATACAATTGGTATCATGTGTATGTCACGATGGGTAAGATATCTTCATGGCTCATACCTCATTCTCTCTGGATAGATTTTGAAATTGTGCTGAACAAAGTAGTTTCTTCACCAGCCTCCTCCACCTTCTGTGGATGGTTGAGCCACAGTGGCCACGCCGCTGGAGATAATGAAAGATGCTGCCGGTCACATCAGGAGGATATTCAATTGGAAAAAGCTACACTGCAAACAACCATAGTTTTCCCAGCTTGTTTTTAATGTTGGTGAAACAATTATTGTATCTGTAGGAAGCTCCAATATTTCAAATCAGATCGTTAATCCATTTAATGGACTGTAGCCTGCAAATCTAGTTCCAGCTTTTGTGGATATTCAGAAGGGATTCCCCCAGGAACTGAAGCAAAAGAAAATATGGGCTGTAGCACAGAAAAGTAAGCATTTGCAAATAAGTATAGGAACTTAGAAATATTTTTTTCCCTGCATTATTGTATCTAGATTGATTTGGTTCAGGGGTGAAATGTAAAATGTGTTACTACCGGTTCTGTGGGCGTGGCTTGGTGGTGGTGGTGGGGTAATGTGACTGGGTGGACGTGGCTAACTTTTTTTTTTTTAACTTTTCAAAGCATTTTTTCTAATGCTTTGAAAAGCCTCTGGCGATCAGGCAACTCAGCTGGGATCGTCAGAGAGGTTTTTTTAAAAATGCCTCTCTGCAGATCAGGCAACTCAGCTGGGATCGTCAGAGACTTTTCAAAGCATTTTTTTTACCACCTCTTTGGCCAAGAGGTTTCAGAAAAAAATGCTTTGAAAAGCCTCTGACGATCCCAGCTGAGCCGCGCGATCATCAGAGGCTTTTTTTTTAACTTTTAAAAGCATTTTTCCGCCAGAAGAGGTTGTAGAAAAAATGCTTTTAAAAATAAAAAAAAAAAAAAGCCTCTGATGATTGTGCGGCTCAGCTGAGCATGGGGGGGGCACAGGAATTTTTGCTATCGGTTCTCCGAACCACCCACCGCCATTGCTACCGGATCAGGCGATCCAGTCCGAACCGGGAGCATTTCACCCCTGGTTTGGTTCCAGTAGATGATTCTCCATATTTGCTACTCGCAATGTCTATTGGTCCAAGCGAATGGGTTGCAATTCACGAACATCTGGAGGTGTTCACTTGCCATCAACCGAGAAAAATTTCTCAAAGTTTTCAGACAGAAATCTTTTTTCAGTTTCCATGTTGAGTGTTCATGGGAATTTTTCTCACTAGAAGCGAGGGATCTTTTCCAAATGGCAACTGGACTTCCTTGGGTTTTTCTTTTCCTTGAAAATGTTTTGCTTCTCATCTAAGCAGCTTCTTCAGTTCTGAATGAGAAGTAAAATGTTTTCAAAGGGGAAAAAAAAAAACCAAGGAAGTCCAGTTGCTTTTTGGAAAACCACCCTTGGGACAACCATGGCTTGGAGCAGGGGTGAAATCCAGCAGGCTCTGACAGGTTCTAGAGAACTGGTAGCGGAAATTTTGAGTAGTTTGGAGAACCGGCAAATACCACCTCTGGGGCAGGAATGGAGATTTTGCAACATCCTTCCTCTGGAGTGGGAAGGGAATGGAGATTTTACAGTATCCTTCCCCCAGGAGCGGGGAGGGAATGGCGATTTTGCAATATCCTTCTCCTGCCACGTCCACCAAGCCACACCATACCTACCAAGCCACGCCCACAGAACTGGCAGTAAAAAAATTTGAATTCCACCACTGACCTGGAGGATTGAGAATCTCCATGGACAAATCTATTATTGAACCATCGTCCTTTTTCACAATCTGTCTTACTTCTTGATATGGCCGGAAAGCTGCCTTTGGAATGTCTACAAATAATTTCTGGTTGTTTGTCCTCCTCCATCTGCTACTCGGAATTACACTTTCCTAGAACTTGAAGTTTCCAATTAGCTATTTTTGGGCTAAATAGCTGTTGGCAGAGCTCTTTCTCATGAGTCAATCTAAGTCTTTATTTAAAAGATAATCCAATCTGGTGGTCCTCGCTGATAGAGCAGTAACTTTCTATAAGACTTTGTGCAGTGAAGAAATTCCCAACCATTCTTGAAGCCGTCAATCAAAGAAACCTAGTGCAATCCTAGGCTTGACTTAACAAAGGGATAGAATCAAGATCATCTGAAGTGTCAATACCACTTGGTAAGACCAAACGTGGAATATTGCATCCAGTTTTGTTGCCACAATATAAAAAAGATGTTGAGACTTTAGAAAGAGTGCCGAGAAGAGCAACAAAAATGATTAGGGGATCTGGAGGCTAAAGCATATGAAGAATGGCTGCAGGAACTGGGTATGTCTATTTTAATGAAAGAAGGAGTGGAGTGACATGATAGCAGTGTTCTAATATCTAAGAGGCTGCCGTAAAGAAAAGGGAGTTAATCTATTCTTCAAAGCACCTGGACTAGGCAGAACAAGAAGCAAAGAATGGAAATTAATCAAGGAGACAACTGACCTAGAACTAAGGAGAAATTTCCTGGCATTTAGAACAATTAATCAGTGGAACAACTTGCCTCCAGAAGTTGTGGGTGCTTCAACACTGGAGGTTTTCAAGAAGAGATTGGACAACCATTTGTCTGAAATGGTATAGGGTTTCCTGTCTAAGCAGGGGGTTGGACTAGAAGACCTCTAAGGTCCCTTCCAACTCTGTTATTCTGTTAAAATGACCTATTTTATACTTCTACTTCTTGAAAATTAGGGCTAACTTTGCTGTTTGACAAGGCCTATGGAACCGCTTCATCCCAATCCTCAGGAATACAATACTGTTTGTAGAAATAATCCATGATCTCTGCATTACTGGACTTTTGCCTGCCTTGTCGGACTACATTTGGACTAATCCTTGTATTGCTGAAACTTTGCCTGCTTTATTGGAATGCTTGCAGTCTAATCTTTGTTTTGTGTGAGTAAAGTCTGAATTGGCAGCTAGCCACTGGGTTGCTGCCAGCTTTATCTTCAAAGACTTTGTCGTGTGGCTTATTAACTCCGGACCGTCTGTGGGGGTGCGTGTGTGGGACGGGGACAGAACAGGCCCGCCCCTTCCAGGAGTCCCCATGCGGTCCGTTTTGGATGCAGGTAAGTGCAGGGCGCACGCTGAGACTCGGTGAGGGTGAAAAATGGGCCCACTGGAAGTTCAGGAAAGCCGGAAACGGACCCTTTTCCGGCCTCCAGAAGGCCTCCGGAGCCTGGGGAGGCCGTTTTCACCTTCCCAGAGGCTCGAGGAAAGCCTCCAGAGCCCAGGGAGGGAAAAAACACCTGCCCTCCCGCCATGGTGGAGGAGGTCGACTAGGCTACACCCACCATGGCCACTCCCATCCAGCAACCAGGCAGAGAACCCCTTGCTAAAATTTTTGAAGCTCACCCCTGAGATTATAGCTTTAGTTTGGCAAGATTCTGTCCATTAGGTATAAGCAAATAAAGGATTGATCCTGGTTGGATTTTCACTGGGTCTGACAGCGAATGAAATTGTTCTCTGACAATTCACCCCACTCATTGTCTATCTAATTTAGATTGTTGGGATTCCCCCTTCCAGCTAGGACCGAGGAAGTCAACAGAGGAAGTCAATTAATCTATCTCCCAGGGGAAAATCCTTCGAAATTCTCTACAGTTGTGTTCTCCTGTCCTACCAAAGTTCATTCTTGGTTTCCAGCTGCATTGCATCAAAAGGCTAATGACCTTTTAGTTGTCATAACTTGTAGTAACTACTTTCTTTTGGCTGGATTTGTTTGACTTCCCAAGGAATTTAATAATCCCACAGCAGCAACTCGGGGCGGGGCAAGCGAGGGAAGACACATAACCAAATCTGATAAAGAGCCGTACGCTCACTATGGCTTCTCTTGTACATTAATGGATTATTGATTGAAATAAATCAGCTTCGGCTGCAATGATACATTTTGCTGTGCTTGTGAAAACAGAACTGCTTGTGTGACTGTCAGTCTCCATAATAAATGGTTTTCCAAAAGGCATTCAAAGTCAGTTTTTTGCCCAGCTTGGCTGTCTTTTTCCTGTACGTTTATTTTTAAAAAATCAGGCCATGTAGGCTGAGCCAGGGGGGAGGTGTCAAACAGAGACTTAGCCTAGAGTCCCTATGTTGAAAGAAAAATCCAGGTCCAGTTCCAAGCTGGGAGAAAGACGCTAGAAATAAAATGGAGGCTGATTGGAAAGGAGGATTCCGTTTATCGTTGAGCAGAACCAGCCTGTGGTTCTGGGGCAGGTGACAAAATGGAGTTGAGGGTAGATGGGTTTTTATACCTTCTTTGGGCTTTGTATTTGAGCTTCCTGTTCCTGTGCAAGAACATGTCCTTTAATATTCTAATGGTGGTTGTCAGATTCCTATGGGGTTATGGCTGGCTCTATAGGCAAAAGGGGAAATGCAAATCCTAGGTGTTTGTCTCAGCTAATCTTGTCAACCGTTGGCTTGGCTAATTGTATTGCTTATCTGGAGTCTCTGTTTACTCCTTGCTTATGAATCAAGTGGCCCGGGGTGAAATCTACTTACCTTCCCTACTGGTTTGGAAATGCACGTGCTGTGCGTGCGGGGACCCTCTGAGCATGCGCAAACCCTTCTGTGCATGCACAGAGGGTAAAAAACAGGTTACTTTCTGGTTAAAACTAGGAAGTAATGACAACCAGATGGGTGGGCGGAGCCTCGCATTGCCATCACTACCGGTTCTCCGAACCATCTGCCACCGTCGCTACCGGTTCGGGTGAACTGGTCCGAACCAGTAGCATTTCACCCGTGAAGTGGCCCAATCTTTCTGAATGGATACAAAATCTCCTAAAGCAGGGGTGTCAAACTGGTGGCCCGTGGGCCAGATGAGTCACACACAGGCCATACCCACCCCAGCACCGCGAAGGGAAAAGCATTGCAATACATCACGTGACGGCAACATGACGTCCCAAGGACACCTGTGTCCTAAAGGACATGGTAATTCATGTAAGTTTTGCTTGAGGCTGGGGCTGCTTTCTGCCTTTAAGATTTTTGTCCATTTCTCCTTTAGGGGAAATATTCTATCCTGCCTCTTTTAATATTCCCCAAAATATTTCATTCTCTGGGAGTGGGGTGTGTGTGTGCTGTCTCCCTATACCTATATGGGCACAAAATTGGTCCACCGACTCAACCTTTTACCAGCTTCTTTAGCAGGGAATTCATGAATTGAAGACATTCCTACAGACATGGGAATAAGAAAAGTACTCAGATAATTACTTTTAGAAGTCATTAGCATAGAAAAATTGTAAGGGAGAATAGGAACAGCACCTCGCCTGAGAATTTAATGCAGGGGTGTCCAGCCTTAGCAACTTTTAAGATCCGTGGACTCAGAATTCCTTAGCCAACTATGGTGGGAGTTGAACTCCACAAGTCTTAAAGTTGTCAAGGTTCAATGTTTTGCAACAGCTTGGTCGACCCACCCATATGAGGAACATATGAACGGTTGCAGGAACTGGGTATGTCTCGTTTAATGAAAAGAAGGACTAGGGGAGACATGACAGCAGTCTTCCAATATCTCAGGCTGCCACAAAGAAGAGGGAGTCAAACTATTCTCCAGAGCACCTGAGGGCAGGACAAGAAGCAATAGGTGGAAACTAATCAAGGAGAGAAGCAACTTAAAACTAAGGAGAAATTTCCTGACAATAAGAACAATTAATCAGTGGAACAACTTGCCTCCAGAAGCTGTTAATGCTCCAACACTGGAAGTTTTTAAGAAGAAGTTGGATAACCATTTGTCTGAAGAGTTTCCTGCCTAAGCAGGGGGTTGGACTAGAAGACATCCAAGGTCCCTCCCAACTCTGTTATTCTATTGTTCTATTTCTAGTATACTGTCAGTTCTCTCAGATAAGCTAGATAGAAAACATGACTAGATGAGCTAATTCTACTTCTTTACAACTTTAATAGAATCTTGCAAGTTTAAAGGTACAAACTTCCCACCATCATTTTAACCACCTGATCTTCAGAGTGCAATTTTTGCTTCCATAGGGTGCCCATTGCCTGTACAATTCCAATTTTTTTGCAGGTGTAGGCACATCGTGGCATCTTTCCAAAGCCTTTGCCATCCTGCCAAGTGCTAATCTGTGCTATATCTCCTAATGGTTCCTTAACTGTTGACAGTCAGTCTTAAAAGGGCAGAAGCTATTTCCTATTTCAGCTCTAAGGCTGACTGCTGTACCGGTTATGTTTAATCTTAGTCCTGTTTTTCACAGTGGCCTTTAACTTTCATTAGTAAAGCTTGCAGATTATTGGCAAGGTCAGAATATTGATCACTGGATGCTGCAAGCTGCCATAAAGATAGCTGAGGGGTCCTTGGTGCTCTCTGAGCTTGCGAGGGAGTCAAGATGTTCTCCAAAGCACCTGAGGGTAGGACAAGAAGCAATGGGTGGAAACTAATCAAGGAGAGAAGCAACTTAAAACGAAGGAGAAATTTCCTGACAGTGAGAACAATTAATCAGTGGGACAACTTGCCTCCAGGAGTTGTGGATGCTCCAACACTGGAAGTTTTTAAGATGATGTTGGATAACCATTTGTCTGAAGTGGTGTAGGGTTTCCTGCCTAAGCAGGGGGTTGGACTAGAAGACCTCCAAGCAGGGGTGAAATCCAGCAGATTCTAACAGGTTCTGGGGAAACGGTAGCAGAAATTTTGAGTACTTCGGAGAACCGGCAAATACTACCTCTGGCTGGCCCCAGAGTGGGGTGGGAATAGAGATTTTGCAATTTATTTTATTTATTTTATTTTATTAGTCATATTTCTATGCTGCCCACTCTCCTAGGACTCTGGGCATCTTACACCAAAGACAGTATACTAAATAGCATATTGCACCCAACAATCTGGGTCCTCATTTTACCCACCTCGGAAGGATGGAAGGCTGCGTCAACCTTGAGCCGGTGAGATTTGATCCGCTGATCTGCTGAACTAGCAGTCAGCTGAAATAGCTGCAGTACTGCACTCTAACCACTGCGCCACCTCGGCTCTTCTCGGCAATATCCTTCCCCCAGGAGTGGGGAGGGATGGGGATTTTGCACTATCCTTCCCCTGAAGTGGGATGGAAATGGAGATTTTGCAATATCCTTCCCCTGCCACGCCCACAGAACCGATAGGGAAAAATTTTGGATTTCACCCCTGCCTCCAAGGTCCCTTCCAACTCTGTTATTCTATTCTGTTCTGTTCTGTTCTGTTCTGTTCTTGCAGATGTTTCATTACCCTAACTAGGTAACATTGTCAGTAGGACCAGCATGAAGGAAAGACAGAAGGAATATGTTTGGCAAACTCTCTAAGGAGATAGTACTGAAGAGCCTTGATAGTACAGGGGTTTAGTGCACCCTGTTATTAACACAGCTGCCTGCAATTTCTGCTGGTTCGAATCTCTCCAAGGCTCAAGGTTGACTCAGCCTTCCATCCTTTCTAAGGTAGGTGAAATGAGGACCCAGTTTGTGGGGGCAATAAGCTGACTTTGTATAAAATATACAAAAGTATGAAGGCTATTGCTTAACGCATTGTAAGCCGCCCTGAGTCTCCGGAGAAGGGCGGCATATAAATCAAATTAAAAAAAAAAAAAGGATAAGGAAGAATCTCATCTCTGCCAATAGCAACTACTTGATAGGAGCCTAATACAGTAAAAAAAAACAAAAAACAAAAACAAACCAAAACCGTTCCATTTTCATGGTTGCTCGACATCCATTTCTCAGATAAAAATAGTTTTGAGTCCAACAGAGGAATAGCAGCTCAAACTGATTTATGGACTAAGTATCAGCAGCATTTCTCTGGCAGCTCTATTACCTGTCAGAGATTGACGATTCCCCTGAATTATAAGTTAGCTGGGAAGCCAGGGCTGCTTGTAAAATTGTAAAACTGAGGCTGCAGAGCTTCCTTTGGCTTCTGGTCCACATTAGGCATTGAGTAGCACCTGGCCCTGATGAGGGCTGAGAAGGATTGATTGATCAAGAGCCCACCTCAATAGGCTTCTGTGGTCGACAGTGGACTCCAATGTGACTCTTGAATGTCCTAGCCCACAACTAACTCATTGCTACTTCATGCTGCAGTAACTGCCCAGCAATACAGGTCGTCCTCAAACTTCCAACCACAATTGAGGCCAAAGTTTATGTTGTTAAGTGAGTTTTGCCCCATTTTTTAACTTTTCTTGCCACATTTGTTAAGTGAATCACTGCAGTTGTTAAATTAGTAACATGGTTGTTAAGTGAATCTGGTTTCCCCACTGACTTTGCTTGTCAGAAGGTGTTGTGGTCCACCAGCAGCCTGCAGAGCTGGCAGCAGAGTCGGACAGTGAGGAGGCTGGGGAGAATAATAGGCCAGTCTGGAGTCAGGGGAAGGCCCGGATGAGGGCTCTGTGTTGGAGGGAGAGATGGGGCCAGGGCCATCTGGGAGTGATGCGCGGACTCCGGAGCCTCCAGAGGCAGACAGCAGAGAGGCAGAGAAACAGGAGGAGCCTTTCCTAGTGCACGCATACAAAGAGCTTCCAGAAGGCAAGAGCAGCTAAAGCAAAAAGGACAACTCAGAAGTAAGGCCAGGAGATGATTGGCCCCTCCCATAAGGCTTAAAAGAGCAGCAATGGCTCTTGGAATCTTTGTAGGAAAGCAACGTTGCTACATTTGTTTCTTGTTGGCATCTCTTGTTTCTGAACTTTGTGGGGCTTTGCCAAGAAAAGTCTTTGGCTAGGTGCCAAAGAAAACAAAGGTTTGTGATAAGGCCGAAGAATTTTTTCTGAAGGACTTGTTTTGGAATTAATTTGGACTAAGCTGAGAATGAAGTAATTCTCAGCTGTTCGAATAAAATATGTTCGTTTAGGACTGATTGTTTCTGGTAATAACTACTTGGTCACAACAGAAGGTTGCAAAAATGACTCTGGGACACTGCAACCGTCATAAATATGAGTCAGGTGTCAAGCGTCCGAATGTAAACCAGGTGACCATGGGGGATGCTGCAACGGTCATAAGTGTGAAAAATGGTCATAAGTCTCTCTTTTTCAGTGCCGTTGTAACTTCGATCACTAAACGAACTGTTGTAAGTTTGAGGACTACCTTTCATGGGCAATTAAGGTCTCTTGTGTTCCAAAAGGGTTCTAAGATGGTTTTTGGCAGACTCAAAACTTGCACCTTTGTGAACATGCCAATGAATTTTACTTTAGGGAATAATAGCAACAATTCCGAATTGTGCTTCTCCACAAGTTTCAACACACAGGCAAGAGGGAACGCTAGAAATGTGCAGGTAATGAACTATTAATGAGACCAGTTATCTAATCTTCTCCTGGGGATTTGACAGATGAATTTACTGCAGGCTGGTGTTGTGCTGTCGCTGGAGTTTTATAGCTCCCAGATGAACAGCTGGATTCATTTATTGGGCTCAGCTGAAATGTGGTTGGTTTGCTTTCGGCTTAGCCAAATGTATGAGCCTAGCCAAGGGAATAATGGGAAAAGGTTCTTGTGTCAATGTAATAATTTCATATTGGTTAGAGTGCTGGGCTTGAATCGGAAGGTTGAATATTCTCATTAGCTGTACACAGCAGGCGTGTCAAGCTCAAGGACCGGGGGCTGGATCTGGCCCACGAAGTAAAATAGAATAGAATAGAATAGAATAGAATAGAATAGAACAGAACAGAACAGAACAGAACAGAACAGAACAGAACAGAACAGAATAGAATTCTTTATTGGCCAAGTGTGATTGGATCCAAAAGGAATTTGTCTTTGGTGCATACACACTCAGGGTACATAAAAAGAGAAAATACATTCCGCAAGAATCATAAGGTACAACACTTAATGATAGTCATAGGGTACAAATAAGCAATCGAATCATACTAGAATAGAACAGAACAGAACAGAACAGAACAGAACAGAACAGAACAGAATTCTTTATTGGCCAAGTGTGATTGGACCCAAAAGGAATTTGTCTTTGGTGCATACACTCTCAGGGTACATAAAAAGAGAAAATACATTCCGCAAGAATCATAAGGTACAACACTTAATGTTAGTCATAGGGTACAAATAAGCAATCGAATCATACTAGAATAGAACAGAACAGAACAGAACAGAACAGAATAGAATAGAATTCTTTATTGGCCAAGTGTGATTGGATCCAAAAGGAATTCGTCTTTGGTGCATACACACTCAGGGTACATAAAAAGAGAAAATACATTCCGCAAGAATCATAAGGTACAACACTTAATGATAGTCATAGGGTACAAATAAGCAACTGAATCATACTAGAATAGAATAGAATAGAATAGAATAGAATAGAATAGAATAGAATAGAATAGAATAGAATAGAATAGAATTCTTTATTGGCCAAGTGTGATTGGACACACAAGGAATTTGTCTTTGGTGCATACGCTCTCAGTGTGCATAAAAGAAAAGATAGATTCGTCAAGAATCATAAGGTACAACACTTAATGATAGTCATAGGGTACAAATAAGCAATCAAATCCTATTAGGAAACAGTCAGTATAAATCTTAAGGATACCAGCAACAAGGTTACAGTCATACAGTCGTAAGTGGGAGGAGATGGGTGATAGGAACGATGAGAAGATTGATAGTAACAGTAATGCAGACTTAGTGAATAGTTTAACAGTGTTGAGGGAATTATTTGTTTAGCAGAGTGATGGCGTTTGAGAAAAAGTACTTAGATCTGGCCTGCGGGGCTGCCCTGGAAACAGTGAAGGACCGGCCTGTGGTGCCTCTGCCAGTGAAAACGGAGCTCAAGAGACATTGAGCTGGCCACGCCCATCCTGGCCATGCCCCCCAGACCCCCCGAGGTCAAACACAACCCTGATGAGGCCCTCAATGAAATCGAGTTTGTCATCCCCTGGTATGCAGTATCTCACTGGGTGACTCTGTTTCATATACTGTTGAAGACCATTTTATAGGCATATAATGGAGAATTAGTCATCTTCACTGTGCAACGAGGCTAGAGAAGAGAGCAAGAAAAGAACTGGGTCCGCTTATCCTAAAGAAGAGAAGACTAAGAGGAGACGGGCTAGAAGTCTTCCAACACCTGAAGGGATATTACTGTTGGGAAACTGGCAGCCAGGCTGAAAGTGGTGGTGGGGGTGTCAAGTGAGGACCTAGCTTGGAATCCTTCTGCAGTTGCAAGCAGCATAAGCTTGACTTTCCCCCGAGATCCATGAACCCTTATGTGGTTGTTCCAAGGGGAAGACAAGTAATCTAGTGGGATTTTTGTAACGTAGGTGGTAGATATAGTTATTGAGTTTCATTATTCATGAGTGGCTCTGGTTGCTTGCTTCTGACAGAGAAAACGGTGTGGATTTATTCCAGGAGTGAAATGCTCCCGGTTCGGACCGGATCGCCCGATCCAGTAGCGATGGCGGCAGGTGGTTCGGAGAACCGGTAGCAAAAATCCCTGTCCGCCCCATGCCCAGCTGAGCCGCACAATCATCAGAGGCTTTTCTTTTTTTTTACTTTTAAAAGCATTTTTTCTACAACCTCTTCCGACGAAAAAATGCTTTTAAAAGTAAAAAAAAAAAAAGCCTCTGATGATCGTGCGGCTCAGCTAGGATCATCAGAGGCTTTTCAAAGCATTTTTTTCTGCATCCTCTTGGCCGAAGAGGTGGTAACAAAAATGCTTTGAAAAGTTTCTGACGATCCCAGCTGAGTTGCCTGATCGGCAGAGAGGTATTTTGTAAAAAAAAACCTCTCTGCCATCAGGCAACTCAGCTGGGATCATCAGAGAGGTATTTTTTTAAAAGCCTCTCTGACGATCCCAGCTGAGTTGCCTGATGCAGAGGCTTTTCAAAGCATTAGAAAAAATGCTTTGAAAAGTTAAAAAAAAAAAATTGGCCACGCCCATCCAGTCACATTACACCCCCACCCACCCACCACCAAGCCACGGCCACAGAACCGGTAGTAACAAATTTTACATTTCACCCCTGGTTTATTCTGTAGTACTTAAAACTAAGGGAAGAGCCAACAGTTAGAAATTGTATACAGACTTAGAAGGAATTTCCTAACAGATGTTAAGTGGTGGAACAGCCTGGAGTAGTGGGAGTGGAGGGGGGATCTACCACTGAATCAATTTAATTGGACCTTCCTTCATGTATGGACCTGGTTTTTCACACCTAACAGCAGGGATGAAATCCATCAGGTTCTGTCAGGTTCTGGAGAACCGGTAGCGGAAATTTTGAGCAGTTCCGAGAACTGGCAAATGCCATCTCTGGCTGGTCCCCGAGTGGGGTGGGAATGGAGATTTTGCAGTATCCTTCCCCCAGGAGTGGGGAGGGAATGGGGATTTTGCAGTATCCTTCCCCTGCCATGCCCACCAAACCACGCCCACCAAGCCACACCACGCCCACAGAACCGGTAGTAAAAAAAAATTGGATTCCACCACTGGCTAACAGGTGTCCCTCTTTCATTAAGACCATGACATGGCTGCAAAAATCGAAATAACCACAAGAGGGGCAGCAATCAGACGCTCCACCCCACCCCCAGGAAGTCTTGTGGATCCTGTAGTGACTATTTGGATATATGCAGCCCAGATCTTGCAGCCTTAGTTACGACTGCTAAGAAAGCTTGCAAAGATGTAGCCCCAGGAGTTGAGCTTTACTTCCAGACATTTTCTCTTCTCTTCTCTTCTCTTCTCTTCTCTTCTCTTCTCTTCTCTTCTCTTCTCTTCTCTTCTCTTCTCTTCTCTTCTCTTCTCTTCTCTTCTCTCTTTTCTCTCTTTTCTTCTCTTCTCTCCTCTTCTCTCTCTCCTTTCCTTTTCTTCCCTTCCCTTCCCTTCCCTTCCCCTCTCTCCTTTCCTTTCCTTTCCTTTCCTTTCCTTTCCTTTCCTTTCCTTTCCTTTCCTTTCCTTCCCTTCCCTTCCCTTCCCTTCCCCTCTCTCTTTTCCTTTCCTTTCCTTTCCTTCCCTTCCCCTCTCTCTTTTCCTTTCCTTTCCTTTCCTTCCTTTCCCTTCCCCTCTCTCTTTTCCTTTCCTTTCCTTTCCTTTCCTTTCCTTTCCTTCCCTTCCCTTCCCTTCCCTTCCCTTCCCTTCCCTTCCCTTCCCTTCCCTTTCCTTTCCTTTCCTTTCCTTTCCTTTCCTTTCCTTTCCTTCCCTTCCCTTCCCTTCCCTTCCCTTCCCCTCTCTTTTCCTTTCCTTTCCTTTCCTTTCCTTTCCTTTCCTTTCCTTTCCTTTCCTTCCCTTCCCTTCCCTTCCCTTCCCTTCCCTTCCCTTCCCTTCCCCTCTCTCTTTTCCTTCCCTTCCCTTCCCCTCTCTCTTTTCCTTTCCTTTCCTTTCCTTTCCTTTCCTTTCCTTTCCTTTCCTTTCCTTTCCTTTCCTTTCCTTTCCTTTCCTTTCCTTTCCTTTCCTTTCCTTTCCTTTCCTTTCCTTCCCTTCCCTTCCCTTCCCTTCCCTTCCCTTCCCTTCCCTTTCCGATCTCTTTTGTTTGATATTCACTCATTTTTGTGGCATTGCTTTCATGCTGCAGAAAACAACATGAAGTCATATAAGGGCGGTGTCTTGCCCTTCCATCTGCTAGTAGTAGCTTGTAGGACACGCAGGTTCACAGCTTCATGGAAGAACATAAAAACAGGAATGACATCATTCGTGAACAGCGTCAGTATTTTAGTAATGAATGGCCCTTAATCACCACCTGCCTGTAGTACTTGATGCGTTCTGCTTGTCCTTCCTTCTGGAAGACAGTCTAACTTAATTTCTTTTTTTACCAAATCTAATGTCAGAGGTATGATCTCTCCAGCTCACGAAGCCTGCAATTTCCAGCTGTTAATCTTGCCTCAAGGTTCTTGTGTGTGAGCCACTTGTAACAAGCACGACAAGTTTACATCGAGAATGTCTGGGTTTGTTTTTTTTCCCATCCCGGATCAAACATAATATTTAATTACCTAGTTTATCTTAAGCAGCATGGTCTCTAGATCTTTCGTGAGTACAAGTGGGGCAGGAGGGGGGGGTTCAGACTACACATTATCTTAAAGCTATTTCTGGCAGATGCATCTTGTTCTTTGGTTTGACAAGAAATGTAGGGGATCCTGAAACAGGCAAAATTAGCCTTGTTGTGATTGTCACACTTAAAACTTCTTTCTATTTATACTTTGGTTCTTGCATGTAGGGTAGGGTAGGATAGGGTAGGGTAGGGTAGGGTAGGGTAGGGTAGGGTAGAGATGAGTTGAGATGAGATAGAACATAACATAACATAACATAACATAACATAACATAACATAACATAACATAACATAACATAACATAACATAACATAACATAACATAACATAACATAACATAACATAACATAACATAACAAACATAACATAACAACAGGACGACAGGACAGGACAGGACTGGATTAGTGTAGACTAATTGAGATTAGACTAGACTAGACTAGACTAGCAATGCCAGCTATACTTTTCTTATATTGTCTTGAGTTTCTCTTGAAGAGCACTCGGAGGCTCCAACTGGTCCAGAATGCGGCCGCGCGGGTGATTATGGGAGCGACATGGCTCTCCCATGTAACACCTCTCCTGCACGAGCTGCACTGGCTTCCGGTGGTCTTCCGGGTGCGATTCAAGGTGTTGGTTACTATCTTCAGAGCGCTCCATGGCCTAGGACCTGGGTACTTACGAGATCGCCTTCTGCTACCGATAGCCTCCCACCGGCCAGTACGTTCCCACAGAGAGGGACTCCTCAGGGTGCCGTCGGTCAAACTATGTCGACTGGCAACTCCCAGGGGAAGATCCTTCTCTGTGGGGGCACCTGCCCTCTGGAACGAATTGCCCCCGAAGGTATGGAGGATCCCTGACCTACGCACCTTTCGTCGTGCCCTCAAGACGCTGTTGTTTCAACAAGCTGGGCTGGCCTGAATACCAAGATCAATTTAAGTTATATGGGTTGTCTTTGTCTTAACTGAAATGGGCCAAATTATTTAATTCCTTTTAAACCGTTTTAAATTTTATATGTGTTCGTTTTTATTTTGGCAGTGCACCGCCCTGAGTCCTTCGGGAGAAGGGCGGTGTAAAAATTAAATAAATAAATAAATAAAATAAATAAACCCATCTAGAGTAGATTAATACGGCATTGGGTGGTTTGTAGTTGTGTATGTTGCGGGAATCCATATTCCCACAACACACTCAAGTTATATGAATCTGCCAATCCTTTTAACAACCATGTGACTAACTGAACAACTGCAGTGATTCATTTAACAACCGTGGCAAAAAAAAAAAAGCGTAAAATGGGATAAAACTAACGTAACAAATTTCTCACTCAGCAACATAAATTTTGGGTTAAGTTGTGGTTGTAAGTTGAGGACTACCTGTAATTGCTTTCTCATTTTATCAGTTAATGCATCAAGCACCCCTTTTGGACGTGTACAGCATGAGGTGGGGGGGAGGGAATTAGGTAAACTGATCATGTACAATGTGATCACATTTTGGCTCTGAAAACATTAGTGATCCATTTTCCCCCAGCGGTCGAGTTCCATTATTTCAGCATAATTTATTTTAATTTCATTTAATTTTCTGTAGCCTGTTTGGTGAGTCAAAACAGAAGGAAACAGATTAACACAGCTCGGGTACCACAAAATGAAGAAGAATGCAACTGTTTTAAACACTTTTAAATGATCCACCTACTATTGAGGAATGGACATTAAAAGAGATGGCAAAAATTTCATCATATCTTAAAGACCATTCAAACGAAAGATACATATCGGAATGGAGAAGATGGATTGATTATATTCAAAATAAGTATCAGACTAAGAAGATTCATATAGCTTATGAGTGAAATATTTTTAATTTTTAGCTTATGTTTATAGTGTTTTGAGTTATAAGGAGTTAAAGACCTAGAAAGAATTTGAAGTCAATAATTTGTTAGCATATTTTAGTTTTAAGTTTGTGAGTGCTATACCCTGTGCTTGTTCTGGGAAGTCAGGGAGGGGGTGGGGGGATGGGTGGGAGGGGAAGGGGGGAAGGGTGGGGGGGGGAGAAAATGTTTGTATTTCCTATAAAACTTTTCAATTAAAAAAATGTTTTAAAACTTACCTGTGCATCAGGGGTGGGTTCTACTTACCTTTTTGCAACAGGCTCGTGCGCGCGCCTTGCTTCTGCACATGTGCAGATCACTGATGACAATATCCGGGGCAATGGGCGGGGCCTCCTGCCAGTTTTACTACCAGTTCTTGCGAACCGGTCCGAACCGGGGGCAATCCATCACTGCTGTGCATGTATCAAAGCCAAACACCGGCTGGGCTCACATACTCTTTTGCAGTAGACTGTAATAGTTATTCCTGGACTGATAACAATTCAGGGGATATTATGGCTCATTGCACAGTCAGACAGATGTTGACATTGGATTTGGCATTTTTATCCACCTCCTGAGTCCTTCCCAAAGAACTGGGATAGGCAAGTGTTGTTAAAAGTATTGTCATAATATCTAAGCTGTCCCAAGTAAAGCAGCCCTTTGCAATTGACTGATGGTGATTTTGTCAATGCCGATGGTGTTGAAGTGGAGCTCCAGATGTTTTGGGATTGCATGCAAGGCATAAGTCAAATGTCCTTTATCCTGAGTAATATTTACTGGTAATGGTTTAACAGATTAACAGAGTTGGAAGGGACCTTATAGATCATCTAATCCAACCCCCCACTCAAGCAGGAGACCCTACACCATTTCTGACAAATGGCAGTCCAACCTTTTCTTGAAAGTCTCAAGTGATGAAACTCCCACAACTTCCGAAATCAACTTCTGTTCCATTGGTTGATTGTTCTCACAGTCAGAAAGTTCCTCCTCTTTTTTAGGTTGAATCTCTCCTTGATCAATTTCCATCCATTATTCCTTGTCTGGCCTTCAGGTGCTTTGGAAAATAGCTTGACCCCTTCCTCTCTGTGGCAGCCCCTCAAATATTGGAATACTGCTATCATGTCTCCCTTGGTCCTTCTTTTCACTAGACTAGCCATGCCCAGTTCCTATAACTGTTCTTCATATGTTTTAGCCTCCAGCCCCCTAATAATCCTGGTTGCTCTTCTCTGCACTCTTTCTAGAGTCTCAACATCTTTTTTATAATGTGGTGACCAAAACTGAATGCAGTACTCTAGGTGTTGTTTTACTAAGGCTTTATAGAGTGGTATTACTACCTCACTTGATCTTGATTGTATCCCTCTATTAATGCAATTTAGGATTGCATTGGTTACTGGTTCTGTGTAAATACCACTGCTTCAAAAACAAGAAAAACATGTTTTAAAATGACCCAACATCAGGATATTTAAATTGTACTGTTTGTAATTATTCTCTTGTTAATTAGAAATTGGGAAGCTTTGAATTGGGGAGTAGTCACAGATTTGCATAGTATTTTATGTTGCCGACTCCTTTATTTTCAAGGTGCTCTTTCAAGATATTTCTAACAGTTATATGCCAGATTTCACAGCAGTGGTCTCTTTAATTTTTATTTTTTTATAGAAGCAAACATTTTGCTTTATTTAAATAATTCATAAAGCCCTCCATCAATATGGGAGCGTTGGAAGAAAAATACGGTCTGGTTTCAAACTGGGAGAAAGGCGCTGGAAATAGAATGGAGGCTGATTGGAAAGAAGGGCTCTCGTTATTGATGAGCACAACCAAGCACAGAAGGCAGTTCTGGGACAGCTGACAAATTAGCTTGAGGAGTGCAAGGAATTTTATACAGTTTCTGAAATGCTACAGGGCAGGGGTGAAATCCAGCAGGTTCTGACAGGTTCTAGAGAACTGGTAGCGGAAATTTTGAGTAGTTCGGAGAACCGGCAAATACCACCTCTGGCTGGCTCCAGAGTGGGGTGGGAATGGGGCTTTTGAAATATCCTTCCCCAAGGAGTGGGGAGGGAATGGAGATTTTGCAGTATCCTTCCCATGGAGTGGGGAGGGAATGGGGATTTTGCAGTATCCTTCCCATGGAGTGGGGAGGGAATGGGGATTTTGCAGTATCCTTCCCATGAGTGGGGAGGGAATGGGGATTTTGCAGTATCCTTCCCATGAAGTGGGGAGAGAATGGGGATTTTGCAGTATCCTTCCCATGGAGTGGGGAGAGAATGGGGATTTTGCAGTATCCTTCCCATGGAGTGGGGTGGAAAGGGAGATTTTGCAGTATCCTTCCCATGGAGTGGGGAGGGAATGGGGATTTTACAGTATCTTTCCCATGGAGTGGGGAGAAAATGGGGATTTTGCAGTATCCTTCCCCTGCCATGCCCACCAAGCTATGCCCATCAAGCCACGCCCACAGAACCGGTAGTAAAAAAATTTGGATTTCACCACTGCTGCCGGGGATTGTGCAATGTAGCGAGCCTGGTGTCTTTTGCTACTCTAATGGTGGTGGGTTAATCCTATTATATCAGGGGTGTCAAACGGGCCACGGGGTGCTTAGATCTGGCCTGCAGAACAGCCATGAAAATGGAGACTGACTGGCCCGCGGTGCCTCTGCCAGTGAAAATGGAGCTTGGGAGGGTCGTGCTTGGGGGGTGGGTTTCACTGGCAGAGGGCTAGCAAAACAAACTGAAAGCAAAACAAAGCAAAACAAAAGGAGAGATGTTTTGCATTTGAGCATCCAAGAAGGGACAAGAAAGGGAAAAGGGAAAGAGGAAAGACAAATTAAAAGAAGGAAAGAGGGGAAGGAAGAAGAAAGGAGAATGAAGAGGGAAGGAAAAAGAAGAAAAGGAAGGGAGGAAGGGAGGGAGGGAGGAAGGGAAGTCCCGCCTTAGCATTTAACCACCAGCAGACGGCAAATCTCCTCTGGAGTACAAGGGTTTGGCGCAGTGGTGAAATCCAAATTTTTTTTACTACCGGTTCTGTGGGTGTGACTTGGGCGTGGTGTGGCTTGGTGGGCATGGCAGGGGAAGGATATTGTAAAATCTCCATTCCCTCCCCATTCCTGGGGAAAGGATACTGCAAAATCCCCATTTCCTCCCCACTCCAGGGGAAGGATGCTGCAAAATCCCCATTCCCACCCCACTCTAGGGCCAGCCAGAGGTGGTATTTGCCGGTTCTCCAAACTACTCAAAATTTCCACTACCGGTTCTCCAGAACCTGTCAGAACCTGATGGATTTCACCCCTGGTTTGGCACTCTCCCTGATCTAGCCTTCCTCCACTGGAGACAATGGATCCCCCTGGCCCTGCCAGGGCTACCACAGGTGCCCCCGACATGAGTGATGTTGGGCTGGCCAAGTCCCCCCCCAGCTGTGCCCCTCCCCAGGTCAAACACAACCCTGATGCAGCCCTCAATGAAATCGAGTTTGACACCCCTGTATTATGTCCTAAAGGTCATGACATGTTTTTAGAATTTGGGTGGAGGGGGATGTAAACTTTAATCCCATCTCTGGAGCTGAAGGTGTTTTGTTTGTGAATAGGCTGGCCTAGTTTTTCTTAATGGGCACAAAATATCCATCTCTAAAGACTTCAGGCATCTGCTGGAGGCTATTAAGCAAGACTGGGGCTGCTTTCTGCCTTTAAGAACATGTTTCTCCATTTCTCCTTTGGGAAAATATACCGTCATATTCTGCCTCTTTTAATATTCCCCAAAATATTTCATTCTCTAGGATGGGGGTGGGGGAAGTGCGTGATTACTTCTTAAAGGAACATGAACTGAGCATGTTCCAATTGCACAGCTAATAAAAACAACAGGTTTGGGTCTAGAAATCATATCGGGATCTGTAAAGTTACAAGTCTAGAATTTAAATTGCTTCCTTTTTTTTATTTAAAAAGTTTTAAAATATTTTTACAAACAAATTTCCCCCCCTTTCCTCCCCCCACCCATTCCCTTCTCCCTCCCCCCCCCCCGACTTCCCAGAGCAAAATACAGGGTATAACATTTAACAAACATAAGCAAACTAACTATAAGTTCTTAACTCCCCCTCACACTTTAACTCCCTCATATATACCAAAATATAATAATATAAGAATTCACCTAAATATTTCATTCATAAGCTATTTGCAACTTTTTAATCCCGTATTTGTTTTGACTATAATCAATCCATCTTCTCCATTCCAATATGTATCTTTCGTTCGAGCGATCCTTCAAATATGCAGAGATTTTAGCCATTTCCGCCAAATTAGCTACTTTTAATGTCTGTAAAGTTACAAGTCTAGAATTTAAATTGCTTCCTTGTCCCCCGCAGCTTTGCAGAAATAAGTGATGGAGATCAATATTATTTTATTGGGCCCAAGGAGGACATTATTTCTGGAAATTGACTAGCAAAGTTTGTAATTAGCTTCCGTTTTCCAAGATTATGATTTGCTGCCTGAAAAAACATTACAGTAGAGATTGAAGTACAGCCTTTGTCTTCCTTTCTGGATGTGGCGGTTATTTTTAGTAGCTTCTTCGGTGTTTTTCACAGTCACCCAAAACTTGTATTGATTTCAAAGTGTAAAAAGTGAAAAATGTGAATTGCTTTTTAGGAGATTCTTTGGGGAACCAGCAAAAAAGGCAGTCCTTTGAACTAGCCTTTCATAGCCTGAAGCAACCTATTCTTCTCTAAGCCAAAGGAGACCTGAATCACCGTTGAACTAAGCCATAATTTGCTTAATCATGATCCATTGTATAAAACACACAGCTGGTTGGATTCACATCAGATAAAACACTTCACTGCCTGTCACATCTTCCTAACCCAGAGAATGTTTTGTTTGATTTTTGGCTTCACGGATTGAGTGAAAGCCACCCATTTCAATGTGGAAAAATCCTGATTTATGACTAAGCAACCAGGGATGAAATCCAGCAGGTTCTGACAGGTTCTGGAGAACCGGTAGCGGAAATTTTGAGTAGTTTGGAGAACCGGCAAATATCACCTCTGGCTGGCCCCAGAGTGGGGCGGGAATGGGGATTTTGCAGTATCCTTCCCCTGGTGTGGGGTGGTGTTGGAAGAAACATCCTTCTAGGTTCTGCTCCAAGTGGGGAAAAAGACACTGGAGACATGGAGACTGCTTGGAAAGATGATTTAATGGTGGACAGGATCACATGGCTTGAGTTCCTGAACAGAAAAGGGGCAGATACAGTAAATCCTCGGGTTTTTATGCTCTCTCTGGCTCTGCATTTCTTGGGGCCCCAAAAGAGTATCCTGATTGGTTGTCAGACTCCCAGGGGGTGGGGGTTTTAGCTAGCCTTGCCGGCTGATGCAATCTTCCCAGGTGCCATGTGGTGAGCCTCTGTCTAGATGGGTCCCATTGTGTTAGTTTCTGTTGCTATTGTGTTGTAAATGTCCTTTGACAAAGGATTGGGTTTCTGCCTCTGTCCCATTAACAAAGGGTGGGGGGCAGGAAGGTGGGAGCTGCTTTGTCTGTAAAATATGCTTCTCCCAGGGAAATATAATATTCTGCCTTTTTCATATTTCCTAAAATATTTCACTCTTCCAGGAAAGGGGTGGGTGCTAACTTCCTACAGTGGGAATGGAGATTTTACAGTATCCTTCCCCTGCCACGCCCACCAAGCCACGCCCACCAAGTCATATGCCACGCCCACAGAACCGGTATTAAAAAGTTTGGATTTCACCACTGTAAGCAACTCATACGTTCTGGACTGCAAATATCTGAAGAACCACTAGTTGGCAGCAAAGAGATAAAACAACCTTGCTAATTCTAAGCTGCCATCTATTGTTTGTCTGGAATTTTGCAGCCCAGATCGAAGAGCCCTTAACTAATTCTGCTTCGTATAAAGAGGCCCAAGATTTATTTATTTCTTTATTTATTTGGGGGGTGACATGGGACACCAGTAGCAAAGCTGTAAATTAAGTGGCAACTAACAGAACAGGGTTGAATCTGCTGGGATTTGCAATACGAGACATTAACTGAACATTTAACATTAAGAGACTGCTGACTTTCTAGAAATTTGGCTTGCTCAGCTTCCTCCATAGAGGGATGGAAGTTGCAAAGTATGAACTGAATGAAATACTCTGCCTCGCAGGAGCCTGGATACAGTTCTGCAGAAACCTTCAATAAGTGAGTTTAGTGAAGCTTTGCAGGGTGCACCTTCTCGCCCTCTGCTTGATCAAGAAATTAATATTTTCCCTCTGCCTCCCCATTTTCACATCTGCATTCAGATCTTTATCTTACATCGCTTCGGAGGATGTCAGCAGGGAGTTAATGGAAGCCTCATACAGAAAGAGGCTCCGTTAATTAAAGAGAATAATAAAAAGAAATACCAACACACGAGAAGTCAAAGTCAAACCAGCCTCTTTACATCCCTTTATGATTCTCCTCATTAGTTTCTCATTCCTGCTGTTCACTCCAGCTGCTAATTCTGAGAAAACAATCCGATGGGGAATTTGTACAGGTGGCCCTTGACTTAACGACCACAACCGAGTCCAAAATTTCTGTTGTTAAATGAGACATTTGTTAAGTGAGCACTGAAGAAGTTACTTCTGATCATTTTTCACACTTATGACCATTGCAGCATCCCGATGATCGCGTGATTTACATTCATATGCTTGACAACAGACTCATTGTTGTGGCCCGTCAGCGGCCTGTGCAGATTGTAGCTGATTCTGACAACGAGGAGGCTGGTGTGGTGCTGCGCCAGGAGCCTGTGCAGCTGGCACTCGAGTCAGACAATGAGGAGGCTGGAGAAGATGTGGTGCCAGAGGCAGGGATTCAGCCAGGGCCTTCAGAACCTCCAGAAGCTCCTTTAAATGAAGAGGACGAAGAGGAGGAGCCTCTTCTCGATACATGGGTGCGCAGAGCTGCCAAAAGACAGGAGTGGCTCCTCAGGAGGAGGTGTCCTCAAGAGAAAGGCTTGGGGCTAATTGGCCACTCCCTTAGCCTATTTAAGGAGGAACGCCGACTGAAGCAATTTGTAGGGAACAACTTTAGTTCACTCTCCTTCGCGTCTGGATTCTCTGCAAATTGCTTCTGGGCTTTCTGCCAACCTTCGTAAGATTGTGATTACTTTATTTTAGGATTCTTGTAGGCTGTTAAGAAAGTTTATTAACAGCCTTTGTTTGAAAAAGTGAGTTATTTTAGTAAATTAAGTTTTTTTAAAAAAATTTAATTTATATGCCACCCTTCTCCGGAGACTCAGGGTGGCTTACAATGCGTTAAGCAATAGCCTTCATACTTTTGTATATTTATACAAAGTCAGCTTATTGCCCCCACAATCCGGGTTCTCATTTTACCTACCTTAGAAAGGATGGAAGGCTGAGTCAACCTTGAGCCTGGTGAGATTTGAACTTGCAGTAATTGCAGGCAGCTGATGTTAATAACTGTTAATAACAGTGCTTTAGTCTGCCGCACCACCAGGCTCTTTTTGTACAGACTTTGTGTGTGCTGTGTTCTTTGGGGTCCATAGCTGGGGCAGAACAGTCATATTTATGACGGTTGAGGTGTCCCTGCGGTCATGTGATCCCCTTTTGCAACCTTCTGACAAGCAAAATCAGTGGGGAAGCCAGATTCACTTAACAACCGTGTTACTGATTTAACAAATGCAGTGATTCACTGAACAACTGTGGCAAGAAAAGTCATAAAATGGGGCAAAAATCACTTAAACAAATGTCTCAGTTAGCCACATAAATCTTGGGCTCAGCCGTGGTCATAAGTTGAGTACCACCTGTATAACCATTGCAAAAAAAGGTCATAACATTGGGCCGGATCACATGGTGAGCTGCCATGAATTATGATTTTAATTCTGGCCTCAACGGTCATAAGTTGAGGACTTCCTGTATGTCGCCCTTAGCAACATAAATCTTGGGCTCAACTGTGGTCGTAAGTTGAGGACTACCTATATAACCACTGCAAAAAAAGGGGGGGGCATAACATTGGGCTGGATCACATGGTGTCCTGAATGAATTATGATTGTAATTCTGGGCTCAACGGTCATAAGTTGAGGACTTCCTGTATCTCTACTTGCAGAGGAGCAAAACTAGCCCAGAGCAGCTTCTGGTTTTGGATAAGGAATGAACAAACTGCAGCATCAGGAGGCAACTTTCTTTTCCTTTAATTTTAAGTGTGCCTCTGATGAAGGGTAGAATAGAATAGAATTCTTTATTGGCCAAGTGTGAGTGGACACACAAGGAATTTGTCTTTGGTGCATATGCTCTCAGTGTACATAAAAGACAAGATACATTCGTCAAGAATCACAAGGCACAATACCCAGTGACAGTCATACGGTACAATAAGCAATCGAATCATACTAGGAAACAATCAATATTAATATAAATCGCAAGGATACAAGCAAAAAAGTCATAGTCATGCAAGTCACAAGTGGGAGGAGATGAGTGATAGGAACGATGAGAAGACCAATAGCGATAGTAATGCAGCCTAATGTGAATAGTTTGACGGTGTTGAGGGAATTATTTGTTTAGCAGAGTGATGGCATTTGGGAAAAAATTGTCCTTGTGTCTAGGGCACCCACTATCTGGAACGAGCTCCCCCCAGAGATACAGAGGATCCCGGATCTACGCACTTTCCGCCGTGCTCTTAAGACTCTCCTATTCCAGCAAGCCGGCCTGGCCTAATTTTCTCCCCTGTTTTAAAATTCTTTTACATTGAAATTTTAATTTGTTTTAAATTATTGGGATTTTTAATTGTCTTGGGCTAAATTATTTAATCTGGTTTTAATTATATCTTTTAACTTTTGTATTTATGTATTTTATTTTGTGCCTGTTCACCGCCCTGAGTCCTTCGGGAGTAGGGCGGTATATAAATCTAATAAAAGTAAAGTAAAAGTAAGTAAGTAGTTGTTCCGGTGTGCAGTGCTCTATAGCGTCGTTTTGAGGGTAGGAGTTGTAACAGTTTATGTCCAAGATGCGAGGGGTCTGTAGATACTTTCACAGCCCTCTTTTTCACTCGTGCAGTATACAGGTCCTCTATGGAAGGCAGGTTGGTAGCAATTGTTTTTTTCTGCAGTTCTAATGATCCTCTGAAGTCTGTGTCTGTCTTGTTGGGTTGCAGAAGGATGTAGTCCAGGTCATCATCTTTATTTCTCCGAAAGGCCTTAGGAGGCGAAAGAACCGAAGAGAAATTTTGCTCTGCATCTGTTTCACTAGGTAATGCTGCATTTCGTGGCCCTCTGAGCTATGGGATCCTTGGAACATTGCCCTGATAAGTCCAGCCTTACCAGCAAGCCATGCTAGCTATAAGTTATATTTATGAATGGGCTTTTCACGGATATAATGTCCTGGAAAGAACCACAGTATTATTCTGCACGTCGCTTTCCTGCAGATTTGATTCATTTCACACTCGGGGTGCCAGTCACCAAGCAAATTAAGTAGTGTGGTATGTAAATTAGTGAATCAGCCCTTAGCAATAAAGAACAGTAATAAATTGTTAGTTTTGCAAAGCTCACCTTCATTAGAGACCTTGTACTGAGAGCAATCTGGAGACGGTTCCCTGAGTTTAGCCTTAATTAGTTCCTTAGCCTTGTTTTTTCTAGTCTTGTCTTTTATTTTTTTTTTGAAAGCCCGTGAGTTTCCCCTCCCCCCAAACTCTTGCCAGTTTGTTTGCTTAGGCATTTGTTGTTAGTTGCGAAGTCGTGTCCAACCCATCTGGACCCCATGGACAACGTTCCTCCAGGCCCTCCTGTCCTCTACCATCCTCTGGAGTCCATTTAAGCTCATGCCTACTGCTTTAGTGACTCCATCCAGCCACCTCGTTCTCTGTCGTCCCATTCTTCTTTTGCCCTCAATCATTCCCAGCATTAGGCTCTTCTCCAGGGAGTCCTTCCTTCTCATTAGGTGGCCAAAGCATTTGAGTTTCCTCTTCAGGATCTGGCCTTCTAAAGAGCAGCCAGGGTTGATCTCCTCTAGGACTGACCGGTTGGATCGCCTTGCAGTCCAAGGGACTCGCAGGAGTCTTCTCCAGCACCAGAGTTCAAAGGCCTCAATTCTTTGGCGCTCAGCCTTCCTTATGGTCCAACTTTCACAGCCATAAATTGCAACTGGGAAAACCGTAGCCTTGACTATACACACTTTTGTTGGCAGGGTGATGTCTCTGCTTTTTAGTATGCTGTCTAGATTTGCCATAGCTTTCCTCCCCAGGAGCAAGCGTCTTTTAATGTCTTGGCTACAGTCCCCATCTGCAGTGATATTCCTGTCAATACAGGTGCAAGTTAAAGTGGTTGACAATGAAAAGCAATAGCAATAGCACTTAGACTTAGATACAGCTTCACAGTGTTTTACAGCCCTCTCTAAGGGGTTTACAAAGTCAACATATTGCCCCCAACAATCTGGGTCCTCATTTTACCCACCTTGGAAGGATGGAAACCTGAGTCAACTTGGTGAGATTTGAACTGTCAAATTGCAGGCAGCCGGCAGTCAACAGAAGCAGCCTGCAGTACTGCATTCTAACCACTGCGCCACCCTACCTCTGTGTTGAAATACAATAATAAAGACAATATACATACATCCAACTCGGGTGGGTTCTAAAATTTTTTACTACCGGTTCTGTGAGCATGGCTTATTTTGTGGGCATGGCTTGATGGTCATGTGACAATTATTTAGGATTTAGCAGAGATACTGGTCTACCAGACTTTTAACTGCTTGCAGAGCTGTACCGATCTACCCATTTATTTTCTGCAGGTACTGATCTACTCATGTATTTTTGCAGGCACTGGTCTACCCATTTGTTTTCTTTTAACACTGATCAGCTGTAGGGCAGCCCTTTGAAGCGCTATGGCAAGAGTTTAAACGGGTTTTTTCCCTCTAGCCATCAGCTGGGACTCAGGACGCAGCAATAGATTGGGGGTGGGGACAAATAAAAGGTAAGAATAACATGGTGGGTGGGTGGGAGGGAAACAGGGGCTGGGGGGGTGCTGGGGGTGGGGGGGCAGAACTGGTTCGGTGACATCATATCATCACCGCTACCGGCTCGGGAGAACCGGGCCGAACCGGGAGGAACCCACCACTGATCCAACTGACCTGCCCTTGGGTTTCTAGAGAAAGGAAAGGAGAACATAACCCAAAGAGAAACATTCACAACTATACAGGGAAGGCCTTAAAAATGACAATTGTAGGAATTTTCCATAACAGGTAGTGCTCAAATTATGACCATAATGGAGCCTGCTCATCACGCTCCTAAGTCACGATGGCTTAGTAAAATGAGTAAAAGGGCTTGGTCACATAATTTTAGGATGCTTTTTTTTTTGCACTGGTCATTAAGTGAATGCCATGGTTGTTAAATGAACCGGTGGCTCTTTATGGAAGGGGTTTTGCTGGAAACTAGAAGCATCAATTGTCAGCAAAACCGTCATAAAACATGGTCATGTGATTACAGGACACTGCAAATGGCCATAAATGCGGCTGTGTTGCCGAGTGTGTAAAGTTTGGTCATGTGATTGTGGTGGGGGAACTTTCAGAACTTTGAATCTGGGTCATAAGTAGCCCCAAGGTAGATCCATCATAACTTTGAATGATCATAAGCAACCAGTTGTAAATCAAGGATTACCTACATTTCAAAGCGGGTGAGCATTCTAGAAAGAGGAGCTTCCTGCAAGTCATCACCAGGGGGCAGTATTCATCCGATGATTCAGCTGTTCTTGGCCAACAGAGCAGATGTTAACCTGACCTAGCATGGCACAGGCATTCTGTGAATGATGTTGATCCAAAATTGTTTGTGGCTTTTTAGGTCAAGTGAAAAACTCAAAGGAAGCTCAGTAGCTATGTGGAAGCTTGCACAGTTGCTTCAAGTGGAGGCATGAGATGTACATGGCCGTGATGTTCTGTTAAGTTATGGGGTTGTACAATGAGCGCAACTAAAACTGCACAGAAGGGAAGACTGGGCACGAGGTGACCACTGAATGAACAATAATAGTTTAGCTGTAACTGTCCAGGAAATGGTATAATTGTTAGACCAGTTAAAATAGTTATGATGGCTAACCTTTTTGCCGTCATGTGCCAAAAGTGGGGGGAGTGTGGGGGGACGCGGGTGCAGGTGACCACATCCATAATTCAATGCGCCCCGCCCTCCCTTTTGGCACGTGATGGCACGGTGGGCCTGATAGGCCCGTTTTCCCCCCTCCCCAGGCTCCAGAGGCTTTCTAGGAGCCTGGGGAGGGCAAAAAGAGCCTTCCCTATCTCTCCGGAGGCCTTCCGGAAGCTGGAAACAGCCAGTTTCCTGACTTCCGGTGGGACCAGAAGGCCTGAAAATCAGTTGGCCAGTGCGTGCATGCGTGCTGGAACTGAGCTAGGGCAACACTCGTGTGCCCACCAATATGGCTCCGCGTGCCACCTGTGGCACCCGTGCCATAGGTTCGCCATCATGGATATAGGTGGTCCTCACCCTAATTGTGACCGGCAACTCTGCCCCTAAGCAAAGTGATTACTAAGTGGGAAATCATGTGACCGTGACTGTATTTTCCTGGCTGGAAAAGAGAAGATTACTCTATTTCATACCTTCATCTGCCTAGTGTCTTGTACACATCAAAAACACTGTTATTGCTCCACAATCTGGGGCTGGGAATTGGGGACACACCAGTAGTGGGTTTCACTTACCTTTGCTACCAGTTCACTATTGGGAGCGCGTGTGTGCGCACGCTCACTTCATGAGCACGCAGCACTTCTGCGCATGCCCAGAACATCCGTGATGATGTCCGGGTGGGTGGTGGAGCCTTCTGCTGCTGCCGCTACTGGTTCGCCCAAACCTGGGCGAACCTTTAGCAACCCACCACTGGGACATACCATACAAACAGATTACTCCCTTGAAAACCCTTTCTCTCCAATCTCTCTGCTCTACAACTGGGGCAAAGGATCGGATAAAGGAGAGCTTGCTTTTATTCTATTCAACCTTACAGAGCAGAGAGATTGGAGAGAAAGAGATTTCAGGAGAATACTGTTAGTTAATTTGATTAGTCTTCGACTGATCAAGCTGGCTGATTGGGTTCCCAGCGTAACTACATTGTTTGTAATGCATACAAAAGCAAACAGCTTATTCTCCTGAAATCACTTTCTCTCCAATCAAACTGCTGTGCAAAAGTTTAAAAAAGCAAACAAACCACTAGTCAGGTACAGGATAATATGTACTAACTCAGTAGTGAAATTCATTTTTTTTTACTACCGGTTCCGTGGGCGTGGCTTGGTGGGTGTGGTGTGGCTTAGTGGGCGTGACTTGATGGGTGTGGCAGGAGAAGGATACTGCAAAATCTCCATTCCCACCCACTCTGGGACCAGCCGGAGGTAGTATTTGCCAGTTCTCCAAACTACTCAAAATTTCTGCTACCGGTTCTCCAGAACCTGTCAGAATGTGCTGGATTTCACCCCTGTACTGACTGTAATGACGATCCTGAGATTGAGGAACGTTGCAAAATCTGTATAATTTTGGGCTAGAAAGTTAATTTTTTCAGCGCTGTTGTAACTTCAAATGGTTGGTAAGCAAGAATTACTTGTCAACTAGTTGCAGAGGTTATTGAGTTACTCTTTTGACAAGTGTGATGAGTTTTGGAGCATCCACAAATTGCACACCTGAACTTTCAGGGGAAATGCAATCTCACGAAATCAGATACACTCTCAAATCCTCACAGTTTGGAACGATCTGTACCAAGTGAGATACTGTCAGCGCTTTTGCGCAGTGCTCCCCACCACCGTTTTAAAGGCTTCTGTGCTCCACCTGTGACACCACCCCTTGGCCCCAACCCCATCTTTTCTTCTACAGTTAACCCACATCTGACCAAACAAGCCAATCTACATCAAACCTAGCCTGCTTTAACTCCGCCTTTTCTCTCGGCTCATCAGACCAGCCGAGGCTTGGCTTGGCTCTGCGCAGGTGAGGCTCCGAACATCAGCTGTTTCCTGGGCCCACCTCTCAGCTGTGCAGTGGCGGCTCAGGCTTCAGCGGTGGTCACAGAGGTGGCAGCAGGCTTCTAATGCCTAAACTGGCTGATCGGACATACTTCTCAGCATCGCCAGGTCAGCTCCCCGGCCTTGCCTGAATGACAGCCACGAGCCACGAGGTGCGGCGCAGCACGGCTGACACACTATCTCTGTTATGCCAGGATCCTCTTTGCTTATCTGCAAGCAGAACACACTTTCTTTTTGACCTTGCTATCCCCTAAAATAACACGTGTGAATTTATGTCTATTTCATAGCATGCATGCATGTATTGTCGCGGCTTTTAAAAATTGCACGCTATGGTGCAACATTCTGAGTTTTTGCTGTTTAAACAAGTTCCAGTTTGTGGACAAGTAATTTGATGCTCAAGTGATTTTTTAATGGTCAAGTGAGGCGATTTTATTTTTAAATGCTCAAATGAATTTTTGATGCTCAGATGATTTCCAGTTTGGGGACAAGCACGAAAGGTACAAATTAATTGAGAGGCAGGGCACTGTTGTCACTGAGATGATAGACTGAAGCGCACAACAAACTCACAACTTTTTTTTTTAAATTTTGGCCTTTGGTTTGAGTAAAGAATCATGGAAAAAGAGCAATATGTCTTTCCAAGTCAGGGTTATGTTTGACCTGGGCATGGCCAGCTCAATGTCACTCCTGTCAAGGGCTCCTGTGGTGGCCTGAGTGCATTGCCAGCGAAAACAGGCTCCCGAGCTCCGTTTTCGGCTGTCACAGCCTCCTGCAATCCTCTGCCAGTGAAAACAGAGCTCGGGAGCCCATTTTCTCTGGCAGAAGCACCATTTCCAGGGTAGCCCCATGGGCCAGATCTACCGTATTTTTTGGAGTATAAGATACACCGGAGTATAAGACGCACCTTAGTTTTTGGGGAGGAAAATGGGGGGGAAAAATTCTGCCTACCAGGTATTCATCTGGCTAGTCCCAGCACATTAGTTCGCTCGCTGGTTTTGTGATTGGGGCTGGTTGAGGGTGTGCTTCTAAAGCACAGCTGATTGTCGGAGGGAGCAGCAATTAGAAAAGCAGGCAAAGCACGGAAGATCGCTTCGCTCGCGTTGGGGCTGAAAAACAGCTGCAAAAGCACAGCTGATCCTCGGAGGGAGCTCCGGTGACTAAAGCAGGCAAAGCGCGGAAGGGGTAAGAGAAGGCAGCAGCTCTTCCGGGTAGCCATTTTGGGCACCGCGCGAGGTTACATTTGGAGTATAAGACGCACCCAAAATTTCAGCCTCTTTTAGGTGGGGAAAAAGTGTGTCTTTTACCCCGAAAAATACGGTAAGTACCCGACAGGTCAGATCCTGTCCCTGGGCCTTGAGTTTGACACCCCTGTTTTAAGCTCTTGGATAAGAGGCAGAATATAAATCTAAGTAGTGAATAAATAAGGTAATAGGGTATAGGTAATAGGGCCTAATTCTTTTCCCCTTTTAAATGTAAATTTTAAATTGTTTTTAAATTATTGGGTATTTTAAATTTGTCTCAGCCAAATTATTTAATACGTTTTTATTCTATTTTAAATTTTTGTATTTATGTGTTTTATTCTGTGGCTGTTCACCGTCCTGAGTCCTTCGGGAGTAGGGCGGTATATAAATCCAATAAAAAAAAAAAGTTGGCCATTAAAATGTGTCTTCTATTCCTACTAAATGTAACGTATGGTTCCTTGGTAACTATGAAGTTCTCTGAGGGAGGGAAACAAGAACAGGCGTGGGGTCCCTGATGCCCTCTGAGCTTCCTTTGTTTTCTTATAGATATTTCATTACCAAACTTCAAAATACAGTCTCTTCTAGCACTGATGATGTTACCTACTTGGGTAATGAAACATCTGCAAGAAACCATCCAAGCTCAGAGAGCATCAAGGACCTCACAGTTCAACTCTAAGCGACCAATATTCTCTTCTATCAGTAAGAACTGGTTGATTTTATTTTATTTATTTTATTTTATTTTATTTTATTATTTTATTTTATTTTATTTTATTTTATTTTATTTTATTTTATTTTATTTTATTTTATTTTATTTTATTATTTTATTTTATTTTATTTTATTTTATTTTATTATTTTATTTTATTTTATTGTTTTATTTTATTTTATTTTATTTTATTATTTTATTATTATTTTATTTTATTTTTTATTTTATTTATTATTTTATTTTATTTTATTTTATTTTATTTTATTGTTTTATTTTATTATTTTATTATTTTATTTTATTTTATTTTATTTTATTTTATTTTATTTTATTTTATTTTATTTTATTTTATTTCTATATCGCCCTTCTCCCGAAGGACTCAGGGCAGTGTACAGCCTGATTAAAAGCACAAAGACAGACAAAATTTAAAAATAATTAAAATTATTAAATGATAGGCTCAATTTAAAACCCCAAATTTAAAATCCCATTTTTAAAAACCAATTAAAATCTTTACCTTGATAGGCCAGATTATACGTACAACGTAATGTAATTGCTACAAGTCTTGAAAGAACAGGTTAGGGACAGATCATCACGGCGAACATCTATCTAAGCGGTTACTAAGAATGGACAACGATTTGATGGCACATAATCAATTGTTGCCATGCTGCCTTTCCTGACATGTTTTCTTCAGACAGACAAGACCAATTTACTCATGTTAGAACTCTAGTTGAGACGATCTCTACTACAATAATAAACAAATAGTCCAAGATGGGGAAAGAAGAGCTGTAGGGAAGAATAATTGTAGCTCAGGGTTGAATTGCTCTCTGTGTCAACCCTGAAGCTGGCCTGATTTTGAGGCTTCAGTGGAGCTGAGGGTTAGGAAGGGGGGAATAGAGATAGCTGGGGTTTTGTAGCCAAAACAAAATACTTTCTCCTGGGAACCAAGGTCATTCCCACAGGTGGTCGGAGAGAGGCGGAACGAAGTCACCTAGCAACCAGACAGAACCTTGATTGGACCATGTGACTGATTGTTTGGGAAAGGGAAGACCCTTGGTAGTACAGTGGTCTAAGGCACCCTGTTATTAAGCTGGTTATTAAGACCAGCTGCCTGCAATTACTGCAGGTTCGAATCTCGCCAAGGCTCAAGGTTGACTCAGCCTTCCATCCTTTCTAAGGTAGGTAAATTGAGGACCCAGTTTGTGGGAGCAATAAGCTGACTTGTATAAATATACAAAAGTATGAAGGCTATTGCTTAGTGCATTGTAAGCCGCCCTGAGTCTCCGGAGAAGGGTGGCATATAAATCAAATTAAAAAAAAAAAGGGGGGGGGAAAACCCTTTCTCTTTTAATTAGGTGAAAACTGCGGGAATATTTAGAATCGGTTTTCACCAGCCTGTGCCAATATGATATATCCAATAAAACGATTCTTTGAGGAATCTACCTGCCTCGGAGTTCTGTTTGGTGTATTACTTAGAACCCTGACATTCTGAGCTTGGTTGTTTTCTTGCAGAGCATCTCATTACCAAACCAGGTAACATCATCAATGCTAGACGGAATTGGGGTTTGCCCTCCGTTTATATTGTAGTGACTTATCCTGTGAGTGTTGGTGGGAGTAGTAGTTTTGGAGGTTCTTTGCTTGGGTTGTTTCCTGTTTGTTTGACACTTCCTTGATTGGGATGTTGTTTTAACTCTTGATTGTTGGTCTGAAGTTAATCTTGAAGTTAATCTATGCTCATCTGGGTATTGATTGCTGGTGGAGAGGTGTTTTGGCTTTTTTGTTCCCTTGTTGGCTTGTTGATTGTCTCTTTTGCATAGTATGTAGATATTGTTTATGTCTGTGTGTCTGTTGATGGCTAATTTGTCAGAGTGCCAGGCTTCTGGAAATTCTCTAGCTTTTTGGACTTGGCTTGGTCTAGGATGGTCCAAGTTTCCCAACTGAAACCATGGTTAAGTCTGTCCAAATGTTGTGAAATTAAAGTTGTCATGACTTCTTGACTGCTAGTTGGTGTTCCTGGATGTGTTCTGCCAGTCTTCTGCCTGTTTGTCCTACGTAGTGGCTGTTGCCATCATTACACTGTGTGCCATGTAGATGACTCCTGTTTTTTTCTTCTGAGGCTGCAGGATATTTTGGTTTAGTTAGGATGTTAGGAATTTGGAAATCCAAATTTTTTTACTACTGGTTCTGTGGGTGTGGCTTGGTGGGTGTGGTGTGACTTGGTGGGCGTGACTTGGTAGGCGTGGCAGGGGAAGGGTACTGCAAAATCTCCATTCCCACCCCACTCCAGGGGAAGGATGCTGCAAAATCTCCATTCCCACCCCACTCCAGGATACTGCAAAATCCCCATTCCCTCTCCACTCCTGGGGGAAGGATATTGCAAAATCTCCATTCCCACCTCACTCTGGGGCCAGCCAGAGGTGGTATTTGCCAGTTCTCCAAACTACTCAAAATTTCCGCTACCGGTTCTCCGAACTGCTCAAAATTTCTGCTACCGGTTCTCCGAACTGCTCAAAATTTCCGCTACCGGTTCTCCGAACTGCTCAAAATTTCCACTACGGGTTCTCCAAATTGCTCAAAATTTCCGCTACCGGTTCTCCAGAACGTGTCAGAACCTGCTGGATTTCACCCCTGGTTTTAATCGGCTTTCTCGATGGTTAAAAAAAATGGTTCAAAAGAGCTTAGTTCACCTACTGAACTTGTAAGATTTTGTCAAACAGTTCCAGTTTCTCAGCTTCCCTATGAAAAGAAATAATTTTGGAAGATTTTCTGCAGCTTTGAACATACTGTGATGGCCACGGTACTCTCACCTCACCTGCCACCAGTGAATTGTTCCTTGCAATGCGGGAAGGAGTCAAGGCAGCTATTAATGTGTCTGAGCAGGTCACAAAATTGCTGGGACTGAAGATTTCATTTTTTGGAGGCAAATTATTTTCTCTGATATTGCTCGAGGCTGGGGACTATCTGTGTTCTATTTTCACATGCTTTCTCAATTATCCATGGTACATTTCTCCACTAAATGTCTATTGTTTCTTCCTCCTGGGCAGTATTAGAAGCAGGAACAAAAACGACAACACTTTCCTCCTTCTGTTTCCTCCTTTTGGTCAATAAACATTGATTTATTGACTTATTGAATGGATACGCTGTGTACAGGTAGTCCTCGACTTACGACCACAATGGAGCCCAACATTTCTGTTGTTAAGTGAGACATTTGTTCAGTGAGTTTTGCCCCATTTTACAACTTTTCTTGCCGCAATTCTTAAGCGAACCACTGAAGTTGTTAAGTTAGTCACGTGGTTGTTAAGTGAATCAGGCTCCTCCATTGTCTTTGCTTGTCAAAAGGTCCAAAAATGGGGATCATATGACCCCAGGACGCTGCAACGGTCATCAATATGAGTCAGTTGCCAAGCATCTGAAGCATTTGATCATGTGACTGTGGAGATGCTGCAACAGTCATAAGTGTGAAAAACGGTCATAAATAACTTTTTATGGTCCCGTTGCAACTTCGAACGGACACTAAATGAACTGTTGTAAGTCGAGGACTACTGTATCTCACTGCCAGGTGACTCTGGGTAGCTTACAAACATCGTAAGGTAGAGGTAGAAATGTTAAAACATTAAATATAAAGTAGACTCAAATACTAAGACGCTGAGCTTGTCGATTGAAAGGTCGGCAGTTCAGCGGTTCGAATCCCTACTGCCACGTGATGGGGTGAGCTCCCGTTACTTGTCCCAGCTTCTGCCAACCTAGCAGTTCAAAAGCACGTAAAAAATGCAAGTAGAAAAATAGGGACCACTTTTGGTGGGAAGGTAACAGTGTTTCGTGCGCCTTTGGCCTTTAGTCATGCCGGCCACATGACCACGGAGACGTCTTCGGACAGCGCTGGCTCTTCGGCTTTGAAACGGAGATGATCAGCACCCCCTAGAGTTGGGAACAACTAGCACGCATGTGTTCACTTCTACCTTTTACAGAAACTCTTTGGATAACCATGGATTATTCTTTCCCCCTCACCAAGTTGTTGTGGGGATAAAATATGGGGGGAGGGGTGTCATGTAAACCCACATGAGTTCCAGAAGGGGAAAAATGAGATATAAATCTCTATCTAAATCAGAGATGAGGACCCATGGCCCTTATATAACTTGTGGACTTCAATCCCCAGAATTCCTGAGCCGTCTGGCTCAGGAATTCTGGGGATTGAAGTCCACAAGTCATAAAAGGGTCATGGTTCATCACCCTTGGTCTAAATGTTGGTTGCATTTTGGCTCTACTCACCTGGCCTGACCAGCAGCAGCACGTGACTCCCCAACATATTTATCATTCCTCCGGGAGAAAAAACAAGTTTCCCCATTATTTGCCCCATGCCAATGACTAGCACATATGTGCGAGGGGAATCTTTACCTTTACCTTAAATAAAATAAGTTAAAGACCAGGATATTATGGGGTGCAGGTGGGATCTTATTTATTTTATTTATTTATTGGTTCGATTTATATGCCGCCCTTCTCCGGAGACTCAGGATGGCTTACAATGCGTTAAACAATAGCCTTCATACTTTTTTATATACCTGCTTAGTAGGGCTTTCGCCCCACCCCCAAGCGGTGTTCTTTTTTATACAAAGTCAGCTTATTGCCCCCACAAACTGGGTCCTCATTTTAACTACCTCGAAAGGATGGAAGGCTGAGTCAACCTTGAGCCTGGTGAGATTTGAACTTGCAGTAATTGCAGGCAACTGGTGCTACTTAACAGCACTTTAGTCTGCTGCGCCACCAAGGCTCTTCTTCTTCCTAGTCCAGTATCTACCTCCAACATGGAATGCCTACCATCAGGGACTCAACCCAATTGGCAGAAACAGGTCCTGAGTCTCTTACAGAAGACCAAGAGGATGGGGAGAAACCTCACTTTGAGGAACAGGATGTTCCAGAGGACGGGAGCCACAGCAGAAAAGGCCTTTCTCCTGGATCCTGTCAGCTGCAATTCTTTGGCTGACCGAGTCTGTAGCATCCCCCTTCTGCTGAAACAGGTGGGATGGGCTAATTCTGTTGGGGGAAGAAGATTCCTCAGGTAGCCTGGATTTATGCCATGAATTGGTTTAAAGGTGATAAGCGGCACCTTGAATTGGACCCAGAACACGACTAGCAACCAATGCCGCTCACGTAACAGCTGAGTTACATGGGCTACCCTGGGGGCGGGGTGGGGTGGGTATGAGGAGGCGTAGAACTGTCCAAGCAGCTGCATTTTGTGCCAGCTGTTACTTCCAAATACTCTTCATGTGTAGCCCCATGTAGAGCAGATTGCAGTAGTCCAAATGCGAGATGACTAGGACGTGAGATAATCACGGGGACTCGCAATCCAGGAAACGGTTGGATAATTGTATAGTTTTGTAAAAGTAAAACTCATCAAGTCTGTGGAGACTCTCAGTCATCCAGGTCATGGTTGTCCCAACCATGAAGACATTTTGCTTCTCATCCAAGAAGCTTCTTCAGCTCTGACAGGACAGTGGGGGGAATGGAAGGATTTATATTCCTTGCAGACAGCTGGTCATTGGCATCCTTTTAGAGTAGGAATGTCAAACACCCGGCCTGTGAGCCGGATGCGTCACGTGCTGGCCATAACCATGCCTGGTTTAGCGAAGGGGTAAAAAGTCCCGATACGTCATGTGACTCCTCCATAATGACGTGAGTTTGACACCCCTGTTTTAGAGGGTCGTTGAAGCACTTGGAGGTTTATCTGCGTCCTCAGGGTCACCTGAGTAGAGCTCCTGGTTCCTGTAGTCTGCAATTTTTCCCTCTGGAAATCCATTCCTTATTCTCACCCCATTCCAAGGGTGTCCATCCCAAATTGTAGAGTTAAAAGTCTGTAGAGATTCTCAGTCATCCAGGTCATGGTTGTCCCAAAGTTGCTTTTTCAGGAGGCAACTGGACTTTCTTTGAATGGTGTGGTAGTAGGAACGGATTTCCGGAGAAAAAATTGCAGACTACAGGAACCATTTGTACTACTCAGGTGTACCTAAGGACACAGGTAAACCTCCAAGCAGTGGTGAAATCCAATTTTTTTTTACTACTGGTTCTGTGGGTGTGGCTTGGTGGGTGTGGCAGGGGAAGGATACTGTAAAATCTCCATTCCCACCCCACTCCAGAGGAAGGATACTGCAAATCCCCATTCCTTCCTCACTCCTGGGGGAAGGATATTACAAAATCTCCATTCCCATCCCACTCTGAGACCAGCCAGAGGTGGTATGTGCCAGTTCTCCGAACTACTCAAAATTTCCGCTACCACTTCTCCAGAACCTATCAGAACCTGCTGGATTTCACCTCTGCCTCCAAGTGCTTCAATGACCTTCCAAAAGGATGCAGATAACCAGCTGTCTGCAAGGAATATAAATCCTTCCATTACCCCACTATCCTGTCAGAACTGATGAAGCTTCTTGGATGAGAAGCGAAACATTTTCAAAGGAAAAAAACAAGAAATCCCAGTTGCTTCCTGAAAAAGCACTTTTAAAACTCATCAAATTCAGTAGAAGAGATCAACATTTTTCAGAGGTTGGTTTCACACGACCAGCAAAGTCATTCTGTAATTGGGCTTGTTATATTTTGGATTAGCCCATCCACCATGGTTTGTAAATGACGGTTTATGACTTGGCATATCATGCAAACCTAATCCGTTGTATATTTAGGAAACTGCCATTCACAGTGAGATTTTGCAATTCCTTTCCTGGAACACTAGCCTGTTTGCTCATGTATATATTACTGCTTTTCACCAATTATTTGGAAGTGATTCACAGTAGTTCTATGCTAAAAACAGGTTAATGGCTGGGGAAAGTCAACAGAAGGCATGAATTGTTAAAACTGCCTGAAACATAGCAGACCAGAAATGATTATATAGGAGAGGTGCCATAATTGATTTCCTGCTTGGTTATTCTTTAAAACCACTTAAAAATACTTATTTTTAAATTCCTATCTGCTTTCAAAACTCGGTGCCGGTCTAGAATTTTATAGTTCATGCTTCCCGCTGACAAAAATTGAGATTTTTTTTCTTCAGCTGTCTTGGTTTGCTGCATTTTAGTTAATTTTGTGAGGCTGGTCCATTCTCTTTTTTTTAAAGTGTAGTCTTGTTACACCACCGTGGTAGATTAATTAACTGATTAATTAACCGATTGCTTAATGCAGGGGTGGGCAACTGTGGCCCTTTTACAATCTGTGGACTTCAACTCCCAAAATTCCTGAGACAGCCAAGCTGGCTCAGGAATTCTGGGAGTTGAAGTCCACAGGTCATAAAGAGGACATATTTGCCCACCCCTGACTTAATGCATGTGTGTTACTTTTCAGCCCAAATAGTATAACTTGTCCTTGAGTTATAACCATAACAGTCGTAAAGTGGGTCAGTCACATGATCAAGCCAATTTTACCTTTTGTTGTTGTGGTGGTGATTAAGTGAACTCATTGTTCACTGTGGAATTGTTGTGCGGGGGGGGGGGGAATAGAAGTAAATGGCTATCTGGGAAATTCTGGAAGTTGAAGTCCTCAGATCTTAAAGTTGCCAAGGTTGGACACTCCTGCTTTAAGTGGACACTTCTGCTTTTAATAGGGTTTATGCAGGGGTGGGCTTCAAAAATTTTAGCAAGGGGTTCTCTGAATGGTTGCTGGCCAGGGTGGCCATGACCTAGTCATCCTCCTGCACCATGGTGAGGGGGCGTTTTTGCCCTCCCCAGGTTCTGGAGGCTTTTCTCGAGCCTCCGGGAGGGTGAAAACAGCCTCCCCAGGCTCTGGCTTCCCAAACTTCGGGTAGGCCCGTTTTTCGCCCTCCCTGAGCCTCCGCGCACGCCCTGCACTCACCTGCATCCAAAACGGACTGCTTGGGGACTCCTGGGAGGAGTGGGCGGGGCCAGCCAGGAGTGGGATTTGGGGGTTCTCTGAACTGCACAGAATCTTAGCTAGAGGTTTTCCCGAACCCCCAGGAGCCCATCCCTGGGTTTATCTCTAGGTGCCTTTTGATGGTTGATTCATTATAATGCCAGCCTTCCCAGAAACAAACTGACACTTTTTTAAAAAAAAAATTGACTTGATCCAAAACGTCAGTAGTTTGCTAATTGAAACCGTGATTGAATTTGTCTTGCCTGTTTTTAACCCTCCGGATCCTATAGAATCTGGCTTTTAGATGTTCAGAATATCTGTATTAGAAGGATTCCCTAACCCAGTGTTTCTCAACGGTGATAATTTGAAGATGGGTGGACTTCATTTCCCAGAATTCCCCAGCCAGCTGGCTGGGGAATTCTGGGAATTGAAGTCTACCCATCTTCCATCGCCCAAGGTTGAGAAACACTGCCTCAGTGGACTTTCCACTCATTTCACTGAAGGGCCTGTCTTGCTTGTCTCTTTTATTTAAGCAAAAAAATAAATAAAATAAAATGGTAATTTATCTTGATTGAGCTTGATTTCTTGACTAGCGCTTCTGTCAAGTTGAGGAAACATTGCCCTCTGTCCATCTCCTGACATAGCACCAGTTCTGATATGAAAATGAGGAAAGCTGTTCCATCAAATGAACAAAATGAAATGGCTTTTTCCCCCCCCTCATCCCATGGCACATATTGAAATGAAGGGAACAGCCTCTGAAGGGCCTGCTTAGCGGAGAGACCAAATGCCCACGTTGAGAGACAGCTGGCCTCTATTTAAACAGTTGTCAGAGGGCATCGTCTTTGAAAGAAAAAAAAAAGTCATTTAAAAGCAACGTGCTCTAAGGGAAAGCAGGGAAGTCTGTTGCCCATCAAGGCAGGAAAGCAGATGAAATACAGAAGACATAAAAGTCACCACTATAATGATATGTGTCAAATTATCCTCCCATCCCATCCCATCCCATCCCATCCCCACCCCTTCCCTTTTTCTCTCCTTCCCCTTCCTCCCCTCTCCTTCCCTTCCATTTCCTTCCCTTCCCTTCTCCTCTCCTCTCCTCTCCTCTCCTCTCCTCTCCTCTCCTCTCCTCTCCTCACCCCTTCTCTTCTCTTCTCTTCTCTTCTCTTCTCTTCTCTTCTCTTCTCTTCTCTTCTCTTCTCTTCTCTTCTCTCCTCTCCTCTCCTCTCCTCTTCTCTCCTGTCCTCTTCTTTTCTTTTCTTCCCTCCACTCCTTTCCTCCCTCTCCTCCCCTCCTCCCCCTTTATCTTCTCCTGTCTCCTCCCCCTCCTTCTTTCTCTCTCTCCCCTTCTCCCCTCCCCTCCAGTGGTGGGTTGCCCTCGGTTCAGTCTGGTTCTATAGAACCGGTAGTAAAACCGGCGGGAGGCCCCGCCCACCTGCCACGACATCATCACGGGTGATCTATGCATGCACAGAAGCTTCCCGTTGCGAACCGGTAGTAAAAGTAAGTAGAACCCACCCCTGCTCCCCTCCCTTCCCCACTCCTTCCCCTCTTTCTCCCCACCCCTTCTTCCATTCCCCCCCATCTCCACTCTTCTTTCTCCTTCCCTTCTCCCCCTCCCCACTCTTCCCCTTCCCTTATTCCCCTCCTCTTCCTCTCTCTCCTTCTCCTCCCTCCCCGCCCCACCCCATCCCTTCCCTTCTTCCTTCCCCTCCACTCCTCTCCTCTCTCTCCCTTTTCCCCATTTCATAGGGTTACCAGATCCAACCTACAGGAATCCAGATAACACTAGGCGGAAGCAAAGAGATAGAATATGCTGGTATCTCATTACCGCTATCTAGATTTATAACTCTAAAATGTTTATCTACACAAGTATGAGAACTTTATTCAACTTCGCTCTTTTTAAAGTGCTGTTCTGCTATGGGGAGTGGGGTGTCTTGGCAGCTAATAATTGGATATAGTCTGGCCGCGCTTACATAACACCTTAATGAGATCAGAGGAGTTAAATTTTTAAATTTGGTTAGAGTTTGATAGTTGGTGCAGTGTGTTGTGCGAACCATTTGTTTCATTCGTTTAATTTTTTGCAGCTCTCTAAACTAGGTCAGTTCAGTTACATCAAGCTACAGGTCACAGCAAGATGGGCAGCAAACACATTTTAAAAAGAAAAGAAGAAGGAAATAAGAGCAGGGGGTTGGACTAGAAGACCTCCAGGGTCCCTTCCAACTCTGTTATTCTATTCTATAAATAAAGAAACATCAAAATACCAGGTCCGCTGGAGATGGAATCTTTATTGCTCCTTGGTTGGAAGGCTTGCATATAAAATATGTTGTGTTTTTAGCCTATGAGGTCCCCGCAGTCCAGGGATGAAATGTTCCCGGTTCGGACCGGATCGCCTGATCCGGTAGCGATGGTGGTGGATGGTTCGGAGAACTGGTAGCAAAAATCCTTGCCCTCCCCCCCCCCCATGCCCAGCTGAGCCGCAGGATCATCAGAAGCTTTTTTTAAAAAAAATTAAAAGCATTTTTTCTACAACCTCTTTGGCTGAAAAAATGCTTTTAAAAGTAAAAAAAAAAAAGCCTCTGATGATCGCGCGGCTCAGCTGGGATCATCAGAGGCTTTTAAAAGCATTTTTTTTACAACCTCTTCACCAAGCCACGTCCACAGAACCGATAGTAACAAATTTTACATTTCACCACTGCTGCAGTCCCATTCAGTGATATAAAGGCAGAGGTGAAAAACTGATAGAACTCCAGTTGTTTTGAACTCCCATCTTCTCTGCCCATCAGCCATGGTGGAGAACAGCCCTTCGGAGTGGTAGCTCAGCCCATTGAAAGGGCCATAGCTTCCAATCCCTGTATGCCCTCTTCTAGAGTAAACACAATTTCAGTTCTTGATTGCCTGGCTGGTGGGTGCATCATCCGTTAATCACGCATGCTGGGATTTTTGTTTTTGCACAAGAGAAGAAACAGATGTTCTTTGACGCAAATGAGGAAAAATGGGTTTTCTCGGGTTCTCAAGTGTTGCAAGCGGATCCGTTTATATCTCTGGGAAACACTGCATTTCATCAAATGCAGAAATAATTGGCAATTTATAAACGAGGTCTAAATATAATATAATAACAATAACTATGTCCTGGTCTTACATTACCTTTACTGGAGAGAACAGGTCTGGTAGTATAACACCAATGTTTTGGTTCCTGAGTTGACTTCCAACTCAGTTCAAAGAAAACTCCTTCCAGATGCCTGCAACATTATTTTTCTTGGCCCACCTTGATCTATCTGGGGAGAGGATATCCAGGATATTGTAGAAGTTGGGGATCCAACTACAAAACATCTTTTACTATCTCCATAGTTTAGAGCAGGGGTCTCCAACCTTGGCAACTTTAAGAGTTGTGGATTTCAACTCCCAGAGTTCCTCAGCCAGCTTTGCTGAGTGTACACAGAGTATATAGGTGTTAATGGATGGTAGGATTATTTAATGGATTGATTTTATTATTTGATTCATATTTCCTTCCTTCCTTCCTTCCTTCCCTCCCTCCCTCCCTCCCTCCCTCTTTCCCTTACACTTTCCCCCTTTCCCCTCTCCCCTTCCTTTCCCCTTCCTTCCCCTTCCCCTTCCCCCAGAGGTGGGCTTCTGTGGGTTCGGCAGAGTTTGGACAATCCTCTAGCCAAGGATCGCCAGGGTTTGGTGAACCCCCAAGTGCCACCCCTGGCTGTCCACACCCCTCCCGCCCTTTCCCTCCCAAGAGTCTCCACGTGGCCCGTTCATCATTCAAGGTAAGGGCAGGGCTGCATTGAGGGTCTGGGAGGGCAAAAAACGGGCCTACTGGAGGTTCCGGAAGTCCAGAAATGGGCCTGTTTCCGACCTCTGGAGGGCCTCTGAACCCTCATGGAGGCTCAAGGAAAGCCTCCGGAGCCTGGGGAGGGTGAAAAATGCCCCCCCTGCCGTGGTACAGGCGGCCAACTAGGCCATGTCCACCATGGCCATGCCCACCCAGCAACAGGGCAGTGAACCCATTGCTAAAGGATCTGAAGCCCACCCCTGCCTTCTCCCTTTCCTTTCTCTTAACGCTTTTCCCTCCTTTCTCCTCTCTTCCCCCTTCCCTCCCCTCCCCTCCCCTGCCATTACAACTCTACGTGTTTATGCTACATACTGCAGTGCTGTATGCTACAAACAATACATATCACTTAAAACCAGATCAATAAAATTACAGCATCTTAGGCTATCTACCACCTTTAAGCCAAAATTGATAAAGTGTCGATGTCATAATAGGGCAGTATCCTATCCATCAGGGCATTTCCTATTCATTCTGCGAGCATCGTTATAGGGTAACACACAGCTCCTCATTTCTACCATCCCAAACAATCTTCGGAGCGACCACGTTTCAACAGCTTCCGAAAGGTCAGCAGGGGAGGTACCACTTACCTCTGAGGGAATCTATTCTCTAGGTTAGGCCGTTGCGGCAGAAAATTATATAGAATTGTAAATTGACCTGAGTGGTATGAGCAATTTTGGATAAATAATAATCTTAGGAATCAAACTAGACTTGAAAAAGACTGCCTTTTAAAGCCAAAGCAACACAAAATAAAGGCTAGATTGTCTCACCTAGTTCAGCAGCCCATGTACCAAATTTTAACAAACAATTCCCTCCTCCCCAAAAGCAGTTAATCTTCTTCGATTATATTTGATTGTGTCCCCAGTCTAGTTTCAACCCATAATATTTCTTATAGCTTCAGTCTTGGTACTTCTACCAGCTCACTGTCTATGGTGTCAAACTCGATTTCTTTGAGGGCCGCATCAGGGTTGTGTTTGACCTCGGGGAAGGGGGGGGAGGGCGTGGCCAGCTCGACATCACTCATGTCGCGGGCGACTGTGGTGGCCCGAGTGCTCTGCCATCGAAAATGGGCTCCCGAGCAGTGGTAAAATCCTCTGCGGATTGCCACCAGTTTGCTGTCTGCGCATGCACAGTGCACACCAAAAGCACACTGTGCGCGAATGCACAGTGCGCACCAAACATGTGTTTTGCCGCGGAAAAAGGAGGCTTAACAAGGTAAGTAGAAAAGCGAGTGGGGGGGGAACAACTGTGCCGCGCAATTTAGATTTGCTAGAAAGCAGGAAATCCTGCTTTCTAGCTAATATAAATCATGCGGAACAGCTGATTGTCGGAAATACCGGTTCGGACGAACTGGTAGATTTTTTAAAACTACCGGTTTGCCCGAACCGGTAGCTTTAATCACTACCGGTTCCCCCAAACCCGTGCGAACCGGTAGCATTTCACCCCTGCTCCCGAGCTCTGTTTTTGGCTGTGATGACTGCCTGTAGCCCTCCCTAGTTCTGTTTTCTGTGGTAGAGGCACTGCAGGCCAGTCCTTCACTGTTTCCAGGGTGGCCTCATGGCCCAGATCTAAGCACCCCATGGGCTGGAGCCAGCCCCCGGGCCTTGAGTTTGATACCCCTGGTCTATGGAGATTCTCAGTCACAATTGTCCGAAAGGTGCTTTTTCAAAAGTCAACTGGACTTCCTTTGTTTTTCCTTGAAGATTGTTTGCTTCTCTCCAAGAAGCTTCTTCCGTTCCGAACTTGAAAAGCTTCTTGGATGAAAAGCGAAACATCCTCAAGAAAAAACATAAGTCCGAAAAGTATGGAGATGAGATAGCATATATGAAATGTTTAAATATTTATCTTTAGTTTAAGTAAAGAATAATTGCTATATGAGGAGATTTGAAGAATTCTAAGCACGAAATGATTTTAACCGATTGAGATGCTGTCTATAATTGTTTGTAAGGATGATACTTTTATGTTATTGTTGTTGTGTTTTTTTTATTTTTTTTTATTTTTAATCTAAAATAAAACTTTTTCAAAAAAAAAAAAAAAAGAAAGAACATAAGTCCAGCTGTCTTTTGGAAAAGCGCCTTTGGGACAACCATGACTGAGAATCTCCATAGACGCTAGATTGCATTGCTTTAAAACATTTGAGCGGTTCTTTTTTTTTTAATTGAAAAATAAATATACTCAATAACACTACAGATACTGTATGCTCAGTTGGAAGTGATATAGTCCAATTCAGGGGCGAAATCCAGCAGGTTCTGGAGAACCGGTAGCAGAAATTTTGAGCAGTTCGGAGAACTGGCAAATACCACTTCTGGCTGGGCCCAGAGTGGGGTGAGAATGGAGATTTTGCAATATCCTTCCCCTAGGAGTGGGGAAGGAATGGGGATTTTGCGGTATCCTTCCCCTGGAGTGGGGTGGGAATGGAGATTTTGCAGTATTCTTCTCCTGCCACGCCCACCAAGCCACGCCCACCAAACCACACCATGCCCACCAAGCCACGCCCACAGTAAAAAAATTTGAATTTCACCACTGGTTCAATTCTCTGATATTCTATGAAGAGGACAGGCTATTGCATGGTTTTAATTGCACCTAATTTTTGGCTGTATTAATTAGAGAAATTTAAAAGAAATATTCCAGATCTGAAACCCCAACAAGAACACAGATAAATAAAAAAATTCTAAAATCCCCAAATAAAATTTCAGGAAACTTTGCTCTTGGTCAGTTTGATTGTGTGAGATTGAATATAAAAACGGGATCACATCATTGAGACTGAAAAGCTGTATTAAACTAGAGCGCCATCCAAATCAGCACCTCCCACCCTTAAACGCTTGTCGAATCTATCAAGAGCCTTGATAGTACAGGGGTTTAGTGCACCCTGTTATTAACACAGCTGCCTGCAATTTCTGCTGGTTCGAATCTCTCCAAGGCTCAAGGTTGACTCAGCCTTCCATCCTTTCTAAGGTAGGTGAAATGAGGACGCAGTTTGTGGGGGCAATAAGCTGACTTTGTATAAAATATACAAAAGGATGAAGGCTATTGCTTAACGCATTGTAAGCCGCCCTGAGTCTCCGGAGAAGGGCGGCATATAAATCAAATTAAAAAAAAAAAAAATCTAGATTTTTTTTAAAAAAGCCACCTAAAATTACAGAGAAATCACAACAATTATCCAGATCACCATTTCAGTTGCCTGACATACGTCACTTCTGTGGTTAAGTCTTAATGCTTAACACTGATTGCTTAACATGAGTCAGCAAGATGCATTTCCTTTAAAGTCGTGGCTTAAAAGCTGCATAATAAATTAACAGTTTCAAAATTTTCAAACCAGTTGTTTTTTGTTGTTTTTTTTTTTTTTAAAAAAAAACTAGGTAGTTTCAGATGTGGGCAAAATGTTGTTTCCCATCGAAGTTGCAATTCCCCTGGGAAGGATGAATGTGAAAGAAAAGAGGCAGGAAATCTTTGGTGAATATCCATCTTGTGATCGATTCAGTCATAGCTAGACATGGTTGTTTTCTCCTGTCTCTCCCACAGATATACAGGTAGTCCTTGACTTACGACCGCAATTGAGCCCAAAATTTCTGTGCCATGGTGGCGCAGTGGTTAGAGTGCAGTATTGCAGGCTACTTCTGCTGACTGCCGGCTGCCTGGAATTTGGCAGTTCGAATCTCACCAGGCTCAGGCTTGACTCAGCCTTCCATCCTTCCGATGGAAGGTAAAATGAGGACCCAGATTGTTGGGGGGGGGGCAATAGGCTGACTCTGTAAACTGCTTAGAGAGGGCTGTAAAAGCAGTGTCAAATGGTATATAAGTCTAAATGCTATTGCTAAGTGAGACATTTGTTAAGCGATCCCATTGCGAACCGGTTGTAAAGGTAAGAAGAACCCATCCCTGGGCCAAAGTATTTGAGTTTCCTCTTCAGGATCTGGCCTTCTAAAGAGCAGTCAGGATTGATCTCCTCTAGGACTGACTGGTTGGATAGCCTTGCAGTCCAAGGGACTCGCAGGAGTCTTCTCCAGCACCAGAGTTCAAAGGCCTCCATTCTTTGGCACTTAGCCTTCCTTATGGTCCAACTTTCACAACCATACATTGCAACTAGGAAAATCATAGCCTTGATTATACGCACTTTATATTATGGTTTAGAGTACCAGAAATTCTGTAGGATCACCCTCCTAATTCCTTATAGTCTTCCTTTGATGGGAGGGCTCATTTACTAAATTAATACTGGTAACAACTCTCTAGCTTTGAATACTTAACCACAGGGAAAATTCTCAGCAGAACTGAGTTCTGGCTTGCTTTGTTATCCTAATTTAACCCCTAAAGCAAAGGACCCCAACCAGCATCTGCTGTATTTAAACAATGGAGAATGTGTTTAGCCTCAATTGGCCTATTGCAATGACCCTTCAGATTCTCTGCTCACTAGATCTTTGGGGCTTTAGCCACAACTGTTTACATTCTTGGCTGTTCCAGGGCCGGAGGACAAGATGTTTGTTCTCCTGCTCTTGCCAACAAGAGCTCTTTAGTTGTGTTAGACCACAACTTGCTTCTTCAGTTGATTGCAGGAGCTGCAATCCCAAGATCTCTGTAGGGTACCAGTTTGGAGAACGTAGGAAAATCTGAAAAAGTAAGCTATTGCACACGGAGAGTAGTGATACTCTTGGTACTTCTGACCATCTTTGACCAAGCATAGGACCGAAGTATCAATTCTTTTCTGAACTTTCTGCTAAGCTGCACGATGAAATCAAAACAGACATCGCTGCCCCCAGTGAATCCTCTGGGGCCTGGAGAAGCTCAGCATTTGGCCAAAACAAATAACCTCTAGAACTGTTGTCCTTAAATCTTTTCCATAGCTGTAGGGAAAGATCATGAGTTCGCATAGTCCTTTGCAGTTCATGAGAATTAATTGGTATGAATAGAACATTTGGCAACTGAATGCTGAGAAAATGTCTTAAGGCCAGTTGTCCCCTGGCAGCTGTGGCCTATTCAGCACCAAGGGAAGGTTCTGTAAGATGATGGGACCTAAGGCCCCAATTACAGCTCTACATTGTGGCCTCCCAAACGGCGGATTGACTTGGCGCTAATAGAAAGGGCAAATAAGACGGCTAAATGAACATCAGGGGAGACAATCGGCTTCTAATGAAAAGAGGGAATTACCGCAGGCGAAAGGCTGTTAGTTCAGGGCATAGGATGCTCTGCCGGCAGTTCTCCTGCATGCATAAAATTGATTCATTAATCACTCTTGGCTGAAGGAAATCTCTGTGCAATTGTGCCCATTTGCTAGTAGAACTTCTCCAGATCCAGGCCAGCTTGTTCCATTTCATCTGTAATGGAAGGGTCAAACTTAAGAGTTGGAAAATGTTTCTATCATCAACTTGCAAAAAGGAAGGAAGGAAGGTAATAAGGAAGGAAGGAAAGAAGGAAGGAAAGAAAGTGATGGTTCAAGGTAATAACCAACACAGTTCAAGGTGTTGGTTATTACCTTTAAAGCCCTACATGGTTCAGGGCCAGGCTATCTTCGAGACCGCCTTCTACCGCATAGCTCCCAGTGACCGGTAAGATCTCACAGAGTTGGTCTCCTCCGGGTCCTGTCAGCTAAACAATGCCGGCTAGCGGGCCCACGGGGGAGGGCCTTCTCTGTGGCTGCCCCAGCTCTCTGGAACCAGTTACCTCATGAGATCCGGACTACCCTCACCCTATTGGCCTTCTGGAAAGCTGTGAAGACCTGGCTTTTCCGGCAGGCCTGGGGCCGTAGATCTCGCTTTTGCAATCTTGCGAGATCCGGCCATGAATGGTGTGCATGGGTTTTTAATGTTTTTAAAATGTTTTTATAATGTTTTAAAATAATCTTTCTATGTTCATTGTTCGCATTATTTTTGCTGTAAGCCGCCCAGAGTCCCTTAGGATAAATTAAATTAAATTAAATTAAATGGGAATGAGCAGGAAGGAAGGTGGAAGGTGATGGGAATGAGAAGGAAGGAAGTTGGAAGGAAGGAAGGAAAGTGATGGTAATGAGAAGGAAGGAAGGTGGAAGGAAGGAAGGTGATGGTAATGAGAAGGAAGGAAGGAAGGAAAATGATGGGAATGAGTAAAGAAGGAAAGTGATGGGAATGAGAAGGAAGGAAGGTGGAAGGAAGGTGATGGGAATGAGAAGGAAGGAAGGAAGAAAGGAAGGAAAGTGATGGGAATAAGGAAGGAAGGAAAGTGATGGGAATGAGGAGGAAGGAAGGTGGAAGGAAGGAAGGTGATGGGAATGAGAAGGAAGGAAGGAAGGAAGGAAAATGATGGGAATGAGTAAGGAAGGAAAGTGATGGGAATGAGGAGGAAGGAAGGTGGAAGGAAGGAAGGCGATGGGAATGAGAAGGAAGGAAGGAAGGAAGGAAAATGATGGGAATGAGTAAGGAAGGAAAGTGATGGGAATGAGGAGGAAGGAAGGTGGAAGGAAGGAAGGTGATGGGAATGAGAAGGAAGGAAGGAAGGAAGGTGATGGTAATGAGAAGGAAGGAAGGAAGGAAAATGATGGGAATGAGTAAGGAAGGAAAGTGATGGGAATGAGGAGGAAGGAAGGTGGAAGGAAGGAAGGCGATGGGAATGAGAAGGAAGGAAGGAAGGAAAATGATGGGAATGAGTAAGGAAGGAAAGTGATGGGAATGAGGAGGAAGGAAGGTGGAAGGAAGGAAGGTGATGGGAATGAGAAGGAAGGTGGAAGGAAGGAAGGTGATGGGAATGAGAAGGAAGGAAGGAAGGAAAGTGATGGGAATAAGGAAGGAAGGAAAATGATGGGAATGAGAAGGAAGGAAGGAAGGAAGGAAGGAAGGAAGGAAGGAAGGAAGGAAGGAAGGAAGGAAGGAAGGTAGATGATGGGAATGAGAAGGGAGGGAGGGAGGCGTCACAGCTTCTCATATAGAGAGGAACCATCCCAGGAAGCCTGATGAAAACCAAGGAGCCATCTGATGCTGAAGCCCAAGCCTTGACATGACTAAGAAAAGCAAACCATTCAAATGATTCAATCTGGTCCCCTTCAGATGTGTTGAACTACTTGTTCTACTCTGCCTCTTTAGGGCCAGTGGTAACCAGACAATCTGGGGATTACAGTTCTTTGCATCTAAAGCTTAACAAGTTTGAATAGGCTGGGTCTAGCTTAATTTCACCCTAGCTGTTTGTTCCAAAAAACACTTCAATAATACATTTGATCCTCTCCCATCTGTTTCACCCATTTAGTTCACTTCCCCTCAACCTTGCCAATTGTAATTATTTTGTCCTTCAGACCATCATGTTATTCCACAGGCCCAAAGTATATGATCATTGCTGATCATTGCTTTAGAGCAAGGGTCTCCAAACCTGGCAATTTTAAGATTTGTGGACTTCAGCTCCCAGAATTCCTCAATTCGATTCCGGGAGTTGAAATCTTAAAAGTTGCAAGGTTTGGAGACCTCTGCTTTAGAGGAACAATCACTTTTTATCCGATCCAAGATTGGAAGTCTTACCTGGCATTCTTAGTCTCGTATTCAGATCCACAATTTCAATGCCTCTGTCTATCTTTTTCAACACTTTTCAAAGAATGCAGAGAAGAGCAATAAAGATGATTACGGGACTGGAGGCTAAAACATGTGAAGAACAGTTGCAGGCACTGGGTATGTCTAGTTTACTGAAAAGAAGGATTAGGGATGACATGATAGCAGTCTTCCAATATCTCAGGGGCTGCCACAAAGAAGAGGGGGTCAAGCTATTCTCCAAAGCACCTGAAGGCAGGACAAGAAGCAATGGATGGAAACTAATCAAAGAGAGAAGTAACCTAGAACTAAGGAGAAATTTCCAGACGATTAAAATAATTAATCCGTGGAACAACTTGCCTCTAGAAGTTGTGGGTGCCCCATCATTGGAGCTTTTAAAGAAGAAATTAGACAACCATTTGTCTGAAATGGTGCAGGGATTCCTGCTTGAGCAGGGGGTTGGACTAGAAGATCTCCAAGGTCCCTTCCAACTGTTATTCTGTTACTTGGCTTTCACAACTATACATTGCCATTGGAAACTCCATTTCTTTAACCGTTCTGGATGTGAAAAGAACTGTAGGTCAAAGCAATGGAGAAATGTTTTCCATTTCTTTAAAAAGCAAGCAAGCAAGCAAGCAAGACATGGTATGAAGGAACTTCCTAAAATTTTAATTTCTGAATTTCCATGGTGTTTTGAAAATATGGAAATTCACCCAAGACATCTGGAAAAAAAACAACAACAACCTATCTTAAGATACATTTCATTTCAGTCCTGCTGCGTTGGGAAGTTGCAGGAAGTGATTTTATTATGATGCTTAGAGAAATGCTTAGAGAAATTGCCCATCACTTCAGCTGACAATACCCACTCAACTGAAAAATACCCAGAAGTGAGCTGCAGGGAGAGTTTAAAAGGAATATGGAGAAGAGGACAGTTGTGGGCGTCATTTTGATTTTTGTCCTTTTACTTTACTTTTATTTGATTTGTATACCGCCCTACTCCCGAAGGACTCAGGGCGGTGAACAGCCAACAATAAAATACATACATACAAAATTTAAAAAGCAGAAATAAAATCGAATTAAATAGTTTGGCCCAGACAGATTAAAACCCCAATCAATTTAAAACAAATTTAGACTTTGAGTATTAAAGATATTAAAAATATTAAAATATTAAAATTGTTTAAAAAGAGAGAGAAAGTTAGGCCAGGCCCGCCTGATGAAATAAAAGTGCGGCAGAAGGTGCGCAGATCCGGGATCCTCCATATCTCCAGAGGGAGCTCGTTCCAGATAGTAAGGGAAGGCTCTCCCCCTGGGGGCCGCCAGTCGACATTGTTTGGCCGACGGCACCCGGAGGAGCCCCTCTCTATGAGAGCGTACCGGCCGGTGGGAGGCTATTGGTGGTAGTAGTCCTTATTCTTCTGTATAAATAGGTTATTTATTAGCGAAGTAGATGAGGATAAAACGGCATGGATAATTTCTGGTTGAGGATATTGTAGGAATATCTTTGGCCATTGCTTTGTTTGGAATGCAACCCCAACAACTGTGTTAAGTGACTGGGTTTTAGGACTTAAGCATTCTGAGCTAAATCCAGTTATTGATCCAATAGCTCATCGGAACTGATTATTAAGAATCACCCAGAACAAAAATTTAGAGTCTTGTATGTCTTTTGAAGCTAGTTCATTTAAGCCAATGAGGGTGTCCAACTTTGGCAACTTTAAGATTTGTGGACTTCAACTCCAGTGGTGAAATGTAAATTTTTTTGCTACCGGTTCTGTGGGCATGGCTTGATGGTGGGGGTCATGTGACTGGGTGGGCATGTGACAGGGTGGGCTTGGTGGGTGTGGCTTGGTGGTGGTGGGTCATGTGACTGGGTGGGCATGTCCAACTTTTTTTTTTACTTTTTAAAGCATTTTTTTACTATCTATTCGCCCGAACAGGTAGTAAAAAAATGCTTTTAAAAATTAAAAAAAAAAGGTTCCCACGATCACAGCTGTGCCGCACAATCACAGCTGTGCTGTGTGATACTACCGGTAATAGGTAGATACTACTGGTAATACCGACGATCGCGCGGCGCAGCTCTGATCGTCAGAACCGTTTTTTAAAACTTTTTAAAGCATTTTTTTACTACTGGTTTCCCCGACCGGTAGTTTTTATCACTACCAGTTCACCCGAACTGGAGCGAACTCGTAGCATTTCACCCCTGTTCAACTCCCAGTATTCCCCGATCAGCATTCTGGGAGTTGAAGTCCACAAATCTAAAAGTTGCCAAGATTGGAACACCCTCATTTAATCATAAACTTTTGTAAGGTGCAGGTCACTTCATTGAATGAAAATAAAGCAACTGTTAATTTCAGAAGGTATTCCAGGCTCTGAATGTTGGTGACAACAGATTAACATGGGTTTCTTTCTACAATGAACCTCGAATCACCCAAGAGGTGAAGATATATCGGCATAAAATGTGCAAGTGCTTATTTGTAAATAGAGATTACACATTTTGATACAGTGGCTCTGGTGTAGACGATTGAGAACAGGTGTGGTTGCTTTAATTTGCTATCTCTGGGGTCCTTGCTGCTCTCTGAGCTTGGGGATGTTCTTGCAGATGTTTCATTACCAAACTAGGTAACATTATCCATGCATTTTCATTAGTTTGGTAATGAAACATCTGCAAGGACATCCCCAAGCTCAGAGAGCACCGAGGACCCCACAGTTCAACCCTGAGCTACAAATATTATCTTCTATCAGTAATTTGCTATCTGTTGATATGGATGAATTTCCATCCCTTTGTTCTGTCCCCGTCCCACACATGCACCCCCACAGACGGCCCGGAGTTAATAAGCCACACGACAAAATCTTTGAAGATAAAGCTGGCAGCAACCCAGTGGCTAGCTGCCAATTCAGACTTTACTCACACAAAACAAAGATTAGACTGCAAGCATTCCGATAAAGCAGGCAAAGTTTCAACAATACAAGGATTAGTCCAAATACAGTCTGACAAGGCAGGCAAAAGTCCAGTAACGCAGAGATCATGGATTATTTCTAGTTTTTGCTCGTCACAAACTGAACCAGCCACCACACTCACATTTATACCCTGTGGGGTGTGGTCCAGTGACTCAGTTAATCTCTGGCACGCCTTCCCCTCTGCTGCGCACGCTTCTCCCTGCGCCGCTGTCGAGGATCCAGCCAGCACTTATCTCCTTCGTCGCTGTCCACCTGTGGCTGCGGGGACGTGCTTGGCTCTGGGCCTATCTCTTAGCCTTCAGTGTCCTCCAGAGGCATTGCCAGAGAGGAGGGTCCTGGAGAGGGAGGCCTTGCCAACTCCTCTCCCTCACTCTCAGAGTCTGCATCTGTCGATAGCCCAGGCTCAGGCAACGGAGTCACAACACCCTTTCTCATACTTGTAATGGGCTTCTTGAGGTACCTTGAGATGTCTTTTAAGTGGAGATGCTTTAGAACAGAGCTGGGGAATTCTGGGAGTTGAAGTCCAGACATCAGAAACACTGGAATAAAAGAGCCATTGCCTAGCAGCCATTTTAGGTGGAGAATCATTCATTTTGCAACCGGTTCCGGTGGCACTATCCCTGTTTTCACAAGTTCATAGGATGCTGTTACATTTTCTTCATAAGATCGTCTTGTTCCAATTTCCATGAAAAGTACTGTACATTTCTGAAAGCTGCTTCACGGTTTCCTTTAATGAGATAGGGCTGAATGTTAAGTTTTTAAAGATGAAGCAACCTATTGGAATAGTGATCACTTAGAAAGTGTTTGCAAAATGGAAACAAGAACTGACTTCCTGTATTTCAGTATACATCTACTATTATGATTAATTCATACATTGACTCTCGGTTAATGTATTGCATTTCAGTTGTAAAACTGGAAAAAAACCTCAATTTTAATGAATATTGGGGCACAATAATGTGCTTTTCTCTGTTAAATTGATCCAGCTATTAGTTAGAGGCTTTAAAAACAAAATTCTCCACCCTGAACCTCCATTTTGCATGCAATAAATTTCCCGATCTTTCTCGAAGTATGAAAATACATTTCAGCTTGGTGGAGGAGCAAACAAATCTGACCCATTTAAGAACTGCTAAGTGATGGAGAAATGAACTCTTCTTTGTATAGTTCAACTTTGCTTCAATGGATGCAGATTTTAAAAAGCTGAAATGCATATATTACATTTTGTGTGTGTATGTGTATGTGAATCTGGAAATCTCTTCAGTCTTCCACCTGCTGTGGAAAGGAAGCAGTATCATCTCCAAAAAGATCTTTAATTTTGCTCATCCATCATATATTTATTTGGCATTGATTGAATCACAAAGACATTGTGCTGAACTAAATTAGCCACAGGAAACTAGAACAATTTGGCTTCCCTCTTTCTCTCTTTCAGACTTTAAGAAGCTTCCACTTGTTTTCATAGAAAATAGAACAATGGAGTTGGAAGGGACCTTGGAGGTCTTCTAGTCCACCCCTCCTGCTTGAGCAGGAGACCCTATATATTATTTCAGACAAATGGTCCAGGCTCTTTTTGAAAACCTTCAGTGATGGAGCACCCACAATTTCAGAAGGCAAGCTGTTCCACTGGTTGATCGCTCTCACTTAGGAAATTTCTCCTCAGCTCTAGGTTGGATCTCTCCTTGATTAGTTTCCACCCATTGCTTCTTGTCCTGCCTTCAGGTGCTTTGGAGACTAGCTTGACTCCCTTTTCTTTGTGGCACCTCCTCAAATAATGGAACACTGCTATCAATAATCTGCACATCCACGTTGCATCCACATACCTCTAGGACAGCATTTCTCAAAATTGACAACTTCTAGACAGGTGGACTTCAACTCCCAGAATTGAAGGCAGCATGATGTGATTGGTATGATTTTGTAACGTACCAAATCATTGCATAGTGCATAGTGTTTCTCTAATTTGAAAGCTTTAATAAATGTAGACCAAATGACAGAAATCCCCACCCAGCCATTCTGGGAAATCCACATTTTAAAATTTGCCAAGATTGAAAGAAATACTGCAAACTATGTAAGTTCCTTTCCTTCCTTTTCCTTTTCCTTTTCCCTCCCCTCTCCCCTTTCCCCTTTTCCTCTTTCCTCATCCCGTTCCTTCCGTTCTTCCCATTTCCTCTTCCCCCTTTCCTCTCCTCTTTCAACTCAACTCCCCTCCCCTCTCTTCTTTCATACTAGAAGGGACTTGTGTCTTCCTGGAAGCTACTAACAGCAGGGCAAGAGAGCTCTAAAGCTAAACGCACTTACCCTACAATGAAGTGTCCCAGCAAGGACAAATCTGGGCATGTGGTCAGTGGTGGAATTCAATTTTTTTTACTACCGGTTCTGTGGGTGTGGCTTGGTGGGTGTGGCTTGGTGGGCATGGCAGGGGAAGGATACTGCAAAATCTCCATTTCCACCCCACTCTAGGGGAAGGATACTGCAAAATCTCCATTCCCACCCCACTCTGGGGCCAGCCAAAGGTGGTATTTGCCAGTTCACCAAACTACTCAAAATTTCCGCTACCGGTTCTCCAGAACCTGTCAGAACCTGCTGAATTTCACCCCTGGATGTGATGCTCCTACCGGTTGGTAGCTAAGATAACATCACACTGACCTCTAAGTGAACTGTTTCACATACGTATTCCTGACCCCTTTGGGGACTGTTAAAAAGTGTTAGTCACTCCATAGCTTTAGAGCCAATCTCCCTGCAGAGAAGGCAAGTCATATTCTACCCACAGCATACATTGTCACATCATGCTGTATTGTTATAGGTTGATAATTAACCTAGCATTACGTCCTGTAAATCAAGGTTAATGGTTTGGTGTATTGCATGAATGGGGATTATTTATCAGGTCAAGGTTAGTAAAAATGTAACTTAATGTAATGTGGAACAAATTAGATATTCTCTGGCCACCAGTAGAAGCAAATATTTCTGGGTTTCATTTATTTTTATGCTTCATATTTCTTAATGGCTCATCTCTCTTGGAGCTCGATGTAAGATTGCACTAAACTGGGGGTTTGTTTGTTTCACCTCAGCTTATTAAATAAATAGGAACTGAATAAAGTGACCTAACAAGTTAAGCCAAAATCAAGAAATCCATGTATGTAGCATAATACACATATCCAGCCTAATTCTTTCCTTCTTACAACCATTGAGTCTTTCTAAAAGGTAAAGTTATGCAGTTCAGTACTCTCCAGATATTTTCAGGGGTGGACTGCTGGGGGTTCGCAGGGGTTCGGGAGAACCTCTAGCTAAGATTCTGTGCAGTTTGGACAACCCCCAAATCCCACTCCTGGCTGGTCCCACCCACCCCTCCCCTCCCCTCCCCTCCCAGAAGTCCCTGGGAGTCCCATTTTGGATGCAGGTAAGTGCAGGGCATGCACGGAGGCTTGGGGAGGGTGAAAAATTGCCTACCGGAAGTTCGTGAAGGGTGGAAGCAGGCCCGTTTCTGTCCTCCAGAGGGCCTCCGGAGCCTGGGGAGGCCATTTTTTGCCCTCCCAGAGGCTCAAGGAAAGCCTCCGGAGCCCAGGGAGGGGAAAAAACGCCCCCCCACCCATGGTGCAGGAGGCTGACTAGGCCACACCCACCATGGCCACGCCCACCCAGCAACTGAGCAGAGAACCCCTTGCTAAAATTTTTGAAGCCCACCCCTGGATATTTTGAACCATATTTGCCCAATATATGTCAGCTGGAGCTGATGAGAATGACATCTGGAAGATACTAAATTGACCAAAACCTCCATGTTTAGTAGCCTCCTTTGATATTCCTTTCCCTTATGGAAGGGGCGGGTAACGATGGCCCTTTGATGACTTGTGGACTTCAACTCCCAGAATTCCTAGGCCAGCCTGGCTCAGGAATTCTGGGAGTTGAAGTCCACAAGTCATCAAAGGGCCATCGTTACCAACCTCTACCTTATGGGATGAATTCAGCAAAAGATCCGGTACCTGTCGAAACTCATTTATTTCTCTAGCGGACTTAATTCTGAGATAAGCACACTTTGGCAAATTGAGCAGAACCTCACGAAGTACAGAGGGGATTGTCTTGCCTCAGTGGATGGATGCAAGATGATTGACATGTCATGCCAGCATGGAACATATGCAGGCTGGCTGAGTAACTGGCATGAATCATATGCCCGGTGTTGTTGTTTCGCCCCAATTGTGCATTTGGGAAAAGAAGAGCAATTGTTTTAGGAATCAAGCTATGACAGGGAAAAAAAACAAACAAAACGTATGGCCTTGTTTATTCATCCACTAAAAATTTCAGGGTGAGCTTAATTGGACAAGTTCTGCAGGCCAATTTCTTAATGATGTACCAGAAGTGTTTTGGCTTCCTTGTGAGTTATCTATGCAGTCTGAAATAATGAGGTAAATGAAACGCTCAAATGGCAAAACATACAGGTAATTGAGAGGTGGGGAGAAAGCCACAAATCTCCTTTTAAGGCTCTAAATGCAACTGGAGAAAAGATCCATTTTTCAGAGCAGTTTTGACCAGTGGAATTTCACATGTAAAGCTGAGATCTCTAGCTAAATTGGTCCATTATTGAAGTTCTCCAGGAATGCTCCTTTGACTCTCTGTCCAGAAATGGTTCAGCAAGGGTTGTTGTTGTTGTTGTTAGTTGTGAAGTCATGTCCGACCCATCATAACCCCATGGACAACATTCCTCCAAGCCTTCCTGTCCTCTACCATCCTCTGGAGTCCATTTAAGCTCACACCGATTGCTTCAGTGACTCCATCCAGCCACCTCGTTCTCTGTCGTCCCCTTCTTCTTTTGCCCTCAGTCTTTCCCAGCATTAGGCTCTTCTCCAGTGAGTCCTTCCTTCTCATTAGGTAGCCAAAGCATTTGAGTTTCCTTTTCAGGATCTGGCCAGGGTTGATCTCCTCTAGGACTGACCGGTTGGATCGCTTGCAGTCCAAGGGACTCGCAGGAGTCTTCTCCAGCACCATAGTTCAAAGGCCTCAATTCTTTGGCACTCAGCCTTCCTTATGGTCCAACTTTCACAGCCATCCATTGCAACTGGGAAAATCATAGCCTTGACTATACGCACTTTTGTTGGCAGGGTAATGTCTGTGCTTTTTAGTATGCTGTCTAGATTTGCCATAGCTTTCCTCCCCAGGAGCAAGCGTCCCCAGAAGCAAGACACTCAGCAAGGGACTGGAGGCTAAAACATATGAAGAACAGTTGCAGGAATTGGGTATGTCTCGTCTAGACCTTGGAGGACTTCTAGTCTAACCCCCTGCTCAAGCAGGAGACCCCATAGCATTGGTTAATTGTTCTAACAATTATCCTGATCCCCTTCCTCATCTGTCTGTTTGCAACCTCTGTGCAGGATTGAAAGGTTGACCAGTTTGATTCGGTAATTTTTTTTAAATTTTTTTTTAATTTGATTTATATGCCGCCCTTCTCCGGAGACTCAGGGCGGCTTACAATGCGTTAAGCAATAGCCTTCATACTTTTGTTTATTTATACAAAGTCATCTTATTGCCCCCACAAACTGGGTCCTCATTTCACCTATCTTAGAAAGGATGGAAGGCTGAGTCAACCTTGAGCCTTGGAGAGATTCGAACCAGCAGAAATTGCAGGCAGCTGTGTTAATAACAGGGTGCACTAAACCACTGTACTATCTTACACTGTACTATTTTAAACTTAGAACTTTACCCTCTCTTGTTCCAAGGAGCTAGGAGGATGCTATGTGGTATGTATCCTGAAAATAAAAAAAAACAATACAATATTTAAACTTTTAAAACAGTCCTGACATGTTGGGATGCTCAGCGTGACGTCTTCAACTTAGTACATCCTGTTCTGGAAGAGCTGTCACCCATTTCCTAAGAGCTCATAGTCTGTGACTGATTTCCAGCGAGCAGAGGCTGCTGAACTGTCCCATCCTCTACATAAACAGTCAGAGCAAGGACAAATGCTTTGGATGCTTTTAAAATAACAACACAGGTAGTCCTCGACTTACGACCATAATTGAGCCTGGCAATTATAATCGTAAGTCATGATGGTTGTAAAGCAGATCATTATGTGACCTTTATCGTGCCGGTCATTAAGTGAAAGCCACACTCATAAAGCAAATACCACGGATGTTAAGCAGATCCATTGTTTGTTAAGGGATGGTCTTTTCCAGGAAATGCTGGTTTCCGACAAGAAGTCATCAATTATGGTCATGTGACCGTGGGGGAGGACTAAAAATAACCATTCCCATTTTCATTGGCTTCTCATGAGAATGGGAAAGAGCTGATGTTACTAATCTTGAATGACCAAGTGGGTCATTCAAGAAATTTACAACTCCCATCCTTATGGCCAATGGCCAGAAAGTCCCAAATTCAATCTCTGGCCATATCTAGAAAGGATGGGGTGGAAATTCTTCCTATTGGGCTACTTGGCTAATAGACCAATGGTCAGCGGTGGTGTAAGATGGCTTCCTAGACACAGAGAAAGCCGTGGTGGCGCAGTGGTTGAAATGCAGTATTGCAGGCCAACTCTGCCCAGTTAGGAGTTCGATCCTCAATGGCTCAAGGTTGACTCAGCCTTCCATCTTTCCGAAGCTGATAAAATGAGAAATCCAGGTTGTTGGGGGCAATATGTTGATGTTGTAAACTACCTACAGCGTGCTATAATGCACTATGGAGTGGTACATAAGTCTAGGTGCTATTGCTATATAGCAGTGATGGCTAACCTTTTTGCCGTTGTGTGCCAAAAGCATGGGGGAGCGCAGGGGGGGTTGCATGCGCACGTGCCCACATGCATAATTCAATGCCCCCCTGCCCCATGCATGCACATGTGACTCCCTGCACCCCGTTTTGGACCTAGGAGGCCTACCTGAAGCCTCCGGAGGGTGAAAACGGCCTCCCCACCCCCCCAGAGGCCCTCCGGAGGCTGGAAACGGTACGTTTCCCAACTTCCGGTGGGCCCAGTGCCAGTCCCCAGGTGCCAGAAGCTTTCCTTGATGCTGGGAAGGGTGAAATGGCCTCCCTCCTCCCCCCGAGGCCCTCTGGAGGCTGGAGATGACCCGTTTCCCAATTTCCGGTGGACCCGGTAGGCCCATTTTTTGCCCTTCCCAGGTGCCAGAAGCTTTCCTGGAGGCTGGGGAGGGGTGAAAACGGCCTCCCCCACCCCTGGAGACCCTCCAGGGGCTGAAAACGCCCTCCCAGAGCCTCTGCATGAGCCCCACACTTACCTGGCATCCAAAATGGGCAGTATGGAGAATCCTGGGAGGGGAGGAGTGGCGTGGGCAGGGCCAGCCAAAAATCAGCTGGCTGGTGCACACATGCACGCTGGAGCTGAGCTAGGGCAACAGCTCGCGTGCCCGCAGATATGGCTCCACATGCGACCTGTGTCACGCGTGTCACAGGTTCGCCATCATGGCTATATAGGATTCAAGAAGAGATGTTTTGTTTCTAGACGATTCTTTCCACCAAATAAATAATTTTTTGGAGCTTTATTTTGAAAGTTCCTGGGAAATCTTTTATTTCATTTCCTGAGGAATTGTCTCAAACCTAAGAACGTATCCTTCACACCCATCAAATGTTTAACAGACAATTAGGAGGAAGATGTGAGATATCTAAGGCCGATGTGGAGTCTACAGCCAATATATCACAGAATTAGAGCGTTGCTTTCTTTTCATCTCTGAAACATTGTGTGAGCTTACTTTTGACTCATAGGAATGACAAATGCATCCCAGAGCATTCCTTGACCAATGGAGCAAAATGAAGCATTGTTTGCACCATGTATTCTGACTGAGTCATCTCCTCCCTAGACAATCAATTCCATCTCCCTCAATGATCCAACCAGTCATTCATTTTTACGTCCTTCCATCCGTTCTAAGGGAGGCTGCAAGAAGTCACTTCCTGTTCTTTTCCCGTTGCTGCTCTTCTGGTTATGAATGGGAATAAGAATCTATGATGCCACATGGGTGTGACATCATGGCAGAAGAATTAAGGTAGTTGAGCTATTCTGTCTCTTTCCAATTTCTTCCACGTAGTTGTGGAAATTGATTATATGCTGTCAAGTCATGGTCAACTACCCTGTTTCCCCCAAAATCCCCTGATAATAAGCCCAATGTTGTGACCCAGGCCCAAGTAGGTAGTAATTGATGCAAACAGTTCCAAAACAAACAGACTTTATTAGAACAGCTGAGAATTAACTCATTCTCAGCATAGTCCAAACTAAATGAAAACAAACTCTTCATAACACAAATTCTTCAGTCTAATCATCAACCTTGGTATAATTAGGCAAACTGCCAAAGGCTTCTCTTGGCAAAAGTTCAGAAGCAGAAGATGCTGACAACAGATAAGTGCAGCAAGACTATCAACGTTGTTTTCCAAAAAAGAGCCCAAGAGCTGTTGCTGGTCTTTTAAGCGATATGGGAGGGGCCAATCATCTCTTGGCCCTACTCCCGAGTCGTCCTCTTTGCTTTAGCTGCTCTTGCCTTCTGGCAGCTCTTCTCATATGTGCACTAGGAACAGGCTCCTCCTGTTCCTCTGCCTCTCTACTGTCAGCCTCTGGAAGCTCCGGAGTCCACACATTACTCCCCGATGGCCCTGGCCCCATCTCTGCCTCTGATGCAGAGCCCTCATCGGGGCCTTCCCCTGCCTCCAGGACTGGCCCATGTTCTTCCTCAGCCTCATCGCTGTCCGACTCTGCTACCAGCTCTGCAGGCTGCTGGCCAACCACAACACCCAATGGGTTTTTGAGCGCATGCGCTAAAATAAGCCTCCCCCCCAAATAACCCTCCCCAAAAATATTTAAACACAGAGCTGGAAATCAGGTAAGATGGCAAGAGGAGCCCCATCTTGCTCCATGCGCCCCAAAATAATAAGACCTCCCCAAAAATAACGCCAAGCGCTTATTTTGGGGTTCAAAAACATATAAGACAGGGTCTTATTTTCGGGGAAACACGGTAATTAATGATCACATATGTGATTCATGACAATCTGTCCCTCACTTGGTCTTTCAAGTCTTTTAACTCTGCATTCTGACTGAATCCGTCCACCTTGCTATTGGTTGTTCTTTTCTTCTCTTTCCTTTCATCTTTACTAGAATTGGAGCCTTCTCCAGAAACTTATGTCTTTGCATGTGTCTGAAATAGGATAAAGGAGCTGGAAGGGGCCTTAGAGGTCTTCTAGTCTAAACCCCTGCTCAAGCAGGAGACCCTGCACCATGCCAGAGAAACGGCTGTCCAAACTCTTCTTAAAAGCCTCCAGTGATGGACCACTCACAACTTCTGAAGACAATTTGTTCCACTGATTAATTGTTCTCACTGCTAGGAATGTTCTCCTTAGTTCTAGGATGCTTCTCTCTTTGATTAGTTTCCATCCATGGCTTCTTGTCTTGCCTTCAGGTGCTTTGGAAAATAGGTTGACCCCCCTCTTCTTTGTGGCTCAAATATTGGAACGTTGCTATCATGTCATGAAATTTGAGACTAGTCTCTGGTGCCTTGCATGAGAACTGATTTGTTCAGTGTCCCGCTTGTTTGATTCCTTGGCTGTCCAATGGCATTCTCAGGCTTCTTCTCCAACATCCCGGATCTGCGCACTTTCCGCCGTGCTCTTAAGACCCTCCTATTCCAGCAAGCCGGCCTGGCCTAATTTTCTCCCCTTTCTTTTAAATTTTTAAATTGAAATTTTAATTTGTTTTAAATTATTGGGATTTTTAATTGTCTTGGGCTAAATTATTTAATTCGGTTTTAATTATGTTTTTAACTTTTGTATTTATGTATTTTATTCTGTGCCTGTTCACCACCCTGAGTCCTTCGGGAGTAGAGCGGTATATAAATTTAATAAAAGTAAAGTAAAAGTAAAAGTAACAACATATTTAAAAAGTGTAAAGCTGTGGAAAGAGACATGGATGTGCAGCTAGTTTGCTTGTTTTAAGAATATGAAAAACCATTGGCAAGCACTTTGGCACCTACCTAAAACTGAAAGCGATTATTTTTGAAGCACAGTTCTCTGTAGCAAAATTTATTGAGAAGAAATAAATCTTTAGCAAGATTTATTGAGAAGAAATGGCCGGGGTTACAAGAATTCTGGCAACTCAACTATTTTTTTTTCTCTAGGACCAATATATCCCAAAGTATGCTGAAACAGTCATTTATTTCCTTCCTTCCTTCCTTCCTTCCTTCCTTCCTTCCTTCCTTCCTTCCTTCCTTCCTTCCTTCCTTCCTCCTTCCTTCCTTCTTCCTTCCTTCCTTCCTTCCTTCCTCCTTCCTTCTTTCCTTCCTCCTTCCTTCCTTCCTTCCTTCCTTCCTTCCTTCCTCCTTCCTTCCTTCCTTCTCATTCCCATCATCTTCCTTCCTTCCTTCCTTCCTTCCTTCCTTCCTTCCTTCCTTCCTTCCTTCCTTCCTTTTTACTACCGGTTCTCCGAACTACTCAAAATTTCCACTACTGGCTCTCTAGAACTGGTCAGAACCTGCTGAAACCCACCTCTGCTTCCAACCCTGTTACTCTATGTCCCTTTAACATATTTGTAAAGATCTGGATGCACTCACCAGCATAAACATTGTGATGTGGGCCACATAGGCAGGCCATTTGTATCTTCATTTCTACTACCCAAACTACATGTTCCATCGAGGACAACCAGCTTGATTTTATGGCTCATTTGGACCATATCATAAATAAAAGCAGCCCAGCTTGTTATAATAATGCTCTCTGCTGGAAGTTTGATAAAACGGTCTGCATTAACAAATGTCAAGGCATGAGGAGGAGAAGGAGGAGGATTACCGTGTTTCCCCAAAAATAAGACCCTGTCTTATATTTTTTTGAACACCGAAATAAGTGCTTGGCCTTATTTTGGGGGAGGTCTTATTATTTGGGGGCATGTGGGGCAAGATGGGGCTCCACATACCATCTTACCGGATTTTCAGTTCTGCGTTTAAATATTTTTGGGGGGGCTTATTTTCGGGGGGGGAGGCTTATTTTAGCGGAGGCACTCAAAAGCCCAATTGGGCTTATTATTAGGAGATGTCTTATTTTCAGGGAAACAGGGTAGTTTGAAATATTAGCCTATCATCTGAAAGAATGGGAAGTGTGGTTATATTTTGTTGAAAATCACTTGCTCAGGCCAGCTAAATGTTTCAAGAAACTAAGCAGAGCTTTATTTTCTGGAGAATGCTGATAGCTTCTGCTAAAGTCTTCAGTTGTAGCTTTCTTTAAAATACTGGTTTTTGTACAAATGGCTCTCCTGCTATCTGGGTTGCTGATGGATTGATTATGGAAACACTTACTGAACACTAGAATAAAATACCTTTTTTTTTGTCTAATAAATCCATTGTTACAATGTGAAAGGATAAATAAGAGTTCAATCACCATATATATTTCTGATAATGATACACAATTATAATAAGTTGCAATCTGTCATTATTCAATTATTCCATGTTTTCTCTTATTGTTACTTTTTTATTATATAAAAGTTTATACACTAACATTTCCCCTTCTCTTATTTCTATCACTTATTCTAACTTTTAATTGTATCACCTTTTACTAAAAACATTTTCTTTCTATCCTACCTAACTTCTAGTCATGTCACCTACCTAAAAAAAATAAAAAATAAAGAGAGAGAAGGAAAAGCAAATCAAAGCAACAACAGAAAAGAAAAATCATCTATCCATCGTCTCTTGCCCGTTTCAATACTTTAATTGCTATGCTTTTTTTTAACTTGCCTCCCAAATAAGAGTTCTGATGACATGAAGACCAATGTATTGTTGATGCAAATTCACCTTCAATAGCAACAGCACTGCTCATAATTCCCATTAAAAAAAGCAAAGAATCACGTGTGAACTTACAATAAAAGGTATCCTTGCGGATTTTACTTGACTCCTCATTGCCAACTCTAGGGGCTTATGCTCATCTTCATTTCAAGGCCATTTAGCCAGTGCTGTCTGAAGACATTTCTGTGGTCCTGTGGCCAGCGTGACATCACGGAACGCTGTTACCTTCCCACTGAAGTGGTACCTATTTATCTACTCGAATTTGCATGCTCTCGAACTGCTAGGTTGGCAGGAGCTGAGGTGAGGACAGGAGCTCACCCCATCAAATGGTGTTCGGGTCTCGAACCTGGGCTGCCGGCTTTCCCGCCAACAAGCCCAGCATCTTAACCTCTGAGCCACAATGCCATCCAAGAACATTCATGTAGTCCTCAACTTACAACAGTCACATTTCTCAGTGCCATTGTAACTTTGAATGGTCACTAAATGAACTGTTGTAAATTGAGGACTACTTGTAGTTTGTGTTTCTTCACGTTGACTCCAGCCATAGTTTTAGCAGGTTTCATGAACCAGGCAGCCATGTAGATATGTTATATAACTTACTTGCTTGGACATAATCATGTATATGCACACAAGAATTACCTTGTATTAACCTTGGTTTCAGTATGTTAGATGAACTCCGCAATTAAATGAAATATAGTACACTTTTACAAACACTGATTATTTATGAGCAATATAGGGTGGTTTTTTTCTGTTTATTTATTTGCATGTGATCTGTTGAATATGCTAAGATATCATGGGCGAAGCAGAACCCTTAAGTGGGTAGATTCTTTTATGCATGATAATTGCAGCAATATTGTTAAGACACCCAAAGATGGAGAAATATTGAAATGCCCACAACCAGGGAGTGGATTGGGAAGATGGCTGAATTAGCATAGATGGCAGAACTGACCTACTGTATTTGGTCAAGGACAAAATAATAAGTACCTTTTACTTATTTTATAGATTTTAACCTTTTATAGATTTTTACTGAAAATGGAAAGAAGTGAAATGGTGATTTCTGGATTTGATGACTGAAAAAGGATTAAATAAAGGGATGAAGGGATTATTGTACAGTTAAAGAGGGAGGAGGAATAATGAGTTTGTAACTACTGTAAAGAAAGGCAGAGGTTGCTTCTTTAATTATCTTTTCCCCCCTTTCTTGAATTGTATTATTTTCTGCAGTTTTTCTTTTTCCTTTCTCTCTCTTTCCTTTATATATTTTTGAACTTGTCTTTCATCTGTGCAATATCTTTCCCTTCCTCCCTCCCTCCCTCCCTCCCTCCCTCCCTCTCTCTCTCTCTCACACACATACACACACAATAACAGAGTCAGGAAAGCGCTTGGAAGGCTTCTAGTCTAATACATACATATTGGTGGGATTCAGTCAATTCGGGCTGGTTCGAACGAACCGGTAATTAAATTGCTGGCTGGCCCCTCCCCTCCCCGTCCCTTCCAGGAGTCCCCACATGCCCCATTTTGGCTCCCAGGTAAGTGCAGGGAGGCCTCCTAGGCCCAAAACAGAGCACAGAGGGGGGGTGCGTCCCCCCCCATGCGGCCCATTTTCACTCCCTGGAGGCTTCAGGGAGGCCTACTAGGCCCAAAACGGGGGGCGGGGGGGCAGCACCTCCTCGCGGCCCATTCTGCTCCCAGGGGGATGCAGGATGCTAAGTGCTGCCTGTCACACCTCCTGGCCATGGCCATGCCTACCCAGCCAGTCATTAGGGCAGAGAACCAGTTGTTAAATTATTTGAATCCCACCACTACATACATACACACACATACATACATAATACCACACATTTAGACAACTAAGTAGAGGTTAGTTCAGGGGTGAAATGCTCCCGGTTCGGACCGGATCGCCTGATCCAGTAGCGATGGCGGCGGATGGTTCGCAGAATCGGTAGCAAAAATCCCTGCACACACACACACACACACACACCCATGCCCAGCTGAGCCATGCGATCATCAGAGGCTTTTTTTTTTTACTTTTAAAAGCATATTTCTACTACCTCTTCGGCCGAAAAAAATGCTTTTAAAAGTAAAAAAAAAAAAAAAGCCTCTGATGATCGCACGGCTCAGCTGGGATCATCAGAGCCTTTTAAAAGCACTTTTTCTATAACCTCTTCAGCCAAAGAGGTTGTTAAAAAAATGCTTTTAAAAGCCTCTGACGATCCCAGCTGAGTTGCCTGATTGTCAAAGGCTTTTAAAAGCATTTTTTCTGCAACCTCTTAAGGTTGTAGAAAAAATGCTTTTAAAAGTAAAAAAAAAAAAAAAAAAAAGTTGGCTATGCCCACCCATTTATATTAACCCCCCCACACCAAGCCACGCCCACAGAACCGGTAGTAACAAATTTTACATTTCACCACTGGGTTAGTTGTTAAGGTTCAAGCATTTAGCCAAGACAAAAAAAAAAAAAACCAAACATTTTGTAACTTAGTGCAGAGAGTGAACCTACCCACTAAAATGTAGCACTACATTGGACTAGAAATCCAGATATTGTGAA